>NW_026088185.1:32267059-33627059 GCF_022539395.1 Myiozetetes cayanensis
TTACTTGAATAAGTTTTATTTGAACTATGGATACTTTTTTTACACTTTAAGGAATATTTAAATGGAAACCTGACTGCATTTTCTGCTATATCTTAGCTTAAGTCGAGGCTCGTGTACAAAATCCAAAGCTGTCTTATCCCTACTGACTTGGTTATTTTTCTACATTGGGAATGTAACTTCTTGTTACAAACTTCTGCATTGTTGGATATTTTCTATCCTTTTATAGTCCCTTTCCTTTCCATCTCAGTGCTACTCCTGGATCTGATTTGTAACCAATGTAATCTGCATTATAGACTGTCCTAAACCAGAGCCTGGGCAGAGAGATGACATAGCAGGAAACTGTCTTAATTTGTCTTTGAAGCACTACAATACTTTCTTTTTGAGTCTGTTTAAATAGGTGTGCCATGAAATGCATCTTATACAGCCACTCTGGATAAGCAATATATTGTACTGTAAATATAGCAGTTTCTGTCACAAGCTGGAGTTAAAATGTCTGGATGGTAACTAGTGCCTGTCTATTATACATTGGAATGAGCATAGGCCTTCCTCTTAAGGTGCTGTTTCAAAAGAATTATCTCCTGTTTTGATTCTGGGAAATTGTGAAATCATAGTGGACAAAATGTTGCTATGCTACATTGAGATCCAAACAGTGGGTTTTGGTTCCTCTGTAAAGGATGTCCATGAAACTCATGGGGTTTGGGTTTCAATGCCATTGTAAATAGGTGAAACTGTACGTGTCATTGTGTCTGGAACTGAATTCCATGTGGGGAGCCCTGGGGCTGAGTGGAGATGCTCCAGGTGCCATGAGTTTGCCCTGACTGAAATCAGTGACTGGTGTAAATGGCAGCCTGGCTGAGGGGGGGGAAGGAATGAAAACTGATGGGATCGGCCTCGGCCTCACACAGGAATGACTGAATAAATGCAATAAAAGGCTCAAAGTCACCACTGTTCCTTTGTTCATCACTTCTTACAGAGTTTTTGTTACAAATTTGAGTACAAGAATTATGTAATTTGTAAAATGATGCTGTAGTGGGGACCTTGGTACAACACTATTAAAAATCTCCCTGTTTGTGAGATCTGAGGTTTGTAGAATAGTGAAATTCTTTCCTGTGTTGAATTGTGGTCTGTTCCTGATGGTGGGAGTGCTGGGCTGATGTATCTCACTGTGAGCTGGTCCTTGGCTATTTGCATAACATGGCAGTTCTGTACATTCTGGCTAACTGTAAATAGAAATGTTTCATAATAGCTTAGTTGCATTTTTGAGGTACAGCCGTTTGTGTGAGATTAGAAAAAACTTTATTTCTAAGAACTTGTAAAAAAAAAGTATTTTCAATAAAATTCCCTACCTCACCTCTATTGTGCAGAAATGATCCCATTTTCCTATGTTGAATTTTTACAAAGCAAGTTGGAAACACAAAGTTCCCCTTTGAGTTATTGGCTAAACATTGCTGGTTTTGATCAAATCAGTCAAATAACAGACTGCTTGGAAGTCTGAAGTCTGATTTGTTTCCTGTGCTCCCATTCCATGCTGGTGATCAGGTATTTGGTGCCCTCTCCAGCTGCTCCCTCCCTGTGCCCTGCAGTTGTGGAGGGGCTGGGTGGCTTCAGGGGAGGGTGGTTATTTGAGCAGTGAGGGTGGGTGGCAGTTGTACACCAAGCATCTCTCTGACCTGAAGGGGGAAGGGTTCCCAATCCTTGTTTTGCAGGGAAGGGAATTGGACAAACACTTTGCTTTCTTTAGCTGGGATGTAAATGCACGTTCCAATAATCAGTTCTAAAAGTAAATGTCTTCAAAGACTTGGAAGTTATGCCAAACTGAACTAGCTAATTAATTCCTCCTTCCTCTGGAATGCCTAAGTTCTTACACCTTTAAAAAAGTAGTTCACTAGTGCCAGGAGTGTTCTCTCCAGTTGCTGTTGGGAATTCCTTTGTCTGGCTCCTGACATGGATATAAAAAACCCAAATCCAATTTTTAACCTTAGACCTTCAATAGCTGGGTTTGATTCCTCTGTGTTCCTGCACCTATAATGGCAACATTTTCCTTGCCTCAGTTGAGAGCTTGTGTTCTTTGACAACACCTGTAAAATTTCTGAGGCTGTCCCATGGTGCAGGTCCCTGGGAGAAGGGAAAAGAAGGGGAGAAAAGGCACTGGACTGTGTGTACTGGAGGCCCTTCCTCAGGAGAACTCTTGTTCCCTTCTGCTTATGTGCAAGAACCAGAGACTTGACAGGAGGGGTGGAGAAATGGCATCAGTTCCTGCTTAGCTCTGAAAAAGCCCTGATTTGGAACCCAAATAATCTCAAGAGACTGTAGGTTTTCTGGGCTCAGTGTCTGCTTCCTTGGAAAGAGGTAGATGTATTTTTAGATGCAAATTTTTACATCCTATTGCTGTTGGTAGTTCCAAGACCAGTGTAAAGCAGGTGGGTTGGCATTCCTAAGGACCCTCCCCGCTCCTGAGATGGGAGCAGTGGCTCAGAGCTTCAAACAATACCGTGTGACAGGACTGGCAAGTACCCTGCAATGACACAAAAGAACTGTGTGTTTTCAGGTTCCCTGATTTAAATCTTGAGGAACCCTGGAGTCACAGCAAAACACCCTCCTAGTGCTTGGCAGCCTGGCATGAATTGTAATGGGCTCCTGCCGGTTTCAGATTGAAACCAGTAAGGCTGGCCCTGCTCAAGTACTGTCATTAAACAAGTGTCACCCTCCTCCCTGAGTCACTTCTCCTGGAATATACAGCTTTCAAGGTTTTGCACCCCTTCTCCTGACTACCTTGGACACCTCAATTAGGCATCTGGGTTTGGATGTGAAAATCTGTGACCTCCTCAAGTAAGAAACAGCAAAGTTAGACTTGGTTCCTAGAATGTCCCACTAGAGCAGCTCAGCCCAGTGACCCAAGGCTGCCCCACCCGCTGTCCTGCTTGGTTTAGCTGTGCTGTGCCCCGGGCTGGGCTGCAGGCACATCCCCCGTGATCTGCAGCAGATTAGGCTGAGATACTTATTGCAAGTGCTGGCCTTGAACTGCCACCTCAACATCTGGTTAATCAAAAGCAAAAATGTGCTTCCACATTTTGATTAAAAGCTCGGGGTCAAGTTTTACAAACCTCTCAGTTCCCAACTAATGTTAGTGTAATTAGCTGGATTAAATGTGACACTTAAATTACAAATAACTAATAACCTTAATATTGGAGAGCTCTAACAAGAGATGTTAGTTTTGCTTACAAGTCGTGCATAAGGAAGGGGATTTATAATGCTGATATTTTATTAATTAACTCTATATTCTAGAGCATTCCCATTCTTCCCCACTTGTATCTGTCATCTCAGCTTCATTTCACGCTAAATAAAACCTCATATTTACTTTGCAGCTTTGCTGGAGACACTACATTAATCTGAGAAGAATTAATGCACATCATGGAATTCTGTACATCCCCCCTGAGTTCCTGTGCCAGGGCTCCCACCTTCACTCTGCAAGGTACTTAAACGTGAAGATCCCTTAACGTGACGTGTCCATGGATTCCTGGCATGAGCAGCAACCTGTGTTCCTCAAAGTGGGACTGTTAACTGCTTGAATTTGGAAGATTACTGTGATGTTGGCATTTCTCTTATACTGGCATTATGTTCTGTCATTATGTGACATTATGCCTACAGAAACTATCAATAAAGGATTTTGCCAGAAGTACTGGTTTCTCTTTGCTTTTATAAAATTTAGACCAACTCTCTGAAATCAGACAACTGGAATAAAGCAAAGCTTGAAAGCTGTTTATGAAACTGAAGTGTTTAGCACTCTGAGGAAAGTTGGGTTTATATACAACTTAGAACTTCCTTCTTGCCCTTCTGTAAAACACTAATTTTCATGTTACTGCTGGCACTGAAGTCAGTGCCCTGAATCCTTGAGAGCTCATCTCTGACCAGCTTTAGGTGCTGAGTTTTACTGCATCTCTTCCTGGAGCCTGGGTGCTCACAAAGGTTTAAAGTTCACCCCATTTTGATAGGAAGAAATCTTAATAGGAACGGGACATTCTGAATACTAATACCTGCTTTTTTGCTTTGGTTTATTACTATATAATTACACTTTTTAATTTTATTTCATTTTGGTTAGTTAGTAGTAGGTAGTTCTACTAATTGTTACAATTACTGTTGCAGTACAGATGGACACTGTTACATGTCAGCTAATTATAGAGTGCTCACTTTCAGAGTTACCAGTGACAGGACAAGAGACAAGAGGCACAACTCGACCTACAAGGCAGTCTGTTCAAACATAAAATCCCTTTTACCTTCAGGGTGCTTGAAGCCTGGAGCCTGCTTAATCAAAGGTCTAATAACAGACTCCTTGCACACAACTGCTCTCCAGTATTTCTGCTGTCCCTTAAAAGTCCAGTTCCTTCTGGTCTCTTTTCACAAGTGGAAATCTTTCATATGAAAAATGAGTACTCACTTGGCAAGAGTTTCGGAAAATTCACTGTCTGCCTTTCACAAAGGAATGGTCCAGCAACTGCAGAGCAGAAGGACGTTCGTGTTGATCTCTGCATTTCAAAAATCAGGACATGAAATTAGTACTGTGCATCTGAGGGAACTGTAAAATCTAAATGCAAAATTAGCCTTTTTTTTTTTTTCCCTTATTTCTCCAGTCACCATTTTTAGGTTTTTTTTTTTGATAAAGATGGTAGAAAGGAAGGGAGGCTTCAGGGGAAAAGACTGTTGGAATTTATGAATTATAAACCTGAAAAATTTTATTCTTAAAGAAATCAGACTCTATTTCTCTAAATTTCTTGCAGAGCTTTGAATAATTCTGCTAATTTGGCTGTTTCAGGTTCAACAAAAAATTTATTTAAGAAGAGTGGTATTTGTTCATTTGATCCTCCATCAGTCAGGGTGACAGACCTTTTAAACACTCTTCTCACTGAATTGAAGCATATTTATAATGTCACTATATACAGCCCCCAGTTTTTCTTATTGTTATGTGGTTCACAGGAACCAGAACCGTTCCATAACAGTTCTAATCCAGGGATTAGAAATTGGGTTTCTTGCCCCCCAGGATCTCTGCCATGCCCACTAAATAACATGCTTCTCTCTTGTATACTCAAATTTAGAGATCTGTAAATGACTGCTCCTAATTTTCTAAAAACTACACACAGAGGTCAGGAATTTAGCTCTTGAAACTCATAGTCCATCTAAACATCTGGGGCACAGCTGATATTTAAAACAAAACAAAGACCACAAAAATAATTCTTATAATGGGTGGATGCTGGTGGTTGGGGGTTGTTATATAGAGAACTTGATGTTTCTAATAAGGATTGTGTTTCAAGTGTTTCCTAGACTGGCAGTGATAATAGATTTTTTCCACTGCAGAAGATAAGAAATAAGTGGAAGCCCTTTCATGTAGAGTATTGTCCTCAAAAAAACTCGGCTGACATAAGCCAAACTCAAGCAATACTGAATCAAAAAAGCACATGAAAGAAAGTTGTCACACATTTTCTCTAAAACTCAGTGGTGTTTCTGCATGAAAATGACAGAAAAGTAAATTGTGAGTGTAAGGCCTACAAAGAGAGAATTTGTGAGGGTCTTTCTGTACCATTATAGAGAGTAAAGCTCTTTTATATATACTATTATTTAGAGGCTCTCCTGAAGAGCTGAGAAGCCTAAGCACTGACAATAGAGACATGCACATTTAAGATGTCACCTAAGCTCCCACCAACAGCGTCTACAATCCAAACTGTCTGCATCCTTCCTTTCAGTTTTCAGCTGAGGTTCTCCATACCTGGTCAAGCAGGCGTGCACAAAATCCACGGCGGCGCCGGAGAATCCCTGGGGCAGGGACGGCATCAGCCCCCTGCGTGCCCCGATGTAGAACATGGCCGCAATCCTGCCCATGGAAGCCAGGGGGGGCTTTCCCGTGGCCATCTCGAACACGGTGCAGCCCACGCTCCAGATGTCGGATTTGCGGCCGTGGCCGGCCCCGCTGATCACCTCGGGGGCCATCCAGAAGGGAGTGCCACGCACGGACCGCAGCGTCTCGCTGCGGGGGCCGCCGGGGCCGGGCCGGGCCAAGCGCCTGGCGCAGCCGAAGTCGATGAGCTTCACCGTCCCGCTGGGCATCAGCAGCACGTTGCTGCCCTTGATGTCTCTGTGCACCACGCGGTTGGCGTGTAAATAGGCAACCCCCTGCAGAATCTGCCTGGTGTATCTGCGAAGGACGACTTCTGGCAACGGGCCAAAGCGATCGATGACGCTGGAAATGGAGCCACCGGGAACGAACTCCATGAAAATGCTTAAAATGTTGTGTTCCAGGCAGGTTCCTAAGTAAGTTACAATGTTGACGTGCTTCAACGTCTTCAAGAGATCAACTTCCTCGTGAAACTTCTGGTACTCCTTTTCTGTAGTGAGTTGATCCGACGTGTCCAAAACAACCTGTTTTACAGCTATTAACTGGCCCTGGCTGGTCAGACCACAGTACACCTGCAATGAAACCAGCAGTTTTTAAATTGAAACATGAGGTAAAGCTGAGTGTTTACTTATTTTAAATAGTATCTTTGTGTTTGTCATGTTTCGTGTCTCACTGTACAACCCAAAACACTGAAGTCATTTGTTAACAGGACAACAGCCAGTTATGAGATAAAAGTGGAGCTGAGCCACAACCAGCACATCTCTTAACATTCAGACATTACTTACTGTGCCATAGGCTCCCTTCCCAAGGACTTCCCCTCTTGTCCACTTGATAGGATCCTGGGTAGTTAAGCTGCTTCCCGGTGATTTAGTAGATTCATCAAAGTTTAGAAGGCCACTTTCTTCACTTGGTGCCAAAAAGGCTTTACTGCAACTCTGCTTGAAGGATGTTGGTCAGTGTGGGGAGAAAGCAGAGAGGAAAAGAGAGGCTTCACAGTGTCCTTACAATTTTTGTAAGGAATCATTTTTCCTATCATGGCTCTGCTCAACAGTTTTATATATATATATATATATATATACATACACACATATGTACACACACAGACATCACCCAGCCCATCCAAACAACTGCTGTGCTAGGTAAGGCCAGGTGAATAAGATGGCAGTAATTCCTTCATCTAGCCAGGGATCTCTGCAGTGAGAATGAAGGTACAACTGGCACCTGTGTCTGCACAAGCATAACAGTGTGTGTATCAACAGGTAGTGAAAGAAATTCCCTTATAAACTGGTGATTTAAATAGCCCAAAAGCTAACAGGGCAGAGGAGGAGCAGTGCTGGTAGATAAGCACCTTGGTAGGTGATGGCTCTTAACTGACCTAGGGGCCAGAATCTGAGTCTTGTGAGCTCCAAGTTTTGATTAAACATTAATTAAACAGCCTCAAGTCTGCCTGAGAAGCCAATACTTGTAGTTCATACCTATAAAAGTGCCTGGCTGCAGTCAGAGATTCAAGGCAATTGCCCTTTTGGATATACAACCACTGTTTGTAGTGTCTTTTCATATTCCTTAGCTTCAGGATCTCAAGAGCTTTTGCCTTGCCCAAAACATTTTATACCTGCTCTACAATTAAAACAACCTATTCTCTGCTTTCACAACAACTTCTCAATTTATCTGGACCCATGATGTAAGCTTTGACAGCTATTCTTGACCTGCCTAACAACCTTCTGGCTTGTGTCCTGACATGCAGCCTCTAACATGGGTGTCTTCAACCTAGCACTGGAAGAATCAGTGGGCAGCTGGCCCAGGGAAAAGAGATTTGATCTTTAATAAGCACATATTTCCTGTCTTTCATCCAAACTTGAGTGAATCACCACTCAAAGGAGGTAGCAAGTTACAAGAAATTACTTTTACCTTCTCTAGAGCATCATTTACTATTGCTCCATCTCCACTCATCATATTTTCTTCTTCTTCAGTAGGTGTGCTTTGCATTTCAGAACCTGTATTTTTTGTTCTTGCAGAGTTGATGTCTTTTTCTTCAAGCATTAGCAGTTCCTCAGCCAGGCAACAAAGCAACTCATCAGTTACATCTTTATCTGTCCAGGACAAAGTGTCTTGACTTGTCTGGAAATTGAGGCTTTTAGCACTTTCTGTCCCAGTCACTGACTGCTGAGTCAATTCATTTGCTAAAACACTATTTTGGGGGGTGTTGGTCCAACTGTGATTTGATTTCTCTGTAGGGGATTGACACTCCAGTCTATCTGAAAAGGATGAAGCTTCACATTTCTGGACAGACTTGAAGGAGGCCTGGTGTGATTCCAGGCCTTTGCCACCATCCCCTTCCCCCCTGCACTGGGACACACCGATGTTCTGGTCTGTTGGTAGCAGACTGCTCCTTGCAGCAACACAGTCTCTGCAGTCTTCAGCACTGAGCTGAAGAAGATCCTGGCTACAGGGAGCAGCTCTCTGATGGTTGGACACATCCTGGCTGTCTAAAGACTGCTCCAAAGTAACTTCTTTGATAGTTGATAAGTTTGAATTTGAAAAAATTTCATTTTGCTTGGTTGACTGAGAAAGCTCTTCTAAAGACATAAGCTGGTGGTCTGTGTCTCCATGAGACAATGCCGTGCTCCTTGACGTGTTTGTTTGAAACTCTGCATCAGAAGTTACCACCTTCTCTTGCTCTGTGTTGCTGTCACTCAGCTTGGTACTTCCATCCTTTGGGACTGAACCTTTCTGCTTTTGTTTAGTGCTGGGTTTCGTCTGCTTCGGTTTGGGATGTGTTTTCTTTGGAGTGTTTCTTCCCCTGCTGCTCTCCCTCCCTCTGGGGCAGGTACATCTGCAGGTGCTGGCAGTGCCTGTCCCCGAGGGAGCAGAACAAAGACTTTTATAAAACCTGCTCTCGTGGCGCTCGAGCTCCCGTGCGTGGGAATACACGGGAGTTCCAAACATTTCGTAAATCCCCGGCCCTTGGTCATCTGAGTTGATTTGCTTGAACATGTCACTGTATTTCAGGTCTCCAAAATCGGAGGCAGATGGTGCATGAGGCAGAGAAAGTGGAGTAACACTTTTCTTTAACACAGCTGAACTTCTGCAGCTGCAGGAGAGACTTTGCTTTTTAGGTTTCTGAGCACTTTGAGAAGAACGACCCTTGTCTCCTTGAGGGTTTTTTTTCTGACCCTTCAGGGAAGTCTCAGATTTCCCCTGTGGCAGTTCTAAAGAAGGAAAAATTTGACTCTTGGCATTACATTTTGCGGTAATCTCATCAGAAACAACGAAGCCTTTAGACATCTTTAGCTTGTTATTAGCTTTAGATTTGGATGAATATTTATTTCTATTAATCTTTCTTTTATTTTTGTCACTTTCTTTGTGAGCAAGAGCGCTGAAGCTCTGAGTACCACCACTCTCTTTTGGGGGGGGTTGTTTAGCAGTGTGTGGTTCCCTGGCTGGCTCTTGCTCAGAGAATGGAACATGAACAGCAGGTACAAGCTCACTTTGGTCTTCTGGAATTGCTTCTGACACTGCTGCTTTTTCCATTTCAGATTCAGAGGGACAGATGTGATTTTCTGTTTGTTTTCCAGAGGGATCTTGAACTTCTACTGTGGGAATTACTGCAGCTACAGAATTATCTTCTAAGGCATGGTAGGCCCCTGTCACTTCATTTCCACAAGAAGGATCTACATCACGATTGCCAAGCCCAGAGTTTGCACTTTCAGCACCTCCACGTGGTGCACAATCCAGTGCCACCTCTGCAGGGTTTCCTTCTTCTGGGCCAGGGCTGCAGCAATTCCCTGCTCCCCTCTGCTGGTTGCCAGCTCTCGAGGCATCGCTGCTGCTCGAGGTGGTAAATGCTGTGTGAGCTCTACCACAGCTGACCAGAGCATCACTTGAGCTCAGGTGGTGGTGAGTGTCACCACAGAGCCTGGCCAGGCCCACAGGATCCATGTTCTCACAAACCACTGAGCACTGCAACTCCACCTGCTCATTCCTGTCAGTGGGGGCACCTACATCAGCCTCCCTGTATTTCAAATGGCTTTGAATTCCTTCCTTCTTGTTGTTGGGGTGCTTAGAGCAGTTCCTCATGCTGAAGCAGCACAGGTCTTCTGCTGGAGTGAACTTACCAGAAATTGTAGCCACAATCAAGTCTGATGACTTTTCACTGTGCCTTTTGAATAGGCTGTCTAACTGATGATGATAAAATTTGGTAACCGATTTTATAGGCTGAGGAACAGAGTTCATAATATTTAAAATATTTCTGATGTTGCTGCTTTCATTGACAATACCATCCTCTAGAGGAGCAAGATGAATTGTTCTTACAGGCTCACATGTCACTGGTGGCAAATGAAACTGTAATTTCCATTAAAAAACACATTAATAATGTGCTACAACACAGATACAGGTAAAATGTAATCACTGAGAGTTTTAGGCACATTGGAAAGCATTGGCACAATCTGCACATGAGTTCCAGTGAGGGTAAATGGATAAACCCAAAGGCCATTTTCATATGGCTGCTAACACAGAAGTTTGTTGGGTAGGGGATGTGTTTTATTATTCCTCCCTTCTTCCCTCTTTTCCCATCACATCAGTGGAAGGTTCCACCTCTCTTTGAAAGGTCTGAGAAATGGAGCACTTTGTTGTGACTGTTCACATGAACAATGAGAATAATTTCCTGAAAATAGGACTTCTATTCTTTATTTTATAGGAAATGAAATAAAAATAAACTTGAATATACTGTGTATTTTCATGCAAATGGATGCAATAGAAATAATCACACAGTCATCTGCTGGGAGTACTCATTTGCATGTCTATGTTCCACATCAGTTTGCAATCTGCAGGAAATTTTGGTTGGCATTCCAAGGGCAAGCTGAGGTTTGAACATGCCAGGAAAAGCCACGTGTGTTGGTTTGAAATGCACAGTTCTGAAGGCTCAGTCTGGCCTGGGGGGCGCTGATATGAGTGCTCAGTTTATCCCCCATGAGATGCCTTCAGCATCATCACAGCCCAAGTTATGTCCAAAAATCCCATTTACACTTATCACAAATTTTCATGTCAAATACGTTTAATTCTCAGAGATTATTTTTCATTTGTTAATACAATTAATTTCAGTAATTATCTAATAGCAAGACTGTTTTAAAATGCAGCTTCAATTTTAAATTACCACTCAATATAAGAAAATTGTCTGGGCTTTTTTTAAATTTGGCAAAACTAGACATCTAATTTTTTTAACATATAGGATGTTCATTCATTAAATTAAATTACATATTTCTATTTTAAGAGGCTTCTTGAACTTTCAACCTTTTACCTCCAAAAATCCCTGAAGTAATCTCTTACTGGCAATTTGTTGATATAAATCTCAGGATTTGCTGACACACACACATATATGTAAAATCAATATAAAAATACTTCACATTTATTAAAAAAAAAAAAACTCAGACTAAGCAAGCTACCTATATTACTTCTTTATTTCTATTTTTAAGATTTTGAAAGGATAGAATACTTTTAACAGGGATTATACCTAATGCCATCTTACCTTAGATCTCTTGTTCCTGGTTTTTAGCATTGTTACATTTAGCCCTTAAAAATCAAAACCAATGAAATGTTAATTTGATGTTCTTAAACATGCTACTATTCTCATTTACAAATTAATTTCAAATTGTGATGTCCAGGGGGCCAAGGATCTGTCTGATGAGTGGTCTTAGGACTATGATACAAATCCCCAGTGCAGAAAATGTTGCAGGTCGAAATTTCATTGTGATACTGAACTTTACAATTCTATTTTCTAGGAAAAACTATAAAGTACTATATTTTTTAAATATTTTGATATTAATAATTTAAGCAAATACTTCACTATTTTAGATCTTTGCTAATTATAGTATGTAGCTAATTAATATTGCCAGTATGAGGGAAAAGTGAAGGAGATGCCATCATGGTCCCACTCCAGGTACAGAAAGTTAAATTTACATTTTTTGGGCTCAGTTTTGTTTTACAGAGTAACAAGAATGGTGAAGTTTGTCATTGCTTCTCTTTATCTCCTTCATTCTGCAATATATATATATATATTTAAAGAAGGGGGGCTAGCATGGCTTAAGTTTATGAGAAAAAGTCAACCTGACATAAAGACAGCTTTAAAGTTTAAAGAAAAAGGACTTCTAAGGCTTTGCCACCTGATGTGATAACTAATATATAACTCCATATAAGATTTGTGACTTTTAAACTGAACTTACTTTGTTGTGTTTGTGCTTTCATTATCTGAAAAGTCTCTAAATCCACAAATGACTTCAAAATGTTGTATTCTGGACACGAGGTCTGTAGCAGAAAGCTGAAGTCAAAGGCATATCCCAGGTTGCCTTTCTTTGGGAAGAAAGGTAAAGAAGTGTGATGTCCCCTCTGCACTGTAAATGGATTTTTACTTGGAAAATGTGCCACTTCTTGGTCTGGCCATGGTCTGGATGTTGGTGCTGTTTGGCTAGAAGGCAAAACCAAAAACCAAAATACAGAGTGAAAACAAGTGGAAGGAGCAGCTCAAACAATCATATGACTGGAGAATAACGGGAACAAGGAGTTTTTAAAATCCAAGAGTGCCAAAGTGTCTTTTCTTTCTGTATCTGGGAAGCTGGACCTCTCCCTGGAAGCATCTGATTGCAAAGCCAGAGACTGAGTACAAGTGAGAATGACTGACAGTGTTAACCAAGCTACAGCAGGAACTGCAAAACATCTTGTTCACCTTCCCCTGCTGGACAAAACCTGACTGCCTCCAGTATGTATCAGGAAAGGGTGTCAGAAGAACTCTGAGGTCTAGATGTGCCTTTGTTACTTAAACAATATGCTCTGGCCTGCCTGAAGGAACACAGGCTGTGCAGATGAGCCTCAGGCTCCTGCCACCTGTTTTCTGAAGAACCAAAAATATGGAGAAAGATAAATACTGTGACTGAAAAGAGACCCAAAAACACAGTCTGAGTTTATCCTAAAGTCAAATTCTGATGTAAAACCACATCCCCTATTTTTTCAAACAAATTCTACCAAATAATTTGTTCATCTAATGCAACATCCTGCCTCCAGCCATTGGGAAGAGATAAACACCACACAACATTTAAAGCTGTATATAATGGCTGGCACTTGGGAAATATTTCCTTACTCACAGACTATCACCCTCTTTGTCTCCATTTGTGCATACCCAGCTGCAAATTAAATACTAATGTGAATAACCTGGTTTTTCCTGGAGCTTTGTATGACTGATGCATTTCTTCCATTGTCTGCTCTGCATCCTGAAAGGCACCAACACTTCCACAACCTGCAACAATACATCAGGATTTGCATAACAGCAGTTTAATTCACTGACCAGTCACACATTGTAAACATGGTTATTTTGGGGCATTAAAATATTATTATAAAGTACATGAAGTAACTATCAGTGAAAAAAACAAGAGTATGTTACATTTGACTAATTTATATTTTTTTGAAATGTGAATGCATAACTCTGATTTAGTTTTAGTTATTTGGTAAGTGTAGTAATTCAAAGGACTATCAAAGCAAGGAACATCTGCAAATAATTCCAGTTACAGCTCCTAGATCAGTAGAAGACAAACATTGACAGAAACTCCGGAGAAGTAGAGCATTTAAAAATATGACAACCAAAACAAATCTCAGGGCTTTACAAGGGAGGGAAGTAACTCTCAATTTGATTTCATATTTTGCTATGGTTGTTTAATTTTGACAAACATCCAGATTTCAAGTTATTATTGTACTTTTCCTTCTTCAGATCCCTCATGTTGCACTTTATACACATAAACTTTGGTCAGACTACCTTTTTTGCTTCTCCTCTTATTTTGATGGCTGTCAGACATACTGTCCTTAAACGTATTAAGGTCCAGAAACCTGAAAAGAACAGGCTGTTAATTGATTGCCAATTCACAGGTGTGAATACAAAGCAGCAATTTATATTTCAGAGCCATAAGTAAGAGAAAAACATTTGAAAAGCACCTGAAATTATTCAAAATCCTCCAGTGCCCTTTCCTGTGAATGCACAGAACCAAACAGTCCAGGGCATTTCTCTTCTACAGAGCCAGACTATCCAGACTGACTTGACTGAAAACATTATCAAAAATCTGACATCAGCAAGTAGAAATGTCCCACTTTATCTCAGCCCTATTATAAATTCATAAATGCATGAAGGGCAATATCTTATCTCTGAATATTTACAAAGGTACATTTTTTAGACATTTTAAAATCGCACACACTATAAAAAATAACTAGATTTTATATCACTGCCTTTCTGGATGCCATGGAATTTCTGAGAGCTGTGCTGGGCCTCTGAATGAATTTATATGGCCAAGAGTCACTGCCTGAGACTGTTGGCCTATTAAATTATCAGCAGTAAACTTTGGTTTTCACTTCACACTGTTGTATTGTCAGGAATAGCATCCTAACCACGAGTACCTTTCTGTAAGCATCTTTCTGTATGTTCAGAAAAACACGTTACTCAAAATGTACTATGTTTATAAAACCAAACACGCCTTGAAATTTGCATTAAATTAGCGTTACAAACAGTTGTTAGTTTGTTGAAAGAGCTGATCTCAGGAAAAATAAAAGAGCAAGTGTTTTCTCTCTTCATACATTTATTTTCTACACTTTATGTTAGGAAGAATCAGTAGCCAACCACTTGTCCAAACTGACAGCAAAGTCATGGTCTGCAAGGCAGGTTGTGTGAAAGCCATTTGGTTGCAGTGGAATTTAATACCACGGTTGTGGCAGAAAAGAACTTTCCTGGGAGAACTCAGCTAGCCTGTTCCTGACTGCAGTGGGTCAGAGATTTCACAGCAGTTCAGATCTCAAAGCATGAAAGTGTGGAGCAGAACACACAGATCCTTTTCTCACCCCTGCCACAGATGTTGATATCATCTTACAAAGCTACCCAACCTCTATCACACAGAAAGAAAACATGATAATTACCTGAATGTGTAAAGCTTTTCAACACATTGATTCAGTGGGGAATATTTATTTTTGAGATTTTTTTCAGTGTTTCTAACTGTAGCTAATCTAAAGGGAGTTTCTTTCAGAAGGAAATGGTATCTTTTGACAAAAAATTAAAGCTGATAGTTGTTGAAAACCACTATCAACTCCAAGACTAAACAGACCATAAGGTGATAGTGGCATAAAACAACACAGAACAATCTCAAAGTGTAGACTCTTAAAGAAGAAACATGAGAGGGTTAAGTATAAGGATCTGAAGTTTGAAATTCTAGACAGCTAATTCTTGAAATAAAATTAATCTCAGTTAATAGTTTTGATGGATTTGGGACTCTTTCTAAAAAACATCCTGAACTTCAGTTTCTCAAGTTACAAGAACACCTTGTAATTACGGTGTTTAAGACAGTGGTTAATGGTAATTAAAGACAGTGGATTGAAATTAATAAAAGAAAATACAATCATGAATATTAGTTCATATCTGTATTAAAATATTTACCAATGTCTTTGCTGTTTAATAAATAATTTATAGTAAAAAATAGATAAGGTAGTGTACATTAAATAAATGATATATTCAGATATATGATATGTCTGCATGTACACAAATGAATATATATTTAAACATTTATGAATAACAGTGTCAAATTATTACATTAGGTATCCCTGGTGTGCTAGAAAGGAATTAAGTTCTTTAATGTGCATGACAGGCTAAAAGAAAGGTATTTTAAAGCTTTGTTGATGTTTATTAAATCCATAAGTAGAACTATAAAAAATAGGACACCTAGTGGCTCTTATGTTGCTAATTTCTTTATAAAATTATATTTCCTCTCTGTTCTTTTCCTCCCTGTTCTTTTCCTCCAGTTAGTGATGGAAAGTAACAATCTTTGTTTTGTATCTTTCTCTTCATTTCAAAGTCACTACAGAGTTCTCTGGAAATGAAGGGCCTGTGTGGATTTTGTTGGATTCAGCAGCCTTTTGCCACTCAGTATTGCTAGTCAGGGAAAGAATTAGGCTTTTGTTACTGATTCTATCAGCAAACAAATAAAGAATTACTTGGAAACACGCAGCAGCCTTCCCAACAGACTCGTGCATTTGCTAGATTAAATTAATTTTTTACAATAATTTTATACGACATCTGAGAAATGTGTGCTATTTTATCACTATATAACAGCCAGACGTCAGGCAGGACTGTCATTCTTGGTTTACAGAAGAGGAAACAAAGAAAAATGGAATGACCGATAGCTACCTTTGAATCACCTATAGCTGATGATCAAGGTATTCCAATGAACTGTGCAAAAGTAGCTTGGAAGAGCTCTTGATTTCTCATTCCTGTGGATAATCCATCACAATTTTCACCCCATTACATTAGTCTAGTAAGAGTCAGATGGCGAACTTCTCCAAACTCTGCACGTTTTTTTTGGATGCACAAAACGCACTTCAAAGTAACAACTGAGGGGGTTCTGCGAAAAGGCGCGACCAAATCTTACCTGGTGCTTCAGCGGCAAGGAGCGAAATAGGCGCAGCGACCCAAAGAGAAGTTACAAAGCATTTTCAGCTCGCTCCCGCCTTCCTTTGCTGCCCAGCGAGCAATTCAACAGCGATCACACACTCGATCGATTGAGAAGTGTGTTGATTACACACCTTTTCGGTTCGATTTTCGGCGTGTTTTCCTGACTGCGGAGCTCCGGGGCAGCTCCTGTGACACGAGGCTGCTGAGTTTACACGATGTTACCGAGGTAACTCCCTCCCCCCCGGGGGGTGTTTTACTTGGAGGATTTTTTTAATTCAAAGAGCAGCAGTGACCTGTGAAAACAAACACAGCTAAACGCTGCCGCCGTTTAAACTCTAATCACTGGGCAGCTCCCCCAGCACGCAAAAGAAAACCCTACTCCTCTCTTCTGTTTGTCTTTTTGTAATGCTTTTAATACCTTATCTGTTTCTACATCATTTTAAGTTCGCCTTCAGTCCCCTCACCTCGACGCTCCACGTTAGTCTTGACTATTTTTAATCCCGTTTCTGGCAGCCGTAAACAGAAGATTTTAAGGATATTTCTTGTTCTTCTTCTAAGACTGTGCTAAGAGGGAAGAAAGGGTGAAAAAGCTACGGTGGGGCTCAGGCTGAGCTGAAAGGGTGTTTAAAGGAAATGGTTTGCTGGATGCCAGAAGCACTTGGCCGCCGTCCCCCGGGACACGGCTGAGGGGAGGCACAAGCGAGGGGAAGGCTTTGGGCTAGGCGGGAGCAGGGACACGAGCCCCGGGGACACCACCCTGTCCGGCCGCCAGGGGCTGTGTCACTCGTACACCTGCGGCTACCCGGCACACCCGGCTTCGTTTGTCCTCTCGGCTGTCCCTGACGGAGCCGGAGTGTCTGTGGGAGCAGAATTCCCCCCGCCGTGAGCCGACCGCGCCTGTGGACATCCCCTGACAGCGCCCGTGAGGGGCCGAGCCAGCCGCGAACTGGGGATGAAGGGAGGGGAGCCCGGGGTACGGGGAGGTAGGAGCTGGGTTGTGAGGGAGCCACACCGGGAAGAGCTGTGAGGGGGAGTCCGGGCTGGACGGGTTGTGAGGGGGAGCCCGGGCTGGACGGGCTGTGAGGGGCAGCCGGGCTGTGCGGGAGCCCGGACTGGACTCTGAGGAACACCCGGGCTAGACAGCCCGTGATAGCCCATGACGGGGAGCCGGGACGGGCTGTGGAGGAGCCCGGGCAGGAGGGGCTGTGAGGGGAGCCGGGACGGGCTGTGAGGGGAGCCGCCCTCCGCCGCTTTCCCGGCAGCCTCCGCGCCCGCGGGGCCCGGCCGCGGCGCAAGATGGCGGCGGACAGCGAAGTGAGTGTTTATCCCGCTCCTCTCTCCCCGCTCTCTCTCCCTGCTTTCCCCTCTCACCGCCTCTCCCGCTTTCTCTCCGCAGCCCGAGTCGGAGGTGTTTGAGATCACGGACTTCACTACCGCCTCGGAGTGGGAGAGGTAGGTACCGCCGCGCCCCTCGCCCACGGCGGGGGTGACGCGGGGGCTCCGCCGTGCCCGGCCCGGCCGCTCCCGCCGGGACGAGCCGAGACCCCCCGGGACCCCCCGGGACCCCCCGGCACGGCCGCTCTTGGCACCCGGGATCACCCTGCGGCTCCCGGAGCCGCGTCCCGGCTGTGCCACGTCCTGCTCAGGCCGCGCCCGAGGGTGGGTGAAGAGGCTCCAGTCGAGCTGTTTCTGAACTTAGTGAAAGGCCCAGTTTAACATCTGTCTGCAGGGGGTTAATATATACATTAAGAAGGCTTATACGCTTTTGAAGGAGCTGCCTGATTATTAAAAGTCATCTCGTACCTGAATTATTTGAAAGTTAGAACAATGTACAAATCTAAGGTGAATAATGCTCTTGCGTTCTTAATGTATTGGTTTTTTAAACGCTTTTTATGTTTATGGTAAGAGACAGATATTAAGTGCTGCATTTTAAACGTGAGTGTAGCGTGTAGTTGTGTCTCAAATGTTTATTTATCTGTGAGCAGCGAAACAGGACCATATGTTAAATGTTATGTGCTGCAATACCAAAAAAAGAAAAAGGTGAGATTCTTCAAACACTCAAAAGATGGTCATAGCAGTTGCTAAGAGTAACTGTAATCTGAAATGTAAGCATAGGAGTTCTGTTTTATCTGTAAAAGGAAGCAATTGTTCTGGTTTTATTGTGTTTCTTCTTGTTGTGGGTTTTTGTGTTGTTTGTTTGTTCTTTGGAGTTTTTTAAGGAACTCCATAGTAAGGACAAAAAATTGCCTGCTTTTGAGCAGATGAATTGTAAGGCAAGTTCATTATTCAGTAAATATTAATGCCTTTTCCCCTCCCCAATAGATTTATTTCAAAAGTAGAAGAAGTTTTGAATGACTGGAAACTTATTGGGGTTTCTTCAGGCAAACCTCTAGAAAAGGTCAGTTACTGCTTCTGAGTTTTCTTTTAGCATTTGAATTGCTAACTAGTCATACACACTATTGCTGTTTTCTTAGGTGTGGCAGATAATGATTTTTATTAGGGAATATCACTTGTGAAAGTGCCAATTTGACGAACAGTTGCTGTAAATTCACTGGCGGGCCGTCTGCCAAACAGGCTGTTTGTTGATAAAGCTGAGTCTTCGTGTAAGGCTTGGTGATTTCCAGTTTGAATCTGGAAACGTGATTGAAGGCACTGTAAATTAATTCTTAAGGAATCTCATCCCCCTGCCCTGTGCCTTTGTCACACCTCATGTCCTCATGGCTGAGGTTTGCAGGGTGCTACGTGTGACTCAGAATGTTTCTGACATCGCCGAGATTTTTTTCAAAGCCTAATTAGAGCCTCTGTGGTGCTTTCCCAGTCCTGTAAAATGCAGAGGAAATTGCTGAGCTCTTCTGTGTCCCAGTGCAGACAAATTCAGCTGTTCTGCACAGAATGGCTACTGTGTTTCCAGAGGAATTCAATAAATCTTGATTTTAGCCAGGGTACAGAGCATTCAGAATAAAAACTTGTGTTATCTAATGAACTAATTTTACACCTTAGCTGTCTGTGTATTCCTACATGTCTTGTTTGCTAGACCAGACCTCTCCTAATACCCTTTACAGATCAGAGGGTTGTCCAAGTTGCTTTGTTTCAGTAGCAGTATAGAATTCTGTACAGTGATGCTGATTTTTTTTTTTTTAGAATATCCTATGCTGTATTTATGTTTAAAAATGAATTACCCTTACAGATTTTTTGCAAATTAAAGATTAAAAAAATAATTTGGTAGTGGAAGTATATCCAAAGTAAATATCAAGGTAATATTTGCACAGATTGGTGTAGATATAGTCCAGGTGGGAAAATTCTGTCTCTGGCAAAATTGAGGGTGCATATGCTTAAGATGCATAGTAAGATATGAGAATATGTTTCTGTCCCTTTATTGCCATTTAATTCTGAAGACTTCTCAGGGAGATACCTGATCCTTGGGAATGATTATTAACATGGATTTTAGCATCCAGCTACCTTTTTAATGAAGTGCTTTGAGTGTTGCTTTTTTGTAACTAAATCATGCTTAGCTATTTGTGAATAAATATTTGGCAGTAGAAAAACATGACTAAACATGTAGGTAATATACTAATGAATGTTAACCTAAATTCATTGATAAAACAGTATATTTTTTGTATGCAGGGGATATTCACCACAGGGACATGGGAAGAGAAATCAGACGAAATTTCATTTGCGGACTTCAAATTCTCAGTTACCCACCATTACCTTGTACAAGAGCCCAGTGACAAAGATGGGAAAGAAGAGCTGGCAGAAGGTACCTACTCGTTCCCTCCCATACCTGTAAGGATATGACAAAAGGCAGTGTCAGAATGTGGAATTCACAGTGTGTTGATTTGCTTCGGAGTGAGATTTTGTGAAATCCGATGGGTGTGATCTAACATTTCTGCTTTTAGTATGCTTTGCATTCACCCAGTGCTAATCTAAGCAATTTGCAAGGCAGCTGGATGGGTGCTGATGATCTTATGCATGGATTTTTTTTTTTTTTCACAGATGCCCTTCCCCTGCCAATGCAGGACTTGCTGTGCATGAACAATGACTTTCCCCCTCGAGCTCACTGCCTGGTGAGATGGTATGTGCCCTGCCTCTTGACTCCATTGCAAAGCAGCACAGCAATGGAGACATCTCTGATGCTGGCACAATCACTTGTGTATTTGTTTTTCAGTTAAAAGTTAAAGCTTAAGTAAAATGATTCTTCATACTGGACACAGGAAAGAAGTGGAAAAAAAGACCTATTTTTACTTATGGGTTTTGTCCCCCAAAGACTTTTATCTCAGTTTCATAAATCAACCAAACCTTTATATATGTGGTGCTTAGATACATTCTTAAAAAGGAAAGCTGCAGCACCTTCAGAAACAGCAGCTGTATTCTTAGTAATGCAGATCTTTAGCACATTATAGCATTGTTCCAGAGAGATTGTTTCTGTTATTATTATAAAGTAAAAAGCCTCAGGACTGGTAGACCTGGAAGTCCTCACAGTCAAACACTTTACAGGGTTTGAATGTTGCTGAGCTCAGGTGGTTTGTGATTTCAGACTGTGCAGCACCCCCTGCCCGCTCAGTTCTTGACCCCTCTGACAGAGCTACTCACATCAAATTATCAGATTCCACAGTCTGTTGGTGACAATTAGGTTATTCAGGTCACAGTGTTGCTAAAAATTCTGTTCCAGCTGGCTGGCTAAAGAGCAGAAATGCGCTCTTTTTTTTGTCTTTCCCAAGGTATGGCTTACGGGAGTTTGTGGTGATTGCTCCTGCTGCAAATAATGAGGCTGTTTTGAGTGAATCCAAGTGTAACCTTCTGCTGAGTTCTGTTTCCATTGCTCTGGGGAACACTGGCTGGTAGGTGAAAGCATTTCTTACCTTTTCACATGTCCAAGTAAAACTGTGGCATGCTGCATTTGTGAAGAAAAGGTGTTAAATTCTTAGCAAAATACATTCAGGGTTTGTTATTTTTGCACTATAACACTGTTAGAGAAGGGTTAAAAGATTTTCCATGGTGATTTTTAAAAAGGTTGATTCAATGTGTTGTTTATATTAATTGTTGTTTAAAAACCTTAAATGCTTTCAAAAGCTGCTAGAAGTTGTTGGAAAAACAACATGTAGAAAATACAGAAACAATAGAAAAAAGAATATAGAAACAATAGGAAATATAACTTATGGAGGAGGATTTCCTGTGTGATAACTTCCTAATCTTCCTCAAAAATGATTTAGACTGAAAATTGGGTAACTGAAGTCAGGGGTATGGCTGTGACTGTGACATGACAATTTGTTAGGCATTCTCTTTATGATGACTTTAATAGCATTTTTTCTTTGATCCCTGTCAAGTGTTTTAAAGGGTGTTCCACTACGAGAAAATGCATTGCAAAGAATATGACGTGACATTGAAATTATGCTGAAATATTTAGCGAGTTTGAAAGACTACAAGGCAGTGTGACACTTTAAACAACCTGAAATGTTTGTGGTTTCGCAGTCAGGTGCCAGTGTTTGTGCAGATCCACCAGAAGTGGCGCCGGATGTACGTCGGGGAATGTCAGGGCCCCGGAGTCCGGACCGACTTCGAGATGGTCCATCTGCGCAAGGTGCCCAGCCAGTACACTCACTTATCGGGGCTGCTGGAGATCTTCAAAACCAAGATTGTAAGTGCAGCTGAATGTGTAAAAGCCAGATTAGGAATAATTATTTTATTGCCTGGATGCTCGCAGATTCACCGCTGTCTGACCATAAAGAGGGACAGTTGGTGTGGGTTTGGTTCCTCGGTGTTACCACCTTCCCTATTTAATTTTTACTGGGATGTGAAAGAATGTGTGTTTTACAGTTCCCTTGTAACAACCCTCTTCCCCCTCGCCCAAACAAACTGTATTTTGCTATTGGAAAGGAGAAGGGAGGGTTGGGGTGGTTTTTATTCTGATACTTTGTAGCTCCCCAAATTAAGTTGAGTGAAGAACACCCTGAGGGCATGTGAGGGGGCTCAATGGACTGCTTGTTTACAGGGTGGTGTGACTGCCTGCAGCACTACACAACCAGTATTGGTAGTCAGCAATCTGAGCAAAACACTGGGGAGAAAAATCCTTAATGCAAACCTGATGCATTCTGGGTCAGAGTTACTTGAATTACCAGCCAAATGGAGCATACAAATGTCTCCTGCATTTTATCTGTGATTGTCGTGTTTAGCAGTGGCTTTACCAGTAATCACAGGATCATTACGGTTAGAAAAGACCTCCAAGTTCATCAGGTTCAACCTTCAAATGCTTGGGGTGTCACAGTTGTGCTAAAATTAGCTCTGATACAAGCTATTGTGACTCATTTCTGTCCAAGCCTGGTGTGTTTGAGAGGATATATTCTTTGCATTGAATTTCTCCTCTGATATCTTGCAGGGGTGCCCTCTAACACCACTGCCTCCCGTCAGCATGGCCATCCGCCTGACCTACGTGCTCCAGGACTGGCAGCAGTACTTCTGGCCTCAGCAGCCACCAGGTAGGAGATCCCTGTCCTCAGAATAACGGGTTTTAAGACAAACAGTCAGTGCTCTTGATGTGTCTTGCCAGAAGGATGAAAACGTTTTCTGCATGAGTAGGAAAGGCTTCATTTTCAACTGAGCCCAATCCCAGTCCCCATGCTGGGCTCACAGGTTTAAAGCTCCTCTGAAATCATGTCTGTGCCTCATGGTTGGGACAGGTGTTTTGGGTAGGGCTGTGCCTAAAAACATGGGGTTTGTTAGCATTTAGAGATGCAGTGATAGTTTTAAAATTGCAGTAGATATGGGAAGTGAAAAAGGTGACTGTGAATCTGTGGAGAACTCTGCCCTGAATTCCTTAGGGAAATGTTTAGATTCAGGTTCTAGCAGGTGCTAATACTTCATGGAAGTATTTGTCAATTATTTCTGTAAAGTACCTTATTTGAATACTTCGCTATCTATTAACAATGGGAAAAGCAGAAAGTGTTATATGGACCTCACGTGAGGTAAAATTTTGGATTTTTGTTGTTATTGTTTATAGAGTGTTAAGTAAGCCAAGCATTTGGTTTATGTACTTTTTTTCAATACATGAACCATTTCTGATCAAGTCTTTTATTATAGTAGTCTCATATTGAGTGGAAAACCAGGAAAAGTAATGTATAGTCTTGAATTTAAAGCTCATACTCCAGAATTGACAAGTTTATGCCATAATGATGCTGTTTAGGAAACACAGAGGTAGCTGCTCACTTGGTACTCCCAAAATGATCTCTCGTATTGTTGCTTGCTGGTGACACTGATACTTCCTTGGGTATCAAGGATTTGTTTTTAACAGACCTATTTCTATATAGGTAGCATCAAAAAATAACTAATAAACTTCTCCTGGCTCAGAGGTAAACAAACCTATATGAAGAAGGTAAATGTTAGTTCCTCCTTAACATACATTTCATTAGTGATGTGATGTAGGTACAAGGTGGTGGAGCAGTTAAAATGCCCAAGTTCTTTTCTCGACTTGGTAGTGGTTTTATATAACAAGGTTGAAGTATTTAGGGCAGCACTGAGAGAGAGGGAACTCTGTGTGGCCTTATTTAATTGTTTGGCTTTCCTTTGCTTAAAAAAAGGTACCCTGATGAAAGGTGTGTTTTGAAGAAATCTGTAGTGAGGTTGGTTCTGTGTGCTTTGTGGCTAAGGAATGTGCGTTGAACATATGTTTAAAGAGAGTCCTGCTTTTTAGGGAGAGAAAATCAGTGCTGTTTTAAATCACAGTTTCCTTCTTTCAGTAAACCAAGGTTACCTAAAGAACTTGGGAAACAAATTCTGCAGAGCTTATTCTTTTACTGTATCTGCAGACACAGAAATGTGTTTCGTGTGGTGTCTCTGCCTTGCTGTAGTTACTGAGTCAGGATCCCTGGTTTGTGGTGGATGAGTGGTACTACTTTGATCCTGTTTCTTGATTTGAGCAGCTTGAATAACTTCTCCTTGAGAGGGATCTGGTTAAGGGAGCCAGTGCCAAAGTGTATTGCAGAGAACTAGACCTGGACCTCATTACTATCACTCAATTAGCTCAAAGAAAAGAAATTTAGGTGTGTCTTTTATCTACTCTGAAGAGGAAATTATGTAATTAAGTGATCCAAATACTTTATCTGTTCTAATACCTCCCTTGTTTTGTGTGTAAACAGTTTACCAGATGCATTTAAAATGACAGATCAGATGCTGTAATAGCATTACCATAATGGCATTACAGTGCATCATTATCCATTCAAATTTCTGTTCAGTGAAGGCTGTCTGGGTTTGATTTATGTATTTGAAGAATATAACATGGGAAGTGGCTGAGGATGCTGGGAGGCATCTTTAAATACATGGGATTACAAGGAATCTCCCAGGTAATTTGATTAAGTCCTTAGCTGTAGGAGACATAATCCTCTTTTCACAAAATTGTCAACCTTTTAAAACTGGTTGTTTTTTTCACTCTGCGAGTTGCTCTTCTGGAATTTTCCTTTCCTTCTTGGAACTGATTTGCTGCCCAAATATTTTTATGGCACTTCTGTGTCTGTCTGTTCTTGTGCCAACACTGAATCTTTAAGGCTGTCTTTGCAGCTCTCCTCTTTGTCTGTGTGAAGGGAATAACCTTCCCTCAGCACGACTTAGGAGAGTTTGATCTGTCTTTTTGAATGTCCTATTGCAGGATTGCTTCCCAGTTTGTGTTGGCAGCAATTACTTTGTGTGCTAGGATGGTGTTTTCAGTGCTCAGCCACCCTGGCTGCTCAGCTGTTCTCTACTCATCCTACATGCCACAGTCTTCACTGGGAAATTAAGGTGATATATTGCTTCAAATATTCTACAAATTTCACATGGAAAATGTATTGGCTTTTCTTCAGATATAGATGCTCTAGTTGGGGGAGAAGTTGGAGGCCTTGAATTCGGCAAGCTACCATTTGGTGCCTGTGAGGATCCTATTAGGTAAGCAAGAGTTCAGAAAACTGTTTTATAACTTCCTTAATGGAGGGCTTATAGGTACATCATTTCAAATTTTAACTTTGCCCACCTAGCACTCAGGATGTCCCTGACAGATATTTAATTGTTCCAGTTCATCAGAAACATGGTTTAGTAGCAAATGAGACCATTTGCAGAATTGTCTGGTGATATTCAGAGTTGAAGCTCTGCTCAAATCAAGTCTAGCACCATCAACTTCTGGAGTACTCCATTTATCTCTGAAATTATTATGTCGAAATTAACTGAAGGTAAACCTTAAAAATCATTTCTCTTTGTTCAAGGGTGGGACTTGCTCTCAACCTTGATGTTTGTAGAAGATTTAAATTGAGCAGATCTACAAACTGAATTGTCCCCCTGTGTGCCCTTCTGAACACCCCGTGACCCTCAGCAAAGCCAGGAGTTGTGTGGGTGGATCAGGCAGTGTTGTGTGGGTGGATCAGGCAGTGTTGTGTGGGTGGATCAGGCAGTGTTGTGTGGGTGGATCGGCAGTGCTGTGGGGTGGATCAGGCAGTGTTGTGTGGGTGGATCAGGCAGTGTTGTGTGGGTGGATCAGGCAGTGTTGTGGGTGGATCAGGCAGTGTTGTGTGGGTGGATCAGGCAGTGTTGTGTGGGTGGATCAGGCAGTGTTGTGTGGGTGGATCAGGCAGTGTTGTGTGGGTGGATCAGGCAGTGTTGTGTGGGTGGATCAGGCAGCGTTCAGTGCTGCAGGCAGTTCAGGGCAGCTGAACGTGTTCTACCAGCCCTGCAGGACTGAAATGTTGCTTTGTTTCAGTGAGCTCCATTTGGCTACCACGTGGCCCCACCTGGCAGAAGGCATCGTTGTGGACAATGATGTGTACTCGTAAGTATTTTGTCTGAACTGCAAATATCCAGCAGTGTGCTTCATTTAACTGCTGCATTTTAGTGACATCTCAAACACTCTGTGTGGCTTTGTGTGTGGAAAAGAACCCCTCTTGAGGAGTGGGGCAAGGTCAGCTGATGGAACACCTCATTTGGGAAAACACCTGCTTTTTACATGCATTGCTGTGTGAGAAAATATTGTGTTGTAATCTCAACAGAACACACAGCTCTGTTTTTGAGCATACTCTCATGTTAGACTTGGAAGTTATTTCTTGGAGAAGATAATAATGGGGCATGGAAAGCAAAAAGAATTCACTGATTGACATCATTCTCCCAAAAACTGTCATCCAGGTTTTATGCTAGAGAGGAATAAACCATGTTGGGTTTCTTCCTTCTTTCTTAATTAATGCAGAAATGAGTTTTCAACGTTAATACACTTCAAAAGAAGACAATTTAGTTCTAACTGAATTTTTCCTGTGTGTCATGTACCTACATGAGAACAGGGACTCTTGCTTGCATTTGTTTGTCATGTTCTCCTGTGTAACGTGGTGCATGTTGTGGCTTCCACGGCCTCACTGGCTATGACCATACATTTTTGGAGGATTTGGTACTGATCTTTTACAAACTTAATGGTGGCAATGTGGCACTTAGTTTGTTTTGTTTTGTTTTGAAGTGACCTGGATCCTATGCAAGCCCCTCAGTGGTCTGTGAGAGTCAGAAAAGCAGATAACCCTCAGTGTCTACTGGGTAAGACATCAGAATTTTCTGTCTTCCCTTAGGGCTTTTAAGCTACTGAGTTGTGAAGTGAGGGTTGAACCGGTGACTACCTGATAACCTCTGTTTCCTCATTCCCCTTATTTTTTTGAGTGGACAATAATTGGGGCTTCTTTTTCAAGCTTTGCAAAAACATGAGTTTCTGTTGTAGGTTACTCTGTCTCTGTGTTCCATGAACTTCACTGCTTTCCTTATTTCATCAGATATTCCGGAGAACAAGAATTTCCTCTGTGTGTTCTGTGAAAATGTACATTTCCTAGAATCTTTCCGTTTTATCAAGTGCCTTCTGCATCTGTCCATCTGCTCAGCTTAATCAGCCTGTTTGACAGGGAGGATTAGTACATCTGGAGAGCTGCACTCCTGTCTGTCCTTGCCTTTAAGCTTGTGGGGAAAAGGGCTTCAAAACTTTCCAAGTTTCCTCTTGCTGTGGGTGAGGAAGTGGATTCAGCTGCAGGCAGAGCCGTGCTCTGCAGAGGTGGCTGATGCTGCCAGGGGGTGAATTTCCCTGAGCTTTAATCATGGCGTGGTTTAAAGAGATTTGTGCTTCAGAACAAGTGATCACATTCTTTCAGATGAAAAAGATCAAAATCACTGTCCTTTGGGTGTAATTTGGAGAGCTGCTTTATTGTTGAGTGAGATGTTTAACTGAGTCATGGAGAGACTTTGTTCCTCTCACAGGTGACTTTCTTACGGAGTTCTTCAAGCTTTGCCGCCGGAAGGAGTCGACCGATGAGATCCTTGGGAGGTCTGCATTTGAAGAGGAAGGAAAAGGTAAAACTTAAATCCTGCTGCTTTGTGTTACTTGTTTTTAATCATTTCCTGTTATTTTACCTTCCTTATCCCTTTTCTTAAGATCTGTTGCTGTTTATACTTACAACTCTTATGCATTTTCTGTATTACTCTTGGGAATTTCCTGGCCAGTGCTGCATGGTGACATTTCTCAGGAATTCTAGGCAAGCTGAGCTCCCAAAGTCCCAGAGGACAATTGCCTCTGTTAGAGTTGTGTGTCTTTTCTCACTGGAATAGAGAAGCTTAAAATTTGACTATAAATGTACAGGAGTCGGGTTTGATCACACATCAAACCCATTTGTCTGTATCAGCTCATATCTTTTCATTTTTTCCACTTTTCTTTTTTCCTTTTTGATGTAATCTGTAGTACATGTTTAACAGCAAGTTCTAAAAAAATCTTTAATCTGTTTGAAAGGCTTTGCCATCATCCTCTCCATTTTAAGGAATTTTAAGGAAAAAACCCCCAAAATTAAAAACCTCCCAAATTGTCTGAGCAGCAGGTGAAACTTTATCCCAGTTGTACAGATACTGACATCTTTTTGATGTCTCTGTCCCTTTCTTTTGCTTTTCTTGCTGTATGTAGTGAACATTCCCTTCTTTCCTACTGCTTGTCACCTTTGCTTCCCTCCAGTTATGGCCTGTAATGTATTTTCTTTGGTTATACGTGATGTAAATTTTGAAGGAGCTCACCAGTCAGCTTAAAAAGCTGTTAGACTGAGTAGGGGGCTTGACATGGTCTCTTTAGCTCTGCTTGGCTCTAATTTTCTTGCAGTGTTTGCCAAGATGAGCATTTTCAAGCTGCTGGTAATTATTCACTTCAATTTGCCTGCCCTCTCTTTAACAATATTCATTCAGTTTGTTGTAAGAGACATTCTAAAGCTCACCAGCAGCAAATCTGGAAAAAAAAAAATCTGATTTGAGAAGTTTATCTGAGGATTCTAAAACACCATGTAAGGTCAGGTATCTAGTGATTAATAGAGGATTTATTTCAGGCTTATCTAAAGCTGTAGCGTAGGCTTGAGCTGCCTGTGTTCCCTCCAGTGTCCTCATTGGTGTGGTGAGTGAACCAGATTTAAACATGGGCTCTTCAGCAGCCTTTTGTGGGCTCTGGTAGTGACTGCAGACAGCTCAGGCTGCATTTCATTGGTAAAATAAACCAAGGACACTCTGGGACTCCTTTTGTGACTTGTTCTGCTGCTTGTGTTGGCTGACAGTGAGTATCAGGATGGAACCTGACAGCACAGAGTGTAGCTCTGGTTAAAAAAGGGTTAAAAATCAGTACAAGATAAAAAGGCTGGATCAGACAGGTGAGCTTTGAAAGAGGGATGGTCAAGTGTTTGTGGGGTTTGTTTCATTCTGATTACTTTCATTTTATTCTATAGAAGTTGCTGACATCAGCCATGCCTTGTCCAAGCTCACAGAGCCAGCACCAGTCCCAATCCATAAATTATCCGTCACAAATATGGTTCACAGTGCAAAGAAAAAAATCCGCAAGCACAGAGGTGTGGACGAGTCTCCTCTAAACAACGAGGTGCTGAACACCATCCTTCTGGTAAGTGACTACTCCTGCTTGTGAAATCAGGTAACACCTGCACTGCTGCATCTGGTTTATAGTCCAGAGCAGATTAAAAGGTGTCCGATGTCAGTCCCATTGTTTGGATTGCAATTACCAGCTGGAAACAGCCCGACTTGTTGTAAGTCTGTGTAATGTAAGAGGACTGAAAACAGACTCTGAACTCTGCCAACAGTTTTAGTTGTAGGGATTGCTGGTGTGTAGCCAGCAGTGCCTTTAGGGAGAAAGTGGGAAAAGCAGGAAAACCATACTGATGGGAGGTTACATTTCTTTTCTTTAAGTTCTTGTTTCCCGATGCTGCTGACAAACTCGCAGATGGATTTGAAAGCAGAGCCAGCACTTCAGCAGGAAACAATCCTCCTCCAGAGAATGAAGATTATGTAAGTTTGACTGACTGTCACTCAGGAGAGAGAAAGCAGTTTTGAGTGTGTGTGTTCATGCAGACTTTGCTGTGGTTGCCCTACACCTTGTAATAGGTAACTTTTGGAAAGAGGAACTTATCTTTGTGGAATCTCTAAGTAGTGATTGTTTCTTTTTCCTTCTAATTTCTTTCTCTTCCAAAGGCTGTAATTTTTGGTATCTTATACTTACAGGCTTAAAATGTTGGTTAGCCACTTGTACTGCTAAAGAGATTACATAGTTTGGGAAAAAATGCCATTGTTCCTTGTATTTCTTGCTTTCTTTTGTCTCTTACCTAGAATCTCTTCAGCCAGTTTAAGTCTGCTCCCTCTGACAGTCTGACCTACAAATTAGCTTTGTGTCTTTGTATGATAAACTTCTACCATGGAGGAGTAAAAGGGGTGGCCCATCTTTGGCAAGAGTTTGTGTTGGAAATGCGCTACAGATGGGAGAACAACTACCTCATTCCAGGGTAAGATCTTCTTGTATTGTTGGTCCTTTGTGGTAGGAAATGTTCTTTGTTCCAGGAGCAGAGTCCACTGAGAATTTGAAACGTACTGGTTTGGGGTTTTTAATTGCAGATCCCACCCTTTATTTTTATGACCCTACTTCCTTAGTGCAAGAAAGGGCAGGGAGCAGGGAAAAGCATCTGTGCCTTCCTTTGAAAACTCCCAGGTGTCTGTGGAAGCTCAGCTTAGAGATCCCTCCACTGGGTGAATGAGGAGGGGGGAAAAACTTAAAGGAACATTTGGCTCCCAGTTCATCCTCAGAGAAACAGGAAGGAGCTGATAGAGGGAGAAGCACCTCTGCTTTGTGCTGGAGTTTATACCACTTTTGTGAGGAAGCTGTTCCAAGTTCCTGCCTTTTCAGGTATTCCAGCCCTTCCAGGCTCTGTCTGCTGCAGCAGAGCTTGTTGAAGACCTCGTGAAGGGCTCTGGGAAGATGAGGTATCAATGCAGAGCAATAATATATCCTGCTTTTGGGGTTGTGGTTTCTTGTGGTTGATTGGTTGGTTTGTTTGGGTTTTTTTATTAACGGGGTGAACTGGCCATTTATTCACTAATTTGTACTTTGGAATGGTTATACTAATAGATAAAATAGAAGGTAAAATACGCAGCAATCACTCCAACATATCATTGCAGTTTTAAAACTAGTCAAAGATGCTTAATTTCTGTTTGTAAACAGTTACCCTTTTAACTTCCAAATGGAAAACTGGCCAGGAAATGCACTCCCTAGTGTGAATGATCTCTGAGCTTCTGAAATGAACCTCCAGGAAATAAATGTAGTTTAAATTCTGGGCTTGTCTCCTGAGGCCATAGAAGAGCTGTGTAGTTGAAGTGATGGGGGTGGGTTCAATGTGGGTATTTGCCCCTCTTTTAGATTTTGTATGATTTAAGACCACATGTGTGAAAGATTCAACTTTATAATTGATAATGGTTACACTTCTGCCTTTTGTTAGATTAGCTAATGGCTCTCCAGATCTGAGATGTTGTTTACTGCATCAGAAACTCCAGGTAAATATCCCAGATTTAAGAATGATTTTTCTCTTAGGAAACTGTCAAAATTAAAGCAGTTATTAGCTAAATATATTGTTGTTGTAGATTTAGTTACGCTTGTATTTTTGGTTGTGGAATTAATTTATTGGGAAAAATCTTTGTTATAGCAACAAATTCAGTGGAGTTGTTTATCTTTTAGAATTGTAAGATGTTTTCAGGTGTTCTCCAAGTTCTTCTGTATGACTGTTTCTGTAAGAGAGGTAATCACTGAACAATTATTTTTTTGTTGCTTTAACTTGTTAGATGTTAAATTGTTGCATTGAAAGGAAGAAAGCAAGAGATGAGGGGAAAAGGGGGAGCGTGTCTGATCGTTCACCTGGTGCTTCTGGTGACGGTGCAAAGGGAGCAGAACACTCTGGAGACAACCCTGATAAGGAAAAGGAATTTGGCAAGTCTTGGGAATCATGGAGCGACAGCGAAGACGAATTTTTCGAATGTCTGAGTGACACAGAAGACCTCAAAGGAAATGGACAGGAAAATGGAAAGAAGGGAGGAGCAAAAGAAGGCAACAAAGAGCCTGTGAACATCAAACCAGAAGGCCGTCTGCATCCACACGGGAAGCTGATGCTGCTGCACCCTGGGGAGCCTCTCTACGTTCCAATAACACAGGTCAGGGAGCAGAGCTGAGCCACATGTGCAGCACAGCTCTCCCACAACAGGGCTGTGCAGCTGGGTATATCTGCAGGTACAGCCTTATCTGTGGTTGAAATGCTGAGTGCTTTTCATTTTTAAAACTCCATGAGGGCCATTGAGCTGATATCTCATGTACTCCTTGTTTTATTTGAGAGTGAGTCTCTTTGCCACATTTCACTCCAAACAAATTCTTTAAATAAGAATTAAGCTGTCTTGTCTACCTTAAATTTGATGTTTTTTTTTATTATCAGTTCCTGAGGCATCTTCCATCCCCCCCTTACTTTCTTTCCTTCCACCATGGAGATTTCTAGCTGACTGAGCAGAATAAGGATCAGTTTGCTGCCATGTCTTTTCTTTTTTTTTTTAACTTCTCTGCTCGTATCTAAAAGACCATAGACATCAGTTTTGGTGCCATTCTCTACAGCAGGTTTATCAGCAAACACCTAGAAATATTCCCTGATGTCCCCAGACTTTCCTGCAGAGTGACTGGGGATGAAATAGGAAGCAGTGGTGCCACAGGAACCAGTTTGCAACCAACCATGCACGAAGAGTGCAAGGTTTTTCTTTCTCTTGAGAGAAATTATTTTTAATTAATATTACTTTGCTTGGGTAAAACATATGAGCAGAGTGTAGTCAGGCACAGTGTTCTTAATTAATTATGTGGTGACACTGTCAAAGGCAAAAATTCTGTGTTACCTTTAGGTGGATTTTAATCCATCTCAACAAAACAGTGACAGTCAAACACTCCCTGGAATTCCTCTGGGTTTTGGTGTTTTAACAGTATATCCTTATGTCATTCCTTCATCCTCAGGTTAGCTCCTGTTTAGGTTCTTTCTGTTGGTGTTACATTCACATGCCCAGCTTGGCTGAACAGTTCAAGCAGTAGAAAGTTCTGATAATTTCCCTTGGGTACCAATGGAGCCGAGTGGACTTCTGGTGACAGGGAGCTTTTTCCTGCCCCTTCCTTGGGAAGGGCTGAGATGAGGAGGGGCTGTTTGTGTAACCCTGTCCTGTTCCATGTTGCAGGAACCAGCCCCCATGACTGAGGATCTGCTGGAGGAGCAGTCTGAGGTGCTGGCAAAGCTGGGAACCTCAGCCGAAGGCGCTCACCTGCGGGCTCGGATGCAGAGCGCCTGCCTGCTCTCAGACATGGAGTCTTTTAAGGTACTGCTGCTTGGAGAGTTCTCTGACACTGCTTTGCTTTAATTAAACTGTCCCCCTTGCTTGTGTTGAACAATTTTGAAGGTTTTTCTGACGAGTTTCTTTTTTTCCTCCACCAAACAGTTTCGAAATAATTTCAAGTTGAAAATAAACCCTTACTGCTAAAACTCTTGGAACACATCAAAATCTATGAATGTAACATCCCAGTGAATCTGCACAATGTCTGTGGGAAGGGAAAAAACCAGAAGACATACAGTTGATAAATTGGGAATTAAAGCAGTTGTTTGGGAGTGGTTTTGGGCAGTTTATTCCATTTCTTGTGTGAGCTCTCCAGAGGGAGCTAAGAGCACACACACTGCTGTCATCAGAGGAGCTGAAAGCTAAAAGGATTAGAGATTCTGAATGAAATAACTATTTTAATTATTGTAGTGTTGATAATAAAAGCATATAGATGTACTGTAGAGTATTTACAACATACCAACACCAGTTATTAGCAGTGAGTCATGGCATATGAGGTATATGTAGAAGTTTTATTTCTGTGGTCCAAATGATCTGAAAACTCAAAAATATAGAACCATAATTTGAAGCACAAGTGCACTCTTGATAGGCACATTGAATAGTAAGCTGGGTTTCCCTTTATGTTCTGGATATGGATGTATTTATTAGTGTTGACATTGCATCTAGGAAAAATCAAGTTATTTTTGTTCGGGGGTGATTTTTTTTGTAAAAGAGGAAGAGAAGGTGAATTTTGTCACTGGAGTGTTAAAAGCTGGAAAGTCTGTGCTGAAAATATATTTATGCAGCCCAGTGATTCTTTTAGGCTTGGGCTGTTTTCATCCAGGTCTTTAATGGTATAAGCTTATACATAAGGGAATTTGTGAAAATTCCTATTTATTGCATATATCAGGTACCAGGTGGAAGTTTAAGTTAACAGTGTAATTTTTGAGCTGATGAGTGTACATTTTATGGGCGATAAGAAAGGTTTTCTTGTTGTGGATGATGATGATGTGGGTTTTCCCCTTGCCATCGCCTTGGTTAATGCCTCATTTCCTCCCCCTGCCAGGTCTCTGTCCTGCTGTACAGTTTGGTGCCTGTGGACAGAACACCCCGAGTTTTGTCTCCCCACTAAACCAATCTTACACTTCCCAGCCAGGCTGTGTTTGTCCTAGGATTTGTCAGGATCAGGTTTTCTCTGCTCTCCTCCCTCAGGCAGCGAACCCCGGCTGTTGCCTGGAGGACTTTGTGAGGTGGTACTCGCCTCGGGACTACATCGAGGAGGAGGTGCTGGACGAGAAGGGCAATAAAGTCATCAGGGGGGAGCTGAGCGCCCGCATGAAGATTCCCAGCAACATGTGGGTGGAGGCCTGGGAGACGGCCAAGCCCATCCCGGCACGCAGGCAGAAGAGGCTCTTTGATGACACCAGGGAGGCAGAGAAGGTGAGGGCTCGGTGCTGGTGACACCTGAGCTGCAGTGCTGCAGCAGCCCTTGCTCCTTCCTCCTGCAGCATTCCAATTCCAGCCCTGGCTGCTCCCTGCGCTGTGTCCTCGCAGTCACTGAACTGCACGGGCGTGGCTGAGGGTTAGATGGAAATCCCTGCTGCCCTATGGAAGTACCTAAAGCAATGAGTGTGTGCAGCATGGCTCCACAGATGGTATATCTGAGGTGGTGCTTTGAATAATAATAATAATTAGTAAATAAAGCAGATTTTTACCTGCATGTATGTGTCAGGAACACTTTAGTTTCCTAACGCTTATTTTACCTATTGGGACTGGATTCATGTAAAACTACATACCAGGTCCTGTCTTACAGCAGTGTTCCATTCTTTCCTCTTTCCTAACTAACATTATCTTTGGGAAGTAGTTTTGATCACTAATATATTCAGTTTTCTAATGTTGTAGGTACTTCATTACCTTGCAGTTCAGAAACCAGCTGACCTTGCGAGGCACCTCCTGCCTTGCATCATCCATGCAGCTGTACTCAAGGTAAAGGACGAAGGTAAATAATGTTTAATAAATTATTAAGATGTTTTGGGGTGAGCAGTGATGCAATAATTACAATTTTGTTTCTTTCCTTCTAACAGAGGCAGTAGAAGATATCTCTTCAGTCAAGAAGATAATCAAGCAGATAATCTCTCATTCCAGCAAAGTGCTCCGGTTCCCCAATCCAGAGGACAAGAAGTTGGAAGTAAGGCTTTTGTACTGGCTGGGGCTGAAAATCTGAGAGACTTTTGCACTGTTCATGGGAGTGCTGAAAGCCCATGTTTTTAACTTTCACTTTTATCCGACTCCTGCAGGAGATCATCGCTCAGATCATGAGTGTGGAAGCGATCATTGCCAGGGCAAGGTCTCTGAAAGCAAAGTTTGGGGTAGAGAAATGTGAAAATGAGGAGGAGAAAGAAGATCTACAGAGGTGACTGATGATGTTCTCTTGTTTTTCCTCTGATGCCCTTTTTTTGTGCTTTCAAAATTTAGGACAGATGGATACAGAAATACTAAGGAATCATATTTAGGTGTCCCTGTCCTGAGATCATGGATGTTGTGTGGGTACCCTAAATGCTCCTCTAAATGAGCAGCTCTTTGAAAACATGTGATACAGGTTGTTTGACTGGAATTTGGGTTTATCTTGTTAGTTCTGGGGATTTCATCTACTTCTTGTGTAGGTAAAAGGTGTATTTGATGAATTCTGTCACAACAGAAGTAAAAGTAGGACTAGGAATTTAGTGTTTTCTGTAAATATGGAATTAAGTACTCCCCTCCAAAGTTATGTTTTCTTGTTCTTGTCTCCTGACTGATGTGAAACCAGTCACTGAGGAGCTGTGAATGGGAAGTGACAAGGTAGCTTCCTTGCATCACTGCCTGCTGGCAGATTATTGACTTAGTGCTCAAGATGACTAATAAGTAATGTTGAAAGAAATCCACATGAGCTTGTTGCTGCTGTGCTGGAAGAGGTGGTGTTTTTGTAGGACGTGTTGGGGGTTCAGAGGGGTTCAGAACGGAGAACTGAGAGTAGCTGCCACTTGTCACCCTGTGCAAATGGTGCTCAGGGGAGGATCCCTCCTCCTGCCAGGAAGCAGCTCTGGGCTTTGGGGTTAGCAAACCAGATACAGCCAAGGATTAAACATTCCCTTTTCCTTTGCAATGATTCGTTCCACCAGGTTTGTAAACTGTCTCCTGGAGCAGCCGGAGGTGTCAGTTGTGGGTGCAGGAAGAGGACCTGCTGGCAGCATCATTCACAAGCTGTTTGTGAATGCTCAGAGGGTAAGAGGGAGCTCTGGGTTGCTTTGCAGACACTTCTGATTTAAGCAGAGTGAAGCAATGATTTTTCATATGATGCCAGTGTATGTTGTCTGCACACGTGCATGTGTTGTCATAAATGTGCTTGAGGTGTTTTTTGTGACGTTCAACGTGGGTTTGGCAATAACAGAGCCTTGCAAGACAAAGGCAGAGTTCACTGATGTGGGATGTTAAACAGCTGAAGCAGCTGGGGAGACAGAGGTGTCATTAATGTCTTCAAATGGTAACCAGTAATGTTATGTTGTCATGGCACAGATTCCTGTCTCAGCAAGGACAGTCAAGGGTTGATTGTTTCACACAGGGACGTAGAGAAACAGGTCATAATATTCAATATTTTAGAAGGAGTAACTTTTTAGACTGGGGATACTTGGAATATACTTGGAATAACTGAGACTTCTGTGGAAACTGGCATGCTTAGCAAGTGTCAGCTCTTTGTCAGTAGGACTCTACATTTACTTACTTACTGCCAGTGTTGCATCTGTTTCCTGGAGCCCCTTCCCTTGCTGATGTTGATGCAAATGTTGCCTTTTTTCTCTGAAGCAGTGTTTGTAATAATAAGCCTTAAAGTATTGATTTCCAAACCTCATGGACTGCAGTCACCCTTTGGTTTCTGCTCACAGCATCGAGTTCTCTAACTAAAATTTAACTGCAGTGCTAATAACAAGGTAGCACAGTATGGCAGACATCTTAGAGCCTGACATTCCATTTGGGAATAATTGCTGGGAAAACACTGTGATTGGGTGTTAAACACTTCTAAGGTGTGGATGCCTTTGTAATAAACTGTGTTTTGCAACACAGCGTAAAAAGGACCATTCTGAAAACAGACCGTGGTTATTGTGAGGGATGAAAATGAGAACATTTAATTTATCCTTCCAGTCTCTAGGGAAGAGCTGCTTGCAAACCTCAAGGTGCCAGCCAGCCTGACTTACAGCCCTGTCAGTGCCTGCACACCTGTGCACTTGGCTCTTTAACACTGGGGCAGGGTTTCAAAGCTGAGGTTTCCCGGTTAATGTCTGATAAAGATGTGTGTGCATTTCTAGGGGTTTGTTTGTTTTGCAGCTAAAGCAGGTTACAGATGCTTCCCACTAGGAGCTGGTCACTGTTCATTAGGATTTCTTGGTGTGACAGAAGCCAGCTTGCTACGAACCCCCCTTTGTGTGTCATCTGCCATGACTTATTTAGGTAGAGAGCTGTTGGGTAAACAGAAGTTGAATGAATTCCTTGTTCATGATCCTGGACTCCTCTCTGAGTCGTGTTTAATGTGTTATGTTCTCAGATTTTCTCAGGAATATTGTGGTAGCCAGTGCATGCTCTTGGAAGTAGAGTGCATGATGTCTCTTAAACCTGCAGTCTCCTAACCTCTTGTAAGTCACCTCTGACTTGCCTTTGTTTCTGTCTTTCATCACTGGTTCTTTTCTCATCCCTTTCCAAGCTGACTGAATCTTCTGATGAGGTAACCAACTTTGTCCCTCCTTTCCCACTCATCTTCCCAAGCTGCATAGAGTTGAACCTTCTGATAGAGCTAGTACAGCAGCTAGATTTAGTTTGTACTGTTGTTCGTGTATTAAGCATAAAAATAACTTTGTGTTTCCAGAATGGTTTTTTCTGCATTCACAGACTTTATTTTTAGAGCATAATAACAGGTAGTGAAAAGAGAGTGAAATCTCTCAATAAAAAAACAAAAGCAACAACAACAAAAACAAACAAACCCGTTCCCAAACCAAACAAAAATGCAAACAAAAACATTTCTTCAAGTGAATATTGATGTTTTCTGATGCTGAAATATGTGACCATGCTTTATATTCTCTTTTGCCATCACTATTTGTTCGTTGAGCAGATGTTTTGGGGGGATGGACGGTCCCTGGGTTTTGCATTCTTGATACCAGGACTTACTGAAACTATGGAACTCTTTGTACAGTGAGATTTGGGGAAGAACTGGGGTAATTCCACAAAGTGCAGCACAGGGAGCATCCTCTCTGTTGGTTTCCTCGAGCTGTTCTTGTGGGAACAAGTGGTGCTGTGTCCATGGTGAATTCTGTGGCACAAACTGCAGAGCCAAGTAGTGCCAGGACCCCCACTCCTCAGTGTGGGAGAGGGTTGGGAGCAGAGGGGCGGCTCTGAGGGACCGTGAGGGTCATCCAGAGGTTCTGCCAAACCTCAGTGACAGTGCCAAGCTGGAGCTGTACATGCTGAAATTGGGCAGGACCCTGTTGGAGTGCTGTTAGGGGGGTGTATCCAGAGGTGTATGTGACTAGGGAATGTTCACTGGGCAGGCCAGCCCTTGTTGCAGTGTGCAGGGGCAGTGTTGCTGTTGAGTGTGAGGCAATGAGCACCGGGGGAGGTGGTTCAGATGCTGCCTTGCTCTGCTCTGCACTCCCCCCGCAGCCGGTGTGAGTCTGCACAGGCAGGTGACGGTCAGGACTGCAGTGGTGGTACAGATGATTTTGGAGAGGAGGCTGGCCTGGCCTCCCCAGGGAGCTGAGGAGGGGCCGTTCCCGCTGCTCACAACCCTCACTCGCACTGCCGGAACATCAGGAGCTTAATCCGGGCTGAGCTTCCCCACCCACACGTGCAGGTTCTTCCATCTGGTTCCGTGCGCTTTGTGTCTCGGCATCCCATCGGCGCCCCGCCCTGCGCGCACATAAAGCCCGCTGGCGCGTTCCATTTCTGGCCTTCCTCTGCTCCTCCTCAGAAGTATTTTCCGCGTGCCTGGAGGCAGCGGCCGTGCGTGTCACCGTGCCTGTGCTCTGTCCCCAGGTCCCGGCGGTGCCGCCGCTGGAGGAGGAGCTGCGGCGCTCGGGCTGTCCGGAGGAGCGCAGGCAGGGGGTGCAGTCGGAGTTCCCCCCTCCCACGGGCCGGGAGGTGATCCTGCGCTCGGCCGTGCCCCGGCCCGCGCCCTACTCCAAGGCGCTGCCGCAGCGCATGTACAGCGTCCTCACCAGGGAGGATTTCCGCCTGGCCGGAGCCTTCTCCGCCGACACCACCTTCTTCTGAGCCACCGGCCCCTCATCTTCCGTGTCCTCACAGCAGCGCGGGGCTCGCTCCCGCGGCAAGGGAAGGAAGGAAGGAAGGAAGGAATGCTGCAGATGGACTGGCTGTGCTGAGGAGACACCGCGTGCACTGTTCCCGAGGACTGGAGTTGGCAGCCCTGAGGGGTGCCTGCAGCAACTCAGCTTGGAGGTTTGGAACGGCTTCACAAGTAGTTTCAGTCAGATCTTCGGGAAAGAAAATGTAGCAACCTCCTTTCTGCCCAAAGGGAGCATCTTTTCTTTTCTTCGCATTAGCTTGGTTAATTATGGACGTGAATGGGCTGTGTGCAAATATTCGTGTTGAAATTCCTACAGAATGTGCTGCTCTGCACTTCTGGATCAAACTTTATCAGGTGACATTAGTCTACTTAAATTGATCTAAAAACATAAGTAATTTATATTTATTGCTAATCATAATTACAGAGCCCAGTATGTTTTGGTTAATCACTACATTTCAAGTACTTCTAAAAGACCCTTATTTTTATTTAAAGTATATGCTACACTGTAGTTCATGCCAAGCCTTCCTGGCATTGCAGTTGTTGTCCAAAAAGATCTTGTCGCTTCTCCCAAACAGGAATAATGACATTTGGGGCTAGAACTGGACAGTGAGCCTGAGAGCCCACACGGATGGTTTGGGGAACTTTATCCCCTTCCCTGGTGCAAGGGCCAGAGCTGTGTGAAATGACCCCTGCAGAGGTGTCTCACTGTGAGCAACCTGCTGGTATCTCCAGAGGCTGTTTGCCTGCCCCGTGGCTTTGCTGTGAGGATGGAACATTCTGTCACCTGCTGGCCCCTCACCCCCCCGGTACCGTCAGACACCGACGTGTTCGTGCCAATGTTGCTTCACAGTGACCTTCATGTGTTGGATGAGAATCAGCAAAAAATCAGCATCACTTCACACAACGAAATGTACAAACAGCTACAGTATTGTGGACATTACTCAATAAATATGAATTTATTATTGGCTCCCAGTATTCCCATGCTTTTCCATTCCCTCCCTGCATGATAATCTGACCCAGGAAGGACATTGTTTAGACTGTGACTACATGATGTGTAGAGAGTGGAGTTCTGCTGACAGTAGGGTCCCAGTGTTGCCCTAAAGCTCCTTTGAGGGGACAGGGGTCAGAGTGTTTTCCTCAGATAATGCTCTAGCAAGTAGAAATGCATTTTTCAGGATGAAGAGGCGTGAATTTTCTTCAGGGAAAGTGCTGTCACGGAATTTGTTCTCTAGATGGTTTGTGTGAGAAATTCCTCTGGCCAAGGGGTAAGTAAGATGAAGACCAGTGGAGTTGCTGTTTATCTGTGTAGCTTCTTTAAAAGAAAGCGCACTGGGCTAATTACTGATTAACTAAACTTTAACTTCAGCTTCTTCCCTGATCCCCTTGGTTTCCTCCTCTCTAACCACATTTTACACTGCAGTGTGGACTCTTGTAAAGGCTGTATAAACTTAACAATCCCTCACACTTACTTGGTCCTTTAAACTGCTGGAGAGATCATTCCTTTATTATACTCAGGCACTACAAACATCATCCAGTGGTTTTTTTCAGGCTGTTACCCAAAGGTGTCTTTATTACCTAAAAGCATCTTTGCTGGAAGTGTCCAGTGAGTTTGACTCTACAGAAAATGGTGCAGTTATGCAACTACCTTGTCTTAAACATTCCTTTTGGCAGTAAAACATTTATAACTTCTACGAATTTTTCTCAGCAGGGTAACTTTTCAGCTTATTTTAACTAGATGGAGTTGAAATTTCAGCCACATCCTTTCAGAAGACGTGATGTGTTGTGCCCAGCTGTGCTTTAGGAGCTTACAACTGCCTGCCACTGTTCCAGGGGGGAGGAGAGACAGAAGAAAATCACCAGGAAAGAGAACTGTATTTATTTAAAGTAACTGTAAAGAAAGGCAGGTAAGCAGTCCAAAATAACCAGCAATCTTATTAAGGAAAATGTGACTGTAGCATTTCCCAGAAACTACCTTTGATGTCATAATTGGTAATATTTAGTATTCCTTATCATGAATAAGATTTAATACAAGCTGGGTTAAGTAAAAAACCAGCATCCAAGTGCCATCAGTTCTAAATGCCAAAGTCCTGTAAGTCAGGCTCAGTGCAGTGAGGTTACATGCTGAAATTTAGCTTTAAGCCACAGGGTCATGAAGATATGACCATAATCAAATACCTTGGATGCCCTCTGACCATCAGTGGTACAAATGATTCCTTGGTTTTAATTCCATATTTTCTCCTCTCTACCAGCAGCACTGATGAGCTAAAGAGGTTCCTGTTGAATCAGTGCATGAGGAAAAGTGTAGAACTGTACTGGGTTTAGTGTTACATTATACCTGAAGGGATTTTGCATTTTACATCTTCACAAAAAATTTGGTGATGTCACAGCCATACTTTGTAGCCAAAGACCTTCTTTTCAGTTGGCTTCTCTCCTTGGCCTGCTTGGCAGTTCTCTGCAGAGAGAGAGACAGGTCTGTCAGTGAGTGGTGAGACTTGGCACCTCTGTGCCCAGGGAAATCATCAGCCCACAGCTGAACTCCAGGCTGATTTTGCAGCGCACAGCATAATAAAATGCTGATTTTTATTAAGGTGGCATTTTCCCAAATCCTGAGCAAACTGCCATATTATAATAGTTTAATGCTGCCTTTCCACCTTTGCCGTGTGGGAGGGAGGGGCTGAGGGCAGGGGGGTTCTGCAGGGCTGGGGAGGAGCCTGCCTGCAGTCTCCTGCTGCTGCTCCAGGGCAGAGGGCCAGGATTCCTGGCCCAGCACACTGACCTCCCTGTGGCAGGCTGTGCACAGAGTCTGCAGGTTGTCCAGGGAGCACTGTCCCCCTCCGCTGAACACGGGCTGGATGTGATCCACCTGCCAGAACTGCCCCTCCGCCGGGCTCCGCAGCATCTCGTTCAGCTGCAGCAAACACAGGACAGGGCAGGGGGGTGAGACACTCCTGAGCTACATCTGCACACCACAGCAGAACAAGGACAGGCAGGGCAGTAGCTATTTATACTTTTCATCAGGAAAAACAAAGCCAGCCTTAGCATTTTTCAGTTACTCCCACCGGACAAGCAAACAAGTGTAAGAAGTTGGCATGTTCTCAACCCAGCCTGAACTGTACAACCAGCCCTGGTATTTACATTCATCCTACAGTCAGAACTTTGATGCCTGTGCCTTTTAGAGATGAAAAATCTGTTAAAAGACAGTGGGATAGAAAAATCTGTTAGAGGTCAAGGGGATTCAGTTTGTTTTTAAGGACTTGTTTTTTCTTGTTCTGTTGTTCATGCTGGGTTGACTTTCTATCTGAAATTTGTCGAATGCCTGTGGGTTTCTCTGAAGTGTCTGTGCCCAGATGAGCTGTAACTGCACCCCACAGTTACCTGCCCCAGTGGGAGGTGGGACATCCACGAGTTTTCCAGCAGTTCCTTGCGCCGACTCCGGGGGCGTCTCTGACGCTGAGATAAAGCTCCTGCGCGTTTTGGTGGCAGGACTGGCAAACCCCGCGCTCCACTTCAAACACTTTGGCCCTGAGGTAGCTCTGGCTGGAGCGGATGGAGAAATCCTCCTGGCACGCGTGGGAGCAGAAGCGCGTGTCCCAGGCGCGGCTGGCGGGCGAGAGGGGGGCCGTGGGCTGCTGGCAGCTCAGGCACAGCGGGGCCCCCTGGCTGTCCAGGGCCTGCAGGTACCCTCGGGGCCGGGGGGAGCCGTCACTCTGCGGGCAGTGAGGGACTGAGGGACCTCCTCCTGCGTCTGAAAGCAACCTGTTGGCAGAGCACAAAGCCCAGCTGTTGGTAAAGGAGGGATTGAGCCCCACCGTTCAGTTTTATGCACCGTGTCTGCTCTGCTCTGAAGCAGCAATTTTAGACTTGACACCTGCACTCTGCAAACCCTCCACCTGCTTTACATCTGCACTTGGACAGCATTTGAGAATGTAACAAGGCAGATTTTTCTTCTGCATCTCTCACTACATTTACAGGTGTGTACATGAGCTGAAATGATACTGTATTCATAAAAAAGGGTGGGGTTTGTCAGGCATAGACACATATAAAGGTAAAATGTTTCAGCCCCCCTTTAACAGAAGTAAAAAAGTCAAAGGAAACCTCCTGCTTTCTCTTTACAGTCTCTGTGGCTGCTTCTTGCTTTCCTGCTCCAAACAAGGCAGGACACATCGCACTTGTGAAAAAAAAAAATTTAAATGGCAATTTCTGTCCCAGAATTTTCATATTAATTTCTGTCTTTTTCTAAATTTTGAGGCCAAATAGAAGAAAACTTGACGTGCTGAGCTTGCTGTGGACCCCACAGGCAGGCTCAGCTAACATTCTTTTTTTCTTTAACCGAATCATTGTTTTGTTTTAGTCAGCCTCAGTTAATTAGCAGCTCTGTCTGCAGACATCAGATATAATCTCAATTGTTATAAAAACAAAGCCCAGCTCATTAGCACTACAGCAAGTTTCCCATGTAACTCCTGCACTCCAGCAAGGCAGACACTCAGCAAACAATTTTACTACCTCAAAAAAAACCAAACCAAGGCTGTGGAAAAAGAGCTTAATCACCTTATTGCACTATTAAACCTACTTTGGGGGTTGTTCAGCAGGAGCATTTTCTTTCTTAGGAGCAGCCCCTTTCCCTGGAGCACTTTCCCTGCAGATGAGGCGGACGCTGCCCCCGGCGCTGGCGGCTTTGGAGAGCGAGGCTGCTGCCACATCCTCCCTGCTCACGTACCTGGGAAAGGCAAAGCGTCACAGAGGGACCATCTCCCTCACAGAGTGTTCACTCTTGGCTGCTGCAACACTGGAACAGCACATTGGATCAATCTTGAAACATTCCTCATTTTCTGGAGGAAAAATGAATAAAGTTTGGGGAAAGAAAATTCCCCGCACTTCTTAATTAAATAGAAATATCTTTCTCTAAACCCGAATTCTAACCAGCAAACAGCTAACTTGGTTTGTGTGTAACAATTAAAAATGACAGCAATTTGATATTGTCATTTAAAAATGACAGGCACTTTGTTCCAGGCAGGTGAAGTCTCAGTGACACTCTGGATAATCCTGGAATCTTTACAAGCTCGGGAGGACTCTTTGCTCTGCTAGTTATGTTTGAACTCACTCCTTCATTTCCAAGTGAAACCACACAAACTGCTCTAAAGTAAAACCTTTTAAATCACTTCACTCTAACACCCTTCACAGATTTTTCCCACATTTCATGGAAGGACACAATCAAGGGGTTAAGAAACACTCGGAGAATTTAACAAACTTCCTGCAGCAATTCCAGTTAGAGGACTTAAAACTAAACCCCACATACCTTTTTGTGCTGCTGCCACCAGACTGCTTTTTAGACAACTCCTCTGCAGCATGAACAGGACTGTAAAATATCTGACCACTTTTTCTGACAATCTTCTGCTTCATTGCTGTCAGCTGAGTCCATTCTTTCACAAACCTCAGGATCTGGCAGAGAACATGACTGTCAGCAGCAGGACAGGCACTACACAGAAACAATTCCACTAGAGAGTGCTGGGATTAGTGTGTTCAACACTGGCTGAAAACAGCTGCCACAGCCAGAGAGGGTCCCTGCAGGTCATTCTGCATACAAACTGCAACCCCCTCCTCACCTGCTGACACAGTCAAAGGGCAACACTTTGAGCAGTTTAACTTGCCCTTCATCTTTCCCAGAAATCTCAAATTGACACGACCACAGGATCCCGAAGAAAAACTGATGAAACTGCTTAACAAAGTATTTCAGAATGGAAATAGAGACTGGAGCATGATATTGGTCACCTTTCCTTGTTCTGCATTTGGAATTTGAGAGTACAATGAAATAAAGAGACTCAGAGGAACTTCATTTCTGGTACTGAATCAAACAGTTTTCTTACAGGCTGGGAAACCACAAAAAAACCCCAAACCTTTGAAGCTGTAAACTGGCAGGACTGGCATGACTGATTAATGGATTTCCTCAGTAACATAATCACAGAAAACACTGAGGAACTGAGGGAAAAACTGCCCTGCACAGGAATTCAGGATTTCTAACATGGCTCTTTGCTTTAGGGTGCGTGTAGAGGAAAAATTATTTTATCCCATTCTCATTTCTCCAATAGAAAATAAATGGGAGTAACAATATGACAATTGAACAAGTGGCTTGGTGGGGTTTTTTTCCCCTTTCCATTTTTCCACTCTGTTCCCCACTGAGGTGGAACTGCCCACCACAGCCAGGGCCAGGCTGTCTGTGAACACAGCTGTGGGAAGAATAAATCCATTGGCAGTATGGACTTAGCTGGGACTCCAGCTCCATCCAGGAACAAACTTCCACATTTCAAGCTGACAGTGATTTTCTTTGTCTCCTTGGGGTATTTTTCCATGGCAAATGTAAAACTGCCCAGAAGACTCTCAGCTCCTCAGAGCTGGAGCAGCACCAAAGAAGTCAGTGGAACAGCAGGACACCATGGAAACAGAAACAGAAAGTATTTCCGTGATTCTTCTTAGGAACGTTGACCAATATGGATCTTCCTATCTGGAGCAGAAGGCTGAGGGACAGGAAGATCCCTAAGGGACAGGAAGATCCATAAGTGCCACCCACTGCCCCTGGAATTCTTAACCCAGTCTAACAAATGGCTTTCAAATCCCTTGGCAACATTTGTGGATCCCCCTCATTTGCTGCCTCCCAGAACAGCTGGTTCGATCAGCCACGTGTCCCTCTGACAGATGGAAGTTCCAACCTTGTTGGAGAACCTACAAAAGGAATCTCTTTGTTCCTACACAACACAATCTGATTTCCCAAACAGAAAACTAAGTGAAGCAGATAATATTTCACATCTGGATTTCCTTCCCTGAGCACTGTGTTTGCAGTGTTACTGTGCTCCTCAAACCCCATCATCAGTGGGATCTTTAGTCCTGAATTAACTGAACGTGTCAGTGGAGCTGGGCCTGGCACTGCTTTGGGAATTGTTACAGACCAAGGGAAGGGTGAGAGTGCAGCCTGCTCAGAACTGCAGCCCTGGGACAATCCAGAACATTCTTGTTCCTGGTGTGCTCCAATCAGAGCCCTCCCAAAGCTGTTCTGTTGACTTATCAATGTTGGTTACTAATCCTGTAAAGGAGAAATTGCATTCCCTGGCTGATTCCCTCCAGGACACGTGAACAGGAGCAGGATAATTTGCCAGAGTGCCAGACTGCATGGTTAATATTCACATCAGCATCCCTAAGATCTGCTTGCTGGGATGGAGCTGTGCCTCGATCCCAAGGCCTGAAATTTCTGCATTTATTTTTTTAAGAAGTCAGTCAAATTCCTCGGCATTAAACATGATATTGCTGTGCCAGTGGAACTCGTTCTTACCAGAGCACGATTTTTTTTATGCTGGAAGGTCTCTGGTAAATCTTCCCAGTTATCCAGCTGAATGTCCAGTGGAATGAAGTTATGATTCAGGGGCTCCCCATCCTAGGCAAGCAAACAGTTTTGTTTACAGATGCAATGTAGCACAGTCTAGGAGAAAAACAATCTGTTCCAAGTGAATTCTCCTCCCTTCCTACTCAGTTTAGTGCCTCAGGGTCAGAACAAACAATAAGGCACAGAGGGATGATAACAGCACAAATACAAGAAACATGATTCACATGGTAAAAAGGCTGAAAAATTTAACTTTTAATATAACTGATGTTTTTTCTTTGCAAACAGTTCAGCCACATGAACTGCCTTACATTAAGAAACTGAAATTATAATCCTCTTGACTGAATTTCTAAGGGAAATGAATGATTGTAGACTGAGAATGTCACTTCATTACACTTTAAAATCAGGATTCTCAGGCATTGTTTATTATGTTGAACTTTTTTTTTCAATGTCTGAAAAAGTTCTCCACTTAATTTTTAAAGCCACAATCTCTATCAAGCCTAATAAAAATGTATTATCTCAGAGCCTTGCCCTCAGTTATCTGGGCTGCTTTGCAGCTGCACCTGAACACACTGACTCACTCACTCTGTAATTGGAAGAAATCTTCCCAGGGAACTTTATTATCACAAAAAAAGAAGAAATTGGAAAGTCCTGACTCCCCCTTGAACAGTGACCTGGAAAATTCCTGACTGCTGGTTTGTGTTCCCACCAGCACTGCAGATGAATGAGGATGTGCCTTATTGAGGGAGTTACTGACTGACAGCACCAACGCTGAGCTTCCTGACAATGTGGGGACAATGTTTGATTTACTTGGTCTGTCAGGGTTCACTGCCATTTTTATTTTAATCTTGCATGGTGTTCTATTAAAATTATTTTGTGAGAAGACACTAATAATGAAACAGGAATCCAAACCAACCATCACTGGCATTTCTAACAATGATCTAATGCATCAACCCAATTTGTAAGACAAGAGAAGTGCTAGAAGTTATGTATCAAGGGAATTATTACTTAATTATTACTAATAATTACTTAATTCCACTGAGAAAAAAACAGCTGGAATGATAAACTACCTCATTTTTGTCCATGTCAGCTCATGCAAAAATATTGCTCCTTTTACATCAAACATAACAACTGAGAGCACACAGACTCATTTCAGTGGGCAGCATTTCCCTTTGCAATGTTAAAGTGACAATAACCATGCATATTGCAGGTTTACCTTTGTATACAGGTGGATTCTGTCAGTGTTCCTGCTTGCACAAAACATGAGCCCATCATATATTTGGAATGTGTCTGATTTATCTTCATCCCCTGTGAAGAGAAAAGATGTTGACATTAAGAAGTTTTTTCTTCCGTTCTTTCTACTCTGGCATTAAAAATAATACACCATCAAAATTCCATAAATGTCCCATGCTACACCAAGACAGTCACGTGCCAGTGCCTGTACCCATGTCTGTGTTTCAGAGGTGGAAGTTTTATTTAAAAGCCCCAGGCATTTAATTCCATTCCCAGCAGGACACAACCATTTCACAGGAGCCCCACTTTACCTTCTCCACACTTTTTTTCACGGTCTCCATCCTGCACTTGGCCCAGAGCTTCTGTCCCACCCTCAGCACTGCCCTGTGCTCTCTCCTCCTTTCTCCTGGGGCTCTCTGACACGTCCTCCTCAGTTTGGCTCGTGGCAGCTTCACAGATTCTCTCAACTAAAGATGAAGAAATCAGAAAAGTGGGGATTTACGTTGCCTGAACAGGTACCTCATCAACACCCCTCTGGAGACAGGGCCATGTCACTGAAGTACAAAGAAATGGCATTTTATTCTCTGATATGACTGTGGTGCAACCCCTCAGGAAACTGGAGGTAACTTTGTTCCATGTGGTTACTCCCTTAGAACTAAAGTTTTTCATTTCTGCAACCTCACACCCCCCAACTTCATGTCAAAATACATAAAATAAGTAATCCAGGTAGCAATTCTATATTATATACAGCCTTTGTATGCCACAAACTCACAGAGCAGTTTTCCAGGCATTGATTTACACCTGGAAAATTCAGAAGTTGTCCTTACTCGAACAAGCACAAAGACTTAAATGTAACAAATTAAAAAAAAAATAATAAAAGAACCTTACTCCTTCATTTACAACTGAAATGACAAATATGGGCACGGAGTTATAAAAATGTCTCATCAATTTTTCCAGATAGCTGGACAAAAATTTAGTGCAAGAAATCTCCTGTGAGCTGCTGGAGAGAAAGAGAAGCCCTGTTTTAACAGATAACGTCTCTCGTGACAAATACACAGTAATAAAGCTAATAAAACACTGATAGCACGTTGCTCAGTTTTGAAAGGGGAATAAAAAAGGTGTGAATTTTCTGGGGTGAGTCCCCAGGGGAAGGAGAGATGCCTGCTGTGTCCCACACTCACCGTCACCGCTCCGTGGGTGGCCGCACATCTCACAGGAAGGCAGCAGCTCGTGGTTGGTGTAGGTGCAAACCCTGCAGTGCCAAGCTCTGTCTACACCTGTGCTGTTGGTGCAGGTGTTTAAGCCACGAGGAGGGGGTTCACTGTTTTTTTCTGAAAACACAGAGGGCTTTTCTCCAGTCGGAGAGGTTTTGTTTTTGTCACTGCCGCTGCCCAGGGCGGATCCGCTCGTGCTTCTGGCTCGTTTGGCTTCACGTTCACAGGTGATCTCAGGGCAAACGGGATCCCCAGCATTTCCTGGTGGGGAATCCAGCTTCTCATCCCTCTTCTCTGCTTCCTCCTCTTTTGTGGCCTCAGAAGACTCTGTATCATTCTGTAACAATTCACTGCCAGGAAGTCTTTTGCGTTTCTTCTCCGTGGAGGACTTTGGGGAAAAGAAGGAACGGATGTCGTGCTGCTTTTCCTTCTCAAACTAGGAGAGAAAGAGAGAATTATAGAGTCATGCAGATGGCCTCTTAACCCCACTTGTGACTGCATCAGGTGGTGTCAAAATTATTATTTTTCTCCATTAATATTCCCCTCTAATACAAGCAGCTGTTTCTGCTTTGAGGACAGAAACAAAAGATCCCTTCCTTTAAGACCAAACTGTGATTAGAAAAAGCAATCCAACATTTCTCTCCTGTTCTGTGAAAAGTATTTTCATAATTCTCAGGAAAATTCTGAAATAGCACTACCACCAGAAAATGAATACACAGAACTGGTATATTATATAAAATGGATTTTAGGGTAATTTTTCCTACTTATTTAGTGTTTCTCTCTTAGTAAGTTTGCAGTGCACAGAAAGCTCCAGCAAACAACAGATTTTTTTTTTAAATGAAATGAAACAGAAGAAGCAAGTCTTACGTGTGTAAATAAAAGTTCATTTTTAGGATCTTCCAGACTTTCATTTGGGGTCCAGGTCTCAGCAAAACTCAAAAAATCCCATTTCTCCTTGTCCCCTTCCTCAGCCTGCATCTTCTCCTTCCTGCCATTCAGGGTGCTGCCTGTGACTTTGGCCTGCAGAGAAACAACTGCACAAAGTTTCCCAGGAATTCATGCCTTGGGAAAAACTTAATTCACCTGTAACCACTCCATCTGCTTCCCCTGCAAACCCAAGTCAGCGTTTGCAATGGGCTGAACTGCTGTAATTCAGAACAAGTGATTAAACCTGTTCTTCCTTCAGCATCCATGTGTGCAAGAGTGATGCCAAGTCCTGTATTTAACACAGTCTGAGTATTGAAACTGTACACAAAATGTCAGTTTTTATTAACTTAAAGGAGAATATATGATTGTGTACATCTCTCACAGTCTTAATATTGTTTTACTTGGCATGTGGAGACAAACAAAGGCAGAATTAATTGAAAGCAGCAGCCCAGTGACAGAACTGGCGAGGTAAATTGTTGTTGAATTACTGAGCCCCATCTGTGCCATGTTTAAGGAGACTCATAATGTACCAGACTGACAGATGTTTCCAGAGGTACCTCCAAGCAGCAGAGCACAGAACTTCATTCCCCAGCTGAATGCCAAGCACAGTTTGCAGCACCTGGATTCTTTAAGCAGTGGTTATTTTTCTGAGGAGGAGGAATAAACTGGCAAACAAATGGGCACCAGTTTCTCCCTGCAGCAACTGTGGAGAACAAACCAACAGAGCCACAGGGGCAGCCAAAGGCAGGACCCACAACCAGGAGCTGCCCTTTGCATCAGAAAGAACCCTCTGTGATCACAGAGCCAAATGATGCTGACACCGGGTGCTCAAAAGGCAGTTCCTTCCCCAGTGACACCTGTGGCAGTGTCAGAACACAGGAGCTCACAGAGCACTGGCACACCTCAGGTACCAAGACGAGACACTGATGAGTGGTACCAAAGGCCACAAAAAGGTCACAGAAGCAAAACAGTCAAATTCTTTTTCTTAGTCCTGTGAACTGTCCAAGATCTTCCCAGTAAGGGAAAAAAAAAGCAGACTGGAACTATCCCAGCTTTACAGTGACAGAGGGCAGGGATAGATGGGATATCAGGAAGAAATTCTTCCCTGGGAGGGCAGTGAGGCCCTGGCACAGGTTGCCCAGAGAAGCTGTGGCTGCCCCATCCCTGGAAGTGCCCAAGGCCAGGCTGGATGGAGCTCTGAACAACCTGGGCTAGTGGAAGGTGTCCCTGCCATGGCAGGGGGTGGAACAGGATGAGCTTTAAGGTCCCTTCCAACCCAAACCATTCCGTGGTTCTAGGATTCCCAACAACAACTGGGTAACACCGGTGGAAAATGGCAACAGAAAGTAAGGTCAGTGTAATCTGGGATCTGCTGAAGAATTACCTGAGAATGCCTCTGCCTCTCAGAAAGGAAGTTTAGTTCAGGCACAACACTCATTCAGTTAAAAGGAAAACCATATCGAATTCCAGTTGTTACGGGTGAGCAGAACACCTTAGAATTGTAAACTGAACCAACCAGAGCAACAAACGGCTGGAAGATAAATCCACCACCCCCTGCAGATGTGAACCACCCCATCAGCTCGGCCAAGCGCTCCCTGAACCACAGGGGGTGGTTCCTGGTCCCTTGGCTCCTGCCCACACCCACCTTGCGGTTGAGCATCGCCCACATGAGGGTGTCCATGGTGCCCTTGGCGATGAGGAAGTGGATGTTCACCGAGCTGCTCTGCCCGATCCTGTGTGCCCTGTCCTCTGCCTGCTGGATGTGGCCTGGGTCCCAGTACAGCTCAGCAAACACCACGTGGGTGGCAGCAGTGAAGGTTAAACCCTAAGCAGAACAGGTAGGTGCATTTTAGAACAAAGGTTCCACGCACAGGCAACTGATTACCTGAAGCAAAAGAAAGCTAAAAGGTTGTACAGGACATTTTTATAGGGAAGAAAGAGGGGACACCTCGACAGCAGATGGGCCTGTTATACTGATTTCTACCTTCAAAAGTCCTTCAAAGACTGCCATATTGCTTTTCATTATGGAAGCAACACTTATTTCCTATTAATCTGGAATTTTTAATGAAATGGAGTTTTTCCTGATTATTCAAGAATGACATGCTGCTGCTTATCATCATTTTCCCCAAGTCATTTCAACAGAGGCTTAAAACAGTGAATGTGATTAGTGCAAAAAAAAATGAATACCTGAGTCTGCAAAAGACAAATTGCGTGAAGATAAATTGCCTTCATTAAATCACTTCAGTCACCAGTGACTCCAGTACCTATAACCCTCTAGCACATTATTCACCCTACCTGCCCAGCTGCCTGAATACTCAGAATAGCAACCCTGGTGTCAGGATCCTTCTGGAACTGATTGACAAGGTGAATCCTCTCTGCAGAGGGGACACTCCCGTCTATCCGAATGTAGCGAGCCTGTAACATCAGAGCAGACACAGAATGACATTGTCAGGGGCTGGTTTGGATCCAACCCCCCTCTGTCCCCCAGGAAAACCATGGAAAGAGCTGTTCTGTTCCTGGGATACATCAGCTGGAGTTACAATCAAGCCTCCATCTAGATAAGTGTAGGCTTAGTATTCCCTGGTTACAGAAGCAGAAGACAGAACAAACAAGGGATCTTAACATGGAATATTCCACAGAAGAACCTGGAATTGCCCTGACACCCTTGATTAAAATTCCAAGCATTTAAAAGATGATAACAATATAAACCAGCAAAGTCAGCCAGCACTGCTAGCAAGAGTTGAGGGTCCATGATCAGAGTAAGGTGAAAGTTGTGTGCCAACAGGTTTACTGCTTTGAATGAAACATTCATGTGCTGTTAAAACCCCCAAAAAAGTAGACAGAGGCCCATTGGTAGAAAAAGTTGGGAAACAGCTGCCTACAGCACTGATTTAATAATAATAAAGTATCAGAGCAGAGAACAGTGTGTTCACATTAGACCACAGGATCCCTTTTAAGCAAGTGGCACTGATCTGCACGTGTGTAAACCCCTCAACTCCTGCAGCCATGTGCAGCTCTCCTGAGTTCAGACACGGCTCCTGTGTGTGTATTTGTGCATCTGAAGGAGCACACTTGTTCTCTTTACCTTGCTCTCTATGGCAGCCTCTGTGCAGGCCTGCAGCATGCTCAGGTGGTGGGCAAACACCAGGAACTTCAGCTTGTCATTCTCAAGCATCATTTTGATGTAATCCTTCACTGCTCCTGCCTGGAGTAAGAGAGTGTGTTTCATCTGAGCATCGTTATGTTCAAATAGACAGTTTATTTGAATGCCTTTTGATCCCTTGTAATAGAAAAAGGTAAATTTCCACACCTTTTGTTATCCACATTAAGACTTCATCAAACTCTAACATTGCTAAGTACAAAATGATTCAGATTTAAAAAAATGCCACCATTTGAATGCCTTTGAGAAACCCAACTCATTCCTTCAGAGTGAAAAAAATTATCCTGGAAACATCACATAATTACACGGCACTTCTTCTGATTAAGAGGTAGATAAACCCGTTTTTAATTACATTTATCTGATGTTCTAATCCATATTTGGAAAAAACCCAAACATATTTCAAAGGGACAAGGTAACGTTTAATCAGAACTTCTGCACCTGCACTGATGCAGATACCATCATTCTGATAACTTTCTGATCAGAAATTAATTCTGATACTTTCACGATACCATAATCATAAAACATTGCTCTGTGTAAGCATTCATAGAATCCTGTTGTGTCAAACACAGTTTTCAATATCTTTTACAAAAACTATGAAAGTAATTATTACAGTTAACAACAAAAGTGATCAGTGCTCAGTTAATGCAAGCCCCTGTTTTGCCCTGTGTGTTTGGGGAGTGTCTCTTGGATTGAGAAGAGCCTTCCACGCTCACCTTGGCGATGGCTGTCTCTTTGTACATCCGTGTGATCAGACTCATCACCTGAGAGAAGTGGCTCTCAGTGGCATCTGCATTCAGGTTTCTCATCAGTTTCTCCCACTCTGCAAAAGTGGCACTCAGGTTCTGGTTGGCAGAAGAGACCAGTGGTTACACACACAGGACAAAGCACCCTCTACCTCAACGTGCATGTTCCAAGTATGAAACGTTTGGGAACTGAGGGCTTTTTGAGAACTCTGCCAAATTTGGCTAAAAGGAACTGTAGGATTCAAAATCTATGGGAAAAGTAGACAGGAAAGAAGGCTGTACTAAAATAAGGATAAATTTTCTCTTTGATGCAAAAAAAATAGCTTTATAACATTCTTTCTGTTGTATTTTAAAGAGAATAACAGACATGTCGTGCTCTGTATTCACTCAGTCCTTGTAACTGCATATAATAACACTCAGGCACACATGTAAATGCAGATGGATACACAGATATTCCTATTTCCTACCAAATGTGCTGGTAGCACAAGTGTCCCAAAAATGTAGCCAAAATGTACCTTTGCTGCAGCCTGGGGGAGGTCAAAGGGGATGCGCTGCCTGACCTTGGGAGGCAGCTGAGTCAGAACCTCATTCTTCAGCCTTCTGATCATTATTGCACTTAAAAGTCGATGCAGTTCTTCTAAATTGGAAGCTCCTCTACAGTCCCACTGCGCTCTTTTCCCAAAAAACCTGGAAACGAATAAAAATCAACACCAGATCTTCCAAGTTCAGTGGAAAACTTCAGTACGGAATTAATCTTAAGACAGGCTGTTAGATACGAAACCGTGCTGGGTAACAACCCTTGGAGCTCCTCTTTGTGCCAGAGAGATGATTGTTTTCTCTCTGATTCCTTCCAGTGCTGAAGTCAGAGCTGCTTCAACTTCCCAGGAGACCCCACAATCCCCTGCTAACCCCACTGCACTGCCCTGTCCACGGGAGGCAGAAAATAGAGAAGAACATACCACCATGAGAATATTCTTTATTGCATTATGGGCAGGAAAGGCATCAGGAAAACTGAACCTATCACCATTAATATTCCTGTGTTTCCCTACCTGAGAATTCCTTCCTAGTTGCTGCCAGAGGATTTAAAGCTCAAGGTACTGTCCTTACATGTAATACTATTTAATGAAGGTGGTTCCGTAGAGGAAATAGGTTTCATGTCAAAAAGCTGAAGGTTGAAAGGAGAAAGAATTTATTAACTCAGTTTTCCTTATTCTTTCTTTGCTGTTTTTAAGGAAGGGTTGCAGCAGGAACTGCAGCTTTGCACTGTCAGCACTGCCAAGAGATCATCAAACAACAAAAATGAGATGGCTGTCCTTGTAAATAAAGGTCTCCTCCCTCCATCTCAGCACTGGGGATGCAACAGAAAGGGAGGCAAAACCTCCCAGGAGGAGTTTGGAGCTCACCTTGTCTATGGACACCTCAGTGAAAGCCCCCTCCAACATGAAATACATGCACAAAAGAGATCTGTGGAGTTTATAACCCCACAGGATGTTTGGGTTCAGCCAAGGCACGATGATAAAGTTATTCCCCAGAAGCCTGCCAACCCCTGAACTTGATTTTTATTGCATTTATGGCACTCCAAAAATAAGTAATCGTCTCTGATTGAGTAGCTACACCAGGCTGTGCCCACACACACTTGTGGTGTGAAGATTACAGATGCATTCAGTCAAAACACCCTGGAAAAAATAGCATTTCTCTGTCTGCAAATTAGGCAGTGCTCTTCCATGGTATTTGAAATGAAATACTGATAAAATGTGTATGATGGGGGGAGAAAAACAAGCTTTATGAAAGTGAAACCATGTCATTATTACTGTAAAAATTAAACCTAATTGCCAGCTAATTTACTTGACAAAATCTGTTATTTTGAATACATGCAAAGTTGGAGATAGGACATTTTTCAGCTAAGGAATTTTTTGAAAGGTTCTTCCCTTCTCGTGGCTTCCCACCTTCCAGATTGGAACACGGAGTCAGATGGGTAAAAGCAAGCATTTTAAATTGGAGCAGCTTCTATCCCCTCTGCTTCAGATCATACCTAGAGAAAGCATCATTCAAATCAAGCTGAGGGAAGCAAGTTGGGGGAAAGGAATCCTCCTTAAATTAATCACTCAAAGCACATGAAACCTGTGAACTCAGGAAAGATGCAAGAGAGAAAAATGGGTTAAAATCATGAGTTACATGGGTGGAAAAGTGTGTCACTGAGCAGTGTTACCACACAAATTGGAGGCAGGGTGTGGACAGGAACTGCACTGGATCCCCCCAAACAGAATTACAAACACTGCTGTGCTTTGGGCAGTTTTATTCACTTATTTTTACTCAGTAAAGCTGTAAAATAAAGAGATAAGTATTGGTACCTTTTTTTTTTCCCACTCAGGCATAACAAAAAACCTGGATCCCACGATAAAGGGGGATATAAATTATTACGTGAGCATAAGACTGAGAGTCAAAAACTCCAGGGCTAAAGGCAAAACTTCATACTAACAAAAGTAAATGTGTAAATAATTTTACTTGAGAGAATGCTGGCACTTAAACTGTATTTCAAACTTTAGTAGCTTTCACTTTTATTTAACAAAAGTGGAATTTATTAATTTAAGAAGTGTAATCCTTTTCCCAATCCTCTTTGATGGAGCAGATGGTACCTGACCCTGGGTTTCCAAGCAGTACAGAGGTAATACCTACCGATTATCTCACTTGACATGACAAGAAAAATCACAGAAATAATAATAATCAAAGAGATCAGAAAACAAATAAGCAATTCCAGTAATACCTGACACGAGCATTGCAGTATTTTTTAGCATATTCAGTCCAAGTCCCAAATCTTCTTGGAAACAGGGCCTCAATCTGCATGAAAAGCTGTATCAAAAAAACAAACAAACAAACAAACAAAAAAACCCAATCATGAAATTATACAAAGGTATTACACTTTCTAACTTCAGTTACTATATCCCAGAGATACAAACATTTGTTTTCAAATTTTAAGCAAGCATTGGTGACACAGCAAGCCCTTTTCCATACAGTGGGTATCTTTCTCGAGTTATAATCTCTCTGAACAAATTAAATCATTAAAGGGTCTTGGCAGAAGTTCTATTTACGCAGAGAGAAACTCTAAAATGTACAGTATTGTTTGTTTAACTCTTACAAGTTCTCTGGATACAAATCAGCCCTTATATTTCATTTATTTCTACACTTGAGAAATAAAGGCAGTTTTCTTGGGGTCAGTGGAAAAAACCAAGTGTTTTCTGGTTTCCTCTCTGCTCCCCCCTAACTGCACAAGCTGAACTTCCTTCAAAAGAAAAACTGTCTTTTTGGACTGTAACAAGCAGTTTTATATTTTTTATATATTTTTCCCCTTATGTGAACATCAGGAATATTCCTACATCAGATGATGAAGCAGAAGATTTAATACAAGCTCTTGTCCCCCAAAGACTCTCCCACCCCGAGGAAACAAACAGTTCTCTACTCAGGGTCTTTATTTTCCGTTTCACCCAACAATCTGTTGCTACCTGTGAGATTAATTTCTTACAAGAAGCACTGTCTCAAGTCACAAGCTTGAAATAAGTTTGTAAAGCCAACTGAAACAAAAAGACCTTGGTTTAGTTTCCTGTACCTGTGCCTCCCAGTGCAGCTCTGGATGTCACGATGCAAACTGTATGCACTCCAGAAAACTACAGAACCCTTCATTTACTACTGACACCACCCTCATAAAAACCCTAAACCACAACACAGGACATCCAATACCTCTTCAGGCCTCCCCAGAGCAGGGGTGCCAGTAAGAAGAACAGCTCTCTGAGCCTGCTGCACGATTGGCAGTAAGATCTGGCTGCGGGTGGCGTTCCTGGATTTCATGTAGTGGGACTCATCGACCACAACCACCCTGAAGTTCTGCCTGTACAGAGTGTCTGTCAGAGTCTGTGCATCAGAAGTTAACAGGCCATAGCCCAGGATCGTTACTTTGCTGGTGGATATTCCCCTGGAAGAGAAAAATCCACAGGTTTGCTTGGTAAATTTTCACCGTCGGAAAAGCAACAGGGCAAAGAGATTATAGAAAATTAATTTAGGAAGGTTTGTATGTCTGGTTTGGACTGATTGACCAGCGGGCTGTCAGGCAAACAATTAACTTTGGGGTTTGTGTTTAAAAGGCCTCACACTTTTCACACACACATTTCATCATCATTTTCAGAAGCCATAAGTTGCATTTAAAAGGAATTTCATGTATCTTGGCTGTCTTGCTTCAGCCTGTGCCCACAGTGTCACACGGGACAAATCCACCTCCTGGCTAACAAGGTACACACAGGATCAGCACCCAAACAGCTGAAGCAACAATGTCTCTGTGCAAGCCTCTCCTGCTCTGGGTACAGCATCCTGAGATCCCTGTCTGGAGTGTCCCTGAGTATTTGGGCACTGTAAAAGTACAGTCTGGCCTCAACCCCACCCACCTGGAACAACATTCCTGCCAGAGCTGCCTATCCAGCTTTTTCACTCAAACACAACACGAAGAAAACAAAAAAGCTGGAAGCAGGGAACAGGCAAGGCACAAGATGAAAAATCAGTACTTAATTGGAAGTGAACTCATTATAATAAATTTAGAGATGCATATAGGTCCACAAACTGACTTTAAAATCACTAGAGAGCACTGTGGCCCTTCAGGAGCCTTGGAGCAGCACAGGAACTGATGACAGGAATCACCAGGACGAGGGGCAGAGCTGGTGCACCCACCTGCCAGGCACCACTGCTCTGCTGGAGTGATTTTTGTCTTTTCTTCAGTGGCAAGAGAGCAAAAAAGAAAAAACAAGTTGAAGTTTCCTTGAGCATTTCAGAGGCAGAAAGTACGTGCATGTGCAGGTTGATGCTGCTGGCAGTGGAAGAGGCAGTGGGTGGGCACTGCACCACAGGCCCTGCCTCTTCTGTCCTGGCAAATGTGGCAACCAGGACAGCAAGAATACCCCTTATCCCTCTGGGAAGTGTGTACAAAAATTCACAAATAAATCTGTTTAGTCGTAGTGGAACCAATTTATTCAAGAAACATCCAATTTCAAATTTAGCCAGAAATTGCAAGGACCTTAACTGATGCCTAAGTAAGTGTATTTTAACCTGTTAAAATCAAAAAGTCAAGCAACACTCCAACAGTAAACTTACTTGCTGAAGTTTTGAAGAAAAGCAGAGGATTGAACTGAGAGAAACCCAAGCTGAACATATGGAAGCAGAATGTAACAAAATGCTAAACCAAGTTTGGCAGTTGTATTTTTGCATTTTCTTGCAAATGCATAAAACACTTTCTAATGTTAAAATATTAATTAGTTCGACACAACCTCACTTGTAGCTAGGAAGCCTCCTGGGAGTTAAGTTTAAACAAGTAGAAACCCAAGTTTTCATCTTCCCTTGACAATGATTAAGGTCTACTCCTTGAAAAAAACTCTTAAAATATAAAAAGAATAGGATTTTGTTTGCCATTTAATTTTGCCATCGTTTTCCTTACTCCACATTTCCCCTTTCCATAACGAGCACTGTAATCATTAAGTGCTTTCAGTTAAATAGCTTAAAAAAATAAAAAAGGCTCATTTTAGTCCTCATACTCCAGTGATAAACTTAAATCTTGACCCTCAGCAGCAATGAAGCTCTAACCCCTTTGCAGTTGGATTTCTGTGGTCCCCACAAGGAAGGTTCCAGGTGGCACATCCTGGTGCTCAGGTCCCTTTCTGAGGCTCCCCAGGGCACAAGATCGGTCTCCCTCACACTGAAGTTTCAGAAGAACATTCCCAAACATTCCCATGAAAAGATAGAAAAGCCTAGGTCACAATGACCTTTCCAGTTATTTAGGGATTACTTCTTCTAACTTACAGGCTTTTTCAGTGCACTAAATAGAATTTTAACAGTAATTACCTCCTCGTTTTGTAACCTAACCAGAGGTTTTCATAAAATGCTTTACAGAAGCCAATGAATCCATCAGAGCTGAGAAATAACTGTGTATGTTCAATCTGAGACACACTGAAGGCATTTCATTTTCAGCAGACAGGCACTTGCCACTTTGCAAAAAAACCACATCTCTCAACTTCAAAGGAAATGAGTAACTACTCTGAAAAAATTACACAAAACTGGCAGGAGTGGCTGATATCCCAGAGGGTATATCTGATATTCCAGGGGCTTTATCTGCCATCCCAGAGGGTGGCCCTCCTTGAGCAGGGGGTAGAGAACAAAGGCTTTCCACAGCAGAATAACCAGCTTTACTCACCCCACATCAGTTTTGTTCTGGATGATGGTGATGTCGTCTGGAGAGAGCTCTGGAATCCACTTCTCCATCTCTTCCACCCAGGGGTACCTCAGAGAGGAAGGCACCACAATCAGGAGAGGCCACTCATTCTTGTAGTAATATGAAATGGCAATTGCTTGAATGGTTTTACCCAGCCCCATCTGGGAAAAGAAGAGCAAAGAACAAGATTAAACACAGAAGTCTCTGCTCAGAAAGCATCTTCCACTCACAAGAGCTGAAAACAATTTGCAAAGACAGAACCAGCTAAAGGAAAGCAAGTCAAAGAGCTCCTCACACAGCACCTGTTTAATCATCACTTGTTACCACAGATCATCCTTTATGGAACCTGATGTTGCTGTTAAAATGGATTATAACAACATTTGTTCTATCTGGTTTGCTCATTAAAGCCAAAAGAAGCATTTCCATTCTGTTTCAGAAGATTTTCAGTTCAGGGTCTTAATAGGACAGACCGAAAAAAAGGCCAAACTCTTTAACATGTTGAGGTACAAAACCCACTTTTTAAAAGATTATGCATAGGAAAGAAAAATATAGGATGCCTTTGTACATAAAAATAACTATAAATATATATATATATATATGTATATAACAAGAAAGTACTTGGTTCATGCTGTCAGGGCAGGAACTCTGCCCATGAATTATGACCACAGATAGTAACAGATGAATCCAATATCCAGAATTTGGGGGCTCATTCACATGGCCAGAGATGGTTCCAGACTCCTGGTAAACAGCAAAGCAGAGCCTGGCCTTAAAATCCTCTGTGCAGGTTTTCCAAGGAGCCCAGTGGATACTGGAGTTGATTTGCTGCTGTCCAACTACTGGCAGCAGAGACACAAACCAACCCCTCACATCTCCAGTGCTGAGTTTAGGTGGACTGATGGAATGACATAATGGAGAGATTTCCCAGGTGTAGAAGAAAACATAACAAATATTTCAAGTATTACTAAAAAGAGAAATAACCAGAGCTGCTGTGATACTAAGGTTTTGTTCCAAATTGCCGAGTTTTCATTAAAATTTTCCTGCAAGCTCCCCTTGTGTCACCAGGGGTTCTTAGGCCAGCTGAAAACAAATCCCGGTGAAAGAAAACAAACTAACAAAAAATAACATTAATTTTTAATTTGTTGCCACAGTTGTCTCCCTGATCAGACTGCCCCAGTGCCTGGTGATGACCCAGACAAGTGAGCTGAAAGGAGCAGGGGATAAAAGCAGGGCTCTTGGCATCAGTGCACCCAGGCCCATATCACAGCTTCCCTTCACATACAAACTCACAGTACTGGTATTTTCCTTCCCCAACATTCTCTTATTTTAGGGACAGTCAAAAAAGCTCAGGCTATCCCACTGCTCAATATTCCTCCAGTGCCAGACCTACTGTCATTACAAAATACACATTATTTGCTTGGCAATAAATACATCTTGCAGGACTTTTTATTGCTCACATAATTACCCAGAGCTCATTTTCTCATTCAAGGAGGGAAATAAGAGTTCCTTTTTTTAATAAACAAATATACTGCTGGTATTTTGATTTTTCCCAAGCTTCCCTTTTCTCTTCCCCTGAATACTTTTGTATTCCTCACAGTTTGCAGAAATTTCCCGTTCTGTGCCAGTTTATCTCCAGTTGTAATGAGATTTTTCTAGTGTGAGGAGATGCTTAAATCCCAGGAATCCATCTCTCTCTCCCTCCTGGTGTGCCAAGAAAACCCAAATTAGAACAGGGAGACTCTATCAATCCCTAACTATTACCCCTCTTCCAGAAAGGCTTTACACTGACAGCACAGCCAGAGCATTATTACAAAAATGTTTTATCTGTGGGAAGAAATGCTGGACTGAAGATTTCCCTGCTAGGGAATACAATGTGAATTTTCAAATGTAGGGAAGGAACGAATTTCACTTGATCAGCGAGTTCAAGAAAATTCCTCCTTGGAAACCCCTCCTGTTAAAAATCTCTTTGGACCAGGAATGTCCACAAATCCATTAAAAATGCAATGAGAAAGTGCTGAAAAGAAATCACCTGAATTAAAGTTTTTAAGATTTGAGAATTCCTGAGATTTGACCTCCCTAAATACAGTTCCAAGGAACCTTCTGAGTTTTCTCAAAGATTCTTTTCAAAACTCATGTCAGCACTGATTTTTTTCCTCACTTAGGTATTTCCAGAGTATCTGCTGACTATCCCAGGAATTGGGCTGCTTTCCTCACCAGCCTTTCTGCCCACATCTCTCAAACAAAAAAAGTCACCCCTGCACGAAGAACATTAACAATAAACGGTGTTAGAGGAACAGGAACATCACTCACCTCATCAGCAATCATACACCTGAAAAAGAAATGAAAAGAGAGGGGGAGAAAAGCAGAAATTAATACTGAATACAACAAATAAACCAACACTTACAAATGGATTACTACAAATTTAAGCTGTGGATTTGCAGAACCAACAAAAGGAAAAAGGTGATTTCATTCCTCCAGGTGTCAACTAAAAAAAAATTAATTTGGTCTGGATTTGAAAGGATGCCAATTGTTCCAGAAATGTACCTTCAATCTGCCAGCACTGCTGGAGAGCTGTCAATGGCAAAGCTGAACTGCTGCTTAGGTCTGATGATGCATGAAGTGTAACCTGAGGAGACATCTCCAAGGCAGGAGGTTCATCTTCAGGGGTCTTTGTCTTTCAGAAACAACAGAGCTTTGGTGCTTCGTGATTAAGGATTATTTACATGTCAGACTGATCTTTAAAATCTGCTTTCCAGAGCTGTCACATTTGTTTGGAAATAGCAGCAGACACTCCCTCTCCCCCACCAATTGTACCAGCTAAAGGATTAGAAGATGAATTTGATTTTTGGCCCATTTTGGAGTCACTTGGTAACAACTCCATGCAAAGACAATGACAATTCCAAGCCTCCAGCCTAGACTGGTAAATTCTGTCAATTTACATTTTCCAAACATTAAATGCCCCCTTTGATATGAATTTCTCAAAAGGGGCTTTGAGTTATTTAGTTTATTATGTACATTCTTAACTCAGAGAGGCTCTGGGGACCTTTGATGTTTCTAGCCCATGAAAGCTGCTTCATCATCCTGCAACTTGATGATCTTTAAGGTCCCTCCCAACCCAAACCACTCTGTGATTCCATGTGTACCCTCTGCCTGCCAGTGTGAATTCCAGTGTCTTTCTTTCAACTGAGGTAAAAAAATGAACTAAACATTAATTCTTACACAGCTCAGTTCTTTATAAATAACAAACCATGAACTTGCAATTGCTTTGGGGATGGTGCAATGAAAACAAAGGAAGAAAACACAACAAGAAAAAGCCCCCAAGTCTGCAGATTTCCCAAAAGAAAAAAAAAAAAGGCAGGAAGAGAATTATCTTTAGTGGCAACTCCTGAGTCTGGGGCGTTAATGCCTGTGATTTGCAGCTGGCCAAAGACATTTATTTGCAGACAACTGAGACACACTTCTAATTTTAAAATGGCAGGTTTTGCTCCAAGACTGATTTTTTTTTTTCATTCAATACTCATTGTTAATTGCTTGAGCTGAAGTTTACAAACCAAGCCTTTCTTTCTGCAGATTCTTGGAGGCCAACAGCACTGATGTGCTTTCAGTGCATCAATCATGCTTCTTAAAAACAGTTTAAGGCCTGAAATCAATTGGAATTCACAATAACTCACTGTTGTAACCTTACACAAATGCAGAAAATGAGTAAGACACACAGAGCAGAGTCATCTCCAGAATAAACCACAGAACTTCTTCAATAAAAATTATTCAGTATAAGGATATCAGAACACAAATGTTCCTTCCCAACTTGTGCTGACAAATACAGGATTTCCCAGCACATCAACTTCAATGTTAGCAGAACTGCATAAACAGTGCAATGGTAATTCAGACACACAAACCAAAGTGAGAACACACAAGATCCTGCTGCACTGGCCTTTGGCACATGGAGATCATTTGGACCCTCCTTTTTCCATTTCAGGATGAGGAGCTCCAGTGAAGAAGTTCAGAGCCATTTACCAATCACTCTGACAATTAGAACCCAAATAGCAAATAAACCAAAAAGCTTTAGAATTATGTCATCCACAGGCACAGATGGTTTCTTTTTCCATAAAACCAGACTTTTTTCTTTAGGGTGAACTGTAGCCACTTCAGCTTTGATGACTTGAGTATCTGCTGGCCACTAAGAAACTGTGGTGGTTTTCTTCCTGCCCTCCTTTTCCCACTGCACCCATAAACCCTTTGGTGCTCCAGAGCATCTTATTTTCCTGGCTATTCACTGCCACTTCACATGTCTGAAGTGAAACTTCTCAGGGAGCAGCAGCAAAGCTTTTTAAAGCTCCAGTTAAAGTATCCGAAGGTGTCAAGCCCTCTGCTGTGATACATTTAGCAACGTGAATCACTGCTTTGATCCTCACACTTCACACTCCCAATTCCTGAAGTGCTCCGCCTTTTAAATTGCTAATTTATGCCAATTAATTAACGTTATTGACACTTGCACTTGATACAATTTTGACATGGCACACGAGGTTGAGTTTATGACACAGGTAGGAGTTAATCAAACTAACGTCAGTGGAAATGGCAATGGAGGATATTCCATTTATTTTATGACATAGTGCATTTCAGAGCATTCCTCTTGTGTAGCTTTCACAGCTCAAAAAATAAGAATCCTAAAGATGCCTAATGCAGTTACAAGAGGTAAGTCCAAGTTTTTCCCATTGGATTCTAGGGCAATGACAAATAGCTTATATTAACGAGAGGAAAATCGTCGAGTGTTCCCAGTTTACCATCACAACAACTCGATTTGAAACGTAAAGAACTTGCCAAGAGAACTCACAAGGTGTCTGATAGTTGCACTAAGCAGTTAAAAAGCAATACTTTATACATAATCTCAGCAATATGCAGCCTCTATTTAAACCACCCCTCAGTACATTCTCTGTGATTGCAGCACGGCCAGAAAGGTTCCACGCTGTCAGAGCAGAAGAAACAGACCTTCAGCTGCACTGAAGGGACAGATCTGTATTTTTGTGTCGCATATTTTGACTGCAAGAAGACAGACTTCTTGTTCCCTGAAGTTCAATTAGTCATTTCCTCTCAACTGGTAGTTACCCAATCTGAGCTTCATCATTCATGTCCCATCTGTTCATGTGACACCTTAATAATAGCTCCATCCAAGAATATAAATCAGAGCTATGATACACACATTCATATCCTGTTAGAAGCTCAGCCCACATGGGCAAAAGTTTCAGAGAAGCATGGAAAAAATATCATTTTGGATGTCTCAGTGGCACTTGCTCTCGGCAGCAAAGTCCAGCCCTGCAAAAAGCACCACAGTCAATGGTAAATTCTTTCAGATTTCCCATTGAATTTTTAAAGGTTTCCCTTCTTCAGAGCGAATCCTGGGGCTTGTACTTGAAACTCTGTCCATTCATCAAGGGAATCTGCTATTTTTTCCTAGCAGGAAGCACCAGGATCTCATTGGGATGCTGCTACAACCTTCCCACTGTCCACAACCCTGCTGCAGGTGCAGGGTCAGCAGTGGCTCTGGACACAGGAGGATCCTGCATCAACAGGAGGGAACCATAGTTTGGTCTCTGCTAGGATTTAACAGCCCCTTCATTTTGAGATGTATTAGCTCTAAAATAAAACCACATTTTCCTTTAAAATGCAAACTCAGAGAGTCACAGGCTGGTGAGTGAATGTGCTGGTTCACCTCAGGTTCATAGAGCTCCCAAACCCTGTGCTGATCCCCACCCTGAACAGAACAAGTGCAAGCACCTGAGGCTACACACAAAACCCATCACTGTGTGTCAGGAATTCTTCTAAATGTAGAGAATCCCTTAATTTAAGGGAGCACACAGGGCTGGATGAGTCAGAACCAGATTCCACAGAACAGTGTCTTGTAAAGGTGTGGAGCACCAAGCAAAGGTGCACTTACAGATTTTCACTGCCAAACCTTGGAGAGAAACCACAAGTAAGCAAAAAACAGGTGAAGGAACCAAGAGAGAAACCCAAACCTGAGCCCTCTGAAAGCTCTCCTCAGGAAAGCTCTGTCTCTGGAAGGACAGAAGGAGCAATTTCTCAAACCTCAAAAGAACCCAGAAAAAGCTCCTGGTTGTGGTGATGTCAAGAAGATTGGAATCAACTTTGCAAAGCAGAAGGAGGAACAGATCTTGCAAATTTTCTGCAGATGAACTCATTGGAGAAGCAGGAGGAAACTGAGGCTAAGCTCCTGTGGCATATGCCATCCAGGCACACAAAAATAGACTGCATCAGAGAGGGTAACGCTCAGAGTTTCACAGAATGAGTTTCGGGGAAGAACAAATGTTTAAATGAAAGCCATTTCTATTTCTGTGTGTCTGGGTTACAGTCAGGTCACCCCTTCCGAAATGTCAGCACTATGAACCAAGCAAAGAATACAGGTGAAGTCTCTTGTGTTAATTATGGCTGCTTCAGCAAGGGATCTGTGGAGAAAGAATCTCAGTTTGCACTCTGCTCTTGCAGATATTGATATATAATACTGATTATATAATATTGATTAGCAGCACACTAGCACATGTACAAGGTCTGTATAACCAAGGATCCCCCCGAATCATGCAGGTGGTGACAGAGGCTTCTTGGAACTACAGAAACATTTTGCAGTCATATCCTCTCTGAACTAGACAGTTGTGCTTCCTCACGTGGAGGACTAAAAGCCAAAGGGGCACAGCAATCCAATACACCTAATTGCTTGCTGGTGGGGATAATTTACCTTCTTGATTGATTTTCAACACCCATTTACCCAGAAGGAAAACAACAGTCAGAACTGCAGGTAGCTTTGTCAGAACAAACTCCTTTCCTTTTAAATGCACTTTCCAAGGCAAACAGTCCAAGCAGTAGCACTTAATTTTTTAAAACACTGACAAATTTTGTTACTACTGCAGGCAGTGAGGGCTGTTTTTTGTTAATGCAGGCTTTGGGAACATGTTGTACAGAGGAAGCTCACGTCTTTCTTCCACCAGTGTGGGTGTCCTGATATTCTTGGGATTCTCACCTACTCATGTGAGTCAGTTTTATATAACGCTACAACATATAATTTGCCTCCTACTCACAAGCCAACACTTTAGCACTACCATCTTATCCCAGGGTTATTTAAGGAATCTGAACTTGGAAGGTTTTTATGTAAAACTGCGCAAGCGGCCGCTCCGTTTGTGTGTCAGTAATCACAGCACGGCCCGAAAACTGCGACCCAGAGCCGCCCTCCCTGCAGGAATCAGCAAGGTTGTGTCGCCAGAAATAGTGCTCCAGGAGATGGAAGATAGGCTGTGCCCCTGCTCCTGAATGACACCATTTAAAAAAGCCCCAAATGATAAAGAACCAACCTTTTATTTAACGTAAGATGCGCTGAATTGCCTCATCTGCAGTGCTGGTGGTTCTCAAAACCAGTGGAGAGGTTGTGCTTGTCTCGTGCTTGCCTCCAACACTCCTCAGCACGTGACTGAAAAACCCACCCAAAGTGCTGTACTGGCATTTGAAAGCTCTCAGGCCACACATTCTGGTATTTTAGGTCTGGCAGAGATGTGTGGAACGACACGTATCAGAGTGGTCAGCTTGAAGGTGAAGCCCAGACACATCAAGAGGTTTTTTAGGTTACATTAATTGAACTGTTAACTGAGAAAAACTCCACTCAAGGAGACTCCAAATAGTGACAGTGAAAACTCTTCACCACTCAGTCACTGGCTGCAGAGACAAACTGGTTCTCCAGCTGACTCAGTGCAAGGAAAATTGACTTCACCTAATTGGAACAGTTGGAGTAACATCAACTGATTTCAACTCCTGCTAATCCAGGCTGCAAACTCGACCTTGCTGTTCCCTGGCGTGACTGAGACACCTGTGAGCAGCAGCAGCTCTTCTCTAGGATGCAGGCTTTCCATGAAATTCAGGGACTTCCCAATGACCTCTGCATTCCCAAGTGACTCTGCCTCTGCATTTACCTGCACTGGAAGAGCTGCAGGAGTACTCTCTTCATGTCTTTCTCCAGTAAACTCAGCTGAATCACAAAACAGGGAAAAGAATTATCTAGAAAAATGTCTCATCACCAGTGTCTCACAGTTCCCAGACTCAGGGCCTTTTTTTTCTCCAGTACCCCAAGCTCTTAAGACCAGTGTTTTCTCCTACACTTGGTTCCTCCCCCATAGCAATCCTTCAAATTACTTTTATACATTCCAAATACTTCAAAACAGCCATCCACTCAGCTGTTGACAGAATATCCCACTTCTTTTCTGACATGGATCTCTGAACTAAGCAGCTGTGCTGATCTTTTCTGCATTGATTTATCTCCTCTACTCTAACTTGTCCCCCCTTCAACACAACCCAAAGCCATCAGAGGACATGTGGATTTAAATTGCTTACCCAGTCACCCTTGGGGTAGTTTTTCCTTCTGTTTATGTTATTCCTCTCCTTCCAACTTCCATTCAGTCAGTCAGAAGGTGACTCATACTTGTTTAAGACTTTACTTCTTCTCACTTGCATTAAAGCCACTTGTCTCACACACTCCAACCCGATCACTCTCATTCTTCCCCCTCCCCGATGCTTTTAGTTGAGCACCCTGACTATTCCTCGTGGATTCTCACACTGCAAACTTCCAGAGCACACAACTAGCAGGGAATTCATCTCCCCTTCCCCCTCTCTCCATCGCTGTTGGCACCCTATTACCTGCACTTGTCTCGACCTCACTTGGTTCTCCTCTTCCACTCTAACAAATTGTGCCCTGTATTTTGAAAATCTGCATTTTGAAAATCTGCATTTTGAAAATCTGCATTTTCTACTCCACTCCTGCTGCTACAAGTCCACTTTTAAGCCCAGGCAAATTCTCAGGTTACTACCATTGCTTTTTTTCCCCGTTCTTAAGTCCTACTTTTTTAACCCCCCACAGTTCCTCTCCTGAATTATATTCCACATCCACTTACTGACAATGCATTTTTTGTCCCACTTGAATTGCTTCCCAGTTCCTCCAGCATCACTTCCAAACAAGCCTCCCTGGCTCTGAGAGCTCTGCAGAACTTGGCTCAGCCTCTCATTCATACTTCCTGCATCTGAACCTCATTCTGGGAGCCAGCAGCTCCATTTAATCATCCCTCTCTTCTTTGGCACTTCTCACATGTGAAATGTTCTCTGAGACATCACAAACCAATGCTCTTCAAAAAAAGGAAAAAAAAAAAAAGAGAGAGAAACCTTTCCTTAAAAACACAGGACATTCCGAGCTGGAATATATCAACTGTTTGATCCTCCACAGATCCACCAGACAGCCATTCCGTTCTCCTTCCCCAGAGGTTTCTTCTGTGCCTTGTTTTCTAAGGCTGGAGACAACTGCTCACCTGTTATTAGGCAGGGTTCAAAGCCTTATTTATCACAAAATTATAACAGTTTTATATATATATGGGTTGCTGAATCTGTTGGAATAAAAGATTTCTTTCCTACTCTAGCAAAGACTTGTGCCTTGTTTCAAATCTCTCTCTCAGACTATCTCACCACAAATTACTAGAACTAGAGACAGAAATCACATGAAAAAGTTGCAATTTCATTCTTATTCCCAGTTCTCTCTGATCTGAAGATCCTCAAATAATGGAGACACTTGTTGATGGCACTCGACGCTGCAAGCTACCAAGTACAAATTAAAATAAAAATGAAACATTCAACGACATATTCCTAGACATGACTAAAAAAAAACCCCAAACCTGAGGGGAATTCCATTTTCTAACACGCAAATTTAATTAATTTGGCTTCTATCTACACCAGTGTGGCAAAACCAAAAAAGAATAAGTAGATTTTCTAAAAGAAAATATGATTAACTTCATCTTGTCTATGAATTTACGTCCTTCACGCTGAACTCTGAGCTCCCCACCCTAAGATCAAAATGGTCATGAGTTTAATAACAAGAAATTTGTTTAAGTTAAGCTAGGACATTTAAGTAAAACTAGTGTTGTGAGGACTTAGAGCAGATGAAATCAGTAAAGTAAAATTCAACTGCAAAGAACTATGACATATCTCCCAGGAGAGAAATACTAATAAATAACACCGGGGAAAAACTCAACAGTTTGTAAAATATTTTTACAGCCTGTAAAATAGTTTTACAGGTGCTCCTTTAAACCATGTAGCTGATTCTAAGAAAGCAAAAGAAATGTAGACAATGGTTAAAAAGCAGTTGCTGTTGCATTTAATCACAACATCGACTTGCAGCAACCTGTGACCTTTCAAACAAAGGACAGAAACATCAGACAGGAGCAGATACCTGGACATGGAGCTGGGCTCAGTGCTTCAAAATGGAAGACAAACCTCTTTTCTGATTCATGCCTACTATCAAAGATAAGAAACTGAAGAAAAGAAATACCCTGAAAAGGCAAAACAATCAGTAACCTTGGATGGAAAATGGCAAAGATAAAAGCAAAGTGAAACAAAAGCCCTGGTAATTTAAAAGGGCAATGCAAGGCAGAAAGCAATGATGGCATTGTAGAGAAGGAGAAAGAAAGATGAATAGACAACATAAAAATCAGAAGCAAACTCAGTAATAATGACAAAACTAAGAGTGAAAGTGAAGAATAGTTAAATAAAAGTGTAAGACAAAGGGCCCCACTGCTCCAGTACAAACTAAAATCTTCACAGAAGTGCAGGGACTGAAAGTATTTTTCCTGTATCAGCTTCCAAAATCTATGACTCCCCTAGACACCCAACTCAAGTGGAAATTATACCTTTCACACTACTCAGTGACTAATACACCCTACAGAGTTGAAGAAATTCGTGTGGAAATTCACCCAAGAATTTAAATATCACATATCAGAGATTCCTGGCCCTACAGTGGGCTGTGCCTGGGAATTCTAAACATTTCTATTTGCTTGCTGCCCAAGAGCTACATTTCTATGGTTCAGCCACTAAAACCTCAGCAGACTGTGTGTCCTCCCCATCACCAGTGAAGAACCTTCCTCTGTTCATCAGGGTTGAGGGAATTTTGATTTGAACCTCGGGGTTTTTTCGGTCCACTTTGAGGGTGGGAGGGGGGAATTAATTTCTACGAAGACTGATAAAGTCTTTGAAGTAAAAGTCTGTTCTAGTTAACAAAGAATTAACTCTGTGTTTCTCCTGGGTGGCTTGCTGGAGCTCAGAGACACAGTCAGTGGGAAAAACTGTACTATTTTGAAGTGCAGGCAAATGATTTGATATTTGAACAGAGGACACTCACACTCCATTCTCTGATCTGCTCACTGTCACAAAGGTTCTCTGTGCTCTACTACCAAAGCCAATATTAAACACTACACAACTTCTTCTTACTCTAGAAAGGGACTGCCTAACAAAACAAACACCCTTTGATTAAAACTGACAGCTCTTAATGCCAGATATGAACTCTGCATATCCTGATATTGCCATCCATGGCCATTTACCTTTTTTACTGTGTCTGGGCTCCACAAACAGCACTGAGCCAGCATGCATGGGAAACTAAAACTCACACTCCAGAATGTATGTGAATTTGTACCTCTAAAACTTCCAGAGGAAACAGGATTACCCCAGTGAAACAGTTTGAGCACACAATCACAACTGGAAAGCTCGTTCTCATGGCTGGTAAGTATCTCCAAATCCTCTTTTGCATCCACAAGCAAGACAGCTTAAACAAACTGTTCTGCCAGCATGTCCAGGAGCAAAGATATCTGTGTGTGTCTGAAGGCATCTTCTCCAGATACCATGGACTAGGCAACCAATGCCAAATAATGATGTTTGCAGATGCCTTGCCACCTCCTCTTCACCAGCACCTGCTGACTCCTCAGCATTTCCTAAGCCCATTGCTAAGAGTTTTATGTTCCTAGAAGGGACAAGTTTGCTGGTTGTTTTTATTTAAGAGACAGTTTAAAGCACATATAAATAAATAAATACATATTATTGCTGGGTTTCAAAGTAACTTACACCTGTACTGAACGAAAATCGTAGAAATAAAATAGTCTGCAAGGACATAATTCACGTGCACCCATCTTTTCTGCACATTAATGTCTGAGGTTATAAATAAAGATTATATATTGAATCCATCCCTAGGCAGCCATGCCCAAGTGCATTTCCGAAGAATAAACTCTGGGAAGGAGTAAGTAGCCCTGAAGTTATTTACCCTTACATGTTTGTGAGGTAAAAGATATCTTAGGATATAAACTAAACACTGCCTTGTTGGCTCTGGAGTTACCAGTTCCTAGAAGAGTGTTGGGCAGTGTTTGTCAGTCCAGATGATGCTTTGGAGCACCCACTGAAAAAGCCTTTGATTCATTTACTAATGAAGCAAAAGGGCAAACCACACCAGCATATTTATTGAATCCCCTGGGAACAGACAAGGGAATTAATAGTTCACTCCCAGCCCCTACCATGCAAGAAAGAAAAAGTTTGCTCTAATAATAAGCTCCTTTTTCAGGTTGGGTGCTTTATCTAACCTAAGATAAGATTAATTGAATCTCTTCAGCCAACAGGAGAGCACTTGCTCTACACCAGCTTCCCTCCACTCCAGCAAAGCCTGGATTAGTGAGGACTGCAAGGAGGGCATTAGCCTGGGGCAGAGAAGAGAGACGAGCTCAGATGCCAATATTGCTGACTGCAGGACCTGTGTTTCTAGATTTTTTAAAACTAGAAAAGACACTTGTACAGGAAAGCACCAGACCCTGCTAAAATATACCACTGGGGATACTGAAAAAGGGTTTCAATCAGTATGGAGTACACAAAAGGGAAAGACTTGGGTGAGCCAGGGGCTCACAAACTAATGAGAAAATTCAGCTGCAAGCACCAGAGGCTTTTGTTCTCTGTTTGGGGACAGGAAGAGAAATAGATCTGCAGGAGCAAGGGACAGATTGAAAAACACTCCTTGGGAAAGTCTGACTTAACACATTTTACTTCTGACAGAAGCTGGCTGGGAGTGTCACACAATGCCCCAGTTTGACCCAGTAAAACACACGACTCGGGGTGCCAAGGAATGAGGTTTCTTGCAATTGTGATGAACAAATTTCCATGTGCAGCCCACATCAAAACCATCAGGGCCAGATTATGCAAAAATCTTGTTAGCGAAGGGCTTCAAGAAGAAAAAGAAAACAAACACAAACCCCATAACCCTAATGAAACTAATGCCATTCCCTCCTTGACAGAGTCATTAGCCTAATTCCAAACCTTTTCAGATTACTTATTGTCACTTCTTCAACAAAGAGAATAAAGAAATATCTGATTAAAATGGATCTAGTCCTACAGCTAAGCTGCTTCCTGAGGAACCTCTACATTACATAAGAGGCTGCAAAAGACAATGCCTCTTTCAAATACATGCACTAGCCTACACTAATTAAATGTGTATAGTTTCTTCAATGTTAATGGCTTCTGCTATTTCACTGTTTGTATATGCAAATGTACCTCCACTGCATATTCTATAAACTCCACTTCCCCTTATTAAAATCAGATCAGGTGAGACATGGGAGCCAAGGGCTTTCCATTTATTACATTCAAATTTAGGCCCCGAGCCTCTTGTTCTAAGTGAGATGATAAAATGATCAGGAATTAACTTCATCCTTCTTTCCCACCACCTCCACCGTAACTCCCCTCGTGCCAGACCTCTCAACCACCATCCCTATCCCAAAGCACAGCTCACAGGAGTTTCACGGCTTTGGGCTGCGATTGCCTGCGTTTCCTACGTTTTATAAATGTGGAAATGGCACTTCCCTCCCTCCCCTTTGTCCGTGGAGCTCAGTAACAGGCTCTTACTCAGCGAAATATTTCCAGCCTGTGCTGCACAAACCGTGCTTTTTTTGTGATTTATCAGGTACTTAACTGTTGAATGCCTCCCCTATCAGCTGCTGCACTGGCTGAGCTCTCTGCAGGGCTCCTTCTGCTCTGCTGCTGCAGCTCAGGGAGCTCCAGAACACCCTGGTCACGAGCCAGGATGGTACCAAGTTTAAAATAGAATTAACACACAGATGCATCAGGATCTGTTAGTCACTCCCTTCCCAGCTCCACCACGCCATTAAGAACTGAAGAATCAAATGTGAATTAACTTATTTTAAGGATTCTCTATTAACATAACAAAGCTTGTGATGTCAACCTCCTTTTACATGAGGAGAACTTTGGTACTACAATTCTCTTCTGCAGAATGCACCATTAAACATTTCTTCATCCTCTGTGGAAAAAAACCCCACAACTCCTCATTTTAAACCACATTATTATCTTATAGTTTATGAAAGATTTCTGTAACATCTCAGCTAAGCGCTGCTGGTATTGAATAAATAAAAATTAACTTCTGTTCACCTCAAATAATAACTTTCAGCGTGTGGTACAACAAGGACTTTACCTGCCACTTCTCTGGAGTGCAAATATGATGCCTTTTTCCTGAAAAGGAAGCAGCTTCTTTCTCAGTCTTTCAGGTAGAAAGGCCAGCTGAGCATCAACATCTTCTGAATGAGGAGCTTCAAGTGCAGGTGTTTCCTGGAGTGCACTCATGGTGAACCTGAGGGAGACAAAAGCAAACAAACAAACCAAAAAGATGTTTTACCTGCAAGACAGGTCTGCAAGGCATTAAAAAATAAAGCTTTATGGAAGAAATCTAATCATTTCATCTCAGAATATTCAATATACACGGCTTTTCTCGAGTCTCGAGCATTGTCTCTGGAAAGCACAAAATAATGCACATGCTGGAGGAAGAGTCCACCACCTCAGCAGCAATGAAATATTCTAAGATGAAGAGGTCAGGGTGTATCAGTTCCTTTACGATGTGTAATAATTATGTAAGAAAGTTTCCTGTTCATGAATGGAAGTTCCTGGCCATTCAAAGAGTGCTCGCTCATGGGTATCGAAATAGAACTCTCTTAGCAAACATTTTTCAGAAGAGTTCTAGGAAAAAAAATTGGCTGTTTAACCTTCTGAGGATGGAACAGTCCCCTAAAATTTTTAATCTTAATAAATCAGAAAAAAAGGGGAAAATATGCCCACTTTGGGGGAAGGGGAAAAAAAGAATCAAAAATAATAATATTAAAAAAACAGTAAGGAATTTTATTTCCCTCAGAAAGAAACAATACTGAGCCAAAAACCTAATCAATAAAATTTCTCACACTGCGCTTCAGATGAAAAACGTGGATTCCTCATTCATTTTTGTCCAAGGGACAGGGTCAGAGAGGAAATATTTTTAACTCTCTTCTAACTTGAATAGACTTTAAACGAGCAAGCAGGAGGTTGTAAAGCTCAGCAGCCGTGCACTGACTGAACATGAGGAGAGCAGCAAACCCTCCCATCCAAACATCACCTGAGGATTTCGGATTCAAAGCCTGTGTGAGGAGCTGGATCACCACAGGAACAAGGAACAGCAGCCAAAATACAGTTCCTGCCCTGTTAACAGCACCTCCAGGTTTGAGAGCAGCACCCTGACCAGGGTGCACTCGGGGTTTTGGATCCTGTCTTATTTCGGAAGCAACTGGAAAGAAGCCAGAAAAAAACGTGTGGGCTGAGCCACGACATTCCCAGCAGGAACGTGCTGAGCTGAATGATCGTTCTCTTCAGGAGCTGCAGGACTGAGGAAGCTGCTGATTGACACTGCATACAGGGTAGGACACACCTGGGGACACTGCAACGGTTGTTCCATCTCCACTCTATTTCCCAACACTCCATCTCCCGCTTGAGACTAAAATTGAGAAATAACTTCCACTGGGATGAGCACAGGACATTCTCCAAGACCAGTGGGAGATCCCAGTTCCCAGGAGACCCCTCTCCACAGAGCTTATCCCAGTGGCAGCTTGGACATAGCACATGGAGCCCTCTACCCATGGTGTGGAGATTCCAGAGGGGGATTCACTGACCCCCTGCTCTGCACCTCCCATGTGCCCCAGTCAGCCAGGTCCTGTCTTGTTGGACAGTTAATATTGTCATAAAATCAGGCAGACACAAAGAAAAAGGGAAAGGACAGAGCACAGCAAATATAAGTTATTGGGAATTTGCCACATCTGGAGAAAAATAAAAAGGAACTGCAAGTACAATGGGAAAAGGACAGGACCTGAATGTCCTGGAAATCCACTAACTCTTGCAGAAGCATCAAGAAATGAGGATTTTGAAAGATCTGCCACCAGCACTGCCAGTCAGACTAACGACATCCAGGCAGACAGAAAATGAATAAGTGCTTTTTTCTGGTTATAGGATGAATTACAGGCACGTCTATCAAGACATGCATCACAGACAGTCAGGGCAATGTGAAGAAAGTGCTGTGCACAAGCCTCCAGGCAAGTTCCATAACATTCTCACTGGGAAAGAATTGAGCTGGAGAACTTCCAGTTCGTTCCTGCATCCCTTCTTGGGCATCCATTACCACTTCTGCAACGAAGGGGTGTGTGACCACAGCTGCTTGGATGTCCCCTTCTGCTGGGCAGGGAGGGAACAGGGTGAATTTAAATCTGAAATATGGATCAACACTCAAAGTTGAGGCATAAGGGTTGTATTTACCATAGCTGTGGATTTTGTTGTATTTTGTGTTTAATTACTTGGCTGCTAGATAATCTTTTCTAAGAAGTATATTCTAGAAGAATATGCTGAATGTCATTCAGAGCATTCTGAATGTCAATGAAATAACCAGTTACAGAGAAAGGAAATCCAGAGCTCTTCTGCAAACCAGGCATTCTGTGCCATCTGGGTGGAACTGCATTATCGACCAGGGCAGTTTTTCCTCCCCATTTTTACAAGTGCAATCTTTCACGTATCTTTACAGAAACAATATTCTTGCACCCTGGGCCTCTGGAACGTTCAGCAGCAGATGCAAGTGCTGTGATCAGCACCAAGGCATGTCCATCACTGGACTCTGTTTAACAGGAGATGGAAAGCCTCTGCCTTGCCCAAGAGATGCATTTCACACAACTCACAAAGCTGCAGTCAACACCCACTCCAGCTCTCAGTTGAGCAAACAGAAATATTTCAGCTCTAGCTGTTGGGAAAGCAATCATAATCCCTTCAATAGTTCTATCACAATATTTTCCACGGAGTGTTTAATTCTGTTAAAAGTTGATTAAAGGTACTTCAAGAATGGTGGTGAAAAAATCAAACACCAAACATTTCTGAAGAGCCGAGCTTGGACACGAACGCTGCAGGATTGGTGGACCCAACAAACCTGTTCAACACTCAGCTCTGTGATTCACCTCCAAAGGAAATCTGTGACTCATTTTCTGGGAGAACTCTCTATTCTATAAAAGCACAGATAATGATACACTTTGTGATCAGCTTTGCTCCCCAGCTTGTTGTGAGTGACAATCTGCGAACGAAACAGTAACACAATTAACTCGCTGGGGAAGGAGATCAGGACAAGATCCTTTCATGGAGACACTGAATAGGAACAGTGCACCTTCAGAAGCATAAATCTGAATTAGAGGAGGTACAGATTAGTCATCAGTACACAGCAATACTACCATGAAAAATGTTTCTCCATCAGTCATTAACGAGGTTAAAACTGACTTTGCAGATCCATCTCGACAGGCAGCAACACAGCAAGCACTAACTACCAGATAGTTATAATTTTTGGTTTAGCTTGTTACTAGGTGAATAATTAAACAAATGATAAGGAATAATTATGGACTAGGTGATTAATTAAAGAGCAATGACTATTATAAAACCATACACAATGACTTTGGCACTGGTGGTCATTTATGTTTTGTTTTGAGACAGTCAATTATAGATGGCACTGTGGTAACATCAAGAAATAAAATTAGCCTTTTTTAAACCAAAAATTTAGTCAGTGCAGCAGAAGCCCAGTTTGTATCTGTTGTTGTTCTACCCATTGCAGTCTCAGAAGATCTCAGATCTAATGCATATATTCTTTAACTACAATATTTCATTTGTTCCTGTGTCCCTCATTTGTTGTAACATCCATGCTATTGCCCTTCCTGCTCCTCTAGATCACAAGCTCTGGAATTTGCACCTTTCCAGACAAAACACACCTCAAAGGTTTGGAGTGGAGACCCAGCTTTTCACTCAGCTGCACAAGTTTCATGAGTTAAAAAACCCCAAACTGCACAGTATTTATTCCAGTGTTTTAAAGGACACCAAGGATGAAATAGCCGAATTGATAAACCCAATAACTGTTTATCCAAAATTGCTTAATGGTAAATGATCCCAGCTTTTAAAAGCAAGAATGAGGAAGACTCATGGACCTACAGCAGAATTCATTCACAGGGCATAAAACCCAGTAAAACTTATGAAGTGGAGGATTTGTGAACAGCAGGAAAAATGCAACTGTTTGATCTGAGTCATCGTGTGTTTTGTAAAGGTGAGTCTTACCTTTCCACCCTGCTGAAGTTCTTTTGAAGGGGCTCTACAACAATGCACCTATAAACTATTTGATGCAGTCCAATTCACACTATTTTTCACTACTAAATTAAGAGATACTAGGTTTTATAAACATATTTGTGCAGTAATTTTAATTTCCAAGAAAACTTTTGAGAATGTCCCTCGAACTTTTAAGCAAACCTGAAACACGTTTTTTTTTAATTGAAGCGAGTAAACTGTTCATACATGAGAGAAACATCAGCAATATTTCCAAGTGCTGTGCTCCAACTTCTATTACGTTGAAAGAATCATAAGTAACTACTGAGGGATAAGGGCAGTGCAAATACTAGTAGAATAAAATAAGATTTAAAAAAAACCAACCTTGGAAATCTTTCTGTCACTGCTAATGTTATATATAATACATTTCATTATAGATTCTCATCCTTCTGGAGGTAGCAACTGAGACCCAGCTTGCTGAGGATATTACCCCAGGTGACATGTTTCTGTGCTGGAAGGTTGGGTGTAAGACTGATGACAACTTCAAGGACTATTTTAAGTTTTCCAGTAGCTGTTTGTCAACACAAGCTGATTACATAATACAAGCCCACTGCCTTTTTTTTTTTTTATGGGTCACTAAGAATAGCCTTCTAATGCAGCTCAGCAGCAGATGCTTCAAACAAATGAGTCTTTCCATTAAGGGTTTTGCTTCATAAATTTCCACTTGATGGCCTTAACTGCTCTATGACTGTGTGTTCAGTAAAAGGAATTCCAGGCTCAAAGCACATCATGGGACCTTGGCTGATTGATTAATCAACCACTGCACAGAAATCATGGAATTGTCAAGGTTGGAAGGGACTTCTGGAGACCATCCAGTCCAACCCTATGCCAAGGCAGAGTCACCTGGAGCAGGTGACACAGGAACACATCCAGGTGGGTTTGGAATGTCTCCGGAGAGGGAGAATCCACAACCTCCCAGTGCTCTGCCAATGTAAAGAAGCTCCTCCTCATGTTGAGGTGAAACGTCTCGTTTTAGTTTATGGCCATTGCTGGGCTCCACTGAGGAGTCTGGCACTGTTCTCTTGACATCCACGTTTGGGATATTTATATGGATGAATGACATCCTCTGTCAACCTTCTCTTCTCCAGACTTAACAGCCCCAGCTCCCACAGTCTCTCTCATAAGAGAGATGCTCCAGACCCCTCATCATCTCGGTGGCCTCTGCTGGACCCTCTCCAGCAGCTCCTTGTCTTTCTTGTCCTGAGGAGCCACCAGCGGGATGATAAAGAACTGAACATCTACCGAGCCGACAGAACACAGCACTAAAAAGCACATCAGACGGAGCACAGGACAGTTTTTCCACAGGCCGGTGCGTCGGGCTTGAGGAAAACAAGACACCTCAACACCTGCCTGGAGGCGAGTTTTTTGGATTTTACTTACGCAACTCCCCGCAGCTGCAATCGCAGAGCTACCTGCGATGAGCCGGCACCGGCAGCACCAGGACACAGCCGGAGGGCTCTCCCGGCACAGCACGGGGTGGATCAGGAGTCAGCGGGCGGCTCGTCCCTGGCCGGGGACACCGATGGAGCCCTCCCCGTCTCCCCGTGCCCCTCAGCCCGCGGGCTCCGCGCTCGAACGGCCGCCGGGAAGTGACGCACGGCCGGGGGTCACGGACGGGAAGCGCTTTGGGGCGCGGGAACCGCTTTTTCCTTTTTTTTTTTTTTTTTTTTTTTCCCTCCCCCTGCCGTCCCCATCCCTTCTCCCCTTCCCCCGCGAGCGAGTTAAACATCGCACTCCCGCCCGGCGTTGCCTCGCCCCGGCCGGGATGGGGGAGCGCGGGCGGGCTGAGGGAGCGGAGGGGCGGGAAGGGGGAGCGGGGATGGCGCTGAGGGCCCGGCTGGACGGGGCTCACCCCGCCGGCTCTCGGCGTAGGTAAGAGCGGTGAGAGCCGGTGCGAGGCGCCAGGAGAACGAGAAGGGGAGAGGGCAAGCCCCGACTACAGCTCCCAGCCTGCCCCGCCGCGGTGCGGGAGGATTGGCGCGGGCGCCCGGCTGGGTCAGGGCGCTGCTGCTCAGAACACACCGCACACCCGGCGAGAGGGGGGAGGGACGCGGGTGAAAGGTGAGCGGCCGGGGCCGGAGGGCGCTGGGAGCACACGGACCCCGCGCCGCCACAGCGGCGGGATCGCCCCGTCCGCCCGCGGCCATCGGCGGCGCGCAGCGGGCGGGCCTTGCGGTGCCGGTTCGCGCTTCTCATTGGTTCTCGCTGCTGTCCGTCAAGGCGGCGGAGCCCTCCCGTTGGCCGGTGCGCTCCGGGCGGGCTCTCCCTCGCGTCAGCGCCGAGCGGCACCACTCCGCGGCAGCGCCGGGGGAGGGCGGCGCGCCGCTCATTGGCCCGCGCGGCTGCCCATCACCGGCGTTCCGAGCGGCCATTGGCGGCGGCGGCCGCCGGGGGCGGGGCTGTGTCCCCGCCGCGGCAGCAGCGGCAGCAGCAGGAGGAACCGGGCGGCGCTCGGCGCTGCGATCGCGCCCCGCGTGTGCGAGCAGAGGAGCCGCCCGGCGGGCGCCGCGGCCCGGGGGGAGCCGGGAAGGGCCGGGCAAGGAGCGCTCCGGCCCGGTGAGGAGCCCGCGGGGCCGCCGGGAAGGCGCTGTCGCGGGCGGGGGTCGCGGTGCGCTGAGGGAGGCAGCGGGGGCGGGGGGGCCGCGGCCGCAGTGCGCACAGCGGGGGCAGCCTGAGGGAGCGGCGGCGCGGCCGGGGCGGGGGTCGCGGCCCGGCGGGGACAGCCCGGCCCTCTCCCTGCCCTAATATAGCCAGGGCTGGCCGGGGAGCGGCACCCAGCGCTGGTCGTGCATTATGGATTTAGTATTTTATTTATTATTTATTTAATTTATTTTTTTTTTTTATTCCTGCTGCATGTTGGGCAATGCTGCGTGTGGATGTATCTACCATGTTATAATCCAAAGTGTGAGTGGACTCGGGAGCAAACTACGTCACAGGCTGGGTTTTTAGCGTCTGTTAATAACGTTTTTAAAATGAGTTTTCAGCACTGGAGGGTTTCACTTTGTGAGGAGGACGGGATGAGACAGAAAAAGGAGCGAGGCATCGCTGTTTCTTGCATGGCGCCTAAGAGTTATTCCGATTATTCACCTTAGGAGATTTGCACACAACCTACATGTCGGTGGATTTGTGTGATGTGTGTAGAAAGCTGGATTAGGAAGGCGATGGGGAAAAAAAAAAAAGAGTGGTGCACACTTTGCTCGGGGGGCATGGCCAGATAGTCTAACCTACTGTAGTGTTTGGTGTTCTGGGGTGGGTTTGTTAATAGTCTTCATTTTTAATTTTGATGCCCCCTTCTCGTTTACCCGAAGAGACATCTTGTGTGCTCCACGCAGAAGAGGGATTTTTTCCCTCGCCGTGTCTGACATTGGCCCTTTAGCATTGAGACTTTCACCTGCAGATTTTAACGGCGTTGCTTTTTCATGTCTTGTCTTCTGCAAGGAGTGATGTCTTTGGGACCTTGCTTTTTGCCTGAACGTTGAGCAGCAATCTTACAGGGCAGGATGTCTTGTGAATGTTCGACAGTAAATCCTTATTCCTAGTCTAAGTGAAAGCAACAATGAAGTTCTGAAATTATTTTTCAAAATATTCAAACAGTTTGCTCTTCGGGAGAAACAAATGCCAGTGGAAACACTGTTTTTTCGATAGTCTTCCATTGGCTGGAAGATATTATAATATTGGCATACACTTAATATTAAGCATTTTTCCACAGCAAGTACTGTGATGTCAAGTGGTTGAGGTTTTTTTTTCTAGGAATTTATAGATTGTAATCCTCAATTTAAAGAAGTTCCAATGGTAAAGATAATGTCAACACTCGTGTCTTTTTAAATCTTGGAAGATGAAAATTGTAGTACTTGTAACTGCATTGCTCAGTCATTTTTTATTTGACAAACTGTAATTTGCTATCAGGATCAACTACTGCTTTTCTTAGGAGTGACTAAATTGACTAAATACCAGTATTTTTGTGGGGTGTGCAGTGTCCTGGGTTAGGTTTGGTAGCAGTTTTCCAGAAAATATTTGTTAAATATTTGAGAGGGGTCAATCACTAATCTGTTGCAGTGGTCCTCTGTTTATAATTTAATTTTGTGTCTCTGTTAAGAGGAATAAAGGAGAATTTGAGAAGACTGCTACAGCTACTTTGCTCTTTCTCCTCTTAAGCACAATTAATTCTATGTCTTTTTTTCTTCTTTTAGGTTATGTTAAGGTTTTGGGTTTCATTTCTTGTCATGTTTCAGTATGTTTGCCTTACACCTTAATCTTACTTACTTTGTATTTCTTGCTTAAAGTCTGTCTGTGAAACTGCTTAAACCGTCCCAGGTGGGGTGCTTTGGGCACAGCTCTGGGCGTGACACACAAACCCCAGAGTTTTGGGCTCTTTCAGGTGAAAGGCGCTGTCACTTTGCTACAGTAACCTCTGTTAATTCAACTCCACGTCTTTGTATCACCACGTTCACTCATTTACCTCTCCCCGGAGTTAATTTGACTGCAGGAGATGTAGCGCCGTATTTTATTTTTCTTTTAAATACAGTGACATGTTTAAGTTTCGAGGTGCTGTTTCCCAGCTTTTAAAGGTAGTTGATACAGTTGCATTTGCGGGGAAAATGGGCCCTCTGGCAGCGTGTTCGCAGCGAGGGAGCTGTCAGGTGATGGATCGGTATAAACGTGGCTGCAATGTGCTATACAGCGCGGTTTTATAAGCATATTTTCGTATATATATATATATATATTGACAGCGTGGCTCAGTTCTGGTGAGCCGGACAATTCGGCACTCCAACTTCTACCACCTGCATAAAACCAGCAACACCTTTGGATATCCCGGTCGGCTGAAGTGTGCTGGCTCTGAAATGTTCCGGCACAGCCGAGCTCTCGTTTCACAGGTGCGAGCAGAGTTGAGCAGCAGCCGGTGAATGCGGAGCGCGGTAATTCAGGGGTGTGACAGCTGAGGAGCTCTCCGTGGGAGTGGGAGAGGATCCTCTAGTGCCGGCACCGCTGGGCTCAGGGACTGCACAAGTGTTGGGAGCAGCTTTCCCGGGGCCATCCCACCTGGTAGTGGCCGGATAGGATTGACCCAGGGGTTTTGTTGACCGCTGCATTCCAAACTGCGCCTTTTAGTGCCGGAAAGATGAGGCGTTTGGCGAGGCAAGACCTGGATGATAAGGTCATTCACATCGTGTTCCTTAGGCGAGAGGGATCGCTGGGAATGCCTTAATGTGGTGCTCGCTCTGGACGATGGGAAGCATCTTTGCAAGCCCATTAAAGTAGGGTTTACGTGTTTCTTTGTGTTTCTTTGTGTTTCTTCGTTGACTTTTCTCCGAGGTGATGGACCGATGTGCTGTGTAACAATGTTAAGAGATTTTTTGGAGGTGTTGGGAAGCTCTGTTTCCAGGAGATCGTAAGTCAGCAATGGATTATGATTGACTATTGTTGGGAAAACGTCACTTTTGGCCTGCCTGTAATCTCCTTTTGATTTCGTAACTTTTTGAAGGAGTGCTTTAGAGGAAAGAATGTCTGAAACCAGATTTATGGAAGTGCAGCAGCCTTAATTACAGAACAGCCTGCACTGCTACTCTTGTGTGTGAGTGAGTCTCCTACAGTTCAGTGCATGTATTATGAGAATCCTGTCAACCTGTCACTATGATATGTACTCTTCTCCAATATATAGAATTAAATTTCCAAAAATATTAAATTTGATTATTGCATGTTCCTATCCAGACTGCTGCAGCAAAGTGGGATGCCTGTGGAATGCTTATTCCAGGGTTTCTTTTCTGCTCTTTATCTTGGGTCTCTGTAAGGGAATGGGCCATTATCTCTGAAGGCCATTATCTCTTAGGGCCATTATTTTTTTGCAGCCACTGGTTTCTGCTTAAACACTTCTATGCTACATTGTTCATCTCTCTTTTTTCATCTGCTGCTAATTTTCTGTTCTTTTATCTCCTTCCCAACATCAATTACTATTGTACTTTAATCTGTAACTCAAATTTGTGTATAAAATGGAATTCTGTCCTTTATTTCACACTCTCTCCTCTGCCCCCTCCCCAGGTTCGTTAGTAAGTTTGCACTGCCGTGTGTGAAAGCTCTTTGTCCCGCGGTGGATACAATGGGCTGAAGGCTGAAGCTTGTCAGGACAAGTGTCCTAAATATCATGAAAGCTATGGCTAAACAGCTCAGCATAGTTGCTCCTTGGTTTTGGAAGCGTAGTTTTGGATAACTTGCATTACTGGGTCAAAAAATAACGTCTAAAAGGCGTGAATGCAGAAGGTGTCATTGCTGGGTTTGGTTTGGCACAAGTCTGGTGCTGAGTTTTGTATTTTTCAGTGCAAGGGTTGAGGTGTGACAGCTCTCTGTAGGTGTCCAGCTGAAGCCTTTTAATTCACATTACCGTGAAGCAGGACGTAATCAGATGCACTCCTGGCAAATAGCTGCCCTTGTGAAAGAGGCCATCATGTTGTCACAGCCTTGACTTTTTGGTTCGTGCCCTCTGTCACCTCCTCTGGTCTGTAAATGAGCTGTTGTTGGGACGAATTTCCCAACTTTTAGCCGTGTGAGATGTAGGTCTCTTATTCTGTCAAATAGAAACCTGTACTGGGAGGTTTGGAGGAGCAGTTTTAGCTGGCAGATGGAGGGGATGGTGACTGGAAGTGAGATCAGTGACTTCTTTAGCGCAGCTGAATCTGGAAAGGGCTGTTGGTTGTGCAGCTGGGGAGTGAAGTTCAACCCAGTCCAAGTGTTCCTGCCAGCAGCAGACTGGGGAGTGTTCTCACAGTGCTTCCCCGTGGCAGAGCTTTGGGCACAAAGGCCTCCTGCTGGTGGGGAGTATTCGGGAGCAGTTGCACCATTGACCGGTGCTGGATCCATGAGCAGATTTCCATCTGTTGTCGTGTTTGAAGCGAGCTCAGAAGAATTCTGGATGTTCTTGTGGAGATACCGTAGGACTTCTGAGAGGCACTGGAAAATTGCTGACCCTTATAACTTAAGCTTTGATCAAATATTCAGGTTTTGTACCCAAATGCTGCAGTAGCAAAATGAGTAAATTGGGTATCATAGCAGGATTTGGAACATTTCAACAGCAGGTACAGAACAAAGCCTTTTTCCTCTAAAGCATTGTTAATCTCTCAATCTTTTGGATGAAGAGCTACATTTCAGGTTCAGTGTGCTCTGTAGCTGTTTGAAGAATAAAACTTGCTGCAAGGATTAGGTTCTTTTTCTGCCTTTCTTTTCTAATCCATTCCATAACCTTGAGCAAGAACCAAATCCTCGCCAGTTTGTGCCTTCCCTCAGAAGTAGCTCTGTTGATTAGCAAAGCTACTCAGGGTCAGTACTGTGACTCAAAATAAGACCTGGCTTGCCGTTGATGGATCCTTATCTTTGTCCACTGGGGAGTCTGACTATTCCTGAACAAAAACTTTTGCCTAATGGCTTTCCAAGGGAAAACCGAGGGAAGCTGAGAGATTTTCTTGTGTTGGTGACAATTGGATACTCAGAGTATCTGCCCAGTAGTTTTACTGTTAGAATTGACTGTAATGAGTCCTTGATTTTTACTCAAAATGAAGATTTTTGGATGTTGTTGTTTCTTCTTGTTAAGTTTTAAGCACAGCAAAGTGAACTTTAATGCATTTTCCTGGCAATAATCTGTCAGAGGGATTCTAGGTGTGTGTTTGGTTGCACATTGTGTTATTGTCATGGAAAAATAAACTACTCTTTCCAGGCTTTGAAGTTGTACCACAAACCAGTGCCCAGTGTTGGTTGAGGTGTCACCCCTGTGGTATGGAGTGGGAGGAGGAAGAGGACTTCCAGGACTGGAAAGCCCTTCAGTGACTTTATGGAAGCTGCCCTAGGAATGCTACTGCCCTCTGCTTAGACTTGTGCTCTAACCAGTGGGATATGGATCTTTCACACAAACTGGTGTGTTCATTTATGATTAACATGTTATGATTTTCATCCTAATACTTTGTGTGGTAGGGTTTTGTTTCCCTCTGGCTTTGAATGTTGATTTCTGGAGAGGAACACCTACATTGATGTGGGCATCCTTGCTACTGGGAGAGGCAACCAAGTCCACACTGAGCTTATCTAGAAATGATTCCAATACAGAAGAGCCTTCCTCCAGGGTAATAAACAATACTATGTTTTGAGGAAGATTTCTGAGCTCCAGATGGTACCATTGGACTGAATTCTTAGGACAGTGGTATGAAAAGAATAAGTGATGTTACTGGGTTAATGCAGTTATTGCAGTGTCTGGTATTCCAGTCCTTACTGAGACTTGCATATCCAAATAGCAGTGGAACACAATCAGCTTTTTATCTGGCCAGTGTTAAATCAGGATTTGTGTGTCTTCCTTGGTCATAGCAGTGCGAAGGCTTAAAATTTCTATGTTCTATAAAGATCAAGAAATGTAAATGTGAAATGTGTAGGTATTCTTTCCTTTTTTTTTTTTTTTTTTTTAATGTTAGTTTTTAATCCCATTTTCCAGTATGCTATGAAATATAGGTTAATTTTAAGCAGGAGAGAGTTTAGTCCATTTTTGACACATGGAATGATTGGGGATGGAGACCTTGACAAGATCTTTCAGCTCTGGTCAGACAGCGTGTGAATTCAGGCGTGTTTGAGGCCAGGGGTGACAACGCTGACTGAGATCAGAGTGGATCTGAGGGGTTCTTAGTTATTTTGTGTCTCCCTGCTGCAGAAGGGCAGCAGAGTGTCCTGCAGATCCTTCCTGCCCTGGCTGGTGTCTGTATCTGATGGACTGAGCGGCTCCTGATAGGACAAGGCAGAAAGTCCCGGTGTGTGACGTTAGCAGGCTCGGAGCTGCAGTGCTGCTCATCACTTATTAACCTCGAGGCTCTGGTGTTTGCAGCACCAGGAGTTGTTCCCTGGGTCCATATTTTATTCATGTCCACATATGCTGCAGTTACATGTTCTGATGGCAGTGATTCCCAGACTTCTGGACTCTGAAGGCAGAGTGCCTGGGGACTATATATAGGTTAAATGTAGGCATGGCTTCCAGAAGGAAGATGGATTCTCACATATGTCTGGTAAGACAGACTCCCATATCAAATGTGGGAGGACATCGAATCGATTTTAAATTATTCTTCGAAATTTTTGGACATAAAGTACAAGTAAGTGGACTTGCTCCAGTTTCTTTGGATTCTCAGACAAAACCCTTGCTGATGCTGAGGAGGCTTTGGAACAGGCTGATGGAACAAAAAGGTTTTCAGCTGGTCCCCCAGATGGACTCTGGGCCACCCAGGCACCTTGGTACTCAACAGCAGTGATTACCAGCAAAATAATGGAATGCTTGTGGACAGCAATGCACCTGAATGCACTTTGCACTGCCTGAACGTGCCTGAAGGCTGAAGGGAGAGACTCGGTGGGTCATCTAGTTCAGTCCCTCCTTGTTACAGGAAATCGTGCTTTTATAACCCTGGCACGCTCCATCTTCCATGTTAATTAAATTGCCAGCTATCTTCTTGCCTGCTGAGCAGCAGTTGTAAAATCTGGTTCTGTGATATCTACTGGCCTCCAGCCTGGCTGGCTGTGGAAAACTTAGAGACACATGGTTTTGTGGAAGCATTTTCCTCTAGATTAAGTAGCTCTTCTCGCCATCTGTTATCTGCTACAGCCTCAAGAAATGATGTTTTCCATGCAAGTTTTTATCAGTGCAAATGCCATCTTCCATATAAGGTCTCAGCAGGGCTTTATTAGAATGGCATTTATAGTTCTGTAGCTTTCCTGAGAATGAATTGAACGGTGGTTACATCTTTAAAATATAAATTTTGTTAATCTCCATTTTGTTAATCTCCATCTACTTTATCCATTTCCTGTGTAATGCTACCTATAATTCAAATAGATTAGACCTCCTCCATTTATTTTTTTCTAGGAACTGTTACTTTATTAAATAGAGCACTTTGGCACAATCTCTGCTACACATGTTTTTCTGTCATTTTCCATTGACTTTGGTGCCTTTGATTCATTCTTTCCTTTAAAATTTGTTTAGAAGTCAGGCATACAGTTATTTTTTTCCAGGTATTTAGTACTGTGCTTTTCATTCTGACATCAAATGATCCATCGTGTATTTTGTACCGTTAAAAAAAAAAATCTCTGCTTTGGGGTTTCTGATCTGATGAGAGATTTCTAATTCTCTGCAGTTAGTGGGTATGGTGTCTTCAGCACTTTGTGAATCTTATTTTTCCTTTGACTGCACCCTCTCAGATTCAATTTCAGATGTATTACAGTGGTTTTCCTGGGTACTTTTTCTGTTTCCATGGATAATGAACTTCTTGTTTGCAAGGTCTGACTCGGAGTGGTAACTTCTGTTTCTGACTTCCAAGGCTTACCTTGTGGTTGGTCAGTGTGTTTTGGGGTGGGCTTTATTATTGGGTTTGTTTGTTTGTGAGGTGTTGTTTGGTTGGGATTTTTTCCCCCTCTTCCTCTGCATTTATTCTTCCATCTGAATTTGTGGTTATTCCTTTTAAAGGGCTTTAATTCCTTCCCAGCCTCTTCTCCCTTTGTCCTAGTGAGGGAAGTTCCATGGGTGTTTTAGAGAATTCTTAAATGCTACTTAAAACTCAGCAACTTATTTTAATATATATTAATGTAACTATATTGTATGTCTGGATAAGGAAATGAGACATCAAGGCCAGCCTGATTATCCCCAATCCCTGGATTGTTGTGGCCTAAGATTATGTCAAAGTCCCTGTCCTGAATTGCCTGTAAAGCAAAGCCTTCTGCTCAGAGAAATAATTATTAATAGACATTCCATTAATTATTAATAATCCTTTGCTTGAATATTCTGACTACATGAATCATGCTCTTAAGGACCCGTTTGTTCAGTGGTGGAAAGGAGTTAAAACTTGCTGTCTCTCCAGACCATCCCCTTTCCTTATCCCACCTTTGGTCCCCCAGGGAATGCCTGCAGCACTGGCCTCCTGCTCTGCTCACACTTCCAGGACATGCTGGGTAAAGGTTCATGCAGGCTGTAAATGAACACCCTTCAAATGTGAAAAATCTGATTTTTCAGAAAGGTTTTTCTTTTCCTGTCCTTTTAAGCTCTGAAAACCTTTGTGCCCCCCAGACCTGGCTGTGCTCAGCTGGGGAATGGAGCATTGGATAGGTGCATTTTGAGGGTGGGTTTTTTTTCTCCTGTCAAATTTGCCATGGCTTGGACGTGTAATCTTAGAGGTATTTTTAAAAGAAACAATTGTGCTTATTTTTCATTTCCCTCGTGCCTTTATGCTTGTCCATAAAGTAGTTTTCCAGAACCTTTTCAAATAAATTCAGTAAGTTCTAATGCACTGCCTTAGTTTCTCATCTGAGTGGAGTTACAGAGATCCTTTAGAATACCTAAGCTTCCAGGTGGCAGTATTTGTCCTATGTTTATGCTTTTTTGTAATGTTAAATTCTTCATTAAGTGTAGTTTTCCTTCTCCCCTCTGCTCTAAAGAGAGAGACAGCATTTGATTTGGGTACGTTTCTGCAATGCAGAGCCTCTTATTTCAGTGATGGTACCCTCACAGAAGATTGGTGCTTGCTGTAAATGCTGGCATTGACTGACCCCTCTGCTACCTGAGCAGGTGAAATGTCTGCAGGGTGTGAGCTCCGGAGTGATGCTGTGAGGCTGTCTCAGGAGCAATCAGCTCCAGTGTCCCTTGTGCCTGAGTGCAGGCAGTGCAGCTGCTGCTCTGCTGCTGCTCCCGGGCTTTCAGCAGTGTTCCCAAGGATGCTGCTTTTCCTCTGGTCTGCCCTGTTGCCAGGATCTGCAGTTCTGAGCTGCAGGGTCATGGTTAAACAGCTGTTCCACGAGGCCATCCTGTGAGCGGGGTAAATTGTCTTCTCACCTGCCTGTGAGCAGAGGGAGGAACAAAGGAATTCACGGGATTCAGCTGCAATGCAGGGAACTGCTCAGCTCTGGGTGTTAAACCTGTTCAGGCTGAAGCTGCTGCAGAGGACAGAAGCTCATTTATAAACAATGCAGGAAGACCAGCTGTAAGAACTGGATACTTTAATCTTCTGTGAGTTAGACTGTTCCACTGAGCAGTTCTGGATTCCACAGGAAACTGCTTTACTAGAACCTGATTGAGGAAGCTTTGCTGACATGGAACTCTTTGCTGGCAAAACTTAGCCAGGTGTCAAATTGCTGTTGTGAGATTTCCCTGGGTGAACTGCAGTTTAAACCCAGTCCTGGCTGTCTGGGAGTGTTCACATCTCTCCAGCTGTCACACCATGACAAGGCAATTTAATGTGTAACTTGTCCCAGGGCTTGTCCTCAAATTAATGCACGTCAGTTGAAAATCAGATAAATGAAACAATTGTGTGTAGTAAAAAATAGAATAATGGAATTGTTTTGATTGGAGAAGACCTTTAAGATCATGAAGTCCAACCATTCCCCCAGCACTACCAAGGCCACCACTTACCCGTGTCCCCAAGTGCCACATCTACACGTCTTTTAAATCCCTCCAGGGGTGGTGGCTCCACCAACTGCCCTGGGCAGCTGTGCCAGTGCTTGACAACCCTTTCCATGAAGAAAAGCTTTCCTGATATCCAAAGTAAATCTCCCCTGGTGCACCTCGAGGTCATTTCCTCTTGTCCTGTTGATTGTCACCTGGAAGCAGAGCCTGACCCCCACCTGGCTCCACTCTTCTGTCAGGGAGTTTAGAGAGTGAAAAGGTCTCCCCTGAGCCTCCCTTTTCTCCAGGCTGAGCCTCCCCAGCTGCTCCTCACAGGACTTGTGCTCCAGAGCCTTCCCTTCTCTGGATGGCTTTCTTCTAGTGAGGGGCTTCGTGGAGAATTAAAGGGTATTTATCAAAATGATATCAAATAATGAGACTATCCATCTTTCTCTGTGTTTTGGGAACTGGTTTTAGTGGTGTCAGCTGTTTGTAAGGCAGCCCTGCAGTTCTCTGGTGGCATGTGAATTTATATTTCAATACATAGACCATGTTAATCTTGGAAAACTGGGAACTTTGCTTAAAATAACTGCAAATCTTACTATTTTATTGCTGTTTGAAACAGAGATCCGTGACAAGAAGCCCCAAAGGTGGGGCAGGGTTTTTTCATATCTTATTACAGTATCTCAGGGAACTCACAGGGAGAAAGAGTTCAGTCCTAGAATAATGTAAAATAGTTATTTTTTCTGTCAAAAAGAAGAATGTTCCAGCTGGCCTTGTCCAGATCCTCCAAGCCATTGCTGACCAGCTGATGAGAGACTTGGTTGGAAAGCCAGGTGATGGAATTTATGTTAGTTAGTAGTATGTGGACTTCTCAGAGTTGAAAGTTTTTAATTAACAAAAATCCTGCCAAATCTTGCTACCACTGCTTTTGAAATGCCATAATAGACTATCTCTTGACTATCCATATAAAAATATCCCCCCAGAGCATTTTATTTCTGGCCAAATCCCTGCTGTGGATGTGCACGATGGATAAAGCGTGTCCAGTTCTTCTCAGTTAGTCTGATCCTTACTTCATCATTGCCAGGATCTGTTCCTGTCCTTCTGGAATTGCTGTTGAATCTGTACAAGGAGGATCTTGGATAGAAAATTAGATCTAACTTTAGCTTAGAAAAACTACTTTTTTTACATTGTGTGACAGTATTTTATGCAAAGTAACTGTTTATGCCTCTTTAGGTAGAGCTTTTGTGTTCAGAGCAGGGGTCTTGCCTTACAATATCATGTTCAAACAATAAAAAGAGGTGCATGTTTAGAACTCCAATAAATATCCCAGACTAGGTAAGTAGTATTTCCGTTTGTGGTGGTGCAATAAGGCTGTTGCTTTTCTAAATCTCACCATTCAGGATTACATATAAATAATTCAGTCAGGAGTTGGAGATCTTTGTATATTGCCACCTGCTCATTATTCAGAAATTCTTGTTACAGTCTGCTGTTGCCCTGGCAACATTCTGAAAATTAGTGTTGCATCTATGAAAAAGCTTTTGTTTGTCTAGCAAAGCCCACTATCCAATCTGGATTATTGCAGGCTGCATCTCCAGTGACGACTCCAGGTCCCAGCCCTGGCTGTTAAAAAAATAATGATTTCCTTTTATGTAACATTAATTGAAAACTATTATCTTTTTTTTTTTTTTCCTAACTAGTCATAACTAATTAAGTATGATGCTGATTTTGCCTAAAGTCCCTTTAGGGTTTGCTGATGGCATTGTCATATCTGAGTGGAGATGCTTGGCTGTGCAGATGTGCAAGAAACGAAACCAAAATCACATGTTGACTCCTGGTGTTCTTTGGGACCCCTCTCTGTCTCTCCTCCCTCCTTTCTCCTTCCCCCTGTTGACTTTACATGAAAATCAGATCTTGTTTAACCTTAAACCCTTTGGAATTCAGAAAGATCTTCCTTTGTGCTTATGAAGTTGACCTGAGACAAGTTTGGGGCAGGAGGTAACAAAGTCCTTGAGGCTGCTCGAGCCGCAGCTCCCGAGAGTGTCACCTGCAGCTCTCACTTTAGCTTGGACATATTTACCTCAGAAGGTTTGCTTTTAGAACAAAACTGAGGAGTAGAACTGAGAAGCTGGATTTTATTTTTCCAAGAGAGAAAAATTCATTGAAAAACAACGTTTAAAAATTATCCTGCTTTCCAAACCCTCTCTGTTGTCCTGAAGCAGGAGAAAAGCTCCAACCCTTTCCCCTACCCCTCTCTCCTGTGTGGTTCAGATCCTCCTTCTGGGTTGTGCTGCCTTTTGCTTGACTCAACCCTACAGTTCCTCTCATTCCTTTTTGTGTGGGTGGGAAGTAAATCACACCTGCTGGGACAAAGTTTGCTACTCTTGTCTTCTTTGACCTGTTGATTTTCATATTTTGGGTTCCAGAGAGTAATCGAGGCCTCTGGTACATCAACAAGCTGGAGCCAAACTCCACTCTAGGAAAATACGGCTTTGTTCAGACTCTTACATCTCCCTTGGTCTCAACTAATGTGCTCCTTGGTCTTTTGCCTCTGAGGTACTTGAGGGTGGAAATTAATGAGAAGTTTTGTGGTTTCTGAGGGGTTTCTCAGTGCCTGCAAAGTCCAGGTAACATTGCTGTTTTCAAGAACTGGCTGCTTTGGGTTTATAGTGATCTGAAGGGTGTTTAATCCTGGCAACTGCTAACTGAGGACAGAGTAAATGTTAAGCTGTGGGGAAGGACAAGGAACAACTGAAGGAAGGGAAAAATGTGGGATTACAACTGACTTGCTCATCGTGATTCCACCTGAAGCTCCCTGCTCTCCTCTTTTCTTGCCTTTGGGCACCTGGCACTGAGGGCCTGTTCCCTGCTCTAGTTGTTTAAAATGTTTGGGTATAATAACACAATTTCTTGTGCTACCAAAACACAGAATTTTGCAAACATGAGTTAAGTCTCATTGTTTGGGTTTTTATTATTTTAGGGGTAGACTTTATATTATTTGGGAGCTTGTATTTCAACTTGTATTTCCTTTGCAGAAAATAACCCTGGCTTAGTATGAACAGTTCCTTACAGTTCTCTGTTCTCGTTTCTGTGTTCACAAAACCACTGGTCACTGTGACTTTTCACTGGAACAGACAAAACCTTGGCTTTTTTTTGGTTGCCTTGATAGTGGCTGTACCAGAACTTCCCATCCCCTGCCAGGTGTGACAGCTCCGTGTGAATTGCTCCTGAGTGTAGGACAGCATGGCTTCAAAATCAGGACAGCCTAAAGAATCAAGATTTGCCTATCCTAAACCTTGTGGAGACCGTAAAGTTTGGCTTATGGGGGAAAAAATTCCGTGGAGGAAAATGGAAGAATGTATCCAGGTAGAGAACACGAGTTTGTTGTGAGTGTTGGGTCTGAGGCAGGGATGTGGCTTTAAAGGTTTTCTGTGTTAGTTCAAGGTGGGACCTGCACGTGCCTGTCCCACTGTGCCAGTCCCCTCACTGCATCACTTGTGGGGGAGCCCAGAGGGAATTTGTCAGAGGTGGGGTTTTTTTGTGTTCAAAAGCTGCTTTTTCATTAAAAATCAAAGCACGGTGAGCCTCGTGTGGGTGAGAGGATGTTACAGATTCTGCTTGCAGGCACTGGGGATGACCTTAAACTCCAATCTGTCAGTAGCTTAATTTTCTGCTTATCTGATGCCTGGCATTTAGATGACACTGTATAAAACAATGCCTAGAACAGTCTGGGTTTAAACTGCAGTCCAGGAAAAAGCTAATATCCAGATATGAATGCAGAACCAGACATGGTGTGTTCATTAGGTTTGCATGAATTTATCATCTTGAGACTAAATTTAAATCTCTCCATTTTCTTTTATTTTTGTCAATAATGAAGTGGGTTGGATTGTGGAGAAGATGTGAAAGTCTTGAAAGGGTCATACACCCAGTTTTTAGAAGTGAATTTTAGAGTGAATGAGAATGCTCAGTGATAGGAACAGCTGAGGGTGAAAGGACAGAAATTACAGTGATAAAACACCTGACAAACCCAAGTGACTGTTCTTTAGTCTTGCTTTGTGATATATTCACTGCCCTGGTTTAGCAAGAGACGTTCCTCAGTTGTTTGCTTGGACTGCAGAAGCAATGCTTTGTTTCATTTATTGAACAGCAATGTTTTCTGTAGTTCTCAAAAATCAGGCTGTGGTTGAATGCAATCTGAGTGGTTCTTGTTCCAGATCATGGAGATAGGCCAGAACCTCTACTGCTGGTATTTCTTCTCACTTTCTTTTGCAACACAGAAAATTAGAAATATGACCTTTTACAATGTGTTCTAGTGTGCTTTCTAGCAGGAAAAGGAGAAGGTTTGGTGGTTTGGGGTTTTTTGGCTTCACTGAGCATGACTGTAAAGACCATAATTGAAGAAGTGAATGGCTACCTCAGTGCTGTAGGATCATCTTCCACCAGAATGTGCTTTCTCTTAAGTCTTCTTCACTCCCTGAAGAAAATAAGAGATTAGAGTTGCCTTGTTCAAGAAGTGAAGAACTAGACAGAATGGATCTTTTGCCTTCTTTACCTGGTCCCAAAAACTTCCCTTCTCACACTCTTAGTAATAGCTTTAATGAACTTTGAGAAATGCCAGGTTTAGTTGGTTGTTTTTTCCTTTCCAAAGTCTGCTCATGTGAATGTTGCTCCTCTTTAATTATTTAGAATTTCTGTACTCCAGGTAACACCAAAAGCTTACATATACCCAGAGATGCATTTGATATTTTTCTAGCAGATTGCTGCAATGAGTACCTGTAAAGAGATCTTTAATCTGGAATTCTGTGAATCCTAGAAGGATTTTTTTCAGCTTGCTTTTGTACTGTTCCTCCAGACTTGTGAATTGGCAGTAAGTTAATCATCAGCCACCAGCCCTACAAAGGGACCCACCAGGCAGGCACTGGCTCATTTGGTATCCACTGGCCAGAATGGATTTGCATTTTCAGTCTTTAAGGCTGCTCTGCACAGTCAGTGTTTTGGGGCTGTTTAAATTCCAGGCTTTAGCTTCAAGTCTACTGTATTTAGACCTGGACAGCACTTTACAGTAACCATGGCTGAACGGTGACTGGTTCCTAGGCAGCACTGAAATTGTTTCATTTATACAGGGAAGGGTGAGGATATATTTCATTTCTTAGAACAAAAATAAAAGCACCAGAGAAAGCTGTTTATTTTCACTTCATCGCTGTATCTGTCTAAACTGAGTTTATGGCTGAAAGGAATGAAATTGCAGTGCTGGAGCATTTCTGCCTTCTTGGAATCGAGAGGTTTTTATGTGGAGATGATATGAACTAAATACAGAATAAGCATTCACGACCAATCTGGAGTTACATCATTTCTCTAAGGGGAGAGATGAGTATATTTTTGTTCAATCAAATGTTTAAGTCTTACTAGCAGTTCAGATAAGACCCGTCTTGATTAGCCAGGTGGATGGAACTTGGTGTGGGCAGAAGGTGGTTTCATGTGATACTTTGCTGTGGGACAGACACTCTTAAGTGTCTCCCTTTCTCACATCACTGAGAAAAGCTGCTCTATTTCCTTTAGGTTTATAGATAAACTTCATCTTGGAATTGTGAGAAGTAGTTAAAGTACCCTGTTTTAGTATTTTTTAAGCTCTTTGTGTCTTTTTCTTAAATGTCTTTTGGTTGTTCCAGAGGCTTTTCAGCTTGTTCTCTATGAAACTTCAAAGAGCTGATTTTCTTTGTCATCTCTTCTTCCTTCTTCTGAAAGGAAAGCCTGTTGTAGTTAGAACATTTCAGTTTGTGAGCTGTGTGTCTCCTCCTCCAGGAGTTTGTGTCCTGCCTTTTCTGTCCTGAAAATGTACAAACCTGTAAATGCTGCAGCGAGTTACCTGTGCCTGAAGAGACTGGACATTGCAGAGCCAGTGGCACCTGCTTCCTGATACATCCTGGCTTACAGAGCAGGCTTTTGGCAGGTTGGATTTCTGTCCCTGTGTCAATATTCCTTTGGACGTTCTAAAGAGAATTTCCTTCAGGATGGTCCAGTCTCCTTTACTCTGAGTCAGACACTGGTTTGGAGGCACTTGATGGTGCCCTTTTGCCATTTAGTGAGTCGTGGAAGTTAGAGTTAAAAAGAAAAGAGAGAAAGGAAAGAAGCATTTCCACAATCTGCTGCTTTCAGTACAACTATCAGAGGGGATTGTTTTTTTTCAGGAAAATGATTTTGAAGAGGTGGTGTTGCATATCTTCACCCTTTTTTATCCCCTCAAGCCTAGAATCCTTCCTCCCTTAGCAAGCATCTGATTGCTTTTGGTTATCTCTTGAATATCTGTCTTGTATGTGTGATGTGTGCTAATGCTTTCAGATTTAACCTGAATTGAAACTTCTTACTTGCTTACCTATTTCTGAGCTTACAATGCCTGTTCTGTTAGATGGATTTTCAGCAAGTGTAAATGGGTGTGTTTGATAGCAGAGACCATTTATGTGTGTTTTGAGTTGAAGATCTACCAAGTCAGGGTTGCTCGTGCAGTTGTAAACCAGCCCTGAGTGCTCCAGCTCCTGTTTCCAGGATTTAAGGGTTTTTTGCTCTTCAGTAAACTAACTATTAAAATAATAATATTATAAAATGAAATAATAATTTAAGAGATACATCGAGGCGTTATTTTTACGCCGTTCAGTTGCAGTGGTTGTCCTGTTTCACACGTGTTATTTCCATGTTCATTTGCACACAGTTGCTTTTGGCGCTGTCTCTGTGTAAAGGCATTCACAGAGCTGAGGCCTCAACATCAGGTGGACATTTCCAGAGTACATTTCTGATGTGGGAACATTTCAGGTGATGAGATCCATTCACATTTATAATCCATCAGAGCAGACCGATACATTTGTGGAGGGGGAAAAAGGTTTTGCTCATGAGAAAGCAAACCCAGACCAATCTCTCCTCTCCTGTAGGATGAGTCTCCAGCACAGGAGTTACAGAAGCTCATAAAAGCCCAACTCTTTATAATATGTGAGTTATCAGAAGAATAAACCACATTTTTCTGAGGGGCAGTACAGGGTATAACAGCAGTTCATTGCTCAGTCCTGTTTCTCCCCTGGGTACTACTTTATTTCCCGTTTGGGCTGAGCTGCATCTCGTTGCTGATCTGAGTGATTAAGAAGATGCTCTGGGTGCTGTGGGGTGTGTGAGCACAAATCTGATTATAACAGGCAGCACACGCACACCCACGTTTGCCTGGTGTCGTGTGAGGGGACTGCTGAACAGATTGTTCTGCCGCTGATGTCACCTGTGGGACGTGTCCACGAGTTGGGAACTCTTCTCTTTGGCAGCAGTCAGAGTACAGGCCCTACAAGGAGTGGCTTGTGCACACAGGTTGATGGGGCACCATGTGTGACCTTACCTCGATCTACAGAGCTGCCATCTGCATCCCTGCAGCCATGGCTTGGCACGGGACACGGGAATGGGGAGCAGAGCACGTGTGCTAAGGGAGGGAGGGAGCTGTGGTTACAGGAGAGGCACAGCCAGCAGTGACACTGAACTCCCCACGCACAAGAGAAGTACCTGGTATTCCCAGAGCTGCCATCCTTCAGCTGAAAGGAAAAAAATCTACTTTTTTTTTTTTTTTTCTCATGAAGGAGCAAGGATTGATCCTTTTTGATAAGGTCAAGGATGACAGGCAAGATGTGGGGAGTGTGTGCCACTGCTGTGTGTGGGCACAAAGTCTGGGGGCTTTAAAGGTGGAGCACAGAGGTGGCAGAAGAGGGGAATGGCAAGAATAGAAAGATTTAGAGCTGTCCCAGGCTGTGGTGGTCTCAGTCCCATAAGATATTTTTATATGTATTTATAAAAATCTGGTTTGGTATTGAGACTGCTGCAGCCTGTGACAGGTCTAAAACTTCCTATGGTGGTTTTTGAGTTATTATTTTCTGTTTGTTATGTATTAGAAATGAGTGTGTTTGCATATATATATATATAAATAAACTGGAGGTTTTTTCCTACTCCTCTGTTTACCAAACATTTTTCTTCCTTATTTGTGTTCTGACGGTGGTGATGTGCCAGTCCAGAAGATCACCATGGCATTGCTGGTGCTGGTGACAGTGGCATTTGTCTGCTGGCACTGGGCAGTGACTGTGCTGGCTTCTTGAGCCGTGCTCACAAAGCCAAACCAAAGAAGTAAAACTGTCTAGGAAGGAAATGAATATCTTTAATGCGTGAATGCTTTTGCCCTACTTCTGTGTCACTGCAGAATTTCTCGGGGTGTGGGACAAACTTTCGCTTTGAGAGAGGTCTGGCTGTGAATGGGGGCAGTGATTAAATCTGTACAGCCATTTTCCAGCGTGAGAGGGCTGTGACTCGCTGGGGAGGCGCTCCCTGGGTGACAGTGGCAGTGACAGCAGCACTCCCTGGGTGACAGTGGCAGTGACAGCAGCACTCCCTGGGTGACAGTGGCAGTGACAGTGGTGCCCAGCTGTGGCTTTGCCGTTGTGTTTGGTTTCTCTTTCCTCACAAAAGGCGTTTTAGGCCTAATCAATCAACGAGAGGTCATTAGCATCCCTAAATCTCTTCTTTCTTTAATCATGGACTTGAAAAAGGTTTTTTCTTGTATCTTCTCATTTAATTATGGCATTCTTGCTAATTTTTATTTCCTTTGTATTCTGTTTGTGCAGGGTTTGGAAAACCATTCTAAATATCTCTGCTAAAACAGGACAATTTCCCAAGGTAGCAAAAATGGGAAACATGACTTTTTTTTTTTTTTTTTTTTTTTAAGTGTTACTGTTATCTCCATTCCAGTGAGGAAGTACAAGCAAGATTAATTTTTTTTATAAAGATAAGTTTTGAACTGAAAAATAGGTTTCAAATCAAAACACCAGCAGTATTTACAGGAGGCTGCATGAAAATGATTTTTTTTTTTCCTATGCAGGATGTTGGTGACTGTCTTATGTTGTGGAGCAAATATCTTTTTGTTGAGGCAACAACTAATTTTTGATGACTGTTAAGAAATGATGACACTTGATTCCATGAAGATTAGTAATTTAATTTTTACCAAGTTTCTGCACTATCAAAGCACACCTCAGGGCCCTGAGCACAGTCTTTAATCAGTGCTGGTGACTCCAGGAGTCCATTCCTAGCACTGTGGAAATTTGTGTGGCAGTTCTAGAGACACTTTTCCCTCTCGTTATTGATGGAAATACGATGGAAAAATGTGAACTTCCATGTTCTAAGAATAAAACCTGAATTATGCCTAAAAATTTTCTAGCTGCTGTGTACAGCTCTGGGTGGCTGTGTGCTAAATGAAATGGAGATTGGTGTTTGAAGGGCATCCATTGCAAATAGTCACAGGCAACGTTTTGGATTATTTACTTAAAATAACTGGGGGAAAAAATCAATCTTTCACTATTTTGAGGTTTTAAATTTGCTGCTGTATCCTGTGAGGACGTGTAGATTGCATGGCCTTTATTTGATGCTGCATGTTTTCTGCATGTAGTCATTGTTGTGTGCTTTCTGTGAGGTGTTTTGAGTAGCGAGATGATTTTTTTACTCCATCTGAAATGAAAATATTTGTGTACTCCTGTCCTGTTTCTAATATAGGAAAATTAATCAGTGCTGAGCAGAAAAGACTTGAAGATACCTTTGGTCAGCTTACAGCTTGATAATATTTTAAAAGTTTTTAATCTTTCTTATTTAATTTTTAAAGCCACTCAGGCTATACTTTATCGTGTTACAAACCCTCTGACATTTAATAAGCATCAATAACCTCAGAAAGGGAAAACCAGTTATTTTTTTCCCCAAATAATTATTTCCAATTGCCACAGAAAAAGCATATTGTTACTCTTCTCCTGTTCCATTTTAAGGCCTTAACACTAGAAATGAAGCTTCAGGGAATGATCTGTTAACAGTTGATTCTTCTGCCCTTTTTAAGAGCTGTTTTTAATTGGAAAGCTGACTATTTGATATTTGAAAACAGGCAGATGCTTCAGTTTTGGGTCCTTCACCTGACTGACTTTGTGACTTTAAAGGTATTAAATAGATACCTAGAGATAAATGTGAAACAGATTACATGGTGATTTATGCCGAGTTTTGTGCCATGTGGTATTACAGAGTGTGTTTCCTGGAATTGTCGGGAGCTTTCTAAATATAGAGCTGAAAAGGAGTGAAAAACTCGTGGGGAAAAGAACATGCAGGCTGACAAAAGGAGCTGATAAAGGATGATGGGTGAGGGTGGAATAGAAACCCGGGCATGGAGAGGGCAGCTTTGCTGGGCAGATGAAGGGGCTGGAAGCTGTGGGAGGTGCTGCTGTGGGCACAGGGACACGGAGCTGGGTGAGGAACAGCCACAGAGCTCCCAGAGCGGAGATCAGGAGCCAGAGGACTGGGTGAGGAACAGCCACAGAGCTCCCAGAGCGGAGATCAGGAGCCAGAGGAGCGTTGGTGCTGCCAGCTGGGTTTCTCTGGGTGATGACAGCCGAGCCAACAGTCTTGGTCAGCACAGTTGTTTCTGCAGAGCCTTTGCTGCTCCAGCAGTGTCATGTGAGGAGGGCATTCCTTCTTCACCTCCCAGGCCAGCAGAGCTGTGCTGGCAAGGACCAAAGGTGCATCATGTTGGATTTCAGGAGCTTTTGGAACAATTCTTCCCTCATGCCTTTAGACAGTCGTGTCCTCTGGGAGGGGAGAGGCTGAGCCACTCACCAGATGTGTTCTGCACTAACCTAAAGCTCAGCTCTCTCCGAGGTCTGGCATTTGGGAAAGGTTAATGCTGCAGCAGCGGGCAGGCTTTTGTCTGCCAACCTACATCTGCCCTGTGCAGATGCTCTCCAGGAGGCAATTATATAAAAAATTGCCTTTGGGGAACTGTTTTAAAGTCTGTTTCAGAAATTATTTTTCCCCCCTCTCTCCTTAAAGCTTTTTTAAAAAATAAAAAAGTGAGAACAGATCCTAATGGAGATACAACTTTAAGTAGTGCATAAACCATTTGAGATTATTATAGTTACCTTAATGAGAGTGGCCTGGCCGCAGAGCTGGGCTCTATAATAACAACATGCAAATGCAAGCCAAGTTGGTTTCCATCCACCACAGATTGTTCAATGCTGGGACTGTAATTCCATCAGAAACCCTGCATTTGTTGGAACTCGGACTTTCATTGTTCTTCATGTGTAGCTCCCCATGTCAAAACAAGGATTGTGGTGGGATTTCTTTTTTCCTTGGGGAGTATCCATTGTAGCAGGAATTACATCCAGGGGACTGTTTCATTTTCCACGAGGAAACCTTTAATTCCTGTGACGTCCTGGGCTCTGATTGTTGATATGCTAACAGTGCAAAGTGAGGTGCAGGAAGGGAGCTCACAGAACAGTGCCAGTGCTTTGTGCACAGTGGAACAGCCAACCCTCCTGAGGACCAGATTCCTCTGAAGAAGCACTTTACAGTGGCAGAGTTTATTCAGTGCACATTTCAAGCTTTATTTTTTGAGTCTGTGGATAAATTACAGCAGCAAACTCCACATAAGTACTTGAATGCTGCAGTTTCCTATCGATATGTAGAATAAAAGACTGCTCTAATCTTGCTGGTTGTTAAATTCTTATTCTCATTTATACAGCTACGTTCCTGAAGGAATTACCTTGTTACTCTTTGTCACTGTCAGCTCAGCATTCCCATGGCGTTCAGGAGTGAACTCACAGGAGAAGGTGAGGCAGGATTACAGAGCCTTAGACTATTGCTCAGAATTTCAAATAGAAAAGGAGGGGGAGGGATAGTTACTAATAATACACCTTGGCTTCTCACATGCCTATTCCTGGGAAAGGTGTCCTCTTTAGAAGCCTGTCAAGCATCCTATGAACAGTGCTGGTGTTCTATCTTAGGCCCTGGGTGTGCCAGAGAAGGGCACTGTGTTGTTCTTTCAAAGTATTGCAGAGCTTGAGCATGAAAATGTGTCAGGAAAGAAAAGGAGTATTTAAGTGATGGACTACAAGGCTGAGGGCAAATTTCATTTTTTCTTTCTGATATGAGAATTATTGTTGTACAAACAATACCCTGCACACCAGAGTGTGCTCAGGGCTGAAATGGGTGTTTGACAGGTTTGTTCTGGTGCCTCAAGTTTGTCCTTCCTCGCAGAGCAGTCCTGTGAGAGCCTTTCACTGGGCTGTCAGTTGTGGGATTTTCTGTCCTAATTGGAGGGATTTTTCTCAAGAAAATCTGCAAATGTCTTCTGCTAAAATTGGTGCTATTTCTGTCCAGTTAGTTTTTTAAATGATGCCTGCACTTGATAGTAGGACATCACTTGCACAGTCAGCAGGATGCATTCAGTCCTTAATTAATTTTGGAAGAGGTAGAGGAACTGCACATTATGTGTTTGTATTCCAATCTATCATTGTACTGCTTCTCTGAAAATCTGATTACTGAGTAGCTTGGTAAATTGAATCAAATAAGAGGTATCTTCTGATGCTAATGCAGTAAATAGCATTCAGTTGTTAAGTGATTAATGTAGAACTTCCAAACCTGGGTAAACAGCAGCACTGGGAAAAGCATAAATCTCTGATTTAAGTGTATTTAAGTCAGTGCAGCATGGATTCACTCGTACAGCATTTTCTGGTCCATAAATCTAAACAAGATTAGGGAATCTTTTTGGTTCATGCTTCAGAAGTGGATCAATTTCTCATTTATTTGTTATTAATAATTGTATAATCAAGAGCAGACCTGCACAATATCACAGTGCAGTAGGCAGGCTGGGAGTCTTGGCTCCCTGGTTAGTCATTTAATGGGTCTCAAACTTCAGCCATAAGATAACATGCAGAAAACAGGTGTGTGTTGCCTTCTCTGGAAAAAGGGAACAGCTGCCTCTGCATAATTCCAGCTTCTATTTCTCATAATTGTACAAATCTGCTTTGAATTTTCTGTGAGATGAATGGCAATCTTAAAAATCAGCTGCTCCATTTCATACATCCTGTGTGGTAGATTTTTAACCTCCTGGGCCACAGAAACACTGATTGAGAGAGGGAGAGCAAAATCCTGCTTTCAGCCCCTCTGGCTCATGGCTCTTGGATCACCTGGGAGCACAGCCTGGCCCCTTTGTGGCAGCAGAGTTGTTGCTCCCTCTGGAATCCTCCCTTACTCTCCAAGTCAGGATTTTCAAGGTTGGGGTGGGGATTTGCTTTGGTTTTTTCTTCTCCTTTCCTCTCCTTTATCACCTCAGGCAGTTTTCCTCCAGTCCTTTTGCTCCCTCTCTCCTAAGGAAAGTTTCCCAGGAGGGACTAATCTGTTCCAAATGTAGGTGCTGGTTGTGTTGTCCATCTTTGTCTCAGGACTCACCTGGGGGCTCTCAGAACATGCTGAGTTAGTTCTCTGGTAGGTTTGGGTGTCTGACTTGCCAAAGTTAACTGTGTGTGGACTGTGTTCCTCAAGAGCCAAGCAGCAGCTGGATGCAGGAATTCTCTCCTAGTTACACCCACAGCTTGTGTTAATGTAATGGTAAGATAATTTTGATTGACACCTTTCTCCTTAAGGCATCAACATTCTCCCCTTTCATCCGAACAAAGGAACATGTGTAAGTTTGTGAGTGTTTTTGGTTGGTGGGGAGAGTCAATGTTTGTTCTGATCACAGGAGCCCTGAGGTTATGGTGCTCAGATAAATATATTTATATACTTGAGGTGAGAAACAGCTGGAAAAAGCCCTTGCTGTGGCAAGTGTTCTATTGGAGCCTTCAAAGATCTGGTTTTCTAGGAAATGTCCCGACTTCTCTCAGCAAACAAATGAAGCACTTGCACATGCCAGGGAAGTTTGCTGAAGGGGTAAGGCAGGACTGTCCCCCAGACTGTTGTGTTCATCAGTCCCCTTGAGCCCTGGGGGCAGGTGCTGCATGAGCTGCTGTGCCAGGGTTTTGTTGGTTTGGCTTTTTTTCTCATGCAGCTCCTTCTGTAACAGGTTTTTTTTTTTTGCAATAACATGAGCCTTAGACAAAACTCGGGTCTCCCAAAAGGAAAACAAGTGGATTGGTAGATTCCCTTTAAGCAGACAGTGCTGCTTCTGAGGAGGATAATACAAGTCTAGCCTTTTTGTAGTAATGGTAATTGTTTAATGCAGAGCTTCTTTTATGCGTTTCCCCCTTCCTGATACTTCCTCTCTAGGGAGGATTATCCTTATAATCAGTTTAATGGAATATTTGATAAATAGCATAGAAAATACCCTGCTGCTCTGCTTCCTCTGGGCATGTGGCACAAAGCAGAGTTCTCACATTAAAAAGTTAAAGCAACTTCTGAGGAGAAGTGGAGCTTTGCATGGAACTAGATGTTGGGAGCTGAACCAGGATACAGCCTGGAGATTTTGGAATGACTTGCAACAAACCTCACTGGGAATTCAGCACAAAATGTTGACTGCCAGGTTAGGGGTAAACTCATAATCACAGTGAAAATGAGGTGGATCTTGGCCACAACCAGGGATACTCTAAAGGCCTGTGCAGGAATTCTGTTCAGATATTGGTGAAAAGAAACTGGTTTAAGAAATTGCTTTTCATTTTACCTCTCCACTGACAGTGTATCCACTTTGTGTGTTGAATGTAGATTTATTTTCTTTTTATCCCCCCCCCTTCTAATCCAATTTCCTGCCCTGATTTTGATATCAGTTATTTTAACAGCTGTTCCTGGGGTCTTTTACAACAATTATATTAATAATAACTTTAATAGAGAACAAAAAAATCTCCTTCTGTCTTTCACCTTCTTTTTAAAAGAAAAAGACTGGATTTCTTCCATCCTGGACAAAGCAAAGCTCCCTATCTCCATCTACACTGCCCACAAGAAGGAGCTGGAACTCTTGATGCCTATTAGAGAAATGGGATTAAGTTGAGTGGATGCTGTTCCCAGAAATATCTCTGCTCAGTTACAGGTCAGTTGAGTGGGTTTCCATGCAATGATTTACAAGTCAGAACCTGACACAGAGGACCTGGTGGCTTTCCACGTGTCAGGATCCAGGAGGCTGCCACCATAAAACCCAGGAATGGCTTTGCTGGATGAGGTTCTTTTCCTGCCTTGTCACAGGTTGTGCAAAAGAAAGCAGTGAGAGCACAGCGTTGACCTTTTTATGGTGTGCTGCCTGACAAGCACGTGCCTGTGCAGTGCCAGACTTCACTCACAGCTCATAATTGCAGTTTTCCCTCTGAAATGGGGAGAGGAGTTGCACAGACAGAGTGGTTACAACTTTTCAGAAAGAGAATTACTGGACTTTTCAGGTGAGTGGTGGGTGTATAGTGTCACTAATCTGATGACAGGAGAGGACAAACATACCTGTCAGCACTGAGTGCTCAGATGGGGACAGCAGCCCTGAGGGTGAAGAAGATAAGTGTGACATGTCATCCTCCAATTTACATGCAAGCACTTGCACTTCCTCTCTGTGCCTATTTTTGTCACCTCTAAAATATGGTGAAATTGGAAGGCTTTTTTCATGAGATCTGTTGTGAGCTGTTTGAACTTTTAATACTAAAAGTGATGCTCAGTCCGTTCACTGTGGAGGTCATTTAACACCCAACTATTTGGGGAGGTGGAAGAGCTGAGATTCATGAGGATGGTCTGTGATTTGCCCCCCACACACTCAGACTGCAGCACATAAAATTCCTGAAGTCTTTTTTTAATCCAATCTGTGTCGTTTCAGAAACTAGAACCAGATTATCTCAGCTGTGAAAATTGTCTGGATTAGAGGAAACTTCAGGGACTGTTACCCAAGTAGTGATAAGTCCCAGCTGTGTGTCACAAACACGGGGTTGCACTATCAGTTACAGTGAACCTGTGGCTGTTATTAGTAATTAAATCAGCTAAGCAAAGATTCTTTTTTCTGTTATGTGTCTTTGGCTCTGAATCTGAAGCATTTACTCGTGGATGCACATATGGTGATCCCAGTTGACTCAAAATAGGCACATTCTATGAACCCAAAAACTAGACATTTATGTGTGAATTGAAGCTGCACAGCTTTTCCTCAGCTCTGTTCCTTGCCCTGTGGGTTACATTGCACCAAATCTGCAGCTTTAAATCTGTCTGCAAGGAAAAATCGGTCCAGAACAAGTTCTAAGCTGATTTGCAGCTAGGTTGGTGTAGGAATATAAGGCCATTTTTCCTGTGCATCATGTTTCTGGATTGACAGGGGCAGGCAGCACGTTTGCAGCAGGAGTTTTGGTAACTGAGGATGCTGAGACTGTTTGGAAATGGTGCTGCAAAGGGACAGGAGCTCTTAGGGAATTGGATGGGATTAAAGGAAAAACTTCAAGATGTTGATTGCAGGTGCTGTGTTTGTGACTTGTGGAGGGAGTAGCAATTAAATTACACTTATTTTCCAAAATTATAATTGCAACTGGACGTACATGTTTTGAGTTTTGCTGATTTTTTTTTCTGTCTTCAGCATGTAATGTTTTTTAACACTTATCTAAATACAGTACAAATCACAGATCAGGCAGCAAAACCAAACAGCATCTCTATTCAGGTTCTGCTTATGGTGAAGGTTGTTAACCTGAGCTTCTTCATAAATCTTGGATTCTCTGGGAAAACCATCTTGGAGCTACCTTTGCTTTGCCATGAGAGGTCTGCCCTTGCCTTCCACCTCAAGGTGGTGGGGTTAGTTCTTTCTCAGAGAAGCAAAACTGAAAAGGAGGGAAGATGCAACATTATCAGTTTTATAAAAATGTAAATCCTCGTGGCAGTTATTTTGCTGAGTAAAATAAAACTGTCTTCTGTAATTCAAGTTGCCTAAAATGTGGATTATGTAGATTATGAACTGCTGCAAAGAGAAAATCGCTGTTACCCTGACAGGGGTTTGGGAGGTTCCATGGCCTGTCACTCCCCCACACGCGCTGAGCTGCGGATTTCTGCCTCTTGGGGAAGATACCTCCTTGTTTATAGGAACAGTGTCCCCAGGAATGCCAGCAAAATGTTTATTATGGCTGTTGTTAACTCTGTAATGTCTGGAGTTCTAAGGAAAATCAGTCACTGCTGCTCCATAGGGCAAGTAAAATGGGTGTGACAAAAGCTGATTTCTTCTGTGGCTTCTTATTTTTTATTTTCTTCCTTAAAATGACTGTTTAAGCTTTTGGGTGTCACCAAGCTCCCTCTTCCCTCCCACAGCGAGGAAAAGTGTGATGTATTTCCTTTGTTGCTTTGCAGGCGTTCCAAAGGGATGTTCCTGCTGATCCAAGACCACCCAGTTGTGTGCAGGACTCCACACCGGGGATAGGGACATGGGACTCCTCCTGCCAGCTCCCAGATGGTTCATTCCAACTGACATCCTGCTCGACAGCTGGGGAAAGGAACTTCGGATTAGTCTGCTTTATCCTCGTGGAAGACCTCAATCCCCAAACTGTAGGACATATCAGGTACGGAATCAGAGAGTAAGACTTTGCTACGGTGTTCTTGGATTGTTATTTGTTTCCTGGGGATGATTTTAAGCATTCAGGTCTTACTCTTTATTTCTTTTAAGAAGTGGGAAATGCTCGGTTTTGCTTGCACTGTAGCTGAGTAAGGACAAGAACTTGTGTTTCTTGTTTTCTAGGGAAAATTTGGGGTGGTTCTGTTACAGCATTTAGTCATCTTTTATAGAGTTTTAAAAATTATTATTATTATAAATTATAATTGTTGATAATGGTTATTATTATTTTAATTACCAAATCTGTCTCTTTCTTTGTCGCTTTTGAGAGAATGCCTAATTTTATTAAGACTAATTTCACTATATTTAGTAGGTAAGATACCAACCACACAAGTTCTGAATGCAGGAACTATCTGACAACAATAAAACTTCAAAGTTTTAACGAAATTTATGATTTTTTTTTTGCACACTTGGGGAATTATGATTCATCTAATTACTTTCAACCCTCTTAAAATAAATCTGTACGTAATTCTCTTTTCCTTTCAGAAAATCTTTCCTTGTTTCCATTGGAACTTAGTTTGATTTGGAGTATCTGAATGTTCAGGGGTTTATTTTTAAGATAGAGCAAGCAAAGTCTGCGAGTGCTTTCCAATAGTGCAGCCCTTAGTTCTTCTTTTAGAGATGTTTGCTCTTACAGCCTCTTGATAAAAGTGGTTAAAAAGAAATCACTTCCTCTAATACAAGACAGGAAAAAGATCCTTTTTTGCAGCAAAATCGTGTTTATTTTGGGGAGCTGTTTAGGTTCGGGTGGGGGTGTTTTGATTAATTTTAAATGACTCAATGATCCACTTTTTCTTTGTCCTAAAGGTTCCCTATTTCTTGTAGAATTTTAAAATAACCTTTTCTAATGAGGATGTCTGATATTCTCACTGTAAAAGATGAAACTGATGCAATGAAGGGTTCAGAAGCTGAATTTAAAGACACAGACCCCATTGAAAACCTCCTAAAATCAGGAAGTCAGGAGCAGATCCCAGCGGAGAAGGATGAGAACTGTCCTGATAACAAGAACAATATGCCGGTAAGGAGCTCTGCCCTTCATTTTCCACCAGTGCATCACCCCAAATCACTCTGGGTCTTGTTCTTCTCCGTTCTCTTCATCCTCCAAGGTGTCTCTTTGGTACAGGTCAGGAAAAGCTTGCTGATGTTAGGGGAGGGAGTGGGATGGTTATTGCTTCCTCTGCCCTCCCTTAAAGATGAGTCAGACGTTTTGGAGGATGCCTTCCCTTTTCCTCTGCTCTTCCCTGCCTGACAGCTTTGCTCCATGGCTTTTCAGCAGGAAAGACAGGTCCTCATGATTCATGCAGAAAATGGCCTTTGCAGGTGGGAGATGTACCTGTAAAGAAGTCGTGGCATCACATCTCAAGCGAGAAGGAGCTGAGGCAGACAGTGTGAAAACGCCTCGTGCTGATGGAGGGCACCCTGAGGAGGGTGGGTTGGGAATTTGTGGCTGCAGATTTGATACCCCCGGGGTTTAGTTCAGTGTTTATGCTCCTGAGTCCTGGGAGATGGGTCTCTGTCCCGTGGGATGAGGTAGCTCACTCCTGGCTGAGGCTTCCTGAGGACTGTAAGCAGCTCAGATGAGGAGGAGTTCAGGAAAGCAGTTAAAAATTTCTGACACAGCCTAGAAAATGGGCCAGATTTCTGAAAGAAAGCAGAGAAGTTTGTGTTTCACGACAGTCTGGTTGTCTCTAGGAATTCTGTGTCTGGGGGTTAAGGCTGAACAATTTTTCTGTTAAGAGTCCTGACTGGGATGTGGGGAATTCTCTTGTGGGTTGCAAAACCAGGACAGCACTTATTAGATTTTGGTTATTGAGAATTGAGTGAGAGGTTCTTTGGGGAGTAGTTTTGTTCAAGACTAACAATTCAATACTCCACTGAGTGAAGTAAACTTTATCTGTATGTTAAATTGCTTCCAAATAAATATTGTAGATCCCTGCAATAACAATAGTTTTACACTTTAATATCTGCTGGCTTTATTAAGGCTGACATCAGTGTAAATAGATAATTTTATGGAAAAAAATAAATCCTTGAAATGAAATAGTTCTCCTGTAACATGAGAAAGAAGTGCTACTGAAAAGCTGGTGGCATTATGGCCGAGCTGGTATTTCCTTTAATCAATGCAGTACCTCAGAGGCAAGCCTTAAAAATTAATTTAAGGTTTCTTTATTTTCGTGCGGTTCAGTAATTTGGAAAAATCTCATTCAACAAAAAGCCCTTTGACACGAGGGAGTCAGTAAAGTTGATGTCACTTGTACTGTGGGAGCTGCTGGTGCAAATATGTGTCATGTATTGGAGGAGTTCTCACTGAAAGCATGTTTTATACAAAAATACACACATTTTGGGTTGTCCATAGAAAAAAATTCCTTGTGGAGCAGTAGAGCAATCAGCAAGCTTTTAACTAACGGATGATTAAATAGCTGGATGAAGTTTCACAGAACACACTACTTGTCATTAAGTGCAGGTTAAATTGTGACTGTGGTGGTGGGAGAAACAGCAAAGTGTTTGCTGAGAGATGTTAGAGAACGTTATCAGGAGCTCATTGGAGTTTGTTGTGTTCTGTTTGCTGAGCGTGTCAGAGGATGGGCTGGGTGGGATTGGATGGGACTGGGGGTTGGATTTCCTCCCTAGCAGCACAATAGGTTTAATACCTGTTGGCAAACTACAATAATACCCCTGAGTTACCGATTGATTTCTGACTCTTCACAGCCAAGGAAGAAACAGGCTGTGATTTTCCCTCTGTCTGAACTTACCATGGTTTGAGTTCAGGTGTGTTCCTGGGTCTTCACAGGTCAAAAACTGCTGATTGGAATGGAAATGTAACTGTGGTTCTAAATTCCAGGTTACTTTGAGGGCTTGTGCATTATTAGTAACTGATTTGCTGTTGTGAATGCTGTTGGAGGTACCATGTGAGTGAGGAAAATATCTAATCAGAGGACGTGGCCAGCACTCCCAGTTTCTGTAAGCAGTGTAAAAGTGGTGTGATGGATACAGACATTTCTGGATTGTCATATCTGAAGTCAGGTTCAAGTGTCATTTAAGTGGCACTGGAAACAAGAGGCACCCATGTGAACATGCACAGCAGCACTGTGGTAGTTTTGGGGCTCAGGAAGGTTTTGGTTCACCATTCACTGGTGCCTCCCACCTGTTAATCTCGTCCAGGTCAGGTGACAGGACCCTAATTTGGAATTAGCTGGAATACAGGGTCTGAAGTGTGTTGCCTTTGCCCTTGGCTGGTGGGACAGGCAGTACATCACCCACTGTAAGGACGAAGTGTCAGGAAATATTGACAACAAATTAAAGATCTGAATCCATCTTGCAAGATAGACCCTTATGGTTGTTATTATTAGGAAGATTTCTTTTATTAAATATAAAAGCCTCTTGGAAGGATGGATGGAGGCTGGAGCACGAATACAGAGTTGTGTGCATCTCCTGTATGAGACAGGCAAGGCAAATGCTGTATTAGGGAGTGTAATTCTGATTTTGTTTTATGCTAATTACACAGATATCCCCATCCTTTGGGGGAATTAAGTTAATTTTTTTACTTGGCAACTTGACATCTCTCTTTCTCCAGGTTTCTTCCCTCCCTCCTGGCACAAACCTTGGGTGCTGTCTCTGTTTCACAGCTTGAGTTCTCTGAAACCTTTCTTTGCCTCCTCCCCAGCTGTTTTTGCCTTGTCAGGATTTACCTTTCCCTGTCTCCAAAACATGTGCCATAATACTTTTAAATAGGGACTGTCTTATTTCCCTTTTTATCATGCAGTTGGAAATGTAGCATAATAGTTGGTCTTAAAAGTGGCTGTGTTTGTGGTGGTTTGTTTTTTTTAAAGACAAGAACCTAATCATTATTTTCATTAGGCAATTATTTGGAATTCTTGCTTTTAAACACTGCCTTGAAATCATGCCCATGATGACTATAAATAGGGCTTTCATTAATGCAGTGTTTTCTCAAGGCAGTAAAAGTCTTTGAGAGCTGCAAATATGAAGAAATTGCTTAATTTGCACTCACCAAGGATGGCATGTTCTAAATTAGCTATAAATTCTTTCTCACGAGTGGGGAACATAAAGATGCTCTGTAGGAGCAAAACCTACTAAATGCAGAGAAATTAGGACAGAACTAAAATTCACAGGCCTGAAAAGAGGGAAAACGTTCATTAACAGCTCCAACGTGCATTGGCTGCCTCTCGTCCTGGAATTCCGGTGGAAATGGTGTCATCCCCTGCCCAAGAAAGGAATCCCTGGATTGTGCCCAGTTGTCTTCATGTTTGAGAGTGCAGTGACAGGACTCTGGGGTTGGTACCTCCAGCCTGTTCCACCGGAGCTGTCCCAGCAGTCTGGCCATTCGTCATTCCAGTGCTTCTCACCCACCCAGCGCGTGGTGCTCATTGCTCACAGCTACAGCTGGATGTGGGGGCTTTTATTTCATGTTTTGGCATCCTCAAAGTCACCAGGAATCCACACCTGCCACAGGAGTGTTGGAGGATTTGGGTACAATGGGTGGGATGAGTCTTGTCTCATGTGGAATGTTGAGGTTTGAGTCATTTCAGTCAAGGGAGGATCCCCCTCCTACAGTGGCCCCCCAGTGTTGTTAGTGTTGGTTTAGTCCCTAAAAATTGTGAGGTGCACCAGGGTATTCCAGTGCCTTAGTTTGCTGCCCTGAATATCCTATATTACCTTGACTGACTTATTGCCCAGAGGTTGCAAACACCTGTCATTCAAAAATTGACAGTGTTGGCTTCCCAACCTGGAAACACAACTGTAATTCCCCAAGGAAAACAGCAGGTGAGACACAACACAGGTAAAACACTTTAAGGACTGTACAACCAAACTTGTCCTATTGTCATAAAACCCCACATTAATTTAAAACATTCTTACAAAGATTGAGATTTGATTGATTAAATTTTGAGGCATTTGCTTCACTTTATCTGGTGTGAAACTGAAGTTTTGGCTGCAGTGGATTCCTGAGACTTTACAGAGGTAAAGTGAGGACAGATCTGTGCTTTGTACAGATCTTGACTGAATTTAATTACAATATGGTTTCTCCTTTCCAGCAACAATCTCTTCTCTGCTGTTTTGGTTTTTTGTTGGTTTTTTTTTAATCACTGTTAAAAATAACTGAAATGTGTGACTTATCTAATTAGTGAGCAGTAGCTTGTATGTCAAGTTGTGGTGAACAGTATTGGGAGTTCTGTTTGGCTGGTTTAAAGTGTCTGATGCCCTGTTTACCTCAGTTGGTTTCTCTCCCCTGTTCCCCCTCGAAGGGTGGATCTGGGATGTTTGTTTCCAAATACTCTTGGTTTATATGCTGGCTTCAGAGCTTCTGAAATTTTGCAATAGATCAGCAATTGTCCAAGTGTGGATTCTTTTGCATCTGGGCAGTGAACTGAGGACTCTGCTGGCAGTCCTGATGTGATGTTGAGTTTGCACTGCTGGATGTGAATGCACCTCAGCTAACTGAGGCTGGAGGAATCCACAGGAGGGTGGGAATCATCCAGTTCTGTAAAGTTCAGTAGCCTGGTGTAACAGGAACTCTGGGAGGGAGGTGCAGGGTGCCAGCTTTCAGGATGCAGGGAATGCTTTCAGCTGGGATGATGGAAAGGAAAAAAAAAGTATTTTGCAGGTAACAGCAAAACTCCAAATCTCCATAGGGTGCCAGGTATGGAACCAGCAAATCTCAGAGTCTGAATGGTTCCAGGTCTGGGAGCATCTGAACTGTCTCTGCTGCCCAAAATCCCAGCAAGCTTCCTTTGCAAAGCTGCTGCTGAGTTCAGTTAGCTTTCAGTGAGCTATTTAAAATGCTGTTACACAGTGAAAGGAGCTGAAATGAGCTCCCCTTCTGCTGCTCCTCAGCTGAGCTGCTGCAGCACCCAAAATAGGCATTTGGGGCTCGAGGAAAAGGAGGGGAAAAGTGGCTGTGCCTTCCAAGCAGAGCTCTCTACTGGAGGCCAGGTGTGCTTTTTAGCAACATGTGCATCCTGCCAAGAGGCTCAGGCACTGGCAGACACCTCCTGAGGAGGGCTGGCTTCAGGGAGCTCGCCAGTGGAGTTTCTGTTTAGTTTCCTTCCGAAAGGAGGAAGTATTGTCCAGAAAACAATGTTTGAAATTATATTACCCAGAGTCCTTTCTCCTTACAGATATGAGGCCTGTGCTCACTGCAGCCAGTTCTGTGAGAGGCTTCTCTATTCCTGAGTTTTAGTTCTCCAGGGAAACCAGGACTTAAATTATGTGATGCCACTCTGTCAGTGCTTCTATTCCTGTGCCACTGGCACAGAGGGTTGGGTTGGTTTTAACTGTGCAGCTAACAGAGTGTTGAATGCTTTTGCTGGTTCAAATGTACCTTTCAATCGTACATCCTGTAGTAAAAGTCTGGTGATCTTTTCTTTTTTAAGGAACAGTAGTAATAAAAGAAGGGCTCTGGGAGGAAAAAGAGCAAATTAATGCATAATGAGGTACTAAAATGGCTCTGCGAGGAGAAAAAGCATATTAATGCATAGTAAGCTATTAAATGACAAAGAAAAAAAATGACCAGTGGCTCATTTTAGAATATACTTTTATAGGTCCCAAGATAAAAGGAAAAAAAACCTATGTATTTTAAGCTGCTTATGGTGGGTCATCAGCTGGTACCTGCTCCTGTTCCCTGGTAGAGGCAATGCTTTTTTTTTTTATTTTAATGACCATTTCTCCAGGTAGGTTTCAGGAATAGAGAGGGAATTTCTCAAAGCCACGTGATGTTGCCAAGGGAATTAGGATGTAGACTGTGGGAGCAGGCTGAGCAGGAACGCTTCACTCCCATCACTGACGGAGCAGGGAAGCCGAGGGCGGGCCCCAGGAGAGCGGGAGAGGGTTTAACCCCGCAGCCCGGAGCAGCTGCTGTTGCCGTGCCAGGATCCTCGGTGATAACTCTCCAAGCTTTCTCTTGTACAGACTGTTGTTACCGCAGCCGTGCGCTGAGTTTAACCCACCCTTCTCTGTTGTGTTGTCCAGCGGCCCCTGCAGTCCTTTGGACAGGCAGCAAAGAGGTCCAAGGTACAGTAGCCCTGTGTTGGCATGCAGAGGGAGCCCTTCATGCTTGGGGAGCTTTGTTACTTTGGGGAAAGTGCCTTTAGTTTTCTTTTCTGGCATCGTAGCTTTGTTTTATTCTGTTGGGTTTCTGTCGTGCCTAGTTGTCTGCTTTTGTGATTCGCCTTCATATTTTTAGTGGCTTTTTTTATTGTTGTGGAGAGAAACACTTTTCCCCGACACTTTTATTTACTTTTCATTAGATGTGCTCTATTGTGCTGGTAGTGCCTTCAAAAAGCTGCAATCGCTTGGGTGTTTTCATCCTAAAGGAATTATTTATTCTGTTGAAAACATTAAAAAATGCAGTTTTCAACCATTTCGTTTTACGTAAAATGAATGGAAAAATAACGGCTTACGGTGTATTTATATAACTTTTTATAAGCCATAGTTTTTAATCTTACATACTTTCCTTCAGTCAAACACAAAGTTAAAGTTAGTTCGGAGCCTTGCTGTATGTGAAGAGTATCCACCACCTCCCACAGCTGAAATATCACAGGACCTCCAGGTAAAAACCACATTACTGAAGTTTCTGAAACAATTTCAAGTGACTTGTTCAAAAGAAAATCTAGTGGGTATTTTTTAAATATGCGGGCACCACCTGGTTTTAATTTTTTCTTTTTTCATACAGCTCTAATAGAGGTGATCATGTCAGATGGAGAATTTGCTGCTGTTATGTTTTTCTGACTCTGCTGGTTGATTCTCTGGGGACAGGAAGAGGGGATTGGTCAGTGTGACTTTCTGCTCTTGCAGTGCACTTGAGGGGCTCTTACCCTGCTCAGTAAGACAGAAACACTGGGATTAGTATGGAGCACAGTTTAGCAGCTTTTTGTATTTAGGAAATGAAGCAGTTGTCAGTTCTGCTGTTGCAGCTGAATTTGTGTCAGTCACAGTTGCTGGTGGCTCTGTAACACCTGCCTGAGGTGTGTCTGAAGGCTGATGTATTAGGATGATGTAACACACCTAAAGAAGTTCCTACAGGCTGAACAAAATATATAAAAATACTTGAGAGAACTTGAAACAAAGTCCAGCTTACCTGACTTGACCTTGATACCAGTCTGTATCTTCAGAGCAAAATCCTGTGCCTGGCTTTAGGTTTTGTGTATGAGTGAGGCCATCAAAGTGCTGCTGTTTTCTCACACCTGTCAAAACTGAAATGATCCTTTGCTGGTACTGAGAAGCTTCTAAACTCTCTTTTTTGTGGAAACTCACTTTTGTGAAGAAGGAACCAGCAGAACAGCACGTGTGAGGGGGTTTTGCTGGGGGAGCGGTTAATTCACTTCTGGGAAAGACCAGGCATTGAGAACTCAAGTAGGTGTTTGTCAAGGTAATTAAAATTCTTTTAGGATTGAAGCACAGAGCATCTAGGTTTGGGTTGTTTTTTTTTTTTCCTTGGGGAAAATGAAAAAAAAAAAGTATTTTTATAGGCCTTCAGTAATATACCACAACTGGAAGAGTTGAGTGGGGAAATTCAGAAACCAGCCCTGCTAATTTGATGGAAGTCTAAGTCATGGATTGGTACAGGCTGCAGAGCAAGAGATGAAAAGCCAACAGAACAGCTAATGCTATTTACAGTGACTTACATCCCTGTTGCAATGCTTTGTGAGAGACTGAGGGATGTAGCTGGGGCTGAATTGTTGGGTCTGGAGCAGTGGGGTTTAACTTTTTCAGTACCAGTGGCCAATCACAAGAAGACAGAACCCTGATTTGGTGGATTTCAAACATGAGGCTTTTCCAGCCTCCAGCACTGTGCAAGACTATGCACTGAGTGCTTTAAAATCAGACATTTGTAATAAGTGGTCTCTGCACATGGCATTTGTCACCGAGTCCTCTGGGAATCTGTCCTTGGCTCTGCACTGCCAGGTGGTTTGTGGAAAGGAATTATTGTGGTAGCAGGAGGGAGGTAATGGCCTGTTCTGCAGAATGAATTGAATTGTGATAATGTAAGATGGGACAAAGGGAATCCATGAAGCAAATTGCCTGTTCAGAAACAGAACTAGATCTAGCTGTGAGTTTTCTTTGGAAGCAGTAATCTGGAAGAAATGGCTTATGAATCCCAATAGCTGTGCAAGTGATAGTGAGAACGAATTTAGTTCTTCCCTGGGGAGTGGAGAAATGCTTGTTGGACGGCTGGAATGGGAATTCCTTACCGGTTCTGATGCTGGAGTGCACATCCCATGGGACACAGATCTTCCATGCCCTCTGTAACAACTCACACAGGCAATTTCAGAAGAGTCCTTCCATAAGCCCCAATCAGCTGCTGGCTGCCCCAGGCCCCCCAGAGTGAAGCATTAGTTGTGCCTGGGACGTGTGGGGGATGCAGTGGCTCCAAGAAGGGAGAGACTGCCCTGCACACCCCCCCCCCAGCAGCAGGGAAGTCACTTCTGGAATGCTTCCCCTTGCTGGAAGAGTCACTATTCTGTTGTTATCAGAACTGAAAAGTGGCTCCCAGCTTTGTGTTAATACTTAAAATGGATTTTAAGACACGGGGGAAAAAAATCGTGTTGATGTTGGTGATGATATTTGAAGAATCCCAATGTTTGATTATTAGCAAGTGTAGCCTTGATAGGATGAAAAATGCATATACTCAACCAGGAACTGGTGTAATTTTTGAGATAACTCTGTAGCTGTGCCTGTGCCTGTCCCCCAGTCAGCCCTTCCACCCCAGTGTGTGCAGCAGCTCCAGCAGGGCAAGGGTCTGACTCAGGGCTGTGCAGAAGTCACTTCAGCAAGTCCCTGCTGCCGTTGCTGGCTGCTCCTCTTTCAAAGCTGTGGTGGGGGATGGAGCAAAGAAACTCCAGAGCAGATCAATCTGTTTTCTGATCCAGGAGTTTCTATTTTCCTGAGTAATTGCAACAGGAAATAAGATACTGCTCCTCCCTGAGAAACCCAGGTAAGAGCCTCACAAATTGGTAATCCTTGTTAAAAAGCCCTGGCAGTGCTTTACTAAAAGAGGCTGTGAAAGTATGAGCTTATACATTTATTATGAGAGGAAGAACATAGCTGATACATTTGATCTTTTATCTCTGTAAAAACAGTAGCTCTCCTCTTGCCATGCCTTGCCTGAATGTTGGGTTGTTCTGACTCTGTGCACTCCAGTGGGAAGTACAAGCAGTAGCCAAGGAGGATCCATTTCAGCCCTTTGTAAGGAAGGGCTGTTTTCATATGAGTGACAGTTATTATTGTGGGTTACAAGTAAGTAAATCTGTCAATGAGTGACCTTTTTTATTTAGAAAAAAAACCTCAACCCAAAGGAGGGTGAGTGGGAGGAGAAGACAAGGGTCTGTCGTGGTAGTTTCTATTGACTTGTGTAAATTCAGGGTTTGGAGATTGCTGGTAAAAAGCCAACACCTGGAACACAGGGCTTTGAGAAATATTCCAGAATGTTTCCTGGTTATCACCTTTTCCCCCAGATGTGTTGAGCTGGAAGAATTTATCAGGTTTTCATTGTTTATGGGGGTGGTGCTTTGCTTTTCCTTGTTTAATCAAAATTTGGTGACAATATCCTCTGCTACAGTGAGGGCTTGGGATGGGTGATCTGGGTCTGTTCAGTCCCAATGCTGCAAGCAGGATGGGATGAGGACAGTTTTACAGTGGAAGAGAAGTTAAAAGATTTCTCGGCAGCTTTGCAGTCAAGTAGGTCATATTTAATTAGATGCTACAGTTTTTATAGCATGAAATCACAAGAAAGTGCCCTTTGGTGCACAGTTCTGGTGTATCACACTTTGAAGTAGAACTGGTGTAGTAGCAGAACAGGCTGTTCAGATGGTGATGCCTTTTTTAGCTCCTGTTGGGGAAAGAAGTATGAAAATGATTACGTGCTGAGATGCTTTGACTGAACCATTGCTGTGTGCATTGACTGGAGATGAGTTCAGAACATGCACTCAATCAGTTTTCTAGTGAAGGAACATCAGACTATGAAAAATTACTAATTTACTGATAGTTTTCTAGAGCATTATTGTAAAAGGGAAGATAACACATAGGTGGATGGTCAGGAATAATTTCTTAATAGGTCAGGAACCTGTTTCTTTTTCAAGTAACAGTTACACAGCTCTGGGTGAGCAGTGAATGTCATGCCCTTTGGAGTGGCAATAAACTGCTTGTTTGAATTATATTCGGGTTTATGAGGTAAGGAGTGCTCAAGACTAGGAAAGAATTCCACGAGAGAGTGCCTTGCTGGTGCCCATGATGGTATTTGTCAGATGTGGTTATGGAGGATCTCACAAGCTGAGAAGTTCTTCCCACTGTGGTGCTGTTTTGGGGTGTTCATGAATTCCTAAGTTTAATTAGAACATTTTGTGTGGGGGAAAATCTCTCAAAGGGAGAGGTGGTAAAACTGTCAGTGAATGTTTTTTCCTCGTTGGAAGAAGCTGTTGCTCCAAGGCTGCAGATGGAAAGTGCTGTTTGACCCCGTGGGATCCGGGCAGGGTTCCCGTTGTGCTGCACGGGCAGGAGTGGCTCAGGGTGGACATGGAACAGGCTCCAGCCTTGGACAATCCGGACTATTTTTAACTCTGGCCACATTCCAGGGGTGAGGTCAAGCCTGTGCAGTGACACAGGAGGAGAGAAGCTCCGAGCCAGTGCCTGGATGTGGGTGAGAAAGGGTTTGAAGGAAGAGCGAGGATCAGGTGCAGGGCAGGAGAGGGATGGGCAGGAATGGATGAGGGACTGGATCTTGGGTTGGGAAGGGTCAGATGTCCTCAGGACAGGGAGGTGACAGCACCCACTCAGCTGGCATCAGGGGGAGCAGAACTGACATGTGAGGGAGTTCAGGGGTGACAGGGGAGTCTCTGCCAGGACTTAGCCAGTCCTGCTCTTGGAGCTGCTCAGACACGGAGTCTCCACCGCTCCAAACCTGCCCTGGCTTTGCTGTCTGAGGGATCTCAGCCCTTCCCTTGACAGTGCTGGCAAAGAGCAAAGCAGGAAAAGCAAACTGCAGTCTTTCAGTGCTGGGGGAACCATTATGTCACTGATTTCAGAGGGAAACTCTTTTTGCTGTGTTTGAGAAACAGGTTTTGTGATCGTTCACCTGCTTGTATAAACCCAGGGATTTTCAGGTGATTGCACACAAAACTCCTCTGTCAAAATACACAGCAAGTTAAGGATCTAAGCCTTGGTGGCAGGTTTGCAAATTTTGCCTTGATATGTTGTACTGGGAATATTTCCCCTATTTTTTGTGGATCTGGAAATGCTGGTCTGTCTTAGATGGAAACTTTTTTTTTTTCTTTTTGATATAAACCAGATTAAAACTCGAAACAAGCTTTTATAGTAAAAAACAATGAATGAGGGGAAAAGTGTCGTGGATTATGCATTACTGAAATATAGAAGCTGTATGAAATTTGTACATCTGAAAAACTGGAATATTTCCTTGTGTGTATGAAGTAAGATAATTTATATCCATTTTGCAGTAGCATTCATGGCCTGGAAGTGTGTGTAAATCTAAAAAGTGTGTGGTCCTTTCTCTGCCTTTTCTGTACTTTTTGATTTACTAATAAATAATTTCATTGTATGGTGACACAGAGCACATGTGGGATTAAAAAGAATATGAAGGCAATTTTTTTGTTGTTACTTCATTATTTTGCAGGTAATATAGTACAGAGCAGTTCTGCTGCAGGTATTGCTTGAAATGATTTGTGTGGTGACTGGTTTTTACTTTTGACAGGAGAAAATTCAGATCCAGTTGTCACAGTCCTTTGAAAAAGAAGAAAAACCTGCAAAAGATGAATCAGAAAAGGAAAAATCCAGTGATAAACTGTCCAGAAAAATGTTATCAAGAGGTTTGCTATCTGTCATTGTCCTTTTAAATGTGCTGTGTAGATAAAGAACATATGGAAAATACGGTTCTGAGCTTCACTCCACAGAAGTCAATGTTCTCACTTGTTTGTTTTACTTCTGAGAGCATCAGAAGTTTTTTTACGAAGTTTTGGATTAAGGGTGGAAGTACATAAATAAAAAGGACAAGTGCTGTGTTTCCACTTAGATATTATTGCATTCTGGATTGAAGATCTCGTCTATCTGCTGAAAATCTCTGGCTTTTAGTCTGAAGAGAGCTAAATATCTTAGATCACAGAGTGTGAAGGAAATACCTTTAAAGATAGACTTCTCTTTGGGACAGGGGGCACTTGTCCACCTCCTGTCCTGCAGTTCCACATGGCCCTCCTCACGTGGCATTTCCGTGCAGCCTGTCCCAGCTGGCAGACTGAAATATTCCTGAAATAAAAAGCACTGGGATGGAGAACTTTACCTGAATTTATAAATCTCAGTCGTTGAAATGATGCCTTAAAAAACCCACAAATACCCCCCCAGGTGATGATGAGGAGTTGAGAGCCAAGTGACAAAATGCCTGTGGTAGAGCTGTTGTAAATTCCACCAGTATCTCCTCTGGAGGTTCATTACTTCCCAATATAGGATGTGCTAAAATAGAAAATTATGGAATTTGAGCATCAGTCTTCTAGTAATTATAACTAAATCAGTGCTCAGTTGCAAATTAAGAAAATTAAAGTAAATAATCATTGAATCTCAAAGTTATTTTACCAGGCATAGCTTTTTTTTTTTTTTTTTTAATCTTCCCCTCCTCAAAATCAAGAGTAATCCCAAACCATAAATGCTCAGACTGGGACCTAAGCATAAGTTTGAGTTGTGCCTAACTAAGCTGAGACTAGTTAACACATAAACAGTTCTTGGAAGAAATCTAGTTCCAAAAATACTGTCAAAACATCTGCTGGTTTGAATTCTAGTACCTGGAACTCGAAGGTGCTCGTGTAAGGGAAGATTTGGTGTTCAATCATTTCTTCCAGGGGCAGGTTTTAGAGGATAACTTTGAATACTTTCTGTCACTGAAACCTGAAAGGAGAGGAAGGTTGTGAGATTCCTCTTTGCAAACATCTAAACGTGACATTGTGAAACCAAAGCCCAACAGAACAAGGATTTTTAGTGGTACAAAACAACACTTTGTGAAGGTTCAACTGTCTCATTCTGAATTACAGCATTTCTCTGGGCAACATCCAGTAGTTCTGTAGATTGGCTGCTGGTCCAGAGGTGTGAACACACCAGGACAGTGTAGGATTATTGAGGGAATGTGGAAGGCTGGTGGGAATCAGGTGATCTACTGCAATCCCTAGCCAGTTGTTAAGAGATTGGTGGTGTCACTGAAGCTTTTGCTTCCCTGTTACACTGGAATCAGGGGATAGTGGGTGGAAGTGTTTAGTTTTGGGAATAATGTGCTTTATAGTTACAGAGTATTGATCCAGATATATATTATGTTCAGCAATAATTTTTTAAAAGTAGCATTAGTGTTTTTCTTCAGAGTGTAATTTTGTTCTCTCCCCCCTCACCCTTAGATTCCAGCCAAGAATATACAGATTCCACTGGTATAGATCTTCACGAGTTTTTAGTAAATACATTAAAAAACAATCCCAGGTAAGACTCAGTAATGTCAACTTTCTTCATGTTTTTCTTTCTTCTTGTTGTCTGAGGTGTCACACTACCTGGTTTTTGTTTGTGGTTTTATTTTATCCCCTCTCACATGTCTAACACCACATGTCAGTTGTTCAGGAAGAGGTTTTGTTGCACAGGCCATCTCAAACACCAGTCCACGGTAATTAGGGTGTTTTTTGAGCACAGGTTCAGGACACTGAAATATGCTTTTTATGTTTAATATGCAAATAATTGTTCAGTCTGTGTGCAGCTCTCTCCCTGAAGGGACTCTAATGCAGTGTCTCTGGAACTTGTACTCTCCAACCACCTGCTTGTTTGAGACCAAACTGCCTTCTCTGACTCCAATCTGTCTTGCACTGAATCTGTAGATAAAGGCATTGTTTTTAAGCTGTACTATATAACTGTAGTTAGAGATCTTCCCTCTGCACATCAGAAACCAAATCTGACCCTCCCCCAAGCCCACCATTCGTTAGCAACAGAGCTGACCTGGCTCTGGGTTGAGGTTTGTGTCACAGGCTGCCTTGTTTGTCCTTCCCCTCAGTGGGGTTTTGTACTGGCTTTGTGCTGTGCAAGGCAAGAGATTAACTGGGTGCAATTGTGCTCTGTCACAAAAGCTGTTTCACTGCTCTTTGTTAGTCATTTGCTTTATAGTCAGGAATTCCAGTGCAATAATTTATTGGGATTCCATTTTACTGGCAAAAACTTTTAAAATGAGCCATAATAATGGGCCAAAGCCATAGTCCTGTAGAGTAAAATTAGAAAGACAGACCTCTGTGAGACCCTTAGGGGATTCCTATTTGAAGTCATCAAGCATCCCAGTGGAAGTAAGGAGTTGTAGGTGTAGATCTCCATGGGTTTACGTGCAGAGTAACTGGGAAGCTTGGTTTTGTGATGTGCACAAGTTGTGAACTGTGCAGCAGTGAATTCCACGGCCTGTTAATGGTTCAGGAGATCCAGCATAAGCAGTTCCAAGACCAGTGTTCATTTCCACCACCTCTGCATTTCCAGTCCCTCATCACATCGCTCCATGTGCCACCTTTAACCCCCTGGTTGTTGGTGTTACACCTCCCGTTCCCAGAGCCCTGTCACTGTGTCCCAGTGATCCCAGGATGTGCTCCCAATCCCAGGGCCAGCTGAGGCCTCTGCAAATCTCACAGCCCACACAAACCAGCCTGGGCACTGCCTTTCCTCCTGGAGCCTGTTTTCTCAAGGACTGTGCTCTCTCTTGAGCCTCCTGGGCAGAGACTTCTTGGAGGCTCTTTGTGCTCTCATTTCTGAGCTGAGAACAGCACCTTTCACTAGGCAGGCTCGAGACAATCTAGCTTAGCAAAAAAGAGTGCTTTGTCCTAAAAATGCTGCATTTGACACCTGGTGGTCCTGTTTACAGTCTGCCATCACCCCTTGATCACAGCTCTGACCTGTGTATTCCTAAGATGAGTACAACCACAGTTATTGGAGTGTCTCATATGTGAGTTGCTGTGTTTTTATTTTCAGGGACAGAATGATGCTGCTGAAATTAGAACAGGAAATTTTAGATTTCATTGGTAATAATGAGTAAGTACTGTACTCTCATAGGAAAAAAGAATTCAAGAGTGTTCCTGTTTGTTTAATAAAGCTACTATTCCTTTCTTCCAGAGTTCCAAGAAAAAAGTTTCCCCCAATGACATCTTACCATAGAATGCTGTTGCACAGGGTAGCTGCTTACTTTGGATTAGAGCACAACGTGGACCAGAGTGGGAAGTCAGTCATAGTAAATAAAACTAGCAATACAAGAATGTAAGTGTAAAAGTCTTGAAAAAAAACCCTTTTGATGCATAGATCTGACACCTGGGATATCTGATATAGCAGGTGGGGTCTGTCTCCTCACTGGTGGTTGTGAGATCTTTGCTGTTCATGTTTCCAGTGCTGTGTAATAATGTCATCTGTTTCATGTTTAACTCTTCTGGGGAACAAGGGATGTCACCTCTAAGTTAGAAACCTTTGTTGCTTTTCTGGCAGAGGTGCATTGCTAACTTTGTTCCCTCGAGATAGGAATTTCTATCAGCTGTTTGTTTGTTTAAAGATTTACACCAGTGAAGTGTACAAAGTACATTCTTTGTTTCTTTTGGAAAGCAGAACCTGCCTTATCTTAGAATGGGGTCATTTCTGATTTGGTGAAGGGAGAGGACAAGACTTGCACAACTTTGGCTTTTGTACTGTAAAATTCTACGGGCAAAGCTGAGGTGTTGAAGTTCTTTGCCGGTTGGGATAAAGTTGCTTACGGATCTCTCGTGGCCTTACAAATAAACTCAGCAGGGAGGACAGACAGCAGTGGAAGTGTCAACCAAGTTAACAAACCATGGCATGGTGCTTTACTGGGAGGGCTGGGGGGGCTCTTAGAAAATCCATATTGCAAAAAAAGGGGAGCACTGGGACCACAGCAACCCCAAAACCTGGGTGGAATTGAGGTTTTCATTCAAAGGACCCACTTGTTCTCTCTGTCCTCTGCACTTGCTCTGTCTCCTCATGCTCTCTCAGAAAGACAAAAGTCTAATGTGTTGACATATTTATGCCACCTAGTTTCTAGTTTTAACTTAAAGCATCTGCCTGACCCTGTTTTTTTGTGGTTTTGAACATGAAAACAGGAGTTGACAGCGCCTGCATCCTAATCCCAGTCTCTGCTTACACTCTCTGTAGCTCTGGGAGAAAACAAATCTAATTATCCACCCTAGTTTTAGAGTCAGTAGAACTGAAATGATGTGCCATGATGAAATTTCACTTAAGTAGACAGTTTCTCCTCAGAATTTTTTAGAGAAGTATCTAGAGCCTAAATATATGATGAATACTTCTGTTATTTATGTATGTGTTTGCTTTGGCTGTACATTCTGTATCTAAAGTGACTTAGAAAGCCAGACATTTCCAATCTGTTGCCTTTGCATCTACTATCATCTCTAGATTGAATCTTCAATTATGGAATAAGAACTAATAAGAGATTATTTCATTTTCATGCCTTTTAGTCCACACTGGAATAGCTGATGGCCTCTGGAAGCCCCTGTAGGTGTAGTTACTAATTAGCAGGCATTTCATCTAACCTGCAGACCTAAGGATTCTGGACGTTTTCAACATTCTTATTTTAAATCTCTTGGGATGTAAAATAAGAATTTAGCAAGAAAACCTTGGAGATGTGCTCCATGTGGAATAAAGCCCAACTTACCTTTTCCCCATAGGCAGGTCCCGGCTCCATCGCCGCTCAGTGATGTTTCTGACATCAACCGCCCAGTGCTCACTGGGACGACTCAGTGGAGTGGGAGTTGGTGATTGCAGGGCAGTAAATTCAGAGACCTTTAAAAGAAAGAGGTAAGACAGTCTAAAGGTTCTCTGAAATGCCTGCTAATTATGCCTGGGCAGCCAGTAACTAATAGGTAGGGCTGGCTGTTCTGTAGAAAAAGCTCTTCTCACTTCTCCCCAGGTGTCCTTGGTAATGAATAAATAACAGAAACAGAGAAGAGCGTGCATTTGTTTTGTCTTCTATTGGGCAAATATTTCCTGATTGTCTGAGCTCTTCTCTTATGATAGCAGAAATTTTATTGTCCAGGAACTTGGTATCTCTTTTTAATAACAAGAGTTTGCAAAATATCACTTTTTCTTTCACAAAGTAGATAAAATACCAGAGCAATATCTGTAATTATAATCTGTTGCTTCACCCTCTCCCTATGACCGTGTGAAGCCCTTGCTTGCCTGCCTTGTACTGTTCTTCTCTTACTTATTTCTACTTAACTGTGTTTTAGAAGTTTCTGAGTTTCAGTGCTCTCTCCTCTATCTTGTCTCCTGTTTTCCCTTGCAATGAACTCTGAGGTATTGCAGCTGTAGCAGCGAGCACTTGTCTGCACTTCCATGCATGCCCAATATCCATTGCATGGCACCGCTCGGGATTCCAGAGCACTTCTGATTCCCCCAGGGCATGTGGTTTGCTTGCCACCTTAACTGGAAATTGCAGCAAAAGCTTTGAAGGAGGAAGAGGTTTTTAAAAGCAGGTTTGTTATGCCTCAGGAGCAGGACCTGTCAGGGGTGCACCTCATCTTTTCCATTGCCTGGACAGCCCAAATCTGGGACTTCAGTTAGAATATTAAGTATATTTAACATTAATCTTGAGTATATTTGGGTTTGCTCCACTTTGTGCGGTAAATGTTCACAAAACCATACATCTTTTCTTTGTGACACCTTTTCCCAGACCTGACCAAAAGTTCTGTGAGCACATAAAGGACGAGAAGAGCGATGACTTCCAGAAGCGGTACATCCTCAAAAGAGACAACTCCAGTTTAGACAAAGATGACAACCAGGTAAAAGGCACAGCTCCTTTCCTTCCCCTTGCTGTATTTGACTGTATCCATACTGTTTTCCTGTAGAAGTTGACACTGTGTCGCTTCCTTTAGATGAGGATACGATTAAAAGATGACAGAAGAAGTAAATCCATAGAAGAACGTGAAGAGGAGTATCAGAGAGCTAGAGAAAGAATATTTGCACAAGATGTACGTATCAAAGAAAGCCTTGCCCTGTGTTCTGTGAGTACCTCACACACAGACGTGCACCTGTGGGTTTGTTAAAGGATACTTCTTTCCAGGAAACTTTCTGTTTCCAAAGGAGACTGAGCAGATAAGAATCATTAGTGTGCTCTAAGTGAGTTTTAAATTACATTGAAGTTACTGAGAAATCTTATTTTCTCTAATCACTGCTGTGTGAGACCCAAGAGACCTTCAAGAACTATTTTGATGTGTTCTCTGGCACCACCTCTTTCAGTTCACTTCCCCCTTTTGCATTGTTTTGCCCCCTTACTGCAATTTAAATTCCTGAGTTCTGGTACTGCAATCAGTTGAGTTGTTCCTCAGAGCAATAATTAAAGAAAATAAAAAACAAGCAAAAAAACCCAAGGCCTTTTCTCACATGTATCTGTAGCAATCACATTTTAAGTGGTCACAGTAAAACCATTTGAGGTCCCCTATGTGAAATTTCAGACAGGAATCTCCAGTCTAATCCCTGACTGGAGATGCCCAGCATGACAACCTTGTAAGCTGCAATTCAACTGCAAGGAATGATTGTATTGACTAAAACGGAACAAATATGTCTTAAAAAACGTGTTACTTTTAATAATCCACATTTTCTGACATTTATCTGTAGCTCTTGCACATCCAAACCCACATTCTTGTTCTGAAGAGAGAGCAGTGAGCTCTGAGAGGCTGATTTAGTTCTTTTTGTTCACCTTAGCTACAAACAAAAAGAGTGGGCTTTTGGATACAAAATTACCTTTTCCTTAGGCATATTAATTTACCATGTATATATAATTTACCATTTACCATAGGAGGGGTTCTAGATGCCATTCATATTAATTTCTGCGCTTCTTTGCCCCTCAGTCCCTGTGTTCCCAAGAGAATTATTTCACTGACAAAAGGTAAGAAAGTTTGCCCTTTAATTCTGTTCTGTTTTCCTATTTTCTTAATAAATATTAAGCTGTCTTATTAAAATGTCAACAGAATCCAGGAGGAAGAAGCTAATAGTACACAGCAAAGAAGACAGATACTTAGGTATTTGATGCTTTCTTTAAACCAATAACCCCCCCCCAGTGTTCTGCATGAATTTCACCTTTTCTTTCACGGTTTCTTTTTTATTTTTCCCCTTATTCTCCAACTGGTGCTAAAAGCCGAGTTTGTAACTTGCAGGATCAATAAGGAGACATCGGGGAGATCGACCAACAGCCACCAGAGCAGCACTGAGAACGAGCTGAAGTGCTGCGAGCCCCGGCCCTGGAGCAGCACCGACTCCGACAGCTCCCTGCGCAACCTGAAGCCGGCGGTGACCAAAGCCAGCAGCTTCAGTGGCATCTCGGTGCTCACCAGGGGAGACAGCTCTGGCAGCAGCAAGAGCACGGGCAGGCTGTCCAAGACAGGTACAACAGAGTCTGTGCAAATCCACGGCTCCAGGGGGGTTGGATCCACTTGGGAAGCAGAGGTTTCGAGTGCGTTGTGGGTGGCTCGAGGCCCAGCGCGCTCTGTCTCGTGCAGAGGGCTGGAGAACACTGATCACCCCAAATTCCTGGGGGTAAAATACTGGGAGCTCAACTCTGCACTTCCAGTGGGGCAAAGCTGCACTGTGCAGCCTTAGAAAACTGCCCTGCTATGCTGCTAGCTCAGAGAAAGCAGCATTAAAGCCTAGGAATGGGTAGTTATATTTCTTGTGTTACCTTGCCTTTGTTAAATTTCAATGAATATGGGTAAAATGCTCATTTGGTTCTTAGATTGCTGAGAAATGAGGTCAGTGGAACAAAGTGCACTGTTTAATTTTAAGGTTCAGAAATGTTAGGCAAAAAAAACTCCTAAGAGTCTGGGTTTCAGAGATCTGTTAACTTGCAATTAATGTGAAAACAAAATCTCAGAAAATATGGATATGACTCTTCTGTGGGCCAAAAATGAAATGTGGGGAATATTTGTGTTCCAAATGCCAACATAATTTGATCTGATCTCTAATCTGGTTTTGGAGAATTTTAAGGCTTGTAATCTGTGGATGGGTCACTATTGGACTGCTTCAGAATTCGAAGTAGAACTGTAAAAAATCAGGATATAATTACATGCCTTAATAATATTGGCTTTGATCTTATTTATAAAACTTGTTTCTAATAAGGATCTGTTCAAATTTTTTTGCTTTCCCTTAAACCACCACTACCTTTTAGGTATGTTGCCACACTGCTCTATCTTAATGCAGTAAAACAGTTACAAATGCTTGTATAAAAAAACTATATTTCAGGTTATCTCTGCCTGTGCTGTAAAACTGTGCCATGACATGGAGTTATTTCATTTAGCAGTGCAGTAATGCAATTTGGCACAGCTTGAAAAGAAACTGCAACCTGACAATGTAGATATAAAATACATTCTTAAAAAATATTTGTTGCCCAAATTTCAAGGACGTAAATGGGATTCTTAAAAAATTTTCTGGAAACTTTACTTTGGCGATCTGAGAACATTCCAGGTTTGGAATGCCAACAGCCTGGGTGGTTGGTGCTTCACTGCAGTTCTAGGTTGGGGTGATTTGGCACGTGCTGAGCTTGGGTTGGTTTGTTCATTTGGATCAAGGATGTCATGGCCTTTGGTTCCAGTGGCTTTGGCCTGGCTTCTCTGCATAATCTAGAAGGGAATACACTTGGAAACTAATCCAATGCAAGGAACTCTGGTCAGGGGAAGATGGTTTGACAGAGCTGGGATGTTTTCCCCAGTTTACAGTTAATACCTTTGATTTTTGCTTCATTCAGCACAGGAAGAGGCCAACAGCATCAGCCAGTGCTTCAGGCTGTGCTCTCTTCATCAGCACAAGTGGAGGGGTTACAATTTTATGAAGGACTGCAAAGCAACTTCAAACAGTAGAGAAATTCCATCAGAGTGCTTTGAGTCTTCCTTTCTCTTCTAGATTGTATAGAGGCTGCTGATGAGGGGTTCTTTAATTTAAATAACTATATTCTGTTTGCAAGCACTGCAAGTATCATACAGTTCTTATGAAGCCTTTGCTAAACTGTATCCCCTGAGCTCTGGGTGTACAGTGATCTGGGAACAGCAGTTCCACAGACCTCTCCATACTGACCATTTGGAATATTGCTTTAACTGCATGTGTTGGCTTTCAGGAAGCTCAGGGTCTTGTTCTCCACTGCCTTGCAATGTTTATAGTCATTCCTAGCTCTAAAATTATTGTTGCTTTCAATTGGCTAGTTGAAATTCCTTTGGAAATTTGAATTGTTTCATAAAGCCAGGATAAAACTCCCGTATTACACTCATTTTTTTTTGATCTGTATTCATGATTTCAGTCTGAAAATTGTCAGAGGAGGAAAAAAATAGTTTTGTGGTTTTTAGTGTTCTGCAAATTGTCCAAGAGTTGAGTCAGAGAAGATCTCTGACACCAATAGTGAAAAGCAGCTGGTCCCTGCCTGCCTGCAGGATCTTAGGTGAGTGCAGAGCACGTGGATTTAGGTGGTGTATCCACAGGGACCTGCTGGATCTGCATTGCCCCTGACTGCACAGGTGCAGCAGCTGTGTGTCCATCTCCTGCGTGTGTCCATCCACACACGTGCATCCATCATCCTGGAGCAGTGACCAATTCCTTACAGGAATTCTGGCTGTACACACATGTATTTTCTGACCACAAAACCACTTGTAGATACGAAAGCCTCCCTTTGCAGTGCAAAGCAGTGCTGAGCTGACCCTTGGGGCACAGAAGGGACCTTGGAATGTATTTCAGGGGAGAGGAAAGGGGAGTCCATTGAAAAGGGCGCTGTTGAATCACGAATCATGTGCTTAATGCTGAGCTTGTAAGTGCTGACCCTTACAGTGTATATGTTAAGTGAGCACGATGTTTGTGTCTGTAGGTAAAACCCTTTCTCGTTACTCCTTTCCCAGGTTCAGAGTCTTCTAGTAGTGTAGGGTCCTCCACGGGTTCTCTTTCCCACAGCCAGCAGCCTGTCCCGGTGCCAGCTCTAAGCCAGCCCTCTGCTGGCACTCCTGCCGTCTATCCAGCTGCCAGCACTGGTAACTCCCTTGCCTTTGATGGTGGCATGAGTGGCCAAGTGGCACCTGCTGGCAGTAGCTTCTTTCTGCTTCCCTTGGAAGCGGCGGGCATCCCGCCGGGCAGCGTGCTGGTCAACCCCCAAACAGGTTGGTGGCGCTGGGCGGGTGTGTCACACCGGGACCGGGGACGTGCACGAGTGTTTGCAGACTCACCACCCTCAGTGTTGTCCTGTGTCCTTTTGCTTTTCCTCTGCATTGTTTTTTTTCCCGTGGTTGTGTTCGTTTGGTGCACTCGATTTCCCAGGAGAGCATGACTGGGGGTCAGAGGGGTGAGGAGGCTGCCGTGGTTTTCTCTAGGAGAGTTTTAACTCATATGTGAGATTTTAATGAGGGACTTGCTCAAAATGTGAGAATCCTATGATTAATTCTCCAGAACACAGAATAACTTAAATTATTGTTTCGGCTCTTTCAGGAGAGGGAAAAGGCTGCTTCAGTGAGGGGATAGAGCCTGAGAAGGGATTCCCATTGCCTGGCAAGGGTTTATCATCCTTTTCTTTTGTTGCCGCATATTCTTGTGTCCCTGTGCTCATGGCTCTGATTTAGTGCAAGTGAGAGAGAGAACCATGAGCTGACCTGCTATTTCTAAACTTCTGTTCTTAGTTTAAAACAGGATTAAATCAATGTTGGTGTAATGTTGCCCAATCCTGATATTTTTAGTAAGCAGTGGGAAATGGATACTCTATAATGCAGGTGCAAGGAGATAATGTGACTCCTTGCCTGGCTGAAATGAGGAGTTAAAATTCTCTGGGCAAACTTTTACTTTATTGTAGAAACTAAGGAAAGCTTGAAAATTTTAATATACCTTCTATGTAAAACATCATAATTTTGGGAAATTATTATATTTTAATTTTAATTTAATGATTTGTTTTCATGGCAGAAAAGAAAATGCCTCAGGACATGTTTACCATACTCCTGTAGATGGACTTTATTGTGTTTGAATGTATCTGCACGTGAAGTTTTAAACTAAATGTTTCTGATTGGGGCTGTTAAGATGATCAGTTAGTAAATAATTTCTATAATTAAAAGATTTAACAGAAATAGATAAATTTCTCTTTCTCCTTAATACAAATCAATTTCTTAAAATTTGGTTACAAATGAGTTGCTGTAGGATCTAATTTTCATGGATAGCCACTGGATTTGTCATCTCAGAGCTGGTTTCGTTAACAGTCTTTTATAATTATGTTAGTACCTAATGAGTGGCTAATAGAAGGTAAAGTGCACTTTAAGAACAAGGAATGTTTAGGTGCAGATAAACTTGGATTTATGATCTAGTGAAATCATCATATTCTGTAGTTGTCCCTTGGCTTTATTGTTCCAAATGACAGCTGGAGTTCAACACAGGGTGGTTTCTCAGCATTCCTGACAGAGCATCCCCGAGTGTCCCCTGATCACCTGCATTCCAGCTGTGTGATGTGGAGCTCTGTCCCCTGATCACCTGCAGCCCAGCTGTGTGATGTGGAGCTGGCTTTGGGAGCCTCTTCCTGCTCCCTGCCTGTGTCTGCCCTAATTCCTCAGTCCTTTTCCCAGTAACTGTTCCATTTCCTGTTGGCCAGTTGGTTTAAACAGAATGGCTCCAGGCAGCCTGGAGGAGCACTGGTCTGCTTTGGCAGGACCATGGCTGGGGGTAGAGGCTTTATTTGAGCTCAGTTTACACATTTCTGGAAAGAATCTCAGACAAGAAAATATTTATATCAGAGGAGAGAAAATTCCACGTCAGTATTTGAGCCTTAAGCATCAAAATAAGCCAGTGCAGGATGTGTCCTGAAGCAGGTAGACACTGGTCCTCACAGCCTGGCTGTTGTTCCTTTCATTTGTTTGGGTTTTTTTCCCCAACCCAGGCACAAAGATAAATCACTGTTTGTGTATAATTTACTTTTAAGGAGTTTATTTTTCAATTCTTTTTCGTTAGTCCACTGCTGTAATACTGAAGTTGCAAATTATTGAATAGGAGAGTAATACATTATTTATTTTGAAAACTAAAAGCCAATTTATCTAAGAATAGGGGAAGAGAGTCCTTTAACAATAAACCCATTAGCAGTCATGGGAATACCAGGGCAGCTACTGCTTTATATTTTTTTAAAAATATTTGCCTTTAAGCTCTCCTGTGTTCTGATTGGTGTTCAAATTGATTAAAGAAAATTCATTTTTAAAAGGTCCTTAAAATAGTATTTTTAAGTAGGGTTTTCCATTATTACTCCTGTCCTTTTCAATCCACTTGATTAAAAATCAGGCTTCAAGACAAGCAGGATACAGCAAATATTTATGTGTTCGCTAAGTAAAGACTGGGGTATCTTTGTTTAGCTTAAATGTTTTGGTTTATCACTGCATGTAGTCATTGCTATTATAAATGTGGTCGTGGGCATTCGGCATAAACCTGTCATATAAAACAGCATGACTTCACTTATTCTTAATAAAATTCTATTATTCCATCCATTTCGTTAAATATATTTGTGTGTTTTCTCCGAGCTCAGAAGGTGCGACTGATGGTTCTGTTCCACCTTTCCCAGGGCAGCCGTTCCTGAACCCCGACGGCACTCCAGTGGTGTACAATCCTCCTCTGCCTCAGCAGCCTGCTCGGCCCCAAGTGCCTGGAGCTCCCCAGCAGCCTCCTCTGCCCAGCCCGGCCCAGCCCCAGCCCCCGGCCAACCCCGTCCTCTCACAGGTGCTCCTGGCTCAGCCCTGGGGGGTGGTAGGGAGGGAAGGCTCTCCCAGGTGCTCCTGGCTCAGCCCTGGATGGGGTTGGAAGGCTCTCCCAGGTTCTGCTGGCTCAGCCCTGGTGGGGAGGGAAGGCTCTCCCAGGTGCTCCTGGCTCAGCCCTGGGGGGGTGGGAAGGGACCGGCAACAGGCGCTGCCTCCACCCTGGGTCTGGGCAGCAGAAGGGAACCTTCTCCTTTCCACAGCAGCTGTTTCGGGCACCGAGCTGCTGGTCATAGTCTGCTGTGGTGTTTTCAGATCATTTTCAAATATTATCTAAAAGTTATTTGTACAACTTCATCTCAACCTTTCCCTTTGTTCATTTTCCCTGTTTAAAAGTTCTGTTCAGATACCTGTGTATCCTTTTGAGAAAGGTTCATTTGTGCTCTTCCTGGGTCACAGAAGTGTGTCTGTGGTGTTTGCTGTTTTCTTCACAAATCCTTTACTAATTCTCTCATTGCCTTCTCAATGGATGCTGGAGTTGAATACCATCAGCAGGGATACCCCTTCCAATGCCACAGACTAGAGAAAATATTTTAGTGCTGTTGAATAAATGAAAGTAATATGTTTGAATCTGTGGTTAGCAGTAAATTCATTCTGCCTTTAGATACTTTAGAAGAGCTCATATTTAAAATGCATGCATAGTTTTAAATCTACAATTTTAAAAAAATATCTCTAAAGGAAACAGTAAATGTTAAATAGAAGAAATTTGCTGGCATAGGTATATAATGTAGAGGAAATGTATTTCTTCTTGGAGACTGAGACATTCAAAGTTACTTCTGGTTTAATTCTATGCAGTTTAGAGCTTTAAAAAAAAAAAAGTACTATCCATTCTGTTTCTGCTAGAGGGGTGTGTTTCTTATTTTTCTTTTCTGGAGCATAGTTGCTTCTTCTGTTACAAGAGACTTGTTTTCACTCCTGTTTCTCTGCCGTTAACCTTGTTTGTAAACCTGTTATCTCTGCAGCCTCTGCGGGCTCTGCAGCCCTCGCAGCCTGTCCAGTACTCCGCAGTGTCCTTCCCACCCCCGCTCCTGCCAGCCTCCTCCACACAGCAATACTCTGTGGTACTGCCTCTTCTCTTCTCTGCTCCCTGCCTGGGGTAACCCTGAGCGGCTGCTCCCCCTGACGGGTGTTTGTGAGGGGGGTGTGATAGCAGGTAGTGAGTGGCTGCTCAGTGTCACCTGAGATCCATCCCCACGGGTGGGCACTTCCAGTTCAGCAGCAATATCTGCAATTGAGGCTGTATCTATTTATCTCTGTATTTAGAGAGAGATTATTTCCCTTTATAAAGGAAGGGTTTCAGTGCTTTGTTAGCCAGTCAGTACCTTTTTATGTCTCTGCATTAACCCCTTTGCATTGTTTCCTGTTGTTTCTTTGTCTGCTCTTTCTTCTGCTGAACCTTGATACGTTTTGAGGGATCAGCTGCTCTGGTTTTTTGAGATTATCTTTTTGTAGCCTTTTTGCCATAACTCTTAACACTCCCACTTCACTAGTATCCCTTGTTTAGTAAGTAGAAGCTGGAAATGAAATATCTTAGTCTAAAAAAATAAGGGGTGGGAAAAAAACACACAAATTGAAATGGAAACTTAGTAAAGGAGAATTGTTATCCAAGGCAGAATCTGAACTAGAGTCCAGGTGAAAAATTACAGCTTCCCAACTGCCCTGACTGCTCTGATACTCTGTGTACAGGTTTGTGCTGGGTTTATGTGGCAAGGATTTGGTAGCAGGGGATGCAGGGGTGGGAGCTGCCCCCATGTGGGACAGAGCCAGTTCCTGAAGGGCTGCAACCTGTGGGAAGAACCCACACTGAGGAAGTCCATGAGGGATGGCATCCTGTGGGTGGAACCCCACACTGGAGCAGGGGAAGAGTGTGAAGAGGAAGGACCAGTAGAGATGTGGTTGGGAACCAGCCAGAAGCCCCATTCCCCCATCCCTATGGTACTCAGAGAGGAGGAGGTGGAAGATCTGGAAGTGAAGCTGAGCCTGGGAAGAAGCAGGAGGTTGTGGGAAGCTGGGTTTAGTTCTGTTTTAATTTCTCACTATCCTACTCTATTATTAATTGGCACAAATGAAATTAATGTTCCCCGAGTCAGGTCTGTTTTGCCTGTCATGGTAATTGGGGAAGGATCTCCCTCTCCTTTTGTTGATCCATAAGCTTTTCATCTGATTTTCTTCCCCTGAAGAAGTGATAGAGTGCCCTGGGTGGGCACCAAGGAGCCAGCCAGGTTAACTCACTGGCTTTGTCCATGTGTTGGGAATCCTGTGTTTCAGTGGTTATACCACACATGTCAGCAGGACAAACTGACCGGGTCAGGATTTACTGACATTATTACAGTGTAATAAATCAATGTGTTTTCCTTGGGTTTGTCCTTGGACGTAATTAGGATTAATATAAATTCACATTCAATATCTTCTCTCTAAACTCAGTGTGTAAAGTCCAATGTAGAAAAGTGTGATAGTTGTTTTAATAGGCACCATTAAGGAATGAAATGCCACAGTCAGATTACTGATCTAATGAAAATAGGGCTTTTAAACTCTAAAGGTATTCTAAATTAAGTTTTAGGTGCAAATCTATGTTTCCGGTGGTAATTAAGAGTATCTTTAGCCTGGAAACCAGAAAAATTCATCATAAAATGGGAATGTAGCTAATCAGTAAAAAATGGAGCCTGCACTTTTTCCTGATTAATGCCTATCTTCAGGATGATCTAAGAGAAGATCAAGTGGTCTTAAAATAGTTTTAATGTTCCTGCATGTTTGCAGAGTCCACTTTTTGAAGCAGGAGCGAAATCTTCCTGTTTAGCACAGAAAGTGCAGTACCAGTTAGTGAGCACTTCTAATTTCCACGATTTTGCAAACTTGATGCTGAATTGCTTGTGAAGAACAGGAGCTTGGGGTTACAGCAGTGGAAGTTTCAGGCTCCCCAGGAGCTCAGTGGTGTCATTATTTCAGAGAGAGGGCAAGCACTGGGACACAGATTTTGCAGTTGTTACTTGATTTCAGATGAAAAAGTAATTAATCTTGGCATGTCAAATAATGCCAAGTTAGAAGAATGCACCTTGTAACTCAGGATTAGAGCCTTATTATCTTAAGCTCTTAAACCCAAAATTTACTTCAGCAATAGTAATGCCTTCTGCTATTTTAGCTGGGGTTGGATGTTTTCACTCAAGCTTTGGAGTCCAGTCAGAAAATGTTAGTGACACAAATTCTGACTTTATTTTTGACAATTGGGTTCTCCCAACAAGTAGGTAGAGGCAGGTGTGATCCAAAAGTTAAATGTTTGCTGTGAAGAGTGAAATCTCTGAACATGGATGTTGCCTCCTCCTGTCAGCCCTGGAGATAATTCCCCAGTGAGCTCCTTTCCCGTTGTCCCTTGGCTGCTGTTGCTAATGCACGGTAATCTGAGACATTGCTGCCTGAAACTTGCTGAGCATTTGGCTGTTTTATTCTTTCTTGAATGTACGTTTGCAAATGAAGCTTTTCCCGTTTCTTCCCCGATCCAGCAAGACAACCTGGGATCCCAGTTCAGCCACCTGAGCCTGGCCCGGCAGCCCCCGGCGGAGGCAGCGGAGCCTCCCAGTGCCCTGTTCCAGTCCACGGTGGTGCTGCAGCCCCCCCAGCAGCCCGGCTACATCCTCACAGCTGCTCCACCCCCTCCTCCCTCTGGCCAGCCCGTGTCTGCCCCGGGCTACTCCTCCAGCCACGCCGTCAGCCAGCCCGTGCTCCAGCAGCAGGGATACGTGCAGCAGCCTGTGCCACAGGTATGTGGCTGTTCCACCCCAAAAACTGAGGGTGCTCTTCTGCTCCTGAGCTGCTCACCCCGTGTGGGGCTCCCTGTCCAACTGCAGCTGTGCACTGAGTCTGGGCTGGGGGTTTTTCTGCCTTATGTGCTTCGAAATGACTGATTTTAGTTTGCTTGAGAAGCAGTGATCACACAGGTTTGCCTGTCTACCCACAGCTGCTAAAACTCACGTTCTGCGTAGTTTTCTCGTGTCTCAGAAGTTTCTTTATGGGCACTGGGAGATTGTTCCTTCTTCAGTGAAAGTAAAAGAAATGGGCTGTTAAGGAGGCAATTCATTATAAGTGTTTTATCTTTTTTATGGTGATGGTTTTGCACGTAGATTGTGACTTCGGTCAGGCTGCAGGCAGTGATGCCCACTGTTGATTTGCAGATGGCAGCGTGTTACTGTGCCCCCGGGCAGTACCCTCACTCCAGCCCCCAGTACCGGCCCGTGGCCGTGCACTACAACGCGCAGCAGAACCAGCCCCTGGCACAGCCCGCCCAGCAGACAGGTGGGTGGAATCTTCCTGCATCTCACTGCAGTGCTGGGGGGGGATTTCTCCTGGTGCTTCATTTTAAACTGACTTTGCTGTACAAGTTCAAATGAAGTCGGAGTCCAGATATGGGATCCAAAGTGCGAAAGTTGAGTCAGTTGTGGGTGAAACTTGAGATTTGAGCCATTCCTATGAGTGGCTGCAACTTTATGATAGGATTTGATTTTTTGTAAGTTTAGAACTGAATATTTTAACAAATGTTTAACTTAGTAACTAATTCTTAAGTTGCAAAGATGAATGAGTACCTTTAAATGATGTAAGGTGGCAGAGACTGCCTTAACTGAAAGCTTTAAACAAAAGGTACTGGTTTTAGATACTGTGGCATGAACACAGTACTGTGCAGAAGATACTGGTGATACTATTTTACTTTGTCTTTCTGGCCTATGATTGAAGGTATCAGGTATCATTGAAGGTATCACTGAATGGAATATATAATGAGACTTAAGTGGTTACAATTAGTTTTTTGCTCCTCCTATTTTTAGTAAAGACCTTTCAAATGTTTGAGTTACCTTTCTGTGAATGCAAGCTGTATTTTCATCTCCTTCCTTTCCTACTGTCTTTTCTTTGCTTACCAATTTTAACTGTGGCTACCGTTATTCTGATAACCTGGACTTCAAAAGATTGTTGTGACTTGATTCCTGAAACAAATTTACTTCTCAGTAATATCTTGACTCCTGGTCAAAACTTTCAGAAGTAACTGGTAATGTCTGGAGGCAGAGATCCTTAAAGGTCCTTAAAGACCAGGCTTTTATACCATCTCTTAGTTGAACATGTTAGACTTGGTGTCCTTTTGGGTTTCCTTCAGGAAGGATTTTTTTAATTCCTGCTCCCAGCTCTCTGTTGCTCTCCAGAAACAGGATGACAGATCAGCTTTTACAAATACTAACTGGATTCTGTTATAGCTGTTGTATGAAGTAGGCTGTGAGAGGGATGGCTCCTCTTCTGCAGTCCTTCTAGGAAGTGCTCCAGTAGCTGTAACACTTCAGTTGTTATTCAGGGTTCAGTTCACAAACACTGGATTGTTTCATTGCAGAAATCAAGATTTCATGCCCACTTATGATAGAATTATCAGATTATTTTAAAATACTGTAGGTACCTGCTTGCTGTAAAACAGATCACCACCTTCCAGCCTTTGGAAGTGAAAGGATATTGAGATTTTTTTCAAAGAAAAACAAATTACTTGGATTTGCAACTTGTTTTATCCAGTGGTGTTAAAGATGTGTTACCCAACTGTATTACACAACCTGCTTTCCTTCCTCAGAATTTTTAATGCCTAGACTACTTAATAGCAAAAAGTCTGAGGCTCAGCTGGGATTACTCCCCTTTGGGGACACCCCGTGGGAACAGCACCCAAGGGCCCCAGGGCAGAGCTCAGGGTGTGTGTAGCTGAACAGCGCAGTGTGACAGGGAAGCCCAGGGGGAGGAGATGCAAAGGGCTGGGCTGGTGGCTCTGGGGTAAGTAAGTGTCTTTCTCATGTGTTTTTAGCCCTTTATATTTAACTGAACTTGAGTGCCTGGGGGTGAAAAGTGTCAGCAGATCAACTGCCCCTCTCTGTGCTGAAGAAATAAAGTGAACAAGCTGTGCAGAGAGTGCCTGCACTGCTCTGATGGGTGCCCTGCACTCTGACATCAGGGATCCTGCTGAAGTAGTTAAGGGGTAGCCCAGTCTGTAACTCTGTTCAGTGCTTGGTTATTTGGTGTTCACTGGCACTAATGGGAAACAGGAGGACCTCACCAGCAATGCCATAATCAGTGCTGAACTGAAACTCTCCAAACTGCTCTCCAGCCATTGCTGGTTCTCATTTACTGCATTGTAGAGATGGACAGTTCCATGTCATGCCTTCTGTTCTGAAAACTGCTCATGAGATGGTGTATTTGATATTCACTTCTGTCATTTATTTTAAACCATTAATGTTGGCATTAATTTGACACGAAGCTACGCCTGAAGTCGTTGATGGTTATTAGCAGTGGCTGTTTTGGAGCCAAAGGGCAGCACATTCCTTGGCTCAAAAGTGCCTGGTCAAAAAGGAGAGTTACAGATCTTGTATTACAAAAAAAAGCTGTGGGGTTTATTCATCTCATGAACTGGTTACTAACTGTGAAATAACTTTGCAAACACAAATGCAGATAAAAGGTGACAGCTTCTGGGAGCTTGGCAACTGGAGCCACTTCTGGTGTAACGTTGTGGAGTGGCCTGACTTTGCTGATGAGCTGCTGGATTCGGGGCCGTAACACTGTCTGAGAGGTTTACATTTCTCACAGTGAACCGGTCTCTTTTTCAGCTGCTCCCTGCCTTCCTCTTTAAAGGGGCTTCAGGGGAAACAGGTGGGGGGTTCACCTTTAATAAAAATGCTTTGGTTGCCCAAAAGATGTTGAGAGAAGAGAACTCTCTGTAAGAAAAAGGCATTTCTGATTGCCATGCTCATGCAAGCCAGTTACCCTGAGACCTGACTACAGGGGGTTAAAAAATCTGTCTGAGCTACAATTCCTGTAGCAACATCAGCTGAACTTCAACAAGGCCCAGGGATAAAACTGTTTGAGTTGTAACAGTAGCTGTGGTTGTAATAGTTGTAACCAAGCTCAGCAACTCCCAGCTTGTTAACCAAGTGGTTGTACTGGCTCCTCTGTTCCTGAATAAAGGCTGTTTCTCACCATTGGTGTGTTATTCACAAAATGTGTTTCTATATTCTGTAAATTAACTATTAACAGTGATTTTTAAAATTACGTAAATATTAAGCAGCATGCCGGTTTTTCACCTGCAGTGTCAGGTTATTTCTGTGCCATGGGACAAACTGCTCTGGCAGGTGTGGGCTTTGTGCTGAGAGCTGCATTTCTGTCAGCCCATCTCTGCAGAGGTGAAATTGTGAGGCTAAAAATAGAGCATTCTTTGGAACGCTCGGGGGAACCTCCGTGGCAGTCGATTTGTGTGGTTCCAGTTCTCTCTGCTGGCAGAATTGATCGTGTCTGTCTCTGGAAGTGCCAGAAAAAGCTGAAAAACTACTCCCAGCTCCATGGCAATTGATTGGGTCTGTCACACACCACAACTTCCCATTCTCCTGCTTTTAGGGACCGTAGATCATTTTGGAACAAAGCATATTTAAACATTTTGTTTATTACAGATACGAAGGGGATTTTGTGCACAGTTCAAACTTCAGAGTTATTAAAAATTCTAATCACTAATCCTCCCTCAAGCATGCATTGTTCTGAAGTTTTGTCTAGTCCTCTGCAAATATTTACAGTGTTGTGTGTTTCTAATGGATGGCTGTCGTGGTTTTAACCAGCTCAACCTTCTTCCCTTCCATTTTCTGAAGCGATATTTGATTCTGTTAACGAACAGTCTGCTTTTAGCGTTCCTTGTTGCAATCTCCATGGAGACAGCGAGCTGAGGCTGTTAGTGCAGTGTTCACGTAGCCTGGGTGGGGGGCATCACTGAGCACGGGTGGGTGTTGTTCACAAAAAGGTGTTTTGTGGGAACTGAATGACTTCCAGAATAGACCATCCCATTCTTTGAACGCAGTTTAAAGACGAGCCAAGTGAGTTTTTGCAGCTAAATTTGCTTTATTATAGCTCTGTGCCAAGGTAGGGAGCATGGGGAGTGTCGAGGTCAGTAGACTGGGAACGTGTCCAGCTCAAACACAGCCTCTTCTGGCCGTCAGTGCATCTTGACAAGCCCAGTTTTGTTAGTGTGGAGCGATAAGTGGTTTGTCTCAGAAACACTGACAGTGCTTTGCTGACAGGGTAAGTAGTGCACACCTGTATGACAGAAATGACAGCAAGGACTGTGTTGTGCATGTGTTGGCTCATGGGAGCAGTTCCCTGGATATGCTTTGTGAAAAGAGAACGAAGGGGGAGCTCAGGTTGGATTTAGTAAATGCACAGATTTGGCACTCATGCTTGGGGGGTTTGGGCTTTGGGGGGTGGGATTTTGGAGGCATTTTTTGAGGGCTACAGTTTAAGCAACAATAAACTGTTGTAGAGGCACCATGGAGGGGTGATTCTGAAAATCTTTCTTTTTATCCCTAAGATAACTTGGAGTATGAAGGTCTTCCACTGTACACCAATGGGGCTTCTACCTGGAAGATTTTTCTCGGCTCCCAGCTGGTTTCAGCATCACAGATTGCAGTAGAAATTGCCCCTTTGAAAAAGATTTGCCTTACACAAATATTCCTGGAGTCAGTTCAGTTCTGAATTGCAGTCAAGATGCTCTGACCTCTGGGCACCTGAGGCACCAGCTGACCTTGGCACAGCTGGAATCTCAAAACTGCTGTGCCTGGAATGACCTTATCATAGACAATGGATTGGGTTGATATTGTCTGGCATGCTCTGTTCAAGTGCTTTGGAGGTGTTAATGCATGGAACTCCAGTGCAGATAAATCCTGCAGCATGTGGGAGCAGCACTGCCAACAGTATTGTAGGATTTCCTGCTGAATCCAAGTGAATAAATTATTAATTTTAATGTTGGCTTCTTTTATATGCATGAGAAGTTCAACTGCTATGAAGTTGCTGGATTTAACAAGCCATTGGAAAATGCTACACGTATTTTCACATAGACAGCTGTGTGTAAAATGTGTTCATTATTTCAAAGTAAGATTTAAATGTATAATTTCAGGTTACCAGATTTTGCCCAACCAGCAGCAAAACTACCAGGGTTTAGTTGGAGTTCAGCAGTCTCAGAATCAAAATCTAGTCAGTGGCCAACACAACAACGTTGGGAATCAAATTCAAGGTGTGATTGTTCCATATCCTTCAGTGCCATCTTACCAGGTGAGTGACGCATTCATGACTTTCCAATCACTCTGCTGTGTGTTTGGGTGTTTGTTTCTTTAGAGCATTGCTTTGTAAATGACAGAAAGCTGCAAGCAGGGGACAGAAATTAAGCAACACAAACCCACAACTGAGGTGAGAAAAAAGTCTGTCACAAGTATACAAGTTCTGATACTGTTTAAAGCCAAGTGCTGTGTTCGTTGCTGTTACATTCAGAGGGTGGGGAAGAAAAGCCTATGAGATTTCCTACCCCACCACCCCACTGTCTTTTGTAGAGAAAATCTCTTGTTAATTGATGGAGTGCCTTGGAGCCAACATTTCCATTTTTGGAGAAGAAGGTTTTTTTTTAACAAAGCACTGTTGTTTCAACTATTGTTATCACTGGTCCTCTGGATTCAGAGAATCCCAGTTCTTTCAGTTTCTGGGTTTGTGTTTTTTGAATCCTTGTATCAGCCAGGACGGTCAGGAGGCAGAAGGGAACCCTGTGTGCAGGAGGTCTGAGCGTGTTTCCCGTTGCAGGTTTCGGTGCCTCAAGGTTCCCAAGCAGTGCCCCAGCAGACGTATCAGCAGCCTGTCATCATTCCCAGCCAGTCCAACCAAGGATTGCCCACCACAGGAATGCCAGTTTACTACAGTGTCATTCCATCAGGTCAACAGAACAATTTAAGGTGAGTTGAGCTGATACTGGAGGTTTAATGGCTCTGTAGAGCTGCCAGGATCTGCTTTCAGCCCCGCAGATATTAAAGCGTGTTTAAAGGCAGACTCAGACACTCTGTCTGTTGATTTTTGCTCTGATGCAATTAACTGAAACAACCAGCTCTGCTGTCATTGGGACAGCTGCAGGAATGGAGAACACTGTCTCCATATCACCTTCAGCCACACTTCACTGCAGTTCCACCTCTGGAATTTGCTGCTCCTCCCCCTGAAGCCCCTCGTGCTCAGCAGCGATGCCTTCTGCAGGAACATTTGAGTGGAGTTGGTCAAGGGCACTACTTCAATAACGTGTAGAGAAAAAAGAATTTGAATCCCACAATGAAACAAGGATAGAAACTTTTTCCTATGCTTGGCTTTTGTTTGACAAATATCCTTTTTTCTTTTTTTCTTACCTTCCTGTCCAGCCCTCCCTGCATATCCATGTGTGTCCCCAGTACAGTCTGAGGTATGAGAACACACAGGCACGGACCTCAAAGAATTAATTAGGATTTTTGCTTGCTACAAATTTTTCTCTCTAGTTTTCTGAACTTAGAAATGTGCAGCCTTTAAAAATACCTGCCAGCTTTTAAACGAGCAGCAGCAGTGTGGAGCTTGTTTCATCCTTTTGTGAGTGCAGAGGCTTCAGTAGTGTTTGTGTCATTGCCTCATGCCTTCACTACTGAAATCTGAATTCTCCTTCCTTCTGTCTGAAGGGTTTTAATCCTTGTCTGTAGTTCTGTTTGAGGTTCAGTGAAGTCACAGGTAGGCATAATCCCAGGCTTTTCTCTGAAGTAAGTTTTGCTGCTTGATCTTTTGTGCCAGTTACAATGTCCTTCTCTTTTGAACAGGGAACCATTTGTTAGGAATTCAGAGCAGACAAGCAACTCCTGACAGCATCTGGCTTTCCTCAGGGTAGTTCTGCTGCAGCACTGACAGGGAGAGCAGGATGCTGTTCTGCTGGAGCTGAAAGGGCCAAACCTACAGGTCACCACTGAAAAATAGGATCAGTAGGCAGATGAGAAGCTAGGTTAGTTTTCAGTGGGTTTTGTCTGCTTTAATGGAAGGGCATCTTTGAATTAAAATTATATAATTGAACTGTGGGGGACAAAGGTTGGGGCAAACTTGTGAAAACATAGGTAAAAATGGTAAGTCCAGCAGGACTAAACCTACTTTTTTTCCAGAACTTAAAGGTATTTTTTTCTCAGAAAGTTTATCTGTTAGTTCAGGATTCCATAGGCACTGTTCTGTGCTCCACCTACCTGATGTTCTGGCCGAGCAGTTTGTGGTATGATAGAATCTCATTATGTCTGTTAATTACCTGGTTTTCCCCTGATTAGCCTCAAAAAATACCTGACATAAGTAAACTGTTAAAGTTATCCCTTTCCTACATGTTACAAACAGCTGAATGGTTTTTATCCCTTTGAGTCATCTTCTTTTTCCCACACCCCGTTCAGAAAAGCCATGGAAAGACAATTCCCTCTCTGGGCTGTGTGGATTGGTTGCTGACTCAGCTGCCTCAGCTCTGTGGGGCCATCCTGCCAGCTGAGAGACTGCATCCCAAATTCTGGTTAACTGAAGAAAAAGTTGGCTTTTTATTCTTCTTCTCCATGTCTTTATGCTGATCTAGTGCAATGGGCACAGAAATAGTGTGTCAAAACAGGTGAATTAGTGCAGCTTCTCAGTGTAGGCAGGGCTTGTGTTTTTGCCAAGGAACAGGTGTGGAACTTCAGTCCTCTGAAGAATGAGCAGATTCGGGGGTGGGTGGGAATATTGATTCCAAATGACCGCATCTCGGTGACTTGCAGAACATGGAGACAGCAGATGCAGCAGTCGTGATGAAATCAATGAGTGGGGCACAAATGCCTGTTAGTCATGTTCTGTTTTTATTGTTACAGTTCATCAGTAGGATATTTGCAGCCTCCTGGATCGGAGCAGATGCAGTTTCCTAGAACAACATCACCCTGCAACTCCCAGCAGCTCCAAGGACAGCAGTGTGCAGGTTGGGGGAATAAAGCTTAAAACGATTCTTTATTGTTATTACTGTGCTGTGTGATTGGATATTTGCCATTTAGGGTTTGATTTACAATTAACTGCTGTATTCTCTTTTCTCCTTTGCTCCATATCTGAATTTATTTATTTATGTTCCGTTTTTAACCTGAGGCAGGTTGATTTGACATCTCAATTTGTTTATGATTGAAATCCCTCAAGGCACATTACACTGCCTTGTATGGCCACTTGTGAGCTGGGACAGACCTGGGAGCTGCATGTCAGCAGAATGACTTTCATCCTTTCCTCAATAGCCAGATGGGTCTGAGAATGTTGAGGTTTGGGTTTGCATTTGACAGAAGGAGCAAGGTGCACTTTGGCAGCAGTGCAGTTACTCAGCTCTTCAACTCGAGCACGTTCTAGATCTCACTAACAGAGCAGGAGTGGTGATTTTCTTAAGAGGTCCTGAGGAGAGTTTGCAAACTGTGTTCTGGGTTTGGATAGAGGAGAGGTTGCTTTTTGACCTGCTGAAAAGCTAAAAGTACTTGGAAGCTGTGTGGGGTGTTGTGTTTTTATGGTAGCCTTATTTACTGCTTTTACTTCCATAGTTTATAGCAACCACTCAAGTCAGAAGCCATCACCTCCTACATTATTGCCACCTTCATCCAAGTCAAAGCCACAACAGGCTGCTTCCCTTGTGCACTACAGCATAGTGTCTCCACCCTCATCATGTAAAAGCTCACCCACTGCTCTGTCCATCATGCAGCCAAAAAAAGGTATCTTTTATTGGGATTTTCATCTAAGCCACTCTGTCTAGAACCTGCTGTTAATGCTCAGATTTCATGGCTAACTGCTAGAACTGCTGCAACAACTGCAACTCCAGGGCCAGCTCCGAAGTTCTTTTGTAATTCTTCATCTGAATTGCTATTATTTTAACTCCTAAAATGACAGCTTGGAACTAAAGTGAAGCAATAGCTGGCCTGGAGAGGCCTTCAGCAGGTAAAGGTCACTTAGCAAAGCACTTAAAACAGGTTCAGAAGGTTTGGATCTACAAACACGTGGGGGATTTTTAGAAGGGGTGTAAGTAACAGCCTCAATGTGTTTGAAAACACTGGTGACATAGAACCTGTCAATCCATGAAACCTTTAGAAATGTTAACATCCAAACACTTAAAACTCTGACGTTCCAAGGATAACGCTGATGGACTGGTCAGGAAGGTAAGAGCACTAGGGTTGGTCTGAGCCTCCAGACAAGAGATTCTAGAACAATCCTGTGAGCACAGTGTCTTTATCTTGCCAGGAGGGAATTTGATACGTTACTGGCCTGGTAGAAAAGGGATAATCCCAAATAGTGCTATGTCAGTATTTTGCAAGCAAGCAGTAGATGGAACCACCCTAGGTCAGTGACCCAGATTCTGCTACAGAACGTTATCTTTGAAGATATTTTTAGAACCTGTTTATGAGTAAATAGATAACATGCAGTTAAGTGGCAAGATAGCTGGATTGCAGTGTATTATAGTTCATGGGCAGCTTTGGGTTTGTTTCCATTTCGCTTCCAGTTTGTTTGGCTTTAATTCAGGAATGTTGTCATTTCAGGATATCCAAAGTGGGCCTTGCACTAGTTTGGGTTTTTCTGCCCTCCTGATCTCCTGGAAGTGCAGGTTTTGTGCAGTTTGGATGGCCTGGTTCAGACCTGTTAAACTGGGACTTAAAGAAGTTTGAGGAAAGGGGAAGCCCTGTATGGGGGAGGGAGAACAAACTCTGAGAATAAAGAAAAACGTGCTTTTCGGTGACACTGAGGGGCTGAATCCAGGCCACTGAGGGAGGGACACTGGGGAGGTACAGGCAAGGAGCAGAGCTGTGTTACAGAGGGCCAGGCTGTAAATCTGGGAAGGCTTTGAAGGATTCCTTCTGGGTTTCCCTTCCCATGGGATTTGACAGGTGATAAAGTGTCTACAAACTGACTTATCTGTGGTGTGACACTTCACGTTGTCACGATGCCTGTTTAGGAAAAGAATTCCATTTATTTCCACTTACTGAAAGGCTGTGGAACTAGAAGCAGTAGAAAGAAGATTTTCTGGATGCATAAAGTTTTTCTTTGCCATTGAAATTGCATTTCAGACTGTGGCACATTTTTAGAAATGGTGCTGTAGGTGGTTTCAAAAGACAGGAGCGTTTTTGTTGGGGGTTCCATTCTCACAGAACAGAATCAAAAGAGTGTGCTGGAGTTCTGCAGAATAAAATACTGTGCTATAAACCAGTAAGATGGAAATAACTATCATTTATAGTCTTTATAAATATATGCATAGAATATTAAAATGAGCCCCATTTTGGTGTGTTAAATGTAGTGTGTATAGAGGTGTTTGGTACATCTCAGGTTTACGTAAGTCTGTGGCTTTGCCACTTGGAAAGTGTTGTTACATATTATTCTGATTCTGTAGCAGTCACAAACAGAGCTGTATTTTATTCTGCTGTGCAACAAAACAGAAATACTCACAATGTGGCTCCTGCAGGGACTCCCAAATTTATATCCTCTGCTAAAGGTGCCCAAGTATCTGGTGCTTCCATTGCAATCTGTAACATGTGGGTAGAACTTCTGGCCTTTAAAAAGAAAGGATAGATGTGAAAACACTGATAGTTCATTTACCAATGTAATAAATATTTCTGAATACAATTTACAAAGGCTGATGCAGTTTTAATGTTGAGTTCATTATTCTACATTGTTTTAGTTTGGTTTTTGAAGAGGTTTGTTTCTGTGAGCCCAGGGGTAGTGAAAACAATAGGCCATTTTAAAAATTGCCAGCTGAATGCATTTTATCATCTGGCTGTTCTAACTGATGAGGTGACACAGGTGTTACACTGAGAAGATTGCAGACTCCTGCTTTAAAGATGGTGATTAAATGATAGTTTAACCCTGTGTTTTAACCATGATTTCTGAGAAATGCTGAGAACAGTGGGGAGAGCAGAGAAGGAAACTGCAAACAACCATTTCCAAGTAAAAAGGACATTCTCTAAGTTACCTGGGGCACAGCCAGGCCAGAGAGGGAAGATGGTTTTTGTGTTGGGCAGGCTTTTGTCACAGTTCCTGGTGGGAAAGCTCATGGAACAGTGCTGGATGTTCAGGTGTTCTCCCCTGACTGCCACTGCTGTAGCTGCCACGGTACCCGAGTGGTGCAGGATGTGGGATCCACCTGCAGCATCTGCCCAGGAGCAGCGATCCTATAGAGAACTTGTCAGGGAGGGTAAGCTTGCCTAGAGCCCAGACTAAAGGCTGATCCCAGATCTTTCTGATAGATGCCATTTGGAGTCTGTGCATCATGAAACTAACCAGGAAACTTCTCATTTTAAATTGGTTTTGCTTCCCATCACATCCTGCAACACATTGCTCTGACAGAAACCGCAGTGAACGTTGAGTACTTCCAACTACTATTGAATAGAGTGATTGCTTTCTAAAATGTTCTCTGCAATGAGATTGTGGCTCCACTCTCTCTTCTAGTTCTGGGAGGCCCTCTCTAAGTTACTGTTGCAGATGTATCTGATAGTGGAACTGTAACTGCACAGAAGATACCGCTCTAGTTTTCTGGGACTGAGCAGCTTACTTAGCCAAACATTCCTGATGTCGTTTCCCTGTTGTGTGAATCCCTGCCTGCCGTGGGCCGTGTGATGAGTAACTGTACCCTCTGGCTCCGTGTCTTGCAGCGGTAGCGCCCCCTCCAGGCGGGGGGGTGGTGATGATGCAGCTCAACATCCCCAGCAATGCCCAGCCCCGGAACCCGTCCCCTCCGCAGAGGAAGCACAGCAAGTACTACTGTGACCACCCCCGGGGGCACAAGGCCACGGAACTCAGCACTTTAGACGGTGCTGCTCAGGTGGGAGCTGGGGCCTCATCTGCCTAAACCCCTCCTCTGCATGGCTCTGCAAAAGTTCTTTTTGGAGAATTCAAATTGCTCAGCATATATTTAATAATAATAACATACATCTATTTTAACTTCAGCCTTTGAAGGCTGTGGGTGCTGTTTGGCTTGTTGAAGTAGGTACTTTTTAGACCACTAACGTGTTGTTTGTTCCAGTTGCAGCACAGTCCTCAACTAGGCAGTCCTGTCACCTCACCGGCGCAGTCACCAGCACCAGCTCAGCTGTCCAACATGAAGAACATCCGTCCCACCTTAACACCTCTTTCTATTGTGTCCCAGTTTTCTAGACCTTTTGTCCCTGCACAAGGTACATTTTCAGTTAACCACGATATGTGTGTGTTTTCTATCTGAATGTGTTAAAGTACAAGTTCTGCTCCCTTCAGTATATTGCTGTTGAAGCAGGGTTGCCAAAATTATTCACTCAGGCATCATGGACAACTTCAGTGACACTGTCTCCACCTTCTCAAAGGCTTTTGATCTCCCTGTTAGTGGCAGAGCTTCTGTAGCTTCTGTAGCACACTGGCTTTCACATATTGTGAAATTCCCCACTTCAGCACTGAAAATGTTAATAAAATGTTTGCTAGAATTTGGCTTCAAGTTTTAACTGTAAATCACGAGCTGAGATCAAACCACTGCCTAAGCAAGCATTCATTCTTTTTTTATTTTCCTGTGGAACAACAGGATGGGATCAGAGCCTCCAGAGCCCCCACTGCTCTTGCTGCTTCAGTATTAGTATTTCAGACAGTACCCACCCAAAGACAGAAACAATTCCTTGTAGAGGAACTTCAGTCCTCTGCTGCCATGTTAACAGAAAAACAGAAAACACGGAGTTTTCACTGAGATGGGATAGTTGGTAATGTTTAAAAAACAAATTATTAAAACACCCTTTGTCGTGAGCAAAAAATTCCCAAACTCAAAATTAATGGGTCTGTTTTACCCAAAGATTTACTTTAAAACAAAACTTGGAGAAAATTCTGTATGTCTTCCTCACTGATAAAGAAACCCTTGTTTTCTTGTCTGTCTTTGTCTTACCTGCTGCATAATCTTTAATGTGATTGCTTTGTATTCAGATGTTGTAGAAATTCCAGGAGGCCTGTTCCAAGCACACCTCTCAGCTCCTTAATCTGCTGGGATTACTAAAAACTCCTAGTGCACTGTCTTTGTGGATCCTTGCAACAGATAGCAATGTGAAGATGTACTTGGCTCTAATCAGGGAGATAAGCACAAAAATGACTAAATTAGCATGCTGAGGGGAGCTTTGGACTTACTAAGCTCATTTTGAGATGAGAGGACTTAGATAAGACTGCAATGAAGCAAAACTTTCAGTGTAATCCTTACGTACTGGAGAGCTTGTACCTTGTCATCTTGGGGCTGGTGTGTGAGTGCCCCTGGTTTGTGAGCCCAGCAGACACAGCTCTGGGCACAGTCACGCTGCTCTCCCTTCTGTGGAACACAAACATCGGAAGAGGAGCTTGGAGGGAGATTTCATATATAACAGAAAAACCCTTCTAATTACCTTTCTCTTTAAGGAGATGCCAGATACCCATTGCTTGGCCAACCCCTGCAATACAATCCATCTTTATTACGAGGACAAGTAACAAGCCAACAGGTATTAAAGAGAACAATCTCCTGCCAACAATGAAAAAGCAATTTAGGACAGTCATTATAACCACCCTGAACAGGGGAATGTGTTATTGCACTAGCAAAGCAACTGAGGGGAAGGTGCTTGCTTTCCAAGCACTTTTTATTCTGTGTCAATACTTCCCATTGTTCTTGTTTGTTGTATTTAAAAAAAAAGTGAGAAACATTTGTCTGCAATTTGGCTTTTAGCCACAGTGTAAATTATGATTTTTTTGATGTTAAGCAATTCACTGGCTAATTCCAAAAATCTAAAGGACCCTTGGCTAAAAGGATTTTCTTTTATTCAAATAACAATTTAAACTTCAATAAAAAAATACACGTGGGCACTTCTAAACAAAGAGTGGGTTTGTTTCCTGTAAGAAGAACCAACCCAAAATATCAGTGTTAGCAAAGTTAAGTCTTGCCATGTATTTAATTTTAGGGACACAGCCCCCCTGCCTCTGCCTTGCTCAGTTGTACCCAATGCCAGCTCAGGATGTGGTGGCTGGGGCAGGGGTTCTTCTTCCCAGAAGATTTAAGGGGATTTTTTTATCCCATCCCTTTCTCCTGAAGCCAAGGACTGAATGTGCCCAACTGTAGGATTACAAAACTGAAATTGGACATGGAAATCTTTTCCTTACCATGGTAGTGCAGGTCATTTTCTAGACATCCCTGAGCTGAGTAGGCATTTTAAGATACCAATGCATTGTCACTAAAGTCCATGGTTTGTGTCAATCTTTCCAGTGTCAGCCTGGGAACAGACATGGGAACAGGGGAAAGAAACCAGCAAAGAAGGCTGCTTCAACAGACCTTGGGGCAGGAGAACCAGGTACAGAACGGCTGTGGGAAAATGAACTGTGGGGAGGGGAATTCTTGTGCCTTGGGACGGTATAAGAAAAGCACAGGAGAGAGATATTGGGCACAAATGGACATGGCAAACACTGGAGACATAAGGATGGAGAGGAAAACATGAGTTGGAGAGAGGGGAAGAGCGAGATTAAATGAGAAAAGTGTGGTTTTGAAGGCTGAAGAAAATACCAGAGAAGTTCAGGTTTGGGGAGTGCGAAAAGGAAAAGTAAGTTTGTCAGTTTACTGAATGTAAATTCTATTGTATTGTTACATTAAATATTAATTATAGGTACTCCTGCTTCCTTTTACTGGCAAAAGAAGTGAAATCAGAAGTAAACCACAAATTATTTGTGCTTTTTCTTTTTTAATTTTCCCCCTCTTAATATAAATGATCCCATGGATTTGGGGGACATGGTAGGAGATCTACAGATTAACTCCTTGGAGGTGGTAAAGACACATCCAAATAAAACCTGGCAGCACCTTCATACCTTTACTGCAAACAATTTTTGCTGCAGGTGTTACCTCCCATCAACTCTGTGTTAGAAAAAAATGATTTCTCTGTTACAGTCTTTGCAATTTACTGGAGAGGGTTTTTTTGAGAGAAGACAGACTAGTTTTTTTAGCATGGTGATGTGTGGAGGGTTACCAGGCAAAGCCAGTGGGATGCTCTAGTGAGTTCTGAAACCTGCTGTAAAGTGAGTGGTGATGATTTTATTATCTTCCCTCTCTGTTCTGAGGGCCTTCTCTGTATTCTCAGCTTCTGTTTGTACGCTTGCCTTTGTGAGCAGTGCTAAGTGTGAAAGCAAAAGGCTCTCTGGAATACCAGGAATGGGAAGCCTGTGCATTTGGTATCGGCCAAGTGGAGATACAAGCACAAAATCACTCATTTCCCGTCGTGCGCGTTGTCTCATTGAGCACAACCCCCAGCTCAGATCCGTCTGCTTTTCTCCTTTCAGCTGCGGGGAAAGTGCTCGAAATTACTGAGCTGCCGGAGGGCATCACGCGGCTGGAGGCCGAGAAGCTCTTTGGGGACCTGCTGAAGGCGGGGGCGCAGATCCGGTGGGTGCGGGACGCGCAGTGCCCGCGCTCGCAGCCCCAGCAGCGCCGCTCGGCCGGGGACGAGCCGGGCAAGCCCAGTGACTTGGCCTCCACCTACACCGTCCTGGCCGCCTTCCCCAGCGCGGCGGCGGCGCAGAGCGCGCTGAAGAGGCAGAGCGGTACCTCAGTGGGCAAGTTCAGGCTGAGGAGCAGCAAGAAGCACCACGAGCTGCACGGCCTGGAGAGGGCCAGCTCTCAGTAGCAGTTCCACCGCGGACACTCGGCCGTTCCTGCTTCCGTGTTCCCCCGCCCTGCGTTGGGTCGATGTCACGGGGTCTCTGTTCCCTGCACGGAGACTCCTGGGATGTCTCGTCTCACGACATCTGCCGCTGAAGAATGAATTCCTGGTGAATGCAGCAAGATGAAGAAGAAAAGTTCCAGAGTTAATCCCGGACAATAGCAAGGAATCATCTTGGCGACAGGCAGCTTTCCATGAGGAATGCTGTGGAAATGCCCCCTACTTTTATAGTAGTTTTGTTTTATATTTTTGAAATCTTGTATCAGATCCAAAGTTCTATTGTACAGCAGATGTTCATAAAAATCCATATGCAGATTTGTATTTTATAATCCCTTTTCACAGCCAGCACACAGCTGTCCATTCCAAGGCAGGAACCTGAGGATTGGTGGAGGGGAAAAGAGAACCATTTTCAAGGAATTACATTCATTTTCTAGCAAACTACCCCAAATCTTCAAGTTAACCTGTTCTTCGTCCCTTGTGGTTTCCTTTTTCTTTTTCTTTGGGTTTTTTTTAAGGAAAAAAAAATACCCTCTCAGTAACTAACTCCTTAGGTGTCATTTTCCTTTGCAACTCACTCAAACAATGTCAAAAGAAATTACAATGTTGTACCCTTGAAGGATTTGCTTCTGATCCAGCAAGTTTTAATAATCATTTAAAGGGGAATATGAATGGGTTCTAAAGAATGTTCACTGAATCACATTTTAATATTTCTTTTTAGCAAAAGTGTGAAGAAACTAAAATGTATCTTCACAAGTGACAAAATGTTTGCACTTTAATTGTGTCCCCACCAGTATGGCTCTCTCTCTCTCTTCCTTTTCACGCTAAGATAATTGTGTTTGATAAGTGCTGGAAACCTTTTTAATGGTTTAAGTTTTCATCATTTGCAGATGCTCACTGGACATGAAAGATTCATTGCACATAAATGAAACAAACCTTTTTTCAATCTGTGTAATTTGCAAGTCTGTACAATGTGTGCTGATGCAAGCCTTTTTCAGTTCAAGAGAATAAATGTTTACAAACACAAACCTTCCCAGTGCACTTGTTTAAACTTCTGGGAGCCTTCTGAGACCTGGATGAACTCACATCAATACTTGGGACCCCTTCAAATGTGAGAAAAGGACTTTAAAATACTAGAATCTTTTAAAGAACCCCTGTTGCTGTTCCTCCTCTTGAGTCTATGTTATCCTGCCCTCCATCATTTTTAAATGTTTCCCTATGTAAGTAAAAAAGAGAAATTATTCAGATGCCCTAAGGGACTGCTCCTGGTTTTATTTTTTAGCTCAGGCACTGGTTTGCTGCTGTAACTACTTGTTCATTTCTTAAGGCTCTTGCTTTGTAAAAGGTGCATTTGTAACTTCTGAAAGTGGGAACTCAAGATAAACGTTGTGTTTAAAAACATTTCACAGAGCAAAGGTAAAGAATTAAGGTGCAATAATTTTCATCTTTTATACAAAAAAATCCTATCCCTGAGCGACCAAGCAATCGTGAAGTGACAAGGACAGTCCTCTGCATGTTCAACTCCTGAGTCCTTCAGGTGAAGTACCTGGAGGAAAGATGAGATACCTGAGCTGTCTGGGCATGATGCAGCCTCACAAACTGGGTTATGAGACTTGATTGTGGAAAATGCTGTAACAACAGGTACTGACGTGACTGAAGGTAACTCAACTCAGATCCTCCTCTGAAACAGAGGGGGAATGTTGAGCTTCCAGCCCTGGCTGCTCTCCTAAAAGGATGGCACTTGGCATGAGAGTTCCTGCCTGCTGAGGGATGTGTGTGTTGTTCCTGCAGGACTGCTGGAGTTCACTGCTCCCAGAGCCAAGGATGGAAGAGCCCCAGCTTATGCAGTTCCCCTGCTCTGAACAACAGAGGAACATGCCCACGTTCTGGAGCTCCCTCTTGCTGATTGCCAGCGCCAGTTCCAGATGATGTTTTAATCCTGTAAAAGTAGCCCACAGGTGACAGGTGTGCAGTGACAGGTGTCCCAGCCCAGCAGGGCAGCTCCTCACATAGTTAGCACATTCCACAAGATTTTTCCTAGGTGGAGAAGGAAACAGCCCAAGAACTAAACCTTGCACCAAATGGAACTGTTGCTGAGTGCTGCATGACTTGCTTCATTGCATAAACTTTGCCCATAACAGCCAGAGAAGAAAAGGTAAGGCGAGGGAAGCATGGAGAATGTAATCCCAGCAGTGGGAGGGATGCACTGATTGGGAACAAGGCCCAGGAAATATTTAATTTTTATCAAGTAAGTGGTAAACTTGAGTGCAAATTGCCCTAGAAGAAAAAGTTGGAACATTTCGTAAACCAGTTGTGCTCTAATCCAGAATGTGATCCTTTCCATTCCTACGAGCTGCTCACCCTTTCTGAGGGTGTTTTCCTCTGTGTCACACAGGGACAGTGACTTTTTTGGGGCTGATCTGGCTGTGCTCTACAAACCACACAGGTATCATTAACAGAAGTGTCAGAGGCTTCTGCTGTCTACGGGGGGCACAGAATTCACGTATTCCCGCTTTCCAGTGTTGTTTATTCCTGATTTTGTGCTGTTTCCTGCTGTCTCAAGTGAACAGGATGTTTGTACCTTCCTGGTCCCTCGGTCAGGACTATGTGCAAAACCCCTGGAACTGCATTTGTTCCACAGGTTTGGATTATGGTCTAGAAAGCAAATAAATGAACTTTTATGGCATGAATTTGCCATATGTAAAACATTCCCGAGTGTTCCCAACAACTCCTCTGGTGCTGTGGTGTATTTGAACTGCCTGTCATTAACATCAAATAGTGGCAAAAGGAATGAAGTGGGGACTTGTATTGCAGCAATACAATGTGTTTTATTTTACTGGGAACATGTTATAACTTTTAAATCTAAGGGAAAGCACTTGCATAAGCAGAAAAGATCAACAAATACAGCTTTTACCTCATCCACCAAAGGCTACTGTTTCTTGATTTTAATTTTTAATTAACACTGTGATATTGTAAAATGCATCCCTGGACTGTGAACATCCCGTGTCATTTGTGCTGTTACAGCCAAAAAGATAATTCAAAATTAAGAAAATAAATGTAAGTCCCATGCTCTGCAGGCTCCTCAGAGCACATGGACCTGATGCTGGATTTGGGTAGATGATGATATCACGCCTGAATCTCCTCACAGCAACCAAAAGGGAGTCAAAATTACAACTAGTTTCTTTTCTAAATGATTCTTTAGCTCCACGATATATTTTTTCCATAGAAATTGGTGCAGGCTTAGAGTTCCTGTATTGAGCCCTGAGGCAAAGAATGCTAAGATGAAGCTTTGGAGAAAACTGACCAAAACACTTTTCTGTTACAGGTCATGAAAAATCATTGTGGCTGCAATTTTTATACATTTCTAACTATGAAAGGACTCATTTCCATCCCTTCAACATTTCTACAGCTCAGTCTTCATGAAGGTTGTGTCTGCACTTGGGAAGAGAAGCTGATGTCAGATAAGTGCTCTGATAGTTACCACATGGATTTACACAGCCTGGGAAATACATCAGACCCTGACTCCATGGCTACTCAAATTTGTTGCCTTCTCACTTGGCCTGAACTGATACTTTGATTTGTTAATGAACCATTGATTCAGGGTGAAGCAGCAGGACAACTGAAAACAGGAGTTCACTAATAAAAACATTTCCTTCTTAAACCAAGTGGATCTGTGCTGTTTGGGGGAGAAAAAATTACTCTCCTGGAATGCAAATGACTGTCTTGCATTGTACTGTATCCCATACCAATGGCTGAAAACACACAGACACCCCCCCCAGGAACTGAATCCCAGGTAATGCTGCAACTTATTTTTTCTGAGTTCTCAATAAAACTTTCTACTTCTTACCCATTCCTTTTCCTAGGCCTACAAATTGCAGACCTCTGCTGTTTTCCAGGACACTGGCAGGAAGGGCTCTCAGATTAATTACAGCAGCAAAGGCACATCCAACAGCAGCAATCAGTGACTCTACAGTTAGAGTTATATTTTTAAAACTGTAATTGTCTGAGAGTGTAATATAAATGGTTCCTGAGCACGTAAAAGATTGCACACCTTCACAAAAGTTACCTCTCCAGTCATTGGTAAGCCCTTCTTTCACGTTTAAGCAGAATTTCTTCCTTGTTTCAAGTGATGGCAGAAATTTTGAAAATCATGTTTGCAAGAGAATTCCCCAAACATTCAGTGCTCAACCCTCCACTCACCCTTCCCGTGGCACTTGGCTTCCAACTTAGGATTTCAAAGGAGATGCAGTAAATGCAAAGTGCAGCTGTTGGAAAAGCCAGGAGAATTAGTGCAACACATCCAGATTCCTCACAGAGTTTAAGATACCAACACACCTTACAGCCTTACTCCTGCTCTCCATGCACAAGCGTAACAGAGATGTCTCTTTGCTCATTCCCCCCAAAAATGTTTAGCTTAATATCATCCAAGCTCTGGCATCGCCCTCAAATGTTTTGTACCATGAAGAAAGAAAATATTTAAAAATACAAAATGATACTGAAAACTCCCTCAGAACCACGTTCTGATGGTTACTCCTTTAAAAACCTGGCAGAAGCACAAGGTGTGTGTGCAGGGCTTACCCAGTGAGCAGGATTGCTGTGACACATTTTCCACATGCTGCATCTTGAGAGAGGTGAAACAGCTTTTGTATACTGTTGCCAACACTGACTCACATCTTTTTCACTGTTGGTTTGTAGGGTTTTTCTAGTTGTTGTTACCCAGTGACTTCTCTAGTTAAGCTCCAGGTTACACAGAGTACAACAGTGAAAGGCTTTCCAGGCTGAGACACTGTGTTTTTGGCCTTCCAATGTTGGACACTGTCTGCCTCAGCAAGTTGCCCAGTTACACAGTCACAGCCCTAATGGTGTTTCAGAAACGCCTGAGGGGACCATTTTGTCCAAAATGTTGTTACCAGACCACTTGAAATGACCTGCCCTGTCCTCATTGCTGTGAGATATCCATCAAGGAGCGTGGCTGCTTTGTGGGATGTGCTGTCCCAGCCCCTCACACAGCCTGGGAGCAGGGAGGGTGTCCTGGCCTCACCCCCTGCCTCTCATGCAGGATCTGTGCACACCTCACTCTATTTTTGTCCCGTTAAGCACTGATTTCTGTCATTTTCCCCACTGCTCTTCCCCTCAGTCACACTTTGCTGTCCCCAGGGTGGGCACTGGGGCTTGGCCATGTCCGTCCTGCCCTCGCAGCCCCGGGGGACACGAGGGGCACGTTGTGTGTACCCCTTTCTCCAGCACTGCCCTGCAGGATCACGGATTGTCAGGGTGGGAAGGGACCTCTGGAGATCATCCAGTCCAACCCCCTGCCAAGGCAGAGTCACCTGGAGCAGGTGACACAGGAACACATCCAGGTGGGTTTGGAATGTCTCCGGAGAGGGAGAATCCAAGCCACCCCTGGGCAGCCTGTTCCAATGCTCTGCCACCCTCAACTTGAAGAAGTTCTTCCTCATGTTGAGGTGAAACTTCTTGTGTTTTAGTTTATGGCCGTTGCTCTTTGTCCTGTCGCTGGGCACCACTGAAAAGGGTCTGGCACCATCGTCTTGGCACCTGCCTTTGAGATACTTTTATTAATTAATGAGATTCCCCTCTCAGTCTTCTCTTCTCCAGACTGAACAGCCCCAGCTCCCTCAGCCTCTCCGCGTAAGAGAGACGCTCCAGACCCCTCATCATCTTTGCGGCCCCTGCTGGACCCTCTCCAGCAGCTCCTTGCCTTTGTACCGAGGAGCCCGGAACTGGTCGCAGTATTCCAATGTTTAATCACCCCTTTTTGTGAAGAAATTCCTCCTAACGTCCAACACAAACCTCCCCCGACGCAGCTTAAAGACCGCATCTTCCCGTCCTGCCGCCTGGTAGAGCAGCCCGACCCGCCGAGCTCCCCCTCACGGAGGGAGCACCGCCCCCGCCGCGGCTCCAACATGGCGGCGGCCCAGGCGGTGTGAGGGGAGGGGAGCGGCGGCCAATCAGGAGGCGCCCCGGCGTGTCGCGAGCGCCGGCGCGCGGGGGCGGTTGGCGCATGCGCGGCGCGCGCGGTGCGCTGAGGGCGGCGGGTCCGGCGGGTCCCGGCGGTGCCGGCCGATCCCGGCCGATCCCGGCGCGGCCGCACGATGTGGTTCGGCGGGGCCGTGCCCGCCGCCATCGCCGCCGCCAAGGAGCGCGGCTCCGTCTTCGTCGTGTTCGTGGCAGGTACGCTGCGCCCCGGGGCCCGCCCGAGCCCTGCCGGCCGTGTGCCGCCCGCCGGGAGGGATTTGTGCTGTGTCAGCCCCGGCCCCGGCCCGTGTGGGGCTTCGCCCCTCGCTCTGCCCCGCTGCGCTCGCCCGGCTCCCGCTGCCGCGGCGTCGGGGGCTGCCTGTGGTGTTTTGTTTGCTCCCCTCCCACCGACAGCGCGTGTTTCGTAACCGGGTGCCGCTGGAAGCTGCACGGCCCCGCAGCGCCGGGTGCGCGCTGCCCCCTGCCCGGGACGCACGGCCCGAGCTGCGCCAGGGCAGGGTGGGTGGGACGAGGGGGAATCTCTGCAGGGAAGGGGTCATTGGACACCGGGGTGGGCAGCCCAGCGAGGTGGTGAAGTCACCGTCCCTGGGGGTGTTTAAGGGAAGGCCGGACGTGGCACTCAGTGCCTGCTGGACACGGTGGTGCTTGGTCATGGGTTGGACTCGATGATCCCAGAGGTCTCTTCCAACCCGATTGGTTCTGTGATACTCTGTGGTTAGACAGGCCCTTTAACTCACTTCTTGTGCTTTTATGTATCTGCGTGTGTTGTTTCTTTAGGTTTTACTGTTGCCTTAATGGCTCATGGCTTCATTTGGGATGCCTCATGAAACAACAACGTGTGGCTTAGTGTGGTTCCCTCGGGAACTATTGAGCTGTGGGATTGGTGAGGCTGCGAGGAGAAGTTTCCTCCCAGAGGGGATGTGCACAGAAAAGTTAGTGCAGTTAAGTTCCCTTGTTGACACAACTCTTCTTATACCTGGAGAACAGCCTTTTCTGCTGGACAGTAAACATACTGCTGGAAATCAAGGTCTTCTCAGACCACAGATGGAGTAAGGATGGGGTGGAGCAGTTCATGAAGAGCTGCAGCTCATGGGAAAGACTCCCTTTGGAGAAGTTGGGAAGGGACCCCATCAGCTCGATCAGGGGAAGAGTGTGAGGAGTCCAGCCCCTGAGGAGGAAGGAGCAAGAGAGACAACGTGTGAGGAACTGACTGCAGGAAGGGTGGGGAGATTTGTTTTTATTTCTCATGATCCTACTCTGACTTTTGATTAGTAATAAGTGACACGAATTTTTCCCCAAGTCGGGTCTGGTTTGCCTGTGACAGTAACTGGTGAATGATCCCTCCCTGCCCTTATCTCTCCCATGAGCCTTCCATTTTATTCTGTTCCCCCTGCCCACTGAGGAGGGCAGTGGTAGAGTGGCTGAAAAGTGTATATTATAGCTTGTTTCCACTATTTTTTATGAAATAAAAATTGTACACAAACCAGGACCTTTTAGAATCTGATGTTGGCTGGGTGGATGCAGGAATATGCAGAGTGTGACAGAGATGAGTTTCTGGTTGCAGGGATGTAACCTAGTTTTGTCACTGGTGTGCTGGGAGGGTTTGTTTTGTTTGTTCTTGTGAGCCCTGGAAAAGGGGCAGTGTTTCTTCAGCGAGCCATATCTCTGAGAGCAGAGAGCTGGCGAGTTCTGCCAAGATCTGGTGCCCCCAGGCACCGTGGGATCAGGGCAGCTGACCTGGGCACAGCTGATCCTGAAGCATCAAGAACTCCCTTTCTCACTGTGTGTGGAAGCACGTGTGTTTGAAGGATGCAGAGTGCTGAAAGAACAGTCTATTTATATGTTAGCAGGGGTTGGCTCTGTCGTTTGGGTAGAAACATTTCAGGCTGCACAGTGGTGGTAACTTTGGGCCTTTACACTCCACGCTTCCCACTGGAGACAGGCACTTGAAAGCAGCTTTCTGAGCAGGAAAACAAGGATTCAGCAGCGTTCAGTGTCTCTGTTTTGTTTTGGACACTTTCATCCAAATAGTGGCTATGGGGATAAAAAAGGAACAAAATAAAAAAAATTAGTGAGAGAAATTGAACACATAAGTTAACTGCAGTTTTGAGGTGGCCACAATTTAGAGGTGGAGAAGAACTGTTAGGTACAGTCCTGACCAAAATGAGTGAATTCTGGTAGGTCCATCACTGGTTTCTGCCACCATCTCTTTGCCCCTCACTCCTCTTCTTTGCTCTTTACTTACTTTCTCTCTAGGAGATGAAGAACTGAATGATTCTTTCTGCTTCCAGGATGTTTTTCTGGTCAAGCAAGGAATTCTGTGGTTATTTGTCTTAAAAAGGAGATGGTGTTTGTGACTGCAAGCACAGTCATTCAGTCGGGTTTCTCCTTTACCATTTGTGTCTGCAGCTGAAATCCCAACGTTCTTGGGCTGGTGTTTGAGACCCTCAGGGCACGTTGTGGTGATGCAATGGGGGAGGTGTAGTAAAGAAGCTGTTGAACTCCTGGGAAGTTGCAATAAAAGGGTGGCTCCACACTCTGCAGAGAGCACGAGATAAAGCGTGTCTGCCTTGAGGAAACTGATGCTAAATGTTAAGGTGAGGTGTTCAATAGAGTTACTCTGTTGCATCAGTTAATTGCTGCAGCAGTTTCCCCCTGCTGCTGTGTAGAAAGCAGTGTTCCTGGTGGTGAAACATGGCTGGGGAACCCAGATAGGAATGGCTGGAGCTGTGTCAGGGAAGGTTTAGTTGGGTATTAGGGAAAGGTTCTTCCCCAGAGGGTGGTCGGGCACTGAGCAGGCTCCCCAGGGCAGTGGCCGTGGCCCCAAGGCTGCCAGAGCCCAGGAAATGTTTGGACAGTGCTCTGAGGCGCAGGGTGTGACCCTTGGGCTTGTCCATGCAGGGCCAGGAGTTGGACTCTGTGATCCTTGTGGGTCCCTTCCAGCTCAGGATATTCTGGGATTCTGTTCTAGATATTTTGTTGGTAGTTGTTCTGTAGATGATTTTGTAGCCTACGGAGTTAAGAAACGCTTTTCATTCCTGAAGTTATTAATCTAAAGTTCAGTTGTTCATTTGGTATGAAACCCCCTCTGTTCTGGTTGAGGTGTTTAAGATTATCCTTTCCAAAGGTTAGAAGTGTTCTGATCATGAAAATACCAGGCTACTCATAGAAAGTGCTTTTCAGAGTGAAGAAATGAAGGGGCGATGGTGAAAGTAAAAAGCTTCAAGATAAAATGTTTGTGTTTCTTTTTTAATAACATTTGTAGAAACCCTCCTTCCTTTGTTCATAGCTTTATTTTATAGTTTGTTTTTGGTTTTTTGTTTGTTTGTTGGGGTTTTTGTTTTTGTTTGTTTGGGTTTTTTTACAAAATGGTGCTTTGCAATCATAAACTATTTGTTAGTTCAATGTATCAAAACACTTTTCAAGTTAAATAAGTGAAATGACACAAAGGAGGAGGAGGAAGAGGTGAACAGCTTCGTATCCTGGCTCCCCTGGCATTTCCAGAATCAAAATCCTTACTCTTACTGAGTAGTTGTGAAATGCTGGACATGGAAAAGTCAGCTAGGCTTATCTCTCTCTTTCTGAAAGGAAAACACTTTTCCCTGATGACTGAGTGTTGAGGAAAAGGGGAGTTAAAGTCTGACAACCTGGGATGGTTTTGAGTAAAGTTCTCATACAGGAAATAAATTATTGCAGGAAAATTGTCTATTTTCCCTGCACAGGTTTCTAAATTTACCTGACCAAATTTAAGAGACGAGGACGTGTGACTGTGAATTGTGTGCAGATTGTTACACCAAGTGAACTAAAGTGATGCTTTTGTTTGAGAAACAACAAATCTGAGAGTCTTGGGAGCCAGAATTCTGAGGTGGTTGTGCTGCCTCAGTGTTTCACAGAATTATGAGTCATGTCATGCTCAAGCTTCACCTCTTGACCTCTCTGATGTTTTTCCTGTGACCTGGCAGTTTTCATTTTGGGATATAATTACTACTACCTGTGAAAAAAAACCCTTAACCCCCAAATGAGGAAGGGTTATCAGAACAAAAAGATGTGTGAGAATAAGCAGCTCTTCAGTGGGTAGTCACGGAATTAATCTGTGCCTCGTGGCAGAGAGCTTTATAAAATGTGAGTTATCAGCATTTTCATTCACAGGGTACATCTCAGACTGTCCTGTGAACTGCCCTGCTTCTATCTTTCAACATTCTTTCTTCTACAGCAGTTGTTTGTTTGGAAAAGTTAGTGTTAGACAAGTCTTGAGATATTTTTAGTAGCCTAATCGGATGAGCACATGTCCTGTTGAGTGTGTGGTGAAGCAGCTGCCTCCAAGCATGTGGGAACAGGAGAGGGGCCTGAACTGCTCCTGGCAGAACAGCTGCGTCCACTGACAGCAGGAGGAAAGGTTCTGACATAAACCAGCCTTAGTATTTACTTCCTTATGCAGAATAACAGTCAGAGAGGTGGATACTGTTACTCACTCCGATACTTCCAGGGGAAAATCGATACATCTGGTTGAAACCCAGGTGTTCAGAGTGGTTATGTTGTTGACACGAGTCCCTCTGAGAAGCCTCCTGACCAGACAGCAGCACTTCCCTAGGGGACTCCACACGGAACTCCTGATCCTGACAAGTCAAAAATACTGCATGGAATGGCAACTGGGATGGAGCAAACAAGTGGTTTGTTGTTGTCACCAAATAATGGCCTACTGTACTGCTGTACTTGTGACTCGGATTCTTCATGAAGTCCATTCCAAGCCGCTGGGAAGTAATACAGATTGAAGATAAACAAATGGTGACAAGCCAGGGTACTTGTTGAAAGATGGTTAATATTCATCAGAATTATTTATTAACCCACATCCTCACTGAACTGGTGCTTTGGAAGAGAAATGGATGATTGACATGTTTCATCTGAATTAAATAACACTTCTGAATCTGTGGCCCCACAACACCTTTTCAGTTTCTCTTACCTAAGTAGCTCCTCTGCTCCTGTTATTCCTGTTGCTCTGTGCTTCTCACTCCTTTTCCTCTCCTACTGTTCACGTCAAGAAAAGCATAAAATACAAAACTGAGATACAATTAATCCTGCAAATAAGTGTTTCTTGGTTTGTGCGTTTTTTTCACCACTGTCAAACTGTGAAACTTTGCTGAATTATGTGTTTCCAAGGAGTGGAGAACACGGTTTTGCCTGTCAGCAGCTGGTGAACCAGTATGTAATTAAATTTACAGTGAGGGGTAAGTGGCTGATAGTTTTGTCCCATTAGGAGGTGAAGTTTACTGCCAGGGAGGAGCAGCGGTTCCCTCTGTGCTGTGGCATCTCTGTGCACATCATGAGGGTGATCTGGAGCAAAATTGTCAACTGACATGAAAGCAATCAAGAGTGTCTTTCAAAGGTGATCCCAAGCAGTTGAAGCAGAGCTAAAATCAGAGCAGAAAAAGCAATTTGGGGTGGATTTAGGTTCACAGATGTGTTGTGTCTTGCAGGTGAGGATGAACAATCTACTGAGATGGCTGCGAGGTGGGAAGATGAGAAGGTGACTGAGGCTGCCTCAGATGGGTTTGTTGCCATTAAAATCGACACCAAAAGGTTTGAGCCTATTCTAATTCTGTCACTTATACCATCTTTCATTGTTGATGATGAGAATAAGAGGCTTTGAAGTCCTCACCCTGATTAGGAGATATTCTAAATACAGGATTCCAGAGCATAAGTGAGTTCAGTACTCCTGAAGCCTCTAGGGCCTGAAAAAAATGTCAGAATTTACTGTTGTGTTCTGCACAGATTCATTGTGTATTTCTGACTGTAATCCAGTACTAGTAAAAGAATGCTTCAAGTTGTCCTTTCTCAACAGGAGGAGACATAAAAGTGCTATAAAAAAAGCTGGAATCCAAATGAAGTGCTGGAGGCAGTTCTTGATTTGCCAAGTTACATAATGAATTAAAAACCTTTCATGAATTCAGAAAGATAAAAATCTGTAAAGCCCCAGAGAAAATGTGTTTGCCTCCATTGTAACAGATAGAATAGACAAGCATTGAAGTTCCTGGGTAAATTGCTCAGCTATTTTTGTTACGTTTGTGTTCCAGTCCAAGTGCACAAAGTGCACTGACATTTCCCAAAATGGTATTATTTTGAAATGCTCTATAGACATTTTATTAGGTTTCCTATATTATTTGTGCTCAACAGACTAGATTTCTTCTTCCTGAACTGCCTCTTAGCACTGCTTCCCTCGGTCTGATGTAGTCAACTGTGATAACCAGGGATTGTCACCATGTCAACACTTCTGCAGAATGTTAATGAGAAGATGCAGTGCACATTTGCTTTTAGTGTTCTCTCAAGTATTTAAATAGTTTTGTAGGACAGTTATTTTTATGATGAAAGACTTAATCTGAAGTTGTTGCGAAGCGATTGCTCCTCCTAAATGAATCTTTTCTTTTCAACAGTGAAGCATGCCTGCAGTTCTCTCAAATTTGTATCCTTTGAGATCAGTTTAGATGCTGCATTATGATTACAGATAATTGCTCATTACAAGTTAATACTGTTCTTAAGACAAGTACTTACAAGCAACATTATTGAAAATACTTATTATGGCACAAAACTGTGCAATAAACAGATTCCATCTGTGTATTCAACTCACTGGCAGTTCTTAGAGAAAGTGAACAAGTTTATGTTAATCCTATGTAATTCTCTAAATAGAAAATGATTTTAAATTTATGTCACAGAATAACCACTGTTATTACTAAGCAGCTCTCAGTTATTAGCTGGGGCTCAGAGGTACAGGGGAGGAAGAACAAGCAGTGGACAGAGTTCTGTCAGGGAAACATCTGCCTGCCTTAAGAGGGTCACTGCACAGGGCTCTGTATGATCCTGGGGAAGGGGATTCAGAACCTCAGCTTGGATTTCCTCGATGCTGTAGAGAATCCATTGCTGTCCCCTGAATAGTTGTCTGACACTAAAACAGTCTACCCAACAGTCTGCTCCAGTCAAAGCATAATCAGTGGCTGGAAAAGTTGGAGAAAAATATTTTTGGTTAAAGCAGTACAAAGAAAAGAAGCAATACTTATCACTGGTGTGCAGTGTTTGCCAGTGTCTCTTTTTCCTTCCTGCCCTGGCACTGCCAGCTGGGGAGCAGATGCAGATAAGAGTGCTGGGCTGGAAGCTCCTGGAGGAAGGACTGGAAGTCACTTTAGGAACTCGTGTCGTTCACTGCCCTTAACTGTTGCTGTGCAGACCCCGTGGTGTGCGTTCCATCCAGCTTTTTCATAGGAGACAATGGAATCCCTTTGGAAGTCATTGCTGGCAGTGTTTCTGTGGAAGAGCTTGTTACCAGGATCCACAAAGTTAAACAGGTAACGCTGACGGGCTGGGCTGTCGGGTGTGCTCAGGACAGGGGATGGCCCTGGGGAAGGGGCAGTTACTGGTTCTGTGTCCTTCCAACAACAGAACTGCAACCTGGAGTTCAGCACACAGATTGAGCAGGCTGGAAGCACCCTGGGGAAGTGCTGCATTAACTTTTGACTCAGATTGGTTTAGATCAGGTGTGTAACACCTGCAGTGTTGAGGAAATGTGTTGAGATCTCTGAACTGGAATGACATGCTAATTACTCGCCAACTCATGTGTGGTTTTTTTAATACTGTTCTGTAATGTGGATTTATAAAATCATGCTGTGGAACATAATATAAGTGTAGATAGTTTTATCACTTTGATTTGATCACTTTGATGATTAATTTTAGTGCAAGACTAAAACTAGGAAAAGTTTGAAATGCATGACTGCACCACACTCAACAATATGTGATAATTCTGGTTTTATACTTCTAATAGGGCTAATTCTCCAAAACCAGCTCAGTCTTGACCTTTGAACCCGTGAAAAATATTTGAACTGTCATGGCCTCAGTTTTTTCCTCCAATTTCTTAGATGCACACGGGGAAAGGGCGGCCTTTGGAAAATGGCACTCAGTCACCTGCCCCCCATCCCTCCTCCCAGTGTGATGGTGCTCCAGAAAATACACAGTCCAGAGCAGCAGAGTCTTGTAACTCCTCTGAGCCTGCTCTGCCTGACACAGCACGACCTTCCACCAGTAATGGTGAGTGTTTTGACACAAATTCTTGCTAATTTACTTTGGAAATATTTTTTTTTCCTGAAAAGAAACTTTCTTATGTACATGGTAGTACATAGAAGGCACCGTGGACTCGTTGAGGAAAAACTCGTTGGGTATTCCAGAATGCTTCTTGCAAGTCCAGAGGGAAGAATAACTTGTCATTGTGCTTAGTTCTGATGAGTGAGGAATGGTTTATAACACAGTAAAAATTGTGCATGCTTTCCTGAAAAAGATTCAATTAAAAAGTTTCTGTGGGTTTGTAACCCGAAATCAAACTGTAGAGGGAAGTCTAAGTAGCAGAACCTCGGATTTCCTTGAGATATCCCAGCTGCTGTAAACTGTGGCTAACAATGGGCACAGTAATTTTCATTAAAGAAATACACCTTTATTTTTTCTCTTATGCATTACTTTCTTGTAAATCCCTTGCAGATGGAGCAAATTCTGGTGCAGCAAGCCAGGAAGCAACTAATTCTGCAGATGAGCAAGTGAGTGATGCTCAGCCTGTGAATGATCTTACTCTCAAGGTAGAAAGGTAAGTCTTTTGCAGACTTCCTGATGTTTTGTATTTGTTTCTCAGGAGGTTTTGTTGGGGTTTGGGTTGGTTATTTTTTAACAAACAGCCTTAATTACAGGATTTTAATCTGTTGTCATCTGGCAAACCTTTTTGTGACCTTGTTTTTGATTAGATGCCTGTGACAATACAAGGGCTGATACTTAAACAGCTATTAAATTCATCTCATTTTTCATGTACTCTGAAAGAAAGGGAATCTGGAAAAATACAAATATTTGCCTTTGATATAACTTTATACCACATGTTTGCTGTGAATTTTTGAATGAGTTAAAACATTGAACTGGAAATGGATGTAATAAAATCCTGACCCAGGTTTTATACAGAGATGCCTTCTTATTTCTTCTTGTTGATTTGAGGACTTTTTGTAGTTTGGGGATATTGAAGAATCCAGAGGGATCCTCTTCTGAGACTCTTCTTTTGCTTTGATCAGGGAACAGTGATGAGTTAGTTTTAGTTTTTGAAGTATGGTGATCAGAAACATCTGGTTCAAAACATGGTTCATTCCTTACATTGATTATTTTAAACACAGGATTTTTTGTATAAACTTGGTTTTAGTAAGGCTGACACTATTTGAATTATCCAGCCTAAAACCGGTCACACATATTTAGCAAATTGGATTATTTATAATATATAATTTTTAAATCTTAAACATTATTTAATTATATAATCAAATATTTGTTTATAATACTTAAATGCTAAAATATGCTTTTAAACTTCTTCTTGCTTAATACCAGTTTTCTTCCGAAGTTGTTGGACAACAGGGACAATTTTTACTTAACAGTTAAGACAATAAAATCAATTTTAATATAAATATCAATGTTGCTTTTTTAAAAATATCCATTAATCATTATACAAATCTGGCATAATTTATCCACAGCATTGTTTCAAGGGGGAAAAAGAGGCCAAGCTGTGTGCTAACTACCCCTTTAAGAAAACAGAACCACACAAACAAGATTTTTCTGGTTGTCTGACTTCTCATGTTTAGCTGTGCCTGCCCTTTCCCCAGACTTGAGTTATGCTGGGCTTTTATTGTCAATCTGTATTTACAAATTACTGGTCTTTTAAGTCAGTGCCTTGTTCTAAGGCCCCTTTCTGGAGAGCTGAGGCAGATGCTCGTGCAGCTGGGTCGGTGCTGTGTATTGTTGTGTTCCCTGTGGGAAGGGAGTGCAGAAGAAACCTGAGGGTTTAAATAGCTGAGAAGAGGCTGAGGTTTAGTGTTTGTTACCACCACATATTAAATAAGTAAATTATTCTATGCCTTCATAAGTTGGTCCAGCAGTAAGAACATGCAGGATTCTTCATTTACTGAGGGGGAGAGGACAAAGGGAATGTGTTGGAACCCCACTAAAAGCTGGAAAGGAGGTGGTGAATCCCCAGCTGCCTTGGTATGGATGGTGCAGCCCATGTGAGTGAGTCATGACTGTTGGTGGGGTATCAGCACTGTCCTACAGTTCATTTCCACGGGTCCTGCTCTGTGTTTGCAAATGCTTCCTCAGCAGCTTAAAATACTGCAGTAAGGCTTCTCACTTCATTCCTAAATTCAGATTAACGAAAAAGCTCGAAGAGAGGCGGGAAGAGAAAAGGAAAGAAGAAGAACAGGTAACACAAAAATGTCAAACCCCTTGCAGGGTATTTTATACCCTTATTTGAATAAGTTCCTTCTGAAACAGATGTACCTCAGTCTTTTCTCTTGTCCAAAAATTGTGGCCCAATGTTTGTACCTTTCTATTCAGAAAGAAATTAAGAAAGAAATTGAAAGGAGAAAAACTGGCAAGGAAATGCTGGAGTACAAGAGACGACAGGAAGAAGAGATGACCAAACGGATGTTGGAGGAGAGGAACAGAGAGAAGGCCGAGGAGAAGGCGGCCAGAGAGCGCATCAGGCAGCAGATTGCGATGGTAAATGGGCACCTGGGGACAGCCCTCCTGCTCCTCTCTCTCACGGGGCCACTGGTGTAGTGAAGTGATAACCTTTCCGTGATGAAACTTTGAGAGACTGTTCGCTTCTCTGTTTGCAGGCCTGTGATTTTGGTGTTGGGGGTTGATGTGGCATTTCCTGTGTAAAATTTCATTGTAAAATGAAACTTCTGCTTTCGTGTTCATGATGATCTTTTCTATCTGAACAAACATACCAGCTTTTCTGTCATACTGCTTGAGCCTAGAGGAGAGTTATCATTTAAACATACAGATCAGTGCCATTTTAGCATGGTGCTGAAAGAGCAGCACAGGGAATATTTAACTGTAGAACACACACGAGAATACCGGTCTCAAAATGGCAGGGAGGGTTATTTTCTAAGTCTATGCAAATGGGTGTGCATAGATGAACTGAAATTCTTCCTCGTTATTAGGTTTTGCTGCAGAACACTTAGAACTGCAGTCGTGTAACTTGGCATAAGATTTTTGCCTTTCTCTTCCCTGGAGCGTTAAACTTGCACGGGAAGATCATCTATTAACAACTGGCTGTGGGAAGTGACTCATGAGGAGTGTGGCTAATGACACAAGATTGAGCAGCTTGGTAGAGAATAATTCCTTGCAGCACTGCTGTCTTTTCTCCGTGTGCTCTGCTCCTGCCTGTGCAGTTCTGTCTGTTCACCAGTGCAGATCGTGCTGGTTGTTTGTCTGAATGAACGCTGAGGTTTCTCTTTGCTCCTCCTGCCAGGACCGTGCTGAGCGAGCAGCTCGCTTTGCAAAATCCAAGGAAGAGGCAGAGGCTGCAAAAGCTGCAGCTCTTCAGGCCAAACAGGCTGAAATAGAGGCCAGGAAAGAAGCAGCTCAAAGGGAGAGAAGGTGAGCTGCTGGAGAGAAACAAGGGTTATTTTGGGGAGAGGTAAAGAAACAAGGTTTTAAGAGATTTAATATCTATCCTATTCTATTGACAACACATTTCCATATTAAACTGTTTAAATGGTGACATTAAAAGTTGGCTTTTTTCCAACATTTATTCATAACTATTTACATGAACATTATGTTCTCTGATAACTTCTATCCTTTTGACATTGCTGATTATGAAACACCACCTTTCCTTGTGTGTTACTTTGGTTAGATAAGAGCTTTTTCTGCCTGATCTTTGATTTAAATACCAGGTATGAGGGGGCTGGGTGGGGGATAGATAAGGTGAGGATGTGAATGGTAACGAGGGGACAGAGTGGCTGACAATGTCAGCACTGCTGGGGAGTGGTGCTGATCCAGCTGCTGGGCTGTGTGGTGGGACCTTGTCCGAGCTGCCTCCTGCCCTGCCCAGCACTGCTGTTTTAAGTATTCTGACCTACAGAGACTGCATGGAGTTCTGGAGGAGATGCAGGGTGAGAGATAAGCAAGTGCTTATCCACTGGGAGTCCAACCCACCTGCACTGCCAGGAGCTGGGTGACTGTCCCTCTGCGCCACGTTTCAGTCTGACCAAGCTAAAGCCCCAGGAGCGTCTGGGAGTGCTCGTTGCTGACTGACCCCCCTGTGTGTCCTGCAGTGCAATAGCCAGGATCCAGTTCCGCCTGCCGGATGGATCTTCCTTCACCAACCAGTTCCCATCGGAAGCGCGGCTGGAGGAAGCAAGGCAGTTTGCTGCACAGGTAAGTTACAGCTTGGTGTGGCATCAGCCGGTTGTTGATTGTGGTGGAGTTGTCACCAGCTCCTCTCCTGGGCGAGTATTTGAAGGGGGTTTTGGCAGCATCATTTTCTACTGCCACCTTTGTGTCACTGCCGTGGATCCTTAGTAAGAGGTGTGGAGAAGTGAAGGATCCCTCGTGTCCTACTGTGAAGATGATTGATAGTTTGATAAGAAATCTTAGCAAGGTACACAAGATATACCCAGCTGGCAAATGAGCAGTTGTTTGGAAGTGAACAGTTATAAATGTCATACAAATGCAGAGTTTCCTTTCTGTTTTCCCAGACGGTTGGGAACACTTACGGCAATTTCTCCCTGGCAACAATGTTTCCCAGGAGGGAGTTCACCAAAGAAGATTACGGAAAGAAGTTACTGGACCTGGAGTTAGCACCCAGTGCTTCAGTGGTGTTGCTGCCGGTGGGTGTTGGTTCATTTTTCACTACTGCAGCTGGGTGTTTGCTGTTAGTCAGCCCTGATAATATTTGGCTCGAATTTGGGGCTTTTCTGTGTGTGCACAGATTGCAAAATTACTGTGGTTTTTGTGGAGATTCATTTGGAGTTTTTCTGAAGCAGATAAATGGTGGCACTGATATTTGTGTGTCTAATGTGTGCCTGCTGAGCTGCTTCTAAATTACGTGTATAATACTCTGTCTACAAGAGCACGACTGCAATACCTGACAAATGTGCTTTGTGTGTTCCTGGCCAGGCGGGAAGACCTGCTACTTCTGTTGTCCAGGCCTCAGGCAGTGACCTGTGGAAGTTCCTGGGCACGATCCTTTACCCCCTCTTAGCGGTTTGGAGGTTCATTAGCAACTTTCTGTTTACGAGCCCACCCCCCTCGCAGCCCGCGGTGAGAGCAGCTCATCAGCAAGACCATTCAGCCCCCTCCACGTCCAGCAGCCTCGAGCAGAGCAGGTGAGACAACAGGTCAGGGCAGCTGGAATTGTTTCAGTCTTGTAGTGGGGAACTGCACTTCAGTTACAGACCAGAAAAAGCGTTGTCTTTAAAAGTCACTTATGAACAGGGAATTCAGCTGTAACTGCAAAGGTGGCTTCACTTCAGCTTGGGGTGATATTTATTCCTTAGTCTGATACTTTCTACTTTAGATACTGTGTTGAAAATGAGACATCAAATGGTTATGGGGTGGTTGTACAAGAAACTCAGGCAGTTGGAGTCTGATTCTGAGGGGTTTTGTACTGCATGAGATCTCCCCTGTACCAGGAGAGCTGCTGGGCTGTTCTGGGTGACGCAGCCACATCTCCCTCAGTGCCAGGGAAATGAGATTCTGTCAGCTTGTCCCACTGCTGAGTGACACATTTTCACCTGGGTATTGCTGCCCAAGGAAACAAAGGGCTGAAGAAAACTCCGACTGGGGCTAAGAGAAGGAAGGATGTGTGATTTGTGTTTATTGCATCTGCTGCTTCCCTTGTGTAATTATTGCTGGGGAATCTCAAACCTCTGTCCTTTGTGCCCTAGGCAAGCAGTCAGGAAACGAGCCGTGGAAAAGCGGGGGGAAGACTTCAAAAAAGAAGGCAAAATATACAGACTGAGGACTCAAGATGATGGAGAAGATGAAAACAATACTTGGAATGGAAATTCTACACAACAAATGTAGTTTTGAGTAACTGCAGTTACTATCTGGCTGCTTTTTTTTTTTTTTTTCTTATCCCCTTCTCTTGTTTGATCTCAGTCAGCTAAAGGTTCTGGACAAGTGGGGCTCATTTTACACTGACTGAATTACTTAATTCTTATTCCTGCGGTGGAGTATGGAATGGAGTCACCTATGTCAGAAAAATCAAGTGAGTATAGGTGAGACAAAGAAGTAAAAAGACTGAAAACCTCTATCAGCTTTCATAATTATTACCCTCTGCCATAGAAAGGTACTTTTTAATCTATAAATATTCTGCTACATGAATCTAAGGGCCAGACATATTAATATAAAGGTCATGGTAGACAAATGACTGATTAAAATGAGGGTTTCAGAAGCACTATAAGTAGCAAATCAGGTAACTAATTTATGTTTAACTTTTTTCTTGCTTCTGCAACTGCAAGCAAAACCTTGTAGTTTTTAATTCCCTAAGCACTCAATAAACTATTTTCCAGAAAACATCTCTGTCTCGTGAAGTTCCTCTGAAGATCTCATGGCACAGGGGAGCAGGAAACTCAAAACACAGCAGAGAAAGGTTCTGATGCAGTTTAAAGGACTTTGCTGTACGTGACATAAAGGAAAAGGGGGGTAAAACCCCACCCTGTGCAGCAGCTGCACCAGGACAGTACATTCCAGAGCAGTTTTCAGCAGTATAAGCACTAACTTATCTTAAAAACACTGAGAAGCAGCAGAGCTTTGAGGGGCTCCCCTCAGATCCACTGAAGATGCTGAAGCAAGAACAGGTTCCAGCTGAAACTCGGAAACCTCTCGTGCAGGTAAGAACAATCACTTTGGTCCTTAAGAAATCAGACCAATAATGCCCGTGGAGAAGAAAGACGGTTACCATAGAAAAATCATTTTCATCCCCATTTTAAAGCTGGGCAAAGCAAACACCACAATGCTGGGGAGCCATCTCTGAGGCAAGACACAAAGCTGCAGCAGTACAAGAACCAGGGTTCTCCTGGTGGGAGAGACTTTGTTTTTAAGAAAAACCAAACCCAACCATCATTTGAGCAAGTGGGAGTGTTACATTTCACTTAGTTCTACGTGGGATTGTTTGGGGGATCTTTTGGCTAATTTTCCATATTTGTATCCAAAAAGAGCCAAGGCCAAGGCTCCAACTCCCGAAAGAGCGAAAAGCACGTACAGGGCGATTTCTGCGCTCTGGGATGTCAAATCCAGTCCCAAGAAGCTCACGGTGTCAGCTGCTCCTGGAGTGGGGTCTGGTGGTGTCACTGGAAACAATAACCAAGTGTTAGTGCAGAGCCTGGGGGAGCTGTTCCATGCAGGTTTGGGCACTGCTGCCTCCTGCCTCCACACTGTGCTGTTCCCTGCTCCGGGGGATCACGGATTGACACACTTCTGGTTTGGAATGAAGGCACAGCTGAGGCTGATGGTGCAATTCCTGAGTACAGGTGGGGCTTCTCAGGCATCCACAGTCATCCCCAGACCCCCACACTACCACAACATCCCCTTGCCCTCCTCTAGTTCAGAGAACACAAAGCCCAAAAGAATCGGTATTTCCAAAGGCTTACCCAAAACACCGATTCGTACAAACTACTCCAAACAGATCAGAAAAAATGCTGTGGGGGTACTGACTGTGTGAGGTTTGGAAAACATCCTGGGCAGTTCTGTTAGTCAGAGAAAAGTCTAATGGAGTAACTCTCCTGCTTCGTGGAGACAGGTGTGTGTTGAGGGGCTCTCACACAGGATGCCAGCGTCAGTCTGGTTTTGCACACAGGAATGACATCCCTGCACATGGATGTCTCCAGCCATAACAAGGACTGATGATGATAAGAGCCCTTAGAGGGAGTACTGAATTATGTCTCTAAAGACTGTAGATTATGGAGAACGTTTGGAATTGGAATCAGATGCAAGCACATGATTCCTGCTGCACTGCTTACCTTCCGGCTCCAGCTCCAGACAGGGATGTGGGCCCGTTGCTGGGTCTGGAAACCCATTGCAGTTTATGATCTGGGAGTAGAACCTGGCAGAGGCCTTGGGGCGCCGTGGCAAGGCGGGGTCTGAGAAGTTGACGTGGTAGAGCCCAAACCTTTCATCAAAGCCCACGGCCCACTCGAAGTTGTCCATCAGGGTCCATGCGGTGTAGCCCCGCAGGTCGACGCCGTCGTGCACCACGGCTGGGGCGGGACCAGAGAGAACAGGTCAGTGTGAAATGCTCCAGAACATCCACACTTGACACTCCACCTCACTCGTTTTTGGGGTTTTTTTCCCCCATTCCCACCTCTCTCCCGTGTGGACTCAGCTCAGTTGCTTTCTGGCACTTCAGCTGCCAAGTTACAGCCCGGGTAGTTCATTCAGTGCCCAGGACTGAGGACTGCTTTTCTCTGCTCCAAAAATCAGAGCTTTGGTCCGAGGAACAAAGGTTTGGGAACAGAGCCATCAAAATGCAAGGGTTGGTGAAACAAGTCTTTGTGGGGCTTCTCTGCTCCGAGGCAGTCAATGAGCACTTCCTGCACACCTGGCTGGCAGTTCCCAGCATGACAGAAAAGCAAATTGAAAAAGCCCTTTCCTGAAGTTGCCTGAGCACTGCTGTAATTGAAACTAGTTTGGGGGTTGTTTTTTTACTATTTTTTTTAAATGCAGTTTTTAGACACAGCAGTAGTCAAACTAGGAGCCAAAATAGGTGTTTATCAGTAGCACCTCCTCTCGCCAGCTGCAGCTAATGAGGGAACCTGCCCTTACCCTACTAAACCCAGGGTTTGTTCTCCCCTTAGATCCCCTTTCCTGGCACAGTTGTGACTGTCCATGGGCACTTCTGGGTAAGCCCAAAGGCTTTTGGAAGTGGGTTCAGTAAAGTTAGGTATCTATGAGTGTGTACCAGGCGTGATGGCAGTGGCGTTCCAGCCCTTGCTTTACCCCCATCAGCCTCCCGCTCTCCAGAGCTCTGACCAGATTCCCACAAGCTGAACACTCCTACCTTTCAGCGCCTCGTTGATGTAGCTCCGGTAGTAATGCATCCTCTGAGTGTCGTTGAAGACAAAGGCGCCCCTCTCCGAGATGCCGTTCTCAGTCACATAAACGGGGGGGTTGTTGTACTGCTCCTTGATCCACCGCAGGATCTTGCGGAAGCCGAAGGGCGTCACCTTCAGCCAGGTAGAGCCCGAGCCCAGCCAGCTGCGGTCGCTCACGGTGGCTACGCCCCTGAGAGGAGACACTGGGGAGGAGCAGTCCCAGCTCCCGGCACGGCAGTGCCCAGGGCTGAGCTGGGGCTGCTGCCCACAACCCTAAAAAACCCCACTCACAAGAGGTTTTTGTACAAAACACTCCTGCTGTGCTTTACAGGCGCATTCCGTGTAAATCAGCCGTGGCTGAGGGGGTGATGTTGGCTCCAAATCTTTGCACACCGTGACCCCAGTTCTACTTTCCAGTGTATCATGTGGTGCTTGAGCAGATAAAATTGCCCTGCACACCCACACACAGGAATGCAAGACTGAGCCCAGTGTCCTATGGGGCCAAACCACAGGGGCTGGGATGCAGCAGCAAAGGCAAGTTACAACAATTTCACACATTTCCTGTGGAAACGTTTCGGAAAGCCGACAATTTCAGCCTCATGTGTAGTCCCACCATTACTTTAATTCCCATCAGGAAAACTGATAAGCTCCTGTTCTTTACCTTTTGAAGCTGGGGAATGAAATTAAGTGTTTAATAAAAAAATCTTTACTTCTATATACCTAAGCATGAAGTGATTTAGCAATTTAGGCTTTGAACTCACATTTATGCAATGCAGTGAGGGAACTAAAACTGCTTAACAGCAAATGGAGCAGTATCTAAAAAGCAGGATAACCTCACAGTTCAAACTGCAGACTGGAGGCAGGAAACACGATAAAAACTATTATTTGCACCTGATCCCAAACCACTGGGAAACTCACAAGTCCAGATTCCTTCTTTTAACAGATCCTCTAATTTTCCTTGTTCTATTTCAAAGATTCATGTTCATCATGGAAATAACAGCACCACAGGTCCTGTTTGGGGCTACTTCCCCCAGTATTGGTTATAACATCTTAAAATACCTGTCTCACAGCTTTATTTGCTATCAATTTACACTTGTCAGTTGGCCCAGGCTCCAGGTGTGCAGATTTGACTTGACCAATAATTTACTTCATCTCTTACCTGTCAGAGTCATATGACTGAACAACCCTGGGAAAGTTTAGGTTGTAAGCCAAAACTGTGGTGTAGTGGTTCAGACCAAAGTAGTCGTATGTGCCTTTAATTCTTTGCTTTTCGCTCTCAGTAAATTCTGGAAGTCTGCAAGAGGAAACAGAGAACACAGCCTGAACGGGACTGGCACCATGATCCTTCTGGAGGAACAGAGGAGAAAACAGGAGGAGCTGGGAATGGAAAATAAGAAATGTAATTCAGAGGGACCAGCGAGTTCTCAGTGCTGGAGATCAGTACCCAGTTTCAGGAAAAGTTAAAACAAATTTACCAGAGTTGTCAGGTAAAGCACTGTGTCTAATGTCTAAATACTGTATCACTGAGCTGCCAACTTGTTACCCCAAGGATGTGTTATATTAGTAAATTTAGTTTGCAAGAGAGGTGAAGACAGGGAACAGGCAACCCCCCCTGCTGTGGAACTCGATGTTCTTTAAGGTCCCTTCCAACCCAGACTGTTCTATGGTTCTATGAAAATGTAGGCTACAAGCCTTCTGTGAGGATACAACGAGCTGTTTACAGTAACACTGCAACAGAGCCATGAAATGCAGCCCTTCCATCACAGAAGAGCTGCAGGTTTGAGCACAGCAAGGGGAGCAAGGGCAGTGTGTGCCTGGGCTCTTACCGGGACTGGCTCAGGCCCTGGGCCAGGCTGCGCTCCCGAATCCTTCTCTTCATCACTTCACTGTAATCACCATTTTTGAAAATGGGGTGAGCAAACCAACCTAGGAAAAACTAAACCAGGAAACAAGGGAGGATAAATCACGTATCAAAACAAGGGGTTTAACCACATCTCTGTCACCTGCTGCTTTATAGGTGATACCCTGATTTATAACAAACAGGCACGTGGAGGTGCCCAGCAATGCCCATATAAAGGCAGTAAATTTAATCAGCTTTTGCCACTGCCATCATATTTTGTCTCATTTCTGTTGCCTGCTTGATCAGCCCCCATAGGAGAGTGACACATTTCCTTGCAGTGATGCCTCTGGCTCATCCTTTTCTTTCAGGTCCTGGGCATGTCCAGCCCTGGGAGAGGGGGTGTCCCCACGGACAGAGCCGGGAGCAGCAGCAGAGCCGTGACCAGGGGTGTCTGTACCTGCATGAATCGTCTGGAGGCTTTGATGTCCTCCTGGCTGTGCGGGTTCCGCGGCTCTGCCCAGTCAGAGTTGATGGTGATGGAGATGAGCCCTCCCTGCCGGGCCCTGTAGGTGTCGTTGTAGAGGTGCCAGACCTCGGCGTGGGCCTTCAGCAGGTTGTGTCCCACCACGTAGGGGGCTCGGCCCGGCCGGCCGGACACTCCTGCAGGGACAGGGACAGCACAGCCAGGGCAGCAGCACTTCCCAGCCTTCTATGGCTGCTGCCAGGTTAACTCAATGCCCAGGACACCCAGAACTGTCCGTAAATGTTTCAGCCCTGGGCTGAAATCGGTCCCTGGAGCTGAGGTCTTCTCCGAGCAGCAATTCTAATCCAGGGGCTGCAGAGGAGGGCTGGATTAGAGGAGTGGGAGAAGGAGGATGGGTCTTGGAGGTGACAGGCAGAGTGAAAGAAGGACCTGCCCCTCAGCAATCCAAACCCCCTCTATGCACACCACACCGCCTTGCTTGCCCCACCATTGCCAGCCCCGAGCATCTGCTGTGCCCGCAGTGCCTCGAGGGCTCCGAGGCTGTGCCCAGCAGTCCTACCTGGAGCAGCTGTGCCAACACCATAGCCAAGATAGGCAGTGTTGTAGGGTTCATTGAGGGTTATCCAAAATTTCACTTTATCTCCCAGCCTCTGGAAAAGGAGCTCAGCATATTCCTTAAACCTCTGAATTATGGTGTCGTTCTCCCACCCACCGAGGTCCTGCAGCGCCTGCGGGAGGTCCCAGTGGTACAGAGTTACCTGTGGGGACAGACAGCAAGACAAAGGTCACTCTCACTTCTGGAGATAAGGACAGTAACCCAGACTCCTTTATGAACACACAAAAACTGTGCTTTGATCTGCAGCTCCCTGTCCCTAACGGTGATTGAGTTTGTGGAGAGCACTCACGCACTCAAATGAAACACCTTTCTGCCACTGTTTCAGTCTCTTTAGGATGTGGGGAAATGACTCAAACTCCAGGGACTGCCTGATGAGATGGAGCTTTTACCAAAAAGCACCTTGTGACAGCAAGAACTCATCAGTGAAGAGCTGCTGCACTTGCACTGACTCTTCAGGTGAAATACAATCCAGCAGAGCACCAGTGTGGGCAGGTACAGGGTTATGGGACAGGTCAGATTCACTCAACAGAGCTGACAGAGCTGACTGATGCAGTGCTACTGTCCATTGTATGTGATCCTGTTGGTCAGTGGAGATTCCTGGCTCCTGAGAAAAGAATAAAGTCACACCTGTCTCTAGGAAAGGCAAGAAGGAAGATCCTGGGAACTACAAACCCACCTCATGTTTCTTTGCAGAATGCAGTGAAAAACAATGAAAACCAATTTCTCTGTGAAGGAGGGTGTGGATGGGAATACACACACATTGCTCTGAGCACCAGACTTGGGTTCAGCTGTTTTTAAGTCACCTCAAAGTCAGCAGTTTCAGTTACCTGAGGCCTGATGTTGGCTGCCAGAAGGGCGTCGATGAGCCTTTCGTAGTAGTTCAGTCCCATTTCATTGATGTACCTGGTGGTCCCATCTGGGAGAACACGGGACCAGGAGATGGAAAAGCGGTAGTGAGACACCTTGAGGCTTTTCAGCATTTCCACATCCTCCTCAATCCTGTGGTAGCTGTCACAAGCTACGTCTCCAGTGTCATCGTTGCTGATTCTCAGGGGAGTGTGAGAATACTTGTCCCAAATGCTTAGTCCTTTCCCGTCTGCTCTCCATCCTCCCTCAATCTGCAGTTGAAGATGGGGGGGAAATTGTCAGTAAACCCTAAGTTTAGGTCTTGGCCTAGCAAAGAATTCAGCCTGTTGGTGTTCGTGGTGCCCCACGAACCTGTGTTAAGCTGATTATCAGCTCAAGACAGGAAATAGCAGTGTTTCTGCTGCACCCTGCGCCTCGAGGCAACACACACCAGCAAAGCACAGTGTCCCAGAGCAGGCAGTGTTCCAGTTCACTGCTGCTCCACGTTGGCTGGCTCTTATGCAGCCCATGCTGCTATCCCAATTCCCATGGTATAACCATGCCCTTAAAAGACTTCCAAGTTCCTCCCTCTTACAGCAGTTGCTACACTGACCCTTAATTATAGTAAACCCCAATGTTTAATTACAGTAAAACCCAATGTTACAAAAGCTGTAGGTGTCCTCATCCAAATTGAATTAACTGTCCACAGACACTCCAAGAGTCCCTCTCTATTTCCTGACCTGGTATGCTGCAGTGGCTACACTCCACAGGAAGTTCTTTGGGAACTCTCCGTACAAAAACTCATCCTCTTTGGGCAGTGGGATCCCGTTGTTGTGGATGATTTCAGCGTAGTACACGGCCGAGCGCTTTGGGGTCCTGGGCCTGTTGGGGTTGTTAAAATCGACCTGGAGCAATCCAAACCTCGGGTCATAGCCATCCAACCACGCAAAGTTATCCATGACAGACCAAGCGTTGTATCCCTTCAGATTAACGCCATCTAACCTGGAAGCTGAAAGACCAGAAACAGAAGGAAGGGCACCAGTGGCATAATCACACATTAAATGAACCCCGAGGAACTCACGTGCTTTCAGCTTCATGAAGGTCATTAAGAGACTCTTCATAGCTGGAGGACACAAAGCACAAATGGCCACGCAGAGGAGATCACAAAAAGAAACAGCATGTTTGTACTGTGCTCAGGATATTTAAAGACTGGTACAAATCACTTTTAAAAACGGCTCTTCAGAGGAATAAAGTAACCAGAAATCTAGAGAGCAGACACACAACCCCAACAGAACTAAAGCAAACACTGGTACCTTTTAAAGCTTCGTCGATGTATGTTTTGTAGAAAAATATCCTGGCAGTGTCATCCAGATCCGACGTGGTGTTTATCCCCACCCCGTTCTCAATGATGTATATTGGGGGATTTCCATACTCCTCCTTGATCCAGTTCAGGGCCCTCCTGAGCCCCCAGGCCACGGGCCGATAGCCACTGACACCTGAGTAAGGCCAGGAGCTGTCGGCGCTGACCGAGACTTCCTGGTCGTACTCGTAGGAGAAGGGCCTGAGGCGGGTGGTGGAGTGGGCGATGATTTTGGAGGTGTAGGTGTTGAAGCAGAACACGTCGGCCGTGCCCCGGATGTAGTCGCGCTCCTCGGCCGTGAACGCCGGCAGGCGGGACGAGGGCAGCGCCTGCAGCTCGCTCCTGTTCCCAACCTTCCACTTCATCACCTCAGGGTAGTCCCCGTTCTTGAACACGGGGTGTGCAAACCAGCCCAGCAGGAACTGCAGGTACCTGTCTGCAGCCTCCACGTCCCGGGGGTCGCCGGGGGACTTGGGCTCGGCCCAGTTGATGTGGGGGCACAGGGCGATGACCCCGCCCTGGCTGGCCCGGTACCTGTCGTCGTAGGTGTGGTAGGCCCTGGCGTGGGCCTTCAGCAGCACGTGGGCAACCTTGTAGGGAGCGGTGCCGGGGTCTCGGACATTGGGGGGGAACACGCCCTGGCCGTAGCCCAGCCAGGCAATGATCTGGGGCTCGTTGAACGTGATCCAGAACTTCACCCTGTCCCCGAAGGTCTGGAAGCAGAAGTCTGCAAAGCTGTCGAACAGGTCGATCAGGGTGTCGTTCTGCCAGCCACCGATGTCCTGGAGAGCTTGGGGCAGGTCCCAGTGGTAGAGGGTGACAATCGGAGTGATGTTGTTTGCGACCAGCCCGTCAATGAGGCGGTTATAGTAGTCAACTCCGTGGCTGTTGATTGAGTTGTTCCTTCCAGTGGGGAAAATTCGAGGCCAGGACAGGGAGAAACGATAGTTCTTTACCCCCAAGGCCCTCAGCAGGTATATATCTTCCTCTACCTTGTGGTAGCTATCACATGCAATATCTCCATTGTCATTGTTTTTTACATTCCCTGGGATATGGGTGAAGGTATCCCAAATGCTGGGCCCCTTGCCATCGGCATCCCAGCCTCCCTCGATCTGGTAGGCAGAAGAAGACACACCCCAGGTAAAGTCCTCTGGGAATGTCCCATGAAAGTACATGTCTCTTTCGAAGGCAGTCTGAGATGAAAACTTCTCCCAGACAACCTTTGCCTTGGAGGGAACTTCTGACGCCGGTAAATTTGGCAACTTCGATGGCGCGGGTCGGTCAAACACCACCGGCGCAGAAGATCTGCCCGAGGCTTCGGGTGGAAAACCATTCTTTTCAATGACGCTGGAATAGAAATAAGCAGATGCCTTGGGAGTCCTCGGTCTGCTGCTGTCTTCAAAGTCCACATGATGCAGCCCAAACTTCAGGCTGTACCCCAGCGGGCCTTCAAAGCCATCGACCAGGGACCGAGCGATGTAGGAGCGAACGTCGACGGCGTCGAGTTTCACCGCTGCCAGAGACAACACCGCACACTGTTACACACCTGAACGTTCTCTGAACACGGCTCAGCACAGCAGGCACCACAGCCCAGGGTGGTGTGACAAGCCAAACACCTACAAATGGGCTTTTAGGCTAGAACAGCTCCCAAACAGTTATGAGCATCAGGCAAGGAAAGCAGTCAGCACTCTGACAGGAGCCAGTCAAATGCTTAGTGATAGAAATGTGAGGAAAGAAGTATTAGTATTAGGAAAGAGAGATGTGAGTACAGGACACTTGTGCCACTGGCACCCCTTTCCCTGTGTTGCTGTTCTCAAGCAGATGTCATCAATTTAGGTACATGGTGCATTTCAGATTTACCACCACAGTTAAACAGGAACACTGCATGTGTTCAGTGCTTGCCTTTTTCCCTGAGCACAGGAGAGTTTCTTAAGGCAGAACAGTGTATTCAGTGCCAGCAGGGGCAAGTCCAGCATCCTCCCTCACACTGCCTACAAAAAAACACTGAACCTCTCTCTCTCTTCCCAGAAAAGTTCACTCCCCATGTGCAGTCCATCTTCTTTACTGCTGCTGAGGCACAACAGCAACGCTAAGCTGTGTTTTCTGTAGCTCTTTTAACACTCTTAGCAGTATGGTGAGAAGGAGGTCAAGAAGATCAAATGCTGTATGCTGATCACCAACATATTTAACACAGCATATTTAATAATGTTTTCCTGACAGGATTGTTCTGAGTATCTCAAGAGAACCAGTCAAATCTCTGTTTGAGACCTCAAATCTCTGTTCCTGTCCAGAACTTGAGTCACTAATATTATTTTTACATCAACAGATACACAGCTTGCAAAGACACAAGCACACCTGGAACCTTCCAAAAATGACTGAGGTATAAATATCTCCCTAAAACTTTTAACCTGAGATGGTGCAGGATGCTGCCAGTTAGACCTGATGAATCAGTAGGACAGCCCTGATCTGTGAGATCTCTACAGGCAAAATCCTGCAGGCAAATCATCTTCAGGAGAGCTGGAGCATATGAACTGATCTTAGGGTTCAGACTACATCAATCTATATCTGTGAAAACCTATTCCCATATCTAAAGAGAATGGAGAGCATCCATCTCTGGACACCAGACGAGGCTGGAGTAGATGAGGTCACACTCACCACACAACAGGCAGCTGCCCTCGCATCGCTGTGCTTTGATGCTTTGAAGTTAACCACACCATGGAAAGGCTGAAATAACCAGTTGCCATGATTAAAAGAAAACACGATAGTTTGATTTCTCCATACCTTTTAGGGCCTCGTTGATGTACCGTCGGAAATAATCCACTCTCAGGGTGTCATTAATGAGATCCCCCGTGTCTCCCGTGGGCACGCCGTTCCCTGCTATGTATATTGGGATCTTTGTCCCTGTGTATTCCTGGGATACAAACTTCAGCAGCCTTCTCAACCCCCAAGGGACCACGTGGACCCAGGAAGAGGCAGCCTGTGGCCAGGAAGGATCCACGTGCAGGGAGAAGTTCCCGATGCTCTCGTACCCTGGCGTGCAGGTGCCGTCAGTCCCGGCACTGACCAGGCGGGAAGTGTAGTGGGAAAGGCCAAAAAAATCTGCAGTCCCTTTCACCCAGGACTTCTCCTCCTCTGTAAACACAGGCAGCTGTGCCACTGTCGTGGAGCAGTGCTGGTTCACTGCCTGGATCTGAGCCTTCAGGATCTCTGGGTAATCACCGTTGACAAATATGGGGTGGGCGAACCAGCCCAGCATGAACTGCAGGTACCTCTCGGATGCCCTCACGTCCTCGGAGCTGCTGGGAGTCTTGGGTTCGGCCCAGTCCGAGTTCAGCACCAGCCCCACCTTTCCCAGCTGCTGAGAGCGGTATCTGTCATTGTACAGGTGCCAGACCTTGGCATGAGCCTTGAGAATGGTGTGAGCCACCTGGGAGCAGACAGCAGAGCAACACGTGTCACGCTGCGCTGCACAAAACCTCTCCAACATTCAGCTTACTGCCACGTGACAGTGGCCTCTCCAGCCAAAAGAAAAAGCCTTGACAAAGTGAGTAAGCTGGAGAATCTGACTATCCACCAACACCAGCTTTCAGAATAGAAAAATAAAATAAAATAAGAACATCTAGCCCCTGTTAACAAACCCGTTTTTTGCAGGTACCATAAATCCGACAAGCAAATAGTTGTCTCAGAGGCCACATTAGGCTTGAACGCAGTTAAAGTACAGAACATTAGAGGAAAACAACCCAACAAGAGCAGCTGCAGGATGCTAGTTATTCCTGTGTCCCTACCTTGTAAGATGCCACTCCTGGGTCGGTGATTCCTGGGGGGTGCTCCCCGGTGCCGCAGCCAGCGTAGCCGATAACCCAGGGCTCGTGGAATGTGATCCAGTGCTTGACTCGATCCCCAAAAGTGGAAAAGCAGAAGTCTGCATAGCTGACAAAAGCATCTATGACACTGTCATTCTGCCAGCCCCCAAGGGCCTGCAGAGCCTGGGGGAGGTCCCAGTGGAACAGAGTCACCATGGGCTCGATGTGAGAGTCCAACAGCTGGCCAATTAACCGGTTGTAATAATCAACACCTTTGGAGTTGATGGTCTCATTAGTGCCAGCAGGGAAAAGCCTAGGCCAGGACACAGAGAACTTGTACAGCTGGGGGTGAAGACCCCTGAGCAGGAAGATGTCATAGCTGGTTTTGTAGTAGCTGTCACATGCCACGTCTGCTGTTTGGTTCAGGGGGACATGGCCTGCGTGCCCAAACTGATCCCAGATGCTCTCCCCTTTCCCGTCCTCTGCCCAAGCTCCTTCAACGTTAAAGGCACCCGTGGATGTGCCCCAGAGGAAACCACCTGGGAAAACGCCTTGCAGAAAAGAATCCCTCTCCAGTTCAGACTGTGCAGCAAACATTTCCCAAACTGTCTGGTAGGAGGAGCGAGGGGCAACAGCAGCAGCAGCAGCTGGGTTCTCCTGTACAGTATTTGTTTGGCTGGAAACAGAATAAAAAGAAGATGAAATCACCCAAGGTGAATGCCACTGCCACAGAACTTGCAAACATGGAGGATGAACTAATTCTTTTTGCTTCCCATTCAGGTCACATAAGCCACTTTAGGGTACAGTGCCTTTGTCATCTGATCGACCCCTCCTGCCACCACCCATGTGGAGGGCAGTGAGGTAACTGCTGAGCAGCTCAGGTGCCAGATATCTCACCTGCAGGCAGATTCTCACAGTTCATTACAGCCAGGTCAGAGGTACAAACAAGCAGTGTGTAGAAATTCCACGTGCTACAACTGCTCTCATGAGTTTCCATGGGATAAGCTAAAACTGATCAATCCTGCTTCTGTAATCCTCAGCACCTCCCTGCACAATGACACCTCTCACATTTCCACAGGTCCAGCTGGCTTCTCCCCTAGGAAAGCCTCTGTTGGATTTGTTTGTTTATAACTATTCTGCTCTTGAAAAGAGCAGAAGGCTTGGAAAATGTACTCGTCACTATTGGCTTGAAGGTGCAGTTTGGGTAACCAAGGATGAGAGAGGAAGAGGATTACATCACGGGATTAGTAGCAGGATAGAGGATTGCCTGTAATCACAAGAGACTGGGCTCAGCAGAAGGGCCTCCCTTTCCAGCCCTTTCAGCAGCTGACAACAGACTTTACCATCAAAACTGTCTTGTCTCTGCCTGCTCATGGGTTTCCAGAAGACACCGTTTTATTGTATCTGACTTAAAGATCAAAAACTGTACCTTGAAACATGAGACAAGTAGTCCAAGAACTCATTAATGTCACAGCCAATGGTCCGTGTTCCTCCTTCATTGAGAGCTGAAAACAAATGGCAAGTGAAGGATCAGTCCCAGCTCAGGAGCCATGGACTGTTTGTACAAACACTTTCTCCTGGGGAACAAGGTGCTCCTCATAACTAAGAGCTGTTTTTCTCATGTCAGCTGTATTGGGGTCTTTATTAGATATTTACAAATTCATGGTAAAATATTATCACAGAATACTTGGATCATTTAGGGTGGACAAGATCTCTAAGATTATCAAGTCCAGCTGTTAACCCAGCACTGCCAAACAACACTAACCCATGTCCCCAAGTGCCATATCTGCACATCTTTCAAATCCCTCCGGAGCTGGTGACTCCACCACTGCCCTGGGCAGCTGTGCCAGTGCTTGACAACCCTTTTGGTGAAGAAACTTTTCCTTATATCCAACCTAAACCTCTCAGGTCACAACTTGTGGCTGATGAAAATTACAAAAAGCTTTGGGGGAAATTTGCTGCTTGCTCTCCCTTGACACTCACCACCCATCCTTAACTTCCCAAGCAGGCTATGAAAAACCACCAAGTTATTTCACCTAATAGCTGCAGCCTAAATTGGGCAATTGTGAACTTCCTCTATGATTTATCATGCAGATCTTAGCTAAAAAACTCTCCTCCTTCTTGAAATGCCACTTACCTGTGACAATGGCAGCTGCTGGTATGAAAGCACTCTCTTCCATGGGAGCACAGTCAAGGAACTTCAGACTAAAAACCAAGATCTCCATGTTGTTCCAGACACTCTGCAAAACCAGAAGTCAGGGACTAGCACGAAAAGAAGCATCAGGCAGCTCCTAAAAACATGCTCTTGGCACTTGTTGCATTCTACATGGGCAGCTCCTCATTTTGCTGCCCAGATACTGGGTGACTCTTGTTTTACGGAATTTAAGAATGCAAGATTTGTGGAGAGAAGAATTCTGCCATTCCAGTCATAAATGCATCAGTAAGACCAAGATGATCTTTTCCAGCACTTTCCAACACGTGTTTTTAAGCCAGGATAACAACAGAGAAGCAAGTGAGCACCTTGCAGCTGCTTCCCAGTGGAGCTGCTGTCTGAGCCCTCCCAGGCAATCAGGACTGTTCAGATGTATCAAGGAACATGAAATGCCACTTCTATTTATGGTCTGTTGTTTGCTGCTCTCGTTTTAACCCTGTGCATAGTGTTACCTGGAATTCATCTAACTTCTGGTAGAAATCTGTTTCGTTTCCACAGTGGTACTGAAGGCTGAGAGACAGAAAGTCTACTGAATCCTGGAAAAAAGGAAAGAATCATCCTGGAGTAAAATGGTTTTTGGTTTTTGTGGGGTTTTTTTGCAGGAAATACACTAAAAATACATAAAATTTTGAAAGGTTTGATAAAGACATATTGCTGGAGTAAGAAGCCATTCAGCTCCATGGGAGCCCTGGACAACATAATGAGCTCAAACTAGATACTGTGTGGGAAGATGGGTCTTGTATGTCTCCCTCTAAACAAAGTAAAATTCAAACAGCTAAATTAAATTCTAGGATTATTTTATGAATTTAATATCAATGACTTGCAGTTATTCTCTTAATTAGTAAGACTGTCTATGGTTAATCAGAGAAACCTTTGCAACTGTGTGGGTCAGGCCTTATCAACAACCCTTTGGGGAAAGTCCACTTCAGAAATCTTTGATCCTTCCAAGCCACAAAAGTTGTCCCCCTGGAAGTCATCAAGCTCAAGGGAAGAGATGGCATTCCCTCCTTACACCAGCTGATGAAGCTGGAAGAAAACTGCCAAGTTTTCAGTTTATTTTTTAGTCCAAGGTTCTCTTCCAGTTTAGTCAGTGTGTGTAATGCAACTTCTGTTCTCTCCCTTCAAACCACACCTAGCTCAGATCCTTGCAGGATTATGAATGCAGCAAAAAACCTGCACTGCCATTTGTTCACATCAACATCCTCTGGGTGAACGTGAACAGAGAACTTGATCTTCCAGAAAGGGTTTCACTGTCTTTGTGGAGATTCATTTCTCCTCGTGTTGTGCCTTCCCTGTGCAACCACAGCACTTGCAGCACAGCTCAGGCTGTGTTGTGACATAATCAGCAGATTTTTTTTTTTAAATAGCAGTTATTTAAAGTAAAGTATTCATCTGTTTGGTGTGCATTAAGTAAGGGGTGCAAAGCAAATGATAACAGGTACATTTTTGGGAGACACCTTGTCATTGCTAGAATTGCCAATTATGAGAGCAAATATGTCTCCATCTATCTTAACCAGTGCTTACCAGCCAAGAAAAGATGCTGAAGGAATTTTTTTCAATTAGCTAGCTTCATGTAATTAGACTAATGAAATAAGTAAGACTTACCAAACTGGTCAATTGGTCAGCTTGCTAAAAATCTTTCAAAAAAACCCCTAAAATTTAAAAAATCTTAAACATCTTTAAAAACCCTACAAACTTGCAAAAAGTCACTTGATCCCATAGACAAAAATCAAGTTAAATGGAGTCAAATTTATATAATTTTGGAAGTTACCTGAAGAGAAGCTGAAATCAGTTCTGATGAAGCACTGTCCAAAACACCGCCCATTTCCAAATCAATGGACAGCTTCCCACCTTGAAAGAAAAAAGAGGCAATCTGTTAGTAACATAGGAAGGACAAATAAAACCTTCAGTTTCCTGCAGTTATTTTAAAATCAGTGTTCAATTTTTGCAGCTGTGGAACAGCAGACAGTGCCCTGGGTGGGGGATTTCAGAATTCCCACCGTGATTTCAGTGGAGAGCTGCAGAAGGCAGAAACTCAAAAGGCAGAATTCAAAAAGCCTTTGTCAATAAATTGTGTCCTTTCACTCTCTGCATAATTACAAGCAGTATCTTTAATTTTCATGCCTTTGTGGGGGTTCTATAGGGGTTATTTTTTTAAAATGCATTCTGTGCTGAATGCTTCTGAGATGCTGGGGGAACAGGAGATGCAGGAGAGAAGCTGGGCAACCTCTAAGGGTTATCACCAGATAGTGTGAACTGTACAGCAAAGTATTCCTGACAAATTCAAGGATTAAATACAAATTCATTCATTAAAAATGTGGATAAAGAAACGCTGACTCAGTCAGCTCAATCAGTTGTCTGTTTGAGACAGAAAATTCCAAGGCCAGAGAAGTCAGACCCCAGGGGACAACTGCTTGGAAAATCCCAGCTACCCACCATGGAACAAGTGGAATTCTGTTGCTCTGTGTAACACAGGTAGATTTTAGATTTAATTACTGTAAACCCCAGTGTCTGCACCGAGGAAGGTCAACCTGAGGACACTGCAGATTTCCCCACACTATCATTATCCCATAGGAGACTTCTTGGATCTTGTTTCTTCACGGTTCCATGCACATTTCAGGTAGTTTTTGGTCTTTCCTCTGTGGGTCAGGAAGAGGTACCCAAAGATACACAGAGACTGCATGTGGCAGCTGCCACTCCATCCCATCACAACATGTTTGTGAGTCATACTGGACACATCCCTGGCCCCCCTCTCCTTACCCGCCGGCGAGTGTTTCTCGTGGAAGATGGTGGAGAATCCTTGGTGGGCGGCAGCCACGGCCTGGGCTCTGTCCTGGGGGTCAGGGTAAGGCAGGCTGTGCAGGACCTCCTGCAGGTGGCTGAAGGTGACCCACACATCCACCAGGTCCCCAAAAGCCCGGAGGCAGAACTCAGCATACTCCACAAAAAGGCTGCCGAAAGCACGGGCTCCCCTCCCTGCAGCCCACGCGGCCACGGCGCCGGGGACGCGCCGGTGGAGCAGGACCAGCACGGGGCTGAGCTCTGCGGCGAGCAGGGCCTGCAGCAGCTCCCTGTGGCACTGCACCTGAGCCTCATCCCGCTCCCTGGCATCCCCAGCGGGAAGGAGGCGCGACCACGGCAGGAACACTTTGTAGTGCGTCACCCCCAGCTCCCGGAGGTGTGAGAAGTAGCGGGGCAGCTCCGAAGCCACGAGGTCTCGCTGGCACAGGGAACCATCTGCTTCAGCCACAGCAGGGCCCTGATCCTCCTGGGGCAGTGCCTGGTCCCTCAGACCCAATTTATTTGCCAACTCACTGGGCAGAGGCCCGGCAATGGCGATAAAATTCCGAGCGAATTCCCCATCTATCCCAAGGCTGGGAGAGACCAGCAGAGAGAAGATGAACGTCATGTAAATCACCTCCATTTCTGAGCCTACTTCAGAAATGGCATTTCCACACTACTTATATGACAGTAAAAGTAATATTTAACTGGAATTATCTGTTACTCAGATAAATGTTCCCAGAACTAGCTGACACTGGAGTCATAACAGACTGGGATTTTTAATCAGTAGATGAACAGACTGATAGATGAACACAAAAAGCCCTATCGAAGCAATTAGCTGGAGAAAGGTCATGTGAAACCAGTTTCTGTGGTCTTCACGTTCCCCCTTGGACTTGAATATCAATTGACATTTTGCTGATACTGCCTCTTTCAGAGGAAGATAAAATAAGTAGATAATACTTTCCCTCTCCTTTTAGTCTTTTTTTTTTTTTTTGGCTTAGGAGGAACCCCAGCACAGCTCTGGATGCAGAAAACAAGCAGAGCAGAGTGACCTGCATTGCTGGAGCTGGGTCCACCACGGCTCAGGGTGTGCAGGACAGCAGGAGGCACTTTTGTACTCTAATTCTTGGGTGCAGAAAGGAAACCTGAGATGTGGCATCTCAGCCGGTTGGAAAAGTGGCTGCCAGTGACAGTTCAGGCAGCAACCACAACAATAACAATGAGCTTCCTCGTGCCCAGCAACATCCAGGAATTTGAATGTCATTCTGTTGCCTAACCCTTAAAAACACAGGCTCTCCAGCAGGGTGGGCACACCCAGATCACCTGAACTGCTGCAGGGAAAAGGTAACTCAGCTTTGCTACATTCAAATACTGCAGAGCTGAGAACATTTACTGCCTAAATACAGAACACATCAAATCAACTGAACACAGAATTGTGCATATTTATACTGAAACCTCAGATCCACCTCAGAGTTGTTTTTTTTTTAACAATCAGCAGTTTATCTAAAACACACCTGGAATCATCTGGGTAAGTTACTGCTGTGTCAAGCAATTTTTTTAAGTTATAAATTATCTCCCAACGTTTGCTGTTACTCAAATAGCCAGACTTATTCAAGTATTGCAATTTATGTACTTTGACCCTGTTTGATTCCCAGATCATTTTTTTTATCCAGGAAAAAAAAAATAAGAGAGAGCTGTAACCTCATGCTGACTGTTCTAAAGAACTATGAACCTTCTTCTCTCCACCTCAGTGTTTGAGTAACGAGTTTGAACAGCAACTTTACAGCACCACCTGGTGCTTATTTTTCAGAACTCAGAGAGAGAACTCTCCACCCAGGCTACAGAACTGGGGAAAGAGAAGCAGAAAAAAAATGCTTTCTCCTACGTGAAGAATATTTATTATCAAACAAAGGCTGAAGGAGGGGAGAGGGAAACACGTAACCAAGTACTTATTCTGAAAGTAAAGGGACAATACAGAATGACATGGAACTGTTGTTGCAGGTGGGTGGCAATGCTTAATGAAATGGAGCATTTGCCTAAAGGTGGTTTATGAAAGAAACCTGCAGTTGCAGTTGGGGCCTGGTGATGTGGCAGTGCTGTTGTTGGTGACAAAGATTTATGAAACTCTCCCACCCTTAACTATAACTGCTATCTTTAGTGACATGCTTAGTTTAGACCAAGGAATATCTCCCCAGAGCTGGGAGAGTCTAACAGGGAAAACACCTTACAAACCACCTCCACTTGTGAACCTGAGACAGTTATTTCCCACTATTTCTAAATAAAATATATAGCTTTGGTGTTTTCTCATGCTATTACAAATTTTCTTAGCTGCTGGTATCAAGCTGACAAGACAAATATTCAGGTATTTTTAATTCTTAATAGATTATTTAATAATCCCATAGTTTACAGTAAAAAAATGAGAACAGCAGAAATTTAAGTGAAGCTTTCTTATAAAAACATCTAAAACCAGGTTTACAAAGACAGTCTTAAAAATCCCTCACAAATGGTGGTAGTTTTCAACTTACAGGCCAAGACATTCAAGATGGGGGTTTCTGCCCTCCTGACTTAAAACCTTGCATTGGGCTTGGCTATTTTCAATTTTCCACTTTACATATGCAACAGGAACATGCACATCTTTAGTCCAGCTAAAAAGGAAGAGGAGCAATCAGTTTCTCACTATCCATTACTGGAAGTTAAAAAAAAATCTTCCTAAAAAAGCAGCATCTGTCATCCAGGAAATTTAATCTTTCTTAGGACACTAAACATTTAGATCACTCCTTTTTCAGCCTCAAAGCACAGGCATGGAAAAACAGCAATCCCACACGTGAGTAACAGCAATCCACCCCCAGGCACTTAATGAGCTTTTATTCATGTTAATAAGAAGAACAATAAAAACATATACCATAAAAAGTCTACTAAGTGACACAGAACAATTCCTCTCATTTAAAACATAAGCACCTAAAATAGTCTGATGATAAAAAAAGCCATGGGTGATTCTCTTCTGCATCCAGAAGACGGCACTGAAAGTCAGAATTAATAATGAAACTAATATATAAATTTAACAACTTTCCATGTATTCTCAGTGTGAATGAGCAATCCCATATTACTGACCACACACTGGCACATCCATGGGAATTTAGGGAGTCAGCTGTACAGCAACCCCTGCAAGAAAAGAATGCCTTTTCCAGCTTGTAAGCACTCAGCTCCCAGCCCTCAGTCTTCCAGCAGATAGTTGGGGTTGACAACCAGGAATGGATCTTCATCAAAAGTCTCCTCTTCTCTGGATCCTCTCAGTCCAGACTGGGACAGCTCTATCAGAATGTGGTCCTGCAACACACAAAGACTTGTGTTAAACCAAGGGCAGAGAGGTTTGTCTGCACTTTTTGAAAGGCATCTCTTTTTTTATCCTGGTAGCACCTCTTATTAACTGCTTAACCCTTTTGTTTTGAACTCCCTCTAACAATTACCTGCAGTGGAAATCTCTTTTATGTTGAAATCTCATGTTGTGTGCTTGCTGGGAACATTTTAGCCTAGTGCTTTCCAATCTAGTGGGTTTGCACCTTTAAAAGTGAAAAGCAGTTTATATTTTCATACTTTTTCCTCCAAAATACTCCACTACCCCCGTGACTTAAGGCTACCCGTTGAAGGAAGTGTTACTTGTACTTCTGAATCCTAATGCATAGCTAACACTATAGAAACATAGAAAAATATCACACTTCTCTAGTGACATAATATGGCACTTTGGACTTTTAACTACACACATGTCTAACTTATTTCAGTGTTTTTTCTATAATTATTGCAACAGATGTTATGCAAAGAAGGCATTTATACTGCATCAGGGTGTAACATGGAAGCACAGAGCAGGTTTCTCCCATTAGGAATGTATTCTGTTGAACATGAAACACTGCCCTGTGTAAGTGAAAGCCCTTCTCACTGCCCCCACATCTCTGTACTCACATAATGGGTGAGTCGGTGAATGACTCTCTCTATGATCTTCTTTTTATTTATTAGTTCTTCTTCAGAATCAATTTCAGATTCAATTTCCTTTAGATACCAGTTAATAAGTTCGCTTTTCTTTAATGACAAATCGTCCTCTTCTGCAAAGAAAATAATCTGCATGAACTCAGCAGCAGGAAGATACCATTTAAACCACAGGAGAAAAGGATTTATATGTTACCATTTAAAATGCTAACAGAGAAACAGGCTTTAACATGTTTAAGCATCACCAGACTTTATTCTGATCCTTAAAGCACCATGTTTTGCACAGGAGGCTGTTGAATCATGGTTTAATAGGCCATAATTAGACTGGGAATTGAAGCTTTCAGTTCTGTGCACCCAAGTGGCTTCCAAACCACACCAGCCTTCAGCTGCCCGTCCTTTTCTGGGTCTGCTCTGTTGACACGCTTCTCAACTCGATGGGTTTAGACAAATGACTAAAATAACAGAGGTAAAACCTCCAAGAAATCATATTTGTATCACCAGATGTCATTCTCTCACACGAGCACAGGTTCCACACCAGAGCTGACACGTTTGTTGGCTCAACAGGAGTGAAAATCCCCCGTGCAACAGCATGAGATGCAGTGACAATCACTCCCCGAGCTCAGGGCCTGCTGTCACTTTAACAAACAAATCCTTACCTTCCTCTGCTTTCCTGAGGTGCAGCACCAGCAGGTTGGAAATCCGTCTGTACTCGGAGAAGCCCAGTCTAAGAGAAGCTTTGGGTGCAGCATCCTTGTTCCCATCCTCAGGATGGCCATTGAGCCCATTCACAAGGCCATTGACCCCAGCTGGAGCCTCTGCCTCACCTGTTTGGACACATGCCCAGGTTTAAAGCTGAAACATCTCTTGCCTATTTAATACTCTGAGCCACTGAAAAATGCTGCACTGACCAACCAGCTGAGGTGGTGAGGAAGGCTGAAGGAGCAAGAGAGTTAAGAACAGGAGTCCACATTTCTAGACTTCATTAGATGAGGAACAGGTGAGAGACAGAAGAGAAGCATGTGCTCAAAAAGGCAAGCTGTAAAGGCTGGAAGGACTTTCCCCTTTGAAAAAACTCTCTTTAAATAATATACCATTGACTCCATCTCGGTCCTCTTGATCCTCCATTTGCTGCTCATCATCTTGGTCTAAATTGACATCAGGAGTCTCAACTCTAATGATGGACTTATTTAAAAGCCTGAACGCTTCCTTCACGTGTTTTGGGTGAACCTGAGGAAGATTTGAAAACATGTGCATTAAATTGATTAATATGTATTAATCAGGCTCTCCTGGTTTCTCAACAGCTCTAGAAACTCATCTCTGACTCTGACACAGGGCTTTTCTACTCATCTCACCTGATTAATCCTCGGCAGTAAAGACTCTGCAAGTTAAATTATATCCCACTACAAAGTACGCTGAGGTCACACAAGGTTATGGAGGGAAAAAGCTGCCTGATTAATCTTTCAGGATTTAGTGATCATGTGGAGTCGATAAAAAATTTATTTGAGCCAAGAACAGTCGGAAGAAAGATCAGTGGAGCAAGAAACATGAAAGAAATGGGCCTAATGAGACTCTCCTCCAGAACTGAAAAGCAAAAACTGGAAAAATCCTCACTAGCTGAGCCATAAGCTAAAAGCTATCTGTTCCTTTATGAGCTGAATTTAATCTAAAGGAACCCAATGGGTGTCCTTCTTACACAGCCAGTGAGCAAGGTTCCATCACTGCATGTGCCACACAACCCCTCATCAACATTTCAAAAGGCCTGCTGGGTTTTAAAGCAGGGACTGGGATGGGCAGCAGTCACACAGCTAACAGCACAACAGGCATTGCAGCACTGGTTGATGTCAGGAGGAGCTCAGATCACATACATGGGACTCTCAGGGAGGTTCAGATACTTTGATGAACTTTGTCTTTTTAGATTGCAGATGGAAGAGAGCTGAGAGATTACAAACTATGAAATATCAGGAAGACACTACCAACAGTAATGACTGGTAGTAGTGGATGATTTTTCTTCCCCTTTGCTATGATTTGACAGATAACAGGCTGAGAGCGCTGACACAGCTGTAATGCAAAAACATGCGTGTTCTCAGTTTGCATCAAAGACACACCTTAAAGCCCAGTGCTTCTGGCACACAACTTCACACTGACTGTCACCACAACCATAAACATGACCCGAGCTCTGCTGCTCACCCACGGGACTCTGCCCAATCTCAAAGAGCAGAGCCAGAGCTTCCACGCACTCCTGTGGAGTGCCCCCAGGCCCTGGTACCTCGTCACAGCAGTGCATGCGGGCCATGGCCTCGGACAGGCGGATCATGCTCTCCAGCTGCCGCACCGTGATCCTCCACGACGACTTGGTCACCCCGGCGCCGTCGCGTTGCCGCAGCCGCTTGTACTGCTCCACTATGAAGTCCTCAGATTCCTTGGATATCTTTGGGACATCAAGCAGCGTGACATTTAGCATGTTCAGGTTATTAAAAGTTTATTCTTCTTGCATTAGATTGGCAATTCCCAGACCTTCCTGTACTTGCTGCTGCTTTACTCTGAAATACTCTACGCTATACACATACCATGCATAGACAGAACAACCATATTATGTTAAAATTAAACTGGAATAATGATTACATTCACCAAGGATAATGATAGTACAATAAGTACGTGGCTGCATTAATCATTTTGCAGCAGATTTGTTGATAATTTCTGGTTTTCCATTCCGCTGACTTGCTTCTGGGCACAGTTCATGTCTGTCCATACCAGATTGTTCTCTGTTTACAGACTTCTGAAAAGTCTGACACACAGCCCATCCAAGCTGCTACTACCAAAATATTTGTACTTAGGGCACTTTCCCAGGTTTTGTATTTAACCAAAAAGCAAGGAAAGAAATACCAAGGAATAATACCCTTTTAAAATAAAGGCAAACAAGCTGATCAAGCAGTAAGTCAGTAAAATACAAAAACCTCTGCTTCAGCCATACTGAACAACCCATGCCCTTGAGGTACAAAGAAGCTATAAAAAGAGCCCTCATTCTAGACAGAGGTTAAAAGCAGCCACCAAAGCACTTAAGACTAGTGATTACACAGTCTCAGCTGAACTGGATGGTTTTCTGGAGCTCAAAAGAGTACATGGCTCCAAAATACACTCTGTTTCCAGGTAGTGAGTTTATAGTTATTTCCTTGAGAGAACACCACACTAAGTGTCCTTGTGTTTGCTGGAAACGAGCACACTGCAGAGTGACTGTTCCCTTGGACCTCCTTAGACAGAGCAACTTACACAGGAAAAGCAGAATTACCTTTGGTTTGAACTGCCTGGCAAACAGCAGATACCTCCTGATGTCATCCAAGGAATAGACACGATCCACAGACTCTTCCACTCTGGAATGCAGGTCCACGATGCGCCTGGCGATGGCGTAATCCGTAACCTGGGATAGGGGGGCTCTGTCAGATCACTCTCACAGCATCAGCCAAACAGCAAAACAACACTTATATTCTTCCTTCCCACCCCCCTCCCTCCCTTGTAATCCTCATGGCAGAGCTAGTCTTTCCAGAAGCCAAACTCTCTGCCAGAAGGTCCAGGAGAAAGCCCTGGAGTTATTTAATACAAGGAAACGCAGCAGAGAGGGGATAAAAGGCAGTTTTAGGATTTACAACCTCTTGGAACTCTCCTGGCTTACAAGTCAGGCACAGAACAGGCAGAAAGCAGCCCTTTGCAGCGTGGGAACTGCTTTCTTCCTTTTCAGCCTGCTCTGCCTCTCTCACCAGTCCCTTCCCAATTAGATAATCACCCTGAGCAGAGCAGTGGCGAGAGCGGCACTGAACCAGCATCAATCTCTGGATCTCCCATGTTCCCAAGGCAAATGCCACAAAGACAGGTGGCAGCAGCCTCAGCCTTAGCCACCAGCCATTTGTAAAAATGAGTAATGGTGGTGAAGTTCGCAGGTCAAACCACGACAGGGTGAAAAGGCAGCGTCCTTGTGTTCAGCAGAGCATGTCCACACTGGTGCTGCCAGCTTTCAGCTGCACACACAGAGCACAGAAGCAGAAGCAAGATGTTCTTAGGAGATCTGCTCCACCTAAAACTGCAGAGGGTCACCAAGATGGTCAGAGGGCAGGAGGACACGATGTGGGAGAGGCCAGAAGAGCTGGGTCTGTTCAGCTTGAAAGAAAGCCACTGCCTCACTGGCCAGTATAGAGGTGATGGAGCCAAATAACTCATAGAAGAGAGGCAACCAATACAAACTGAACCACGAGAAATTCTGATTAGTTATTACTATTTTTTGAACATGTGAGAGCTGCCAAGCATTGCAGTAGGGGCCTAAGAGAGACTGCACAATCTCCATCCTTGGAAATGCTCAAAACTCACCTGGTCAAGGTCTCAGCAACCTGTTCCCAGTAATCTGTGGGAGCGTGAGGTCAGACCAGAGACCTCCAGGAGATATTTCCTGACACAATTTCATCTACAATTTCTTAAAGTTACCTCATTACATTCATCGACAAGGATGAAGAAGAGATCAAAGCGAGACATGATGGGAGCCGAGAGGTTTATATTCTGTTTCAGGGACTTGGATCTGTCGTAGCGCCCACCAACCGGGTTTGCTGCAGCCAAAATGGAGGTCCTGGCGTTCAGGGTGGCCTGGAAATGGGGAGGAATAAATTGAAGAGAGAATGGTATCTGTGATCACTTCCTAAACCAACTCGTTGCAATCCAAATGGGTCAGCATAACATCTGTTAGATACAATAGATAGATAATACCTCAATGGAGGTATTGTAACAATCACTCCTCAAAAGCAGCCAAACTCTTTTAACCAGCCCTTTCTCACCAGGTCTCTGCCTGAAGACACAGTTTGAAGAATCAATATTGTAACATTGTCACACTTCTGCTAACAACACTGGAACAAGCCCTTAAAACTGCTTTTCACCACACCCCATCTTCAGCAGTGCAAACACACACTTTACTTCTACAGACACACACAAGTCTACAACGTTTTTGGGGCTACTTCAAGGTTAGAATTTTCCCTTTTTCTGTTTCCTGTCCACTGCTATGGTTTTTCCTTTCAGTTACATTTCGGATCTGTTTTGGGTAGGTGGCACAAGAACCCTGCAGCGAGTGATCTCTGTGCTGCCACAGGGAGGCAGCTGCAGAGCTGGTGCCAAAATCTGCCAGGTGATAGTTCAGCACACGGAACAAACAGTCAGGTGATCCTACAGGCTACACAGAGGACCAGTGCAAGCTACCTTCACTCCTGCTTTGGTGATGGATATCGTCTGCTGCTCCATGGCCTCATGGATGGCCACCTGATCCCGCACATCCATCTTGTCGAACTCATCAATGCAACAAACCCCCTGCAGCAGGGAAGTGGAAAATAGTAGGTGACCCACATTCAATCACTGTTGGGAAAAAGAGCACCACCAACACAACCGGGGGCTCTTCGTTAATGAAAAGCATTCTGGGGGTGCAGGAACTCACGTTATCTGCCAGCATCAGGGCTCCAGCTTCGATGACAAACTCGTGGGACTCCTCATCCTTCACAACGGCCGCCGTCAGACCCGCGGCGCTGGAGGCTTTGCCACTGGTGTAAACGGCACGGGGACTGAACTCATCCACGTGCCTGTGGGAAGAAGGAGTAACACCCCCCCCCAGTATTTCACTTATCTCTGAGTTTTTCAAAAAGTTCAATAAATTTGTATTTTTAATATTCAACGTCTTTTTGAAAATATTTGGAAATTCATACTTTGGTAAGTAACGAACAAAAAAGGTCTCAATCCATTCTTTAATACCACGGGGGCCTGGTGAGTTTGCTCCAGCCCTGTTCAAATACTCCAACCACATCTAAACAATCCCTGGAAAATATTTTTAAATATTTTACTTCCCTTTCCTCTGTTTAACACAGAAAAAGGCACGGGACACAATTGTAGCTCCAGTCACCCCGGACAATATTTAAATACTGAATTAATGAGATGCTTACTTTAGAAACTGGCTCTTGGCTGTACTCGGATCACCAACGACACAAACATTGATGTCCCCACGCAGTGAAGTGCCCTCTGAAGTGGTTTTAGGAACTCCTCCAAAAAGCATCAGCAGGACCCCACGTTTCACTTCGTCATTACCTGCCACAGAAAAGACACTCAACTAAAAATCCAAGAAAGACACCACATTCTTCCTATTTAAAAATAATAATAATAAAATTATTTAAAATAGATCCAACTGTCAGTTGTAAGGCTCAGTAGCAGAACACCCAATAGCAAACCCAACCCATTTCACTAGTCTTGCAGGCCTTAATGATTACACACAGCAAGTACTCATGAAATAGATTCTCCTTTTCCAGCACAACCAGTGCCGGAGGGCAGAGTTTGTGGCACTTGGAACAGGGCTTTCAACCTTCCCCAGAATGGCACCACACAGAGAGCAAAAGGAATTAACATTTACACAAGTGAAATCTTCAGCTGGGTTCTTACCATGGATAGTGGGGAAGAGGCTGGTGCACAGGTTATGGTAAAGGTTCTTATCTTGGCTCATCTCAAAAACCTTTTCCCACTCTTTCACAGACATCTGGTTTTTAATGCTCTCTGCAGTCTGTTCTTCATCTCTGAGCTCTTTTCCACCAAACTAAACAAAGGAAATAAAACAATTATAGAAGTTATAACACGGTCACTAATGAATGTGAGCACTGCAGACAGGTTACAAAAACTCACTGTAAGCAGCATGGGAGGAACATATTCAGAAAAGCTGTCCTCAGGCTAAGTAGGCTCATCACCTTATACCTTTAAAACCCCACAGACAATTTCCTAACAGGTAAAGTCAATGGTGTAACTTCAGTCAGTGAGAAAAACTCCAAGTGAGATGTTTATATAGAGATTGTAAAGGAGTAAACCAGTACGGCTTCCTTTGGGTAAATTTGCCCTTGTAAGCATTCTTCATTAACTGGAACTTAACAAGGCCTTTTGTTACTCTGAAATGGGGTCAGAAACTTCTACTCCCAGAAAATAATAGATGGTATTTTTATCCTGTGTGACAGTGAAACTCCTAACAGAGTGATAGATTACAGTACCACAACATGCCAAAACCCAGACACAGTCAGTATTGCTCATTATGTTACAGTAACAACCCAAGATACCATGTGATAAACCAGAGGGAACAAGAAGCAATAGGATTTCCTGGAAGAAAAGGAAATGCTGCAAAAAAGGATGAAACCTGAATGGAAATATGTGGGCCAGTCAGTTCATTAGAATAAACTGATAACACTGATAGATAATTACATCTAAAGATGAGAACCTTACTATACAAATTCAATCAGAACTTACAGACAGTCCAATGCACACAGCAGGGTGGCACACACACATATTTATAACTTTACCCATTCCTGCTCCCTGATTCGAGGGAAAACCACAGAGAGCAGCAATCAGGAACACCTTAAAATCTCTTCTCTTTCCAGACTCACCCGTGGATTTGTTGGTGCAACATAACAGGCCAGAAAGACCAGCTTGTAGGAGAGCTCCCGGACGCCCAGGGCGCGCAGCCCTCGGATCCCCTCGGTTTCATACCCCTCCGTCCCCGTCAGCCGGGAGCCGGTCTCGGCGCGCAGCCCTGCTGGGAGAGCGCCGGTCAGGACAGCAGGGACCGGGACAAGCAGGAAGGACACGTCACCGAGGTCCTGAGCAGCAGCGACAAACCTGGAGTGGAGAGCTGGGACACGTCAGGCACGACGATGAGCGAGCCGGTGAAGTCGCACTTGTCCCCCGCCTGGGCGGACTCCACGGCCTCGGCGCGCAGGATCACCTCCACGCTCCGGGGAATGCTGCCCCGCGGCAGCTCCCCCTGCGTCTCCTGGATGCGGACCTGGGCACCGAGGGGGGATAAACACTCAGCAAATGTCACCACAGCTCAAACCGCTTCAAAAGCCGTGCTAATAAATAGTAAGTAGCATCCAACTGCTGCCATCCACGTCAACCATGAAGTTCCTCTTGCAGTAAGACAACCAAAGAACCCCTTCACTAATCAGCACCTGAGGAGTCTTGGAGACACTTAAGAGTAAATATCAACGTGGAAGAAAAAGCATTGCAGATACTATTGCACCTCCTTTTATACTGGTATAGAACAACTACACTGAACAAACAACACCTTCCAACTACCACAGGTACACCACCGTTAGTCATCAACTCCAACCTCACCCCCGTACCTTTTGGAAATCAACAAATCTTGATTTGTTCGTGTCCAGCAGGAATCTCCTCCTGTTGGCACAGACTGGGTTCCTGCAGATGTTGGGCTGTGTGTATTTGAACTGCTGCTCCACGTCTTTGATGACTGTCTGGCAGTCGAGGCACAGGAAGGTCCCGCTCACCAGCTCCGGGTGCACGGGGTGGGTCCGAACCACCTGCCCACTGATGCGCATCAGGGACCCGATCTTCGCCGAGGTCATCTCCCGAATTCTGGGCAAAACAGAAACTCACAGGGATTAAATTGCTGAGCTGACAATTCTAGGTCCCAAGATACTAAGATACACCATGGTTTCACTCAGCCTGTGACTAAAGAACTGCAGTAACAGACAAAGGAAACAAAGTTACTAAAATATATTCTCATTTTTACATAAATTTTTAGATTAATACTAATGGTCAAACCAATGCAAAACTACTGGTACTTCAAAAGCAACACACACTAAATAATTTTTTAATTAGAGAAGTTACATTATTTAAATTAGAAAAGCTCCATATTTGTGGAATATAACGAACATAAGTATCTGACTGTGGTTCTCAAATGAAAAACTGTTTCAAAAAATATCCTGCACAAGGTCCGGAAACTTTTCACAACTGTTCTGGTCAACTGCTCATTTCACACTATACAATCAAAACATTTTCAGTGTGCTTTGATACGTTTTTCCCCAGTAGTAAAAAAGCACAAGTTCCTGGAATTATTAATCCTCTTACTTGTGTCGGGTAGGCAGGTCTTGGAATGCAACATAGAAGTCCTTGTTTGAAGGAACATTCCCATGGTCTCTGGCAAAGGTCTTTGTTGCTCGACAGAGGTAAGGATAAACCCTGAAACATGGAAAAGCAGTTCAAATTTTAGAGAAGCTATTAAAGCCTTCCCTGTTTCAGACTACAGCAAAGGCTGTATCAGATTACCAGGTTCTGGCTTTTAATGTTATGTAAGACAAAAACCTGAATCTAAATACGCTAAATATGAGATTACTGCATAATAATGTCATTTGCATTATGGCTTCATAATAGACTTCTTTAAATCTCATTTTATGACACTTCTATCCTTACATTAAGAAGCTGATCTTCAAAACAAGCAACTGCCTCAATAAAATATTTTCAGAGCATGAAATTTTAGTTTATTCTGTATTCCCATACTGACCACCTGCTTCTTCACCAGAATGTCATTTCCTGGTTAGCTTGTGGTTTCCAGAGAGGAATCCACTGAGAAACGTTTTGAACCAGTAAAAAAAAAAAAAAAAATTTCAATTTAGGCGTTTTCAGGATGCAGAAGGATAAACCTTGCACTGCTTACATAACGAGCGAGGCATTATGGGCCTGAGACTGCAGCAGGGTTCAGCTTTACCTCAAAAAGGACCTCTGCACTTTACCTGTAAAATTCCTCCTGGATAGTGGTGGAGAGCTGCTGGTTGAACTGCTCCAGATCCGCAAAGCTGACGATCAGCGTGTTCCGCTCCGGCCGGATCAGCTCTTCAGCATCACGCAGGTACTTCACCTCCCCATCGCTGTTCTGGAACCTGAGAGGCATTCAGGAAAACGTCTCACAGTCAGCACCAGGCAGCAACTGAATCCTTTGAATTCAGGGGGAAGGTAAAGGAAAGCATCGCTCATACTAAGGCATCCCACAGTCCCTTGCAAAGCCCTTTTCCAACAATATTTCTTCTCCCACCCCCTTCTGCATCTGTTCTATCAATACCCCAGCACAGACGAACCGGGTTTGAATCTCATATAGCAGGAGTGTTGTTCCGAGTGCACACTGAGTTTTATTTTATTTCATATTTGTCAGTGACTCGACACCAGGCAAACAGGGTTTTGTTTCCTCAGGGTGATTATAACGGTATCCTTATTTGACACGGACGGGCCCCTCGGGAGTCAAAACGCAGCGAGTAAGATGTGTAACAGCCAAGCCGTGGAAGCGGTTTTCAACACGGCTTCCATAAAACTTTGTTAAAAGGGACCAAATGCACCAAAAAAAATATCACAGAATTATAGAATGGTTTGGGTTGGAAGTGACCTCAAACACCACCTCGTTCCAAAACCCTGCCATGGGCAGGAACACCTTTCACTAGACCTGGTTGCTCCCAGCCCGGCTTTGGACACTTCCAGGGATGCGGCAGCCACAACTTCTCTGGGCAACGTCCCCGCGAAACAGAAACTCTCCGCGAGAGCTCTCTGAGAAGTATTTTGCCAACCGCAGAAGCACACTGCTCCCTTCCTATACCCCTGGCAGAGCAGACTCCTCCCGGCAGAGCCGTTCCTCAGACCACAGGAGAGCTTTTCCGACCGAAGGCCGAGGGGCGGGGGCGCCAGGCCCCGGCAGGATCTCACTAAATGGCGGCCCTTCCGTGAGGTGCCCGCGGCCCGCCGCTCGCCCTGCCCCCCTCCGCCAGGCCCAGCCCCGGCACTCACTCCTCTAGGAAGTCCAGGAACAACTTCTGGCACTTCTCGGCCACCTCATCGCGGAGCTGCTGGTGCTGCTGCGCCGCTCCCCCGGCCCCGGCCGCCGCCACCGCCAGGTCCATCCCGGCTGCCGACACCGACACTGTCCCTGCCCGGCCCGGTTCCCGCCACGCCGCGCACCACGTGGGCCGCGCGCCCGCCGCGCCGCCCAATCGGCGACCGCCGTCCCTCGAGGCCCCGCCCCCAGCGGCCGTTTTCGCGCCAAAGGCCGAGGGCGGGACCGGGAGGGGGCGGCCCGGGAGCTCAGGGCACAGCGACCCCATCCCCGCCCGCTGCTGGGCTGGCACAGGGAATGGGGGCTGCCCAGGGCTCACAGCGGTGCCAAAGCAACGCCTCCCGTAGAAACACAAAGCTACTGAGCATTAGGGGCTTGGAACGGACCTTAAAGCCCATCTAGACCCAACCCTCCCGGCCCTGGGCAGGAACACCTCCCACTAGACCAGGTTACTCAAACCTTATCCAGCCTGGCTTGGATACCACAACCTCCCTCGGTAACCTGTGCCAGGGCCTCACCACCCTCATAGTAAAGAATTTCTTCACAATATCTAACCTAAATTTTCCCCTCTTTCGGTTGGTACCTGTTACTCCTTGTCCTCTCACTAGGCCCCCTTCAAATACTGGAAGGTGCTGTGATGTCTCCACACAATCTTCTCTTCCCCAGGCTGAACAGCACCAGCTCTCTCAGCCTGTCTCCGTAGTCCTCTTAACAACTTCATGGCCCTCCTCTGGACTTGCTCCAGCAATTCCACATCTTTCTTATGTTGGGGACCCCAGAACCACAGGCATGGAGGTGTCAGCTGTGGGCGGCTCCAGCACGGTCTTCCGCTCCTGTGAAGCCTCCACAAGGCAATCAGTTTCCCAGAGAAGAAATCAGCTACAGTAACTGGAGATAAAACTCCTCCGGTAGTCCCAGGGCACTGCTGAGGAAGCCCAGATCCAGGGAATCCCCTTGGTGCCTGCAGGAAGCACTGGGGCAGCTGCTCACCAACATCCCCTGTGCAGGCTGCAGCTCCGGCTGCTGAAGGACTAAGCCAGGCGAAAAGGGTGTAAATTAAGCCAGGTGAGGGGCAGGCTGCAGTCTGGTCACTTGGCTCCTTGCTGGCAACACAGGATGGTTGGAGGTAACATGTGCCAAGCGGTGCCATGGCTGACAGCCATTCCCGACTGGCAGCTGCTGGCACACGGTGCCTGCCAGCAGGAACCGCTTCAACATCCAGGAAAAACTGCTTAGAACTGCTCTGCCACCTGCAAAGTCATTAATCTCTGCCTAAAGTGGGAATTTTGCTGTAATTAAGGCAGCTAAGGGCTCCTTCTCAGTTCTGAAGCCCTTTAAGAAGTGCCAGCAGCAGCAGCCCTGCAGCAGTGTTAGTTCCTTACAGTGCACTTGCCATACAGGGAGCAGAGACTGAACTGCACAATGGTAAAGAAAATAAGAAACTAGCAGAACTAACCTGGTAACTTTTAAAACACTTGCAGTGAATAAATGCCACGTTTTATGAAATCATACTAATGTGCACAAGTTGGTTGAGAGGCTTATTTTAAAAGAATAATTAATCTCAGGTAATTTCTACTGGTTTTTTCATCATTTTTCTCTACCAAAATAATAATAAAAAAAATCTACAGCCACCTATGGAGATAAGTAGAATATCCAAAGAAGAAACAGTAAATAATTAAAGTCTGCTTGGGCAAACTGTGTACTCTAGAGATGTCTGTCTAGAAAAGACACTGTTTTTCCACAGTCTCATTTTTCCAGGCTCTTTGCCCAGCAGAACATGCATGGGGTATGGGATGGAGGGTAACAGCACTCCTGTGGCCTGGGCCAAATCATTCCACCATATGGGACATGCTGGAAGCCCAGTGTGAACTGGAGCCCCGGGCAGCCACGTGGTGTTCCACAACGGGCACTGCCAATGTGTTCTCCTCCACCCCACTGGCAGCAGAGTGCAGGCCACAGTTTGTTTTCACATGGAGTGGTGTCCAATACACCTGGAACTGCCAGCACAGCCTGGAAGCACAACGTTTTCCTGCTTTTCCTCTGCCCCTGTCCCTCTGGGCAGGAGCAGGCAGCTGTGTGGTGCTGAGCTGCCCACCAGGGTTACCCCAGCAGGTGTGGGCAGCCACAGGGAGCCAGTCCTGCACTCGGCTGCCAAAACAACAGCCTGAGCCCCCCTTCCTGCTGGGCAGATTCAGACAGCTCAGAGAACACAGATGGGTTTTCACAGGAAAATGGTGTAGTTAAAAACTTCTGAGGCCAACTGAAGCTTTGTGTTTGTTTTGAGCAGATGACTCCCTGGCTATTCCTTACCAAAGTTCTTTATAGCTCCTTAGTTTGGAAAATGCACTGTTGTAATTACCTTCTGTATATCCCAAAAGAAAATACAACAAACCCCATTTTACCTGGTGGAGAGGCAGCAGCAATGGGGACTCCACATAAACTGCTGAACTTCCTGCAAATTACTGGAAATGAAGGACAACACAGGTTTTACTTTTTCAGAGTTGCTAGCTATCCAAGCAACATAAAGTTCCAAAATTTCAATTTGCAAGGTTTCAAACAAAGTTTTAAGACTCCCACTAAAGTGAGAGTGCAGCTCTCACTAAAGTATCCTACTAACACAACACTCAGGACAAAGCACTTTGATTTATGATCATAATTATTTTCTGTTAGCTAAGAGAGACTGCATGAAAAGATTCTGCATACAAAGAAATCGGGGCCTCCATCCCAACTCTTGTTCTTGTGCAGCTCCTGTGAATAAATCAAACTACAGCAGGAGCCTGAATGACTCTTCACAGAACTGGGATGAGCACAGTAGTTACAGGAATGTATGCACAAAATTTGCTGCCAGATCTAGAGCAAGAAACAGTCCTCAGAATGCTTTTTTTGTTGGCAGCCAATTTAAGTCAGTAATTTTGCTCCTGATTAGAAGGATGTGCTTCTGAAGTGGAATATATTACCAGTTCTGTATGAACAGAAGTAATTAAATTAAATTCATTCCAGTTGGCTTAGCTGAATAAACAACTGTTTTGAAACTTGGATTCATCAGTAATAAGTCTGTGATGATGAGCTGTGTTTATAACCCACTCAGCTTTGCAAAGTACAACTGGGTACACTGTAAGATTTTCAAGTTAATAACTGGGGAAGATTCCACACTAAATTAATTACAACAGACTCATAAGCAAAGCTGCAAAGTGTTATTCCTTGAATTGTGTGACTTCTAAACAAAGTTTAACTCCTACATTTGCAGTACTTTACCTGGCTGACCTTTAGTCTGATTGTTTTCTAATGGAGAACTCTTGTCACAAGACATTAAAATTAAGTCTCGTTCAATGGCAGGTGCAAAAGCTGGTTTGCCCTTTTGTGAAACTCTACACAATTTATACACAGCCTCACTGACCTTTCTGTAGCACAGCCAAGATGTGACTTCTCTGACATTTAAAAATCAAGGTAGCAACACCACCACAGACAGTCTAAACCGTACCTCCCACTGAAAGCTCCATCAGGAAAATGTTAAACAAAAATTAAGTCAGGAACTACAAATACATAGGAATATTAGATAACTCTACTGCAGTGCCCGAGTAAGGAATTTAATCCCTTGCTCTTTGGCATCAACACTTACAGAAGTGTTTTAAATTTGAAAAACAACTCTCAGATGCAGTTCCCAATGCAGTGGTTCCTCTCCAAATGCAGGGCACATCCTCTGGGCTGGGAGGAGGAGGACGAGCAGAAGCAGCTTTGGGCATTGCTGCAAACTGAGGAGGTTCAAGTAAGTGATTTGTTTGAGAAAAAGGATGTCTAGAAAGAATTTCAGAAGCACTCTTAGAGAAACACCCAATTTCTCTAAATGTACAACAGTTGGGCTGTGGACAGCATTTATAAATAAAATAAAATAAAAAAACCCAACAAACCTGAAATAGGCTGACTTACATAATTTCCTTGTTTTTTCCCTGGTAATAAGATGCATGGAATCCTTGGTGACTGGTTTTGTTTGTTATTCCAGAGGCTGGGTCAGGCAGGAAAACACATGACCTGCTCTCAAATTCACTGTCCATTTATTTTCTGAGAATGTTATATATCCCTTGTGTATTCTGGGAGCATGTGTAAATTTCTATCCCTTCTCAAACAGTTACATAAAATAAAGAAAAAGTCCACAGCTTGTAGACAACTTTCAAAAAAAAAGAGGGGGAAGATAAAAAGAAAAAAAAATTACAACTTTAGACAGTTATTATATCATTAAAAAAACCCAAACAAACCTTACTGATTCATTATTATCTTGAGGGGATACAAAGCAAAAACCAGAAAGACAGATTTGCATCTAATTTACTTTGAGAGATTTATTTCAACCTATTTTCACAATTCAAACGAAGGCTTCTTGTTAAGAATGTTCTTCTCACCTGCTTCCTACCTGACACTCCTGTAAGTTAACAGTTGGCTGGTCTCCTCCTGATTGTTAAACTGCAAGAATCCAGTCTCTTTATCTTTGAGCCCGTACTTCAGAATACTCAATCTTGCTGACATGAGTTAAAAATGCAAAATGGTTATTGCATAATTTATTAAAATGTTTAGAAAAATGATACAATTTAATGTGACACCAGAATACTAACTCAAAGTATCACATTTCCATTAAAAACTGTGCACAGTTGCCAATACAAAGAGTCCTGATCTGTTAAAATATTTTCCTTTAAATAAACAACTATGGATAAAAAAAATGTGGCACTTTATAAAGGAGAATTTGTTTTTAATTGCACATCATAATGCTCAAATCAGTACAGGTTGATGAGGAGCAGGGGATATGCTTGCAATCAGATCTGTCTGCAGGGCAAATCTTCTCCCACGCTGAGCAGCAGCTCCTGTCAGGGTGTCAGTCTCTTGGGGTCCCGTGGGAACATGGAGGTCTGACGGACGTTGTGCAGCCCCAGGAACAACATGGTCACTCTTTCCAGCCCTAAAACAGGTGAAAACAACCCAGCAGTGCAGTCAGTCCGGTGTTCAAAACTCTTTTAAGAAGATACAGGTACTTCCCACCAGCCTCACCCAGCGGAGAGTGAGGTGTTCACATCAGCGTGGAACTGCAGGAAGGAGCTAAACCAAAAATGAGGGATTTTACAGCAGTGCCTTCTGCCACGGCACAGACACCTTTTGGAACAGGTTCTGACAAGCAATGGCACTGGAGACTCAAGCCTGCTCTGAATCACTTCAGGACTTCAAGAAAGGTGTAGAAAATTGGGAGCAGAGGTGGGTCTGTATCCTGGATACAGTAACACAAGTACAGTCCAAACCAGTCTTAACAGCTGCAGAGTAAGGGACACCAAGTGCCTGAGCAGCCCCAGTGAAAACCTACACCTGGGGAATTTCATCCCAAATCCTCAGCAGTACAGAAATTTAGATTCACACCACGCACCTGTGTAAGTATCTGATGATATCTTTTTGGTAGTAAGTATTTCACTGGTTGTTGTGGAACCACTTCCTAATCCATGGGGCTGTGTAAGCACCCCAGCCGTGCTGAGGTGAAACCCTCATGCACCCTACTTTTTCCACACACTGCCTTCCTATATGAAGATTTCCACGTGGAACAGCCTGAACCCAGTGTTATTTCCCACAGCATCTCCTGTTTGGTTGTTATTTGGCCTGACCTCTGGGATGTGCCATCAGGAACATTTACTCTGCAGAAAAGATGTAGCTTCAGCTTCCTTGCTGTCAGTTCTGACCGGCCTAAAATATTTTGGATCATCAGCAAATGCTGCATCTCCTCTGCTTACAAGGACTGCACGACCATTGACACAATTTGTAAGTATGTCAGAAGGCAAGTGCAGAAAGATTGAATCAAAGAAATTACGGGTTTATTGGTCAGGACCTACAAAATGTCCTGTTTCCATATCCAGGAACAGATTTCATCCTGCCTATGAAAGCAATGTGCAAAACTGTCAGCTGTTGTCAATAAGATGCCTGAAACCTATCTTCTTTTCATTTTTATATACAAAACACACCAATGACACAAAGCCTCTCAACACCTTTGCTAAAACAACAAGCACCAAGCTGATCAGTGACACTCAGTCAAATCACTTCTTTCCCCTCACTGCAGAACAGCTTCACCACATGCACAGACCTGTGGCTGCTGGAATGGTGGTGGCTCTGATAAATCCATAATAATACAGGATGTTCTTGCTTCCTTAAATTTCCCTCACTGGTCAAATTTGAAAGTGATGTGCCTGGGTAATGAATTGGCACTTTTTCTTCTGATCACCTCCTTTTTAATTGCCAGACTGTGCCATTAATACTCTGCCTGTTTATTTTATGATGATCCCTGTATTTTAGCTTCTCTCCTTAAATTCTCCAGGATGAACAGCTCCACAAATTTACCTAACAAGGCTACTGTTATGAATTTTATACTGGACTCTGCCTGAGACTGAGCAGTGTAAGTTAAGCTAACACAGAACCACACTAAAATACAGACACTCACCTATTCCACCCCCTGCGTGTGGAGGGGCACCAAACCGGAAGGAATCAATGTAAGCCTTTATCTTCTCCAAATCTAGAAAGGAAAAATATCTGTTTCTCACCTGCTTAATGAACCCCAAGCCAGACACACAAGTGGCTACAGGACTGCAAACACAGCAAAAATTTTATGAACAGTGAGGTTTTTCCTCCTTGAATGTATAAATTATCCAGGACTATCTAGAAATTACGACTGTAACAGATTTGGTTTACAATTTTGTTTATAACTTTTCAACAAGGAGTTGCTGGGAAACAAACTAATTTCTTAATATCACCACTCTGGATGGTTAAACAGAATTAGATGGATTAAGAATGAAGTAGTACTGTGAGTTTACCACTATGGCCATGTAAGAAATTCCGTCCCAAATTCTTCCTCTAGAGGACACAAATCCAATCATGGCTTATATTCTGTTAAATGGGCTTCTTACCAATGCCATGATGTTTGGCTCTCTCTGTCAGCAGCTGAGGGTCGTGAATTCTCTGAGCTCCAGACAGGATCTCCTCCCCTCTCATGAACATATCATAAGAGTTGGAGCTTTTCTGGAAAAACAAAGATGAGTTCATTTCCTACCCACAGAGACTCCACAGGTTGCAAAGATGCACCTCTCCTATCTTCACCTGTGATATCCAAAGCTGTGCAGTAAGAGCACAATATATTAGGGGCCTGCCCAGGAATTACACTCCTTGGGCTCCTTCTCAATCCACTGGAGCTGATTTAATAAACTGAAGTTCATCCACATGCCCTTTGGAAAACCATTACACTTGCATGTAGTTATCCCAGCAAAAGCTGCTCTGAACATATTTATCCTGGATTTGGGAATAAACTGTGGAAATGTAAAAAAAAAAAACCTCATCTTTTATGTTAAAGTTTGCTGCCCTGAAAGAATGCTTTTGTCACTTTTCAGTGATGGCAGCAGTGTTTGACCATGGACATCTTTTCCTAAAGCTCTCCCAATCTTTCTGGTATGTTTTCACCAGTGCAGAGCAACTGGAAACATTTCACAGGTCATGTAACACTGACCTGATCTTGTCACCAGAATGTTAACTGTAACAGCAGATCATAGTGGGGCTGGAACCAGCTCATCTTTAAGGTCCCTTCCAACCCAAACCATTCTATGATTCTGTGGTCATATAAACATACTTTATTGGCAGGTTATCCTTACACAGCATAAGTTAAACTGAAAAGAAGAAAACACACTGACACCAACAAGGAATTTCACTTACAGGGTTGGCTGGATCTGGCATTGTATAAAAAGGCCTCACAGCCAGAGGGTATTTGTCCAGAATGTAGAAGTCTGTGTCGTACTGAAAGAAGGTGATTTAAAGCAGTTAAACAAGAGGAAGTTGCATAAAGAACAAATTACAAGAGGAAGACACAAGCAGTGAAACTTTGAAACAAAATTCAAACAAATCTCTCAATAACTTCCCACAATATTGTCTTAAAAAATAAGTTATCAATAAAAGTGGTGTATTATGTCTCAATTTTCCAATACTACTTCTAGTGTAAACTTACAAATGTTTAGCAATAAAATGTGTTGCTGTAGTAACAGGTACTTTTTTTCCCCAAAGATCTCATCTTTTCCTATAGATTTAGTCAGAATCTGGTTTGGTTTTTTTTTTTTTTCAATTATAAGAATGGGTTTTGGAACAGACTATCCTGTTTGGTGTACTCAGTATAATATGATAGAAGTAAATATAAAAGACTGAAAATGTTGTGAAACAGTTTAATAACGATAAAGGCAAAACTGAGAGTAGATTAAATACACAGCACCAAAATGGGGATGCAGTCAGACAATTAAAAATGGTAATCACAAACTCTTCACAACTTCTGCACATTCTGAGATACTCTACTGTCCACCAGTGTGTGAAAAGTTGTTTTACATGCAGGCATTTATACCAACCCAATGATTCCATGGCATCAGGTTTGAGATTCAACAACAAATTTCTTTATTCTGAAGCAATTGTTACCTTTTCCTTTACCAGGCGTCCCAGGAGCTTTTCATTTGGAGTGCTGAAAAAGATCATCACCATTAAAACTGATTTAAACATGTACTGGTTACACACTTCATAAAGCCCAAAAGATCTCAAGCTACAGATCTGCTGCACCCTGACCCTTAGAAAATCTACTACTTCTTTCTGAATGTTCTGGGTTGTGCAGACAGAAATTGCAGAAATAAAGTATATTTATTTGTTTCTAAATATTTTGTATTGGTCCTAAAAATCCCTTAAACTAACTGATACCTAAAGATATCCTTGCTCTTAATAGAACTACTTGCTACTCACCATATTCTGATTATTGGATAACTGTGTTTTCTATTTCCTATTGCCATAAATCTTGTGTACAACAAAACAAGTGAGAAACACCATGAGCAGTTGCTGAGGAAATTATTTTACTCTATCAAATTCGTATGACTGAAGCTTTCTTGGATGCACAGAGAGTTTTAACTGTAAAATGACACACTATCCTAATGGTACCAGATATATTATGGGAAAGAAGAGAAATGTTTTAATTCATTAAGTGTATTTAGAAAAGTTTACACATAATCAGTTAATTAAACCATCCTTGAGTAAATCAATGGGAGTGCATCAAAATTGCTTAATGACTTTCCTGAGAGGTGGAAGGAAGAAATGGAAAGATGTTCCTTAAATGAAAGACCTTGAGACTGAAGAATATTTTTGTTTAATCCTATTCAAACACATGTGACAGTTGACATGAAGGGCTCCAACTGACAGACAAACAAACACTTCTTATCCTTACAAGGTTCAAGTTGCTCTCACTTTATGTTGTAAGTTATTTTCTTTCAGATTTCAGAGTTTGTACCTACAGTGTGTGCCAAAAGAAAGGACTATTTTCACATCCACTCATTTACTTGTCAAGAGACCTGGATCTAAGAACTGTTTATCCCTCTAAAAGCTGTGCTTCCTTCTTGGGGGCTGTCAGGGGCACAGGACAAAAGTGACACTTCACTGCCACTTTCCCATTTGCCAAAGTACCTGAGATCCTCCTCGTCCCCCATCTCAACTCCAGCCTCCCGCAGCATGGCCACCCCTTCCCGGTATTCCAGCCTCAGAGTGGGCTCCAAGAACTTGAATGGCTCACATGGGAACTGTTTGCCCACTGTCTGGATTTCAGTTTGGAATCTGTACGTGAGGAAACAAGAGAAGCCAAACACAGAACAATCAAGAACTTGCAGCTGATCAGATGTTGCAATGACGATACACTTTGCCACAAGAGGTCCCTCTTGCAGCATAAAAACTGGATTAAAGCCACTTCTGGAGAAATTCTGTACAACCCTAATGAAACGTTTCAGCAAGGTTAATGCACCTACTTCACACATATACATGTTACTATTTCACTATTAGTTCTTTTTGAATCCTTTTGTAAGAAATAATTGACTAGGTCAAATTTTCACAGGAAAGACATTGAGAAATCACCCCTCTGTGTATTGTAATATTTACCAGGGTTCTTCTTTTATTTGAGTAATATCCTATTTCAAATATAAACAAGAAATTTCCTTCTGGACAGAAGAATATATTTGCATTTTTGCTGGCAAGACAGTCTAACTTGTAAACAAATGAAAGCCACTTCCTAAACTTTTGGTCTGGCTTTTTAATTAGTTAAGACTGTGAATAGTGGAAAACAATCTTTGCTGCTATCGTGGAACAGATGCAAGCTGGTCCAGTAATTTTTAGTCAGGAAAACTTTTTTGTATAGTAAATACTAGATAATTTTCAAAATAGAACAAGATCATTTCCAAAATAGAACAATCTATTTTTCTACCTGTAGTGCCACAAAAACAAAGACATTTTAAATAATGATGGGTCATTTCTGTTAGAAAGTCCTTCCAACAGCAAACAGCAAGTGTGTCAGTGCAAGCCAGCACACTCCAGGAGATGCTAAAAGTACTTTACTGGCCTATGGCTTGAGTGAAATTTAAAAGTCAGACATGAAGAAATAGTTAAGAGCAAAGCAAAAACGCTTGTTTTGAAGTTCTGTTGTAGATTAGATCAATTATCAATGATTATCTGACAAGCTGAAGACAAAACGCTCACCCACTTCATGCCACAGCGCAAGAGCTGTCAAACAAAGAATGCTGCTCATTAAAAGAAGGAAATGCTCTTATTACCTTTCCTGAAGCCCCTTGAATATCTGCACCAGGGTATCTGCAATCTCATCTACCACCTCATGATAGTGATAGTTAAAAGCCATTTCAATATCCAGGCCAACAAACTCAGTCAGGTGTCTGTGTGTATTGGAGTCCTCAGCTCGAAACACTGCAAAATTAACCAGCAGAAGTTCTAACTGACCTGAAATTATCATTCCACTTGGAAAAACAGACACACAGACAAACTTTTGAGGCAGGTAAGAACTTTCAGATTTGAAAACTGCCCTTTTCAGAGGAAGTGGACTTGTACACGTGTGTGTCTTCTGGGATGTTTTTTTTTTCAGATATGAGTGACATAAAAATGTCTTCCTATAAACCATGACTCATTGGTTAGTAATTAACAAGAAATTTAAGATCTTCTGGATTACTTGGAATTTTTTTTTTATTCTATAAGCTGTTATTGACTTGTTTTTCAGCATTTACATGTTGAGGTTTTAGAACAAAAACCTGTATTACCACTTAAAGAGTCCATGCTTTTGAGACAGAGAGAATGGGACTGAAATCAGTAATTTTTTATTCTTTATTGACAGCCCAGTTAAAAGTAAGCATGCTCTAAATAATGTTGTTTGGTACATGTAGAAAAGCAAGGGATTAATGTTAACATGCCATCTCAAAGCTAGGTTGCCTGTTTTAACTGGTTGGTACTGAGCACTAAAGGGACACAGTGATTAGGAAACCATGGCTGCAGTTATGGTTTGTTCCACGTTTTACTAACTTCATCACATTACCCATTTCCAATGCAACTCTTATTTTTCCCCCTCACACCACAGCAGGCACTGGAGAAGAGTATTCCACCCTTATTTCACCATTTTAGTTTTGTTCCAGCAACTTCTCGGTCAACCTTACCCTCATCCGTCACCTCAAGTGCAATTTGTGCTCGGTAAGTGAAACTGTGTTAAGTGAAACCATTCAAAGCTCTCAGTGTGCCTGTTTTCTCATTAGTGCTGCAGCTGCTGAAAGCCATCAGGGCCCACTTCACACGTGTTTAAAGCAAAGCTTTTCTTACCTGGCCCCACGCAGAAAACCTTGTCAAAGTCAGCACATATACACATCTGCTTGTACAGCTGCGGGGACTGAGCCAGGTAGGCACTGGTTTTGAAGTAGGACACAGTAAACACATTGGCTCCTCCTTCACTGGCAGCTGAAAAGCAAATGCTTTTATAAGGAGATATTAAAATAAAAAGGTACAAAATAAATCAGAGGTAGAACGAGAGATAATTGGGCCGACATCTAGAGATCAGAAAGAGATTTTTCTTCAAAGCAAATTGGAGGACAAAGATATATTTGCATGCATTCGTGCCAAGGGCAATTTTGCAGCTCAGGACTGTCACACCTTGTCTTGCAAACCTGACAGTTTAGTTGGGGTGTTTCAAAATGTTACTGTTCCCAGCTGCCCTTCACCTCGGAGTGTTTGTAGCACCCCACCTACCTGCAGCCCAACACTCTGTGGGTGGCACAGCCTGCCAGGGGTTACTGCAGAGCCTGAGCTCAACCTGCACATCCTGTTTTGCCAGGAGCATCCTCTCTAACTGAAGGCACTGGTATCTCTCCCAGGCAAACCCAGATTCAGCAGGGAACTCGTGCCAAAGGTTTTCTCAGTTTGAGGCACTTTTCATAGAAACAGTTACCTTGAGAGCACAGGAACCAAGACCACATCATTTGTGTCCCTCCTGTAAACTGCCTGTCAGAACTGCAGCACTGCACCTGCCACTCCCCAGGCTGGGACAGGAGAGGGGCACTGGCCTAACTTGCTAACAAAACACGCCACAGCAAAAGATTAGTTCATCATCTTTGAAAGCTCTAATGTTAACCTGACTCCAGGTAAAGTACTTATTATTATTACTGACCATTCCAGTCAGATTAATGTTCCTCTTCTTTCATCACCACCACTCCCACTGACACAGTGTCAGTGAATATTTACAGTTACTTCTCAACAGAGGTAACTTTTAAAACCTCAGCTCTTAGAACAGCCAAGATATTTAAATTTGAAGTTCAGTGAGGTTTGTATTGACTTAACTTATTTAATGCTACAAACTCTGGTCTCATTCAAACAATAGGATGCTTGCTTGCCTGCTCTCAATGGTCCACTGCACAGTAAGCATAGCACACTTCCTCAAAGGTGCTGCAGAAATAAACTACTTGGGAGTCTTTTAGTGCTTCAGACTGCTTTAACTCTCCTTGTAGGAAAAAACTTATCTAACCTTCAACATACTTTCCATGTTGAAAGAATAGATGCTTGCAAGGATTTCGTTACAAAGCCCATTTTTTATCTCAGCCAAGAGCTGTCTTCAAAAATATGAGTACAGAACGTATAAAATCCAGTAAGAAAAATGTATTCATTTAATGAATGTACATGCAAATATTCTGCCCTGATTTTCCATGCCATATGTCTTAGTGGCATCAACAAAACCCCAAAGAACACCGATAAACCAATCTGACTTTTGAAAACGATACAGCAAATCAACAACAGAACCGGATGCAAAATGTGCATTTCCAGACTTTAAGTCAGGCTGAAGCTGTTATGCCACATTTCTAAAAAGGTCTCCTACCACCTTCTATTTAGCCATGAGCTCATTGCTGAAGAAGTGACATATTGCATATATGACATTTTATACCATCACATGTATATTGTAACTTCTTTACAACCGAATCTGCTTTAAATCTAAATTAGAGTGGGGTTTTTGTTTTGGATACTGAGAATGGAACTGTCAGTGCCCAACACTGAGAACACAGGAAGAACAATGTACATGACCAGACACACCTGTATTTAACCAAATTAAAACTTAATATGCACTGTGGAATACATAAATGAGGTATATGTAATACCTGTCTTGTCATTCTTTTAACCTCCAAAGTCAGGAGAAAAGGAAAGAACAACCCTGACACCAGCTACAAGTTTGCTATGCTGCATCTAAACTAGAAATAAAACTTCATGTTTTTAAAATAAAAACTTTCTGGCAGATAGGAACACTGAGCAAGTGTAAAAAAAGCACATCTGGAGCTGCTGGATCACATATACAATACCTGAAATGATTTTGGGAGTCTGGATTTCCACAAATCCCTTGCGAATAAGAGTCTCTCGGAAAAGCTGACAAATACCAGACTGAAGGCAGAAGATTGCCTGGCTAGTGGAGGTCTATAAGAAGAAGATAAAATAATGAATCCTAAGTTAGTTTTTCCTGACTCTATTACTTTTTCTGGGCAGCTGGAAGGATGAATCTCTTCCCTTAGGAATACTTGATTACCGTATGTGCCCGAACAGCGAAAGTGCAAATCAGTAATTGTTTATTACACAAAAAGGAACGGCAAAGGAAACAAGAAAAATTATTCATTTCAATTTATGGTATATTCAGTTATGAAGGAGGCACTGTGGTCGATTCTGCATTTTAAAATATAACTGATTTATGAGATGTGCTTCTGCAAATAAAGGTTTTATAGTAAGAAATGGAATAAAAGCACTAAACCTATTACAAAGCTTTCAGTACAGTGAACTAGAACAGCCACAGGAACACACAGAGCATGATAAAAGCAAAGCCATCAGTAACCTACAGAAGGTAAAATGTTTGTCTGTTAAAGGCTACAAAATTCATGTGAAAACACAGCCACACGTTAACCAGGTACAACACTGCCACAAACACATCCCAAAAGCAAGGGCTGAACTCCCAGCATTTCAGCAGTCCACAGAACACCTGCTCATCTGAACTGCAGCTCTGCCTTTTTTCACTCTTAAAAAGAGCATTTAGATGAAAACAGGAGTAGATTAAGCTGAGTTGATCATCACCTTTTTGTTTATGTACATGACACAATTGAGCTACTTCTCTGGTTAGCACATACCTACACTAAATGTTCCTGTAACTTCTGGCATGAAGAAGAACAAAACCAGCTTAGTGAACCGCTGCAGAGACCGGGAGACGTCAGCACTGAGCCCATATCTGATTCTGGGCTGGCAGCATTTAAAACGTGACAGTGAGCAACTTAAAAAGGCTATAAAGAGTCAAACGAATTCCTGCCACCGACCCAGAGGGCTCTTCACACCAACCTGCGTCACAGCACTGTTTACTTCTCCTTTCTGAAAGGTACCCAGCTCTACAGTTGGGGTAAGAAAAGCCTTGTGGGCTTTTTCACATGACTCCTACCAAACCACAAAACAAAAAACCCCCAACCAAAACAAATTATACAAGCACCCAAATTTAGACAGTCAGTCAGGAGAAACGCTGAAATGGAGCTCCATCCACCATCTCTGCAAGATAAAGATAACCCTTTCCCGACACACCTGAGGAGAAAACTGCAGCAATTTGGGGCTGTTTGCCATTTTGGCTGACCAGCGAAACATCTCAGGGGTGTAAGTGGTTGAGACTAGTAAATAATAGCTGGCAGTTCTCACTGTCTGATAGCACAAACCACAGCCGCTACTCCAAGCGCTCAAAATGAAGGAAATGAGGTTTTGAGCAACAGTTACAAAAGTACCCTCAAAGTTTTTCACTTTTTTAACGTTGGTCTCCCAGAATCAGACACGTGCAAGGACTCTGCCTGAGTTCTGGGCAAAACTCAGCAGTGTCACATCAAAGTACCAGGATCATTCAAAGGATTTTTTTTTTTTTCTTAATCATTTCCAACTTAAAAGGTGAAAGACATTTTCCAACTTAAAGTCATATTTGGGTTTACCAATATAGTTTTTGATGAACCAGACACGTTTCTGAAAATGCTAACAGATAAATTGTCACATTTATTTAAAATGGGGTAGTTGACAATGCCTCCTCTACCCTTCTGATGAATCAAGCCCAGTTTCATGCCAGAGAGGTGAGCATGCAGTCGGTCCTGACTCACACACTCCCAGGAAAAAGAAGAATGGTTGCTAAACCCAATCTGAAAGCAATTACTCGGTCTGACCTAAAACTGTGCACAGAAACACAGCCAGTCAATACCTAACAGAGTTCTGCACTAACAATGGTTTGTCAGGCAGTAACTCCTGCCTTCTGTGAGGATGCAGGGCAAAGCTTCTGTCTTCCCAAGCCATCTGTAATGATAAATTATGCTTAGAAACAGCATTTATGAAAGCAGCCCAATTCACAGAACTGGACACTGAAGCTTTTATTTAACTACAGACCAGGAACAAGCAGCAATTCTCTGCACCTCAAATTGGATCTGACAAGACCACTCTTCTTTCACCAAAGGTGGCTGAGTTTCAGTGTCCCTTCATTCACAGACTGCCAACACGGATAACTGCTGGGAATTTGTGATACTGCAGTCTCCTTGCAAGGATTAAACAGCCCAACAAGACACCTGAGATAAGCTCCTAAAGAACCGCACCTGCCAATCTGCAGGGTAGGTAAATCAGTGACCTCAAAAGTTTCATGTGACACAACTTTTAAAGACAGAGAAAAACTTTCCAGATGTAATTCCATTCTTTGCAGTGGTATGTGTTTAGGACAAAAAGCAAATTAATTCACCTGAAGAAAACAATTCAGTAACTGAGATGCTGGTATAGGTATTACCAAGTTTGGTACAGTGGGGGGCAACACAGTCACTACTTGAACTTCCACGCTTGGTACAACACAGCAAACTGAAGACAGAGACAGCTCTCAAAATCAAATTATTTTTACCTTTGCTTTAAAAAAGATCTTGCCATGGCACTCTTTTCCTGCAGTGTTTACTCCAATATGAACTCCCCCACATACACACTGACAAACTGCTGTACTGAGACTATGGCAAAGATAGTAAAGATTCCTTCAAGAGTTAAGCAGAAACAGAAACACACTTATGACACTTCAACACTGCTGCAGTTTAGGGTGTTAACTGCAACATGTTATGTTTTAATAATAGAACTGAGCACTGCAAGCAAGATGATAAAAATAATTATTTCATCTGGCACAAGCTGCCTCCACAGAACAGCCACGTAGAGAACAAATGTGTTCCAGTGGAATGGAGGGCAGTTCACACCTCAGGTGATTGCATCTCACCCAGCTCAGACTGAGGCACAGACTGCAAAGCTGAACTTTTCTTTTTACTCTCACCTCAGCTCTAGAATTTGTTCTGCTCTCTCCTCCTGTTTGCTTTCCTGCTTGCCTGCTGCAACTAGCTGTGTTCCACCATAAACAACCAGTAAGTACATAGCTGGCTAAATGAAAAGGGAAAATAATGCAGTCTATATTCTTTTAAGGAATATAATTTTAAATAATGTAAATAATTTTGCAATTCCTTTATTACACAGAGGACAAATAAAGGTTTTGCTAGGAAACAGAATGTATATTAAATAACATTTTTTAACCCTAAGGTGACTGAAGTCAACTTTTCTTCAAATTCAAGAAGAATATATGAAGTTTGCTGTCTAAACAACTGGGACTGTGTATGTTTTCACTACCCACAATAAAATAAACTGCACATCTGCTTGTTCATTACAGCCTGAATCCAGCCAGGGAAAGCCCAGCTTTTGCAATGAGTAAATTGAATTCAGCACAATGAAATCAAGCTTGAAGTAATCGAGTGTTTTGAAAAAACTGCATTAGGATCAGTGTGCAGTTGGATTATCACGTGAGAGAGTCTGACATCCATAAAGCACTAAAGATACAGTTTAATGTTTATGCTCTACCCTGAGCAGCATAAACAGGATAATACTGACCCTAAAAAGGCTACACTTTGGTCTCAATGAGCTGTGCATTAGCAGACACAATTACAGCACCAGGACTGCAAAATGCATGTAATTCAAGGCAAATTTGGACAGCTGCTGTTGAGATAAAAGCCCTGCTGGACATCCAAAATCAGCCAGAGCAAGGACATCAGTCAGGTCCATTGTAAAACTGGATGAACCTGCATTGATTTTTTTCTTCAGGGAAAGACACACTGAGAAGCAGAACCCAAAAACCAGCATTTCACTGGTCTTTTCTTCCTTGCTTTTCATCTGTCCCAGAACTTCATGAAATGTGATTGAAGGAAGTGTTTTTATAGACCCGGGAAGTGCCCACACCACAGAGCACTGCACTTAAACTTTACAACAGCAGAAAAGCGAAGATTTAAAACACAGTCAGTGCTCCAATTTGCCTTCTTTAACTGTTTCAATACGTGAGGGGTAAATCAAACATCTCTAGAATCAAGTGGTTTGACTTTCATTCAGCCCATGAAAAATCGATACTTAGGTCAGCAGTGGTTTCCTCACAGTCACCTGTGGTTATGGGTAAGGAAATCTGGTCTATGCAAGGACTTTTCCTTCTTCTTACGAGCTCTCCTCTCTCCACACTCCTGACTTTTTACTCCAAGGGTGTGATCTGTATTTTAGGAGTTAACCCAGCAGGAACAGGTTCATCCTTCTTCAGTCATCATTCCTTGGAAATGATTTTTAAAACCCCTCAGCACTAAATACTCTCAATTTTCTCTACATCAAAATAACAACTACAGCAATAGCTTGGGATCTTGGCATTTAAGCACTCCCCCCATCCCTTAAAAAAAATGTGCCTACCAGACACTTCTGAGAGATCTTTGTTCAGCAACCAAAATGCAAGATTGTTAATAGTTCAGCCCAATCCTCAGTCTATTTTCACATGCACACGAGTATGGAAGCATTGCAATCTTTGTAGAATACTTTGGATTTTACAGCTCCACTAATGTTAATTTCCTTATTATTAATTTTACACTCCTTCTTTAGCATCATAATCAAGGTCTCCTCCATATCCATCACAGCTGGATGGAGTGATGCTAATCTTGGAAATCCAGGCTTTTTTATTCATGCAGTAACTGAGTTTCACAGCTCCACTTTATCGTGACTTGGCCCTATCCAGTGAACTCCTTGGTTAATCACACATAAAATTAGTTAAACTACTTACCTACTTTAAATAAATGGACAAAAATAATTTTAGTTTCATCCTAAGGACTTTTTTAATCCAAGCCTAGCCAAGATCTATGCATTTAGCTTGTTAAATCTTTCTCCAAAAACCAGTATCTCTGTTTTTGATGTTCGGTGACCTCCTTTTTCCTTAGAAAACTGGGGCACTGAGGAAAACAGAACTAGATGATATCTGTGGTTGGACCTCCTCCTTCCTCCCACTCTCATAGGAACACATCAGCACAGCATCTCCCTTAGATCTGTTCTGCTGACACCTCTTCCCTGCTCCATGCCCTGGTTTTCCCAGAGGGAAGAGCTGTGCCAGAGCAGTGGCTGGCAATGGTTTCAGTTAACACACCACGTTTGCCAACCCTCCCTAGGATGTGCCTACTTGTGCAGGGCATTTGGAACACCAGGGGCTCTCTGAGGTCCCATTTGTACTCCAGCAGCTCCAGTCTGTGGAACCAAATCACTGAAAAAAAATCAAGGACTGCTTTTGAGGTTTCTTTTCCGGTTATTTTGAAGGACAAAGTGCCTTTGTCTCCCCACTCTTGTGATTGCACTGCACACAGTGCTTAGGATGTGAACATACATAAGCACATGTGTTCTGACTGGGATTTCCCCTTTCTCCATTAAACACCTTTCCTGCTTGCTCAGCATTCCCTTAAAAACACAGATCAAAGTAACAGAATTATTTAGAATCTTCTTTTGCAGAAGCAAAGCTCCTGCAGAACAAACAAGGCAAACTAATGAGCAGGCAGATGCCCTCAGCTGCATTCCAGCCAAGGATACCCCCATGTCATTTTTCAAACAGTATTTTTAACCTTTACTTCCCTTTGTATTACTTCTCTGCTCTCTTTGGGGTTCATGGCTCTCTCCATTTATTGTTTTCATTAATTTAATGGATTTTCTAAAGTTTCTCTGGAGTGCTGTTGATTATTTTTATTCATCACCAGAAGTTCAAGCAAAGCTTGCACTTCCAGCACGCCAGAGCTCTCCTTTCAATCTGTTCCACTGCCTTCCTGCTACTGAGAGCTGATGATCCTCCAAATAAATGATTTTCACTTTCAATCATTAGTATAGAATTCTGAAAGGCTGAATTTACGACTGATGAAGAGACCAATATGAGGAGATACTGAGTAACCCGGAAAGTAATGGCAAATTGAAGTTACCCAGTATCACACATGAGGTCAATGACAAGCAAATAACTTGGGTCCAAGTAAAACAATTTGCACAAGTAGGTTTTGTTGCTGAAACAAGGAGATCAGATGTGGAAATGCTTCAAGTATCTCAGTGCCAGAAGTTTTCCAAATTTCCCCCCCTAAGTGACTTTTGTGTTCCATTTCCCAGTCCACAGACTGATTTGCTGAGAAATTGCCATTATCAGAACTGTAAAGTCAGAACTAGATGTACCAAAAAATGAGCTAAGCACAGCCTTCATTCAAAGAAAAGTTAATTTAAATTTTATTGTGGAGAGCCAAAGGTGGGAAAAGGCCAGGATGCCTCCTGTCAGTAAGAATGGTTAGTTACTTACACATTTGGTGTTAGCTGCTGCTTTATTAAAAAAAGAATCGAAATTCTGTAAGTAATTTAGTAGATGGTTTTTTGCTGCTGATCAGAAAGAGTACATATTTGGGAGGTCTATGAATTCAGAGAAGGCTGTGCCTCTGTGACCTGGATGGAGAAAGGTGTTTCAAAAAAATAAAATACGTGAATGCTGTGGAGGAAACAAAGAGCATGAGACTGGAATCGTGGCCTGGAACAATTTCACTGCCAAGACATGCATTACAGCACCTCAACAGCACTTAAAACTTCCATCTTATACATCAAAAGTGAGCTCTTCACAGGTTTTGAGCATCCAAGACTACATTTGAGAAAAAAATGCTGTCTCTAAATTGTCCCTTTTCAGTCACCTTTGACTTCTGTAAATGAAAGCCCCATTGCACATGGCCACGTGTCAAATACTAAACATCCTCCCTCAAACTACTAATAGCTGTTCTTTAATTAATGTCAGCAAAGGTGAACATTTAGGATTCAAAACCCCTGTGTTTTCATAATACCACTCACAAAACCACGTTGTTTATTTTTCTCCTGGCCAACAATCCACTTCCATCAAATCCAAGAGTTTTCTTGCTTCATGGATTAGAAATGAGAAGAATAAACACTTGCAGGCAAGCAAGTGTTCAGAATGCTCCTTACCCTCAGATCAATGATTCTGTTGTCCAGTCTTGTATCCTGGTTTACAGTAGCTCTTCCATCCTAAACAGTTGTGCAAAAACACGTAGTGAATACCCACACATCCAAAAAATAAACAATAACAAAACAAAGTTAACGGAGAGAGATATTAATTCTAAGTTCAGCAGAATTTCTAGGTCATTCTAGAAAGGACATACAGCACTGGCAGCACAACAAAGTTAAAGGTGCAACTTCTCCCAGAGGCCACAGGCAGAACCCAACTATGAGGATCCAGCAGAAGCACATGCAAGACTGGAAACCCTCTGGTTTTGGCCTTCTGCTGCAGGTCTCTATCAGAGCTACAGAGATGTTGGACACAGCTCTGGATAACATAAAGGAAATAAAATGCAAGCCCAACAAAAAAAACCCAAATCACCACATTAAGAAGCTGCTTTCGTGCTTTTGTTCAGCTACAAAGCCAATAAAAGGCACTGGAGGTTTCACCTCGTCTCCCTCCAGCTCTGGTCGCACAGCATCATCCAGCTGCAGGGGCAGGCGGGGCTCGGCAGCGCTGATCACGTAGATCTGGAATCAGAGCACAGAAATAGCTGAGGAGCTGCTCCTGAGGAGCTGCACTGACAAAGGGGTGTTTCTGGCAGGGACCTGAAACACTTTTGCACAGGCTGTGATTCTATTCAAGTTCTGCAGAGACACGGGTGCATTCTCGTGACAATACTGCAAGTGCTTAGTTCTTGCTTTCCTTCTGAAAGATTAAAAATATCCTTTTTTCTTCTGAGAAGCACCAAGTTTAGCAAGCACATACTGCCTGAGGGATGAGGCTCTTGGCATCGATGCCAGCTCTGAAACTAAAGAGACTTCACTGAATTTCAGGTTCTGATTCCAGCAGGATCATCCTCCTCTTCTTATTGTTAATGTATTATTTACTTATCATCTGATTAGATCTGAAAGAGCCATTTTGGGTTGAAAAATTTATGAGACACCTAAAATACAATCAGAGAATGAAAAACAGCTCGCCCTGCCTTACAGTCACAGGAGCAGTGAATTTGATGTTCTTGCAGAAAAATCAAGCATCTGATAATCTGCACACATATTAAAACATGTTTCTTCACAATCTGCAGGTTTTCCCCAATGCTAAAATTTACCTCACTGCTATAATAGCCATTGTACTCTACCCCTGAGGCCACTGTGTTTCAGCTGTATTGCAGGCAGAGTTTGCTTTAAAACCTTTAGAAGGAAAGGATATTACATAAAGGTTTAAATATGCTTTCTATTTAAACAAATTATAAAGTTGCACTTCCTCCACCCCTCCAGCACAAGCTCCAGGAATTTTAGGTTTCAAAAGCTCCCATACTGTTAAGCCAGTGAGAGTTTATTTCTGCCTCAGTGCTGTATTTCACTCCATTGTACCGAGGGGAAGATTGCAACTCTGATAAAGAAGAAACTGCTGACTTGCCCTTAAAAAGAAGCAGACTTTATTCCACTATCTGCTTCAGTTAAGAATCAGAAGTGAGAATTACAAGCTTTCGTACCCAAACTGTTCTAGGGAGATACTTTATTTTACTTGACACTGTAACCCAAATGGCAGATAAAGCCAGGAAAATATAAACCCCAAATATCCTAAACCCAGAAATGTTTAGTGTTTACACATGATACACTGAAATCTGTAGTTTAAAGGAGTTTATTTCTCTGGCATAGGATTCCTTACTGGCAAAGTTTATATATGCAGAGAGTCAATCTCAACAGATAATTTATCAAACAATTAACCAGTGCTCCATTTGCTCAAACATTTACCCTTTGAACGTGAAGCTCAACATCTTGCTGAGTGCAACCTCCAACTTTCTGAAACGCTTTCCTCACAACACCTTCCACATCCACAATGCTCTCCTTGGTGATGCTGTCAATAGAGGACAGAGGGGTTACTGAATTCCACGGCACTGCAGCAGCCTCAGCACGTTCAGGTACTGCATGGACTGCTGAAAACAACAGAGTTAAGGATTCAGATGAAGTTACTTTTATATATAATAACTGGGTAATGAAGAACTTTGCCAAAATATTCCCAGCCACACTGAATTCAAGTCGGGATGGAAGACTTGTGAGGGAAAGGATGATGATTAAGCTCGGTGCTGTCCCATTCTTTGTGTGTGAATACACACACTGACAGTCACAGAGCTTTTTTTCTAGGCCACAGACACTCCTGCATGTGTCAGCTGATGCAATTATCTGAAAGATGTGCCTTCCCCAGCTGAACAACAAACTGAAGGGAAGTCCTAGAGCTGGAGGGGAAATCAAAACTGCTCCAGCTTGTTTAAACTACAGACTTGTTGCTGAGAGCTGCAAGATGCTTCTAAGCCATTTTCTGGCGACACGGGACATCCTAATTGCTCTCCACGACCAGTCAGTAATAGGACATTAAAACACCACACACCCCCCAGAAAGTCTTCCAAAGATATGACAGAAAGCATGTCTGTTATAAGCAAACAGTAACAAAAGCCTCAAGTCACAGGTGAGAAAAAAAATCGTGTGAGCTTTTATTTACATATTTAACGTACTGGAATTTAAACCAGTAACTTTCCACAGACACTCTCGCCCTCACTGGAAATGGATTTTCGCTCTGTCTCTGTGCCAAGAGGCTTACAAAAGGCCGAATATGAGAACATATTTCATTCTTTTTTTATAAAAAACGTTACAACTCATCTTTCACTTCTCAGGCCTCCTTGAGAAGGCTGAAAAGCACTTTGTGTACATCACTTGAGCACCCAAACCCTCAGACACCAGGAGAGTATCAGGCCCACAATTTAACTGCAAATAATAAGAGGTGAGCGAGGATGGCACTGGACAAGCTGCTCACTGCTGGTCTCAGCAAAGCAAAGAGCCTTTAACAATCCTCAAGTTCACAAGGCTGGTGTTTCTTTGATTAAAGATGACAAAAGAACAATCTGATGACACTGAACTAACAGTAGAAAATGCAAGCATCAAAAGTCTCAAAACCGAATGGTGGCACTGTGAGTAAGCTCTGATTACCTTAAAAAAAGCACCAAATTTGAGCATTTTAATTGATTACACTGTTTCTTTGAGGGTAATGCTTTCAGCTGATAGAACTCACTGGCAGCTGTTCTAGGAGTTATACAGACCATGGTGATTCATATGCTTGGCTTTCTTAGCCATTAGGTAGTTCTACCTACTGCATGAAACTCGTGAGCAGTATGTGCTGCTGGCACATTTACACTTTAAAAGAGCAACAGCTGCTCAAATCATGACGAAATTTGTCCAAAGCAGAGGTCGAGAGCTGGCTTTAAATCAGAATTCACTCAGTTATGGGAGAGCCTCCATTCATCTCCATCATTTTAGCAGAGGCAACAAATTCAAGAAAGGATAATTGAAATGACACCAAGAGCTTGGCAGCACACTCTTATAATTATTCTGTTTAAAACTCCTTGAAAACACTGTGGAACCCATACAGCACTTTGGATGCAAGAGAACGTGATGATAAGAAATGCACAAATAAATGATGCTGAAACTGTAATGAGTGTAACTATGAATCCCCTCTGCTTTTCAAATATGGGAATGTTTAAAAGAATTAAAGTTTTACTCTCCTGTGAACTTTTTTCCCCAGACAGTTCTCTCCTGTCTCTTTTTCCCCGCTCCGTTTTCCATGTCAACACTTTGGCAGATGTCCAGAAAACACCACTAATGACATGAAGAGCAGCGTCTTCACTGCAAATGGAAGTTCCTAATCTGCTGAATAAAAGCCCTCCCACCAGTAAGTGCAAATAATGTTTTAAAGCTTACTGAAGGAAATTCTTTGCGTTGCGAGAAAGAAAATAATAGTTAAATAGAAAAGTGTTGTATGATGGATTCACAAGCAGATTACTGATCCCATGGTGAGAACTGGGGTGAGTGAAGTCCTTACAGAGCTTTGATCAGAACATGCAAGGAATTCAAGACATCCAAAATGGTATCAGCTTAAAAGCACAGGAAGAAAGTGACTTTTACCTCACTTTTACACACTGTAACTGCAATACTGCTTTGCAAACTTGCATAACAGAACTCATCTGCACGTACGACAAAATGAGCTTTCCCTCTCTCTAAGTTGGAGTTGCAATTAAAAGATGTTTCTTGGTCTGCAACGCACTTTCATCATCTCCTCTAACTTTCATTTAATAAAAAATATGCTTTTTCTCCTTAAAACTACTCATTTAATCAGGTATGGAAATAAATAACAGCTGGTGTTTGGAGTTCTGTTTGAACTCAGCAAGATCTAGAACTGCAAAAATCAGAAGTGCATCAAAGATAAACCACAGAAACCCAGAAGGTGCTGCTTTTATCCCAACAGGTAACGCAAATAATGTTACTGAAATGGTGATTTCAGGTCAAGTTACAACAAGAAAGAAGAAGTTGTAATGAAATGCCAGTAAATTTGTTTTCCACAGCAGCAGGACCAAGTCATCAGGGTGATTTTTGACCAAATTCCCCTGGGGAACAAAAAAACCCCAAATACACTGAAAAAAGTGAACAAGCAGCAGAAAAGCGTGACAAGGCACGACCACCATTCCCAGAGAAGACACCAATATTTATACCTGTAATTAGTATGACCAAGGACTAGAAACTCAGTGAGTTTAATAATAAAGAAATACATTAATATAAATGCATCAGTAAGGAAGATGACATCTTTACATTGTTCAATATTTAGAGAAGCTACTTGAGTAACAGATTCATGAGGTCCAATGCTAAACAATTTCTCTTGTATAGTAACTACTTTATATGTAATGGTCAAAATAATCAAGACTATAATTACTAAAGTGTCCACTAGATGCCTTTTTATGTCCCTATTAATAATGTGCATGTCTATTAGCCAAGACTTTCTCTTTCAACCACAGGATTGCATCCTTGCAGCCTGTATGGCAACATCTTTCACCAACAGCTTCATGTTGCAAGCTGAACCCTGTGCTGAGGTGAAGAACAATAAACATTTATTTTCTTGATCAAAACTCTGAAGAATAGGAAAAAACTTGCTTATTTATGGATTTTAAGTAGAAAATGTTTTACTTCATCTGTAGCATCTATACTTATTCAGGTAGTTTCTTGGTTTTACTTCTGTAAGCACTCTGCACTAATTACTATATTAATACATCATTAAATCTAAAAGTATTGAATAACTGTCATAAAATACAACAATCAATGATACTTTATGTGACCATCAATGAAAGCTGAAGGCAATGGAGTTTACTTTTAAAAAATGAGTTGAGAGCATAAACATTTTGTACTCGATGAGAGCAACTGTGATCCTGCCTGCACACACAGAGCAGGCGTCCATGAGGCCCCTTGAAAATGGGCATTGCATTCCTGAAGGCCAGAAACACCTCATTCTCTTCATTCTAAAAATATAATAATCTGTTCCCTGTACCACCATTCTAACACTTGGTAGAACCCCACTATCTTAAGGTAAAAAAAAGAAGCCTATCTGTTTTTAAAGCTTTTAAGTAAAAAAATCCACCATGCATTTTTAGTAACTTTTACTGAAAAAATGTCACTTTATTTCTCTTCTGCATTTCCCCAACTTCATCCTCTGTTCACTGCATCCTGTCACACCTCTGTAGCTGTGACTTAAGAACCCTCCATTGGCAGAAAATCTTCTTGTACAGGAACCATCAGCCTGGGATTTAAATTACTGATCTCCCCTAGGATTGAATAGTTTTCTTTAGTCTCACAGAAAGGCAGATTTGCCTGACTGTAGATTATTTCATCTCGCAACTTCACCATCAACCTTCTCCAGTTTGAAACATGCTGAGACACAAAGACAACAGAAGTGGACTAAATATTCCAGAAATGGTCTAATGGCTGGCACATATCACATTAATGGCATTTTATTCCTCTTTTTCAAAACTCCAGAGGTCTCCCAGCACAGCAAGGACGAACTGCATGGGCTGCTGTCAGATCAGTTATCCATCATCATCTCACATTGCTCTCTGTACTTTGCTACATATAAATCCTGATCAGACACCAAACCTGACGTAATGATCACCAAGGTACAAATTCTCGCTGAAGAGCACCAAAGTGACTATCCTAAATGAGCCCTGTTCCTCTACACTCCTGAGCATCTTCTTTACCATCCAATTTCTGTGTCACCAGCAAACTTCACAACTGCAATTTGACATTTTCGTCCAAACCACTGATATAAAAATTAACCAGAAATGCATAAAGAAAATATTCAGCAATATCCAGCAGTTTTCCTGGGTTTACTAAATTATCTAGCTAAAAACTCATGTCTATTTTTCTGCATTATTTTCATACAGATTTACCCTTCCCCCCCCACCTCAATTTTTACTCTTTTTCCTGTATTTTTATTCTCTACTATAAAGAGCCACCAAGTTACTTCCTCTGCAAGGGCACATTTAGGAAGCTAAATTCGAATCTGTTAACCACCTCTGCCAACTGCTCCATCATCTCACGTGGCTCTGGCAGTGGGGTGGCAGGAAAGGCTCAATGCTGATATAGAAAAAGAGAAAGAAAACCAAAACCAACCACACCCCGGACTCGCTGGAAAAGGCAGGTTGATAATTACTAATTGCTCCACTTGGCACCTCTGCTGCCTGAAGGAGACAATTAACTCTTTCCCTTACACAGCATCCCGTGCAGGACCAGCCTGCACTGGTTTTTCTGACCAAAGGCATAAGAACAATTCCACAGTTGCCAAGCCAGGATCTCCAGTGGCTTTGTGCTGTTGGCCATGAACATTTTGGAAGTTCAGCTAGAAACTTTCCATAGTTAAACTCACAGAAACTTCTCTGCAAACCTGAGCTAAACGAGGGCTAAGCACCTTTCACTAAAAAGAACTTACACTCTTATGATAATGGAGATAATTAGTATATGAATGTTGCTGACCACAGGAGGTTATGAAAGTTCTTGGTTTCCATGTGCCAATATCTAGAAGAGGAACTGGTTTGTTTATCATTTATGAAAATTTGTACAAAAAATGTTCATTATTTAATGAACCCTCATTAAAAACACAAGATCCAGAATTTCACAAACTATTTTAAAGGAAGTTGTGGACACTATCAAAATATAAAAATGTAGAATACGAAAAATATAATTTATGTACTACCAGTGAAAAAGTTAAAAAAATGGAAATGAAATGAAATTTGAGGTAATTTAGTGAAATGTTTTCATTAATAAGTGTGTGTTTGCTCACTTAATGTGTAGGAAATGAGATGATGAAAGGAGACACTGAGAAAGGCAGGGAAACAGGACAGCTATTTTTAGACATCTAAGACATTCCTCATCTGGTAAAAATAATGGCATCATTCCAGAGCAGGTGAAATCCGGCTGGGAAGTGACTGAGGACAGGCACGTACAGGGCTCTGCCTCAGGTGCTGTGACACAGTGACCCCACGTGCCCTCGGGAGCCAGGGAACAGCAGCAGCCTTGGGAGGACAACAGAGCAGGCAGCTGCAGCGGCAACATGGACAGAACTGGGGGAGATAAAACACTGGAAAAAGTGAGAGCATGGCAGGATATGAATAAAATAGGTCTGTGGGTGGGAAGGATTCATGAGAAGATGGTTGCACTGATGGTGTGAACAAAGGCAAACCCCCAAAGAGAAGCCAGAGGGTTGTAACAGGGCAAGTTACACCATTCAAAGAATGTGCTGCAGAGCCTGCAAGCATTTCAGAACCACAAATGATGAGTAAAACATCAATGCTGTAAATTAACAGAGGCTGAAGTACCAGGATTTAACCAGCAAATGCTGCCCCAAAAGGGAGCAGAATGAAAAGTCAAAACACAGTAGAAACATCATGAATTCCAGCTACCCCGGAATTCAGGTCTGTCCCATCCAGAAAGGTGGAGAGATTACAGGGAGGTGGGAAGAACTAAGGATGAGGTTCTGTCTGATTCAACAGCTCACTGTTGCCATGAGAGAAAGGAGCTTTGCCACTGACTCTTTCCAGATACCCTAATCCACCATTTACCATTCCTTGTTAGCTCTGGATTTCCAGGACCTAGTGTAAAAATCACCAACCTGGCAGAAAACTAACCAAGTTAAAAAAGAGCAGTGGATCACAAAAAACATCATGCAAGGTTTATAAGTGACAGTCAGCACATGGAAGAAAAGAGTAAGGACCAACTTCCCTCTCGTGAGCTCCTAACCACTGAGCTCTGCCTCTCGTGAAATGTCAGAAATTGGGCTGTGGAGTAAAGAACCACAAAGAGAACTGAAAAACAGGTATTGGAGAGAACTGGAGAACAGGAGGGTGAGATCACAACTCTAAGGGCTGCTCCACTGCTCTGCAGCACAAGTTCACTGAGAGCACAGGCAGACTATTGGTAGGTTAGAGGGAGCTGAATTAGGGAACAAGTAAATTATACACTTAATTCTTTTCAAGGATTCCAAGTGCTGGAGAGAACAAACCATTCCACGAAGAAACAGAACACTTCACTTTGGCTCACAAACACCTGTAAACAGCATGTTTCACACTGGCACTGCCAGCACTGAGCAGGGCCAAACAACAAACACTGCTGGGTCTGTTTTCCCGTTGCCCTGAACCCCCTCAGCAGCAGCATTATCCCAACCTTCTTAGCTTGGCTTCTGGAAGCCTGGGCTACAATAAATCCTTCCTCTCCTGACATATTGAAGGTTGAAGGCTGTAGCACTTTTGCAGTTAATTAGTGGGGGCTCCCTTCCCAGGCATGAGAGTAGTGCCAAGAGCTACACAGAAGCAACTCAAGTGCCACATGTTAAACATTATTGCACCAAACTGAGCCACATTTCTATTTGAGAACAAGTGGATATACATGATTAAAAGTTCTGCTATAAAACACATCTATCATGCAAGCATGTTTATTACTGGGCAACCTGAAAGTGCAATCTTAGGTAAATGGAAAATTCATTTTTTATCTTCAGGAACAAAACAAACCAAATAACTGAATTCAAGTTGTGGCAACAAACACTTAATTGGGAAGTCTATCAGCACTCCTCCCCACTTTTTAAAAATTAACTTACATCCCTCATTACACATTCTAATGCCAAAAATAAGGCGTAAATAAGATTAATCCAGTGCACAGAAACTACTTTTAATTTCAACTCAGTAAGCCACTTGCAACGTGGGACTCCTTCACATCAGTTCTAACTATAAGATGTGTTGCTACACTGCACATCTTGTAGAGAAACCCCAAACATGTGCAGACACACAGCAGCACCACACACAAAATGAAGTGTCCCACTAAGCTCAGCTTGCCAGACTTTTTGTCAGCCAGCTTGGAAGTAAATGTAGGTTGCCTATGGCGAGAGAATGCTGCTTCAGCAGTTCAGAATGAATTTCAAGCCTGTTCTCTATTTTACCTTTTGTCAGTGTAATGTATTCAGGGCAATAGAGAGCTGACAATTTAAATAACTACATTTTAAAACAAACGAAGCATTGATGTTAATGTGTGAAAATGGTCCCAACCCCTGGGAGTCCTGGTTCCCACCATTGTTTACTCTGACAACAGGATATAATTGCTTACTTACTTGGCAGCAAACTTTACCATCTGCTTGCTCGCATGCTGTCCCACAGCCACCAGAGCCTGGATGTTGAACTGCTGCTGACGCAGGACCAAGAAGCACTGCTTCCCTGAGCACAAAGGAACAACACAGGTGTATTAAGGACAACTTACTCCAGGGCTCTGGGAATGAGGGAAAAATGCGTTACTACCTAAATAGTAGGCTGAGCTTTGAAGAGGGTGTGTCTGTGTCTAGCTCATCATTGCCAACCCCCCCCCAAAAAAACTCCATCAAACTACTCAGCTCTGCATGTACACACCCCCTCAAACCCTGAGGTAAATAATTCTGCCTCACATCTATAAACAGTTTCTGAAAACAACAGTAAGTCTTCCAAGATACATAATATTAAAACAAAAGAAAAACAACAAATCGTAACTTTCAAAGTAACTATTTTTCTTCAACTGCAAGAAATAAATCAGCCTTTTCCTTGTTTCTTTGCTCACAGCTACTTCCAGTCTAGATTATTTTTAAAGAAGTTTTTTCTCATCTTCTCAAATCGAAGCTGTAGAGTTCACTTGACAATGCTGCTCTGAGAGAAACAGGCTGGATTTTGCACTGCAGGGACTAAATAACAATAATACACCACACATTCAGCATGAAGGGGTACAAAAGGAGTATTGATGCTAGTGAATGACAAGGACCTAAAAGCCCCAATTAAAAATTCCTGTAAGAGCAATTTAATCACGAACATCTTAGGGAAAAAGAAGTTAATAGGAATTAATAACAATTTACAAAGAACATAATGCATTTTGTTGACTTTTAAAATGGGTATTTCCAGTCATCAAAGCTCTTTCTAATCTGCTCAGCCGACAGTTACGATCATTTCATATTTCTTCTCACATCTCTAACAGCCATTTACTCCTTAACTCAGATTAAAGGAAATATGGTGATTTTAAATGCTCCTTCCTAGAGAGAGCCATTAACAACAAACATTTCATTGTTGTACCAGTATCTGATAAAAGCACAGATATCCCCTTAACTTCATCCCTCTGACTCACAACATTGTAACATTTCCATTGAAATGGTGAGAATAGGAAGAAGCCAAAAACTTTGTTATACACAGCCACTTCCCAGTTATTGTTGACTTAGACCCTAAACCAATAAATCAACAGACACATAAGTTGAAAACTGACACTAAAAAGCCAGTTGCCATTTTCATTTGTAATTATGCAATTGCCATTCCTGGCACAGCTACAGAGAATTTAAACAGTCACAGAAGAGAAATGCAGAACACTTGACACACAACCTCATGGAAATAAAAGTAAACATACACAACTAGTAAAAAATATTATTAAATATTAACATTATAATTATTGGAAATAATTAATCTTGTCCTACGACAAACAAAAATGCAACTAAATTAGTTACTAATTTTCAGAAAACAAAGCACAACTATTTCTGTACTCCAGAGGTATTCAAACAAAAACTCCCCAGCTGAAGACAGCTACAATGTCACTCAAGTAGCAAACATTTAAGGATAAAATAGTGAAATAATGGAGGAACCTGATACCACAGGATCACAGAACAGTTTGGGTGGAAGGGGCCTTTAAAGGCCACCCAGTCCAACCCCTGCAGTGAGCAGGGACATCTTCAACTAGAGCAGCTCGCCCAGAGCCTCATCAGAACTCTCTGGTGGTTGCACTGAATCCCCAGCACTGCAAGCCTGACCAATATCTGCATTATAAAAGGACTCAAATCTGTCTGTTGTGAGGAACAGTAGCTGTTCTCATGAGCCAAGAGGATGTTTTGCAGAACTCCACCATTTCTAATCACACAGCAGATAAGTGATCAAACAGACCTCACTGACAGCATCACTTAAAATATCCCAGTCACAAAGACTGCAGGAGGAAACAGAGCTTTTCCCAAAACTCAAGTATCAAAAAAAACAAGCCATAATCAAATCTAGCTCATGCTTAGATGCCTTTCCAGATCAAGAGATGGGACAAAGGAAGCATCTGAGTGATAAAAAATTGGGATTATGGGATGATCTCCTTGTGTTTCAAAATACTTAGACAGTCTTAAGTGGAAAGTATAAGACCAGCATTACTCACATTCAACGGTAAACTACTCTAAGTTTCTATAAAACAAACCAAACCCACATCTCACCAGAACCCCTAAAAAAGAGAAAAGTTTAAAAGAAATTTGGTTAAAAAGGTCTGACACAGTGTAATGCAAGGAATGTTTTGTCACTGAACAAATAAGAGAAGACACCACGTGGAGAATTCCATCAAAAGTAAGAACATAAAACCAACCAGAAATCCATTGTTTTTCTTGGATAAAAGTACCAAATCACATGAGACCTTATGAAAGAAAAGGATGTAAGGAAGGAATGTGCATAAAGAGTAAAAAATGTTTGGACACATAAATTGATATATTGCTGGTTTCAGACATTTGCCAGCAAAGAGAAAACTTTATTCAGTTTATTATAAAATTTGGTCCAGTATTTAAATTGCTCTTGGTGGGATCCTTATTTTCAAATGTTTAATAAACCTCTGCATTCATTAACCAGTTCAGGTCTAACATCCTGCACAAGTCCAGCTGCCTGGCCAAGCCCAGACCAATTTCCCAAAGGCTTTTCCATGATAAACGTGACCAGTAGCTTAGGTTGGCTTTAAAATAAGGCCAGAAATAACATTTATTTAATCTGTGATAAAAGCCACAGGGCCCCAAGCACTTTAATTTTAGTGCAACCCACAGAAATTCCCAACACCCCATTCTTTACACATCCTTCAGTTAATTTCCATCAGACTTCAGGGGTGACTTGCTATATGAGACAGCTGGAATCTGCAGTTGTTCCCATTCATTTTTTTGGTTTATTGGTCAGAACTAGGCAGGGTTAAATAAAGGGTATGTTGGTTATTTAGGAGTCAAATTCAAGTTTCTGAGAAAAACTAAAGCTATTTTTGTGTAACATTTTCCTGTTTCCTGCAAGGCTTTCCTTTCCATAATGGTAGGAATAGTGCCATGATGTGTGTGGGAAAGGCTAATATTACTTTTTACCCTCAAACATTTGCTTTTCTTGTAAGATTCTTTCCCCCAAAGCTTAAGTAAACAAGCATATGGCATTCCCCAGCAGCACTCCCTGGATGTCAGAATTGTTCTGAGCTGTCAGACCGAGAGGCAACAAGAGACACAATCAATAAATTCACAACATCCGTGCCCATGATCAGCTCATTTTTCTCTCATTCTTCAGGTTGTGTTAGAGAGTTTTGAAACTAAGTAGTGTTATTTCATCAACGGCTTTTCCTGAGGTCAGAGGTGATGGATGACAACCAGGTTGTTGGAGGTCAGTCCTGTCACAGAGATGTCACTGTGATTGCAGTAAATGCATCCCCATGCAGGACACCACAGATGAGTGGGACACAGCAATGCAGTTCCTTATTTTAACTGACTGCAGCACAGACACCCATTGAGAGGGACATTTTTTAAGACTCAAAAAGAGAAATGAACCTGTGACCATATTCTGCACCAGATCCTCGCCCCTAATTTGCATCATTCCCAATTTTAAGACTACTGTTAAGTTTCACTCAGGAAGGTAATTTCTTTACGCTCTTTTCTTTCAATTCTTGGAAAGACAAGGTATTTATATCTCCCTACAGAGCTGCCAAAAATAACGAAACCAGTACAACAGTTGTCAGCATCTGATGTCAACTGCAAAGGCCAAAGCCTATTTAGGTTTGCATATGGCAACCTGGTCTCCAGAGAGAACTGCTGATTCCAGGGAAGAAATATGACTGTCAGACAGCCAAGTGTGACAGCCCACACTACTGAGAACCCAGGAAAGGATTTTCCCTTTGTCTTGGTAAAGAAAGACAATGCCTCTTATTTGAAGTTCAAATTGATATAATCAGATACCAATAACTGAAAGTAAAACTGAAATTTTAACAGAGATTTTTGTTTCCTGTCAAAGAAAACATTCATGTGCAGCAGAATAAATATGACCTGTCTGACAACTGACAACATTTATAATAAAGCACATTTTACTGTAGAAGTTTAGAACTGGTTTATCTCACAACTGTTAACATCAAAGGAGAACAGCTGTAATATTTTTGAATTCCTATTATTTACAATTGTCCACACATTATTTAGCAATATGATAAAACCAAAACTCACATTGACTACAGTGTAATAGTAATACCTGATTTCCACACTGCTGGAAACAAAATTCCCTTTTACCTCTTGGGAGAAGAGGAGTGGAAAAAGAGAATATACCCAGTCAATGGGAACACCAAGTAACCAGGTGGCAAAATTTTCTTGAATGCAAGACCATAGGCCATGAAACCAAAATAAACATTTGGGTTATCCTAATAATATGAGGAAATAAAACTAAAAACCCTGGAGGCATCTCACCTTTAGCTCTGCTTGTGTGAATTCTGCCACGAACCCAAACCTCTTGATCAGCCTTCTCCAATGTCAGGTCTCTAATGCGAACCAAAACTCTATCTGAGTTACAGGAAGAAACACAGATGTTAAAACTTCTGGGGGGTTTTGAGGCAAAATATTTTTCACTTTAAACTGCAAACTGCCAAACTCCAAAATAAATCCCAACCATTATTTTTTGTATCTACAGCACAATCGATGCACTGAAAACTCCCCAGATCCCGTTTCCTTTCCCAGTGACTTGAAGAGGATCAAGGGGCTTTAACCTGGTTCAGTTTAATGTGACTTAAACAGCAGGGTCAGGTTGCCCTTCAACCACACCAGCACTCACTGCAGGTCACGGGTGGCAGAGCCCAGCATGACTGCACTGGTTTTGATAGGACTTCACTGCACTATCTGCACTTATCAGCCTGAATTTCTGCTGCCCTGTCCCACTGTGAGGGCTGGCACGGGCAACCAGCAAAGCAAAGGCTCAGAGGTGACAGGGCTGTTCTCTGTACCTACCCTAGGTAAGCAGGGTGACTACCACCATAAAACAATTATTAACTTTAAATTAATTTGAATTACTGAATAGCAATTTATTGAAAAGAAATATGAGAAAGAAACCACAAATAAATGTGCATTATAAATTAAAAGAAAATTTATTTTGATAAAATCAATGGAGTTCTGGAGCAACAAGAGTATTACTGTGTAAAATGGATAACAATCTTAAGAGGGAATCTGTTTGACAACCTCATCAAGCACTGTTATCACTATCACTGTCAGAGCCAGAGCTGATCAGAAAGAACCCTTCAAATTCACTGTACCTATGAAAGCTAAATAAGAGGAATGCCTGGTTTAGGAAGGTCAGATTTTGGGTAGTAAAGGAAAAAAAAATTATCAAGGAAAACATTTTTAATTAATCAATACTTTAAAAATTGTACACAACCATTATGAACTGCTAATATGCTGGCTGCATGCCACTGTTTCTTGACATGTACTCATCTAATTGTATTTTTCTGGCCAAATGCATTTTTTGCACAGTCTCAAATACTTTTTGTAGTACCTACAAACCAAACAGAGGATATAGATAGCACTGCAGAGAACCTCACGGGTTCCAACAGCTACACTTGCTCACTTGCAGTTAAAAACACTGCCTGTGAGGCAACAAAATTCTTCAGGGGAGATATTGATCCTTCTGGGCCTCTTCCAACTGGAGATATGCTCTGATTCTATGACCTGCCTTTCCTCACAGACTTCTCCTGGTTTCTAAGTGACACTACATTTACTCAGACACTTCCACTAGGGATTTTTCCCGCCAGAACTTTTGCAAAGTTTGCCCATCCCAGGCTACCATCTGCTCTTCTGGACTCCTGCCTTCTGAGTGCCAGTCACAGCTTGCCCTGTAAGCCCATTATTCTGCACCAGGGATTTTAGGGGGCTGAAGGTGTTTATCAGCTCATGCTCAGGGCAGTGCAGCTCTTTCTTCACAGCCACATTAACACCAGGACAGAATGGAAACTAAGACATGGAAATGTGATGGGAAATCACGTTACAAACTTGAAATATTTTCTAGGTATGACACTTTTTATGGATCCTTAGTGCTTCAGGATCCATCTGCACTAGATCAATATTTTTCAAAAGTCATTTGGATACATAATGGTCCATGTTTCACCAAGAGTAAACAAGACATGGTCAACACAAAAATTGTTACATGGTATGAATTATTAAAAACTATTTCATCTTTCATAAAAGGGTAATAAAATAATATTCAAAAAGAGACACCATAAAGTCATTTTTTCCACCAGCAGATCACAGAATCACAGTATGGTTGAGGTAGGGGGGGGGCCTCTGGAGGTCATCCCACCCAATCCCATGCACAGGGCAGGGTGACAGAGAAACACATGTCCAACATCATGGTCTGATGGGTTTTTAGTATTTCCCAGGGCAGAGACTCTTCCAGGCCAGCCTGTGCCAGTCCTTGGTTACCCTCACAGTCCAAAAAATGTTTCCTGATGCTCAGAGGGGGGCCCCTGTTCCCCCTCTGTGCCCATTGCCTCTGTTCCTGTCAATGAGCTCCACTGAAAAGAGCCACGCGTAGCAATTGTGCCCCTTCGTTTCCCTCCTCCAATACTTCCCAAATCCAGCCTTTTCCTCTCATTCCTAACATGCCAGTAGCTCACAATGACGTCTACACTGGTTAGTGTAAGCAATCATCTGTCTTTGTCTCTCATTTTCTCTTGTCCAACCAATACACTGGATCTTCCCTCTGTACTCTCACATATCATCTGACCTGGAATTCTTTCCAGCTCACTTTCCTCTCTTCCATGATAAAAATGAAGCTTCCTGCTCTCACTTGTAAGGTCCTCCCACCATATTCTTCAGACTAGCACCTACTGTTCTTTCACAAATGGAAGCCACACTTATGTTTTCTGTCTTCTTGCCACAGAAACACTTTGAGACAATTAAATGCAAATATAAAAGGTGTTTTAAAGCGTGCTACAGTTGCAGTGAAGACAAGACAACAAAGATTATAAACAAAGTTTAAACACAACACTCTGTAAGTCTGCAATTGCACTTTAGCCTCAATTCAGTATTCAGGCTGTCTCACCTTCCTTGCCATTCTGAGTCATGTTTTATGGGGAAGCTGTATTTTTTGTTTCCTTAATGTATAGCACAATCTCTTCTTTTCAACATACTAAATAATCTTATCTTTCCCTGAGAGTTCTGACCTCTTCTAAACACGGGAGGAGAGGATAAAAGGCCAGAAAGCTGTGTGGGATACACAGGACAAAATCAGTTTTCCGCCTCCAGACCCCATTCCCTGCCTGTCAACTAAATCAATTTACCTTCCATCATGGAATTTTGAGCAGATTGATCAGTACTTCTGCTGTCCCTGTGAAGTGCCAACACCTTTGCAATATTCGATTAAGTTGAAAAAGAGAAGGTAAGTTTGATTAGAGAAAACACTGGAAGTCAAAAGCAATATAAGAGGAAAGCAGCTTCCAGGGAGAGGAAATGAGATACTGGGACTGAAAGGAGAAAAAAGAAAAGGCAAAAAATGCAGTTTTACCAGAAATCATGGCCTCAAATGAATGAAATGAAAAATAAATTCTCATGTCAGGACTTAAAAGACCTGACATAACAAAAATGAGAACACCAGAGAGCCAGGGCAGCCAACATTAGAGGCAGAAAGACTGAAGTGGGCCAAGAACACAGGTGTGTGTGAGCTCAGCAGAGCAGGGTGGAGCAACAACACTGGGAGCCTGGGAAAAGAGTTTTAATTTGCCTGCAGAGGAACGAGAACCCTTTGGCAAGAGCTCTCCTGGTAGAAACTGCTGAATCTGTAAATAAGAATGCACTAGTCTCAATGACTATGATGAAGGGACTATGATGATTTCCAGCTTTTTTATTACAGGCATTTTGTTCTTTATTGTTACCTAATTTTGGTCTTCTGGGCAACCATCTTCTACATAAGAGAACAGCAGGAGTGTTGTAGGTTGTATTTTAAGCCCAATGGAAAACCCACTCAATGTTGTCCGTACACTGAGACTTTTTTAAAAGAGTATCAAGAGTCACAGGGACAATATAACATAACTAAACACAACACGCAGCCTTTTTCAAAAACAACCATCTAGAGGAGAAAAAAAATCACCTTGTCACAGATGATGTTACTTCTTTACATTTCACTGTGAAGAAGTCACAAAATGTCAGTCTATTCCTTCCCCCATTCCTGTTTCATGCTCTGAATAAACACAAAGATTAGTATTTCCTGGGATTTGGCCCGGAAGATTGTTCTTTAGCTGACAAGTTTCTCTGAATCTCAATTCCCCATCAGTAGAAAAGGAGGATTTCCTGAATTGAGGGTGCTGTGAATAATGATAAATCCCATAAATATTAATGGATCTGATGCTCCTATGCAGGAGCAATGCAGGCTGCATAAGCAGGCAGAGATCCCGCTCAGAGAGCCCTGCTGCAACAACCCCAGCACAAGTTACTCCAAACATAGAAAAACCCTGACATCTCAGGACTCAGTACTTAATAAATCATAATAATTTCATAATAATAAGAGAAGTCAAGCCTGCAGTGCTGGGCAGAGACAGAACTGCCCAGGTGTGAAAGGTGTGGCCCAGGCAAGGGCAAAGATTGAGACTCCACAATCTCTCTGGACCCAGCTCCCATATCCAATCACACTCCTGGCTTTGGCTTTTCCTTCCCTCTCATTTCCATTTCCTGTGTTCTGACTCGTGTCCATGACCTCCTGTCCAATCACCACACACTTCCAAAGCCTGGCTTTACCTTTCCTACACCCTTCCACTGAGCAGACATGAACTGTAATAAAACCTCCCCACAGCTTCCTCTTCTCCAAGCTGAACAAGCCCAGCTCCCTCAGCCCCTCCTCTCCTCTGAGCCCCTGTGCTCCAGTCCCCTGGGCAATTTGGTGCCTCTCCACTGGAGTGGCTCCACAATGTTCATGTTTCCCTTGCACTGGAGAGCCCCAAACTGGACACAGCACTCTAAGTGTCTCACAAGTGTCAAATGTGTTCAAATAAAACAATGCCAGTGGGATTTGAATGAAAAAGTTTGGTAAATGGTTTCTCCAAGTCGTACCGAAGCTATCAAGTACATAACTTCTTTTTTCCTTCTTTCCCCATCCCCCCTCTTGTTTCCTTTTTCAACTGACCTGGTTTCTCTTGGGATTGTATCATTGATGACACTCCATATCTTTCCTTAGCATAATCCTAAAATGGAGGTGAGAAACACACATCAAAGAAGCATCCACAGAAATACGAACAAAATCACTGCAGAGTTAACTGAGGGAATATAAAACAATTAGCTGTAATATTAAAGACACTGTGTTTTAGACTCCTAAGAGACACACAAGGGAGAGAAGACAATTGTGCCAGGTAAGAAAATAGTAATTCCCACAAGTGCAAACATGCACGAGGATCGTTAGCTCTCACACAGAAATTTGTGTGACTTTCTCTACAAAGAGCCTACTCCTGACAATATCGAGTCCTACAGAAGGAGATACACTAAATATCTCCTTCCCACACTCAGGCACAAGGAGAAATCCAGGAGATCACATGCAGTGGTCACAGCCCAGTGAAGCCTGACTGTTAACAAAACCTGCCAGGTGAGACACAGGGAAACAGGGCCTTTTCTCCAAAAATATCACAATTCTGGTTTCACAACCAAACCCACTCACTTAGAATAAAAATCCCTGAATTATTTATTTCATTCTATTCAATATACGAACCAAAGTTCGTTCTAAATGCTTTATTTTTTGGGGGGACGACTTTGCTCGTCTGCTTTTGATAAATTGTGGCACATTCACAATTCCATGGAAGCCGCCAACATTCAGAATTCCTTACTGTTGATGCATTCTTGGCCTTCTAACAACAAGTAAAACAGATTTCGTTACAGAACGAACTGATGTTCATTATTAGTACTTTTTTTTTCCCTTGAAGAAACAGAGGCCTACAATCTTTCACTACTGCTGTGAGATCTTCACGTGCGAGGCAGAAGCCCCTGCAGCAGCGCAGGTGTTCCTGGAGGGGCTGAGCTCTTCAGGGAATCACAGCCCGGGCCCGGCGAAGGTGGCGGGGGGACAGGCAGGGTAAAGCCAAAGGCAGCCGTGCCCCCGGGCCCGGCCAAACCCCACCCCGGGGAGCCTGCACACCGCGCCCGACCCGCTCCGTGCGGACACCCACATCAGCCGCCGACGAGTCCTCGTTCTCCGGGCGGCGGTCGTGGCCCTGCCCGCGGCTGGTGGCGCTCGGCATCTCCGCGGCGGTCGGGACGGTCCCGGGCAGCCCTTCCCGCTCCCTCACGGCCCCTCACGGCCCCTCACGGCCCCTCACGGCCCCTCACGGCCCCTCACGGCCCCTCACGGCCCCTCACGGCCACGCCGCTTCCGCGCGCCCGGCTCTCGCGAGAACAGCCGCGCCCGCCCCGCCCGGCGCCGGCCGCGGTATCGCGAGAGCAGCCGCCGGCACGCGCTGCCCTCAGAGCCCATCGCGCGCTCCCTCAGGTCTCCCCTCAGGGCTCCCCTCAGGGCTCCATCCCGGTCCTGCCCCGCCGGCGCCGCCCTTGGCCGCCTCCTGCTCCCCTTTTCGTTCAAAAGGGGGCCTTTTCATGAAGCCGCTGCCGTCCCGACGAGGCTCAGCGCCTCCAGCCCCGCGCCGCTGTCGAGGCGGGCGCTGCGGAGGTGTGTGGGGCTGAGATGGGCTGAGGCAGTGCGGCTGGAGGGTTGGGCGCTCGCCTGCCCTCCTTCGCAGTCAGGCACGGTGCGGCCTGAGGTAACATCACAGAATCACGGAATCCTCAGGGTGGGAAGGGACCTCTGGGGATCGTCCAGTCCAACCCCCCCTGCCCACCAAGGCAGGGTCACCCGGAGCAGGTGACACAGCTGGGTTTGGAATGTCTCCAGAGAGGGAGACTCCACCCTGGGTATCCTGCTCCAGAGCTCTGCCACCCTCAGCGTTCTTCGTGTTGGGGTGAAACTTCTTGAGTTTTAAGCTATGGCCATTGCTCCTCATCCTGTCAGTGGGCACCAACAAAGAGTCTGGCAGCCTCCTCTAAGTACCCACCCTGGAGATACTTACATACATATAAATAAGCATGTTGTGTGTGGAGCCAAACCAAAATGCACTTCTGTTCTGTGTCCCCAGCAAACGTGGCTTCCCCGTGCTTACCCCGGCAGCAGTTCAGTCTCCTGACCCCTTGCCCAATTGTGCTGTTTATAATTAGTTAGCTGTTTATTAGTTAGCTACCAGTGGTAGTTTGGGGAGGATGAGCAATAGTGCAAATGCAGGTGTTTCCCTCCAGCTGGGTGCCTGAAGCAACGCTGCAGTTCTGAGGCCAGGGCTGGCTGCAGGTGCCAGCTCTGAAATTACACAAATCAGAGCTGCAAGCAGCTGTCGGGTCCTATAGATTCATAGATTGTTTGTCTGGTGCAGGGTGAGAAAGAGTTGGCTGTCCTGATTTAAACTGCAGTTTTGAATTTTCACATTTGACTAACTAATGCCTCTTGCGGTATCGATTAGAGCTCTTCGTTTCCTGTCCTGCCGTTGTTTATTTTGCAGCACTTTGTACTGCACTGGTTCAACACCTCTTCTCATGGGAATCCCCTTGCAAAGTTCCCCTTCTGCCCCTGTCTCAGAGAATTGTCACTTCACCCTGATCTTCTTGTGCACCGTTAAGATTCAGTGGCAGAGAAGGCAAATCACAGTTTTCATTCCTCACCACAAGAAAGCGTGTTCTGATGGCAGGGTGTTGAGTAGTGAACATAAACGCTAATGTAACAGTAACGACACGTGGATTTCTCACAGTGGTGCCTTTTCTGTTTACCTGTCACTGCTGCTGAACCTGAACTAACAGGCAGATGCAAATCTTGTGCCTCACGGCGGAGCAGACGGTGCCACCTGCACTGACACAGCGACATGGCGCTCCGCAATTCCTGGCACTTCACCGGCCTTGCTGTGAAACTCAGCCCAGAGAAACCAGCCCTGTAAGCTGTGTTTTTGTGCTGGGAGCCTTCCAGTGGTGAAAAGCACGAGTATTTCCACCGGGGCAAATAAACTGAAGGTGGTTCCGAAGGAAAAGCCCTTTCTATGTAATGAGGGTGTTAACTGAAAACAAAATACGGCCATCTGAAGGGTGCTGTCCCTAATTATTCCATTGCTCAGCTTTCAGAAGAAGCATTTTCCAGAGTCTGTGCTCTCAGGTCGTTTTTCCAGAACCCCTTTGTTTTGCAGCGCAGAAACGGGGTTTTTGAGCAAAAACCTGTAATACACTGAAAATAGAAAAAAATAATTAGTTTTAAGAATAACTACTGACAATAACCCCTCAGAAACCTCCATTTAATTCGGGCCTGCAGCAAACATTTCCTTTCCATCCCCACCTCAGTAAATCAATAACAGCCCTTCTGTTGAGGGCACGTGCAGACATGGCAGCTCATCTGCCGCACCTTCTGTGTCACTGCGCTGCTGTGGAAGGCGGTGCCGTGGGGGCAGTACCTGCACTGGACCTGGGAGCGATAAGCAGGAGCAGAGTCTGGGGCGGGGGCGGCCAGCGCTGTCCCCCGGGCCCTGGCCCGGGATTACCACATGGAAATGACATCACCCGCAGCCAATCCCGTGGCCCCGGGGGTGCAGCTGGAGGGAGGCCATACCCCACTTAAGTAACAAGACATGACATACCATGTGCTAATGCTAAATAATTTATCCCTCAGGCATACAGTGAATTGCAGAGCCAAGCTGAGGCCTGGTCAACAGTTTGTAGTTTAAATTAAAATTGGCTTTTCTGCCTTAAAGGGAGGGAGGGGGTTGTCAACTGTTGTGATCAAGAGTGGAACGCAGAAATCCCTTTTTTTTTGTCTTCGCTTCACTTCTTTCTCCAGTTACAATTTGATCTAATCAAAGCACTTTTTGGCGAGTTGGGAGGTGTGCTCCTCATATCTCTCTTCTGAAGGAGATGTAAGAAGGAAAATCTGAGGGCAAGTTTTAAGTCACTGTGAATAATGATATCCAATCTATCCTCCAAATTTAGGCGTTAGCACTTGTCATATTGTAGACCGGAGCTACTCCAAAATTGGGTGTTTCGTGTTACAAATGTTGTGTGGGTGTTTCCATGGCAGAGCCAGAAATTTGTCTCATTAGGAATCTGGAGGCATCGGTTGGTGCTGAGGCCGAAGCTCAGACCCAGCCCCTCTGAGGGTGCAGTGAGCTCACAGCGCACGCAGGCTGGGTGTGACCTTGACCACAGCACTTGCTGGTGGCTACTGGAGCTCTCAACAAATGTCAAAGGTGTGGCCAAGCTTGGCTGGACTGCTCAGCAGTCCAGCCAAGCCTGGCCACACCTTTGACATTTGTTGCTATACTCAGCTGATTTTACTTAATATGCTCAACAAGATTTCCACTGAAACCACAAGGAGCTGAATGTGGTCAGCACCTTCCACAATCCGTCCTTGCACAGCATCTTACAATTGTTTAATCTTCCAGTCTACTCTTGATCAAGAAATGAACAGTTGCAATGTACACTGTGTTGGTGGGAAGGAGGTAGGAATTGCCTTGGAGTTGTTTTAGGAGAAGGAATGAAAAGGACCTCTGGCCCAGGGAATAAGCCAGAATATATTTACCTAATCTCTACATGTTTGGCAAGTTAAAACCTGGAGAGCATGAAGTGGTACAGAGTTAAAAAGGGCATGTGGAAAAAAATACAAAACAAATTGGTGGTGTCTCTGAAGGGTCTTGAGGGAATTCAGCTTTATTGCCACAACGGCACACTTTTCCGTGTGCAATTACTCGTTGTCATGGAAATGGATTTTGAAGATTTCTCTTATTTTGGATGCTGCAAAGCATGCTTAATTTAATTAAGAAGTTGCCTTTGATTTTTCCCTTTCCATATTTGTTTACTTATCTAGGTTCTTGTATGATTGTCAGCCCAGTGTCCGAGTTCCTCTTAGATAACATAAAGAAAAAAAAGAAAACCACTGAAAAAATATAGCAGCAGCTAAAAAATCAATATATTATTTATTTTCTAAGTTATGCAAGTTCATAGTGTGCATTCTGTGATAGAGAAAGCTCTTCTATTAATAATTTCAACCTTGGCAAAAATGCATTTCTGCAATTGATCATTCCTTTTTTTAATCCAGCATTTGTACAATGCTGGAGTGTAACAAAGCCTTTGCATCTAAATCCAAGTAGGAACAGAATTTGGCAAATCTAATTCCTTCCTGGATTTTCGCAGCTCTACTTCCTTTAGGAAGTTTTTAGTCAATGGGAAACAAAGGCTTATTGAAAGGATTAAAGTTGCAACTATTCTCTTTGTTTTAGAGCTTCAGTCACGGTTTTCCTCTAGTAAACAACATTTGCAATTAATAAAACTTCTAAAAAAACAGGAACTTTGGGGAAGTACGTGCTTATGATAAGCGGCAGGATTTCTTTTGACAGAACTCTATACAAAGGTGTAGTCTTTTTAAGTTCAGACAATGACAACAATTGAGTTTCTCAAAGCATTTTGGAAGTGTTCCTCCCGATAAACACGAGACGAGGAGCTCTGCAGTCAGGGATGGGCAACACATTTAAATAGGATATATCTTGTCAACAGTTTGCGTGTCCCAAAATTGTTTTAAATCGCTGCACACAGCTCACATTTCACATCATGCCTACACCCCCTAATCATGTGTTACACAATATCTGTGCACATTGGACATGCAGTGCTGCAGATATTTCTGAACTATTACCCATAAATTGTTTACTGGTTCCTTTATGTGATGCTTGGCACAGGCATTTGGATAGCAGTTATCTGTGCCTGATTAAGGACACATGGAATATTTAATCTTTGTAATTTATTTTTTACTGGGTTTAATGTCATGAAATATGCATCTTTTCGTGTTTACGTCAGCTGTACTTCTCTTTCTCGCTGTATGTGTCCAGTCCCAAGGAATTCTCTCCTGCCAGAGGGAAACTGAGGGAAGCGCATTAAGTTTGGTGGGGGCCCTCCCTGGAGGGCAGTGTGGAGCCGCCGCTGATGGGGACTGGCTGGCGGGAGCCTTCGGGAACAGCTCCGCTATTGTTCTCACCCAAGTGTGCCGTTCTTTTTGGGGGTGGCTGATGGCCAAAGGGTGCTGAAAACGGCACACTGCAGAATAAAGGCACTGCAGTTCTGCCTGGGCCCTCAAGCACCAGCGCATTGTCCTTTCTTACGTGCCACTTCTCATCTACAAAAACCATCTTAAGCCGTTGTCCTTCTGATTATAATTTTTACACTCTTGTCTCACATGCAGGCAGATTTTTTTCTTTCAGATTTTGTTGAGTAAATGTTCCACTGAGCATCTTTGCTAACCCCTAACCCAGAGTCCACTTGTGGTGAAGTTATAAACCCGTAGAAGCAGAAGGGTTCAGTGGGAGTCCTGACTCAGACCGTGTTCCAGCGGCAGGAACAGTGCTCTGTTATCAGGAGAATGTGAGTCAGGCACCAACAGTAAATCTGATCTTTGAGATCATCCATTAAGAGTAAATGTTCTTTGTTGCCAGTCTGAAACAAACAAAAAGCAGAGAGGAGTCATCTAAACGATTAAATGTGTCACAGAGGATGTTAAATACTGTTTTTGAGACATTTTCCTGCAGCAGTCGTGAGCTATTTTGTAAACAGTGTGTGTCAGTGACCAGGGGTGCTCCGGCAGACACTGTGCGTGTATTCCTTGGATCGGACTGGGAAGAGTCTCAGGGAAGTTTTGTAGGGCAGTGTAAATGGACAGACTGATTCCTAGAGGAAATAAGTGTTAGCATGAGAACAACAGCTGAACTGAAATCCCATAAGCCAGGAAAAACAGCTACACAATTACACTAACAGGTGGTTGGTTTCAAAACAAATTTCAAGGTCTGACAGCTCAGTGCACCTGCTTTGGGCTGATTTCTTTTAAGGACTTGGATTTGGCATGAGCCATTGATAAAAACCATAATTCTCTGTGTCTGAGAAAAGTCATCATTACCATACAGTGATGATAAACTGCTAAAGCTTTCAGAAAGTTGTACTTGGCCACAAGGTAATATGGGTCATTCTGCACGCTCTGTCACCAGAGCTCGAGCTTTTCTCTATCAGACCTGCCAGGCAAACACCATTAGGCTAAAACAGCTCCTTCTGTAAGCTGAGATAATTCCATTCACTAGAGTGCTCTGATTTGAATTAGGTATGACTTCAGTCTTTGCATTCACCACCACAAGAAGAATCAAATTTTATTTGATAGGTGATTTTGACAAAGATATTCAGAAAATTCTGTTACAAAGGTTGTACTCTTTCTTCGAAATTTCTTTTAGTTGCTAACATTTCATTTTGGGGAGGAGAGAGAAACAGAAATACAGGGTGATTAACCTGGCATATCCTTTTAATGAATGAAAATGCAAATCTACATGATAACAGGTTTTTGTTTTCACTGCCCTTCATTCAGAATGACTACATACATTACCTGACAGCAGGGTTGGTTGGGTTTTTTCTGAAGATTCTGTTCCTGAGACCTTGATAAATTACTCTTTTTATTGGATTATTGAGGATATTCCTGTTCATTTTGCTTGGCTGCTGTATATGATTTGACTGTGTGACTGTCAAGGTCTGTCTGTTTGTTTTTCATGTTTTTGTAGTTCCATTCCAGATTTCATGATCTGTAGACTTGAACCCATCTAACTGGGAAATGATATATGAAAGGTACTAAGTTACACCTTGTGAAATATACTTAAAATACCCACCTTTCAATTTGCTCTATCAGTTATCTGGGTTCCAGTGTTTTGCCTTTGTTGTAGTAACTCAGCTTGCAAATACTGGTGTGCCCAATTTTGGTTGTTGACAGACACCAGCACAAAGCCAAAACCTCTCAGCTGCCTTCCTTGAGGAGGAAGAGTTGGCAAAACTGAGCAGGGAGGAAGGTTTTACCACTTGAAGGATCAAGATACAGGGAAAAAAAATAGGAGATCATGTGGATGAAGAATCTGAGGGTGTATGAATTCCCCTCAAAAATACCTCACAGCAAGCTAGGGACAATAGTCTTTTCTACCAGTGAGCTGGTCCACAGGACTCTTACAAGTTAACTTTTGTGCTAACCTGCAGTTACACCAAGTTCAGTGTGAAGCCACACTCTCAGATGAACTACTCCTGGAAATGCACCCCTGACCCTTTCACACACAGACATCCAGGTCACCGGGCCCTGGGGTTTGTTTACCTGGGGTGACCTTGCTTGAAACACAACGGGAAATGCTCAGGTGAACTCAGAGCAGAGATCAGGGTCAGTGATTTCCTCTGAAAAGGGTTTGCTTCCTCTGAAGTGAGGAACAACTGAGGAAGAGCCAGTGGGCAGTGGCATGTTGGGTACTGCTGTTTGCCAGGGCGTGTAGTGTGAATCATCCCGAGATGTGCACCTTGGCTTTGCTGCCTCGGCAGCTCGGCACTGTGCTCACCACGCTGCTGCCATTAACTCTCCGTGTGCCTTGCTCGGGGCTGTGTTGTACTCTGACACGTCAGAGCATTTCAACCTGCTGGGGAGTGACCCTTTGTTGCTTGCTCAGGACGTGGCTCTGAGCTTTGCGGAAGGTCAGGGCGTCTCAGGACTCTGCTTTGAGTGCTTTTCTCAAAGCCCTGACTGCTGAAGGGTGCTCAGGTTTTAAACTGAAAGATTTGACCCGCTTTGGGGAGGAAGAAGAACAAATAGAACTGGAAGTGGGAAGGTCACCTTTAATAGCACATGAACTACTTCTCAACAAGCTTTACAATTGCTTTGTTTCTTCCTCTCCTAGTGCTGTAAACATGACCAGCCAAAGGAAGACCTTAGAAAACAACTCAAGGAAGCTACGAAGGCTGTTGGGAAAGCAGAGAAGCAGCTGGACTGGTTAGTGTTAAACACAGCATTTTCTAATAATTGTGGAGGATTGATTTCTCCACATTTCTCAGAAGCTGCACATCACATATTTTGAGCTGGTACAGTGAAGCACGTGAGGACATTCTCATACAGAAACCTCATTTTTTAATGCATAATAATAGCCTGGGTTCTATTTGGAGTTTTCCTAAATCCCCAGTGAATAGACAGCTGCTAAATCCAAGATTGAGCAGAAGAGGAAAATTTTAATACATTCTTTTTTTACTTGAAGTTTAGCTACATGGCTTTCTGCTAAAAGAGACTCATTTTTCTTGGTTTGGGCACATTACTAAAGCAAGCACATTTGGCAATTAACTGAGAAATGTGGGGGGGTTTTCAGCAGTGTCAAAATTCTGAACCTCATGCTTAGGAGGCTGCATTGTTTAGAGGGAATGTTCAATTGCTAGTGGTTTGTGGTATTTTATATTTGAAGACTCAAAGGGATGGGATAATATTGACAAGTCACAGGTTAAGCCTCTTAGTGAGAATAAGTTTATAGATATCAAATCTAATTTATATCATAGAATCATCTCATTCTTCTTAGTTTGTGATGTCTAAACAGGCTGCTGGGAGCAGGATGTATGGTTGATGGATACAGGTGATATATCTGTGTCTGTAGGTTGGAGGAGCCATCAGGTATTTTCAGAGTAGCTATTTCCAAGGTCACTGTAAGGCTATGTGGCATCCACAATCCCTGTTCCTTCTTCCCTAACTGTGGATAAGTAGAAGGATGAGTTCTCAAACAACATGCAGTGCCTGCGTTGTCCAGGGTGGTCTGCACAAGCCTGTGCAGAATGTGCAGAGCACAGAGGGAGGACTTGATATTTCCTGGCTCCCTGGTGGCTTTCCTTTCCCTTTTGTTCCTGCTCTGGGCAGCCTGTGTCAGCCTCCACGGTGTATTAAACCCTGCTTGCAGACACACATGGTCATGTGGTACCTGCCAGAGAGTGGCAGCAGGGCAGGTGTTCCTCTGTCACAGTGTTCTGCCTCTTGCCACAGCATTCAATCTCTCCCTCAGTGTTTCACTGCCTCCCATATGAAGCCTAGGAGACATCTCTGGTGTAAATCAAAGGATGTTTTCTTTTCCTGTTATGTCTTCAAGAGCCCAATTCTTCTTGCATACACTGACTCTGGTTTGTAAATAGTAGCTCTGTGGTTGGGTAAGTTACTGAACTACATTTTTCACTCTGCACTTCATTTTTATGTTCACACAATGAACCTGTGGCTCTTTGCATTAGGAAGCATGGGCAGGTTTTGCTGGAATCTGTTTTGCAAGCTGAAATGTTTCTGACAGTAAAACCAAAATTCTCATCTCCATTAAGGGCTTGGCTACATTTAGAATTAATTTTATCCAGAATCATTTATCTTAAATTGGAGGGAAATTTGAATTCCAAAGTGACACCAAATGAAGTTTTCAGTCATGTGTATGCACAGCACGAACAGAAGGAAATGGTTCTTTGTGAGAGAGCAAAACTGAGCAGGTAGGAAGAAGGAAAATGCAGATTTTGCAAAGGCAATACAAAAGGAATGCTTTGGTGTAATCAGGGTAGCACATAAGAATAATAATGACAGAGACATACATGTGGTAAACAAGAAAGGATAAAAAAACAGTTATACTGGCTGAACTGCTTGAGCGGGAATTGGCTTTGTGTGATCTGTTTCATATTTGGAGGCACATTAAACAACAAAAATGGGTAAGTGTCTAATAAACTAGCTTTGACTTTGAATGTTTGAGCTGTGATATGTCTTTGTTTCATGTGTTTATTTGTTTGTTATGTTATCTATAAATGGTGACTGGTTTCTTCCTGTACAATATCCATTTTCACTACAACTAAGGAGGGGTGGGACATTCAATTTTTGTCTTTGGAGTGAGAAAGTAAGTTGTAAAAGCAAAGAGAACAGATTATTAGTTAATCTGTGTCTATCCCAGCTCTTCTGTATGAAGCTCTCAGCCTTTATAAATTATAAATGTCATATGATTTTTTTCTAGAGTAGGTTGAATAACATCTTAAATTGTGGTCTTGTGATAAAAGTTAAAGCTGTAAGCTGAGGCTGGCATAGAGTCACAAAGGAAAATAATCTCATTTTAACTCACTCTGTAGGTGGTACAGTGTTCTACAGAACCACTGAGCCATTACTTGCTCTCTAATTGTCCTTCATTTTCCTGTGCTGAGGAGCTATTAGTGCAGGATATAAATTGTGTCTGCACTGGATCTCTGCAGCTAACTGGTAAGGAATCAAATCTTTAAATTGTCTCATAGAGCTCCTCAAACACCCCTTGAACTTCACAAAATAAAACCTTCTAAAACATGGGGTTTGGAGTCGCCCATCTCAGAGACGGTGTGGATATTTTAGAGGCATTTTGGCTGATGGCAAGCAGGCCCCATTTTCTCTGCAGTACACTGCTGCAAGCTGTATAATGGATTTGTAATTAGTGGGGAAGCAAATTCACAAGGTTCTTCACCATTTAAAGTATCACAGTTCAGGCTTAAGAGGCAGTTTATTACAGCAGTAATACTTCTTTGTCTTCACTGCACTTACAAAAAGTGATTTTTACATGTTGTGCTTGTTTGATTCGAGTGAAACCATGGTCCCACCATGAACCCTGGAGCTTTCTTCTGTTCTACCTTGTTTGTCACAAACCCCTTTCTGCTGAGGTGGTTAATTGGAGGTTTACTTTGGATGAGCGGTCATTTCTGGCTTACTGTCTCAAAAGCAGTGGCCTTAAACTGAACAGGATATAGCTGGAATTATTTGATATCCTATTGCTTCCCATAACCTTAAGAAGGCTCATAAAAATATGCCATGAGGTCTGAAGAGAGAAACAGAGAGATCTGATTATGAATGGGAAGAAGACCTTTCTGTCCAGAATAAGTGATTTATTTTCATGTCTCCATTTCCAAAACCACCTCCAAACAAGATCAAAATGATCCCCAGGATTTGCTTCAGCTGTTACAGTCAGTGTTTTAATTTGCTGTAGTTTTTCTTTGAATAGCAGAAAATGTATATGATGTATTGAAAGAATTATTATTCTTTTTTCCTTCATTGTGATTGTTTCCTAGTCTCAGTTGGGTTTTTCTATTTCTTCTTTCTCCTGGGTCTCTCTAGAACTTCTCTCAATTAGCTGAGTTTGTTTCTCAGGAATGTTTTCAGCCAAAAATTCTCAATGGTACGAAGCCAAGTAGATTATTTAATTTTTCTTCTTCCCTTCATAGTCTTCATATGTTTGAGGCAGCTTGGAGCAACATTACATTTAAATGTCTGCATCTTTATTGAGATGTGTGTGTGCACAACAGAGCAGAATTGGCTCTAAGTCTGCTTCAAAAGGAAATGGAGTAGAATCCTGCAATCCCAACCTGCTTCCCTTTCCAGCAGCACTGAGCTGAATCAGAAGGGAACTAATGAATTCTGGGTGATTTCCTTCAGCACCAAAGCTCTTTAAACACCCACTGGAGAAGGGAAATGAAGTAGGATTAGTCCATTTCCCTTTGAAGCCAGCTGTGTGTTCACAGTGCAAGTACTGGAACACTATTTCACTTGCCACTTCCTGGCTGTGGGCCAACCTGTAGTATCATCTTGAATTGATGCAGGATCCAAAAATACATAGGAAAACACATGGACTGCCTCTGGACAATAAGGAAGAAATTGATGTCCATATGGCAAATTGGCTTGTGTTTTTATTCTTCAGTTCTTTACCTGTCTGGCAAGGGGTCACCTAATTTTCTTTTTTCATTAGCTTTGCCACAGCCATAAGCAGTTCTGGGGCTGCATTTTCCCCTTAAGATTAACTTCAAATGGGAGTGTGAATTTTTGAAGTAATGTTAAGACATTTTGTTGTTTCTTTAGTGCTATTAAGTTGTGATTTTGAGGGAGAGAAGTCCCACATGTTTCATCTTATACGGAGTGCTTAGGGAAGAGGGATGTTTGAGGAGTTGTGTAATATGAAAGTTGTGTGTGTGTGACTCATGTGAGTACTAACTATTGTTCTGCCTGTATGTAGCACCTTTCTTTCCAGAAGGTCTTAAAAGGTTTTGTAAACAATGTGGTGATTTCCTAGTGTGCGAAACTCTCAGGGACTGAAATATCCTTCTGCTCCAAAACGATGAGACTTTGCCAGTGCATTTGAGTTTAGAGTTGCAGAATTGTGGCTGGCACACAGTGGGACAGTTCTGATCCTTTGTGCAGCAGATAACCGAAAGATAAGAAACAGAGAGGCAGAATCTGATCCCCAGCACTACACACATGAAGTGCACTGGAATGTTGTGGCTGCAATCACACAGGTACCGTGCCATTGGGAACAGTTGGGACCTTTGGGCTGGGATCTGCCTTCTACAGAGCTGCTGGGCCTCTGTGTCCTTACAGTGAGCCCAGTGACACTGGCCCTGGCTTACCTGTCACGGGGCTTCTGCCATGCCCATCCTTCCCAGTGCCACTGCAAGCTTTGCCAGTTTAATTACAGGACATTTCTGAAGGCACAAACTAAGCTGACAAATGTGCTGCCCTGGTGGCATAACTGAGGTTGAACTGGGCACTGACTGGAGCAGCAGTGTCAGCTGGAGGTTGTGTGCTTTTCACAGGTTGTGTTGATGTAGCCGTGCTGGCAGCAATCTGCAGTATAATGCTGGCTCTGGGGATCGGTGGATGAGGGTTCTTGGCTGCCCTTAAAGTAGATGTGCACTAACCAAATTAGGGATTTGTAGATTAGAACTGGGAATTCAGACCTGAACCAGAAGTGAGAGGAGGATTGCTGGAATACCCAGAGCACCAGAGCAATATTGGACTCTGTCAGGCTGAATACAGTGCAGCTTCTCTCCCAGGGTCAGGTTTGCTTGCAGGCTGAGTGAGCTGCTGAGCTGCTACCACACCTGACAAAAGGCAATTAGCGTGAGCAGCCTTCATATTAAAACATGCTAACAATAAACTTGAGGGAACTTACCAATAGCTATATGGAAACTTGCCTCTTACGTGACTGGTTTTTACCTGATGATAATGCTGTCTGTTATAGACAGTGGAGGGTTGTGATTGCAGAGCTGAGTTCAAACCACAGCATCTGAATGCGTATGGGCCTGCCTTTTGAGAAGATTAGTCAGTCCCAAACTAAATCCATGGATAAAGCAGTGATCTTTCTTCAGGCCGTGGAAAAACCAAAGGAATTTCTTAGTTTGCTGTTCTTTGTTCTCAGGAAAGCACAGTGAAAGGAGGGAAAATAAGAAAAGCTACGCTTGCATTCCTAAAGAGGCCTTTTAAAAAACCCCAAACACCCAGGCAATAAAGAGTCAGGTAGGAAAAGATGAATGGCCTCGAGAATTGACATGCAAAACTGCCCTTATGGGAGAGCTACAGGGAAGCTTAACAGATCTCCATAAGTACTATTAACTCAGCCAAAAGCTAACAGAAAGTTGTCAGGATCCCACAAAGCCCAGGGAGCAGTCCCAAACGCCTGCATGCAGATTAGCCAGGCGTGACTTCTGGGGGCCCGGGAATGGGAGGGGATGCACCCGATCAGGAGAGAGGGGAAAAACAAACACCAAAAAACGTGCAGATAATTCCGTACTCCCTAACCCACTACTCTGGAGATGTTCCCTTTTGTGTCCAACACAACAGAGGTAGAAATTAGGCCACAGCATCACTGGAGCAGACGGGCACGCTCTGTCTGTGCCGCAGATCCATGTGCTTCTTTTCAGGGAGTTGCCTGGCAACGGAATGCTGTCCGCCCCAGTGGCTGCGGGAGCCCATTGAGAGCCTCCCCGGGCAGGGGAGCAGAAAGGACCAAAGGAAGGAGGAGGGGGAGAGTGAGCTCACCAGTTTAGAAATCTCTGGCAGCCAAGCCAGGACACCGGGAATGAAAGAGGGAAAACGAACCAGGAAAGGAGAGCAAAACTCTTAATGTTTAGGAGTCTTTCCATACGTGTCTAATTTTATTTGATACAAGTCAGAGAGGGTTCTAATTTCGTCAGTTTTATAGAACGTGGGAGGATGGTCACACCCAAAGAATATGTTACTTCTGATGTGCAGAATATCCCTGCTTCTCTAAGCGCTTGTGGAAAGCTGGATGCACGTTCACAACCTCACTGCAGGTAATGAGAGGCTGCTCCTGCTCCAGCACTTCCCTCCTGCCCCGCTCCAGGTGACGGGGATCTCAGCTGCTGAGAGCCGGGGGCAGCACACGGAGCTCCTCCAACCAGGCACTCAGTTCTGTACCGGGGACTGAACCCGTTCCAGTGACCAACAATCAGATTGCACCGTTCTGCCAAGTGACTGACTTGTATTAGTGTGGGAATTAGTTAAATATCACTTCATCTGGGATTCTAAAGAACCTGAGGGAGTCAAGTGTTCAGCTCTCACCGAATTTCAATTGCATATCTCTCCGGGAAAATTAATGAGCTGAGTCCTGAGGAGCCTTGCTGTTCTCAAAGGAGCTTCAGCTTATTGTTTGTTGTCCAAGTCTCCTTTTCCTTTCATATGTACATACAGAGTATTCATTTTTACAGCAGAAACATTTGTCAGAAATTTCAGTTGGCAACAGTTTGGAAATTTGAAGTCCTTGCCCTTGTAGAACAAGCTTTCCAATGATTTCAACTGAATTCTGCTGTGGGGGTTGTGAAGCAGATAGCTGATGGACATCTTGACCACTTTAGGAGTGAGCAGCTCTCTGAACTAAATGGTTAATTCTCTCAGAAGTCAAGATCAGAGTCAGGAAATGAGCACTGAGACGGCCTTCACTGGAGACTGGTGCAGTCTGCTTTCCCAGTGAAAACTGGAGCCCTGGAGAGAATAATGGAATTAGTTAAATATCCAAACAGGAAATGCTGTATTAAATCAGACCAATATTCCATCTGATATGAAGCCAATTTTTGACAGTTACCAGAAGCATAGGGAAGTATATTAGAAACAATTTTGAAAAGGATTGCCTAGAAAGGGTATCTCTTTCAAACTGTAATCTATTGGTGGTAGGATTATGTTTTTAAATGTAAAGGTTAAAGAAAATATGGGTCAATATGATTGGTAGTTGTAAGAACTGTAGAATAACTGTAAGTCCCTACAGGTAGCTGCATCCATTGTAAGTTTGAATTATTTTTTTCCAGAGAACAGTTTCTATGGTGCCCTGCCAGGAGCTCTGCTCACACCAGGCTGGTCAATCTTTGCTTTTCCTCTAGGTGTGCATGGGAATGCAGCCAGCAGTAGGAATGTGTTCAGAGGAATTGGGCAGGTATTATTGTAGTGGCCACTGGGGAGAGGGCTTGAATATACCCCCAAGAATATGGCTATGCTGTTACAGTGTCCTGTTGTGTGAAGGCCACCATCCTGCAGCAGCCAGCCACTTCTGAATTTCAGGAGTGATCCCAGCAGTCTCAGGGAGAATCAGCACGTATTGTTCCTCAGTTCAATAATGGTGAGAGCAGAAGAAACTCTCTTTGCAAAAAAATACACAAAGAACCGGGAATAATATTTCCATTATATCTAAAAAATGATGTCCTGTGAGGTAACAAACTCAGGCAATTACACTTTTTTTGTTGCATCACAGGGCATGAAAAGAAGTTACAATAAAATAAAGTGTAGATAAAGGAAATAACTTTTTTCCTTTGGAAACCAGAATGGAAATTAGTGGGTTTTGTTGTCTTTCAACAACTGTTGTGATCTTTTAAGAAACAAGTTAGAAGGTCTGGGGAGAATTAACTATCCAGGTAATGGGGGGGGGTGGTGGTAACAGCAACAGCTGTAGCTCATAGGGCACTGAAAGAAAGAAATCTTTTGGGATCAAACATCCTGTGTGCTCTCCCTACCACATTCATACTTTGGTTCAGAAGTGCAGTCTTCTGAGATATTTTTTAGATATAGTATGTTGCTGCTGTCATCAAGCATATCATTCCTATTATTCTCAGTTCACTGGGTTGTGCAAGAAACAGTTTTTCTCCCAAAGCCCAGGAAATGAGCCGTGTTGATTGTTCACCAGAGAATACAACTGAAGTTTAGCCTTGTGTTTGACTGCAAGAGTATTTTCTGTGATCAAAAACTGAGTATCCATTCTGTGTCTGAAGGCAGGATCAGAAGTTCCCAGGTTTTCCAGGATATGGAATTATTTCAGCCATTCTGATACAATAAGCCCGGGCTCGGCCTTTGCTTTGCTCTTATCAGATTTGCCACACTCTGCAATACAATAAACGCCCACACAAAACACAATGTTAGAATAAGGTTAAGGTGAGGACATATAATCACAAAGGAAGGAAGTTTTGAAATACTGTTTTCATTAAAATCTTCACTCAACAAGCAGAATGTTATCAAACCATGAAGGATCTGTGGCTGAGGACTGACAGTATCCTAAATTTTTTACTGCTGTGGTATGATCTTTGTTGTACAAAATGGTTCTTCAGTGATCTGACCCAGCTTGAAAATCCCACCCATGATCAAAATGCATGACAAGTTATTGCAGTAGAGTGGTTGCAGTACCTACTTCTGGAGATTTTTGTGCAGTAGTTTTTCTCTCTATTATCTTGAGACAGCTTTCAGCACTGAGAGCCTGTGTTCAGTTCTGAATTTCTCTGCCTTTCACAGACCTCTGACCATCCTGTTCTGTACCTCAAGCTCAGAAATGCCAGCTGCAGGATCTGATTTGAAGGCTGAGCTGTCAGTCGTTAATCTGACTTTTACAGCCCCACACTGAGCTCTTTAGTTTTGTTGAGACAGATTTCCAAGCACATTTACTCAGTTTCACTCTGACATCACTAAAATTGCCTTTGATACAAATCTTGTTCACTTTGATGAGGTTTCCATAGATTCCACAAATATGATTTGACACCTAGATTTTTCTCTTTATTGACTTCCTCTTCTGCTTGCCTTCATTTTGCCATGATGATTCCTACATGTCTTTTGAAATTCACCTACATTAGCTTGAGGAATTTTCTGTTCTGAGTTTATTTTCCTGGAAATCCACAGCATATTTGAACTGCTATACCATATTCCAGTGGCAAAATATTATCAAAAATGTAAATAAGAATTTTCAAAATATTTTTTCCTCTGATATTTGCTATCAAGAAAGAATTTTTCAATTAATTTAATATAATAACTCAGTAAGTATATTGTGATGATTCATAGAGTCAACTGGTAATAAATAGACACCAACCAAAAGCTGCAGTTTGGGAATTCCAATAGTGAGGTTGTATGGAAGCACCACGAGGAATGATCATACCAGCAGCAAAAAGTCACACCTTTTGCAAATGATTTGTGCCTTCAAATGAACAATGAACAAAAATACACAGTGTTTATTTTGCTTACTGAGAAGTGCAGTAGTTGCTGTGCTTCTTGTTTTCACTGAAGGGAAATGGTGCCTGACATTTGCTGGCCATTTACAGGGGGATTACAGCCCGGGGGGATAAAGGCAGAGCCACTGGTGTCACCCTCCTGACCTTGTACAAGGCTGCCTTGGCCACTGTCCCACACAGCATCCTTGTCTCTGAACTGGAGACAGGTGGATTTCATGGGGGGGTCACGTGGTGGGTGAGGGCTTGGCTGGATGGTCACCCAGTCAATGGCTCAGTGTCCAAGTGGAGCCCAGTGCCAAGTCACATTCCTCAGGGCTGGATTCAGGACTGGGGCTGTTTAACCCCTTTGCCAGCAACAGGCACAGAGGGATTGAGTGCACCCTCAGGAATTTTGTTGATGACACCAACCTGTGTGGTGAGGTGGACAGAGAAGCTGTGGCTGCCCCATCCCTGGAAGTGCCCAAGGCCAGGCTGGATGGAGCTCTGGGCAACCTGGGCTAGTGGAAAGTGTCCCTGCCATGGCAGAGGGGTGGAACAAGATGGTCTTTAGGGTCCCTTCCAACCCAAACCCCTCTGTGATTCCATTTTACAGGAGACAAGCTATGAACTGCATTAAAACAATTTCTGAGGTTTTTCTTGTTGCTGTCACTCTTGGACGTTTTTATTTTAGAATAAAATCATCCGTATGGAGAGAGTTTGGGTTTCTGGAATTTTTTCAAGTAATTGTTCTACTTTGAATGTGTATTTTATCTTATTTGGATGAAGAAGTTTAGGCAAGGCCTTGGCCTTTACCACTGTGCCATTCAGGTGTCTGTAGGTTTTTATTGCAAGTTGCCATGGAAAGCTGTGGTACAAGGTAGACCATATTCAGTGTAAAAATTCTACAGAAAAGTCTGAACTTGTCTTCATGTTTGTAATCCTGTACTCAAGGTACTGCTACTCTGAGGAGATCTGTGGTTTTTCTCATTTGACCTTTGATCTTTATTTAATGTCTCTTTTTTATTATTTTTCATTTCCGTCTCTTTCCTGCTCTATTTTAAATTTTTCTTCTTTCTGTTAGACAATAAAATCAGTGAATTAAGAGAAAAAGCACATAAAGAAAATGACAGATTTTCAGCTACAGTGGGCATTTTAGTTATCATGAATTGGGATGTGCTTCTTTAAATGAACGTAATTAACTGTCAAAATATGATAGTTATCAGATTGACAACAAATCTGATTTCATTTACTCTGTGTGTAGGTACAGCTCTTTTGTTGTCTGAGTTGTCAGAGCTGATGACTTGGTGAACTCTGATATATTTATTACTCCAGCTGGGGAGTGGCCAGTGTAAGAACATTGGTGGATCAATAGTTCAGTTTTTCTTTAATTTTATATTTCCCCCCCTACATTTTCCTTGATTTTACTCCCCTGTGTTTTCCTCTGCCTTTTTCTCAGCTGTGTGGTTATTTAAGGAGCAATCATAGTGTTTAGTATAATTCGTGTTTGCACATTTAGCTTGGTATAAAATTTACATATGTTTGGCAGGGCTGTGTCAAATGGGAATAAATCCTAAGGAGGTGCCCCTTACTTAACCCAGTGTCTTGTGTTATCCAAAGAATAACTTCAAAGCTGATTATTTTACCAAGAGGAACCACACAGGGCAGCCCTTTGATTTTGCTTTTTTACTGCTCACAAGCTCTGATAAAACAAATTAAAACAAAATTTCTCAAAGACCACTTCTTTATATTTTTAGTTGCCCTAATAAAAGAGATCACCTCCACGTTTTGGGGGTGCTATAAAGTGCTTTTCTGTTGAGCCAGTGTAATTACCATTTGCACATTCCTTACTTTAAAGGCCAAAAAGAAAGCTTTATAACATGGAGCCTGTATCACACAGCCCTGGCATTGTGTTTAACGGGATTCAGGACTGCAGCTGTTTATTCCCTTTTTTCCTTTGCTGTGACAACAATTTAAGATGATTTTGTTTAAAGTGAGATCCCGTTCCCGTTATTCACCTACGTTATAAAAATCCTGCCGTGTTTGAAAGTGTCATCAGTGCAGCAAATGTTTGAAATTGTATGGAGAGTTTAATAGATCTGAGCAGATGGGTCCCCAGCCTCAATCCCTGCAGTGAAAGATGTGCACTGCTGAGAACCTGCCTTTAAACAATGACTATACCATATGTTGTTGCAAAGGAGCACGTTAAGGCTTGGCAAACTGTTTAAAAAAATACTTTGCATCGTTCAACCTCCTGCTTGAAGATACCAAAGTTACCTTGAGACAAATAATTTAAATCAAGCAGTTTAGTGGTGCTGGTGAGCATTTTCCCTGGTGTGTCCTAAACAACCCAGTGCACAATGAGAAAGACTCAGAAAAGTGCTGTATTAAATAGTATGTTGGCAGATCATTGAACTGGCTGTCCTGCAGCTTTGTTTGATGTGTGAGAACGTGGCCATCTCACACTGGTTTTATTATGAATGCAGGAAGTGATGGTTATTAGGGCCTGGGAATCCCGTTCAGACATGTACTTGAATTAACATGTTACCACTGACAGTAGACTTTGTTAGCAAAGGGAAGAACTTGAAGTATTCAAGTGAAAAATAATGTATTCAAAAGTGAAATAAAGGATGAAGTCAGCAACTTATCCTGGAGTGCATAAAAAGTAACCACACACTCAACATGCGATCTCTGTTAATTTACAGCAGTTGGAAACAGCAAAGAGCAGAACATAAAGTAAGTCAAGGCTCCTATGAAGAAGTAGTATCTTTTACTAGACAAATGACTTAAGTGAAATAACAGCTGGTCTTTCTGCAGTATCTTATTCAGGATTGAACTAAAGCAACTACTGAATATATTGGTTTGTGTAGTAAAAACATTGGCTATCCCTAGACAGCTTAAATCATTTATATACACAGGCTGCCACAGTTGCAGCATCATTGCTGCTAGAAACATAATATATTTGTGAAAAGAACTTTTTTCCCCTAGTTAGCCTTCCCTCTTCTTCACAAAGTGATTCCTCTGTCTTTTGGGAAGAAACTTGGATATGCAAAAAGTGCAGAGTCAATAGCAGTGCCACAAACCCTGCACTCCCAGTGAGAAGAGGTGTGCTTTGAGGCAGAGATCCCAAGATGCAGCTGCATGGAATTGTCAGCAGATTCCATTAGATTTGTTCCAAATTTGTGGCTGTGGTGTTTACTAGAGATTACTCCTGAAGACTCTGCTTCCATAGCCAGTGGCTGACCATTTATCCTCTGAGGCTGAACCACTGATAACTTGATACAGTTTAAAGTGACAATTTGGAGCCTTTTGTTGTCGTTAATATTTGTTAATGTTCTGGCTCATCTCTCGGTGTTCTTTAGACTGTGTCATTGCTTACTGAGGGGTTTGCAGCAACATAACTGTGATAGAAACACAGTTATTATTTACAGGGCACAACATGGGGGACTTCTGAATTGGTGGGGAAGGTTTGTCTAAGACTCAGCTATGGAGTAGGTGGGGAAGGAATGCACACTGAAGGAACATGGTCCAACACATGGGTGGTACAGGCACGTCCACAGCAGTGCTGGAGCTGTGCAGATCTGGGAACACACAAGTAACAAGCAAGGCAAGGTTTCTGGGAAGAGGCAAAATCTTAATTATTTAGGTTTTCAGCTGGAGAAATCAATAAGCTTTTGAGAATGCAAGACAGAAAGAAGCAGCAAATGTCAACCTGTATTCCTTTTGGGAATAATTGCTTTGATAATTTAAATTACTTAATTACATTAAGCAGCTTGAAGGAAAAGAGGTGGCAAGGACAGGAAAGTTGTTAGGCACTGGGAGACCGAGGGATGACGATGGAAAACAACAATAAAGGGAAAGTTTAGGAGCAACTACTAAAAAGAAACAAATGCATTGAGATAGAGAGTTTATTATAAAAAAACTCCACAACTATGACCTTCCAAAGTAATCCTGTGAGTTTTAGTAACTCCTTCTGGGTTGTGACAGAACAGAATTTCTCCACCAGCATCCTTGCCAGACTGTGATTTACTATCTGTGATGTAATTGTCTTCATGTTTGGATTTAAAGTAACTGGGTTCTTTCTTTGTTCTTTCATTCCCTTAAATTGAATGTTTTCTCTCTTTAAGCGTGAAGGCACTTGTTCTTTTATTTGTGAGAGAATCAAAGCAGCTCAGACAGATTGCACAGCATTGTTTCTAATCAAATGAAAGGAGATAACTCTGTAGTTTGAAAGTGAAACCCAGCAGCGGTTCCAATGAAAACAAATCTCATTAAGTGTAACTATTTTTTTCTATTTATATTGCCTTGTTTTCCATCTCCCTGCAAATTGCTGTTTCTTCCTTCTTCTTTTGTAGTTCTAACAAACCAAAGTGAAACTAAACTTGCTTTGATTGCATTTACAACATCATCCAAAAATTCAGTGACTCATATCATGTGGAAGGTACATGATCCAAAGGCTCAGCTGTGTGAACTTGGTAGAAAGTTTGTTGTGTGGTGTTATCAATACTTCTTCCATAACAAATGTGTCTGAAATACTTTCAAAGGAAGATGTCTTATAAAATTTCAAAAGAAGACGTGGTTGGAGTCCTGCTGAAGTGCTTTCTGTAACAATATGATTCTTAGCAAGTGCTGATTATTAAATGCCTTTGCTAGTGTATATATTTTATTTTTAGTAATGACAAATGTAGATGTTTGCAAAGCTTCTTTTGCCTGTGAGGTGACCTGCCAAACTGGGAAGCAGAGACAAGAGTGATGTTCATCACTGGTCACTTGTTACTGCAAAAATCCCACCAAAAGTCTGCCTTTAAGAAATTATATCTCCCATTGCTAATTCATTTTTATCATGCATTTGACACAGTGACAAACATTGGTCTGGTTTGCCAATATATATCATAACAAAGGACCAAATAGCTAAACTAGTTTTCAGGGTGGCACTGATAATCCTGTGGGAATGGCAGGGTTTGTACATTGCATGTGGAATACCAGAAATTGGTGTGCTGTGATCATCTCTGTACAGCTTTAGTGTGCAAGTATTAAATATGTAAATATGAAAGCAGGTAATTTGAAAGCACTTCTAATATCAGCAGGTGAGGGCAGTAAGAACTATGGAGTGTTAGTTGATTAGGTATTTCTGTGGGAAGTGTTCCTGTGGAAATGAAAGGATTGTGTATTTAATTGCCTCATAACATTGCAGGCTGAGTTTGCAGTAGATATTCACGGATGGAAAGAGGAGATTTGGGTGTGCATAGTTAAAAAATAACTTCCTCTGAATAAACTGGATTCTTCTGCATCAGGTGGTGCATGAAGTACCAGTTCCTTAACAATTGCAGTTCTGTAAAAGGTAAAAATGTACCAAAGTAACTGTCTGTAATTCTGAGCAGTGAAACACACACCTCTGCTGGCAGCTCAGTTTGTAAAGGAGAACATCCAGAAGTGCATTAGGAGAAAAAGTGCACTAAAGTATGCACTTTGTGGCATAGTGCCCAGGGCTGTGTCCAGTTGGGTGTTAAATATCTCCAAGGATGGAGCCTCTGCAAGTTCCCTGTTCAGCCTGTTCCAATGAGAAAGGGTTTTCACAATGAAAAAGGGTTTTTTGTTACCGTTAAATGGAATTTCCTGTATTTCCACTTGTTCTCATCAAGAAACTACACAAAACACCAAAGCAACTGCCAGCCCTAAACACTGTATTTTCAGTAAGGAATGATTCTGGGATTCTTTTCCTACTGCCTTATATAATATTGGGTTTTGAGCAGATAATTACTTTTTACTTAGGTAGGAGAGTTTGACCTTTAGAGGAAAAATCTGAAAATTTCTGTGCAGAAATGTGTTTCGGTCAACTGCCACTCAGTAATTGCAACCTTTCAACCGATAGCTGTCAGATACTTTTTAGGAGAGGGAAGCTACTGACCTACCTAGCAGGGCTCACTTTTAAAATTCATGCTTGGCTCACCTCTGTCAGCGCTGCCAGAGTGTAAGTGGTTAAAGGTAACCAGTGCCTTCAGATTTGGATCTCCTGTCAATTCATTTTATTTTGGATAATTGCTTGCTCTCGACATCTGGTGTGATTACTTCTATCACACTGCTTTTGTCTCGATTTCCACCAGACATCTGCCCTGCAGACGTTGTTTTCAGTGCCAGAAAAGTCTAGAAAACCTGAGTTCATCTCAGCTTAGAGAGCGGACTACAGACAGAATCTCAGTGAGCAGAAATCACTTTGCGGTTTCCGTAATGTTTTTAGCTCGTTACATGTGAGCTGCTAATTTACCTAAAACTACCAATGGGGTCGTGTTCACCGAGATTGCCCTCATTTCTCTTCAGTCCCTATCAGTGGTGTGTTTTGCCACGTGCAACTAATCACCAGATCACTGCAGCCCAAAGATGCTGTGGAGCAGCAAGGACTGTTTCTCTCACACTGGCAAAAGGCCATTGTCACAAAGATGTTTTGAGAAGGCTTCAATTCTGAATAATGATAATAAATATTCCTTTGTTTGCTGGGTAATGACCAGCTGGTGGTTACTTACCCAAAAACTTTGTATTTCTATTCTGTAGAATGTTACTGTACTGATGAATTTAAAAGTTGTGTAAAACAAGTTATCAGCTTTTTGGTTCTGTTTTTAATTAAAATCATTGCTTTTACTATCTACTGAAAAAACCCCAAATCAAATATCATGTTATGAATTACGTGGCATTTCAAGTTCAGTTTTGGAGTTAGAGAAATGCAGGTCTCTTCAGAGTTCTTTATGAGTGGCTGAATTAGACACTCAGACCTGAAGTCCGTGCATGTGCAGTGTTGCTTCCTCAGGGTGGGCATTCAATTGGCTGGAAGAAGTTGCTGAAAGAGGAAGAAAATCTCATTGTATTTTCACGTATCAAATTTACTTGACTATGTCTAATTATATCCTGCTTGACTGTCAGCAGAAAAAGTGCTTGGGTAATCTTTCAAGAGCATAATAAAAAAAGCAAGGGAAAAAACAGCAATACTGGGGTTTTTTGGTGCCTGATCTGTCTGCAGGACAGTGATGTTTCCCTTTTAGGCACTTCTGGATGTTTCCATTTTTTTATGCTTTGTGCTAAAATGCTTCATTCTCTCCCTCCTCCATTTTGCTGAACCCATTCAGAGTTTCCCAGGACAAACTGCTTTTACTGGGACAATCACTTGACAAGTTCCAATTCTAAAAAATACCTTTATGGAATTTTGAAAGGATACATTTATAGACTGATCCTGAAATGTTGTGGCTTCTTCTACTGCCTCACGAAAGATTCTTACAGCCCACTTTTTCCACTGGATTTACTTGAATCTGTGTATTCCACAGCTGCTGCCTTCACAGTAGACCTTCCAAATAAAATAGCTGCTTATATAATCTAGGAGCCACAGATTGTAATCTCTTCTATGTGAGAGAAAAGTTGTTTCACAGGATTTATTTTCCAGTATCAAAGGAGGAAAGGAGGCTGAGGAGCCACCTCAGACTTTCATTTTGGTCAGTGTTTGTGTTGCCAGATTCAAGCTCAGGATGATTATGATGGTAATGAAACCATCATTTCAAAGGGTTAACTTACTTTTCTCCCCTAATCTTAGTTTATTGGCCCATTATAATCTATTTCATAGGAAACTCCATCGCTTTGTTGCCCAGTGTCACTGGTTGTACAGGACTGTGCAGTTCATTCTCTTACCTTGAGGGTCAGCAGCAAAGCTTCCTGCTCATCCTGACTTATTTTCTACCCTCATCTTGGCAGCAGGCAGGTGAAATGTTTTGCAAACTCACAGTCTGTTTTGCACTTCTTAACTCTTCAAGACTCACAGCCAATATGTCACAGCCTCCTCTGAAGTGCAGGCCATGATGTACATGTAACAACCCATCTTGATTTTATTTCTAACAGATCTGATAGGCCTGAAATCAGTTCCAAATGTAGGATCTGTCCTTCAAAAGGTGGAGCCTTGTTCTTTCATGTCACAGAAGAACTACTTAGCTTGGGGAATCATTCCTTTCCCTGGAAAGTTTTAACTCCAAGGATATAAATATGATGTTGAACTGTGCCCCTCCAGTGACCGTGATGAACACAAAGTCTCTGGGAGTCAAATTTTTCATTAGGTCATGGAAAAACCACACAGTGTTAGCAAGGGAATGTTCTGTCTCCAGTCTCTGTCCAGGCCATCAGCCGTGTGACATCTCCTGGCTCTGGCCCTTGGGTGGGCTGGGACACAAGGGCTGTCCCCAGGACAGTGTTGATGGAATCTGTAAGACATTCCCCCTTTTTACCAGGGGTTATCATAGTGACACAGACAGTACCACTGACACATTTTACATGAACACACACAACAAAACCAGCACGTGGTTGCCTCCTCTCTGCCTGTGAATGTTCTGGCACTGACACTGGCCTGCACAGTGTCAGGCTGCCTTGACTCTTCTCTGGCTCTCCAGAGTGCCAGACACAAACTGCACAGCTTTACTGCTCAGGCCTGATGAATCACCAGTGAGAACTGGGCAGCAATTCTCAGAGCCCTCTTCCAGGATTTGTGTGTCCCTTGAAATCCATCTCCTTCCCTTCAGGACCTAAAAGAAAAGCCACTCTTTCTCTGGCTGTCTGTTTTCTGGTTTCTTGTTATGTGTATTCCAGCTGCTGTGGGGAAAGTTTCTCATCTCTTCACTCTGTCTGATGGACATCTGGAAGATAAAGCACAACACAAACGAGGTAATTACAATAAGCTTGGGTTGGCCAAAGCTGTTCTCTCTCTGATTTTGTTCCAGCTCTTATAAGAGGCCTGTGAAAGCTTGTCTTAGTTTCCACACTTGCTTGCACATCATCTGCACCTGCACATGAAGGTTGTTTGCCAATCAGTGTCAGGGTTGGTGCCTGCTGGTTCTTCCTTGGCAGGACCAAGATTCCTTTCAGCTCTTACAAAGGACATCTGATGGACAAGTACAGTCCCAGAGTGTCCCAGTGTGAAAATAAAATTGATTTACATCCTTCATTGGGTTTGAAGAAGTGGTTGAGCAGCAGATGTAGCAGGAAACTGATTCCCCTTCCTGGGGGCAGAGATGCTGGAGGCCAAGTTTGTAGACAAGTTGGCTTCTTTACTTGCATAAAGGAAAGCTTGTTTTTCCTTTACTGTCTCTCTCTTCTTTAAAGTCTTGCTGTATTGAAAAATTATAGTAAACAGAAGACTGTGACAATGTCCTTAGAACTTCTGAATGCATTGTCTTTATTTGTGAGCTGCCTCTAATCTTACCTCTGATTAAGTATCACAGTTTTGTCTCTTATGTGCAAAATAGATAATAAAATCTGTGCTTCCCTTTTTCCATCTGTGTGCCAGCATCTTCAGTTTTCACACTTACGAGTAAAATGGCTGTTTCTGACACTTTGATCACAAACTCCAAGGAGCACCTCATCTCCATGAGTCTGTCTGTAGGAAGAACTATAAGAATAATTAGAAATTTTCATGCTGCTGAAGTAAAGTAGTTTTGAAGTAAGTACAATGCACTTGTCAGTGACTGAAGTCTGCAGTCTGTTTTCTCTGGGGATAAAATGTCTACTGGCTGTTTATTCTGTCCTTGGCAGTACTGTTAATATTGTTCTTTGTTCTCACCTTCAGGACCAAAATATCAGAATTTATCTTCTCATACCACTTTTTCCCTTCTTGTTGAGTTGTCTGTCTGTCACCAGCCCAGTGCTGTGAGCTGTGGGCACTGTGATCCCACTGCCTGCAGCTCTTTTAGTCTCAGCTGGGATAGCTCTTGAGTTCATTCAGCTGGAGTTGAGGCTTCTGCATGTTCCTAAATCACTGAGAATACATTTTTAGAAAAGGCTGGTGACTGAAGGTGCAAATGTGAACGTTTCTTTAAGGGAGGCTGAAATCATTGGTGCTGAAAGTGGGACATGGTTACTGGATCTGGCCAGTCCAAATGAATCCAACTAAAAATCCCTGATTCCTTTATCCAGTGTAGAAGGGCAACAATCCTGCCACAGTCTCGTTGCAGGAATACAGTTCTGCCATCAGCCTCATTAGCTTCCCATCCAGTGCCAAATCTGCAGAATTGTCTTCCTGCTTTCTGTGCTTTCTCATGGAACTACCTCATCCTCTCTCACAGAGCTCACAAGCCCAGCCCCTCCACTGCTAATGTTTTTAAGTGTTCAAAAAAAAAGCAGTCTCTGTCTTCTCCAAGTTACTTTTTCTCTTGATTGTTCGTACACAGAGCTGGGTGTTCAGACTTGCAGTGTACAGGAATTTAGACATCCAGCTGCTTTCAGTAGGACTTTCAAATTCCAAAAGCTGAACATGAGAACAACTTCTCTCGGTCAGACCAGAGGTTTGTCTGAGTCAGTGTCTTGTCTTGGCACTGACCAGCACCAGAGCACAGGACAGCAGATACGACAGTCACTCTATAGTGCTATTTCCCAAAAAAGCTCTCCCAGCCTCCAGTGATTTTCAGAGCAGGAACTTCTTAAGCCCAATACAACCTCTGTGCATTTCATTGTCCGGGCTGGATTTTCTTCCACTAATTTCATGATACCGCTTTTTGTATCCCTATGAACTGGCAGCATCTTTTAATTCTAGAGCTGTATGTTATGAAGCAATGCCTGCTTGTGTTGATCTTGATCCTGCTGCTCTCTGGTTTTTGTTTCAGCCTGACTGAACACTCTCTTACCTGTTTATCTTCTCTGTACTGCAGTAACTGATTGTTCTGTCTATCCAGGAGACTCCTGTGTGTGGCTTTGTTCCTCATACAGAATCCCCCTGTGGTGCACATAAACATATGGAAGTGATGAATAGGAACCATGGTGTTGGCATCTTGCCAGACTGAGCAGCAAAACAAATATAATCTATTAATTGATTAAATTAATGAATCCCAGCATTTTTTATTCCTGGATTTCAGGCTAGTTCTCTCTTTGTATTTGAATGCTTAAACTTCTGGTCATAGTTCTGTAGTTTCTACAACGTGAATCACATGCAGAGTTCAATACCTAACAGATATATTGAGATAGGAATCAAGTGAGTTGTCAAGATAATACAAATGTGCATTAATGTTTCTATAGTTGTATATCTTTATAAAAATATCATCATATTTTCCAGTCTCTGAACTTTCCAGTCTGTCTGTCTACCTGACTGGGTGACTCAGCACTTGCTCACCTTTATCCTGTTAATGGATTCAGCCCTGACCATCCTTTCTCTTTTCCTTTGTTAATTTACCACTCTTTTGTCTTCCTAAACTTGTTGTGACTCCTTGTTATGCATCAGTGTAAAGGAACTGTTACTATTTATCTGGGTAAGATGGAAGCAGCCTCAAACTCACGTTGAATACAGAGGAGAACGAATGCAGAGGAAGAGGAAGGTGCTTCTGCAAGGGGTGTGCAGACAGGACAATGCCCTTGTGCCACAGGTTGCAGCAGGATGAGCTCACAGGTGCTGGGGGGGCCTGCAGGAGGATGGAGCTCCTGACACATCCAGAATTCCAGAGCAGTCACTATGAGTGACTGCAGCAGTCCCGAGGAGACAAATCCCTTGTCTTTGTGCTAGAGAACCAAATACTGCAGAAAAAAGTCCCCCAGAGGAAAACATGGAGCTAGGAGAAAATAAAAAAGAGATAATTGCAGAAAGGTGTTGGTTGGAAGAGGTTTTTCCCTTGGTTCTTTTCTGAAGAACTTCACTTTTTAGAGACATGTGGCAAAATGTTTTTAGACAGTTCTAACATATTTTATTCTCCCCTCATCTCTTTGCTGTTCATTCCTTTTTAATGCATTTCTTTTTTCTCCTTTTCCTTTCTACCTTACTCTTTATTCTCATCAATCACCCTTTGATTGCTTTATATTTACCTTTTCTTTGTTTGGATCAGTTATTGAAAGTAAGCAACTACTTTTGATGTCTCATTAGCACTTTTGGAAGCTTTATTCTTGCCTCCCAGTTTCTGGTTACAGAAGTGTAACAGTTGTCATGAAACCGATATTGTAAATAATGGAATCTCTATGTTTGTGTGGCTGATGAATTTATAATATTCAGTTCCCATAATTATGGCAACGGAAAAGGTTTTAGCATATAAATAAAAAACACTGCCTGCATTTTAAACTTAGGAAGCTGCACACAGGCGGCTTCAGAGCAGCCACCAGCAGAGGTGCCAACAACAGAATCAGATATCACTGCTGGGAAAAAAATACATTCCTGAGTTTGACATCTGGGTCCTGCAGCTGGAGTGACTGGAAGAAGAAAGGGAAACAGTACAGACTGTCATCAAAAGGAGACAGTGGTGCCAAGTGGAAATTACATACAGATGCCACTTTTTTTACTTAAGACAAATAGCTCAACTATATAAAAACACAACAGCTCCAACATCCAAAGATGTGCTTAGAAGTGCCTGATGGGTAAAGGAGCCTTGCTTTTTAAAGTGAATAGCACTGGCTTATAGCTAGAGATGTGAGATTTGGAGTTTAGAGTTGGATAGGTTTGAGTGTTTGAACAAATAAACTCCAAAGAATTTTTATGTATAGAAAGGCAAAGAGCAAACGTGGGGTATTCCAGCTAGTTTGTGAGTAACTCATTGTTTCAGCTTTCCTGCCTGAGACCTCACTTTGCAGTTTATCATCTTGCTGAGCACATCACTGCCCACACAGGGCCCACTGTGAGCTCTCTGCTGAACAGCCCCAGCTCTGGAGGCAAAACCAGTCACAACTGCTGAGGTGGCTGGGGTGGCTTCGGGAAGAGTGAAGAAGGTCGGTGCAGGAGACACTGGTGTCCTGACACAAAGCTGATCCATCCAGTGGCAGCCTCCACTGATTTCAGCAGGTGTTTGAATGAAGCTGTAATCCAGTGTCCTTAATTCCTGTGTAAGGGTGAGTGAGGGTGAGGTGACTGGGCTGGGTGGGGATTGTAAGACTTGCTAGAAAGAATTGTACTTTAGTTCTGCCTTTTCTTTTTTAAGACTGCAGGAAAGCAGCACTTTCACTGGACCACTCTGTTCTGTCTCAAAAGCTTGATTATTAATAATTTTAGTGGGAAAAGTTGTATTAGGATCCATTTTATGCGTATAATCTTCACTATACCTTGCTTTTACTTCTAAATGATACATGGTGTCTGAATTCATAACTGCATTTACCTGTGTATAAACCCCCTGGAATCACTTATTGGATGGACTACTATTTTTCATTTCTTCGTGGCTATTTAGTGTCATAAATCCTTTCATGAAAAAAAAAATGGTTCTAAGTTAATTTCATTTTATTTTACTGTATCTCTTTTGTGTGCACATTAGGCATGCTCTGCTTTCTGTCTTTCCTGCAGTCAAAAGACAGCTTTCCTAGAACCATGGGACTCAAGCATCTCAACAGAGAAATAATGTGTTTTCACAAATAAAACTGAAAGAGTAATCTAGATTTAAGGTGGTTTAGGAGTTGCCTGGCTGATCAGTATCAAAATCTGTCTTCTGGGGAAGACGGATAACCAGGTATATCCACTGGCACATATGTGGAGCTGTGTGATGTGCAAGACCTGCTGTGAATACGAAAATGTGCCCTCTTTGCTGAGGAAACATTAAAATATCATTGGGGATGCTCTGACTAGACAAGGTACCAGCAACAGCTTGAACTGGGCTGTGACTGCAGAAGGCACTGGCTCAGGCTGTAGAAATAAAGAAGGACCAGGGGGAAGATTTAGATTTTGGGTTTATCTAGGCCATAAATTAATGGTCTAAATCTTTTGTACGATGGAAAGATGTCCATGTACTGGAATCAGTTATACCCTGTTGATGACTTCAGCAGGAAAGTTGAATAATTCAGGGATCCTAAGGGTTTTCCCTTGTTTAGAGGGGCTGTCCCAAAGAAGTTGTAGCATCCTCAGTGATACATGGGCTTTTCCTGTAAAAATTTACAGGTTTTACCAATTCCAGGATCATCAAAGCAGGCATCTTCTATAGCATAAATCAACCCTGATTGATAAAACTGTGTCATGGCCATGGTATCTCATTTTAGAGTAGGACTTCTCTTTCTCTTACCAGACCTTCAGTACCTGCAAGTTGATCCCGGACTGCTTTACTCAGAGCAGTAAATGGGAATGCTTATTTGGGGAGTGAGCAGTTGGTGGCTTTGAAATTCCCTCTACTGAGGAAAGGTGAGGCAGTCTGACAGCATGCATAACTTCTTCACTGCAGGACACTTCACAAAACACCCTGCAAACTGAGAGGAAGAAAGCTTGAACCCAAAGCAATCCTGTCCCAACAAGCCCCTTTCTTGTTCAGCGGGTGTTCTAACTTGCTGTCTCCCTGCTATCCCAAGCAGCATCAATGGGTCTTGCCACCATTTGGGAAACCTGTGTGTGTTTGAGTCCCACATTGTTCTTGCAGGATTTCCTTAGGCTAAGGCACAGAGCTGAAAGAGCTCCATTTAAGAGGGGCTGTGAATAAGTAGGAAACGAGCATCAAACTCGGCATTATCTGAAGATGTTTGTTAACATGCAGGATGTTCCTTAAGGCCTCTATCTTCAATGAGAAGAGTTTTTATTCAGGATTGCTTTTTGAAAAAGCAAGAGTTCTTTTGCATGCATGTCACTATGGGCCCGACTCAGGCAAAGAGCTGTTTGATGCTCTTGGCCCGTGTCTGCTCCTCCAGTTTCCCTGGATATCCTGCTACAGGCAGCTTTATTGGGAAGAAGATTAATAACTTCTGAGTGGTGAGAATGGGCACAACTTGCAGCCTTGCTACTCACCTGTAAACTACTCCTGTTCTATTGCAAAGTTGTAACAAAAATCATAAAAAGTGGTTCTCTACTGAAGGATCTCTAGAAGAAAAAATTTGGAGAGAAGGCTCTGCACTTTCACTAGAAGATCAACTGTGACCCTTCCCTCATCTTGATAAAAATACTACATTTCATATCTAGCTGAGAAAAAGGAAATAACATTGTGTGAGCAGTAGGCTCTGCTTTCTAAAGAATGTTAGGCAAAAGGATTTGTGGTTATACAGTGGAATAACAAGCAGCTGGAGAAGCAAGTTCTAGCAGGGCACCAACTCTAAAGTACAGCCATGGAGATAAATGAAATTGAAGTTTTCCTATCAAAATATGAGATTGTGACCCAAAGTATAATCCAATCCATATGTGTGCCTGTGTGCTTGCAGGTATGGATGGGGAAGACAAACATCTTTCCAGAAGTGTGTTCTTACCTGAGGCCTTGCCTACAAAATTTGCACCAATGAGATAAGAATCTGGGTAGTTGTACTGGTGTAGTTTTCTGTAATATTGGCAGAACCTCAGAAGTGGCTTAAGAGAAGAGAGAATAATTAACCTTTAGACTGTGAAATCCTTAAACTGTGAAAGACATCCGCTAAAAAGTTAAGGGAGCATAAAGTGGAACCTTGTGCATTCAAAGACAAAAGGGATCCATTCATACACTCACTCTTGTGTTCTTTGTGTGAGCATCATCCTCATCTCTGGGGAAGCAAAGACTTCGAAGAATACAAATGCTATATTCATGTTTATCTAATTAATTTATAGAGAGATTCCTAACTCAGCAGACAGTTTTTGTATATCAAAGTCAAAGGTCCTAACATATGCCAGCCTTCTTACACAGATGTTATACATTTGATATCTAATAAATAATTAAACATTGGGCTCAGCAAAGCTACACAGATTATAGATTTGGCCTATTTCATAGCTGGGAAACTACTTATTTTTGACAAATAAAAAACAATTTAGATACCACGATGATTTTAATACGACAAAGTGAGGTTGGTCACAAGATGTACTTTGGATGAACATGTCTATTTATGTTAATTCAGTGCCCAATCAGGCTGGGATATTGAATACATTACCATTTTCCACTTTGTGCCCACTGACTCGTAAATCTTGAATTATTAGCTTTTTACTTGTAGTGGTTTTATCAATTGGCTCTTTTAGGTGGAAGAAGATCTTTAAAAAACACTAGAACAGCATCACCTTTGCAGTTACACCATCTTCTCAGCTCCTGTAAACCAGCAGTGAAGCCATCCTGTCCTGTATATGAAGATACCTGCACTTTAAAAACAACAGGAGTGTGGCTCAAGTGTGGCTACAACAACATATGGGAACTACTTTATCATCCTTTCCAAGTCATAAACAATCCACCGTTTCTTTTCCATAAAACCTGACTATCCATTGTAATGTAATGGAACAAATACAAAGCATCTGGAAAGAAAATAATTATAATTAAATTAGTGTTTCCAATTAGAGAAAATGGTGAACCTTTCCCTTGATTTAGAGTTATAATAATCATTTGTAATCTGATTTAAAAGGGGCTTATGGTTGCATTCATAAAACTGGCAGACATTAGGACTGACATGACCTCTTAGGTATCGAAAGAAATTATGGGCCTACAGAGGTAAGAATATATCATTAAGCCCTGAGCTGACAGCATTTTTTTATTTGTACTGACCTTTGGTTGGATTAAGTCCAGTCATCAGAAAATAATTCCATTTCAAGCAGCTGAGAGTTATTATGAGGTTTTGCTGATTCAGGATTAAGTGCGGCTCTGCCCGAAGGGCTCGTTCGGATCAGCTGTCCGCTCGCTACGGAGTTCGGGAACAGACCCGGATTTTGTAGCTGTTCCTGCTGGTGTAGGATGGGAGTTACTGGGGTAGCAGGACCGTCTGCAGCTCTGCTTTTAACGTGGGACGGGGGTCTGTCCTGCCCGGGACTCTGCCAGCTGGATGGACAGGACGTTTATGTTTCTACGAATGAGACGGACACTTTAAACATCAGCCTTTAAAAGCTCTCGTCCGTTCGCAGCAGATCTGAGCCCCGAGATCTGTTGCTGCGCTCCTACAGAGCCGTTTCAGACCTGATGGTGCCAATTACCAAGGTAGATCTACCGGACCCGCAGCTGAAGTCAAAACAAAGCACTTCTCGGCTTTCTCCAAGGACAGGCTTACTCCTGTAGGTGCTTTTTAAACGCAAACTTAATCCTACACTAAACACTGACGAGCAGGAGGAGGAGCCTCTCGCAAAAACAATGTCCCTTGTCAGGAGACATCGGTGCAAAAGCTCGGGTTGCCTCGCAGTCTGAGAGCTCGCTCTCTCTCGGGACGCGCTTAATCGCCGTGCTGTTGTATTTGATGGGGTGCTTTTGTCCTGGGAGTCCTTTTGAAAATATCTAACTTTGCATAAATAAATATTCACCACGTCGGAGAGAGACTAATTGTACAGCCCAGTGGCCAAGGCAGTCGGGATGGATGAAGGGCCAGGTAATCACAGCTGTCTCTCTGGCTGCATCGATGACGTTACCTCGGTTAATGTCACCGAACAGCACCGCAGTGGGCTCAGGCATTGTCACCTCAGCACTACAACACCCTCTTCCAGTTCAGGGTCATTTTCCTCCCAGGACATGTCTTGGAGAGGGCATCATGGGCCCCACTTCGGCTGGCAGCTGAAAGAGGACATGTAAACTGTGGGGTGCTGAGAACAAGGGATTTTAAAATGCGTTACCTTTAGACATTGAAAGTATTCTAACAAGATACAAAAATCTTTGTTCTGATTTTTAATTGTTACTGGAACTGTTGAATGAATGAACAGGATCTCTTTCAAACACCTGGGCAGCCAAGTGTTCTTGAATATCCCAGACAAAGGATCTTGTATCCTTCATCTGTCACAGCTTTTATTACAGAGTCCCCACAAAGTGCTTGATGCGGGGGCAAAGTTTCTTCACGTTCCCGCCATGTTAGCCTGTAGGAAGAGGCGAGAGTGAGTGGATTCAAGGATTTGTGGCTCTGTTGACTGTTTATTCTCTGACCTGAGGTGTGGTTAGACTGGTGGACTGATGAATACACTACACTGAATATTCATGCCGTTGCCAGGCTCTCCCCTTCCTTGCAGAATATTGGGAGAGCCGTGTGGTTCCTATAGCTCCATCCATTCAGACTGTGCACTCAGAGCACATTTAGTTTGGCTTCAACATAACTGGGCTGACTACACATCTTCAGTGAAACTAAGTTTGCATTTTCTAAGCAGATTTCATATGGTGAGGCAATTTCCTTTCCTTTGTTGATAGGTTGAGTATATGAAGAGAATCACGACATAATACTTATACTAAATGGTTTGTGGTTTTTTTAAGTGATTGGTAAATAGAGGACCTGCTCTGTACTTTTCAAGTATCCCGCTTTTAAAAATCGCACAAGCATCCACCACATTCCAAAAGTCCTGTGGACTCGACCTATGAATGTGGAATCGCAGTGTGCCTTGACAAATAGCTACTTTAAATCTGATGAGCGATATAGGTTATACTCAGGAACGTGACTAATCAGCTATTGCAGATCTCTCAGTTTAAAACTGTTATTCCACACCTCTTTCTGGAGCTTTGTTTCAGGGAGAAGTCCTCAGCAGGACCATGATCACATAGTTAACAGGTAATGATGGATTTAAGGAGCAGTCAGGGCTCACTTCCCTTCAAGAGGGGCATCTGTTCTCTCCATTCTCTCACCTTTTCAACCTCTTGCCCCCTACCTGAGAACTCGTTTGTTTGTGTAACACTTTGGCTGTTTACTTAGGGAAGTTTTGACAAGACAGCTAAACCGGTCTGACAGCTTGCTGCTCCCAAAGCCGGGTCCCATTTCTTTGCTCCCCCTCAGCTCCCAAGTGCTCGAATCCGCCTCCACTCTCGCAGTTGCTCTGGTTTTTGACATCTTGGTGAACCAGTTCAGTTCACTGTGCTGGCTGAGATCCATTCTCGTCCTTTTGTTGGTTCATTTTCTGTGGGATTCACAAATAGAGGAGTCAAACTAAGAGCTCATTGCTGCTGGAAGAAAGAGTAGGGGGGAAAAAACAACCTACTTTTCTTTCTTTGCTTTGCTATGTGTCTGACTGCTTTTATTTTATCTGGGATGTAGTCAGCCCTTTTTCTGAGCTAACTTCATTAAAATGGCATAAAATGCAGTAAGAAAAAAGATACTCTCTGTCTATTTAGTCAATTAAGTCCGTTCCAAAAAAGTGTGACTGATTCCATAGATAATGCACAGCAGGGGACAGGTCCAGAGGACTGGGAATCAGAGGGTATTGAAGATACCAAATGAAAGGATTAGAACAGGGAGGGAGGAAAGGAAGGAGACTGAGCATCTTCCCGACAGAGGAAGTCAGATTGCCTCAAATTCCCGTGAAACTCCAGTCTTCAGGAGGAATCACACGAGCAGCAGAGGCTGAGGGGTGTGCACGGGGAAGAGTAAAGGAGAGGAGGGGACTGTGAGGCTCTCCACGTTTGTCCTATGGATGGGTGGATCAGCTCAGTGCCTTGTGTGGGTGCATTGTTAGAGCAGGATTGCTCTGCTCAGGGATCACCACAATGGAGTGGGGAGAAGAGAGCAAACAGAGGGGGTGGGGGCATGACCTGCAGGGCCATGGAGAGAAAGGTAGTAAATAGTGAGGGGTAAGGGAGGACAGGAACTCATTACATTTACTTGGCTGCCTAATTAAATCTAACGTGAGCCTTGCCCTTCTACAATAATCCCTTCTTCCCTTTCATTCTTGCTGGACTCCTTATCAATACATTCCTGTACTGAGTTCCAACAGTGAACTTAACACTTGTATGGACTTAGTTCCTCCTCCAAAGAGCAGGAATAACATCTCTCACACTTACCATCAGCCTAATATTGACAGGACATTGCTGTCACATTGAAACATCTCTATAAAAACACCAGAATTATTCTCTTGCTTCCCACAGATTTTAGAGATGGAGTTTATCTGTGGAAACTGAGGTCCCAGTTTCATCTTTGGTGTCAAGCATATCAGCATTTCTCTCTTTGGTGAACTCATGTAGACAGGCTGGGCAGAATCGGTGTTTTTAAAGGTATTTTAAATATATATTTGAAGGAGTAACTCAAAGAAGGATGACAAGGAGTTCTGAAAGGAAATTTAAGATGTTCAACTTGAACTTTTTGGGTCTATTTTGTGTTACGTCTATTGAGGAGTGTGATGCTCACCTTTGGCAAGGCATGGATTAGGATCATCCTCAGAGATAATTACTGCTGTCTGGTCTTGTTTTAGCCTTCCAAAGTGCCTCGGTACTGAGAGCAAAGCCGTGGGCAGCTCATGTCCCTGGAGCTGTGGTGGCATCAGTGGTGACAGACCAGCAGGTGAGGGGCCTCCTCAGCCTCCTTATCCAGCCCCTCTCTGGGAGATCTGCCCCCTTACCCAGTGCTGAGTAGGAAAGAACCAGGACAGTCAACAAATGTGTGCTGTGACTGCACTTTGAGAAACCTGAGAGTAAAACCAACTTTTGAGTTTCAACTTTTCATACAATATAGAAGTAATTTATCTCCCAGCTAAAGAAAAGCAGATGTTGGGAGGGAAATGCACAAGAGAAGACACAGAAACACTTGTGAAGGCTCTGTTCTTTCTTTGAAGAGTTCCTCTTTACTTTTTCTTACTTGTCCAGGATATTGTTTGTAATCTTAACTCAACAGAGCCATTAAAAATTCTATATAAAGATATATTTTTAAAGGAAAAGTCAAGTAGAATAGAATAGAAACTGTAAGAAGAGGGCAGTAGGAACAAAAGGCAACATCAACAGCAAAGAAATCCAAGTGAAAACCAAACCAAACCAGAAGCCAAAGAACTCTTTACAGCATAAACCTTCAAATATCCCTCATAATTCCTACTTTCTCTGGCATGTTTGTGTGGGGAGGATCTATTCCTGGTGTGAATTCCAGAAGACAAGGATTTTTTAGGTGTTGACCTATTTCTTTCAAACACTGTGCCACTGAAGACAAATCACTGCAGGACGGTCAGTGGCTGGGTATGCAAAGCTTGCAAGCCTTGAGAAAGAGAAAACCATTTTGCTGAAAATTTATTTCTCTTGTGTTCAGCAGAACAATTCCACCTGCTCCAGACTGAAAGATTTAGGGTTTTGTGCCCCTCTGACTGCAACTGAAATCAGAGCAGCTTGTAATCTTCATTTGTAATTGATTGGGGCTGTAAGGCTGTACACTTTAGCGAGCCTAATTCTTTAGGTACCCTGCTGTCTCTGCCTTCAGTGGGAGTTTGTCACTGAAGCCATCTGTCCTTTCAAGAAAATAGTCATTTTAATCAATACCTGCCACATCTGTAATGAATCCTGACTCCTCTGAAGTCAGCAGTAGCTGTGCTGGAGCCTGGAGCACTTGTATCAACACATAAAATTGGTGCTTATAATCTACATCATTATAGATATGCAGATGTATTTATGTTAAAATATATATAAAAAAGCAAACACAAAGTATGCTTATAATGAACTTCTATTAAAATATGCTTTTAAACCCAATAAACACAGCACTGGTTAATTGTATGTCCTGTTAGAATGGTGGCAAGGCAGTGACACAACTGATGTGAAAGCAAATTCTCTTTAAACTTCATCCTGTTAAAGATTAAATATTTTCAGAGGAAATTAAAAGAACGACAGAAAAGTTGTTGCCTAAAGAGAAAGGATTTTAAGAAGTCTGTGCCTTCTTTATAAGCAATAATCCCAGTGCTCATGTAATTTCAATTGACACGTGATTTATGGCTGTGAAAAAGAGTCTGTATAGCTCTTTCTAAACATAAAGTGAGGGAGTGGCATCCTTTGAGCCAAAACCTCTGGGGCTCTATCTGCTTAAGTGTTTCCTAAGTTTCAGCACTCTGAGAATATGAGAATACTCCATTGTTAGGGGATTTTGGAGGCATGCCTGGATCAAGGAAGTACTTCCTCGTCATGCTGTTTCCTTTCCCAAACAATGTGAAAAATGGCCTTTTCAACCAAACATCTCGAGGTGGTCACTTTGTACATTGTCCAACTAGAGCACAGCCATGGTAAGATAAACCATTCCCTGGTATGAATGGCTCCATGTTATTGCTGCCACTTCCTTTATATTTGCGTGGTGATTTTGTTTTGATTTATGGATATGCGGAGAAGTTCAAGCCCCTCTATAATGATTGTGTCATAAAACTGGCCAGGAAAAAAAAAAACCCAAGTGACTCCCCCTTGCTCTGTGCCCTCAGCACACACAGGAGCTCTGTCACCTTCACTGCTCCACTCAGCTTTCCACGTGCTCCTGGTACAGCCTGGCCAGACAGAGTGAGAATGCACCGTCACCCAGGGGGTTCCAGGGGAATTTTACCCCCCTGCTTTAAGAGTTCTGACTCTACTTCCAGACAGCTTTTCAGAGGAAGCAAAAGCAAGTTCACATCACATACATGTTCTGTTCCTGGCTTAGCTCTGCATGATCCAAAGGATTTCTAACTAATCTGAAGCACTCCAAGTGTGTGCATTAGAGGATGGGATGAATATCCATGTTTTAGTTCAGCACTGCTGTTGGCACACTGCGAAATACTGAGTGCCTGAATTGCCTGGAAAGAGCCTCTGTAAATCCACTGTAAATCTTTGAAATTACCACATCAAATTTGAAACTGTTTTTTTAACCAATACTCAGTGGTGCTCACATTTGTTTTCTGCTCTGTATCTTGAGTTGTATATTTACATTACTTGGACACAGCTATTATTTTATGACCTCAAGAAAATGCTGAGCCCATGCATTGTGTATATCTTGAAGAATGTCATGATTATTCCGTATACAAGTGAGGAACAATTTGGAAAAAAACTTGGAAAGTCCCTTTGAAAACTTTGGCAAGTTCTTGGGGTGTGTGGACTTGTCCAATATAGAAATTACAAGATTAGGTCCATTCACCTTTGACACTGAATTTTCATTTTGAGAAATGCCTTTACTGGGACCACTTTTGCTTCAGAAAGATGTAAAGAAGTCACAGCCTCAACAAAAATCAGCTTAACACTGATTTTGTTTTGAAAGGGAGCAAATTCATGGTTTTTACCGAGGTGGTGTATTTGGAATAGCTCAGTGGCTCTAAGAGAAATTTGCCTGATTTTCTCTGACTTAGAGGTAAAAGGACAGAACTGGATTCATAATTTCTTGCTGTGTTTCCTCATGACAACTCCATTCAATTTGCAAATATTTGCTCTGTCAACAGTGCAAATATATGTTATATTTATAGATGTATAAAGTTATTTAGAATTAAATACACATGGCTTTTGACTCATTTTTCTTGCTGGAGCAAAACCCCAAAGAACTTACAACTCCTTTTCAGGACAGTTTTCTGCCCGTAGTTTCACTAATTCTCCTGAGAACAATGGCAGTTTTATCAAAATCATCCCTCTGGGGCATGGGGTGAGTTTTTTTAATTTTGCTCATTTATTTCTGCCCAAATTCTTCTGTTGTTTGTTTAGTGTCCTTTCAGTGGTCTTTGGCAGGAACATGACTGCTGAGTTTATTCTGTCTTGCACCCTCTTTCCTGTTAACTCTGCTCGAGATAACAGTTGTGGCTGAGGCATAATGGGAATAATCTGAGTTAATGCTGGGGCTCTAAACATTTCCTCAGCAAATAAGCAGCAGTGTGTTGAGAGCCTGTAAGTATTTTATAAGTGCAATTAAATCACAGTGATTGATTGGGATGGGGTGAAAATCAGAATCATTTAGAACAACAAATTCTTCACAGGGCAAACCCTCACTAAATTAAGAAAACACACAAAGGAGCAACAAAAATAAACAATTTAAGGAGTTCTGTTCTTATACCAAGTTTTCCTCATTTCTCAGCTCTGTTTAGGAGAAACAACTTGACCTAAGTGAGACCTTTTGTTTCTTGAAAATACATCTTTCCTGTTGTTAATTTATGTTGAGTGAAAATACACATTAGTTGACTGATCTAAAAGTTTAGTTGCTAATAGTGGGAGGAAATCTGCTTCCTTTTATCTCACTTTTCTCTCCCTGTGCCTGGCTCCGGGTTACAGGATCTTGCACTTTTGTAGTGCTTGTTGGACTCCTCATTGAGCTCATTCAGTTCTCTAAATTGCTGAAAAATGATTTATTTTTCTGCCAGGTTGGTTTTGTGCTGGTTCAGCAAACTGGGACAGCTCAGCGTAGAATCAGGTGACTCCTGCTGTCACTGCAGGGGACAGAGAGCAGGATGCAGCCAAGGCTGCACCTCCTGCCTGGACAGGAGGGAAGCTGAAAACAGAAAGGTCTTGTATTTATGAAAACATCTAAAATAAAGCATGGAATTTAAGGTAGAGTTTAGCATAGTGGTCCTTGCTCCACAAAGCCACCAGGGTGCTGTACCTGTGAAAAATTTGGATAATACCACTACATTATCTCTGTAGACCATTTCAGCTCTGTGTGACTGGTAGACATTGGTTTTTTGCTTTTTTTGACTTCCAAACTGTTATATATATATATATATATATCTCTCTCTATATAAGTAACAGTGGTGTTTGTCCTTTTAATGTAGGAACATACAAATGACTCTGTCCTCTTGAGAGTCCATTACTTTTGAATATATTCTACCAACAGGAAGACATGACAAGACAATTAAGTTTTCAACACTAATTATTGGAAAGTCTATAGTCTGGCTGATCCCTACTAGAAATACTTTAAAGAACTGGTACACATTCTGTATTATTAAAAAGAATGTTAAGATTGTAATGTTAGCTTAAGTAAATCTGGATGTAGCCAGGAGAGGGAGAGATCCACAGAGGAAAACAACTTACCTTCCACAGAGCAGAAACACCAATAATTGTGTTTCTAGTCCAAATAGCAAAATGGCTTTGATCCAACTACTTCTGTTACTATTTACCTGTGAAACTAATTTTAGAAGCACAGTAAAAGGCAGAAATGTAGGATTGACTTTATATACATGGCATACAGGTGAGGCACTTGCTGCAGTCTGACTTGAGGCTGTAAATTTAGCAATTGCTTAAATAGATTGTTTTTCATTTGTAGATATTTTGCCCTCAAGAAGTTCTTTAAGTGACAGTTTAAGTAATTCTAAATATAATGTTATCTGTAGCAAAAAAACACAAATCATATGACTTAGAACTCACAGGTGTCAACTGAATAATCACACTGTACTGAAACTCATTTCCCTGCTTTTCATGAGACATGCAATTTCCAAAGAAATGATTGTGTATTGAGAATTGTAAAGAAAAGCATTGAGAAAAACATTTCACCAGAAATGATAATACCACTCAAAATACCTTTTTTTTTCCAAATACTTTTTATTTTACCTTGAACAGAAAATGTTGCAAACCATCAATTACTGAGAACGGGGGGGCAAACCCTAGCATGTAACACAGGAGGCTTTGGTTATAAGTGCCATTTCTACAGCAGAGTTAAGCTATTGTAAACCAAACATCTTGTAGTAAGGTAAAAAATAACCAGCCAAGTTTTTAAGAATAATAACAGCAACACCCAAAACATTTACATATAAACAACAGAGAAATATTTTCTAAACTTTTAACAGTCACTTTGCTACAATCCAAAGGGTTTAGTTCACAGATCTATACATACAGACAGTCACTAAAACTCTTGTGAACTAACCACTTGTCCACAGGACCTGCCTAGACAGTTTGTCATCAATGCAAAAGGGTTTTTTTATATAAATAAGTCAATTAAACTTCACAGAGACTAAAAGAAACAATATAAAATCCCAACTGTAAATAAATCTGTACATTATGGTCAGTCTTATTTCGCTGGACTCTTGCACAACTTTAAAGTGTCTGTGTATAAAAGGATGGCAAGAGCAGCGTTAGCTGGAATGGAAACTTGAGGACTCGGACTCTGTAGAAACAGAAGAATGTCCCCCACGTTTGCTTTTTGAGAGGATCTTGAGGCTGGACCCTCTGCTGACTGACGTCAAGGCATTCTGAGCTGATGTTTTGAATTTGGCACCCAGGAAGGCGTACAGGATTGGATTCAGGCAGCAGTGGAAGAACGCCAGGGCTTCCGTAATGGAGATCCATTTGTGCACGATGGTCTCCAAGCTGCAGCGATGTCGGATGACTCCCAGCAGGATGAAGGTGTCGATGCTGATGCCGATGTAATATGGCAGCCAGCAGGCAAAGAAGGCCAGGATGAGGATCACCGTGGTCTTCAAGGCTTTGCGCTTCTGGTGGCCCTTGGAGTGCGACAGCTTGGATATGATGATACAGTAGCAAGTCAGAATGATGAGACCGGGCAAGACCAGCCCTACCAGGATGTGCTGAAACCTGAAGGAGATCAGCCAGTTTTCGTGAGGGTACATGCGGTCGCACAGGTACTTCCCCTCCACCTCGGTGGTGCTGGCGAAGATGATGTCGGGCACCGTGAGCAGCACAGCCGGCAGCCACACGCCCGCGTACACCACCTTCTCGGCCAGCAGCTTCCGCGGCCGCTGGCTGTTGGTGGCGTGGACGATGGCCAGGTAGCGGTCGAGACTTATGAAGGCCAAGATCAGGACGCTGCTGTACAGGTTGACCGTGTAAATGACGTGAACCGCCTTGCAGAGCACGTTCCCAAAGTACCAGCTGATGGCCGCGTCCACGGACCAGAACGGCAGGGTGATGACGAAAAGGAGGTCGGCCACCGAGAGGTGCAGCCTGTACTTATCAGTCATGCTTCTTTGTTTCTTCTGGTAGCCCATAACAATAATAACCAATCCATTGCCGATTATTCCCGTTAGGAAGATGATGGAGTAGATGGTTGGCAAGAAGATCCTGTTGAAATCGGCATTCTCATGCTGGAAGCACGGCTCTCCATAGTCTCCATAGTCACCCGAACCAACCTCATCTGTGCCATTATCAGAAAATTCGATGAATAACCCAGAAGACAGCTACAAAAAAATAAAAACAAATAAATTAGATGTTAGCTTCGCTGCAAAAACTTGCTCTGTGTGGCAATGTGTGTGGAGAACAGTCCTCATCATCACAAATGGGCAAACTTTTTGAAAACCAGATGGGAAAATACAATGTTCAAGTATATGTATAAAGTACACAGCAAATAAGAACAAGTTAAAAAACTTCCTTTGTCTTTCTCTGAGGAGTAAGGTCTTGCTAAGGGTCAGGGCATGAAAGGGGAAAGGGAATGGCTACTCCCAGGAATCTCGCTGGTTCTGGACACCTCGTTGCTCTGGATCAGATACACACCACAGATGGGAGAGCCCAGAAGGGCTGAATGCAAGAGGTTTGTCCACACTGAACATGACCCATCACATTTAACTCTTACAATAGAGAGCTATAAAAAAAAAATCACTTGGAAATGCTGCTGCTCCATCGTGCCTTCTCATTAAGGGGATGGGGTCAAGGAGAAATAGAGAAGGTACCCTCGGCTGATGTAATAAAGGATAAATAATAGCAAGAATTCCCTGCTGAGAAGCAAATGACAGCTCCACACGCACAGACAAGAAAAAAAACCCGAAACCCATAAAGAAAAGAAAGAGAGAGGTGACCTTAATCAGGAGAACTCAAACCCCATGGAGGGTCACCACGTTCCCTCCCTTTGTTCCCCACCCTCTGCGGTCGCGGGGCAGGGGGTGAGCGCGGCGGGCTCACCAGACGGATCCACTGAGCACAGCGGTGGAAAAAGGAAGCGAAATTCTGGGGAGGGCATGAAAGCGCATCAGGAAACCACCAACGGTTTTGGCCACCGCGCCGAAAAGCAATGCTGGCGGGCGAGTGCCATCTGGCTCTGCGCGATTCCTCAGCTCCTCAGATTTTCCTTGTCCTGTCCCGCGGACCCCGGACCTCCGCGCAGGGCGCGCCCGCGGGTCCCGCAGCGCTTCACACGCAGAGGCACCGGCCCCGCGCGGGCACTGACCGAGGACCTAAAGCTTGGAGCTTGCCAGAGATCTCCGCTTCGCTCCTAACTGCTCTCAAAACCTCGTGTCAGAGGGGCTGCCTCCGAAACGCGGGGACACGGCCGCGTTCGGGCGGCGGGGAGCGGGCCGGGCGCTGCCGCGCTCCCAGCCCGCGGTCAGGATCACCGGGGCAAAGGGATGCCCTTCCCAGGAGTCACATCGCTCCAAACTTCCTCGCCTGTTCTCCCCCTCATCGTTCCCGAGGCTAAATGCTCTGCCGGCGTTTTCCAGCCCGCAGAAGCGCCACATGTCACTTGACCCGCCGGCCGGGCAGCAGCGCCCGCGGGCGGGAGAAGGTCCGGCCGTGGCCGCAGCGGTGCCAAGGTCCGAAGCGCTGCGGGCAGAGGCAGCAGCGGCCGGGGCTCAGGGCCGAGCCCCGCTCCCCTGCGCCCCGCAGACCCCTCCGTTGTCCCGACCCCGCCGCCCGCAGCCTCCGCCGAGGGCAGCTTTGTTTGCAAACAGCGCGCACATGGGCACTTACATCCAGGCTGTCGAGGCTGCTGTCCATGCTCTGAGCCATCGGGCGGCTCCGGGCTCTCGGGCTGTCGCCGCCGCGCCTCTCGCAGTGACACCGCTCGCCGCTGCTCCAAACACGCCCCGGCTCTTCTGGCGGGACGCGGCTCTTATAAGTTGCGGGGCTGCCCCCCCGCCCCCGGGGCAGCCCCGTCTGGCTCCTCCCCGGCGGGTGCCGCCCGGACTTCGGGCGGGCGCCTCGGGCCGCTCTTTGTCTGCGCCCCGGGCATGGGAACGGCACTTGCCCGGCGCGCCCGCGGGGGCCACGCACCTCGCGGGGACATTTGCCACCCTCTGATTGATGTGTTCATACAAGCGGGCTTTTGAATTTCCCCTCAAGAGCATTCTTTGAAGTGTGTTGTCGGGCCCCGTGTTGCCATGGGTACTCCAGGCGGGCTCCCGGGGAAGCCTCTGGTCCAGGAATCGTGGTGGAGGAGGAAGAGGAGTGTAAATACAGGCAACTCTGTCCTTAAAGTTGTCGCTCACCGGCGCTAGAGTGCACTGAAAGAGACAGGAAGAAAGGGATGGTCCCTACTGAGGGATCTGAGGGACCAGAGTTCTACAAATCTTTGAGGGCTCTGCAAGGTGAGTGGGCTGCTGGTTGCCCACTGAACTCCTCTGGCACCTGTGGTTTTGGGTGAGAAGTCTGATGATGATCTGTTTCCAGTCGTTGGACAAAAACAACAACAACAACAAGATAAATACCTGAAATTAAATTAACAGTCATATCGAATTAAAATAGCAATCATATAACGTAGGTTTGCAAGGGAAAACTATCAAATATAAAGAAAAACAAACCAGAATAATTGCTTTTCCTTTCTCTGGAGTTTCAGTACAGATGATATTCATGCAGGTAAACTAAACTGCTGAAAATATTTTGGTAACAGAATCACAGAACCAACTAGGTTGGAAAAGAGCTCTGGGATCAATCGAATCTAACCTAAGACCTGACACAACCATGTCAAACACACCACGCACCAAGTCCAGTCTTTCCTTAAACACCTCCAGGGGCAGTGACTTCACCACCTCCCTGGGCAGCCCATTCCAGTTTCTAATCACTCTTTCTGTGAAGAAATTCCTCTTGATGTCCAACTGAAACCTGCCCTGGCACAACTGAAAACTGTGTCCTCTTGTCTTGTCGCTGGTTGCCTGTGAGAGGAACCCAACCCTCACTGGCTACACCCCCCTGTAGCTGTAGAGAGTGGTGAGGTCTCCCCTGAGCCTTCTCCTCTCCAGGCTGAGCCCCCCCAGCTCCCTCAGCCACTCCTTGGAGGAGGGGACCCCCAACAGTGAAACTTTTAGAACAGTGTGTGGAGTGTGTGTGCCCCCTCACTTTCACAGCTCCCACCACAGTGAGTAACTCTGTTGGGAATTACTGGTTCAGTTGGATGGATTTGCTCTTTACAGTTGGAATTTGGAGTGGAAAGAAGAATAATGAAAACAGTATTCTTTATGTGATAACAATATGCTCAAATTACCCTGGTAGCTTCGAGGGATGAAAAAAGTGGAAGTTTGACGAAAGTTTCATTATTAAATGCCCCCATTACCAGTTTACATGCTGCCAGTTAATTAAAACACCAGTTTTAGATGCAAGTCTTATTTCCAGGTATTTGACAAGAATTACTGTCTTACTAAAAGCTTTAGAAATCTTTCTCATGCACTACAGTGAGTATGAGTTTGGTTATGATTAATAACCAAATAATGGTTATCTTTAAAAATATGGTGTTTAAGGTATGGCCTATAGTATGATTGTGTACTTTAACTACATTTTAGCTTGATAGTAATTGATATTTTGCTAGTAGGTCTGGAAAATCACATACAAGTTGCATTAAAAGGAAACTGTAATTGATTATAAGATGGGAAATACCAGTCTTCAGAAAACTCAGTATCTACTCTTGAGTTTATACCCTGGAAAAATTTGAAAGGGATACCGTGCTAGAATTCTACAGAAATAAAAAATCTTCTCCTGAATCCCCCTTTTCAGTTACAATACCAGAAATCTACTCTGCCAAACATTTTCAAAAACAAGTGGGAGAAAAGTATAATTATTGGTATTTGTTCCTTATTTTCCACAGAACCTACTTTTTAAACACAACACTAGCAAAGTACCTGCTCCACGTAAAGAATGTGCAGCACAGCATTAGATGGCCAGGCAGATAAATGAGCAAATGAGGGATTTCTATAGACAAATGAGCAGCATCATGTCTAAATAATTCTCTCCCCCTCTTTCCCTTGTGGAGGATGCCCAGCTCACGGCACCAGCAGGTGCTGGGCAGTTCTCAGCTGGGAGATGCTGCTGCTGCCCCCTGAGCCTGCAAACCTGGGAACAAAATGAGCCAAAGATCTGTGCACATGAACTCTGGAGCTATGGGACAGGTTTGGGAGCTGGCTGTTTGTTGGGTGGACAGCAGGCAGTGCACTGGCATGTGGGGCAGGGATGCACTGAGCTGCCAGTGCAGTTGTGCCCAAGTAGGCAAATGTTCCCACACCTCCATTGTACCGTGCAGGTGGAGCCCTAACAGCAGAGATTATCATGTAAAACTGATTATGTTAATTAATGGGATATGGAACCGTCACTCAGTTATCTGTGTTCCTAGATAACCTAAGAAATTTGGAACTGTGGAGTGATCTGCTTCCCTGGATTAGCCCTGGGGCACTGCAGTGCTGAGTGCTGGGAAATATGGGGATTGATACCCAGCTGATGAGATGTCACTGAAATGTGTTTGGATGAAGGTCCTCTAACACTGTCATTCACACTGCTACTTTGCTATCTGTGATCTCTTTTGTTTCCACTATCAGAAAATCCATGTGAAAACTTCCTTTGTTGCACGGAGGACCATCCAGGGCAAGTTAATGATTTCCAAAGTGATAAAAGAAGGGAGGTGTTTCTGCAGAGCATGTAATTCAGAGTCAGCCACAAATCTTCCTAAGACAGAGCTAGCAAATAGCAATTTCCAAGCTTATGTTTTGCATTACATGTTTTTCTGGTCACAGAATTACTGTGAAAATCAGACCTTTCCTAACCCATGTAATACATATTTTTGTTACTGAAAACATGTCCTTGGAGAGTCAAAATCCTACGTGTTCTTACACTGCTGTGCTGACAGCACAATTCCTCAGCTGTGAATTATTAACTTTCTTTTTTTGTCTTCTGAAAAGAGACATAAGTGCTTGTCATGCAAGAGCAAAGTAGTTTCTAACAAACCTTTCTAAAGGAAAAATACCCTTTTGATTCAGCATCCCCAGAAGCAGGAAAAACAAATTGCATTTGATTTACTATGTTAAATGATTTACTTAATCTGAAAGCTTCACAAGTGTCTTTAACAAGGTAAACTTCTAGCTAATAAAAGTCTGATGAGACCATTACCTGTGGGCAATAGCTGACACAAAGGGGATATGATCCCTGGTTTATGCAATAGATGAATACTAACATGTATTAATTGCATTGGTGTATTAATAAATTGTTCCTAACTTTTTAGCATTAATGGAGCTCTACTTTCAGGACACATCACAAAAATACAGCAATAGGGCTGAAAATACTGTTCTGTATGGTAGGGAGTGAATAAGTTTCAACCATTCACTGATTTTCTCTGTGCATGTCAGTTCCTGTACTGAAAAGCTTCTGAAAGGAGGGGGAGCATTTTCTGAAAAACATGACAGAAAACGTGCTCAGGGGTTGTGAGGCATCAGCTCCAAGCAGTGGATTTTTCTGTCCTGAGAAGTATTCCAGGAACTGACACTGCGGACTTGCCGCTGGATGGAAAGGGGTTTCCTGATAAAACTCCAACTTTTATTACAATACACTGGATTGACTTAATGACAAATGGGAGTCCCAGTGGCCTGAAGTTGTATACACAGAGAGGAAAAGGATACACTCTCCCTTTTCCATCTGATGTTTCTGTTGAGGTGGGAGAGGTATCAATCTTAGCCTGTTGGAAGGGTTACAGGCGCTTCGCTGGCGTTGGGTTTCACTTAATGGCTTTCTTTGCTCTTGGTTCTCAGAGCTGCCTTTCTCCATTTCTTTCTGCCTCTGCTGCAGTGGAACAAGCCAACCAACTGCTACCCTGATCCTGGAAAGAAAGTGTCTGCCTAATTTAAGGGCAGGGAGCCACCTAAACTTACAGATTGGAAAGCAGAAAGACAGAACAAAACCTGCAAAGGAGCAGGACATATCTTTGAATTGGTAGCATGTTACATCACCACAGATGATGTAATTCCTTATGAAAAGGATACTTGAATATCAGAACCAAATTAAAGGAGAAACCTTTCATCTGTATAAGGCAAGATTGTTTTCATCACTGGCATAAAACCAGCCAGATTTCTTGATGGTTCCTTGCTTCTAACAAGGAGAATTTATTTTGTTTCCTTTAAGTGTTGCCATGAGGCCAATATGTCTAAAGTCAGCACAGAAAAGTCAGCACAAAAAAAAAAGAAGTGCTGTCCCTTAAAAAGAATCCTTGTGACTCTTGTGTTTTAATCCCACCTCCATCTGTGGCCTGCAGCAAATCACTTAACCCTCTGACTGTGTGCACCCAACTGTAAAATGGGGATAACAATACCTACTTACCTACCTCAGAGGAGAGTTGCAGGGATTAATTGGTTGATGTTTGCAAGGCACTTTGAAGACAGAAAGTGCTTATTTTAGAGCCTGTTGAAATTATTGGTGACACTGATCAGCTAAAAGTCAAAGGGGACCAAACTCATTAAGGTTCTGCTCTTCTTCCTCCATTTGGCTGTGTTTATGGGTTAGTGAATCTCACTGCATGAGGACAGTTTATTGTTTGTTTGGAAGCAGAGTAGACTAAAAAGATGCTTTGAACAACTTGGTTAATCCTTTTAACAAACATGTCTTCATTTGCATATCACTGGAGCTGAAGGTTTTATCTTTGATGATTCTATAGTAGAACAGTTCTGGAGACACAGTTGAAATGTGGGGTTTTGTCCAGAATTGCAATCAGATCAGAATTATTAAAAAGAAGTAAAACCTACGTAATTATATCACAAATATAAGTTTCCTATAACCAGGTAGCATTCAGATAGATTTCTGTTTAACTATGAGATGTGTTTCTTGTTATGTCCTTTTATGCTGTACAATTCCTTTAGTAACTTGCTCTAGCTCAGTTTGGATTAAAAAGGAGGGGATTTGCTTCTGGGACCTGTGCTAAGGGCATGCTACACTCCTGTCTTAAGAGCACAGGGATAAACTAGAAAACCTAGTTCAGATATTCATGAATACATGAATAGTGGCACAATCTCATGATTTCTGAGTAGACAGCTTTAGAAATACAGTTACATCTGGGATTGCACCCAGTTACATCTGGGTTACTGCTCCTGCCAGTGTAAACAGGACACAGGTGCCTGGAGGCTGATAGGCTGAGCAGGCCCTGAGTGACCTGGCCTAGCTTTGAATCCAGAGGTTCCTTCCAGCCTGAATTATTCCATGACTTCAAATGGGTCCATCAGTCCATGTCCTCCTACCACTGCTACCAGCAGTGCCCAGGGCTATCTGGATCAGGACACATCCCACACCTTTGTGTACACTAAACCCACTTGCTCTCCACAGTGGAAATGGCATTTTGATGTCGTGTTTCCGCCCTGACAGTTTTTGATCCATCTTTTGTTGAAAGGGTGTCTGCAGAACCGTGTGCTTGGGATGTAGCAAAGTATTCTAGAATGTGCCATTGTTTCTTTGTCATTTTCACACATTTCTTCTACTTCCTTTCTCTGGAAGCCGTAGTAGTTATTGATTTTTCACACGTTGTGAACTTCTGAGCTTGTTGAAATACGTCACTTGCCTCATTTGCCCACTTGTCTAAAAAAGTGGCACTGACAGCAGAGTAGGAGCAACCACTCTTCCTGTTTAGCTCAGTTTAGCAGCCTGAAGCTCCAATGTTTGAGTTTTATTGCATCAGCTTTGAAGTGAAGTCTGTGCATGTGGGTGCTGAATGTCAGCTGGGATAGTTCAGAACCTGCATGCCAGGGGTTGCTCCTGTCTCTGCTTCCTCTCAAAACCGGGGATGGGATCTGCCATTCAGCCAGTGGGGAGGTCGCCCAGATTCACTGATGAGCATTCCTAGTGTTTCTTTCCTTTGGATCTCTCCTTCACTTCAGGATTCCAAACATTTTTTTTACTGCTGGAAGCCAGGTTTGCCATGTGCCACTGAGGTATGTGCAGGATAAGACTGGCTTTACATTTTTGAGTCAGTGCTTCCTATTTAGGCAATGTATTTGGTAGCATTCACTTGGTAACTGTCCATCCCTTTGATGTCTGTTGAAATCATGACCAAACATTTCTAAAGCAACCAAAATATATCTCCATCAGATGTTGCCAAACTTTTGGTCCTACTGTCAAGCCCTCTCTGTACAGGACTTGCTGAAATACCCTAAATAAATACACATACACAGCCTGCCATATCCATTTATTTATAGCCAAACACAAGGATGCAAATGTAGGAATATTTATGGCAGGTCCATTCCTTTCTCTATTCATTAATTACCAGTGAGACAATCATGATATCACATGCTTATTATTTTGAACTGAATTGTTATGAATAGTGACATTTGCTCTTGCTGTTTGGAAAACTTGGTAGGCAGGATTTGGGGCCTAATCTTTGCAAATAATCCCTGAGGTCACAGAGCAGGATTTCTTCTCAGTCATTAGGTGATTGACCTCTATGAAAGCAAGAGAACTGCTTGAAGAAATTATTGAGATGTTGAATCTCTTTTTCTGATTTAATGGGAAGGTAAATCCAATTTTCAGGGTATCTCTTACCACATTAAGAGCCATATGGTATACAAAGAGCTGATTTCTTACAACTGAACTTGCTAAACTTTCATCTTGCTGGTTCAAGTTAATTTTTTGGAAGTTGAACAGGCAACTTTGGGCAAGCTTTGTGCTGACCCAGGCATCATCCACACAATTTCCACGATGACTGGATCAAAGACTTCCCAAACATCGTGGTGTGTGCTCTGGCTGGGTTGACAGAAAAGTGACAGCACGTGGTGCCTGGTCCAGGTCAGATCAATTCAGCAACAATCTGATCTGAGCAACTGTGGAGCCCTCACCTCTTCAGGAGAAGGTGAGGCAGAATCCTGGAGGAGCATAAAGAATAGAAGAGGAGCATCCTAGAAAATAAAGGGCATTAAAAATCTCTTCCTGCCTTTTCCTTCTGCACGAGGAGGGGAACTTGCATTTGGCTTGTACATGGACCTGAAGGTGAAGTAGCTTAGTTCCTCCCTGCCAGGGAGAGGAGAAGTCACCACCTGAAATCAGATCAGCTCTTTTTTTCACTCTCCCTCCAGATCAGAGCACCCAGCAGAGAAGCATCTGGAAAATGAGTTTTCATGAGTGTACCTGGTCACGTGTGCCCGGCAGTTCACGCTTCACTATACCTGTTATGCACCAGCATGTGTTTAAAAAAACCTCCCCCAAACGTAAATATTTACCAGTGATGCTTCCAGTTTAGCTGAATTTTACACTTCAAACTTTTTCCATTAACACTGTAGTCCACAATCCCATTCCTTCATTCATCAGCTCAGTGCAACTACACATGGGAAGGAAGAATTTAGCCTTTAAATACTCACTTGATAAATGAATTTGCTGTTCTGGAAATTTGCCATTATTTTAGGTAGGTGGTTCAATATTTTTGAGGTTATTTTTCAGTAAGGAGTGAATATTGAGAAAAACATACAAGAGGGGAATTCTAAAAATACTCCTGGGTTACAGTCTGTGTTCAGGACGGTCTGTACCAAATTATATTCTTTCTTTTTTTTTTTCTTCTTTTTAACGTATAAAAACAGGAAGAAGCTTTGCTGCTTCTGACGACCCTGATAAATGTTTCTACCTGGCTTTTTCTAGAAAGATCTCTTCATGTGCCAGGCAGGGGTCACTGTAACCATGGATACTTATACTCCATTTTCCCCGTGGGTTTCTGTGAAAAACTTGGTGTGATGCCCAGCTTAAACCACACTTTGTGTTAGGTAATCATAGGCTCAGTCTTTTCTTGGGTACTGTGGTTTTAAGTTTTTCAACGGTTGCTCTGTGGTTTGAAAGCTGTGTTTTAGATTCCCTCTTCTCTTCTAAGCAAAGAAGATGTTAAAGCAAAGTTGCTTGATAACATTTATTCCACCAAAATGAAGCCTTTCGGGAAGGATTGATTGTTGTGTGGTTTCAAACTGAAACCAAACTCAGAAACCGCTTCAGTCTGGCGTCACATTCAATGCAAAATATCTGACATTTTAGTGCATTTGGAAAGAGACTGTTCCACTTCCTGGACTTGTCAAAATGCACTTAGGAATTAAGACTTGATCTGTTTTCAGCGTGTATCTTACAAGTCAGTCGCAAAAGGGTTTCTAAATGCATTTTAGTAAAAAGTGGGATATTTATTTTCCATGAAGTAGCCTGTGAAGCCTCCTCTGCTGCTTTGATATAGATCTACAAAGGATTGAAGTCTGGTTGAAGGAAAGGTGTAACTCAGCTGAGGGGGGAACTAATTATAGATTTTTCTCACCTTTCAAAAACGTTGGAGGTGTTGAACAAGCAGACACAGGTGAAGGGAGATACCCCACATGAATGAGTATGAATGAGATGTGGAAATGGAAACTGCTCTGCTGGGTGTGGAAGCAAAGCTCGAGAAGATCAGAAGAATCATATCAGCTCCATCAAATACTGAAAGGACTGTTAAGCCTTGAAACACTCAGTGTTTTAAAAATCTGTAAAAAACCAGGACAAAGAAAGGTGATTACTGAATGGCAAATGCAGGACCTACATCTAAAAACAATGACTTGGGCTCATATTGCTTTACTTGCCTTATTAGCATGCAAAGCTTCACAACAACCTCTGGGTGAAGAATATTTAGAAGCATGGGAGTAAATGGAAAAACAGAGTAAAAAGGAAGTTGAATTTATGAGGGTAGATATTGTTGGAGCACTACATATTAGCTTTCATTGATAATTAATTTTCTAGGCAAATGAAATACATTAGCTTCCACTTGTCTGGACTTTAGTGAAGCATTTCATATGATGCTCTTTAAGTGCTGATTAGCTTAGTTCATTAACCTAGAGAATTAATAGCATGTATTTAATGTGAACAAGGGGTTTATAAAGGAAAATAACAGTGCTGACACCGAGGGAACCAGTGGGCGGCAGGAAGGCAATCAGTGAGCTCCTCATCAGTGCAACCAGTTCCACTCACTGTTTTGCATCAGCTGTGGGACAAAAAGCAGTTAACTACTGACAGCACTGCTGGTGGAAAATGAGGTGTCACTGTTGAAATTAGGATATCCTCAGCCAGAAGTGAGAAGACACAAACACATGAGCCAGTTGCAGGATGAGTCTGAATTTCTTGTGCACAGCTGAGAGCGTGATGTCTTTGCTTGTCGAATGCGTATTTACTAAAGAGAGAAAAATGTACCTAAGGGACAAAGCACTCTTGGTGCCAAACACAGCCCTGGAAATGTGTCTTCTGAAATGTTTTTTGCAACTCTTAATGTGAAAAACTGAATTCAAATGGGACAGGTGAGCAGGAGGATGATTGGGGTGAAGTGTAGAATGGAGAGCTGCTCCTGTGTGAAGAGACTGAAAGAGCTTCCTTTCCTCAGTTAACAAAAGGAATGCTGGAAGGGACAATGAAGCAGGACAGGAGACATCTGGGAAAGAAAAGAAATGCTGGGGCCAGTGGTGGCACACAAAGGGCTGGATGTAATATGGGGAATACACACTGTAAAAATATGACAAAATTGGGAACTGTCACAGGAACAAGCTTTAGGAACAGTTTCCCAATAAAAGAGCATTTTAACAATTGTCTGCTTTGACAGATTTGTTGGGATTGTTGACCCCGTTCAGTCCCATTATCTTAGGTCCTGATCTGAAATTCTGTTCCTTTGATAGCTGCAATGTCTGTGGAAGTTGAAATATCACATATCTGATGATCACAGAATCTACGCATTTGTGTAACTTTCATGCTATGCATTCTTTGTTAAATTTGAAAGAGTTTATGTCTCTTTCTTTAGGGTTTCAGGAGCAATTTGAGTAGCAAGAGCAGTTTTATGTGAGGTGGAAATAACTGCTGAGAGAGTGCTTTTCTGGTTACTAAAGATGAAGTAATATTGAATAGTTCATAAAATCCTGATCTGGTTCTAAGAGAGAAGAAATTTTCAGCCACAAATGTCAGATTTTAGTGTCCAACCTATGCCACTGTAGAGAAGATTCAGGAATGGCCAGTCATAACCAGTGTCAGTCTCTGAGCAGAAGTCAAACACAAACAATTCAAACTTCATGAACAAAGAGACAGAAGGGCCTTTTCATCATCTGTCTTATTGCCAGTGGAAGGGGGTTTCCTCTGGCAAAGGTAGCAATCAAAGGCAAGAAGGGGCAAGTAAAAGCAAACTGTAAACATACAGAGCCAGAATCTGGGGGTCAGGAGGAGGTCAGTGCCTGACACGGTAAAGGCACAGTCTAATTGTGTCCTTAGACTTTGATTTTTAAATTAGTACCCACGGAGGGAAGGGCTGCACTTCAAACACGTTGTGTTAGATATTGGGGAACACACACACAGTCACAAGTCCAGTGGAAGGTTGGTCTTGTTAAGTGTGGTAGTTTGGATGCTGCCAGAATATCTTTTAATATTAAATGCTGTGGAAATTGAATATGTGCTTATATCTGTCCTTATAAATGGGATGTACACAATGAAATAGAAGTAACGTGATAAAAACCAACAGGTTATTTCTACTTGTACATAAAGTCTGGTTGATTGCAGAGCACAACTTGTGCAGCTTCTTAAACCCCAGTCAGGGAGAGAAGGACAAGAAATGGCAGTGAGTGTTTGACTGGCCTCGTGCCCAGTCTTTGCTGTGAAGTCCCTGGAAAGGCTCTCAGTTCTGGGTAACAAAACACTGGTAAATCTGCCTGTGATTCTTTGTAATATTCGTGATACAGAAACCACTTCCCATGCAGGTAAATTCCATCTCAGAGAGACAACTTGTGACCACAGAATAGAACTTAAAAGGCAGTAAACTTCACGGTAAAGGATAAAAGGGAAACATGCAAAAATACAGCTGTATGTACAATTCTTGCACAGGTACAACTGTCCCAGAACAGCTTGTCCAGCAGAAAATGTCACACATGAAATAACAGGAGGAGCAATATCAGCTCAGTTATTTACTTGAAAGTGCTAGAAACAGAGGTTTAAACTCCCTAAGAGCCAGACTAACTTATACATCTGGCTTTTCAGAGAAGTAATGTGGTCAGTTAGGAAAGGAATATGGTGTCAAGCACAACTTGGATCCTGCTGTTGTTCCCAAGGTGGAGGAATCACCTTGAAGTGAACAGCTATTTATTGTGGAATGGGGGCTGCTTCGGGAAGAGTCAGGTTAAACAGTGGAGAGAGGGAGGAGCAGCAAAGAGGGAAAATGAACAGTAAGTTCAGAAGAAGTAAATAAATAGGAACACAGACAGCAGGGTCATTGAGGGACAAGAGCATGAAAGGATGGTGACAGATGGAGTTGATAGTCCCTCTCTTTTATTTTCAGTTGTCACATAACCATAGAAGAGCAACCTTCTCCTGGTGCACAGGAAGAGGTGAAGATTTCTCAGTCAAGGAGCAGGTCTGTTTGAATTGCTGCAGGCTGAGCAGAATGACAAATGAAAATGGAGAGGAAAATGGGGGCCTTAGGGGAAATTTGTCCTAGCTCAGTTCAGACAGGGATAGTACCAGATTCAGAGACTTATTTATCATCCAGGGAAAAAAATACAAGAGAAACTAGAGAAAATAATGGAGTGACTCACACTTTATTTCTGTAAGAAATATTTTAACTACAAATAGGCAGATGCAAAGTTCTTTATTAGTACATGTTGGTGCCTTTCTACTTGTGTCTACTCTGAAAAGAAAGGAGTGCAATGCTTGTGAAAGTGTAAGATAAGAAAACCTGTTTCATTCCTAGTGCTGGTAGAGCACAATGAGTAGAAGTCAAATATGGATGATTTTATCATTTCCATCTCAAACACAGACACACACAGAGTGTCTGCCCTTGGAGCTGGGAGCTGGTGTGGAGGGACAGCTCTCCAGTGTATCAGTGCACAACCTGTGACGTGTTCCCCCGACCCACGACAAAGATCCTCGAGGACTGAAACACCCCCACAGCAGCTCCCCAGAGTGAGGTTTGAGTTGCTCTGACCACAGGAGTTCCACACATGGAGGGCTCTATTTTTGTAGGGCAGGGCTGTAGCGGCCCTGGGAGTCCCACCAGGCTCGTTCCCAGCCAGGAGGAGCCACTCCAGGATAAAAAGGGTTTCTTTAGCTCTGTCCCTGCCGTGGTCAGTGCGGTGTCACTCAGGTCGAAGTGTAAGATGGGGCCATTTGTCCATTAGGAAGTGGAATGACACCACTAATTCATTTTCTGTGGACTACAAACCAGCTGCCAGACAGCAATAATTTTCAGTCACCGCTGACCTGGGGTAGATTTAACAAGTGACCTAGAAATGAAAAGCTGGGTAGGCAACTGCAAATCCCTTGAGTTATTTGAAAAGGCATGCCTCTGAAAGATTTAGAAATGTATAATTTAGTAAGGGACAGACAGTAGGTTTTAATTAATATGCTTGTATTTTCCTAGGTTGGCTTTTCTTTTCCAGTTTACTTGACACTGTCATTTATATCAGTAAAGAATGGACGTGAAATATTATTTCCCAAGAATAGTTATGTTTTGTATCAATTTTACATGAAATTAAATTAACTCATGAACAGGAATGTAATACAGAATCAAACTCTTGGAGGGCAGATTTGCATTTCTGAAAATGAGTGAAAATGCTACGAGTAAATGCCGCGCATTTTGAGATCAGTAAAACACTTCTTTGGTTGTCCCTGTCAGGAGAGATGCCCAGGAGTGAGTAATGAGACTGCTCAGGGCAAGGGCCTGGCCAAAAAGGCTGACACTGGGCTCTGAACAAACATGAATAACACAGGGCTAAATTATAAAATAATGAATGGCCTAGAGAAAACAGAGGAGGAGCTTATTGTCCTCTAATTTTACCAGACTAAAATAGGGGGACTCAGTGAACTCAATATAGCAGTGACCTCCTGCTCCTTTGGCTGAGGAAGTCACACAGCTGGTGTGGCCGAGGATGGTGGAGGGGGAGGTCACTGCCCTGTGCTGTGTGTGCTGTGGCCTTCACATCCCTGAGCCTTCAAATGGACAGAGATGGCAGCAAGGAGGAGATGCTTATTTGAATGTTGTGTATATCCAGAGCTGCTGCAGTCAGGAAGCCCTGCTCACACTCATAAGTTTCAGGCACAGAAGGGGTAGATGACTATTCACTTTTTTGTCCTAGTAGGGTTAATCTCTGACGTTGTAGTTCCCAAAGTTGCCTCATTGTGGAATTTGGAGCCCATGCAGTGGTGGGATTATATTGTTAGGATCAAGACTGACATTAGAGGGACAAGCCATTAGATCTTCTTACCAGTAATGTGAAAATGCATTTTGAGAGATCCATGGGAAATAGAACGGCTGGCATGAGGGGAAAAAGCACAACATTTGTCAGCTGGGGGCATGGGATGGTTGTGTTTCCTCCTGCTGGCCACTGACAAATGAAGGTAATATGTGCTAGGGCCTAATGTGGTGTAGAAATTCCCATATTTCTATTGCCATAAACCACAACATTTTAATTTACCTAGAGAGAAGCTCCACTGCAATCCTTGCTACACAGAACCTGTCAGCTGAGACTCCAGGGTTTTGATAATGGCTCCACTTTTCATACGCTGGGTGACTCCAGGCAAAGCATTTCCCCAGTACTGCAGCAGATTAATGCTCCTTGAAAAGGGGGGAACACAGTGTGTGCCTGACTCCAGGAAAACCTTAAATACTACAGGATCTCATGTCATATGGGCTGGGTTAGCAGATATGCAGGATAAGTTAAAGTTTCTTAAGCCAGGTTGGTGGTTTTCAAAGAAACAAAACCGAAAACAACAACAACAAAAACAACAACCAACTTTGGGTTTGATCTGTTGATAAAGGTGACCTCAGATTACCTTACCTAGACTGTGACAATGCAGTGCCCAAGAAGAGAAGCCTCTGGTGTGGCCTGGTTGACCTTCTGTCCCAGCTGCACAGTCCCCTCCTGTCACCTGGGTTTGCTGCAAGGCACAGCTGCCCAAAGGCTGACCGAGCACACCTTCCAGCTCCACTAAATCAGGGTGAGCTGTTGGCTCATTCCACATCTGCCCTGGTGCTATCTTCTCATTTTCTGAAGCTGCAGAGTGTGCAAAATGCTTTTCTTTTACTTCCAGACAGCAAGGAACTTTCAGCCGTATTTTGGGCTGTTTGTTGGAAATATTGAGCTCTGCAGTTTTGCCCATCAATGCTGAGGTTGCTGACCTCTATTGAAGGAGTTTGTGGGATGGATGCTGAGCCCTTTTTGTCTTCTGCACACCTCAATTTTACTCTGGATGTTGACAGTTTCATAGTTCCAGTAGGATAGAGCTGTCATCAAAGGAAGTTGAGATCACACGGCATGAAATGGTCCCTCTTTTAAATGGCACTGAAGGAGAGTTTTGGACATGGAGAACAAATAATTTAACCAAAGTGAATGCCCTGAGAAGAGGAATGAGGAGGATTGAACATGCAGGAGATGAGGGACTTCCAGTGGTTTGCACTGGTTTGAGAGCTTTAATGAAATATGCTTCTGAACATTGGCTATACATGTAGACACAAAAAAACTGGACTCCTCAGATGATTAGCTCTATGAATTTCTATAGTAAAGTTCCAGTGAATTGGTGAAGAATGGTTCTTTAACTGATCAAGGTAGAAAAGGTTTTATAACCGTGAATTCATTGATAGGACATACATACCTTTTACTTGAGCTTTGATTCTGGTTTTAGTATAGAATGTCTGCAATCCAAATAGAAATACCTGTGTCTGAGGTCAGAAGAAATATTTGCCTGGAATAAGTCCTCAAGCTAGGAGGGAATAAATCTGTAGCTTGGGCAGAACCCCCTTTTTTTTTACTGTATCCGTCCAAACTGGAGGAGTTTGGAGTTAACAGTGCCCATCTATTGTTGCTTGCAAAGGGAATGACCCATCAGTGGGTTAGGGAAAAATGCTGAGGTTTCTCATTAAACAGAAACATGGACATTCCCTCAAAACCAGAAATGAATTAAAAAATAATGAGGAGCAACAAACAGAGCAGGGCTGACATGCCAAGCAATGAATTCAGAATATAGCTCAATGAACTGGACCGTGGGGGAGTATCTCTTCTCTTAAACCCTGAAAATTAAGAAACATCAAAACAACGACTTCTGATAATCCTCTCAAATAAGGCTTAAATTCCTGCAGTGATCCCTTTGCTGAAGTAGCTGCTTTGTGTAACAATGAGCCTCACACAAAGGCTCCCTGCCTCAGGGAGATAGGCAGGATGCTTGGAAGTTTGCTGGCCCAGTCAAGACTTTTTATAGCCTTGGGCTGCACAGCACCAGTTAATTTGGGGACTGTTTAACTGACTTTTGGCTACACAATGCTTCTCTCTCCGGGTTTGACTGAAAGCTCCTGCTTACACCAGTTGGCATCACTGCAGCGCTTCTGTAACAACAGTGAAGCTGAAATCGGTGAATCAGTGTTGTAGGTACAAGTGTGGTGAATAGAAAGTGAAATCGAGTTTTTGAGTAGTTTTCCTTCTCCTCTTGCTGCAGTTGCCGTGATTTCTTTGTAAAGCAGCAATAACCACTGCCACTGACTACTCAACTGCAGCTCCACAATAACCCCCCTGCTCCTCCCCCTCCATCCTGAAAAGTCCCCTCCAAATTACCATTTCATTCTGAAAGCAGAAGGAGCTGCACGTTAGACCAACATGTTTTCTGGGCTTCCAGTAATTCCTAAATACATCTCTGTCGTCAAAGGAATTTCTGGGTAGAACTGAGACCCACCAACGTTTCCTTTTGTTTGTGGTGTGCCCGTGTTGGTGTCCCTGAGAGGTCCATAAGAACACGCTGGAGTGTGATGTTTATAAGCATCTCGTGTTACTGTTTTGGGAAGCCCACACCACATGTGGCCAGTGTATGTTTTAGGAACACTCTGCAACAGGAACACAGCAAACCACCACTCAGGAGGGAGGGCTCAGGTCTGACATTTCTGACTTAAGGGGTTGTAACTCACTTTAAAAATGAGAGAGCAAAGTTAAAATGGAAAAAAGATGAGCAACGTCTTGCAAGAACATAGGTGATACATTGGATTTTATAAACATACAAACTAATAATTGTCATCTTTAGCAAAACTTTAACCTACTGTCTTCCTAAAAGGAGGTGCATTCTGACAGCAGAGGTTTGAAAGGGAAAGAAAGCTGCTGTGAGCAGGTTCTACTTCCCTTCACTTAACAATTACAGACCCACGGGCCTGGCTCATCTCTAAAAATAAAGCCTTAATGTGGTGTCAGAGGAGAGGAGAAAATGCCATCACCCTGCCACAGACGGCACCCCAGTTTCTGTGGTTCCTGGTGAGTGTCTTCTGTTCATTGACACAACCAAAAGGCAGTTGGTCCCACCAGTTGATCCGAAACTTCCTGCGCTCTGGTGCTTTTCTGGTTCTTACCTCAAGGCTTTTCTGTGTTTGCTTTCAACTTTAAATGAAAACTGATGTGGACTTATCCCTTGAGCTGAGTATTTCTTGGTGTAATCTATATGAGAGATTTTTTTTTTCCTCTTGAACAATAGTAGAAACAAATAGAATACAATCAATTCTCTGTTAGAGAAATCTTTGTTAAAATAACGTTTTCTCTCTCAAAAAAAGCTGTGCTTTTTTTTACCTCTGTTTTTCAAAGGCATAAGAGGCATCTGGTAAAACCCAACCTGCTTCCTTGGGGGAACACATCTGGCTGTGAGATCCGTCCCCAGAACTCTTGGCCTCACTGTGAGTGGCTGCAGGGTGAGCAGGAGCACAGCAGCTCAGGGGGTTTATGGAGCGGTGTCTGCTCCGAGCCACCACTCTGATCAGGAGGGAGTAACTCAGGTCTGGAGAGCTTACACGACAATGCACCCTCAGAAACAGATCTGGGAGAGGATTTGCACAGCAAAGCGTGCAACTAAAGCAAGCTCCACAGGCAAATCTTTGTGGTTTTTTTTTCCTCTCGAATAGTGATGCATTAATAGAGGGTCAAACGTGTTGGTTTTGTATCAAGGAAATTTCCAGTAGTTATCCTGCAGCCCTGTTTCAGCTGCAGGCAGCAAACGGGGTGCTGTGCAATAATCACTGAAGCAGGTAAGAGATTGCAGATCTCACAGGCCTGACATGGCAGGGCTCTGAATGAGAACCTGCATTCCAGCAACGTTTCCCATTGCCAGATTTCCAAGATTTTGATGAGCGCTGGGAACAAAAGCCGCTCTGTTCCTCCTGGGGTTTGCGTCAAGCGGTTGTCTTCTTATTGCTGATGCTCTGCCAGTTCCATTGTACGCTCGGAGAAAGGGCTGGAAAAGCAGCTTTGCTCCTGTAAAGAGATTTCGGCTTCAAAATCTTGTTCCTGGGACTCTCGGTTGCAGGAGGCAGGCTGAGAGCACAGAGAGGCACTGCTGGCAACATTGGTACAAGGTTCCACATAATGGCATTCCTGTAGGATGACCTTAAGGTTAGAGATGTTCCCATAAATTATACATTTCTTCTTTTTTTTTTTTTTTTATGGATAGGACTGGAGTACAATAGATGGGATTAGAAACAAATCCAGCATGAAGAGCAATCTTTGTTTTCTAGATTTCTCCCCTTTTCTGGCATTCTGTAATTTTTGAGTGCTTGTATTTACAGACTTAAAATAATTCTTAACGTATTTTTGTTGCAAATTTATTTAATTTGGTTCTTTGCAACAGCCTTAAATATGAAGGCAATGCAAAGAGCTACGTTCTTTCACGCATTAACTGTGCTTAAAGAGAGTGTGCTGAGGGGGCAGGCTCTGAAATCCCAGGAACTACAGCTTTTTGTATTTGTATGTGTGGAATAACCAAGCAGGCTCCCAAGAAAAGCAGCAAAATTCCCTGGAATTTCATCATAGACTCAGTATTTTCTTGAAAGATATTTTTTGCAGTCATGAACTAACCTCCACTTAATCAAGCCTTCTATTTAGAGAGTCTTTAGGGAAATAAAAACCCACTGATTTCCCCCAGTTTTAAAACCATTTTTTTCAGCCCCTTTTGGTAACAACTTTGCTAAGGCTAAATTGCCACTGAACATGCTCGATACAAAGGGATTAATTCTGGATTCAACTACGTTTTCTTAACTAAAGGTTTCAGAATTTTAAATTATTATTATTATTATTATTATTATACTAATCTTGATTGTGTTATAAGTTCACAATCTGTAATAAAAAGTGGTATTTCAAAAGCTCAAGTCCATGCATATGGATATGGTCTGAACCAGCACCAACTGGAGAAGTTTTGAGTGATTTTGATCTGATGTAAGAAACTTGTTCTCACATTCTCTGCATATGGGTGTTTGGAGTTCTTGACATTGGTAATACGGTATCTGAGACATTCTTGAAAATTTGAGCATTTTTCACTGAGAAAACTATCAAATATAACAAATGAAGTTTCCCTCAGTTTGTGTGAATTTTAAAATGTTTGTTGCCAGCACTGTCCAGACTCAGAAATGAAACCGAAAGCTGGGTCGTGGGAGAGCCAGTCCTGTGGAGTCAGATCTCCTTTTCCCAGGGCCTGAACTGAAACCACACCAGAGCAGGGAACTGCAGACAGTTTGCCCAGGAAAAGTTCTGTGGGGAGCAGGAGGGGACACAGATCCACAGCCAGAGCTGCAAATACAGCCTTGGGCAAAGACACCTTTGCATCCATTTGTTCTTTTATGGTGATTTTTGTAAACAGGAGTTGCTTATTTAACACATATTATTTCTTTATCTATCTATCTATCTATATATCTATCTATCTATCTGTCTATCCATCTATCTAGCTACAGTTCCTTTTTTTGGCAGACACTGTGTTCTTTTATAGTACACATTTTCTATGTAACACAGAATTAAGGAATTAACTCAATTAAGGGAGATTCTGACAACTGTACAAATGATCATTTTACCATCTGATATACCAAGTACCCACCGAAAACCAAACAAACCCCAGTGTGTTGCCCCACCAGTAGGCACAAGGCTGAGGTCAAAATCACTTATGTGAGATCGTGGAAATATTCCAGGAATTTTAAGGATAGCAGAAGTTTTGATACGCTTTTCAAATCTTTGCACTGCTGTACGAAACAGCAGAGAGGAGCAGAGAAATTGGTTTATTGCTGCAATAAATTAACCTAAAAGAAATATTTAGAAGCCATGGGTCTGAATCATAATGTTGGTATTAATGACACAGGAAGGCAACGTTCCTGGTGTGGTACTGCAAGTTTCTAAAATTGAAATGTCATGCTCAGGCCGTATTTCAGAGATGGGAGATAAATGGGGCTACATGTCATGAAATATGAGGGACCAGCAGAATCTGGTACGAGCACTTTGTGAAATTATAAAGGTTAAAAAATGTTATCACAGTAGAAAAGATTCATCATAATTAAATCTAGGGAAAATGAGGTGTTTGCAGAGTTTATTTCATTACATTAGCCTTTTTATCATACCCTGCTTAGGATGTGTTGTTGAGGGCTGGCAGAGGGCACACTGCAGGGAAAACTACCCCAGGGAAAGGTTTTGCTCTGAGACCTTGTTCAGTGGAGAAAAAGTGTGTTAATGGCACTGAACTCTCGTGTAGCATTTGATTTGTTTGTACCCAAACACTCCAACAACAAAACCATTATCTCTGTTTTACAGGGGGTGAGATTGATCTGCCAGGGCCACAGTGGAGATTATGAAGTCAGGAGCAGAGCTGACAGGAGACTCGAGATCTCTTTAACTCCTTCTCAGGACCACACAACAGGTATGCATTTATATATTTTTAAGTGGCTACATTCACTATCATACCTGACACTCTCCAAAAACCAGTTCAGTTATCTCTTGATTGCACAGCAATGCTCCTTTCTGCTGTAAATTCTGATAGCAATAGTTATATTGCTGCAATTAGCTTCAGGCAGTTTTGCTGAAGCAACAAGCCAGGTTACAATTCCATCGAGTTTGACAGGAACCTTTAGGGGACTGGTGTGGGGTCAAGTAAACCTCCTCCTCCTCTTTTTGTTATTATTATAGTTACTCCTTGTTTGGGTAGTGTCTGCAACGTTCTGGGCAATTTCCCAACATAAAAGAAGGCAATATTTCCTTCCCTAAGAGGTTACATGATTAAAAAAACAGACAAAAAGATAAAGAGTAGAAAAGGTCAGAATATAAACCATTAGTGGTTTAGCATCTTGTCACTTTTAGTGGGTTTACTGAGTCACTGAGTGATCCCTGAGAACCCCTGGCTGGCCATAGTCCACCTAAAAGCAGGCTCATCCCATGTTTAATAATTTAACTGTCTGTGTGCAGATAACTGCTGCTCATTCTTAAGAAAACCATCTTTTTTGCCCCAGCTGTTGGTTTGGGAGGGCACCATGCAAACCCCAGTGTTTAAATAGGGTTGAGACACAGAGCTGCTGCTGAAGGTGAGCCACCCCCTACAGAACTTCTACCATCTGCACATACTGGGGGATATTTATTGTGTGGATGTGTGATGATGTACTGAAAATACAGGTCAGTGCCAGGGTGAAGCTGCACACACCAGCGATTGGTGATAATCCAGTTCACAGTAAAACTGCAAGGGAATAACACATTAAGGAGTCAAATGCTACAGAGATAGTAATGGGACAGATTGTCCAAGAAGGCTTTTAGGTCCTCAATTCAAATCAAATTTAGGTCTGTATCTACCAAATGTTCCTGTTTGATTGTTTATCACAAGACCTATAATAAAGGCATTTACTTGGCTTTGTTTGTCTGCCTACAGCATGAAAATTAGGACTGCAGTAAAAATCTTGTTTTAGCAGGCTTCAGAGATGTCCTTAATTTACTTTTGACTGCCTGTGGACACTTGGGAACTCTTAATAAGTCTTTCTGGGAAATTCCACCTGCATATAGAACCTCATCAGGTGGATTATCGTTCCTACAAGCACTATATTTAGGTGAAAAAAAAAAGTGTGTTTATAAGTTTCAAGCATCAGAACAAGGCCAGAACCACTTCTGAGCTTGGTGGTTCTGAGAATTCAGAGCTTAACTATTTTATTATATTATTCATGAATATGTTTTCATCCAGGATGGTGTTAGTTATCCACATCACCTGTGTAATGTAAACATTAAAGCACTTGATGATAAGTAAGTTAATTAGAGAAACCTATTCTTCCCCCATTATTTTATTGCTGCACCTTTAGTTGCCATGAAAGATACACTCTCTCATCTTACGACACACGTTAGAACACAGATAAAAACAGAAGCAGCACGAAATAAACCTCAGAAAGGAACATTATTCTTATCATCACAATACTGCACAGATAAAATCTAACAAACACCAAAATATGGAACAGGGGAACGAGGCTCTTCCTAATTGCTTTGAAAGCAGAATTAGCAAAGAACACCAGATTAAAAAATGTACTAATTAGGAGCTCCAATGCCAGGTTAAAAATGTACAAACATTTAAAAGAGTCAGGTAAGAAAAATATTGAAGAAAAATTGAAAGGAGAATGACAACATTTTTATGATGAGTTTTTCTTTAGATCATTTTTCTCACATGAACTACATATTTGTAGGTTTGAAATACATTTTGCAAAATAAGTGTTTTGCTGAAATTTGTTTTATTTTATCTATTCCTTCTTATACATGAAGATCTGTGTGGACTGGGGCATTTTCTAAAGTGGAATAAAACTTAGTCTTTTAAAATATTGCAGTTGCCTGTAACACACTGCCGGTTTTTTATTATTTCCCCCCCCTCCTTCTCTCTAATGCTGAGGTTTCACAAACAAATTATGTGAGGGTCAACTGCAGATTGTCAGAGAGAGGGGTGCTTGCAACTCTTCAGAAACTGGCTGCAAACGAGGTATTTTCAGTGTTAGTTTTCAGCAGGATCAGTGAGCTGATCTTGTTTATCCTGTGGCTGGATGATCTCTAGAGCCCACACAAGGGAAGTGGTGGGAACACGCAGCTGGAGATAAAAGGAAGTTGGATTGCCCTGTTCAGGAGCAGAGCAGTCTTAGATCAGCTTAAATTGACTGTGAAATCTCACTTTTAGTAGAGAGGGAAATTTGCTGATTTACAGAGCAAGGACAGTGGCACTGATGTCTGAATTCTGTCTTACGTGGGTTTAGCAGGAACCTTATTGAAGTGAGTGGGCTTAAAATAATAGGGAAGTGCTAGGAATGCTTTTAAAGTTAGGAAAATTGTTATAGCCATCCAAAGAAACAAGTCCATTTGTTCAGTGATACATAAAAAAGGGTTTTGATTCAAGTCCACCTTTACAGGCTTCCTGTTTAGGCCCAAGTTCTGATGGGGCTGTGGGATCTGCCCTGGATGACTTCTCCCTTTACCTGTTTACTTAAAAAATAAAAAAAATTTTAAAACCCCACCAAAACATGGAAAGGTGTGCAGAAACTTTCCCAATGTCAGGCTGTAGATCTATCGAAATAGATATTCTCTTAATGCTTATGTCTGTGCTCTGCTGATGCCTCTTGGCCTTGGAAACTTGTTGGAGGTGAATTCCACTGTATTTTTGATTTCAGTGGATGGGTCTTACTGACCTACTGTCAGGGCAGAGGGGCAACAACAGCCCTTGATGGTCCTTCCCAGCCTCCAAGGGACCTCCACCAGCCCACCCATGGCACAGGACCCCATTTCAGCTGTTCAGCTGTATCATAAATCAATCTCCAAAACAGAAAAAAAAATGGGTATTCTGGTGGTTTTCCCTCGTTCTTCTAATTCTGCCATCTCATGGTTCTTCTGGGGAGATTTGTTTTGTAGTCACTTTGCATTAAGGTAAATGCATATTTGTCACATTCATTACATGAATTACAACTAGCCAATCAATAGTTATCTGATACAACTGTTTCGAGCAGAAAAGAAATTAAACTGATCAGTGGGTAATCTCTGTGGTCAGTGAAGCTTAATATTTAATTAAATTATTGAAATGTTATTACTGTGGGATTGATTTTCTTCTCAAAAGTTACAATTGGAAGCATAATTTGTGCTGTTTTGATTGGGTTTCTCTTCAGACACGAATCTGTACTTTATCTTCGAAAAGATTTTGCACAACATTGATATTTCACACAACTCTCTGCCTGGAGCAGTCTGAGCTTTCTTTTTGTTGTTAAGTGGGGGACGATTCTTTGTCTGTCACTCATCTTCGAAACAGGGGCAACACTCGAGTGAGAGCTTCCCTGTCACCTTCTCGTGTCTCCTTTTGTTTATCTGACACTGTTGTGAGACATTTGGAACCCTCCAGCTCAATATAAAACATTTGCTTGGCAGGTTGGGCCTCCTCTTCCTTTGATGGGGACAGCACATGTGAGGAAGGGTTGTTGGACACATCTGATCTCGTTCTCTGTGCCTGGGGAGCTCAGCTTTCTGATTTAATAACTTAGGAAAACTCTTCTCCCTGCCCTTGAAAAAGAGCAGCTCCAAACTCTGCCTGCTGAAAGCATTTCAGTCTCAAATCAGAGCAAAATGCCCTACTGCTGCTGGTGTCTAAACACTGTTAAATAATTATTACTTCACATTGCTGCTCACTCTTTGTTTTCTGAGTGGTCTTTGCTGGGATTTGAAAAGCTGAGGATTGTGCTTTGTGCTGTCTGTCCCATTTCAGGTACCACAGCATAAGCAAGACCTGTTTTCTGTATTTAACAGATACCAATTTTTAATTTATACCCAACTTCATTATCTGGAAAGATACAGAGAGAAATAAAACAAGGAAGAGTGTCTGAGATCAAAACCCTCCAAAAATTCAGCAGTGCATATATTGGATATTTATTCATTTTCTCTAAGGGAGAAAGTTGCACAAAGCTGCTCAACTCATGAAAAATGCCATCAGAGTTTACCTTCAGTAGGATTGATATAGATGCACACCTACAACTTGCACTGCTGTTGTTCACTGCATGGAAAATTACCTGTTCCCATTGTCTTGAGATGGCAGGTCTATAGCTGGCCTCTTGCAGATTACTTTTTCTGCTCTAAAGATGTGCAATTTGCCTGGCACTGTTATCCAGGCTGCAGGTAGCAGGCCATGGAAAGCAGCGTTTGGAGAGACTGGAGGACACAGTAAATGCACTGAGAACTTGTTTGCACATCTGCTGGTTATTGGTCAGCAAGTAGCTCCATTTGGTCAGGTGATGGACAGGCACTTTTCATAGTTTGAAGATGCTGGGTTCAAATCAAGGTGGCCTGTGGGAAAAAACATGATTTTCCTTCAGAATCCCACCAGGGGCTGTGTTCCCTGCTAGCACAGCGCTGCAGGGGCAGGGCTCTGTGTCACAGCAGTGCCACTGCAACAGCACTGAGGGGACACTTGGTATGAGGGTACCAGGATGGGGGTGTGGGGGTGGAAAATCTGCGTGCAGGTGAAATGTTCTTGCCACCACTGAGGGGCCCAAGGCCCCCAGGGAGGAGTGACTGCGAGTGGCCTGGGAGAGGTGTCTGCAGCACACACTGAACCTGCTGTGGAAGGGCATTTATTCTGACAGTCTGTGCATGAGGGAGAGCAGAATAATGTTCACTGCTTTTTAGAGATGTCACAAAAACTGGCAGCCCCCAGAGGTCTGAGGTCAGTGTATGTGAATACATGTGCATGGGGAGGGGTAAATAGCAAACCAAAGTGTCCGTGCTTGAGGGTGGATGTTGAATCCCAGCGTATGATGGAACTTTGTCATATCTCAGTGCGTGCAAAAGCCTGCCCTTAGCTATACAATAACACTGAATTATGTCTAAGCCACCCTGCTTAGGAATCAAACATTTGAGCTCACACAGAACACTCCATGCACTGACCTGAGATACCTTCACTAACAGACAGGTCTGGAATCAGCTCTCTGTGCCCCACCAGTGCTGCACCAACACTCCCTGCAGTGGAAAGCTGATACAACATTCACCTCTGAGTTCCATGTTCTGTGCACCTGATGCATCCAGATCTTTAGAATTAGAAAACCGTGATTAGAAAATGCTGCAAATGCTAGAATAGAATCAGAATGCCTGATTTACCCAGCAAAAAGCTTTTCTTGTTCCCTAAAGTGATTGTTAGTAACTTATAGTCACAATTAAACACAAAGGATAATTATTATTTTCCCTTCCTAAGCACTTCCAATCCCTTTATGCCAAACCAGGTGAGATACAGAACATTCTCTGTTAATTCTCCCTGAGCTAATCTGGGACATAGATAAGGCACATTTGACTGGTCCTCTTAACCTTCCCTAGGAAGAGGAAAGATGAGTCTCAGGAGAAGAACGAACAAATTGAAATTGCAAATTCAGGAAGCAGTATTGCAACTTCAATTACTTGAGTGAGGAAACAAATTGAAGCTGTGTCACAATTTAGGTTGCAAAATGTAAAAACACCGAGCATAAGTAAAACTAAACCTGTCATTAAATCCATTTATCCACTGTGACAATGCTGTTCATTTTTTTTCCCCTGAGATCATAGTCTTTTTAATCTTAAAGGGAATTGTGCAGAAGAAGGGCTTAAAGCACTGTAAATATATCAGAAAAGTTTTACAGAAACCACAGAAACTCTGCTAATTGCATTTATTGAAAAATACAAAGCTAGCATTTCACTGGGATAAACTAAATTTCACTGCACATTTACTGAGAGATTTGCCAGCATATTCATTTGCCTTAATATGATCTTCAGTTTGTTTCACATTTTAAGCTCAGGCTGAGCCTTTGGAGCTTTAAAATGATTGTTAATCCTTGAATATCCAACTTAAGAATGCAGTGTTTGGTTTTCAAGGTTTGCCCATGTGTATTTTCACTACTGATCAAGGTATGTGCAGGTACCAGTTTATCCCACAATTTAAACTCTCCCAGCCCTGGCTTGTGTTTCTCTCCGTGCCATTGCATCACCAAACAGTGCAGTTCAGTGTTGTCATAACAAAATTATTAGCAAATAGTGGCAGTAAAGTGGCTTTTGAAGAAAGGGTCCATCATCCTAAGATTAGCATAGAAATTCTCAGAGTGCAAAATGCTGCACTATCTTCAAAGTGCAGACCAAGCCTCTGCAGCTACAAAATATTGGTGGCAAATGGAACTTCACCCATTTCTATTGCACTTTCTGTGTTTCCTTGAGGAGCTTTGACATCTGCTGTGAATAAAATTGTTACTAATGATGGTGGCATGGGATGATGAACTCTGTGGAACCAGTAACTCTTCACAGAAATAAAGCTTTTGGAAAGCTGCTGAAGTCATGTGGTTTGCAGTATTGATAGCTGGCAGGAGAATTAACAGCATTTTTCTAGGCTTTCAAGTGTTAAAACAGGTTTTAGACAGAAATTGCCAAACCCAAGATGACAAGAGGTATTCAATAAGCTTTTTAAAATTCTTCAGTAAGCTTTTTAAAATTCTGGCCTTTAATTTCTGTCTTTCCTGTTTCAGTCTTCCTTTTCCCATATGTTGCAATCTAAAAGAATTTGTCCACACATTTCAGTAGGAATGAGTCCAACCAGCCATCCAGTGTGGGGATGTGCTGAAGCTCCCCTGGCTCCAGGAGGCCATCAGTGCACACCTAAGGTGAACACTGACTTGATTGATTGCCACTCTTTTAACATGCTATAATATTTTTGGGGATTCACTGTAATAAAGAAGGCAAGGGAAGGAATAAACAGCAGAAGTTGGAAAGCAGAAAAAAAAAAAAAAGCAAACAAGATTAAAAAGGAACTTCAGAGAAAAAGTCCTGTGAGCAAGATCTGTGGAAAACACCCGTGTTGTTTGTGTGGTGAAGTGTCAGATCAGCTGTGAGCTATTGCGGATGTTTGACAGTGCAGAGTTCACCTTCTGTGTCTGCAGCTCCAGAGCCCAGAGTCCTGCACAGAAGTGTTTTATGGAGGATAAAACAGTAGAAATATTTTGTATGGGCTGCAGTTGGTGTCAACCCTTCTTTCTCTATAGGCATAATGGGAATGAGAGTTATTCCTGGAGACACAGAGGCTGAAATGACCTTTCAGGTTTTTGAGCACAAACCTGGGCTGTGGGACAGTTCATGGCAAAGGGAGGTTGGTTTTGGAACATGAGGATGCAGAGGAGTCCTGAAATGAAGCTGGAACACATAGATGGTGGTTAGACTTATTAAATTGTCAGGAATAGAGGGATGAATTATAGTCCCAGATAAATGAAGTGTACATGAAATTGAATTTAAAACTTCCATTGTTTCCTGCAGAGTGGAATTAGGATGATTTGAGTGTATCTGGAGCAGAATCAAGGTGCTCCCAGGGTTCTGTGCAGATCCAGATCAGGGCTCTGGCAATCACCAGCTGCTGGGATGTAAATCTCTGCCTTTGCTTCAGGGGCGTTATCCTGACCTGCAGAGCTGTCCCCGTGCCAGGCACCTCCTGCACTGGCTGGTTCTGTCCCTGAGTGAAGCTCTGCTCTGTGTGGGCACAGAGAGTTGGCTCTGCAGTGTTTGTGCACGGTGTGGTCCCCAGGAGGTGACAGCAACAGCCCAGTGCAGTTGCTGGGGAAATCGTTGGGGACTCTGATGCAAACAGGATGTGAGAGGTTTCTGGATGTGGCTGTGAAGGCTTTGTGTGAGCCCGTGGAAGGCTCTAGAGCTCAAAACTGCCAAGAGGCAGGTCCCCAGAGAGGTAAAAAGTGCTTTGCAGTGGAGTGTCAGAGGAGCAGAAGAAAGTGCAGGGACTCCAGCAGTACTCTGGGAGCTGAGAGGGAACTGAAATCAAGGCTCAGGAAACCAAAGAATAAAGATATCAAAACCTTTGGAATGGCCTAGTTAAGAGAACCTCGGGGAGTTAGACATCCTGTCAGAGTCAGTGTTCAGTCTGTAGTGGACATATAGTGTTTATGGAAATGTATGCAGATGGATTGGCTCCTTGGAACACTGTTGGGAATTTATCAACAATTCTTTGCTCTGTTTCTCTATAAACATTTATATTATGCGTTCTTTTATATTTGATTCCTCACAATGACATTTGGCTTTGCCAAACGTATCTCAGAGGAACTTTATTATTTTTGTATTGTTTGTGGTATGAGCATGAACTTTGACTTCCTGCCTTCCAATTTAGTTTGGTGTCTAGCTTTTTGCTGTCTGGGTCACTCATGTTACAGCTGGAGCTTCCTGTTTTCAAACCCATATCAGCCAACCATGTAAACCTGAGGGTCAGCTCGTTCAGAAATGATGCATGATTCCAGTCACTTGTTTGCTGAAATAAATTAGATTTACGTAATGAAAGCTGTCAGGTGCTGTATCAATCTTCTGCACTAGTCAAAGTACTTCCTTATTTACAATTCTTGTTTCTTGATGCGCAACTCAGCCACTCAAAAGTACGTTATTTCACTTAGAGGACAACTGAAAACTCCCTTCAGACAAAATTCTTACTGAATTTTGTCAGCCTGATACAAAAAAGTCGTTAATAATGAAAGTTAAGAGTTTTCTGTGTATAAAATCTTGGATGAAATAGCAATCATTTAAGTGCACACTCTGTATCTGCAAGTAGGGATGTCCATCTGTGTATGGGTATTATCTCCTCCATCCCAGAGAGGAAGGGAGAGTGGAGGGACATCCCTGGGTCTGCATGTTCCTGAATCCAGGGCTTCCAAGAGAGATTTTATTAGGAAATAGGAAATGCTGTGTCCTGACTGTAAAAAGAAACTCCCCAGTTTCTGTGAGGATGAGTCTGGTGGGTCAGTGTGAACTCCCTGGGCCCATCCCTATGAGAGTGGAAGGGCCAGGTCAGATGGCCCTTTAGAGACAGGGTCCCCACAGGGGATCATCTGGAGATCTGTTCCCTTGGGGCTGTTCTGGGTGTTCTGGAAGGCAAGGCACTCTGTCTCTCTCTCAGCTGGGAGTGCTAGATTTTCTCCAAGTGGCTTTCTGATGCTGTTGTTTCTAAAATATCAGCAGCACTACCAGCCACAAGTATGAGCTTCTCCTCCCTGTCCCACCAGTCAGCCTTCAAAGCATCATGAGATGTGCTGAAGTCATGAGAATTTTGAAGCTGCCATACGTGCCAAGTTCTCTTTATTTGACTTCTTGGTTTTGTGTCTTCAGGATCCACCCAAGTCACACTGACAAGGGTTCCTCCAAAAAGGTCACATGCTGGCCCAGAGTTACATCAGCCCAGGCCCGAACCAAAACATGAAGATGTTACGTGCAAGAAGATCCTGAGGGACAGGGACACTCTCATATGAAGTGCAGTCACAACTGGCTTGCTCTTCCTTTTCTGGTTCAGCATGAACTCAGAATAGCTTATCTTAAATCTGAAGAGTGTTTATTCTGGAGCAAAAGAAAGTACATTTTCATCTGGTTTGTGTTGCTTGATTAACGAGGTCCCCAGAAGAGGTGATTACTAATTTAAAAAGAAAAAGCAATTGGAACATGTAGGTGTTGCTTTTATTTACAATTAAGGAATCTGCAGAGCTCTAACAGGGTAAAATGGCCCTTAAGTGCATTGAAATTGCATTTAAGCTACAACAAGGTAATAAGAATAATTTCCAGTGATTTCCCTGCCCATTTAGGGTTTCTGATCACAGCTAAGGAGATGTCTGTACTTGGCCAGCAGGACAGCTGTTTCACCTGAGCTAGATGTGCGTACCTCCTTCACATCTGACATATTCATTGCCAACAGAAAGTCTCTTCCAGTCGGTGTGCTGATCTCTCTTGTGTGTTTTAAAAATGAATTTATAGGGTAGGTGATAACATGATGTGAGTTGCAGCTCAGACAAATTCAGATTGTCAAAGCAAATGTTGCACTGGGAGAGTGAGTTGCACTAATGGAAATAACTGGGTCACAGAGGACCGTGAGGGGAATCAGAAAATTAACATTTTCTTTTGCTTCACATTCATAATGTATGATTGAGAGCCCTGTGCATATTTGAGCTGGCCATTGTCAGCCTCACCTCTGAGTTTCACTTTTTTATATTTGCAACTTCTAAACTCCAGCAGTTTCCCCGTGAGTTTATTTTGCTTGTGTGAACTCAGAAGAAATGACAAAGCTGAACTTTACCTTGTGACTCTGAAAGGAGGGTGTGTTGGAGGCAGATTCAGGCTGTGGCCCTGCTGGCGTCCTCCAGCCGTGGCAGTGCTGGTGGTTTGTTGTAGACAGAGCCAGGTATTGTGCTCATCCCTGGGGACCCTTCCCACAGCACACTAAGCCAGATGCTGGGCGTGCTCCTTGGGAGAAAGGGTGCACACGGAGAATGAATCTGCCAGGCTTTGAATATGCAAATGGATAAATGTATCCACACACACAGAAACACAAAGAGAGTAGCAGGCACTCGGCGGTGTGCACCGGGATCTGCCTTTGTCTTAGGGAAAATAAGGTCAGACAAGTGCCACACAAGCAGGGAGAAGACAGCACATTCTCCTTCTCCAGGGAACTCACTCGCAGGCCTGTGTCAGCAGTGCAGAGTATTCCTGCTCTGGGGCAGATGAAGAAGTGTCACCATGATGATCCAGTTCTGAGGTTCCTAAGCAGTGAAGCTGTCAATCACAGTCTTCGCCCTAAAGGTGCATTGAAATAACTTGTACACCTTGCAGGCAAACTGGGGAGCCCCACATGATTAAAAGAAATGAACTTGAACTTTATTCATCATTCTGGAGGATGTCAGGGCAGGACATGTGTGATCCATCCATGACAGTCTGTGTTTCGGAGACCGTGTGTTGCTGTAAATTGAATTGTTGGCGTTTCCTGAGGTCAGCACCTCCACACTCACGTGCTGCATTGTTGTGATCGAGGTGGCAGGTGACAAAGAGCAGCTTCTGGGCTGTGAGCATCCTAGGGCAGGATCACATGGGCTGTGTCTATATTTAGGGCACTGGAGGCTTTCTCTTCAGCTGTGGGTTTTTTGTCTCTGCTCTTCAGAGGTGCAGTCTCTGCACCACCGGTGTGCAGGAAGCAGTTTTGCCACTGGTGGAAACCAAGGTTGAGTTGCACACCGAGCAGTGTGCGGAGAGCAAGGCTTGGGATGGGGATGGAAGGTGCCTCCTCAAGAGGAATGAGGATCTACTTGGAGGTGACCTCCCACTAGTTTGCTTTCTGCATGTGGGACTTCGTTAGTAATGAGAACATCACGTTGGTGACAGGACTGAGGACAACTACAGGCCAGCTTACAGGGACATGCCAAAGTGTTCCTGGGCCTTTACCTTTGGATGGCTTTTTCAGGAGAATTTACTAAAGGCTTGTCAAAGGTGAGGGTCTGACAGAGCCAAGGTGATAAGAGCTGGTTGAAACGTCTGTTTTTAGTGAACAGGACTTGGTGAGACTTAGAGTCTGTTATGGAAAACAGAATCCCAGAATCAATTAAGTTGGAAAACACCTCTGAGACCATCAAGTCCAATCTGTAACACGTGACTGTTGTATCCCAATAACAGAAATTGTTCTGGGTGGGAAGTCTGTACCCTCTCCGTGGTCACCTGGCACTACTGCCATGTGAGACAGCACCAGTGCAGCATTCACATGCTTATCTGGGCTGACAGCACTGATGAAGAAATCAAGAGTCTAGTCTAGTCATCTATTCTATTGTAACACAGGTCTTCAAAGGTATTCACCAGCGTTTGTACTAGCAATAGTGTCTGATTTCAATTATCCCTGTGATTGATTAATTACAGAAGGCATACCTTAGTTCTCTAGGCTGCTGCAGAACTCGTGTAGATGGTAAAGTAGCACTGGATCCCCCAATCTTCCTTTTATTTTGGTGTTACAGTGGTCTCCCATGAAAGTTAAGTTTCAGTTCTTAGTTAAAGCTCAAATTTATTATCTCAGACAAGATGTTCAAAAAATCAAGACCTTCAAGCTGCAGTGATAATTCCTAATACTCTGACCCCACTCCAGTAGAAATTACATGTGCTCCTAACTTTCCCTTCAGGGATCCTCAGTGACCTGTAAGAGCTCTCTAGCTCTGCCATGAAGTTTCATTTGTGTCTGTGGTGAATATTTGAAACACTGAGTTTTGCTTGTAATTTATCCATGTTAGGCTTCTCCTATGCTGTGATTTTACCTGATGGTGTTGCAACTTCTCTGTGTACCAAAGGAGTAAGAGCATGAGCTCCAGTGGCTGCAGGAAATGTTCTGTGGTTAAATGGTTTGGGTTTGTTTGTTTGTTTCTGTCTTCTGAGATTGCATGTGATAACAAAGATTTTAAAAAACCCTTTTCCTTGTTTCTTGGATAACCACAAGAAAGTAAATGGACAGATATTCGAAGGGGATAAGAAATGAGAAGAACAGTCCCAGGTAGCAGCACAGTTCTGGATATTGATTTAACCCCACTTTAAATCCAGCACTTACTACAGAGAGCCTGCTGCTGGCTGAATTTCTGCTTCAGACACAGTCTCTACAAACTTCCTCATTTTCAGCTCATGTGGGCAGGGAAAACAGCTGGGACTTGTGTGGTTGACTGAGTAGACGAGTCCCGTGTGCTGGAGCCAGAGACTATCCCACACTTAATCTGGGCTCAAGATCCTGACTCATTATGTGACCCCGAGCAAATCATTTGACCTCCTTGATCTTCTGCCAGCTCAGATGGAAAATTAGGTAAAAAGCAAAGCCTGCAGTGGAAACTTAGTCCTGTAACTGAACTGAATAGATGAAATGAGTAAACCTACAGGTGTTTCCCTGCGTTTGCACGCCCGATACCAACCAGAGCCACAGTGGGATTGAAACAAAAGACAGAAAATAGCAAATGTTTGGCATTTTCCCTGGCTGAGCAGAGGCTTTCACAATTTGTGGCATCTCGCTGGAAATGAGCCATTACAAATATGTTAAAATAAAGCAGTCCAACGTGCTCTTATTGCCAAGGTGCCATCCCCAGGGAATGTCAATTTGATAGCCGTAGTAACTTTTTCTGCTCCTGTATTTCTCCTTTGCTTTGGCACAGCATTCAACAGCACTCACTTCCACTTGTCCTGCCTGGAACAGAAGTGCCCCAGCAGTTCAAAATCACTGGAAAGATTCTACTGTATGGGTAGAAAGGGTTCTCACTGTCAGAATCACAGGGTCTTGGTCCTGCTTCTACCACTCTCTCACAGGGGGCCTCTGTTGTTATCTTACCTGTCCATGAAGTGTTTGCACTGAGATCTTCTCTGATATAGTGAAATTAGCAGTACTCAGAAATTCTAGGATCAAATACCCAAATAAAAAAAAAAGGAGGTTTTGTTTGTTTGTTTTGAAAAAACAAAATCAGTTACTCGTGAAAGTGTGATGAAAGCAGTGGCTGTGATAATGCTGAGGTTGGGTTTTGGTGCTTCAGGAGGGAAGGTCAGAGAAAGAAATGGAAAAATCAGCAAGAAAAGAGAATAAAGGACATGGGATAGCTTGAGCAGCAACTGAAACAGATAAAAAGAAAAGTTTCACATTATATTCCTTCTCCACCCACGTTCTCAAAGCCCCTTTAAAAAGTGACATTGTGGAAAAAATCGTTCCAGTTGATGTTACATCACAGGGCACTTGATCAAGCTGGTTATGATGTCACCAAAGCTGCAACATTATTTAAAATCTTATTCCTCATAGTGCTTTTATAATTTTTCTTTACACGTGTCTGTTACATTAGAAACTGTGAGCACCAACTGCAAGTTTGTTTGACCTTCTGCTAAGAATTCAAGAGTGACTGACTTAGTCCTAGATGTAGTTTTATTGCATTGTTTTATTTTTATTACCATGCCATGGAAAACATGTTCATATTACTGAAATCCATCTGAGTGAGATCTTATTACCTGAAAGAAATTGGCTTTTTTGATCTTTATACATCAAAGGTAATCCTTTTCCACTCTACAACTGGTTTAGGGCCAACCATGTGAGTGCCACTTTTATACTTGTTTTCTGAGAATGTCAGAAAACCCCCTTTTCCTCAATGCTTTTTAGCTTAGATGATTTTTTTATTTTTCTATTTAAAAATGTATAACTATATATTAACTATATCTCTCTTCCTCTGGTGCAAAGCAAACTCCAGCCTTCCATGCCTTAAAGCATTAACTAGGAAGAAGGAAATCTTATTTCCATTGTTCTTAAGTCTGGGACATTTTCCCTATTTAAGAATCATTTTCTCACGTGTTTTTTCCAGTTTGTATGTGAGCCTGGAATTATTTTGAGTTTTCTGGCTTGAACATCTATTGCCTCTGCTGGACTTGATACAAACCACCTACAGCACAGTGAGACAGAACCTGAGCCTTGAACTAATCCCGGCCTACAGAGGCTCCTGCCTTTGAAATGGAAGTAAAACTTTCATCTGAGCCTCTGAAAACGGGCCTGAGCCCTGAATTTCACGGCCTGATCCTGCCCTGCTGATTGGAATCGCCCTGTAGTTACACTGCAGTTATTTTGATGAGGGCAGGAAAGGAAACTGTTTCTGATTCAGTCTGATTCACCATGCCCAGACTCCTTTCTCGTGACTGATTAAACAAAACAGCATTTATTGTGTGTGCCGGTTACCATGGGAACCAGAAACACTGAACATCAATGAACCTGATTAGGAATTGGGATTCTTTAGATGCAGAAACTTATCTTTTGTGTGGAGACTTTCTTACAAGTTTGGATCCCTGAGTTAGCTTTGGGAAAGCAGTCTCTGAATTGGCTCCCACAAACACGCAGGGACATAGGTGCACACCAGTAATTTGTATGTGCAAATTAGCATTTTCAGGAGCAAACAAAGGCGAATCATTTGTTTCAGATGTGGATGTGGGAAGTCTGAGTCCTTTCCCAGATTCAAACACAAACATCTTGTCTGGCCTTGGACCTTGCCACATAAAGAATTTTTTTAAAAGGCCTGTACTCTTGGGCACTTGTGTTTTCAGGCACAAAAGGTACCTTAAGCCTGTTTTATTTCAGATATTCTGATATTTTATTCAGATATTCTGTATAACCATGATTTTAATTGTTATCTTTGAGAAACTTTGCGTGTTTCCCACTCTAAAATATATGTCTTAAAGCAAGGCAATGCAGTAGAAACACTTTGTTTTCAAGTAGTAGCCCACTGTGCAGAACATCTTTTCACTTCCCTTTTCTGGGCTATTGATGAGATTTTCCTAAAATAAGAAGGATGTTGTTGTTTTCTTCTACCAATCAGTTCCAATCGCTGGGTTTGTTTGGTGCCGCTTTCTCAAACAAGTAACACACGAACTAATCAGACCATTTTCGTGTGTGAATGAAGATTATACATAGTGGATGTCATTTGACAGAAGGGCTGTGGCAGGATGGGTCTGACTTCAACAATTCATCTGGTTTGGCCTGAATCAACTGTGTGGAGAGGCAACTTTGATCTTGGGCTGTGTGACAGAATTCAGTGGATGTTGCTGTTCCTGTAAATGCAGCTCCTTAGGCCTTGGAAGAGGATGCTGAACATAGCCCAGGTTATCTCTGCACTGGATCCCTTACCTGGGAAAGGACAGCTCCCTTTGTTATCCATGTCTGCAGTGACAGGCCATTATTTTCCCCTCTGTTTACATGAGTCCTGCAGGGACCAACTCCTCACGTCTCAGCCCTCACCATCTCCTGGTGGAGGAGTTCAGAGCTCTCAGGGATGAAAGCAGCCTGGGCAGAGTGTGCTGGAGAGAAGCTTCACAGTGCCAGAGTCTGAGACCCTCACGTGGCGGGGTCAGTACGAGGCAGCTGAGATTTTCTTTTTCCCCACAGAGAGAGCCAAAAAGAGCCAGCATGAAGAATGAATTTATGAATTCCCTACAGAATATGATTTGTCCTGGCCATGAGAAGGTCACTGGTAGGGCAGTGTAGGTAGGATTAGACACACAGACTTGGCTTGATGATTTACTTTTGGTTTGAAACTAATATCACTTTTCTGTTTAGTGCTCAGTTGCAGCCCATGACAGATGGGAAGAATCCACAGCCATTTGAACTGCTTATAATATTTCAACATTGACCACTGAAACCCTGCAGTTCATTGCATGTTATTTTAGAGAGAAGTGATTAAAACAAAAAAATAACATAAATCAAAATTTCTCGCTTTATTTCTTCTCTCTCGCTCCCCTCTTCTCTCTCCCCTTCTTTTCTTCTTTGGAAGGGCTCCAAGAGATACATTAGGAAATCTAATGCCAAATGCCAACACACGTAAAAAGGGCATACAAAGTAATTTTATTTCACAGGATTACAGATGAAATGCTGAACACCCAGTCGTCTCAATCAGACATGAAGCCTTCTGAGAGAATTCCATTTGACTTTAATAATTGTGTGACAGCTTTTCCCCCAAAGCTTTGTTTAAAATAAAGCCTGGGAGTCTGACATCAAGACATGTTCATTCCAATCAATTTATAACAGAAGTGCTAAGTATTTGTTGACTGCAGATGCCCATGAACTTTAAAAAGTGGTGAGGGATTGTTCAACACAATTTGAGAAAATTACCCAAAACATGTGAGATGAACTGATAGTAGGATTCAGGACTCTTGACTCTGCTCGGCACCCTAACTTTGGAAGACATTGCTTCGTTATTCCTGCCCTCCATGGCAATATTGACTTCAGCAAAAACTCGTGCAAGAGTAAACTTGTATTTTCCAACATTCCTTCGCTATTGATACAAATGAATAAAAGCATTAGCAAGTTACAGACTGCCCTTCATCACTATCTCTGCAGTTAATCTCCCCCAGGAGATGAGGAAAGGTGGAAGGACTGACAGATAACAGCCTGGCACTTGTCTGACTGTGCAGGAAGTGGTATCCTATGCAGGAAAAATTCCTGTATTCCTCTAACAAAGGCAAAGTACAGTGTGGTGAACGGGATACTGCATGCAGTGCCAAAATGCACTACAGGGTCCAGGCAGGTCAGCTCAAGTCTCACTCATGGAATGGGCACTTTTATGGCCTTCTTGCATATGAAGATTCATTATATGCCACAAAATGGAAAGATAAGATAGGAAAAGAGTTATGCAGGAAGTTTGCTTGATTTTGGTGAACCAGAAGCAATGATCATACCAGAATGACAGAAGAATGGTATCTTCAGAGCCTGCCTGGAGTTGCTGACTCTGTAAAATTACGTAGGTATGGACGGAAACCTGAGACACTTCCTTTGGAACAGGGGATGAGTGAATAGTCCTGTCACAGTGGGGATCCTGAAATCCACTGAATGCAGAGGGATTTCATGGTGCCACTAATGTGGCTAATTTCTGCTAATGCCACTAATGGTTTCTCTGCAGGCCGAGGATTCTCTCAGTGCCTTTCTCCTCCACACTGCACTGACCACCGAACTCAGCTCCCAAATTCCTTTGCTGGTGCTGGTGGCATAGACCCAGCTGACTGCACTGACAGGGTTGGATATTGCTGCCAAAGATACAGGGGAGAAATTTATCCTGTGAAACAAATTCTGCTCATTTCATATGAAACCCTTCCTCTGCCAAGGGTTATATAAACTCCAAAGCTAATCAGAACTGCAAAAACAAGTGGTCTTTAGCAGACAGCAATTAAGGAATTAGGGGGGTTCTCTGAAAGGGAAAGTCCTTTGCAGTAAAATAGGTGCCATGGAAGTGACAAAGTGATTGTGTGGCTTCTTTGGTGTGGAAGGGAAATGCCAGTCACACTGGCTCCAGGACCCAGCAGGTGGGTTCCCCACCTGAATGGTCCCTGGAACATGTGGCTGCACCTCAGAACAAAAGGAACATAAACAGTTTGGGATGATCTCACAGGCAGAGCCTGAGCCATGAGATAAAATCTTTAAAGAAAGAGACGAGACTTGAATTCACTTTCAATTTAAAGTCCAATTTAATTGGACTAGGATGAAAAAATGGAAAGCTGAGAATTGTCAAAAGGAACTGCAAATAAAAGTAGATTAGGATAATTTAAAGATTCAGTGTCCGCTGGTTGGTCGTTTGTCTCTTGAAAGAAACCACTTCCCAAGTTGCTGTGGACTAACTGATCAGTACAATGAGAATTCATTAACAGAAACACAAACCTTTCCTATTATTATTATTATTGCTAACCCATTTTTGTTGTCCTGTTCTTCCAGTGTCCTGTGCTCTGGGGGCAGTTACAGGATCTAAGTCTATCAGTGACAGGAGGGAGGGAGCTTCATAAGAATGGCACAGAAAGCAGGTGTGGGATGCACTGAGGACCTACATCCCTCTTGTTATAAATAATCTCATTTATTTGGTCTTTTTCTGGTCATTTCAATTCTGTTCACTTTCGTTCATGTTAATTTAGTTTTCCTCTTTTCATTTGCTGTATTCTGGCTAAGACAAAGAACGATATCAGCCTGAATATCTGGGCTGCTTTCCTCTGTGTGTTGGAATTAGAGATGAACAAGAACTCTACTGTGCCATGAATTATAATGGATATACAGGGCTATATAATACATTGAATATATTGTATTGGGCTTTATGCTCTGGTTTTGCCTACCTCATTTAATTCCCTATATATCTGCTTCTCCATTTCCCACCTTGCATTCTTTTCCAGTCAGTTTTTGTTTGTCCCCTTGTTTGCTGCTCTTGTTACAGAGATGATTTCTGTACATGGACATGTTCACCAGGAATTGGTTTCACCCCCCAGTTTAGTTCTCAGTTACCCAGTTGCAGTGACTTTCAGTCACCGCTGACCTGGATTCCATCTGTCCCTCTGCCCTCAGCTCATCCCTCCTCTGTAGTGGGCTCAGATGAGCTGCTGAAACTACAAATCCTTCCACTGGGAAACAGAGCCTGACCTCCCGTTTGCTGAACTCAGTGATTTCCAGGGAATCAGGATTGGGTCCAAAGTCTCGAAAGGAGCTTAAGCTCTTTAAATTTTCATGTGTAGCTACAGAAATGGCATTCCTGGCTCTCTAAAGCACAGCTTTCACGAGGCCAACGCTGCTGTTCATTCTCTCTTGCCGCACTATCTCAGCTGAGAATTCATCATGTTGGAGACCCTAAAATACAGAGTCAAACACAGCCACTTGAAAGGATCCAGAGTCCTCATTACCATCTTCATCAGCTCTGGGCAGCTAGTCTTGCATACATCAGCCCAGCAATATTTACCCATGAAAACTGCTGGAATTGTGCTTTGCCCCAGCTAGACAAAGTAGACTTTTTAATAAGCACGGCTTGAAAGCAAATTGACATTTTAGAGGGAGACAGCCTGCTCCTCAAAAACTATTAGAGATTCTGTCATCTGGAATATCCCTATCAAGCTGACCTTATTTACAGATTCCATGAAAAATACAGCATCATAACATTGATGTATAGGCCCTCCAGCATCCAATTTCTTTAAAGGATGTCTCCATATGAAATAAGGATGCTGGTCGTGAATCCATGCATGCTGAGGCAATACTAATGAGTCTAAGCACTGGGGAATATATTGCACACAAAGGCTTTCTTTAAACAGAGTCAGACACTTTGGAAATAAAGCAATTTGGCATCTTACCATGGCTGCAAACGAGGTGGTGTTATGGGAGGGGGAGAAAGGTAATAAAAGTGACAGTGCTGGAGTGTTATTGACAGCTCTTCTCCTAATTACAAACTGTCCCTGCATCTATCCACATTATCCAAGCTCTGCTCTTCTTTAGGCGTGAAACGCAACCATAGGGTGGTAACATTTCATCCAGTCTGTTGGAATGATACTTTATCATAAGCAATTAAGATCTCTTTTATTATTTTTATGGTTTTGTTGATATAATTATGCTCCTGACAATGATTTAAGTGCTCCAAGGACCATACCCAGCAAGTAGGTAAGATAGACACGAGGGCAGGTGTTTTACAGGGAAGAGATCAGGGTTTCTGAAAGATTCAGAGTGAACACTAAGGAAAATTCAAGAGAGGTGAAGACAGAACGAGTGCTGATGTGTTCCTTTGCCAAGAACTGCAAACATCAGTTGCTCTGGGGAAGAACAGACTGACTCATAACAAACAGGGTTGTGATTCCTGGGCCTTTTGCTGATAAGGGGTGGTAAACTGAGAACCTGGAGTCCAAAAGATCGACCAAACAACAGCCCACTGATGCTTAGGCCAGTTGGAATGACATCGGGGAAGGGAGGGTCCAGTCAAGGCTTGTGACTTCTCCAGTTGTTTTCAGCATCTCCGTCCTTCTTTCTTATTTAAACAAACTTAGCAAAAGAGCCTGGAATGTCTGGAAGTGTTTATTCTGTTAATCTTCCCTGCAATCCCAGTGAAATCTTTACTTGCAGGGAACCCTTTAATACTATTGGTGATTTTCGGGTCACAATGCAATAGCAGTCACTGTAAAATGGTAGTATTTATGAATGTGAGTGTATAGTCATCTCTATCATCCACATGTCATTAACAAAATGACGGCAAAATACTACAGGGGTTATCTGATTATCTCTCAGGATATCTCTATTTTCTTTTTAAGCTGAAAGCTAAGTGCTTTTTTATTTAAATTATTATTAGTCTGTAAAAGCTGTGCTACATCTTGCAAAGGAAGCAGTTTATCAGTGTGACACAATTCATCATAATTCAGCCTTCAGAAGTACAAGAGATCCCATATACAAACACATTCCAAAGTATTTTCTAATAAAATAAAATAAAAATAAAATAAAATTCTGTTTCTGTGGTACCACATTGTGTTTTGCCTGGAGGCTGAAGTTATCAGGAATAGAGATCTTTAGGCTGAAAGGAGAGTGTTCATTTGGCTTTCATACCTTGGCCAGCAGTGCATTTTGTGTCTGCTATATCAAAATTTATAGCAAGTGTTGCACACACTTTCAGCCTGCATTATTTGTGTGATCAATAGATCAGAATTGAATGATATCAGTAGCTTAGAGTCAGCAATTCAATTTAATAGACAATCTATGAAATTATGCACAACCTCGTAGGTCTTTAAAACAACGTTAAAACCCGATATCGTGTTTGGCAAACAGTTTGTGTAGCTCTGTCAATAGGAGGGACACACCGAGGTCACTCAACAGCCCATTCTGCTCCTGGGGGTCATGGAGGGAACAAATAACACCATTAATATCAGGGGGGGAGTAACTTTACAACAGCGTGTGCTGGGGCAGGATGTGACTTTTATGAGAAGAGTCTCTTCCCTCTGGAGCTGAGCAGTGAGGAGCCACGTGTAGACAAGTGACGTGAGTGGAGTTCAGATTGTCACTCGTGGGTAGGGCCTACCTATTTGCTCACAAAAATGTCTAACCAGCACATCCATAGGCCAACACACACATTGGTTATATTAGTTCAGGATATTCATTCTTCTAATAAATGATTAAAATTATGTTCTATACAACGCTGCTTGCCCAAAATTCAACCCTGACTTTCTTTTGTCTCCTCAAGTTATATATGCCAGTGCAAACCCTCATACACCAGGGTGCTCTGTGCAGCACAGGTCTTGGAATAAATTTCCATCTTCTGTAAGCACTGTGCTGACATGTGATAGTTGGCATATTTTAGCAGGTAATATTAGCTCCTTTTTCAATCATGAAATTTGCTTCTGCCCTTCATAACTTCTGTGCTTTTCTGTATGCATCAGTAGAGCCAGCTCCTTAGGTGGTCATGTTTGTACCTGAGTTAAACAAGTTTTATTTTCTAAGATCCCTCCTGTATGACTGCCAGCCATTCTCAGCTTGTGAGACCAGAGAAGAAAGTGAAGGATCCCTTGTAACAGGAGACATACAACATGTTACAGGATTTCATCCTGAATTCCTGGTTGGTTTGCACGGATTTTTTCTGTGAGTTTCTACATCTGAAGGGCTTGAAGATTTCCAGGTCTTTGTTTTCACCTGGAGGAGTTTTAACAATTAGTGGATGGAACCTTCAAGGCTGTTAACTGACTAGTGTCCTTTCTGTGAAAATAAATGAGTTTAACTTATGGCTTATGGTAATTACAGCACATCATATGAAATTATATTTAGGGGACCTCATCTGTCTTAATCACTTGTAACAGAAGGCGCTTTGTTGGGAGGATTGAGCAGGACTTCAAAACAACTGGTGTCACCTTCAGTTGTTTAAAGGAGAAAACCAAGGAACTTCCACAGGTTTCTGGTTTGGTTTTTTCTCAAAGATTGGAAACTAAATCACTGTTGTTGCTATTAGAGCACATTTACAGGTGGTTGTTTTATGTGAGGGAACAGCAGGGCCTGCTACCCCTTCAGGGAAGGTGAGCCTGGTGCTGAGGGTGATCCCCGTGGCAGCAGTGCCCTGGCACATCCTTTGGGGGCTGACCATGGTGTCACAGGGTCCATCCACTGCCCCAGACAAGGCAAATGATGATCCAGGTCCAGGGTCCTTCCAGGGAACCCAGCCATGGATAAAAGGAGACAGTCCAGGGCCAGGACGGGAGACAAAGCTCCAGAGTGGGTCCAAATTCCAGCCAGGGGATGAGACCAAAGACAGGATTTGGAGACAATCGGAACACACATCTAAGCATGTCTGCAGCCAAGCACGTGGGTGCAGGAGGCGTCCAGGAGGCAATCCTGGAGGCAAACACTGGGACAAAACAGCTCAGGCAAGGGCTGAAAGCCTGGAATGGAATGGAGCCCCTGAGCTTAGGGGCGAGGGAGTGGGCCCAGGTGAGGGACAGGGCCATTAGGGGCGATCAGTGCTCCCAGATCCCGGCACTGCAGAACACAGAGCCCTTTCACTGCCAGCTTTGTGTGCCGGGGACAATACACAACACACAAGAGTTCAGAAACTGTGAAACTCAGCTTCTCCACGTGTCTTTACTAGCATGTTCTCTGTCTTTGCAGAGGCAAAATGGTCATTTAACTGAGATTTTAAATGTTTTTCATCATTTTAAAGTGTTTCAAGGAATCACAGTTTTGAGACAAGGAATTGAGAGAAGAACTGGGGAGCCTATAACTGTTTTAAAATACTGTGCCTTCAATGTGTGATCACTAGCAAAGCTTTGAAAATAGATGACAGAATTTGAAGCTGCTCTACAGTAATTTTTGACTTTTATTGGGCCATTGAATGCATGAACCCAGTGTTTGTCTAAAAGGCAGTGGGGAGGAAGAAGCAGGAAAAAAGAAATTATTTCTGAGAGGTGCCTTATCTCGATCCCACACTTGAGAGCTATTGAGGGACAATGGTTGAGCCATTGGTTTTGAGAACTTTGTCTTAATCTCCTGCTGAGTTTACAGTACTGGTTTTATCTAGGAAGGGCAAACCCTGAGAGTGCAGAAGAATAACGCCCTTGTGACTGGTGTTTAAATGGGATTCTTCCTCAAAAGAGAGGTCAGTGAATTGTTGGGGGAGACAGGCTGAGGTGTGCAATGTTTGAGAAAGCAAAGTCTGCCCACCCTGGAGTGAGCCTTTGACAAAGACAGACAAGAAAAGTCTCCAGCTTTTCACAATCTCATTTTTTAAATGACTGTTTTGATTCTACAGTTAAATAATGAATGTTTTTTACTTTTGGAGGCTGTTTTGTCAATACCTATGCCTGTCAGTGTGTCTGAAGTGGGTCTAAACAGGCTGCTAACAACTGACCTAATGCATAAATCCTGATTCCTGTAAAACTGAATGTTATCCATTCAAAATATTAGTTCTGTATTTATTCTAGTTTAGTAAACCAGGGCTGGGTATGAACTCAGAGCTTTAGCACTAATGGGCAACTTACAACTGTCTTGTGCCTCACAGATCGACTTCCAGCCATACCCTTCCATATAAACTTATTTCTGCTCTTGGTCGTTGTTCTCTAAATTTAACAATGTAATGCATCCTCCACCACGTGCTTTATGTTTTTACAAGTGAGAAGAAACTCACTGCAGTTTTTTATACTAAACACTTTGTTACCACTCATGGGACCTCTTTAATCCTGATTTATGAGCAACGACGCAGCGAATTTTGCAACGCTGCGAAAAGAAATGAAACAAATGCAACTGTTTACTTGGTAATTATTTACCATATAATTGCCATGGCATTCTATGGTCCTACATGGCAGTTGTAGTGGTTAGCAGTGATTATGAGTGCCAGGACCACTCACATTACATCGGTGGCCTGCAAATAAGCTCCTACCAAATGCAAGGAGCTGAAGTGCACAGGAGATGCTGGAGGTGCCTGCGCCACAGTATGTCACAGAGATCAGTTTAGAGCAGAAACAGCCTGGAGCTCTGGATCATGCTGTTTATATTCCCAGGGAATTCAGCTTTGTAACTCATTAGGAGAAGCAGTCCTTGTTTCCAAAGTTGTTCACTGAGAAACAAATAACCAGCGAGTGGATTTGTCACAACAGTGGGGTGTGGGAGTCAGGGACCTCTTGTCCAGGCTTCATGTGCCTGGTAGAGAATACTCCTCTGCCTGACTCTAGAACATGGGAAGCACTGAAATTCCTGCTCTCCTATCAAGGAGAGATGGATGAGGGTGCAGAAGGTATTCCAGCTTCGTGTTTGTGCAGCCAGTGCATAGCAAAGGGTAAAAGTGGAATTTCTCCCTCAGTGTCCTGCAGGTTGTTGGATTCAGTGGTCACCCATTTATTACCGATTTCAGCAGTTCTTCCTGTGGAAATGTGGCAGGTTATGGTGATGAAACCTTAGCAAACTTTATCCAAGATTTCCCCTGAATTAAAACTCAGGAGAAGGTTCCTCCTATAAGGCAGGACAAAGATGGTTGTGTGCCAGCCAAGGGAGTCGTAGTGTGACAGGTTATGCTCGGAGTTCTGCTGTTAAACCCTCACTGGAGTAGGACCAAGAGCCTTTTTAACAGATCTGTTGCTTTGTACCACAGGGAGGCCAATGAAATATTTCTCCTGGCTAAAAACTGACTGGATATTTGGAATGCAGAGAATGGTAGCTTAGAAGGAGACATTCCATGGCTTTCAAACTATACATCAACGAGTTACTTGCGGTTTCTTCTCGTTGTTTGCTTAACTGGTATTTTCAAATGTCTCTCTTTGTCGATTTTTGGCATTGAAATATGAGTAGGGGCATGACAATAGAAAGTGAAAAGGCACATTCCCGAGTTTTTGGGTACATTATTCCATGAGTCTCTTTTGTCGTTGCACATGACCAATTGACCTTTGAAACTGTGTCAGAAATAACTCCACATCTTGATGGATGACACTGACCTTAATAACAATAACAAAAAGAGAGTAAAAAATGCGGTCCCTTTTCTCTGTAATCACCATGGACTGCTGGCTGTCAGGCTCAGACTTTCCTTATTGTTCTTCTCATTTACAAGCCAGACAGCCTTACAATGGTTTTTACTTATTGGCTACCGCAAGAGCTGATGTGGGGCTGGGGAGTGCGAGCGCAGCCAGAACTCCGTGGTACGATCAGAGGGAAAGGAGCTCGGGAGCTGACTTTAAATATACGGCAGAGGCTTTGCAGGCAGGACTGCTGCAGTCTGTCGTGGGACACCGAGGCTCACTGGTGTTTTTTCAACTTATTTCTCCTCTAAAGAAAGGGCTGGAGTGATAAACACAGCGTTTGCACCCAGCAGCGTTTACACCCAGCATCGAGCACAGATGAAGATATTCTTGCCTCCTGATAACACACAATATGTGTGTTATTGTTTACTGTGTATTCCATTAAGAAACAGACGTGGATTAGATTCTAGTGGACAGATTATGGAATGTTTCCTTTGTATTCATGGCTGAAATGGACTAATAGGATTTACCTGATTCAGAGATGGGATCAGGCCTTGTTTAAAGGAACAGACAAACCAAGAATGGGAAAAGAAACTTTTTGTGTCAATACAAGTAAGGAAAAATAAATAAATAGAATGGTCTTAACTTCTATCATACTTTTGGGCTGATGTGGCATGATACACACTACTTATTATCTTTATAAAAAATAGAATCTTCTATGCAACCATTCAATTGAAAATGCCATCATTTAAAAATGTTGATAAAAAAGAGGTAGGAAATAATCCAATGTGTGCAGTTAACAGGAGAAGGGCTGTATTGGTCTGATACATCTTTTGCACCTCCAAGTTTGGGAAGCAGAGAATATTCACAGCACACAAATTACTAAACTCTTCTGAAGAAATGTGAGCCTGGTATGGTGAACCTTTACCCAAGTGCTTTAACAAAGGCCTTTGTGAATCTATTCTGATCGGGTGCTTTTCCAGATTTCATGCCCATTAAAGCATCAATTACCTCTGACGTTTCTATCAGCCTCCTATTAAGTTTGCACTTACTAAATTTGCAGAAATTCTAAGCAAATTAATCCAGGCATTAATCAGACTGCAGAGGGAATAACTCAAAAAAGGAGGAAAAGAAGACGAGTATAATTTATGATAATAGATTTTCAAATAAATTGCTTCCTTTAGTTAATAACTTGTTCTCTTGTGGCTACATCCTTGGTATTACACTGGAAGCAGTTGTTTTTCTGACTACATCAATTAGTTAATGTTTACACAGCACTTTGAAGATGTAAAGCACCATGTAAGTGCAGGCTTGTTGTTATTATTGCTTCATCAGTCAATAATCTACCAGGCTCATAGTCCTCTTTGTAAAACATATTTAACAACCATCCAGTTGCCTCTTCTTTCTTTTCCATATTTTTAGAGGACTTTCAGTTGTGTTGGTGGGTTTCCCAACACAAATTGGAAGGTTTCTTTCTTGTGAGACTGAATAGCTCCCTCATTGTACTGAAAAGACCCAGGAGGGAGAGAGGCAAAAGTTATTATTACCTATTATTACATCTTATTGCCTCAATTAACGGGTTTAAAAGCCCCCAGACCCGGAATCAATAAAATCAGAAATGGAATAAATTAGTTCTCTTTACTGTGTTTATTTTCCTCCCCCTATATGGGTGGATACCTCTCCCTTAACACAGGGATAGGGGCACATCTCTGTGCTTTTCAAAACTCTTGGAGTTTTGAAATGATAAGGATTAATGAATTGAAGTAAACACTGCTTTCAAAGGGGCTTGTTTTGGGGATGCACAGCAGGGGGCATTCTGCATTGTATGCTGGAGTCAAGTTAGATATGGAGACACACAATGGGTAAGTCGTTAAGCTCCAGTTGAATTTAGGGGCTTGAAACACTCAAAGCTGGTGGGATTTTGGCTGTTTACAAGGAAGCTCTTGGACACTAATCCAGTCATTCCTAACAAAGACATGGAGTCGCTGAAATGCTTATTTTTCTCTCCTGCTTTTTTTTTTTTTTTCTTATTTAACCTTGCAAATATTTCAGCCTGTTGTTGAGCTTTTATATGGCACAGGACTCTGTACATCACATCTTTATTGTTCTTCCAGAACAAAATGAAAGCTCAGCAAAAAAAAAATGGGAAAGTGAGAACAGGGACATGGCAGACATAGACATCTAAGAAATTGTGATTAATACCACTCACCAGCTTTATAAGGCTTTTGTCTAGTGGCACTGGCCTGGAACAAACAATAACAAACCAACCATAATGTAACATCCCCTGAGAGCCATTTGGATCATGCAGGAGCTGGAGAGCCGACAGCATGAGCCAGTGAAAATTGCTCTAATTACTTGTTAAGATACACTCTCAAATCTGGCAGAGGAGGCTGTCTGAGCACCACAAACGGTGCAGCAGTGCCACCACCTGAAAGAAAGGGAGACTCTGAGGGTGGGGGACAAGGCAGAGAGGACAATTAAAATAAATGAAACCACGGGAAAAGCCTCATTTTGAAATCTCCCTGAAATCCCACCGCAGCCATTCCCAGTGAGGCCTTTGGCCTCGAGCCTGGAAATCCGTTTGTTTTCATCTCCAGCACTAAGCCCAGAATGTGCTGGGTGCAATATGGGTGTGACACTGAGCAGGACAGACAGAAAACTGTGACAGGAAAGGCTTCTCTCCTTGCATGAGGAGCAGGAAGGTGCTATGGAGGATCTCTCGTGCCTGAGCTCCTCTCAGAGACTGATGCTCCTTTCCAATTTTCCGTCGATCTTTGCTCAGGAGGATTCCAGAGGTACTGGGAGGTGAAAGGAGAAGTAAGAAAGAACCGCAGCCTTTTCACTGTCCATATCTGACATCAATCTCGTGTTTGATGGCTGGGTGACAAGCCAAGATAGCACAAAGTGTGCTCACCGAGGAAATGTGTTTGCTAAGGATAGCACTGAGCAAGCCTATCTGCTGAGAGAGGCACTGCTCTGGTGTGACACACCTGATAGTGCATCCCCACAGCCTAAAACACTCCAGGCCAGGCCATTAAAAAGAAAAGATCTGTGCTTCTTTCTGATGGCAGCCTCTCTCTCTACTGGATGCCAGGGACTGTTATGACTTGATGTCAAATTAATGTCCAAGGTTGGAATATTTCAATAAGAAACCCCAGTACTTATGGAGGAATTTTGAATGCTATGATTATGACAAGACAGAACATCACAGAAATAGGTGAAAGCTGTCTATATAAATTAATCAATTTACAGTTTTAAATGATTTGTCTTTCTTGGTTGATTTTTTAACATTGTCATCCTTGGCTGATTTGAAAGCCTCCTGAAGACAAATTTAGACTGAAATGCGCTGTTTAAATAATTAAAATTTGTAACCAGGAGTCATTGTAAATATTTTCTAAGTGTGAAATGGTTTTGCATTCATAATTTCAGGCTCAGTTACCACTTTCAGTCCTCTTCAACACTAGTGTGTGTGAGTTGGAACTGTGAACTCTTAGCAATCAAGGCTCTGTTGGCCATACACTGGAATATTCAATTTAATATTGGTTATGTAGATACAAGTTATTTGGTAATGTTTCATTTGTTCTGCAGCATTCAGGCAAACCTACCCAAGCACTAACACGTTCTCAAAAGCAACTTGCTGATGATCAACCAGTCAGTCAGGGCTGTCTTAGTTATGTCAGGTTTCCACTGTCAATTTTAAACATGGATTTCTAATAAACACTGTTCCTAAAAAGTAAAGTAAGGAAAAAAGTTTCCCAGTTGGGAAATAAGTTGCTGAAGTGTTTCTATCCGTTTATTGTCAGAGTGAATGATGAAAAAGCCAAACAGGTGCACAAAGGAGAGCTAAACCCTTCTGTGAGCCTGTAAAAACAACCCCCCTCCCTCCTTTCTGCTGAGGTGAGGGTAAGAGGGAGCCTTCCTGTTTGTTTTTTCCCAAACAAGGAGGAAGCACTGAGCTTTATTTTCCTATATCTTGTTTAGCCACCTTGATTAGAGTCTATATTCAGGTTCCTTAATGGACAGCGTATTATATAGGTTGTTTGAGGTTAAGTAACAATGGGGAGCATGGCCAGCACAGTTTCCCATGTCTCTAAATATAAACACAATAAGAATCCTGTTAAGACAATGAGGCAAGACAGAAACAGGCTCTGCTGCTGGAGCGTAGGCTCTTTTGCTTGTTTTCTGGCCATTATGTAAACTGACATTCTGTTTTTGCCATTGGAGAGCAGACCTCTGCCTTATCATCATCACAGCAGATGTGCCCAGAGAATGTTTACCAATAAGGAAAAGAGACATTGCCGTTGTCTGGGTTGTTATTTCCTACGACAAAGAATAGGGGAGTTGGGATGGAGGAGGAGGAGGACGGAAGGCAGCCGGGTGTTGAAGCGCTACAGGCGACAGTGTAAGCAGAGCCCCTGATGTGAGGTGGGAGCAGAGCTGTTGCATAGCTACCGACTTCATTCAGGACTGGAGGTGTGTGGGAGAAGTGACAACTGCTGCCACCCGACTGTGCCTGCACCCAAACCCACAGGCACAACGCTGCACCATCCTCTGATGAGATATGTGCCATCTTCCCCCTCCACCAGATCAAACTCCCTGGTGACACCTGCGTCAAATGGGTTTCCAACCATGCCAGCCACATCTGTGTCAGCTTCGTTTTATTTTAGTGCAGGCCATTTACACCAAGATGAGCTGAATTATCACCAATGTAACCCTGATGCAAAAGCTCCCTCATCAGTAAGGCCAACAAGTGGTTTTGACAGGTGGAGGAGAGGTTGGTCCTGCTAGAAAACTGAATTCTCTACAAAAATAGAAAGTACCTGCTTTGGAGCAAAATGAAATTAAAGTATAAACAGAGGCAGATATAACAATTTGTAGGCAGGAAGAGTGTTTGTGCAGTAATAACATTTTATCTGTTAAATATTCATGAATATACCTGAATTTAATAAAGACAAGAAAGTTACAAAATTCAGCTCAGCTCTGGATCAGAGCTTTTCTCCTTGCTCAGATACAAGATTGCCTTCTGCCTAAAGTGGCTGTGACTGCTAAAAAGCAATTTCTGAGAGTCACGAAGTATTCAGGCTTAGGTTTTTAGCTTTCTTTTTTGTCTGAAAAAAGCAAGCTAAATGTCTTTAGAAAGTGTAAGTGAACTCCAACAGCCACTAAACAGACCTTCTTTCTAACCACACAGCTGTCACTGCACTTGTGGCTCTGTAGTCCCTGCAAAACACAAACCATAATTTTCCCTAATTAAGTGCTAGGAGAAGGCTTTAGTGGATACTTGCTGAAGGTCTTGGAGCATCAACAGTTAAAGAGGGTGAAGAGCTGAGAAGTGTTTTGGCCTTGTGCTGTTTGTTTCTCGTTGACTCGAAAGGTTCTTTAGATTTTTGCAGTGGGAATAATAAGCTCAGAGTTCAGTTCTCACTTATCTGGCTCAGAGAAACATAAAGCAGAGGTAAAAGTGAAATGCTGACCCCGTTAACAAGTAAATGTAGAGTGTCAGGACTCTACATTCTGATTTCTCCGAACTATAAGCCATTCTGATTTCTCCGAGCTATAAATGTTAAAAACCCATCAGTGCCTATCCTGGAGTGAAAATGCCTGGAATTCTGTGTTCAGGGAGAACGGCTTCATCCTCTGTGCCGTAGCTGATGAAGACACGCTCGGCTGCAGAGCAGAGCAGGGACAACCAAAAGCTGGATTTGTGTTGCTTGGGTTGTTTGTCCAGATTCAGCCTCCAAGACAAAGTGTCACCATCTGTGAGGGAAGCTCTTGGCAGCTGTACTCCAGGTGCTCCTTGAACTTGTGTTACTATAACTTCACCCTCCGCATTCTTCCCTTTGTGGCAGTTTGGAGATGCCATAGATATGGAAAGCAAGGGCACAAGGTTACTTCTTCTGCACTGGCTTCCACACGTATAATGTATTTTGACCTCCTGGGATTTGGTGGAGTGGTTCATTAGTGCAGTGGAACTTATTCAAGGCTCTAAGCTGTTTCTGCCAGGTATTTGTCTCTCTAATTATGCTTCTTCTTGTTTTTATCAGAAGTACTTATTTCTAGAAAGCTATAGGGTTAATGAGCCTGGAAGTTTAAAAGAAGTCTTTGTGTAATTGTTATGGCACATTTTATATGCAATGCAACATCATACTCCTGTAGAGAAGAAAATCTATATTTCTCCATCATACTTTAAAGACTAATTCCCTAGAGTAATCTCCATTCTTTACTAGCTTATTCTAAATAAAATTGATTTTTTCCTGGGAGATTAAAACCTTCCTTGAAGATTGTGAATGGTTTTGTTACGTGGGACTTTATTAATAGACTCCCTGCAGCTTAATTCTGTTTATACAACTTGAAAACAATAAAAAGAGTTGACAGTTTTGTCAGTTGTGTTTGCTTAAAAAAACCCCAAACCATTAAGAAAGGAAACTCAGCGCCCTCCTCTCCCTGATGTAGCAACGACAGCGCTGTAAACAAACTTCAGCGGCGTGTTTAGGAAGCTGTGAGTCATTCCTGGGGGCAGAGCGGGCTGTTGGGGCTGTCAGCGAGGTGTTAAATGGGGCAGACGGGGAGCGCGGGGACCGGGGGTGCTTTGTGGAGCAGGAGGGGTGTGTTGGTCGCCATCGGCACCAACGCTGCGGGGCTGCCGGCAGAGATGGATCCCAGCGGGCGCTTTCCCACCAACACGGCAGGACCCACCGCGCTGGGACAGCTCGGGCTCGGACACAGAGGATGCGCTGGGAGGGCTTGTGGGCAGCGGCTTCCTGTGCAGGGACACCGAAAGTGCCGCCCTCGGGCTGGGGTGGGGTAGGAACGAGCGCGCTCCGCTTTAATCATCGCCTTTGGGCGCTTACGGGACTTGCCAGCAGGGACCTCCTGCCTGGGAAAGGCAGCGTAAACTCGGCCCTGCCGGCTAACAAATGCAGAGTTGAAGTAGTCGATAGCAGTGCAAATGTACAGTTCCTGGTCAATTGTATTCCAAGTAAGACAGAGGAGCCGAGACCGGGGTGTTAATGCCGAGGCATTTCATTCCAAACGTAGTTATCTTCACGGATCTGAGGACTCACTTTGCAGGTGATCAGAGGAACTTCCCAAGGTTGGATAGTCAGACGCCTTTTTAATCTGCCTTACTTTGGGAACTGAATGAGCCGTGGCTCTTCCCCCTGGCTTAGCACCAGCTTTTATTACTGTAAAAGCAGGACTTCTTGTTCAAGACACTTTGACAAAAATTATTTGAGCTTGCCTAAATTTCCCTCAGCTTAGTTCTGATGTGGGTCAGGCTACCACAGCCGAGTTCTGCCCCCCGAACTGTCACCAAAACCACTGATCTTAGAATTCCAACAGTATGCTATTTATCATCTTGCATTCACTTAAGGTGTCTAATTTTCCTCTAGACATATTCTCTACTTTTGCCTTTTGGTGATTTAGTTAAAAATGTGGAATTTATACTTGAATCTCTTTCAGCAAACTGTTCCCTTAGGATGGATAAGAATCATGCAAAGGTTTTTCCATATGAAACCCAATCACAACATCTTTCCTAGGTCCTTCACAAGAACTTTCCCTGAGTCCTTCAGCTGACAAACGTGCTCAGCAGTAAGCACATGTGTGTTCCTTCTGATTTGAGTTCAAACTGGTCTTAAATTTCATCAAATAATGCCCTGAAACTAATGGTGGTCTTTCAATTGTCGGGAAGCAGCAGTAATTCCAGAGATATCAAAGTGTGATGTGCATTTAAACAGCCCAAATGATGGCAAATAATGACCTCATGACAAAAGCACCTTGGAGGGTTCAGCCCAAAATTTACATCCAGTGCTGGAAGTTTTGTATCTAAACTCCTGCCCATCGCCCTCCAAGCATTTCTGGATTGAGAGATTTGGCTCATCTGAACAAACAATTTACAAGGTGCCATCCATCCATTTGTAAAAGGTTACATTTCACTGTGGTGTGTTTTTATGTATTTTCTTTATTTAAAATCTTTATAAAAATGTAGGAAAGCAATCCTTAAGTCATCTAGGCAAAAGAGCATTTAAAACATGTAGGAACACGTTACAAATGGGTGTATTGGCAGTGGGTACCTTAAAATTAGGCCTTTGCCACAGAAATAAAAAAAGATAAATAAACAAAATCACAGCCTGCTCTTGGCTGAGCAGCAGACCAGAATCCCAAGCAAAGTTCCGGGGTGAGAAGTATGGAACTAGAGGAAGAAAATGAGCCAAATAACAGTGTCTCAGCAGAACCCCAGGCCCTGTGCTGGGAACAAATGGAAGAAGTGAGCTCTCCTATCTTCCCTAAGTCAGAACTTCAGGAGTTTTGAACTTTAGTTATCGTTTTTTGCTTTCCGCTTGATACGGGACTTATCTTCAAAGCAGTTATCTCAAGTTTTCTGTCTAGAGAAAAAAACCCCAACAAAACAACTTAAAAGGAATACTAAATACAACTGAAAGCAGTATCAATCTACTAGATGCTGAGTAAAAATTTTTCCTTTTATCTATAAACAGATTATTGATTCTGATACAAACACAGTCATAGAGTGGGGGGAAGCAGAGCTCCAGAAGAATGGATCATCTCAGAGAGGAAAAAAAACCACACTATTTTGGCCCTCAGGAATTATATTTATTTTTACCTGGGCTTTTACAGCATATTTATATAAGACAGGATTTCTGTTGAGTTAATCATAATCCAAGAAATATGCTGTTATAAATTCTTTGTGATATACATTCTCAAGATTTCATTTTTCACCCTCTGAAAATTCACTGAACCAATAACGAATGGGGACTCCAGGCCCATAAATGGAAATAGAACAATTTAGCTTCCAATCCGTGCTTTGGGGATCTTGTTCAGTTCCATGGAGTGATTTGATCCAGCTGGTCTGTCCAGTGGCATGGATGTCCTTGCAGTGGCACTGGAGCCCATTGCAGCCAGCATGGGTAATTTGTGTGAGAAAGAGGAGAAAGCTGATGCTGCTGCCTTATGCTTTAGATAAAAACAAGAAGAGATGATCAGTTAGAGGTTTGTTCTCATGATAACTTTAGTCTCATCTAGTCTGATTGACGTAATTCAGGATGTACACACTGTGTCAGAATAAAAGATGGAATAAAAACATATTTGCTATTCCAATTTCTAGTCACCACCTACACTTGGGATCTTTTGATGAAAAAGTGAATTGTTTTTAAGTGATGCTCCTGCTGCTATGCTGCTCCCACTCCTATTTGGCTGTTAAACAGAACTGAATCCACCTGCTGGTCTTCTAAGAAAGATAATATTTTGTATAATTAGAAATATCAGGGGTGAATCCAATAGTGGTGGAGGTTTTCCTGTAGAGGCAGAGGTATCTTGGAAGAACAAGGTCACATTAAAAACAAACCAAACCAACCAACCAAACAAGAAAAGAAGAAAAGCCACAAACCTTATGTATGGTATTTTCTATGAGAACAATCTGATTCTCCTTGTGTGTTGGATTAAATGAAGTGTAGCATCTATGTAGTTAAGAGAAAGACTAAAGTAAAATGGGTAGAAACAGGAGAAAATCAATCCAGAATCCAGATATTTAAAAGCAGGAATAATATTTAAATGCAAAAAAAAAAGTGTTAAAATGTTAGTGATATTATGCAACTTATTTGTGATGTGTTTTTCTGGAATACAGTCGATGTTTGAACCTGGTTCCTTAGAAAAATGAGTTTCAGCAGTAAGGAACAGAGGTGGAAAGCAGTATTAACATTAGTCAGCTGTATATCTCATTAATTTAAATAATGCTGCTCTCAAAACTCATCCAACAGCAACAGCTCAGTTCAACAATTTCCTTTTCAGTTCAAGTTCATTGCTATCAGCCCTTTACCCGGTTTCCTCATCAGCCGTGGTGCCCACAGAGCTGTGCTGCTCAATCCCCTGCAGCACAGTCTGAGGGCTGGTACTGAATCCACACCCACCTCAGAGACTGGACTGAATGTGGCAAAAGAGTTTAATTATCACTGCTGCCAAAGCTCCTGGGGACACCTGAGCCCGAAGATACAGGACACTGGAGGCCTTTGGGACATCCCAAACTCCTCCAATTTCTGTCAGCATCAGTCTGCAGGAGACAGTCACCACTATATGCACATATATATATATAAATAAATTTTAAATTTTTATACATGCCTTCCTCCCTAACATTATTTCCAAGGAACTTTTCCAGCTGCTGAGAAAAAGCTGAGAAAGTGCTTTATATGCTTTTTAAGTTTTTGTGAAAAGTCATTTTTTTATCTTATGAAATATGCTCTGAGAATACACAACCAAATTAAAACAAATACTTGCTATGTCCTACTCTTAGTAAAAAGTGAGTAAAAAATAATTCAAGTCACTGGTGAACGAATTCCATCTTTACTGACCTTTGTAAAGCAATAGAATAATAATCACTGGTCTTGCTCTGCCGTTATTCCATTGTTTTTAGTCTCCCAGTGCTGCTCAGTCATTTCCAAACAACTGCTCAGGCAAACGCTTGATGGAGTGCTGCCATCTCTTGGTTATGCAAATTATACCTTGCAAGATACTGGGCACTTTTCTGAGATGGCAGTGCCCTCCTGAGCAGCTTTGCTGTGTGAGGGGTGACACTCAGCTCTGCTATTCAGGGTGTTTACAGCCATTCTCTGTTTAGCACGTCCAGCAACACTATTAGTGATTTTTGAGGGACATTGAGTTTGTCCTTCCCTTTCAGGACGGAGAGGTTGGCTCTACTGGGAAAGTTTAAAGGGGCAAAAGCATTAAAATGCTGTTCAGACATCTTTGTACAGCGGGTGCCAATGTTGATATGTGTCTCTGTAACTAATAGGTACTAACAGCTGGTTGGCCTTAGAGGGAATCATCCACCACCCTACAATAAAACACATTGCAGGAAAGAACAGGCAGGGGATGGCAGCAAACCCCTGCAAGTGTGGGCACAGGAGGATACCAGAGGCACTGGGGCCATCAGATGGAAGCAACTCAACACCCACTTGAAATGTTAAAATACCTTTTCTATGATGCTGGGAATAACGTGGATTTGATCAGGATCTCAGGCACATTTGTCCCTGTGGAGCTGGGGGTTCTCCAAGTCCTGGAGTAAACCCACTCATGCTGTTCCAACAGGCAGGTTCTCACCTTCTGGCACCTGCTGCCTCCTCCAACTCTGACTCAACCTCAGAAAGCCGTGACACTTCCTCACAATGCATTTGTCCTGGTGGTTTCCTTGGGAGAGCAGGATGAGGGATAAACATAAGACATTGTGCTGATTAAAGGATGCACACTGAGCTTTAACAGCCTGAATCCAAAGGAGGAAAGCTCTGCATTCCCTTTGTATGCCAGTTCCTTGTACATCATATTATGCATTCCCCTCCTGGTTATTATCTTCTATAATGCAACTTTAAATTGGTTATTTATCCACCCATAAACATGCAGGAAATTACACTTATTGGCAGCACTATTTATTCAGTTGCTGATAGGCATCTTTAAATACTCAGGTTAGGTCTTTCCTCATCAGTACATGTCATAGATATGTTGGGTAGATTTCCCTTAGTCCTTTGATAGTTTACAGATATTCTGCTTGGTGGATGCTTTTCTGCCTGCTAATCACTCACTGCACCATTTCAGTCATAATCAGGTATAATCATTAGAGCTCATGTCTTTTAGGGCTCCACAGGCTTTCAGTGGGAGCCTAAAAAATGCTCCTGTGTCTGCTCCACCTACTACAACTTTTTTGGTGTCACATCCGAGGCTTTCAGTGTTGACCCCTTTTGGAACAGTTCTAGTTTTGAAAAGGTGTGAAATGTCAATCTGATTAAAGCAGCTTTGAGCAAATAGGCTGTGTTTACATGAATACTTGTTGCTTCTGAGTTAGAGACCTGACTCTCATTCTGTTTAAAAACAAGTGGTTGAGAATATCCCTCCAACGCTCTGTGCAGGGAATGAGGTGTCTCTAATTAGCAGAGTAAGGAAATGGCACAGTCTGCTGTTTCCCAGGGATATGATACATGCATGGGCCTGAGTAGGAAAGAAAGGAAAATACCTTCTTAATTAAGCTTTAGTTTATTTCTCCTAGTTCATCTTTCTTTACTCATTTATAGAAGGTGACAGCAACAGTGGGAGATGAAATAATTAAATGACTTTTTTTTTTTAATCCTCGTTCTCTGTGTGAAAAGCAGCTGCAGTCTACAAAACACTCCGATGGTTTGCATACACTGCTGCTCTTTCCATATCCTCAAGTCTCCCATGTTCCTTCTTCAGTAGAAACACAAGATAAATAGTCTTGCTAATTGGTTGATTCCATGTCTGGTAACATCATCCTTACCAAATTCCTCGTTAGGTGAGTGAGAAAGGAAGACAGACCGCAAAACTCTTTCAATTTTCTTGCTTTCTCCAGGTAAGGATCAAATATTCATGCAGAAAATGAAACACTTCCATGAGACTTGGAATTCTAAGTAAGTGGTTTTGAAACTACTGCCTAAGGACACGTTTTGTAAAGCCTGGGAAAAAATGACCTGTCTGTTCTTACCAGCTGTAATCTGTGTGTGAGGGGTGCAGTGGGGCTACAGAGAAAATCCTTTTCCCTCCCTTTCCACTTCAGCAGCAGTGCAGCAGTTTAAAGAATGGGCTTCCAGATTCCCACTTGTCACTAGGAAGGCCAGGACACCATTTCTGCATTGTTGGTCTGTCATATATTTAGGTGGCCAGTATGGACACTGTGACACCACTGAAACAGTGGTGTTAGCAAACCAGCTGTAGATAAGGTGTTACCTCCATCACTTATCGTGACAGCCAGCCTGAAACTGCGGGTTAACTTTGGAACTCCTGCATTCCAGGTTTCCTTTCCACATGAGGATGTCCTCCTGCACTGCCAGCAGCTGTGGGCAGTGGCACTCTTCACTATACATCAGAATCTCAGATGATTTTTTTAGAACATTCTTTAGGCCAGAGAAGCATTTTGGAGGTCAAATAGCTATGTCTGCATTCTGTGAGAATCCTGAGACACCAACTACAATATGAGGGCAGAAATGAGATTCTTGTGTGCAAGTGAAAATAGATGAGTTGGTGTGGCTGAACTAGAAAGGGTGCTGGAAATCAGGGAAAATTGTCCCAACTGCCATTGATGCATTTGTGGATAACATAGGTATTTCTTCTCATACTTTCCACCTCCAAATGAGGATATCTCCTGTGCTTCTCTGACCCACACAGGGACACACCGTGCAGTTTGGGAGATGCTTTAATTTAAAAATATACTGACAAGTTTAATCAGGGTTGGTAATAAGTTATTCTTGTTTTCACTTCCTCAAAAAAGGGAAAACAAAAAGCCTTGCTTTTGATTCTTGTTTTTGCTGGTGATGAGTTGTCTCTGCCAGTCCCGGGAGACCAGAGCGTGTCACACACGGGCAGTTACCTGCTGTGATGGTTCAGAGGGCAAAAATAACTCGTGGGCCGTGACAGCAGCAATGTGCACATTCAGAGCATCCTTCCTGAAGTTTGGGAGGGTTACAGTGCGAGCGAATGAGCCAGCTCACCTCCCAGAAGGCACCCTCAGCAGCAAAGATGGCAGTTTGCTGGGAAATGGCCATTTCATTTTTGTGTTGGTGCCAGTGAAGGGCCCTGTCAGCTCCCATTCACACCCCCAGCTCTAAGTGCAACTGGCTTTGATCGATTGCACTGCGAGGAGCCTGCTTGTAATTCTTGGTTTGTTCCAGTTTATCCACTACATCGGCTCCTGGTCACCTTATTATTCTGATCCTTGGGTGAATATTTCATAGATAATCACATAATTTTAGAAATTATTGTATTTCCAGGCTCCCGAGTTAAACCTAATCAATATTTATTCTTTATTCAAATAAGGGATGATAATTTTTCTTATTATTATTTGACCTTGTATAAGATAGAAATTCTTTCTCTGCTACAAAACTGGGATATTTTCAATCACCTCTTTTTTTTTTTTTTTTTTTTTTCCACTGATCTAGATGCTGGCAGCAAGTTTTATTGTAAGCTTTTGTTTTATTTCCCACTCCTCTTAGATGCTCCTACACAAACGTATTTCAAGCAATTGGCTATGAACTATCTATATTATTCTGATCCACTTGTCAGTGAAATTATATCAACAATATTTACTGCACAGAAAAACTTTAAGAGCATCCAGCAGAACATCAGCTTGCCTGGTAATAATTCTGAAACAGAAATAGGTTACATTTTTTATAGCTTAAGAAAATAAGGTTAATATTGATTTGAAAAATTCATACACAGCCTTTTCTTTTAGCATGTTCAATGAAAGAAGAGAAGTGTGTGTATGGGTCAGTTTTAAGATGTGGAAATAATATGAACAATACAAGTTAATCAGATTTTTCTGGCATGTAGAAGTATTTAAACCTCAAAATAGTTTGGTTACGTATTTCTGTGTTGCAGAGAGGTTGTTGTGTTACAAGTTCAAAGCATTTCATGACACAATCAACTTACCAAGTTGTCCTAGAGAAACAAATTCCAGCACAAAATTCAAGTACTGCAGGGACAGATACATTTCTGCCACAGCTGTGCAGCACTTTCAGGTTCAGAAAGTGAATTGGCAATCACAGTTTTTACACTGCATTTAGGAAAAGAATAGTTGTATTTGCAAAGTAGTGTCTGTATTTATACTGTCACTGTTCTTCACAAGCTTGTTCTTATCAACAACATCAGGAAACTGGGGAGAAAAAGTGCTCCCATTCCAGTCTTATTCTGAAATTGGCAGTCAAACTGTTTAAATGGTTAATTTTCTTGTGTTCAGTGAGTGCAGATTTTATAACATTATGAGTCTGTCCTCTTGATTCTTTGGCTATGGCTCACGTACCCTAAAGCATGAGGTGACAGCACTGGACATTTGGAAAGGAGGGCTGTTACCTCCTACCCTTTCCAACAGGAGTTACAGGAAACAAGTAACTCATCAGGAACCACATCCTGAAGTCCTCTTTCCAACTTCCTATGGAATACACACACAATTTGCATAAGACAGAAGCAAACAAAACCCTGAGCTAAACAGCAAAATAGAACACCAAGCCAAAAAATGTTTAGCAACTACACAATTAAAAAAATAATAAGAAATCTACATGCACATATATTGTCTATGTTCCTGGACTAGTGAAAACATCCTTAATAGCAAAACCTACTTCCAGGCACAGAACAGAACTTTGCCCAGGAGAAGAATATGTTTAGAGTGAGTCTTAAAGCAGACAAGCTCTTTCTGACAGACTGACTGGATTTGTGGATCAGTCCTTTGACAAACCGATAAACCTGCCTTGGCATGGCACTCCGTGGTTTTCCTTGTGTAACTCACACCATGGAGAAAACAAAATGCACACACCAGGAAGTTCTACCACGGGGGCTGCAGCTTTTTTTGAACAGCTCTAGCACTCTTTGTGCAGGAGGAGTAGCTGGGGCAGAATGAATTCACCTGTCCTAATGCAACTTGACACCCACTTGAAACGTTCAGGCTTGTACTCTGTGATGCAAAAATTAATGAGAACTTAATCAGAATCCCCTGACAATACAGGGCACAACTGTGAAGCTGCAAATGAGAGGTATTCACTAACATGTAATTGAGAAGAAAATCTGCTGGATAGTTTGCAGAGACCCTTTTTTTTTTTTTTTCTTTTTATTTGTGAGCAATTAAGCAGTTAAATCTGTGCTCCTGAAGGCAGAAGTGTTCTGAAGAGCAATGCAAATGTCTTCGCAATGAAGTGACTTGCATGCTCATTTGAGGAGCTTGCAGAACAGAGTTATCAAGTAATTTTCGGTGTTTTACATTTAAGCATGACTTAACCAAAAACCAATTCCTCTTCTTTAGTCACTCAGAGATAAGGGCAGAATGACTTGTAGACCTTTCAGTGAAGAGTGAATGGCACCCTGTCAGGAGGAATTTCTGTATCTGCAGACACCAGTGGTATTAATTTGACTATTTCAGGTGATTAGGAAGTTAAATCATGACTTATTATAAAAACCAAGAAAGTAAACAATTATTAAGAAAAACAATTAATCTGGCTGTAGGTAGTTTGTTGCCTGTGGTCTTTGAGAGTCTGGGTTGGGGACAGTGTCTGACCAGAGCGTGTGTGTTCGCTGTGTGGTAGAACTTCAGGATTTCAGCTCTGCACAGCTAACAGTGTAATTCACCTTTCTTGAGGGGAATAGACTGTGCAGGGGTTTTAGACTGTAATTACTGCACAGAGTGGGAACTTCATATAAAGATATAATGCCCACTGATAAAGTGATTCATAGCACTGTGAGTAGATGGCAAACTCAATTAGGCCATTGCATAATGGTCACTTTCTGTATTTGCTGTTGCTTTGTGGTTCGTATCTGGGAGGCAAAAATGGTCATTCGACCACCATGTGATGCAGAAGCTCCCAAGCTGGGCTCTGCTCTGTGATCCATTGCTGGACCATGCAGGGGGTCAGTCAGGACCAGGAGCACCAAATTAACCCTCTAATCCCCAGAAACACGGTGCTCCCTGTTCAGGATGGGACAGCAGGGCTGACAAAATGAGTATGTAACAGTTTAAAAAGGAAAATACAGGATCACAGTGCGTGTTTGGAAAGAGTGGGGAGAGGGAGTCAGGAAAACCCATCTCAGGATTCTGATCTGGGAAAACCAAGGTTGTATCCATGCTCCTGCATGTGCTTCCAGGATGGAAATATGTCTCACACCATGCACAATAAGCCTTATGCTTCTGAAAAGAAACAAATGTAATGCAGATGTGGAGTAAAATGCTGGTTTATGACTATTTTATTTTATATAAACTGCTTCATTAACTTCATCCATCTTAACTGGAAAGTTATATAAGAGGGTAAATTAACGTAAAATAAAATCCAAACAGCTCCCTCTCTTACTATGATTTTTAAAAAGGATTTTCTTTTACACATTTTTAATCTACTGTAATATAATATGATGTATTAGTCTTCTAATGGATCACTGGTGCATAATCTTGTAGTACTGCTGACATACATCACTGCAAGCCACAGCAGTGTTTGTGTGACAATGTAAGGCAAAAGTCATTCAGATCTCTTTCAGCTGGTGGAATTAAGAAAATTCATGCATATCCCTACTGTTCAGACCTTGAGAACTATTAATTGCCTCAAGATTAAGCTTAGGAACAGAGCAGAACACTTAATCTTCTAACAGGTCTAAATCTTATTTACCATTCAGCTACAAGCTCTTTATTAAAAAAAAAATCTCCAGCAAGAGAAGGTTTTAATTGTAGAATTTTAACCCCTAACCAGATTCCTGGTTAGATTAAATCTGATCTAATAAGCTAATTGTTAAACAGCTGATGATTCGTGTCAAATCCCTGTGCTTAGTTGCTCACGGTGGTGCTTGTAGCATTTGCATCCAGGTTTGTGGTGCTGTGTGTGACCTGTGCAGGAGTCTCTGTGTGAGAGCCACGTTCCTGTTCAGATTGGGTTTGTGAGGTGCTGTTTAAGGCAAGGTGGAAATATCAGTGATTTTTGGGGCTCGTAGGAGTTGAAGCAATGTCCAGGGCATTCTTATGAAACATTTCTGCACCAGGATCTGTGGAATCCACGTGGCATTGGGTCACCTCCTGCAGGACACCAGCCTTGCGAAATAATGGTGTAACGCTTTGGAGCTCCTCTAGCCACATCCCCTTAGAGATGCTCAGGGGTTCCTCCCTGTAACCGTGTTGGAGAGCAGTCCTAGGAATCTAGTGTGAAGGAAAATAAGAGCTTTACCAAACACAGGAAGCAAGGCATGTTTGCCTCATGCCAATTCTTGTGACATTCCCTGCTGGCTTTGGCTACACCTGTGCCCTGCCAGCAGCCAGGGCTGTGACACTGCTGCTTTCCTCACCACCCCTAGAGTCTGAACACACACAGGCACCAGCTCATGCAGGAATTCAGATCATTGCTGCAAGGGAGTGATCCTTGGTTCCAGGTGACTCAACTCCCATGCCTGGGATCCCAGCAGGTTGAGCTCAGACAGGAATAAACCTGCTCCATCCCACTGGCCCCAGCCACTTTCCCAGGTGTGGCCTTTCTGCACTGCACCTGATTTAGCTTCTTGAATATGCAGTGACAAATTACTGACAGTTCCCCCTGTTTCTGAGGGACATTCAAAACCAAACAGGAGCAGGTGAGACCACTCCAGTAACCCCTGAGAGCTGCACTTCCATTTCTTCCCTGAATACTGATAATGGCAGCCGACTTGAGGGTGATGTAACCACCTCCTCTGAAAGCAAACGTGCAGCATTTCCCATTCATCTTGCTGTAATCACTAAAGGAAGCAATTTTTTCATAGTGTGTAGAAACCAAATGCAATTATTGCTTCCTTCCTAATACTGACCCGGTAGCCTGGAATTTGTCCCTGAAGAATCACAGGCAGGTTGAAGATGTTGGCTGAAGACACCATTCCCTCACACATGGCTCACAGGGACACGGACCACCAGCAGGATTGCTGTCCCCACAGACATGGATCACAGGGATATGGAGCACCAGGAAGATGCTGTCCCCACAGACATGGATCACAGGGACATGGAGCACTGGCAGGATGTCCCTCCCACGGACGCGGCCCAGGGGGACACGGAGCACCAGCCACTGGCAGGAATGACACAGGCGCTGGGGGCATCTCGCTGCCGTTTAGATTTTTATTTCCAATCTGCTGCAAACTGAGGATCAGAGATGACAGAGAACGTGTTACCCTGTCTCTGGTTCCCCGCCCCGAGCGCGGGGAGGGAGCTCAGGCACAGGGCTTTGGGAGCCTGTCCCGCTCACGGGCAACATTCCTGATGGCTCTGGGGCTCGCTCAGCTGGCTGTGCTCCCGAACAGCCCCGCGCGGAGGGTTTGCGTGTTGGAGGAGCGGGAGGAGCGGCCGGGAAAGGGCTCGGGCACAGCCGGGAGCGGGCGCGGCGCTCCGGCCGCCGGAGGGCAGCCTGGTGTATCCAAACCCCCCTGCTCCTGGAGTTAGGGCTCCACGGAAATGCTTCCATGGAAATACTTGTTCCAAACCTTTAAATCTGCCCGTGGTTTTGCAGGCGAACCCGCGGCCGGGGCACACCGCGGCACCGGAGCGTTTCCAGGTGTCATTCCTGCCGGCGAGCTGCTCGTGGGGATCACTTCAGCGAAAATGCACGTCTTTAATCCTACCTTTTCCCCTAGAGCGTCAGGGAATTGCGGCGGGGCTCTGTTAGGGCGCTGCCTGCAGGAACAGACCCTGCGGCCACGCGGCTGCTCCCCCAGGTGCGCTCAGGTGAGGACAGAGCCCTGCCACTCAAAGGCTGGGACAGACAATCAGCTCTAATGACAAAGCAGAAAGGAAAAGGGTGACAGAGAAACTCACCCCTCCCCAGTGTTTGGCATTACACATTTGGGTGTAATGGCAGGTGTATTAACCCTAGATTACACGGAAATGTCAAAGCAAAAACTCCATGAAAGCATCTAAATTCAGGAATATGTATTCGCTGACACTCTATTGCCTTTCAGCTGTTATCCTGTGTAACTGTAATTTATAGATGTAAGAAAGAAATTCACAAAACAAGCAGAGGAAGGCAAATAAACCTTTCAGAGGAGCAAAAATCTACTCTAAGAAAAAATTACTACCTTGTAATAGGGAAACCACTTATTTAGATGTTGTTGTTTGAAGCATTTCTTGCTCTGACCAGTGCCAGAGAAGAAAGGCAGCTTTCTGAAGGATGTTGTCCCAGGCTTTGCAGGCAGCAAGTGATGCCACCTACATCTGTGGATTGCAGCATTCCTCTGGTCCAGAGGATGCTGGTGCAGGTCAGAGATGGCACAGGTGCCACTTGTGCATCTTGTGCTGTGCCACAGAATAGACAGAGGAGGAAAATCATTTTGCAGTGCATGGAAACAGCAGCTGATCAAATAATCCACCTGGGAATTGCCTTAGGAGGAAACTAATCATGTGGCAACTTCACTGAGAACAGCAAAGGCAAGTTGGTGTCATTACAATTCAGGAGGGTGTCAAAGATGACCTATGAAAATGCTTTGTAATACCCCTTAGGTGTGTTTTGTCTGATCTTTGCTGTATCGAGTAACACTTTGTAGAGAATTCAGCTTTAAAAAGTAGCTACCAAATCTGCATGCTTTCATGGGGTCTGTAATTGGAAAGCTAAAATAAAACCCTATAAAGTATTCAAAGATACAATATTCAACAGGGGCAGAACAGCCTATTCCTTGGTATCTCTTGTGAAAATTTAGACCTGGGTCAGGAGCAGAGCAGTAAGATTTGAGAATGTACATAAAGGCTGTGGGTTAACATGAATGAAGTGTAATTCTAACATGGTGTTCTCACAAGACTTTGGTCATAAATGCTACAAGTGTTTTGGAGTCTAGGGTCCCAAGGACATACTTCTGTTTATACTGGAAAATATCCTTCCTATTTGGGATCAAACCTAGCACTTAAATTCCAGCTATCAATCTCGGATGCAAAATCCCTTAACATTTGTTAGGGTTTCCTAAGTGCCTGTGTTATTTATTAGTAGTCTTTTGGATTATAACACCTCATACCTTTCCTATGACACCTAAAAAGCTAAATTTCCCAGTAGTTTAAATTATTTTCTGTTCCAAGAACAGATAAAAGATTTTTTCCTGTTGTCTGTTTTTAGTTTCTATAGATTGCTTTGTTAGAGTATGTAAGTGAAGTTTGTGGTTGGTACTTGTGTTGCAAGTTCTCCTGTGACTTGCAGGTGCTCTATGGAGTTTAAATAATAAGACTTAGCCATAGGATGTTCAGCAAACAAGATGAATTAAAAAAATTCCATATCAGGATAGCTCAGTGTCACCAGCAGTACGGGGTGCTGATAAGATGAACAGCAATTTCCCTTGTTCACGGCTACAGGGACTTGGCAAAGGGATTATGCTTCTGATATTCTGATATCCTACAAGACAACCCAAAAGCCAGATGGAAAGGCAGGAGGAGGTCTGTGCATCCTGCATGACAAACTGTCTTGTCACAGTGTTTTGTAAAACTGAAAGACTGGACACGGCTGCACAGCACCAAAGGCTAAGCAGGCGCAAGTTGGGATTCTCCTAAGGGATCACTTGTACCAGGAGTTCCCAGCTGCACCAAGGCTTGGAGCTGCACTCATGGAAGGAGAAGTCCAGGCAGCACCTGAAAATATTCACTTTAATCCTAGGACCTGGATGTAACACGAAATGGCATTAATTATCTTGTATAAAGGCACAGCTCTACAAATGGCAGCACTAGCAGGTCTATGAGTAATAGAACAGGAGGTTCCCTCTGACAGGCTGCAGGGTGAAGGTTTCTTCCAGGCATCTGTTCCCTCTCTGCCGGTGGTTTTGGCTAATTCTGGTTGCTTTTGCCCATCCAGTTTGAAGATTTTTTTCCCAGTTTCTATTTTCTGTAGGAAGGATAGAGATTTACCAGACATTTGATTGATGAGTTTAGATGGAAGACAAAGGCAGCTACGGCTTAGATGTGTAAAGGAGTCCTCCCGAGAAGCCTTTGGAAAAAAACATACCTCTGTGAGCAGTATAGGAAAATGGAACACCACAAAGCCATCAAATAGGCTGGGGCTGGGATGAACAGAGAGATCAAGCAGCCTCTGCTTTTGCTTGCAAGTGGTGCTGGGGCTGGCATAATGCACTCATTGCTTAGGAAGAGAGATTTATTGCTATGTTTAAATTCAGAAAACACACCTCCTTGTGAATCCCTTGCTTTTCCTCCCGATGGAACTGACAAAAAACAGCCAAGGACCAGCTGAACTAAAGTTTAATTTGACAAAAGTAGGGAAAATAGCTATTATTTATTCATTATCCTGAACAGTGAATAACAGCACAGCACTAAAAGTGTGAATGACAGGAGTGATTCCCTTTCAGAGCCACAAAATCTTGATGTAGGCAGAAAGACTGGTTTGATGTGACACTGATGCAGACAGGTAATTCCAAACAGTTGGTGTGTATTATCTTAAATGCCATTAAAGTAATCAGTTGTGAAAGTACTACAGACTTAAATTTTCAAATATCCCCAGATGACACGAATATAATGCTATGGATCTGAAGCGAAATCTTCCTTTAATGGCCTTAAATCAATTGCACAATATTTGAAGTCTTGGAAAAAAAATAATTTTCAGAATTTTGACAGATCTAATGTGAGTTCTTTTAGGTTTAGAAGTAAGTATTAATAATACAGCTGAATGAATGTCTTGCTTTTATTTTTGGTGATTTATATATAAAAGAGAGATTTCACGGTAATGTTGTGTCTTCAGCCTTTATCTTTGATTTCCTGAATAAGAAACATCGGCATAATTCCAAAGATCTTTTCTCTTTCTTTTGAGATGTCATGTATGTATTTATTTGACTGTAAATATGTGATCTTAGTGTCTAAAGAGGGATCTTAATGTCTAAAGATAGAGCTTGACTGAAAAAAATTCCTTTTTAAAAAATGGGAGTTATTTTAGAATATGAGTTGTTTCAGCTGTGAATATCACTTGAACTGATTCAATAAGGGAGTGATTTTGGATATCTTGGGTGTGCACAGCATTACGATCTACATCATTCTCCTCATGCTTTGTTATGCAGTGAGACTGATCCTTACTGCAAGTCCTCCATAGAGATTAATTTTTAGACCTGCATATAATATCTTCCATTGAAAAATATTGGTTTGGATGTTAAAACAGTGCTCTTTTCCTGACCCTCACAGCCTTAAGCAGGCAAGCCTTCATTGACAAACTCTGTTAAATCCAGGGTCTTCCTACTTTTCAGAACGTGTACAACTGAAGAGGTACGTTCTTGTGTGCATTCTTTTGAGATTCCCTGATTCCCTCAGTCTGGAAATGCTGGGAATAATATGTGGCAAACATCCCTGCCTGCTGCCCAGTGGTTTTACAGTGGAGGGAGACGTACAAACGAAGCAGAAAACAAACACACTAAGGGTTGCCTCCTGGGACTTCTTGAAAGAAAAGGCTCTGTTAGCCAACAGAGGGTGTTTCAGCCTGTTAATGAGCAGATGTAGCTGGCAACCTTTCATAACTTGCTCTTAAAATAAATCATTATATAAGTGAAGCTTAATTTCCGATGTGCCTCTGGTGGGTTGGTTGTGAAATCTGCACAAAGGAAAGCAGTCCACGCTGCACTATTCATTAAGCTCCTTTAATGGTTATTTATGTGGGTGTCAGAAACGTGTGGTGCTGGTGAGAAGAGAACACATCAACAGCTGTAAAGGCAAAACTGTGTTTTGGAAGTTGTGTTATTCGTTCCCGCTCATTACCTTCAGGTACACACATTGCCTGGGCGCCCATTCTTGAGGACTTGATATAAGAAATTGCAAGTGACGTTTTCTGGCAATGCCTTGATATTATTTTCTTCACATGAATTTAAAGAAGACACTTGATTTTGTCTCATGAACCTGACAGAATGAGGAATTTCCTCACATTATGAGTCAAAGATTTTATTTAATTATTGAAGTTGAAATTGTGCTGTATTTTGCTTAATCTCCTTTTATATCTGGGGAGCTCAGAAGATCCAGGCATTGTAAAAACATTTGTCTAAGTCTTAATCTTTTTATTTGATCCACAATGAAAGGAGCTCAAGGACTTTCAAGAAGACTAAAAACCCACAATGAGCCATTTCAACAGTCAAGTTAAAAAAGATCTGATTTTGACGCTGCCATTCTTTGAAAATCAAAATACTGATATATAGGAATTTACTAGTTTATATTCCTCTTTAACTAGTCAGCCAGGTTGATATAATTTTTACAATATTGCATGTTTGAGAATGTAATTCCTCTGATTTGATTTCCTACTTTACATTTTAGAAGGACTGCTGGTTGTTTTAAGTGGGGAGCCACAGTTGTTTAAGCACTTAAGGAATTTATGTGGAAAACTGTTTTTCTCAACTACCCCTGTGCCTGGTGACAGACATATTCAACTAAGTTCTCAGTGACTTTTAAACTTGCCAGCAGAGTGTAAAGATGTTCCTTTTATTTCTCTCTTTGCCTGAAGAGAGGCTGCTTGTAAAATTACCTTGCTGATGGCTATCAGTATCAATTTACTACAGCTATAATTCATGTGTGACCAAAACAAATTAATAAATGTAGGATATGCGGATGGTCATTAGAAAAAATACTCCATGACACCCAAAGCTGAGTAGTGAGATGAGTTGCCTAATGCTCCTACTTGTGCAGGATGGAAGGCAGTTTTAGGGAAATCATGAAGATCTCTGGAGATATTAATCAGAAAAATATCAACAGTGCTTAACAAACACCAGAAAAAGCATCATATTCTCAAGAACACACAGTGTTTTACACACACTGGCAATACTTAACTTTTATGATTGCATTCTTAAATTCCAGTCAGGCTTCAAAAGGTGGGACAGGTCAGAAATATTAAATGCTCTGAAACAAATATAACATCTTACTAGTTTAGGCTTCTGGTTCCTAAAGGCAGGAAGAAACCCCAGAGATCTGCAGCCTGGAAAAGCTGTTTCTAAAAGCAGCTGAAACTGAGACACATTATCACACACAGAGAACCCCAGACTCAGCAGAGCCCTGGGACAATCAGCACATGAACTGGGCCAGTGCATGAAACGTCCTGAGCAGACAGATTTGGGCTTGTGTTTATCCACAGTGTTGAGGTCTAAAATTCACGTGGTTTTGTAGTGATTAAAGGGGTGTGCCAATACATGCAAGCACACAAGCTTATACAGGTAAATCACTGCACTCCACCACTGCAGCTGCAATGACAGGATCTTACACCTACATGTTGGTGCCCAGCAGTGAGGAAATGTCCAAATATGAATAAATCTGCTTCTATGCAAGGGCATTACTCTCACACTGTGCTCTTTTCCACACTGATGTGGATTGGGATATGAAATGCACAGGCACGTTCATGAGACACTCAGGGAAAACTTCCCGATATTTTTGCGTCTAAAATGGATGAGTTCTCCATCACTCTGCTTTCCTCCACAGAACGTTCTGACATAAAGGCTGGATGGTTTGTGCACAGCAGCACAAATGCCATTATCATGTTGATTGAGGTAAAGGGCAGAGGTGTTGGTCACGGTGATGCAGAAGGGAAGAAAAATTCCTTACAGCAAAACTAAAGCTTAAATCAATTTAAATGAAAAAAACCTTGTACTGTCCAGGGAGAGAGGGACTCTCACAATCTGAGAACTGATCCTGAAGATCAGCATAGGGGAAAAAACGTGATGGGAGAGAGAATAAATCAGTAGAAAAGAGAAAACCACCCTGGAAAAAAATCCAAGCAGAGCAGAGGAGAAACATGAAAAGCAAATCGAGTCCTTTGTTTCACACTCAGCAAACCCTCGGTGGGGATTGCAGCATCAGTGTCAGCTTGAAGCTAAAAAACCCCACAACCTTAAGTCACTCAAGTCAGAAACAACCTGAGCACAGCCTCAATCTCTTTTGCCAACACATGTCATTGGTTTTGTCTGCTACAGGCTCTTCTTTTCTGGCCTTTCAGGACCTTTTATGGTCCACACCAAAGGGCCCCTTTTGACATTCTCCTTTCTCACACCCCTTTTCGCTGGCTCTGGTAATTCCTTTTGCATCTACTCTGTTATCTATTGCTCTGTTCCAGATCTCCCTGTTAGGCTTCTACTTATGTATGCTCCTTGTCTCTACGTTTCCCTTTCCCTTTCCTTTATTTTTTCAGGGTCTTGTGTTCCTTTAGCACGTGTTTTCCACAAAATATGAGTAGTGTTCTGTCCTCCTCTTCACACAGTCCTTGTGCCAGATTTCATGCAACTTTCCTTCAGTCCGTTGTTTTTTGGGAGACTCTTGACCAAGCACTTTACCTCCCTCCACTTCAGATTTCCCAGCTGTAAAATGGTGACAGTATTGTTGACTTCCTTTATGGAACGTCCTGATAGCTCCTGGAGAAGCCCTGCATAAGAGGTGAATATTATAGCTATTTAAATCAAGAGGCACTAGGAATAAGGTGAGCTGTGGATGTGTCCTTATTGTAAGATCCCCTTTGATCTTCCTCTGTCCAGCTGAGACAAAGTGTGTGCCTGCTGTGTCTCGAGTGCACGCTGCAGCCTGAGCTCTGGCTCGGATTTATTTATAATACACTGGGTACATGATTTCAAGGTTATATCACTGGCTTGAAAAGCCAGGAGCTCATCTTGAGGAGGGAGTGCAAGCTGTGTTTGTGGCTCCCTTCCTGCCCTGGGCACAGGAACACGTGGGAGAGCAAGGGCAGGTGCCTGAGCCTGGATCACTGACCTGATGGGTAACGCAGCACATTGTTGAGTGCCTGATGCACTTCCTACACGTGCTCACTAAAACGTTGCTTGGCTTGAAATTTTCCCTCAAGAATCACTTGTTTTTATGTTGAGAATAAGCATGAGCAATTCTCCCCAGAAGGTGAAGTTCAAAGCTGCTGTTTCTGAAAACAACGATTTAGAAAGAAAATGCCAAGTCAGTTTTGACTGTATGTGATGAGCATTTCCAGACCTCTTTAACTTACTCGTTTGTGAAACAAACAGTACCTGTAAGAGAAGAGCTGGCATACACTTACCCTTCATTTAAAATGAAGATTGTACTGAAATTGTTTCAGACAGCTATTTGGTTTTACATGAATTATGAGTTGTAAGCTTTACCTAGTGGAGACTTTTTAAACATTTACCTTGTGAAACAGCTATTGCCAATTTCCCAGTTTTATGTGTAGGAGAATAATATGATATTTCATGAGATATTGAAGTACAAGACATTCTGAAAAGTATATGAAATACTTGTGTGAAAACCTGTGTTTTCATAAACAATGGCCAAGTTTTTCTGAACCATTGATGCAAAGTGTTACACATTGATATTGTGTAGGAATAAGGTGTGCTTAGACAGTCTCTCCTGCTCATTTCCAGACCCAGATTCTAATGTTTACAGTATGATCATAAACAATCTGTCAATCAGTCACGTCAATTGATGTAATGGTGTATGTTTTTATCTTTGTATTTGCTTGTTTGGGTTGATTTTCTTAAATTCATTTAATACTGACATTCTTAGAAGAAACCAAAGTTCAGAGCTTTTAGGGGTCTTTGGTAGAACTGATCACCTGTGACCCCACTGTCTTCCTTTATGTGAACCCACTTATTCCCACATTTTGTAATAAGCCTGTTGGCAAGAGTGGTTTAGACTTTAAGGTTATGCTGAATGTTGTGCTTACTGGAACCTCTCACTATCCTGAGATGGTCCCATTTCATTAGGCCTTGTTTCATTTCTTCTTCAGTGCTGTTCTGTTTTTTCTTTCACAATAAGCTGGTGTGTAAAACTTCAAAGGTCTGCAGACACTGAGACGAAAAGGAGGGTAATTCATCCTGGCTGGGGACCTGAACCAGAGATTTCATCCCTGTCAGTGCTGAGCAGTTCCTTGTCTGCTCCTGCCATGGTTTCAGTGAGCTGCAGTGCCAGCCCCCAGTGCCCCACGAGGGAAGCTCTGGCTGTGGATAGAGCCACAGAATAGGATCTAAAGCTCTGTCTCTACCAGCAAACCGAGGATTTTAAACTGAGTTGTTCTATGCTTCATATTTGTTGTTTCAATTTCCAGGGTAGTCTTTATACAGAGATAAGAATGTTTCTGGACATTCTTAACCTGGAGAGTGTTTAAGAAGAGGAAAGCTGGGGTAGCTGCTGGCTTGGTCTGCCCAGAGTTCATCCCTTTCCAGGGCTGACCTGTGTGGCTCACACCAGCTGAGCTCAGGCTTCTTGGTGAGGCAGGGATGGTGTTTGGGTTTCCTTCTGTTGAAGAGTTGCTGAGTTTGACAGTGAAGTCACTGACAGGCTGTGTCAATGGTGGGCAGATGTGTTTGGTGAGAGGGCTCAGACCTGGCAAGGCAGATGCTGGTGCAGTGACTCTGCTCACCTGTGACAGTCACCAGGTTCTAGAACCCTGTCTCTAATCTGCCATTCTCTGAGGCAGCCTCTCCCTGTCATTTGTCTCCAGGAGGGATCATACAGTTTTCTCTCTCTCTTCCAGTGTGTAGAGAGGTAAATCTGCCTTAATCCCAGACCTTGCACTTCTGCTTTCTCCAAGGGCAGTGGAGAAAACTGTACAGTTTCTCTAAAGCATTGTGTTCACATCAATGAAAGCCTCTTGGCCACAAGCAGTGACATCTGTAGCTTGCCTTAGGGGGTGTCCTGTAGTCATGCCATTCCCTGAACCTGAGGAAGGTGGAGTTTCTTTGGGAACTCTCCTGGAATGTCTCCTCTGTCCACAAGCTGACCTCCCTCCTCATTTGCAGGTCTGTGACCTCATATTCCTGCCTTGACAAATCAAGTTGTGGAAGTGGGAATGGGCTCCTTGGTTGTGACTCATTTGCCTGTCACGTTCCAAGTACACCCTGGACATCTGCTCAGCTGCAAACTCATCTCTACTCTTCCTCCTACCACGACATAGTCACACAGAGAACTGTCTCACCTACCAGAGATGGTTATTTACCACTAAATACCGTGTAAATAACATTTTATTCCGTAAAAATAATGAAAGCATCATTTACTTCTGCGGACAAGCAGTTTACCTTATTGTCAGTGGAGAAGCATGTACCAAGATGAGGGAATTTCCTAAGTTTTTATACTGAATTGCTTCTTGGGAAAAGGAGAAAACTTACTCTGAAGTGGAGATAAGAAAAATCATTGTCTGAATTGATACCATCTTAAGTCTAAGGATGGTAACTGCATAGGCAGAGGTCTCCAGATTCATTTCTTGCACATCCAGTAGAGTTAATTTAGGAATGGCATTCTTTTGGATCAGTGAGGTGTTGATGTTAGAAAACCACTGGGAAATGAAAGAATTATTTTTATTAGTAGCAGGACTGAGCAGAGAAGTACATGAGCAGAAGAAATAGAAATGTCTGTTTGCACTTGATAAGCAGTAAATCACTTTATTTGAAACATTTTCCATGCAATAAGTCACTATTGTCTTTGTAAGGTACTTCTTGTGTGTGTGGGCTCCAGTCTTACTGTGCTGTACATTGTCCAAATATAAAATAGAGTAAAAGCCATCCTCAAATAGTTGGAAATCTAAGTGAAAGGCAAACATAAAGATAAAGCAAATAGATAAAGGGAAGAGCAGAAAATGCAGGGAGTACAAATGGTTTGAGTGAGTGAGCCTGAGCCTTGTGGCTGGTAAAGCCAAGAAATGTAGAGATCCTGCTGGTAGGGGGTTTTATGAATCATTTCGATAAAACTGTTATCAAGGAATGAATCAAAATGGTTCCTGTTAAAGAAAACATTATCTTTGCAGTCCATTAGAATTCTTTCATTACTTTAAGATGGGAAATCTTGTAGTTACAATAGTAAATACAGTTTATGTGGATAAAGTCACCTCCTAAAAAAAATCATCTCAGTATAAGAAGGAAGTTCTCTTGCGGATTAGGGAGCTCTAAGAAGGGGAGAAATAAGAGCTTGAGAAAAAGATTAATAGTTGAGCATTGCAAGGACCCACACTGGAACTTGTGAAAACTCTCTGGAAAGGGAATAAATTTTTTTTTTTCCTGTTGTTGACCAGGTGAAATTACAGAGGGCTGGTTAGCTCTGGGAGATACAAAGAATGAGGGGGGACCAAAGAGTGATCGAGCATTCAGGAATAAATGACAGGTGAGCTTCAGGGAGGACAGCTGATGGTAACTGATGCTGAAGGGACAATTGGAACTAATCATACTGCCTGATAGATTCTAAATTAGCTGGAACAACTCCGAGAAAAATACTTGGTCACTGCAGGGAACAGCATTGGGAAGGCTGGGCTTCAGTGCAGTCTAGAAAGAAATTGAGGTGTTAGATTGTATTAAGACAAAACAAGTGTCATTACAGGAATTTGTAGTACAGCTTTTCCTGTATTTAAGAGTTCAGTCTCAGCATTCTGTCTCAGAAGGCACATGGGATAATAGAAAAGGTCCTAAAGAGAGCAACTAAACTGGTGAAGAAATGTAAAAACAGTTCCTGGAGAAGTAAACATGAGGGGAAGTTAATGTGGGTAAACATAATAAATGAATGATGGTGAGGTGAGTCCTGCTTCATCTGCATAAAATGACGTGAAAAGGATGCTCCAGTCAAGTGTAGGTAAAAGGCAGCAGACTCAGAATAATGAGTGGAGCAAACTGGACACTCTTCTGAACTAACAGAGTGTTTTCATTCCTCACACTCTGCTGAGAGAAAGGTCCTGAGATAAGATGTTCAGAGCTGACTGCTGCTCCTCCTGCTGCGTGGCCAAACTTCCAGGGCTTCCCAGGGCTCTTGGCACCCCAAGGTGCAGCTGGTCACCAAAGAGCACTCCAGGAATGCTTTCTGATCCTGTTTTTCAGGACCAGGCTTAAAACTGCACCTTGTCCATCTTCTGACCGGCTGAGTGAGCCCTGGGTGTCCTTGTGAATGCAACCAACAGCTCGTGGTGCTGTCCAGCTTTCTGGCATCCCACACCCAGGAATTCAAAGTACTGCTCATTTCTGCCTCTCTGCCCTCAGGTCCTTGTGAGTTGTATCACAGATCCTGTCAGGAGCTCGTGGGCAGGTTAATTACCTTTCATGGTGCAGGGCTTCATTATCACTGCCATCTGTTTAGTGAATACTTGATCTGGACAAGCTCTGGTCTAAGTTCCCTCTGTAATGTACCTTTGATGTTTTGTGTAAACTTTAAAAATGGGCAGATAGATGGCAATAAAATTATCAGAATATCTAGAATCTCACATTCTCTCCCTCAAACGTATCATTGCTCCAATTGCACAACTCAGTAACTGCAATAATTTCTCCTTTTCAGGTCTGGGTACCTTTGTTTAGCCTACAAATAACAGCTGATTTTTGGTAACTTAAGGGAGACTTGTTGTTTTCTGAAATTCACCTCAAATAACTCTGGAAATTTTACACCTTAATATAGATTTCAAAATAATCATAGTAATATTTTTGTTATTTTTCTTACATTTTCATAGGCAGAATGAGCGTGCTTTTACTGGAGGGTTGAAAAACAACGTGGAGAAGACAAGGGCAGCAGATAGGATTGGAAGGTACTCTGAGAGACCCCTCAGCCCACTCAAGTAATTCCTAACTAATGTTTGTCTAATTTGTCCTTAAATACTCCTGTCTGCAATTTAAACATATTAGCAGAGTGGGCAGTAAGAGTAACTCCTTGCAGAACTTCTGTGTTATTTGAAGACTGTTATGACTCCTTGAATCTTGGCTAAGTTAAACAAACCCAGTTCTCTCCATCTTCCCCCTCAGGTGTTTCCAAACCCTTGGCCACCCTTGCTGCTCTCAGCCTGTCCAGCTGACTTGCTTTTTTCCCTGTGTTTGGTGAATTAAACTCCCCACAGAGCTCCAGCCTCAGGGAGGTTGCTTCATATGTGTGACATCTTCATCTCTCACAATTAATTGTGTAATTAGGTGTCCCCCATGCTGTGCAAGCACGACTGATTATTTCTACCCAAGTGCAGTGTATTGCACTTGCTTCCCCCGAGTTGTATCTTATTTGTATCTGCAGTTTGTTTAGGTAAGTTTTGAAGTTTAATCCCGTCCTCCACAATCCCTGTGCATCCTTCCAGCTTGGTATGACGTGCCCATTTCATTGCTGTGTGTTCGTTCCGAGCAGCGCTGAGCTCAGCCGGGGCTCTCTTAGGGCTCTGCTCCCCGCCCGGCTCCTCCGGCTCTCCAGCGCTGCTGCCGCCACTGCTTTAGCCCCGGTGCAACAACTTCATCGGCACTGCGCCAGCTGAGCTCGTTTTTGGCAGTGTCACAAGAGATTGTGTGAAAGGCTTTTCTGAAGTTAATCTAAAACTGATCCTGAGCTCAGAAGCCTATTAACCTGTCCTAGAAACAAGTCAGAGGGACTTTTTGGGAAACTGCTATTTTATAGGTGGGGTTGTTTTTTTTTTTTTTTGCTTGTTTTCATAATTGCAGGGAGTCAGCCCAACTCCACACAGCCTGGGTTTTCCTCATAATGCCCTTTAGAAGTTGCCTTTTTCTGTTGTTAGACGCTTACCTGCCACTCTGATTTCAAAGACAAATTACTAATGCACCTAGGTTTAAACCAAAACAGCACAAAACTTTCCTGTTACTGGATTTGTTTCCCCAGACTAACTCTTTCTACTTATTACTAACATGCTTAGGAAGTACTTTTCATGTTGCTGTTTCCTTGTATATTTATATTTGTAGTTTAGCTTCTGTATTTTGCCTCTAAGTTCCTGCAACCACACCAACATATTAAATAGGACATAACTGGCTTTTATTTCAAAGCCAAGCCATTTTTCATCTTTAATAACATGACCTAATGGTCACTGCTGGGCTGTGATTTCCAAGCAGGCTGTTCACAGTTCCCTGCACTGTGTGCCTTTGCATATTTTCCAGTCTATATACACTGGAGACTGACTCCATTAAAAAGACACTGTGTAAGCTTTTCTCCTGGTGTGTCACTCCCACATATTCCTCCTTGTTCATGCTCAAGGAAATAAACTCAGCTGTAAGAGGGCTGATTTCCATTGGTTATGATATTTTTTGTTTCGGGTTGCCTATTTCCCCCTCTTTCTGATGCAGCAAATAGTTGGTGATAACTAGAAAGAGAAGAGCTGGTGTGTGTACTCAGTGTAAAACCAGCATCTTTTGTTGTACAGTGGTGATTAGACATGAGCTGTCAGCATGTTCCAGTGTTCTACAGTTAACTATCCATTAAAAATAATAATAGGAATAATAACTTCTATTCTACAGGACAGACTGTTTTACAGTCCCTACCTAATGCAGTGTGGAAATGCAGCCCCCACCTGGGGCAGGTGAGAGTCGAGTGGCACAGAGTGTGCCAGCCAAGGCTGGCCAAATGTCTGCAAGAACCCCCAGAGGAATGAAAAAGAAATGGGAAATTTCCTTACAGCCAAACATGGAGCAAATATTTCTGTTCATTGGCTGTGTTGGGGGTGTGGAGTGTGTGGGGGGACGTTCTTTCGTGTCTGAGGGTGATGTGGGTACAGATTCAGTGGCTGCATTCTGGCCCACAGAGGTAATTTCACATATGGCAGTCCCTGACAGCCAAAGAAGTTTTCTGCTCTCTATGACACAAGAGTAAACTTCTTTTAATATTCCTCTCTGTTGACATTTCACTGGCCTGTCTGCAGCACAGAAATGGTGTGACTTAAAAATCAGCTCTTAATGGTGTTGCTTTAGTAGTGTGGAGCCTTTCAGAAGGCCTGATGATGGCAAACTGTGAGTGTTTCAGATGGGTCTGCTCGTTTGTTCGTGTCCACTTTCTGTTGTGCTTTGGTGGCAATAATACTCATAAGCAATAATAGCTGATTTTAATCTGTGATCATTTGCATAGGAAGTTAGATGAGAAAAATGGTATTGCCCAGTGATCTGTGCATCATCATCATCATCATCATCATCATCATCACCATCTGTGCATCTCATCGTTAGGGGTGAGCTTAGAGCCTGAGCTGTAACACCAAGAAAAGGAATGAGCAAATATAGCTGAGCAGTTCTGAAAGATGGGGTCTGATTGGGAAATCCCTGCCCATGAGAATGATTGAGCTCATTCTCCCTCAGAGCAGGAGCTGCTCCTGGTGGTGATGTGGATGTCTGTGTGCTAGAACTTGGACCAGGGCCATCCTTTCTCTTCTGAAAGGTCACCAAAGAGCCATTAAGCAGCAGCAGCTTTCAGCTGCATGTCAGAAGTAGTTTACCAGTCACAAGGCAGCCCTTCACAAAGTTTTAAATTCATCCTGTTACATCAAGAGCAATGTAATAAGCTCTGGTAGTCACGCAGGACACGAGCTATGCTCTTGGATAACACTTAATGTATGCTTTGTCATCCCTGCAACTCCACAGTCTTGGATGGTGCTATTATACTTAAGGAAGAATATGTACCTGGTGAATCACTCCCACTAAATCTGATTTACTTGTAGCAAAGCCTAAAACAAACAGCCCAACACATTCACAGGAGCAAGATGTACGGCTTTTCCTCTGCTATTCCACACACAGGGTAATGACAGTGAAAATAACAGCAAAGGGTGCCGAGGCACCTTGAGGAAAATGACTTGTTGTAATCGTGCCTGACCTCCATCTGCCGCCCGTCCTTCCTGTGTGTTCTGAACAACGGTGGAACCAATGCACATTATTGAAAAACAAACCCCATTCTGTCGCTCCTGAGTGATGGACAGGGCAGGTATTTTTCAGATCTATTCTCTTGCCTCCGACCACCTTTCTCTTACTACCAAAAGAAGGGCAAAAGGAAACATTTATTTGTTTAAAAATGTCTGCCTTGCATTTCTCTTCTGATAACAAAAAAGCCCCGGCGTTTCTATACTATTATTTATTACTGTGCATTGTCTGCTAAGGCTGTGTTTTCTATCATGGGATTCAAATTGCTTCTTGTGCCATCAGCATTTTCCTTTTTCACAATTCTTTCAAGGCAAAATAGAAAATCTATTTCTCTGCAGTAGCAACACTGATCTGGGAAAACTTTATTTAGGGTGAAAGGGAAAATAATGGAGTCAGAATAAGCATCTGCACTAAAAATCTATTTACAACAACAAACCCCAATGTAATCACAAGACAGCATTGTATCTGTTTTAAATTAAGCTCAAGAAGATATAGAAGCATCGTGTGTAATGACCACCAACCTGCCTATTTGCATTGCAGATTAAAAAAATCTGAAGATGTAGTAATGAGGAGCCAAAATGAAAAGACAGTGTGTTTATGGCAGACAGTATATTTATTTTGCAGAAAGGCTGTGTGAAGGCAGTGCCTCTCTTGTAGTGATAAAACTTGGAGTGCATTTAAAGCTAAACAAATGCATTTCCATTCAGGGCTATTGCACAGGAGACCACATAAATAAAAATACAAACACTGCTTTCCTCATTCACACATACAGTTACATTTAATGACACGATGACTTCCAACATGAGGAGAACCAGCAGGGTCTGGCCTATAAAAATTACTCTTGTTTGCAGCCTGCCTGTTCTTTAAAGGTTGGCACCAAGATTTCCTTTCCTGCCTTCTGCAGCAGCAGCTCTGATTTAAGGACATGCTGACTTCCTCCCTCCAGCCCCTCATTCCCCTTCCACGGGACTTCCTCAGCTGTGCCAGCACAAGAGATGGTGGGGCCATTTGGCAAACCAAATGTGGGAAAAAACCCACATCCAGTACCCTGAGCTCCTTCCACAATGGCAGTGCAGGAGAGGAGATCCAGGGAGTTCAGTGAGTGCTCCTCATCCCGAGACAATAAAAGCACTCATGGCAGATGGCAGTCAGGCCACGGCAGATACCAAAGCAGGCTCTGGTTTCCAGTGCCAGATCCCTCCTCTAGTGCAGTAAATCTTTCAGTGATACAGTGGTCAAAAAAAGGAAGGACTATTAAAACTGATCATCTAGTTTAAAAAGCAATATTAAATTGTACATATTCCAGCATCTTCTGAATTTTGAGTGAGCCTGTTTGCATAAATGTAGCATTTACAAAATTCAGCTATGGCAGGAACTGACAGGTTTACGTCAGACAGATTAAACTTTCAAGTTTTCCCTTTTTCACAGGTAATAAGAAATGATAAGAAATTCTGTCCACAATGCAAGAGGAAAGGAGGAACATAAATTGCAGTGCAATTAGCTTCTTTTTCCTCTCTTCTGTGAATACCCTGCTAATGGGTAGCACTCAAGCTGCTGGAATCAAAGGCAGTGGTACAGGGCTGTGTTCTGAAATCATGTAACTGTGTGCTTAACTTACAGACATGAACAGAGTAAAAGCTGAAAATGCTGAGGCCGCTTACACTTAATCTCTAGGATGTGCTCAGTATTTTGCTGATCAGGGCTGAGTACTGAGCCCTTACAGGGGTGAGTGCCAGCTGATCTGCTTAGGAGAGGCTCTAATGGAAATTTCATTTTTCCTTTCATTTAAAATTCTGTCAACAGTATGTCCTTGCTGGCCCCTGCAGGAAGAAGTGTATCTAGATAATGCTTCATTGTTGCTGCAGCAAATGGGCTGTAAAGTAAATGTTCTAATTAGTCTTTGAGTCATTAGGTTGGGTGTAGCTTGTCCAGCAGAATTGTAGCTGCTGTGTGGAGATCCTTTTACTCTTCTGGGCACCATGCTGGAAGGAAACCAAAGTCCTTCTGCCTTTCACAGTTTCTTTTTGCTTTAAGACTGTTGTGACTCAATAGTCACTCTTTTGCTGCTGATATCAAGGGGGGAATCCCTACTTTTGTTTTATTTCCAGTTTTGAGGTGAGAAGAGAGGTTGGTATTCCAGAAATCACATTTAGCTTCAATCTTTGCCTTGAAGATTTCAGGTGCAGTATATGCATTCTGCTTCAGATGATCATTTATGCAGATGAAAAATACTATTTCTGCCCCCTGTTATCTTTTTTAAATGTCAGACGTGGGCATGTTTTGGTGATCTAAGAGACTTTTCTGGGGCCCTCGAATGAACTAGTGCTGGTACTAACAACTGTACACACTGACATGGCTGTGTCACCTCCAGAACCTCTACATCTGTTTCTAAGTCCTGCCTAGCTCTGAGTACCCCAGAGAGCTCTGAGATGGCATCAGAGCAAACAGGGTTGAGGTGGCTTCCAAATAGAGAAGGAAGAAGAAATAAATGTATAAAAAGTGAACCCTTGTGCAAGAGAGAATTGCAAATGGAATTGGGATGTCCAAGATCCTCAATGTGTGAAATATCTGAGGCCATTAGGAAGACAAACACACTGTAGTAAATCAAGGAAGAAAGAAAATAGGGAAGCTTGAGGTGAAATTCAGTGTGTTGGTAATTCCAGGTTGGTTTGGTGGTTTGCAATTTGTCTTCCAGCATGAAAATGCTTTGAGGCTCAAGTCTATTCTGGCAGCTCTTCCAATTAAAGATCTTATTGAAAGGAAAGTGAAAAAATGCTCTCATCTATCATGTTGGCTGTAGACTTGGTTAGTTCCCTCCAGAAGATTGTACAGGCACATGGAAGTCCTCAGGAAACAGCCTGGCAAAGGACCTTTAGTGTCAGCTCTGTGTGCTCTGCAGTTGAGGAACTCACACTCACATCTCACTAAGAAACTGCTAGGAGATTAAATAAACAGTCAAGCAAAGCAGAACTGCCCTGCAGGAGAAGTGGCTTTTGGAACAATAGCACTGTGGGGGTTCCTGTGCTGCTGTTTCACCCGATCTTGTCTATTGACATGTTTGCCTCGGGTTTTATCTGCGCCTTGACCACGCCCCAGCAGAGCTGGGGGAGCAGTGACAGTGCAGAGTGACATCCAGAGTGATCTGATCTGATGTGATCTGATCTGATCTGCCTGGGAAGCAGAGTCAGCTCAGGTGCAATGCTAATGCAGAACAACATCCAGGGTGATCTGATTTACTGGCCCAGACCCGGCATCAAGGTTGGCTTAATGGCAAAAACGGCCCATCTGCAACTGGTGCTGTCGGTGGGGCCGCACTCAGTCTCGGGGATGGCTCGTGGCTGCTGCTTCCTGTGTGCACAAGATGGGGGTGTGATGAGTCTATTACCATTTATCATGCAAATATACATTTAGGGACCTTATAAAACTGCCTGAGTTGTTGCATCTGTGGACTAACTGCTCCTTGATAGCATTGGTGGCGTAGTTAAAGGGCTGTCTGAAGTGCACGTCGTTAACTTGATTGACTGCAGCAGCTCCCAAGGTTTATCATACCAGTGCAGGTGTTGAACCGGAGTGTGGGGATAATTCTAGTGGTGGGAACAGAAGAATGGGAGCTTGGAAATGTCATGGAGTCTCTCACTGGTGTATTCTGAGTCTCTCTTAACCTCGCTTCTCACCCTTCTCACCGAGGTATTTGAAGTGAGAAGTAAATGTCAGCAAAGGCTTTTAGAATCTTGGATTTTGGGTGCTGCAGAAAAGCAAAGTATTTCACAAGCATTCAAAATCAAATATCTCCATTTAGGAAATAACAGTTATTAATTCTTTCAGTCAAACTACTCAAAGCTTTTATTCTCATGTAAGCTAGTAGTCTACAGACTATTTAAATTAAAAAAAAACACCCCAACACACCAAACAAACCAACACACTGAGTCTTTATTAGAAGTTTATTATAAGAGCTCCTAAACTTTGCCAGCAAAATTGCACTTTTTGAAGAAAAATGGCAGGTAGGTACTCTCAATGAAGAGATACTGGCTAACTGCATTAAAAACAAATAATAGTGGACTAAGTGTGGAGTGAAAGCTCCAGCCCTTGCCAAATGCAACTCCTTCCCATGGAGTTCCTGAACTCGCAGCATCTGAGAAAAACAGTTTGGAAGGGACCTCTGAGGTCCAGCATCCTCCCCCACACAGGACTAACATCAGATCAAAGAGTGCTCAGCAGTTTGTCCTGTCAGGTTCTCAAAATCTTCAAGGACTCAAAAATCTGTAAAAATAAAGAAAGTAAACATATTTTGGAGTCAGATGCTTAAAAGTTTAGGCTTTAGAAGTCAGTGAGCAACTGTTGATTGAAGGAAACAAGAAAACAGAGATGGCCTTTCTCTCTCTCTCTCCTTTCTCTCTCCTTTCTCTCCAGGTGCAGGCAGTCTCTTTGAATCTGTAAATATTTTCTGAATAACTGTCTTTTAGTACTTAAATAGTAAAAAGAAAAAAAAATAATTCAAAACAATAAAATTGGAGCAACTTCTGTCTCTCTTATGTTTCATTTCCAAGCTAGATTTTAAAGCACAGCACCTTTTTATGAGTGCCATACATAAACATTTTCAAGTTAGGGTAAAGAATGGAAACACACAGAGAGTTTTTATTGTAGTTGCTGCTAAGGATGTTGCTGTAGTAAATAAAGTACCATTAATATTTTTAGAATGGCATTCCTGAAGTATCTTATATGATATTTCTTCTCGACTGCCTTTCTTTAGCTGAAAAAAGGCAAAGTGGTTCTTAAAAACACATGTGGCTCTACCTCATCTATTATGTATACAATTTTGTCAGGAGATAATTAAATTTAATTATATGAATTTTATGTATCTAAAATAAATACTTAATTTTTATACTAAATATAAATTAAATATAAACTCTCTGAACTGAGTTAATTTGAGTATTTTTGAATTTTTTTTAAGTGGACTTTACTGCCTTAGAATAATGGTTATAATTATAACATAAAACTCCCAAAAGACACAAATGTGCTTGGAGTTGTTTATTTCGAACTGAAAGCTTGTAGTTACAAAGCTTGGCTTGTGCACGTGGGTGGATCACGAAATTATTTATCAAATTATTTCAAATAATGAATGAGGAGATTGCAAATTGTTCACAAATAATTCAAATGAAAAAGGATTGCAATAATCAAGTAAATAATTCGTTGTGAACCGTTTGCCCAGCTCAGTTCTAACCAAATTCTTGCAGTGTCAAGAGTGGACAGACATGGATGTTTGGGATCCACCCAGATTGCTTTCAGGTGGCTCCAGCACAGCATTCCCTGGAATGGGGTATTTCCCAGAATTTGCCTCTACTTTCCCTAAATTGCTACATTGTGCTGCATGGGCTTTGGTCATGGGGAAGATCACCAGAGTGAAACGAGGGCACCTGAAAACTGTAAGACAAACAGTGACTAAAAGTCATTTAAGGAGCAGTAAATATGGATAATATCTTTTAAAGCAGTTTCGAAGCGAGGCACATTTTAATGAACTGTGGAGCACAATAAATGGGTTTTTAAGTAGAAGGAGAGGACAGAGATGGATGGGGGGAAAAAGGAGATGGAACTGAGGAAACAAAATGGATCAGGAATGAGCAAAATTATTCTGCCACGCTGTGAGGAGGAAGAGAGCAAACCTCAGGAGAGCCAGTGCCATCAGAGCTTTGAGAAAGGCACTCTTCCTTTGCCAGGCAGTGTAGGCCCTTGTCAGCCACTGGTATTTCAAGCATAATATGGGGGAAAAATAGTTGTTGTTGTGTCTTCCCCTTCCCTCTTCACTTGATACGTGCAGGGACAAAACCTTCACTCCTAAAAGATGCATTTATCTATTTACTTATTTCCTATGTTACCTGTTAAAAGTCGATGTACAGTTACATTTGGTAATTTATTTCACCGTGAAACGTGCAGGGATCTGTTTTCTCCCATGGAATATTTAATGTTATATGAACCTCTACTCTGCTCTGCTCATGAACTAACCAAGAGGGATATCAATTATCTCCTGTTGGCCATGATGTGTATAATTTCAGATGACAAAGGCACAGTTGAAATGTGAGTCTCTTCGTATTTCCACTCTATCCATTCATAGGACATTGCTAAAACCATTATGAAAAAAATACAAGGGACTCAGGTATGAATGAGGTATCACCAAGTTTACTGTACAGCAAATGATTTTTTGCTACAGCTGCCCACAAAATAGCTTTTTCTTTTGTGAAACATCTGAGTCCAACCCTGAAAAATATGCATTGAAATCCTTGGTTTGAGGCAGGACCAATCCAGCCGTTCTGAAGAGTCCTGGATGGGGCACTTTGGACAAAAGTATTTTAGTTTTCAAGACTAAATGCTGTGGGAGGTGGGGTTTTTTGTTGTTTGTTGGTTTCTTTGTTTGTATTTTTCCTCCTTCCTTTCAGGCAGCAGTGGCCTTTCCCCAGAAAACAAACACCACTTGCAATTTTGGAAAAACGGGGTTGTAATGTTTAAATTAATTTTTGTTTAAATTTTCACCTGCAACGCCATAAATGTCAATTCTGCTGCAGAAACAGAGATGAGACTTTGTCCTCCCTTGTGAGACCTGTAAAATGTGCAGACAAAAAAAATGTTTGTAACGTTTTCAGCAACCCAGCAGTCGAGCAAACCCTTCCTTAAATTTTGTTCTGTAGAAATAAGCAGGTGGTAAATGTTTTGTCTTTAAACACCTTGATTGTTTAGCATGCAGGATTTTAGACATGTCAGCTCCGGTTGTTTGATTTATACCTTTGACCTATCTCTAATTATTTTAACCTTACAATTTGCATAAATCCAATCTCTGCTGTCAGACTTGGAAGACAACAGAAATCCCCTTATGCATTGTGATTCACTAAAGAAATTAGAGGTGTGATGCTGGGTGGGCTTTTTCATTTGACCCTTTCCAACTTCTTCTAACTTTGAGGCACTCCAGTGAATTTTTCACCTGCTCAAAATAAAATGTGCAGGGGACAGGTTACTGCTGGGAGCTGCCTTGTGTTATGGAAAGGTTTTTTGCCTCCTCCTGGCCAAGGGGATCGATGCCTGCCTGCAGCATCTGTGCTGTAGCCGAGCTGCCCAGCTCAGGGGGGAGCTCTGGGCTGGGGATTTCGGGCAGTTCGGGTCAGAGGCTGCTTTGTTTCAGTTTAATATCACCTATCGAACTTAGGGACTTGATTTTCAAATTGCAAACCCTGACTCATCGGGCCCTAGGGAATTCAGGTGTTTTAGACCTGGAGTTTTGGTTCAAGCCCACTTTGAGCTGTGAGGATGCAGCCAGACTGCTATTGGCACTCGGCTCTGTACGAACTGACGGGTTTCTCTGAGGGCTTAATGGCCCTTTCTGGCTTTTCTCAGCTTCCTGGAGCCAAAATGAGCATCTTTCCTGCATGGTGGTGAAAAGATAGGCAACGTTTTGTGTGAAATGGCAGTTTTAGACTTCCAAAATTTAATCCTGTGGAAGAAAGTGTTTTGAGAACAGAAATGGTGGCCTTATCAGGCACAGTTTCATACACAAGATTGAAAAGTTTATTTAGTTGGCATTTGCCTGGTGCTTTACCTCGGTGCAAGAGGGTGGTCAGTACTTCCTCACCTCACAAAAACGTGGTGACAGGACTTGGTATGTTAAAGGACATGGAGCTGGGCTGATGTTGCAATAATGAAGGCCATTACTATCTATTAGCTCAGATGGATTAAAAGGTTAAACCAGTTTCTGGTGAAAATTAATTACCCTGAGAATTCAGTTAGAAGTGTTCTTTGATGTCTGGCATTTGCATGTCTGTGATGAGGAATAGGTCACCTGCGATGTGCATAAACTCTCAAGGCTTACTGGAAGAGGAGGAGCAAAGTTCCCCTGCTAATCTACTTCTCCTGCTTAAGGATGACTTTCCTACTGATGTGGAGGAAGTCACAGCTCACTGATGGGATTATCTGCAGGCTGACTAATACTGGGCAGGAATTAGAAGCATCTTCGTGGCTTTGTTTAGTGATAGTCTCACTGTCCTCCTCAGCTGGAGCAAGGAACACTCCGTCCTCTTTCATTCTGCTCTTGTGGTGATGCTGGGGAGAAAACTGAGAGTAAATGCCATGCATTTTAGTTCTTCCCTGCCTTGTTCTGTGTCTCTGTTTCGAGGGGCAGTGTGACACATTGGCAGGGGATGTCTAGCACAGTTTGGGAGTGACCCAAGACCTGGTAGTATCTTTACATACACACACTCCTTTGTGGAGGGAAGAAAAGCACCTGGATTATGATGACCTGTTAAAATAAACGCTTTGAAAATGAGGTCAGTGCAACACAGCTAGGAAATGACTTGAAGTGAACATTCATTTCCTTCAAGGCAGTAAATGTTACCAGTCTGTAGTTACTGCCTTTCTGACAGAGATGCCCATGAGGTGGCAATGCCCTTCTCTTCACAGCTCCTGATGGTCACTCAGCACACTGGTTTGGTTTCAGAGCAGCCTCAAAGATGTCAAGAATCCACAGTGCAAACCTCTCCAGTCTGCTCAGTTTCTCTGCAGCCTCTGCTGGCTTCAGCATGAGAGTTAGTCATGGTCACAACACTCAACCTCTCCACAACATCAAAACATGGTTAATAGTCTTTTTCTATGTCCTTTTTAATTGTTTAGAGAAGCCTAAATCTTTAATTTTATCTGCTGTACGGTCAGGCATTTTATGAATTGTTTTCATTTATATGGGGAAGAGAATCTGAGAGATCTGGCATATCTTTAAATATTTTACTCTGAAAAATCACTGTAAGGACCAGCTGAGCAGGTATCACATTTGGTGCCACTTCCTGCCCTTTCAGACTCTACTCAAGGCATCGTCAGAGTTCACATCACTATCCTATGCAGCCCACTATATGTTTTAAATGATGTACTTAAAATTTAACTGGAAAATTTAAAAATCATAGAATCATTGAATTATTTAGGTTGGAAAAGATCTTTAGTATCAAATGCAACTATAGATCAACCATAAATGGATAAAATAGTCTTTTCAGTTTTAAGCAGCAAGATGGACTCAGCAATGGGACTCTGCAGTCCTACTACCTCTAGAAGAGCTCTGTGAATTTTTAGCAGTCTTGTATGCTTGACTTTGTCTGTTTTTAAAGTTTTGCTGCTGTCTCTGGTAGTAGACATGCTTACAGATCAAAAAAACCCCTGGATGAGGAGTGAGTCATTGTGTGCTCTCTATGTTAGACTGCTTTTCAAACTTTAGAGTGAGCAACTCATTAATTTCACTTTTACTGGTCTCTTCTCATGCACTTCATACATATAAATCTCTAAAAACCCCACAGTTCAGATTGATTGATACAAACCAAATTCCGCTTCAAGGTAAAATTTGGCTGAAGTATCTCTTAATGCGGGCATATAAGTGTTCCCTGCTTTCTTTACACTCTGGGATATTATGTCTTTCATGGTCACCTATTTGAACCTCTCAGCCCTCTTAAGGCAATCTGAATTGAAAGTTTAAATGTAATAACTAATTTGTAAGCCCAAGATATCAACTGATTACTCCAGTGTCTCGGTTTAAATGAGACACAGGTTTTTTGCTGAGGATGAGTTATGAGGGAGATCCAAACTCCTCCCTCTAAGCAGTTGTAAAATCTGAAATTAAGAGGTTCCAATTGAGGGGGGAAAAAAGTGTGGAAAAAAGAAAAATAACAGCCCTTTATTAAAAGATATATGTGTATTGGCAGAAACAACGAAAGAAAACAAGTAAAACAACCAAACAATACTCCTATACCACAAATAATCCCCTTCAGAACAGACCAATAAACAAACAAACAAAAAGGTAAAAGGTTCAGTTGTGCCCTTTGGTGCAATTCTCACCACAGTCAACAGGGGGCACTATTGGATCACCAGAAATGCAGAGTTTGTAGTGACCTGTGCCAGTCACCAGGCACCTACTCTGACCTTGTTCCAGCTCCAGCAGCCACCTGAACTCCTCCCCTGCAGTTTCTCAGGAGATGAGAGGGAAAAAAAAAGTAAAAAGGAACTCCTCACCCTTCCCCAAAAACAAGATTCTGAGGGCCATTAACTAGGAATGTGGCCTTACCAGCAACTTCTTTTGTGTTACTTAACTGTCCATTTAACATCCTCTCCTTGCAGTGGGCAGGGGGAAGGGAAAAATTCCTGCTTAGTTTCTAAGAACCAGCAAAATCATGACATACAGTTACTCTGAATGGGGCCAAAATCAGTGTTGGAGTAATTCTTATGATGACAGGATAGACCTGCAGCCGTGTTTAATCTTAGTCCATTATTGCTGCAGAAGTTTTAGATTCCTTGTGGGGCAAGAACACGAGGGTCTTGCCTTTCAAAGAAAACAGAAACAGAGCACCCAGTGGGCTCTGTGCTTGCAGCACTTCCCACAGCTCTGCCTTTTGACCTTTGTGTAAATGGAATGGCCATTCCACATCACTGAAACCATGTGCACAGAGCAACTTAAAATGTTAGATACCTGTGGGCCAGTGATGCCAGAACAATGTGCAGGCAACAAAGAGGAAGGTGATTATGCAAAGCAAGAGTTACCATCTCAAATGAACGAGTCATGAATATTTTCCTTTCGTGACACTTAGCAGAAATGTCAAGCTTTGTGAGCAGTTTGGATCTGCTACATCCAAACCTTTCCACCAGCCAAAATAGTCTGTAATTAACTAATTACCTCTGTTCTCTCCATTGTCTTCCACTGTACAGGAAGCCTGACTGGGAGGGAGGATTTTATTAGCTGACCTGGTGGTTAAGCTTTGAAGACACAACTTTGGAAAAGTTATACTGAATTTAGTTCAGTAAGTGCTGTGCACTTACCTTACTAAGTGCCCACTTACTAAAGTGCACAGCATTAGAATAAGGACTGTAATTCATTACCCATAACTTGTAACTCAGCTCTGAGCACCATCTCCCTTTGGTTAAGGGCTCTGGCTTTATGCAGCTCTTTCATTTCTGGGTCCACTCTTTATAGATGTAACATGGCCAAGTGCAGTGCTACTGGGGTGAGCTGGGGCTTGTAAATTGAGGATCTCTGGACTAGTGTTGCTGAGCATCTCTGCTTGCTGTACAACTAAAGAAAAGAGTTTGTGGCTAAATTAATCCCTACTGTAATTCTAATAAGGAGAATGGAGCCAGGCATGCATGTACTGCTAAGTGGATTTTTTTTCCTACTTCCTATTATTAAAGTCTATGATGCCACTGCAGAAAAGGGAAATAAAAGTGGCCGAGGAAGAAATAAGGGTAAATGGACATCTGGTGACTTTGTAACTCCCTTGTGCTGTGGTAGAGCAGTGCAAGTGTGCTGAGAAAAGAGCAGTACATCACGAGGATTTCGGCTTTTATCTGGAGAATATCCCTTATCCATAAAGATCATGAAGAGCTGTACACTCATGGAAGTGTGAATAACACTGGGAAGTCCTCCTGGCCAGAGAGGTGAAAAGGCAGTCACTGGGCTGGGAAAGGGTAATTGACTGATGGCTTCTGTGACCCTGCTAGTCAGAGAGAGAAGGACCTTGTCAGTCAGACAAAAATTACTGCTTAAGAACGAGCCCAGAAGTTCAGTCACATAGCTCCAATTATTAGTTAGGTCGGAGCATTTTAACCCTGCATGCAATGCTTTAAAAATGCAGGCAGACACAGAGCCAGCAGCAGTTTGAAGGCATTTATGCCTTTAATGAGAGACATCCTACCTGCTCGTGTCCTTGCTTTCAAAGCACAGTTAGGGAGCAGCGGGAGGGGAGGGAAGATGGTGAAACCCAGGGAGCCTCTGCTTCCTGCAGTGCTGACAGCGCTCCACAGAGGCACCCTCAGGTAGGGGGTGGGATGTGTGCCTGGGAAGAAGGCTGAAGGTCACTGCTCCAACCCTTGTTTTCACACTGAAATGCAAAAGGAATTGCTCCAGTCTTACAGTGGCTGGGAGCAGATTTTGGCACTGCCTTCCATTTGTGGCCCTCCCTGTCGTACGATGAAAGCTGTGCAGTCCTGCAGAGTCTGAATGACCTTTGCGTCTCGAGTTCGGGCAGGTTTTTGTGTCTGAACTTCTAAGGCTTTCTTTGCTGCTAATCTTATGTACAGAAATAGAAACTGTTCCTGGCATGTAAATGCACCTGCCCCAAATCAAAGTCTGAATTCGACTTCTGGGAGACATCAGGAGAGCTCCTTTTTGTTGCTGTTCTGTTGTGCAGGAGCTCTGAATACACTGGCTTGTGGATTTTGCCCAAGGAAGATCTCAGAAGACTCCTGTGGAGTTTTGTTATTGTCATCAAATGCATTTAAAAGAAAGAAAACAACTTGCTGTGTTTTCAGGCAAAACTAACACATTTTATTTTTGTTCCTTGAAGGCTGTTCAGAAGGGGGCATGTACTGTTCCAACTGAGTGGAACTTTCCTGATGTGTTTCATCACTTTCTGATTCAACATTTAAGTCTTTGGAAAAGTTGCTTAAAGCATCGAGGTACCTCTGCTTTTTTTTTTTTTTCTTCCCATTTGAAAGGGAATTTCATTTCTTTAAAGTGTCAGCAGGTATTTAGAGTACAGCCTTTCTGTAAGGAGAACAAACCCTTGTTATGTGTGATTTATCTGTGGGACGTTCCTTCATTTGTCATTGGAGAGGCTGTAGTGGTGTGAGCTAAGACCAGTTGTCCTGGTGAAAGGCTTGTTGCTGGCCAGCTGTGGAGAGAGGCAGAGCTGGGTTACAACACAGATGAATCCATTTAGGGTAATTTGAATCTGATTTCTTTGACTATTTGGCCTCAACTACTCCTGACTGGCCGTGAGCACAAGTGTAGAAACATGTCCATCTCTGCCATGTGAGCATGGGTAAGTGTTAAACAATGTCTTTGTCTCGTGTTTTGAGACTGATTTTTTTGTGGTTGTTTCCAGAGATCAGACAAAGGCTCTGATCTGTGACTGAGCACATCAAGCCAGCCAACCTCTCCTTTGATTGATTTTTGATATTTACAAATGTTGTGGGACTGCAGATGTGTGTTATGAGCTGTATCCTATGGGCTTGCTTTTACAACTCTGAACAGGAGGACTGTATAATAAGAAGGGCTTTAACTTAGATAAACAGATTTGTAACAAAGTAAAAAATCCCACCATAATACAAAGTTAGAATCTAACAAGATAGTCTTGTACCACTTGTCTCGGTCTCATAATTAGCACCTCATCCTTTCTGGACCTTGTGCAGAGTCTGCAGGAGACAGTTCCTGTGGTGCTGTGGTGGGCTGGCCCTGGCTGGGTGCCAGGAGCCCACCCAAGCTGCTCCACCACTGCCCTCCTCAGCTGGCCAGGGAGGAGACAATGGAAGGAAAGGCTCAAGGGGAGAGATCACTCTGTTACCATCACGGGCAAAACAGACTCGGGGAAGTCAGTTTAATTTATCACCAATCAAATCAGAGTAGAATAATGAGAAACCCAACCAAATCTTAGAAACACCTTCCCCTCACTCCTCCCTTCTTCCCTCGTGATTTTCTCCACCTTCTCTCCCCCAGCAGCTCCGGGGGATGGGGAATGGGGGCTGCAGTCAGTTCATCACAGATTGTCTCTGCTGCTCCTCCCTCCTCCAGGGAAGGATTCCTCACAGTCTTCGCCTCTCCAGCGTGGATCTCCCATGGAGTCACAGCCATGTTTTGGGAATCCACCTGCTGTGGTGTGGGCTCCTCCACGGGCTGCAGGTGTGTCTGTGCACCCTGATGATCCTCCATGGGCTGCAGGGCCTTAGCTCCAATGCCTGGAGCACCTCCTGTTCCTCCTTCTACACCAACCTTGGTGTTGGCAGAGCTCTTGCTCTCACAAATCCTCTCTCCTCTGTCCAGCTGCAGTTGCTCTTTTTCCCCCCCCTTTTTAAATAAGTGTTCCCAGACTTTCTACCACTGTCACTGGTGGGCTCAGCCCTGGCCAGCAGTGGGTCCATCGTGGAGCCGGCTCTGTTGGACATGAGGAAGCTTCCAGCAGCTTCTCACAGCAGCCAGCCCTGTGTCCCCCTCTCTCCCCCCCAAACCCTTGCCATGCAAACCCAATACACGTGCAAATAGGTCAAGACTCAGCCTGGCATCATTGTTATTGATTTGTATAGGCCTGACATTCCAAGGAGCTGATGAGTAGAGAGATAATACCCTGTGCTGTTCAGAGTATAAAATATATGTCTTCTTTTTTTTCCTGAAGTGGAGCTGAATAAAGACTGTTTATTTTTCACACTCCTTAAATGAGCAACACAGTGATTGACTGTAGCTATGAGGTGTACATATCCTATTGAAACAAATTATGGGGAAAGAGTTGTATAATTCACTCACTGATGTGAGCTAAGTTCATCCAACACTGTCTCAGTGACTGACTGATATTGCTGTTTAGGAGATGTGACATTTAAAAGTTTAATCATGATCCTGCAGCATTCACTGGCTCATTCTAAACTGTGGAATAAGAAATGGGGCATTTGGCATGCTTTCAGGCACACTGCTATCTGCTGCAAAGCACTCAGTAATATTTCTAAATGCATGGATCAACCTTTTCATCTATTGATCTCAAAATGTTTTACTGAGTTAAGTAAGAATCATCACCCTTCCTATTGAAAAAAAAAAAATAAAAGAGAGAGAGGGATGAAGAACTTTTGCAAAGTCTGTTTCTTCTGATCACATGTGGAGCAGGAGAGCAGTGTCCAGCCCTTCTGTGGTTTAGGACAGGCTTTCAGGGGCTGAGCTTTCAGGCTCATGTTGCCTGCAGGGAGACTTGAATCACTCCCAAAATGCCAGCTCTGTCCTGAGTGTTGTAGGTGGTTGCACAGGTGAGGACAATGTGCCAAATGTGCCTCTTAGCCCCTCTTTTCAGATTTTATGTTTGTTTGGGAATTTGAGCAGTAAATCGCAGGGGGGAAAGGAAAGAAAAAGTAAATTGTGTGATGTTATTGAATTTGGCCTTATTTCAGACCTCAAACAACAATACTGAACTGGGGGAGAACAGCTTTAAAGTATGGGAATGTCAATGCTGTTGTGCACGTGGCTTAAATTACTTTTCCCAATGAAGAAGAAACATGGAAATGTATTCACATCTTTTCTCTGTCTTCAGTGATCTGACATAAATTTGAATTCACAGTTGCAACTTCGGGAGTTTCTTTTTCCCCTCCAATCTATTAATAAAATGTTACCGTTAACTGAGGTTTATCTGAGGTATTATAGGGACTATTTTACATGGGCAAAAGCACATAGGCTGTTGGGAAGGAGATTGCTTTTGCTGAATTATCTGGGAGATTCTGAAAATCTCATTGTGTATGATTCAGGCTCAATTTAATCTTCTTTTAAGAATAAGGCAAAAAAAAAAAAACAAAAACCACCACCCCACACACATAGGAGAATAAATACTAATATCCTTTGGACCCTTACTCAGTGTTTCTCTGAGTGAAAGAGGGATGCTGGTATTAAACTTGAGGTTGTGTTTCCTTAGTTTGGTCTTGATCCTGACCTGTCCCAAATTGTTTCCTGGCCTTCTATGGTTAGTGCTCTTCCCTTCCTTCAATTCTGGTGCAAAACTGGGATGTTCACCTCATTTGACAATACAGATTTAGTGGGCAAAAAACAGGAAGCAGAAGGAGAGAAGACAAAAAAAATCATCGTGTTGAGAGGCTCTAAACAAAACCTTCAAACCAAGTTTTTAGCACTTGCTGTTCCCAGTATGTGTTGGTAGTGATTGCATACCTGTCACAGTCAGTGTGTCACACACAGTGAGGAAATATTCCCCATGTTATACAGATGAGGAACTGAGTGGAAATGGAGATATTAAAGAGAGCCTGCAGATGAACCAGGAGTCGAACAAGGTTCAGGGAAAAAGAGCTTTTATTCAGTGCTCCCTAAAAACACTCTCCTCCCTCATTTTATTTATGCTTTTCAGTTCTTTCTAGCTGGATGTTTAACCTGCTTTCCCTTTTCTGTATCATTTGCCCTTCTGCTATTTTCCAGAAATCAAAAGCTTTGCTAGTCCTGGTAGCCCATGGACCCACCAGAGAGACCCTTTGCAGTGTGGACTGTTTGTCAAGCAGCTGCCTCCTGGGGGGAGTGAAAGGTTTATCCTGGGGTGATAAACCCACGACTCGAGCAAAAAGAGTGGAAAAAGGGAGATTCAGTGAGGAGACTTTGTCTACTGGGCTCTTGTGAACTGGCATGATAAAGCCATATGCAGGGAAAGCTTAATCCCATCTATTATGCAGAGATTAAAAGGGACTTCAGCTTCCTTGTCAGAGAAATGATGGATGAAGACTTCTTATTTATGCATTTGCTCAGTGAACTGTTGAGATGCAAGCCCAGGTAGAATTTAGGATGCTAATTTCTGAGCAAGTCCATTACACAGGTGAATCAAACAAAATCTGCTTCCTTAGTAGACTCTACAATGCTTCTTAGTGAAAACAATGTTCAATACTCTAAACTACTGTCTGTGCATATGCAGAGAATTGGTTATTTAAGAGGGGAAAATGTTCACTCATGGTTTCCTTTCTGGACCCAGCAAAATTCCCACTCACCTAATCTTTTATTTCTCTGAGCTCTGTTAGCTTGTCCAGCACTAATATTCTAATGAAAGTTATAGTCAGGGAAGTTTTATGTACCCTTTAATGCTGAAGTTTCCATTGGCACTTCCTTTCTCACCCTGTTACCTTCTCTGTCTCTATGTGTGAAAAGGTGTAATTCAGCTTTTGCTGTTACTGGTGCAGAGGAGGGGAGTGACAAAACAGGCCTGTTCTATCATGTTCTCAGTTGAATAATTTTCCCCTTTTGTTCACTATTGCCCCATCCTTTCAGAGAAAGAACTTCACCTACATCCAGCTCAGAGTAGTCTTATGTTTCTGTTATATTATCCACCCATTCAGAAATCATCTGCCTCAGGAACACTTCATCAGCAGAACTCCCTAGGTTGTGCACATTCAGCTTCAAGTGGCATCACTATTTTATTTATTTATTTTAATACCATTTTTTTCCTAGTAATTAATGTACCTTTAGACTTGCATTTGTATTTTTATACAGCTTAAAAATTTCAGAAGAGCACACACGTCCTGGAAACAAAATTCCTTTCTGCACTGCAGGCCTGCCAGTCATTCATATCTGTGCAAAATAAGTGCAGCATAAACAAAGTGCCAGGGCTGATTTGACATCAGCTGTGCAATGCATAAATAAGGTGCAAAGCAGGGAATGACTGACCACAGGAAGTTTATAGCAGCTTGCTGGGTAGGTACAGAAGTGTGGAAATTCTGGGTGCCAATAACTTCATGTACATGGGTTGTGCAGGAATACATTATTTCCTGCAGGTACACAGTATTTCTGGCACACATGTCACGGTTTCCTTTCTCCATTAACTCTCTGAACATATGAAATGGATGGCTTTTGCACCACCTGCACCTGGAGGATGTATGGGGTGGCAGAAGATGCCATGTCTGATAGAAAAAGATAAAAGTATTGGAAAAATAAGCCATTTCTTAAAATCCAATCAAAGCTGATTTCTAGTGGAAACAGTAAAGGAATATCTCAGCATGTTTGTTCTTGAAAGTATTCTTACTGGAGAGATTGGCTGTGTTAACCCTGAGTTATGGTCCAGGCACAATTTAGAGCAATCCCTGCACAGCTTTGTCTGGATCTGCATTCCATCTACTCCCGTGCTCCGTGTCTAAGGAATTGCTTTCTTTTTTGTTCTGGAAGTTATCAGTCTTTTCTGGAGTGGCTGAAGACCACCCTAAAACACAACAGAGAGTGCTTAATTTTTTTCTTTAATCCACATTAGTCTAGATGAATCTGTAAAATGTTTTAGATGAATTTAGTAGAAAGGTGTGGGCTTTTGTTGAATCAGAGTATTCTGCCCTGGGATAGGACTTGGTCATGGAGAGCTCATGACACGTATGAATAGCCTTTGGAATGAGGACCAAATTTCTTACCACATCATAATGCTGGAATGCAAAGATTAAATAACACAAGTGTTTTCAGGATAAATGTTGAATTGTAGCTTTTTCCTACCAAACTCTTGATATTGGGGAAATAAAGCAAACTGTGCTGCAAGTTAACTCACCTTTCAGGTTCTCTTCCAGTGCTAGTGGTAGCTGCAATTTGGATAGTGAAAAAAAGGGCACCTTAAGTGGAGGAAGCAATGAATTCCCACTTCAAATGGAGCTCAGTCAGAAATCAATCCAATGGTTGCTTCAAAACTGATAAACCAACTGGGAGGTGAAAAAACGAGAAAGTCTGTGTGCTTCCATTCCAGGGGTGCACACATGACATCCCTGGGATGGGGGCTGCTGGTTTTAAAGCCTGGAAGAGACAGGCATGATTTAATTCCAGCTGATTACCTCAGTCCCGTTCAGACACAGAGCCTGGGCTGTGAAATGGTGGCAGTCTATTTTTTTCTGTAGTATCATGGAAATCGATCACTTTTCATGCATACAGAGTTGATAGACAAGCACCAGACATCACTGGACATAACCTTATTGATTTCCTTGGTAATCAAAAGGGAAAGAAATCACAGGGGAAACAAGAGACAAGATGAACTCCAGACCTCTGACTGGCTGGCCTCTCAGTTTTACCCTTACTTACAGCTTGTTTGTACATGAAAAAAAATCCCGTGGATCTGTTCCTGTCCTTCTCCTCTGCTTTTACAAATGTGGATTCCCTGAATGTGTGCTCAGGCAAAAAGGGAAGAAAGAGCAATCGGGGGCAAGGGTTGAAAACCAAAATTTTTGTGAGTCTAGACCTTGGTAATCACTTGGATTTTGTCAGTCATTGAGGCTGTCAGCTTCAGCCTCCCTCGTGTGAACTGCCATTTTTATGACAAAACTTCATTCAGAAGTTCAGAAATTCCTTGGTTTTTTTTTTTTCTCCCAAATGTATCCAGAAAATATGAAAGGAGCATCCAAATACCCAAATGAATTCTCCTGGTGAAGTCCCCAGTTGTACTGGGTTAGTGGATTCTGGGTTTCTTCTGGGTTTCCAGGCCATTCCAGCAGAAACAAACACCAGGAAAGTAAGTTGTAAAGTAATCAGCAAAATAATTGTAGTGTTTAAAGTGAAGTTTCCAGCTGTCTCCTCCACCTTAACATTGCTTTTACTTGGGAAGTAATAGGACTGGAAACACATCTGGAACAAGAAAAAGTGAAAGGGAGGAGAAGGTAGGGGAGGGAAACCTTTCTTTAGCTGTTGTTTTGGCCTGGGGATTCAAAGCCCTGCATCCACTGACATCAGCCCCTAAACTGAGTGTTCTCTCCCTGCAAATCCTGGAAACACAGGGACAATTTCAGTCTCAGCTGTAGGAATTTCACTATAGGAGATGCAATTCCACTGATTTCTGTGCAAGTCTTTGAGTGGCTCAAGAGAAAAGGAAACCATGGCAATAATCTTGGCAATGAAAATACTCTGCACTGAGGTGTTTGCTGGGGGGTGTTTCACTTGCTGGGTTTCCTGTAGGTCCAGGACCATCCACTGTGCCGTGGAAACGAGGACAGGAATTAATTGTCCAAAACTGCAAGCACAGCCTTACAGTTGTGATGGTACTCCAAGCTCTGGCAATAAAGTGCAGCTTACCTGAAACTGGGACCCCAAAGGCTCTTCTGGATGTGACTTGGGCAGCAGGACAAGAAAGACAACTGCAGTTTTTGGTTTGGAAAGGCAGGATTTGCTCCAGGGGTTGGTTCAAAATCGAGGGAAGACTTAAAGCACGTGACAAAGAGCATCTCAATCTTGCATTGAAGGAACTGGAAAACTTTAAGCCCATGATCAACAATGGAAATTAATGTGCTAGACCTCTCAGAACTATGGGTAAAACATGAACTTTCTGATGTGGTTCTATGGTGGTGCATTTTGAACGTTCCCTTAGGAGCTGTTCCTGCTCCAGCCACAATATGAAGGGCTGTCCTGAGGCCATCCTGGAGGTTTCAGTGTAGATGAGTTGAGTTTTCACATCATGGGTTTAAATAAAATAATGTTAAAAGTGATGGAGATCCCTCAGATTAAGTGCTCTCTGTTGTGTCTTAAGGTATTCTTCAGCCACTCCAGAAAAGACTGATAACTCATAGAATCTCTTCCCAAGAGAGCCAGTTTAGAATCTAAGACATAACTGAAGACTTTCCTGGGAAAACTTGGGAAGAAATACTCCCAAGTGCAACCCATTTATCACCAGATCTAAATTTTATGCAATTTGGGTTCTTTGTGGTTGCATTTCTGTGGTAATATTGCCAGTTTTGTTCAGTGCTTGCCCACTGGTGTGTTCTGTGATTGGAAAGCAGGGCGAACAAGGGGGAAATAACTGTTACACTGGAGCTTGCAGTGGCTCTGAAAGGGAGGAGTCGACCATAAGGGACTCCCCAGTCCCATTCCTCCCTCAAAAGGAACGTTCCACGGGGGTTGGGGGAGAAGTGATGCAAACTGACTGCACTTTTTGCCTAAAATTTGAAAGCAAGGCTGAGGGAATGAAGGGAGAGACAGAGGCTGCAGAGCAGGAGAAAATGAAAATGCTCAGTTGGGTCCTGCTTTACAGTCTGTGTGGAAACAAGTAAGCAGGTTTAAGAAGACTTTTCTTATGCACTTAAGAAATATTTTAAAAAATCTTCTCATGATCAAAAAGTTTTCCAGAGTGGAAAAATACTGAGAGCTCTGGGTGTGGAGCATCCAGGAGGTGGTCAAACTGCAGCTGCATTGGGACAGGGCAGAGGTGAGAATTAAAAAGTTTAACAGGAAGTCTATGAGAAAATGGGAGGGGCCAAGTGCTTGTGATGCAATGTGGTGTAAAGGTTTGGGGAGGAAAGGGGGGTTTCTAGGAGAGAACCACCTGGCTGTGGAGCTTCTGCACTGTGGGACAAGGACTGATGGAGCTGGATGGAAAGGCTGGTGATGGAGAAAGAAACTGAAGGGGCAGTTACAGACCATTTGGGGGGCATTTGGAGGCATTTACAGGTACAGGGAAAACAGAGATAACAGAAGTCAGCACTGGTTTGCAGAGAAATAGATAAAGGAGGGTGGAAGGAAGGAACCCAGTTTAAGTTCATGCAAAGATGGAGAGGAGGGAGGAGCACAGCTGGAAGTAGAGCTTTGGGAAGAGAGGAAAAGTGGGAAGGGAGGTCCTGATTTCGTGTATGAGATCCCTCATGGTAGTGCAGGGACCAAACAGCCAGGGGGTGCTCTGGGGGACTGCCAAAGTTGCCGTGATGAGAGGCACAGAAAGAGGGAAACTGCAAAGAAGTTTGAGGGAACATGTACAGGGGAGGAAAGAGGATTCCTGTGGAGGCAAGGACAGAAGTGAACAGACAATACAGCTGCAATGAAAACTGTCCAGTAACAAACTTCTGTTCAAAACCCCCTATTCCCAAGATTTCTGTTGAGGAACCACAGTGCACACGGAAGGTCTTTCAGAAGTGACCAATTAAGGGACAGATAGAAGCTGGTTTCCTGAGAGAAGTGCAGCTGAAGTGCAGTTTGAGCAGAAGGCTCTGGAAAGGATACCTGGGTCTCTGGAGGCAGGGAAGGGCTAATGGAGATGGAAAGTTGCTGAGCAGCCCCTGCAGTGTGGGCACGTGCCCGTGGCTCTCCCAGCCATCCAGCTTCATTTGCGCCTCACACTCCTCAGCTTCCACAGGCACATCGTTATTTTAGAATATATTTTTAAGCTAATGGAAAGGTTTTTAAAAATCTGCCGGGATTTGCAGACTTTAAAGAGAGGTTTCAAAGAAAGTAATTGGCTTTGCCTTCGTTCAGACACTGAAGCTCAATTTTCAGTGCAGGAGAGCATTAAGAACAGCAAAGAAAAATGGCCTAAGTGCATATAGTTGTAATACATGCTGCATTTGTAGCATCCCCAACAGGATACAAAAACAATATAGCTGAGGCACTTTGCTGGCATGAAAGAGCATCATTCCTTTGGTATTAGTTTATAGCACATGGAGTCATCTCTCACTTGCAGGAAAAGCCACTGAAATAATTTATGTCACTATTAAACAGCTTCACTGCTGATCCATTGCAGCCTCAGCACATTAACTATATTTACCATCTAAGATACAGAAAGGAATCTGTCCTATCTGACGAGGAAGCAATAAAGTTTTAGTGAAATGGGTGTAAATCAAAGTTTAAGTTTGCCAAGTAAAAATACATAAAGCTATGTTGGACATCATGTTTTATGCATAGCAGTATTCTGCATATATGAATAAACCCTGCATTTGTTGGTAAATACTGTTCCCTTATTGTTGATTGTTCTGGTCTGTAAATTAAACACTGTACATCTAGAGAAAAATGCATTTTTTTGGTCCATAATGTGTAAAAAAGGTGCATTGGAAGGTAAAAGGAGGAGAGGAAATAGCCTAAAATTGTACAGCATTCACTTCCTGGCATCTTCTTGGTTTCAAGTGTACAGTTTGCTGCATGCACCTGGAGTTCTACTTTTCTTTTTGGAGCTTGTGGCTTTGCATTGAGCTGTCACTTCATTAAAGTCTTGCAGAGTGTGTGTTTATGTGACAGACTGGCCACAGGATGGGGTTCATTGCTCTGTCCTCTCCTGGAAGATGATTTGGCCACACAGAACCTTTGTATGTGTAAGGTAATGGCACTTTCCTCGGTATCAGGGAACAGGTTCTGTGGAGGTTCTGTTCTTGCTTGGTTCTCTGGAGATTGCCCTTCCCTGCCTGCCTTTGCTGAGGCACTGACTGAAATTCGGGTCTAAAAGCTGTGGCTGGTTGCTGGTTCAGTGAGACAGCCCCAGTTTGTGATTGTGGCTCCTTTCTGCAGTGCTGGAGACCAGCAGGTTTGGAGGGAGCAGCCTGGTGTGCTCCAGTGGGGAGTGACAGTGCAGGGCTGGTCACAGTGCACTGCTGAGAGAGTCCCCAGAGCTCAAAGGAAAGGCAGCAATAACAGGTGCCCAAGGTCAACAAAATGATCTTTTTTTCCTCCCAGCAATTGCTCTGTAGTGTGTTTGGACTAATTTGGACCACACGATCTGATTAATTCTGGCTCTCAGGCATTGGGTGGGGCCATCACTGCTTTAAGTGTTGTGGTGTGCTGGGTGTTCTTCCTCCCCACAGAGAGGGAAGAAAGGGTCAGCCAGTGCCTAGAGACAAAATCCTGGTGCAGTCCAAGGGCTTTGTGTGAGCCCTTGCAGAAGGAAGACACTGTTCTTATGTGCTGGCCCCCACCTATCAAGGTCAGAGGTGGGAGGGGGCAAGGAATCGGATGTTTATATTTGACCATATGTGATATTGAAATATCATCTGAGCATGGCCCCTCTGTTTCACAACTTGTCTAGTTTTCCAGGACCACTAACTGGTGTAATAAATCCACTTGAAGTTGTGAAGGGAACTTGCCAGTACTGGCTTTGTTTTGTTTTTTTTTCCTAGGAGAATTCCAGTTCTAGCATTGTCATTGAGGATCTCCCAGCTCCTGAGTGCCTCCTGAGACAGCTCCATCCCTCACAGGCTTCTGCTGGAGCATTCCTGCTGTTTTGCAGTGGAGCTCTGCCCTGTGTGGGCTATGGCACTCAGTAATCTGGCAGGCAGAGCATCTCTATGGACTTAATGGCCTTGTATGGCTCACAAAATGAAGCCAGATGATAACCTGAGCATGCAGTTACATTCTTTTACCTCCTTCTCCTTCTCATCATCATTATTGTGATCATCATCATTATTATTACCATCATCCATATTATTAACAGAAGCACAGCTTAAGCGTCCCTCTTGCAGCCCTCAAGGCCTGTTGTGCCCAGGCACGAGCAGGTGCTGCACACAAACCAGCTTGTTTGCTTCTGTTGGTTTAAACCAGACTTTTATGGGCACTTTAATGGATTCTTTTCTCTGTATCTTGAAGGCTTAAAACACTTCCCTGAGACACATCAGTAAATCGGGAGCTGTGCTGAAGGAGTCAGGGATCAGCTATCCCAGCAGAAGGATATTCAGAATCCATCAGATTCTGCAGCCATCATCTTTCATATGGACAAAGTTCCCGTGCCTGGCAGGCTGTCTCAGTGTGTCCAATTGCCTGCTTTAACAAACACATCTTTAGGCTTCCAGAAAAGTAAGGTCATTGCTTGGATGAGCGATCTGACACTTGGAGAGAGATGCAGTGGGATAGATCTGCTGCTCCCTGAACAGGGAGCGGGAAAAATAATAGTGAAACTAAAGGATAACATATAAGCAATAAAAATAGCAAACATCTCTTCCCAGGCCCATCAATCCTGGCATCATCAGCCCAGCCACGAGTTAGATGGTGAGGGAAAACTAGAGACAAAATGTGTCTCATTCTAGCACTGAAGATTACATGCCATCAAAAAGATAAAATTACCTGAGACCCTTCCAGATCACCTAAAAGTTGGGGTTGTGTATATGCAGCACATTGGAAATCTAGCCCAATTCATCATCTTCTCAAGAAAGCAAATACTTGGCAGGTTTTGTTTTTAAACAGCACTCAAGGTGCATGAAAATAAATAAATAAGGTAACCTTAAAGTCTAAGCCCAGGAATGAAAACCCGAGCAGACTTCAGCCTTCATCATCAGCTTAGCTCTCTGGGTGTGACAGGCAATTTTCCTTTTTAATTTTCCCCAGCAGTAAGGAAGCTAATGGTACATCTTAAAAGATATGACCTTATCCTTGTAAAGCTACCTGGAGCTTGGCAGAAAATAGGATGGCCTCACTGTCCATGAAAGGCTGGCTTGAAGGGAAAAATCCCCTTCTTTCTTGCATCAGTGGACTGAAGAATGGGAGGGAAGATTTGATTCTTGTACACCGTTTTTATTCTGCTCCAGATTTGGTCACTGTGATGGCTTTCAGAGGTACCATTTTATACATTTTTATGTTATGGGTGCTCCATAGAGATAGATATGACTCTATTTGGCCAGAATGAATATTGTGTAGGGCAGAATTTCTCAACAGCCTGCCTGGGTGCAGACTTTTCCTCCTCCCAGTCCTCTTGAAGTCAATGCTCTGGTCATAAAGCTGTGGGCTTTCTGGGCTTTAACATGGCAAGGGCTTTGATAAAATAAAAAGTATAAATTGCAGCCAGAGCTGTTTCAGTGAGCATCATTGGTGCTTTGAATCTGTCATAACAGTGGTGACAGAAAATCCTGAATTGTGCTGTGCTTGTTTCTGTAGGGTTGCTGATCTGAATGTACCCACATTTAACTGGGAAATACAAATATATTCATTTTATACACACACATACACCCCTTCTCTCTCCTGTACTGTGGTTTTTGGCAGAGCCAGGCCTTTCCCCACTAATTTTTGGCAGCAGTTACTCCATTATCTTGCTGCTTCATCTGCTGTCAGAAAATGAAATGTTTAGACATCTTGAAACTCTTTTTTTAAGGTGTTGTGCAGGACAGAGCCCACGTCACAGGGCTGGAGTTACAGGAGGAGTCTCCTTTCCTCTCCGTGCTCAGCAGTGGTGCTGCCCTGCTTTTAATTTGTCGTGTGTTTTCACTAGAAGGGCAATGTTGCCTCCTGTGGAGTTTATGAACTCTGCGCCCCTGGTCTGTTCAAAGAGCACAATCTGGTAATTTGCAAATATTTTTGGTGGTTTCCCAGTCTCGGGGCCAAATCCTGTGTTTCCATGCAAGTATAACCATGGATGGCAAGCAGGACAAGGGAGAGCAGGAGGCAGAGCCCTTCCCTCCTGGCACCAGCCAACCTCCAGGTCCCTGTTGGGAAGCAGACGTGGTTTACACCTCCTGCCAAATGACTTGTCCACATTCCCATAGCTCTGTGGTTCAGCAGAGGAACTAAACCTGGGCCTCCCAAATGCCAAAATAATGATCTCATCACTGGACCATGTGTCCTCTGTTTAACTTGGCTTTAGGATCTGCTCTCTGCTGACGTGCACAGGACAGTTCCCACATCCAACTGCTGGTGTTACAGGTGCCTAAACACTTGAGCACACATTGCTGCCTTGGCCTGAACTCATTTCACGTTTCAAAGGTTTTCTTTGTGGTCAAAGGGGCCAGAGACTTCTTCCTAAATGAAAGCAAACATTTTGGGACTGTTTTGTCACTGTAACCACCACAGAAAAGAAGAGGCTGGGAGACAGGAGGGGGACTGGCAATCAACCCAAAGCAGGTTTCCTTCTCCTGGTCTGACTTTGCAAGACTGAGACTCGGTTGGAAAGAGGAATATCTTCCCAGTCTATAGTTGTGCTTCATCAGGAAGATTCTGAAATACAGCTGCAACTGAGATGTAACTGAGAGCACTTCCAGTAGCTCTAAAGAATGCTTTTCCATAAGAGAAGCCTGCCTCAAACAAGCTGGATCATATTGTCCTTGTGCTATTGTGCCATAAATACTTGGAGATACAGTAGCAAAGAGCAGCATTTCACACTCTGGCTAAAGGCTATGTGTGTTTACATGAACTAAACCACTTACACCCAGTCATTGCTATATTTGATTATAATATTTCCCTCAGAACCAAACACAGGTTTTGCAGGAACTTGGCAGAAACGGAGCTTCACTAAAGAGACATTCAAAGTGCACACAAAGCTGGCCTGGGCAGTTTGAATGGGTGGGACAAGTGGTGAGGACACAGGCAAAGTCCTGTCCGTGCTGTGCTGGCTGGGATGACCCTCAGTGTTATTTATACACTTTATCCAATGATTTTCTGCTGCCAAGGGTAGAGTGGATTGTGATGACCCACCCTTAAGGGGAAGGCACAGGCCACTGTGTGGATGCAGGCAGTGGGGATCAGACGCCAGGACTTTGCTCTCCTGCTTGAATCCACTTGCTTTTGGGATGCTAAGCAGGTTCCCTGCCTGGCCCTGGGTGTTTGTGGAACAGTGATCCAGTTTCAGGAGCAGGGATGCAGCATGGCCCTGTCTGGGAGCTGTAGCCTGTGCCTCCTCACCTGTGCTGTCAGGGGAAGAGCTGCCTTTTGCATTCCCTTTTCTTGTACATTTCATAGGCTTAAATCTTTTGAAATGTGCTGCATTTCCTTCATCTGAGGGCAAAGCCTGCCCAGTTTGGCTGGACTGGCTCTGTGTCTGTGACTCCTTCCAGTTGTGGACCTCCTGCCCAGCTATCACCGTCACCCTGGAGCTCAGGTGGCCCTCTGGCAAACCATGGCTCATGGTTCTGTATTTCAAGAGCCCTCTCCCAGATTCTGGCGACCATTTTTCATGAGTAGTGTCAAGATGATCTGTGAAGACACCAGGCAGAGAGAAAGAGAAGATTCAGATGCTGTCAGAAGATGTCAGGGTGTTTGCTTATCTGCTTTAATAGTTGCAATGGATGTTCTGGGTCATTAGTTGCAGCTCAGGAAGATTTGAGCTCAGGTCACTGGCCCAGCAGGAGAGAGCAGCTCAAGCTGTTTGCCTCCACGTGTGGCTGGGACGGATGCAGATGTTATTTTGGACATCTTTAACGTTTGTTCTGCCTCCTTTGAAGCTTCTGTGGTTTTAAGTGTCTGAAGTGAGTGAGCCTTCTGGTGCAGACCCTTGATATTCATGGCATCTGAGGGTCATGGTTTGAAGCCCAGCTCTGTATTATTATCTTCAGAAACACGAGGCAGAGATGTCCTGGAGGTGATGTTTTATCGGAAAATAATAATTGGCTGGAACTATCAACACTCCCTTGCTCTCTGACTGCTAACCCTGACTATTTACTGATCATGTAGCATGTTAAAGCTGATTTCTGATATGAGTGATGCACTGATGGGGATATCCCGTGGCTTTGAAGCCTGGAAGAGATGATGATTTATGGAGGCTGTGCTGTTTGCCCTTAGAAAGAGAGAAGCTACATGGCAACAACAGGAGCTCTCAGAAGGCAGGGTCGATGGCTGCCCTTCATTCCTCTGAGTCCCATTATTTGTGCCTTCATCCAATAGCTTGGGCCAAATGCTTTCAGATGCCTTATACCCCAGGAAATCTCTGCTATTTTGGGAGCAAAAGCAAGTTTGGATGAGGTTCTGGATTCGTATTTGCAAAGCTCCTACTACGAGAATCCTTCACCTCAGGTTGCCTTTTGCAAGTGATTTGCGAAAAATTTGAATATCCAAGTCCTATTATAAAGAGTGCTGTGTAATGCTTATGAGCTTAATCCTCAGTATAATCCTCAAACTCAGTGTATCCTGGCAGGTTTCCTTGAGTAAGTGTACTTTGCAGCTACATCCAGCAAAAAGAATAAATTCCAGGAGTTAAGCAGAACGGCCAATATCCATTTTGGAATTTATTCTTGCTCGTGTGGCTCTAGTCTTGCATGGCTGGGATTGCCTCTGTGTCTAGTATTTGAAAAGTAAACATTTTAATTCCCTAAGAATCTCTAATGACATTTCTGAACATTCAAGGCTTGGTTTTTAACTCTTTTTTCTCCTCTATTTTCTGCCACCTTTTTGCACATCTGTCTTATTGGGCTCGTCGGAATTCAAGAAGTCAGCTGGTACAAATGGGACAGTGGGGCACAACGTCCAGGGATCTCTTTAGGACTTTACAGTGGATGAACTAGAATGCTTTACGGGTGGTTTGATGTGAGGCTGTGGGTTGGTGCATCTCCTCTGTGCCCTGTGAACAGCACCTGCACGAGCACATCAATCCCTTGGAATAAGAAGTTGCACAAGGGCTGGATCTTCCCTTGCAATAGCAGTTCAGAGCCTATATCGTTCCCAATATCTATCCTGAGGATGCAAAAAAATGGCAAAAGATGACTTTATGGCTTGTAATAGCTAAAACTGAAGCATCATTTTCCTTTTCCTAGAGCTTTGGGATAGACTTCTTGATGCATTGCCTGATTCCCTAATGTATTTCCAAATTCCACGATACCCTCCATGTGACTCTGGTGTTTAACCATCTTCATTCTATCCTTGCTCCAGATCGACACACCAATTCCACGAGGGCAAAAATTTACCCCTGAAGTACAAAAATCAGAAGAGGGTCCTACAAGGTGGAGGTTACAGCCCCTTTGGATGGGAAGGGGAGAACGTGCCACTGCCAAGGGACAGGGAGTCGTTTTCCTTGGCACTGTCAGCACGGGAGCTCTCGGAATATTGTTCTTTGCAAGGACAGTTTAACAAACAAACACCACAACTCGCAGCTGACAGGGCATAGCAGCTGAACAAACAGACAAGGGTATAATTTATCCCTTTCCCTGGTTTTCAGTGTCTATTTAATGCATTAGCTAATATGATCCTTACTGTGTGATGTCAGTGGTGATGGAAGCTGCCTTGTCTGTTGTTTTTAGCCTGGGTTTAATTGAGAACAAAGGAAGAGAGGCCAAGAGGTGGAAGAGCTGGCACAAGAGAGGAAAAAGGGAGGGCTGGATGGAGAAGAGAGAAAGGGCACTGTCACCAGTGACTGTGGGACAGACACACCCTAGAGCAAAGGAGCTGTCTTTGATTACAAACCTAACAAGAAGTCCTTAATAATCTTGTCTAGACTTTAATTACTTGTTCCTTAGTTACCACAGCATCCTTTTGTCTGATCTTGACAATTGCAGCTGTGCCAAGTGTGAACTCTTCCCCCATCCCCTCAGTCACAGCCTCTCCAGTGGGTCATCTCGCTGAGAAGCCACAGATCATTCCACAGCACTGGCAGTTTGTTGTGTTTACAAACACAGTGTCTTCTCTCAAACTGCCTTCACAGCCTGACGACACGTCTTGGGAGTGCCTTTGTTGCCCCATCTTGCTCCTGAGGGCTCGTGCTGATACAGGTACACGTGAGGCTCCTGGGGTGTGGAGACCATGGCCTGTCATCCCTGTATTCCTTCCCTGCCTTCCTCCGTGTTGTCTCCTCTGATTTTGGCCCTTAATCTGCCTCTTTGCTCTTGTTTATAAAGTTTTTAGCAGAATGTGATTACCTCCCAGGACAAGGGCTTTGACACATCATGCTATGAATGATAAAAATATATGAAAAAAGTATACAAAGAGCAGCTTTTTCTTGTACTTTAGTCATGAGTTTCTTGAAATGTGTAGTACTAGTGACTGCCTCACAGTCAGATGATGACTCCAGACCATCAATACTCAATGCTTTTTGGCTTCATTTGGCAGAAGGGTTTGCTGACCCTGGCTATTACCACCACTATTTCCATGTGAGTGCTTCTGCAATAACTGATTCAGAACCACGTGGCAGGACGCTGTAGAGAGCTGGAAAACTACTGCCTGTGAGGAAAATTAGAAGAAGAATTTCTCCCTTAAAATGAATTTATCTGATTTCTGTCTTCCTCAGATACACAGATTGAGGCTTAACTGCCTAGAGTAGTTTTTTATTGTCTCTGTCAAGGAGGATGAGGTAAGGATTCTGATTGAATAAATGATGTGTGTGAGACATGGCTGATGACTGGCAGTCATTGATTTGCCCAGCTCTAGTTTTCAAACACTGCAATTGTTTTCCTATTTAGTGGCCACCATCTCTGAAACTATATCATGTGTAAGTACTCTGAATATTTCATATTGCCAGGCTTCTTTTTCCCCAGCTTTCTTCCTCCCTTCTTTTATCAGCCTTCTTTTAATGGCCTGGGCTTTGAGTTGTTTCATCACTCTAAAAAAGATTGACTGAACAAATAATGTTGCTCTTTTGTTGATTGCCTGGTTGTCACTTAAATACTATTCCAACATAATGGGTGAGTTATTACTTCTAAGACAGATTTGCTGTTACTTTTTTTTTCCTCCTACCTTTGGGAAGAAGGAAGTTATCTCAGGAAAGATTATGTTTCTTGGGAAGGAAGAAGATACTGTGCATTTGACACCCATGAGAATAGTTGATTTTTCAGTTCAGGGTAATTACAGCCTTTAATTAACTGAAGAGGGGACTTTCAAAGGTAAAAGTGCAAGTGAGGTTCCTGGTAATCCCTGTGGTTTCTCGTCTCTCACTTGTATGATTTTGCAACTTTTTGACCAGTGACACAATAGGTAAATACTCTTTCATCCCTACTGCTCTAATTGTCTATAGGAGGAGGATTCCAGAGCACCCAAACAGAATGGGAACAAGCCAGCAATCCTGTTCCCAGTGTTGTCTGACCACACACTTTGAAAGCAGCAGCTCCTCTGAATTCACCATGAGGAGTTTGCCACAGTGGGCTGGGACAGAATGCAGGTCTCTATTAGATGTATAAAGAATTGCATATTTGTCACACGTGGAAAGTGCCTTGATGCATGGGTTAAGATAACTGTTTCTTGATGAGCTCAAGTCCTTGAGTTTTAGTGCTTTAAAAGATTTATGGGGAGTTGCCTGAGACAGCACAAAGCCTGTGCTTGGAACAATGTATTTTTAGAACCTATGCATGCAGGTAATAGGCCTGATTTTTATAGCTAAGGAATACCCCAAACTAATGCTGCAATCAATAACAAATCCGAATGGTCAGCATCTCTGCAAGCTAATGCCCAGGAAGAGAAGCAAGAGGTTTTCCTTTTATGAAAGGAGAAATCAAGAAACTGAGATAAAGAAATAAAACACAGAAAAAGGGTGGAAAAACCACCACAAACCCTCAATTCTCCTCTACTTTTCAGAAAATAAAGGTTGTGCACCTCTTCTAACGTTTATAGCTCTTCTAAGTGTGAAGAACCAGCTATGAAGAGGAAAACTCCCAATCAAGGGTGTCATATGTGGGAGAAAAAGAGCTGCTTGTTTTCAGGCTGAAGAGGTAGAGGTTAAGTGACAGTTTGAAAGCAGCTGAGACTCATTCTAAAAAATTAGTGTGGTGCACTTCTCTGTAAAGGAAAGGAGTAACAGCTGTGTTGATTCCCGTGCCTCTCCAAGAAAGAGCTTTGTTGGAGTCTGACTGGCCTGTTGTCAATAAGAGGTAATAATATGTGGCATTAAAAATAACAAAACAAACCAAAAAACCAAACCCCAAGCCCCCCTGCAATGTTCTCTGCTCGGGGGTTGCCTGCATTGCACTGCCCTGCAGCAGGAACGCTGTGACATCAAAGGCAGCTGCAGAAAGGTTTTCACAAGGAGGAGGCAACGGTAAAAAGGGGCATCAATAGGGAAGTACCTCCTGCCTGGGCCAAAACAGCCTGAATCACCTGCACTCCCTCCAAATCGATACCCAGGATCATGAGGGATATAAAACTTTCAGAGTGTTGGCCTGAGGAAATAGTGGGAGCTGTCAGAGTGGATGTGAGAGGCAGGTGAACAGGAACAGCAGCTGTGGGCGCTGTGCTCTGCCTGGGGTGGGGAAAGGTGGGATGAGGAGCCTCCCAGGGACACGTGGAGAAGGTTTGAGGGGGTGCAAGGACTTGTTCTGTGGGCTCTGCCCTGCAGGGCACACCCCTGGGGGAGCTCATGGCACTGGTGTTCTCTGAAAAGGCGGAATTGCTGCCCTGTTCAGGACTCAGGGGGTCAGGCAGCTGTTCAAGGCTGCACGAGGTTCCTCATCCTTTCCACAGCACGTGGACAGCAGCCTGCAAAGCCCTGTTTTAGGGTTGGCTGGAAAACAGAATTTAATTTACTGTGTAGGAAGCATTAGTATATTATTGGGAGAGGTAACAGATAGATGAGGAACAGTTCCGTGGTGCGTGAATATAGAATTATGTAAAAATAAAGTTTAAGGGAAAAAAAAAGGAAGTCAGTAGATATTAGATGTATTGCAATTGTTTTTTTAATATGAAAATTATTATGTACTGCCTGCTGGGAGGGACTTTATTAATCTATTTAAGCTAAAGCTTTGCAAATTTGCCATGGAGGCTGCAGAGAACTGCTGGGCCTTGCAGGAGTCTGTCTTTCTTGCCTGATTTTGAGAAGTTATCAAGAAGAAAGCAGTCATTATAATTTAGAGGTAACAGTACGTAGAAAAGCCCATTTGTTGCCACTCCACACAGTTAAATGGTAATTGTCAGCCCCGCTTTTTTCTCCAAAATACGAGGCTGTCTGTCTAACCACAGTGTGGCACTAATGGTATAAATGCAGCAGAACACAGATGGAAATTAAACAGCAGCTGGGTAATCATCTTCATAAATGTAATATTAAAGATATCACAATCCTTTAATTTTTGTTCTGCTTGTATAAGGCAGAGCTGCATGACAAATGGCTATCATAACTTTTCTGAGAGAGGTGCAGCTTGTGACCAGCTTAAACCAAATTACTCTTTCCCCCTCCTGTTCTCACTAGGGCTTTTCCTGTGCCACTATTAACAATCTGGTGCACACCAGATTAGGGTCATAACCACTCATTAGTCCCTCAGAGGAAGGTCACCTCTGGTTTGTTGAATATTGATTAGGAGGCACCAGGACACACCAGTCTGAAGCCACCATGGAAGATGCTGAACTTCTGAAGCGTTTCCTCTGCATTTCATGAAGCTCTGGATCAGATCTGCTGTGGCCACTTTCATTTTCATTTTCACTGAGCACTCTCTTTGTCCTTCCTCTCCAGGGCAGGACCGGGCACCAGGGGAAGCTGAGTGAACAATAAACAGAAGTATTGGTGTCGCCCTCGGCCTCCTGCAGGATGGAGGACAACTCTGACAACTCGACTCAGCTTTGCCATCCCTCATGGACAAGCCTCCTTCCTTTCCTTCCTCTGATGCATTGCAAGTGTAATGTGTCTTGTCCTGCTGCCAATACCACCACAATGGATTGCAGTGCTTCTCTGAATAGAGATACTGGTGAGTCATTTTCATCTCTACTGAAATTAATTCATACATTTTCCCCCATCTTGCATCAAAATCAGGTAACTTGACTGATTTAAGGTCCAAACTCTCAGTTGGTAAATATAGAATATCCTTCTAAAGACAGTTTGTTGAAATTGGTAGCATAATGGTAAATGCTGTTGAAGATGACCTTGAGGTAACAACTTCAAAAGCTGATAATAAGATTTATGCTCTGGTAGTAGTAGGTGTTTAAAAATTAAACAAGCAAAACATTGTTTCAGTATTAAAAAACCTCATATGTTGTCTTAATATGTGCTATAATCCAAGCCTGACTGTGCATAATAAGCTTGTAATACCATTGATTCATTGATGGGGAGATAACAAACCCCTGCAAGTGGAAAATGGATTGTGTGTGAGGAATGCGATGTTGATGGACCTGCTTCGGTGTCTGCTGCAGTGTCACTGTGTCACTGCCCTGTTCCCAGCCTCTTACCTGGGCAATGTCTGCCTTGTCAGTGCCCTCAGCAAACCAGTCAGACTCTACAGATGACTCCACCAGCCCAGGCACTGCTTTGCCTTGGCCTGTCAGCCTCACATCCCATCCCCTGTGCAGGCACACAGGGCCGGACAAGGACACCCCTGCTCTGGTGTCACACAGGAACCACACCACTTGCTTGTCTTGCTGGGTTTGTAGGGTGTGTTTCTCAGAGTGATTTCCTCCAGTAAATCCCCCCATGCTCACAGTAAGAATGTTCAAGGAGTTGACACTTTGTGGTCAGACACACATGGCGTCGTGAGGAGCAACCTCCTAATGTAAAGGGAAATGGTGATGTTGGATAAGTGTGGGATGTAGATATAAACATATGAGGGGACTGTTACAGTTAAAACAAATGAAAGTGTTTAAGATTGTGAAATCAACAGCAAAGGGGAGGGCAAACTGCTCCTCAACTCATCTCACTCCCACAAAAGTTTGGGCCAAAATATTATGTTTCAGAAGGCATGAATCCTCCACTAGTGAAGTCAATGACACCAAAAAATATTCCATACTCTTTTGATAAGTGAAGGTTGAATGCTTAAAAAAGCTGTTAATATCATCTTGTCTGTTGCTTGTTTTGGAAAATGAAACAAGCTCTTTGAGTTCTCTCTTCCCATCTTTTATGGTTCCAAAATCAGCATAAAGGTTTATGGGCTAGAGGTAACATCTCACCTCTCCTCTGCTCTCTAGAGAGTCCAGGGTTGTCTTTGCCTTTATGAAACATACCCTTACAGAAAAGAGGAAAATCTATTTAATTTTGTTTTCCATTATACACTCTAGAAAATGCACCTTCATCCATATACGAGCCTGTGATGAGGCAGGGAGCAGGAGCTGCTCATCTAATAATCTCCTTGTATCCAATTCAGAATCTTGCCACACTTTCCCGAGGCAACACTGATCGTTTCTCCATCCAATCCATGCTAACTGCCTTCATAAAAAGTAAATATTGGGTTCATGCAGAATAAGTTTTGCTTTGCTGAGCATTAAAGTCTGCCCTTCTAATGCAGACTGTTATTTTCATTCAGAGAAAGTCAGTGTATGAGGCTCATAACCTTTTGGAAACTTCTGTACCATCTTATGGATTTGGGGTTTTTTTGAAGAGTAATGTGACTGGAGTTAAGGCATTTGCTGTTAAATAAATGTTTCTTGTTTTAATTTCTCATTAGTCCCAAAGAGTTTGGATGGAAATCATAGTGCTTTAATATGGATGGAGCTCTGAGGTAGATTGGTGCAGTGACCAGGAGGTGTTACGGACTTCTTAAATGGTTTGTGGGTACCTGGGGAGCGTGGAATACAAGCTTGCCTTGAACATCAGACAAGGTGATGATCCTAAGAGCTTTATTTCCAAGGTCAGAGCTGGAAATAGCAGCTGCACTCTGCCCAGGTGTGGGGGCTGTTCACCCTGCAGTGCTGTTGTGATGCACTGGTCACCTCCTGGCTCGGCTGTGGGGCCAGCAGGGTCATATACACGAGTTTGAGCAGCACCTTCTTGTTATGCTGGGGCAAGAGCCCTGGTGCTCCTGAAAAAAACACTGGTTCTTTGATTTAAACTCAAATGAGGGCTTCATTAGCTGGGAAATGTAATTTGTGTATGTATTTGAGTCCCTAAGGATGTGGGGAGTTGAAAATGTGCCGAGGATTGACCCCAGGGCAGGATGAGCAGCTGATGGGAGTGAGAGGAGGCACAGCTGAGATACATAAGAGCTGCTTTGGAGGGGCTGTCTCTTGGATTCTTGGACGCTCTAGACCCAAGCTGAGGGCTGCTGATGCCCAAGGACAGCAGTTTCTGTTTCTCACGTCCTGGGCTGGGTGACCTCCTCCCTTTGGTTGCAGAGAGGCCTCTCCTCGGGCTGGCACACAGTGAGTTACCCCCAAGTTGTTCCCCATTACTGCCCCTTGCAGAAGCCACTGTTGATGGGGCATGGGCACACAAATACTAATTATAAATACATCAAGATGCAAAATGTGTGTCTTTCAGCCTGTGCACAAGCTGTGCACACCCTGCACGTGAAGGAACACAGTACTGCAGGGTTTGGATACGAGTTTTGTAGGAGGGGGTTACACCTTTCAAATTAAGGCAGTGTTAGTGACCTGTAACTCAGCACTGCCAGATTGTCTTCCAGTTGTAGACCTCAATCTCTTCTCTGTTTGTTTTCAAGACAAACCTGACAGTTTTCAGTCTAAGCTGTTTTTTAATTCCCTAGCCAAAATTGTATACCACTAAAAATAGAGTTTGTAATGGAAGTTGCAGCTTTTAACTATGAGACCTTCAGGATGGCTCCATTATGCTGCAGTTCTGTTAATTAAAACCAAGGGGGAAAATATATCTAATAGGGTCGTGCTAATAAAGCATGAAATGAACAGTCTTTCCTTAAGACAATTGTCTATTTTTCCTTACTGCTTGAGCAATTGTCTTTGTCTTCCTCCAGATACACTGAAATTGAGGGAAGTTTTTTTGTTTGTTTGGTTTGGTTTGTTTTTTTTTTTAAAAGAAACTTCTAAACCTTCCTATTCATTGTCATTGTGGCATCCTCTGATTTGTCAGATGATTGTGTTTAGGTATTTTTGGGCAGTGGGTGGAGCCTGGTTGAATAGGTGCTTCGTGTTGAATTCAGATTGCCAAGTGCTGCAGACTGAGTCGCTGGAGCTGCTGGATTAATAGGCTGGGCTTTTTCCCCAGTGTGCTTTCAGGAGAACTTGTACTGAAAAATAACTTTCACTTCTCACCTTAAACCTGGAGGGTTTCTCAAACAGTCTGTGGTGTTGTAAATCTGCAGTACAATTTGTAGACCCTTAATAGTGATCATAATGCAGAGGCAAAGCTTTTATATCAATTTGACTATACCAGGGAAGAAAATTGAATCTCTCCCCGTGTTTTCTGAATTAAAATTTAAAACATGTAACAGCAGTGTAGATCTAAAAGCTGTAGGTAATGCTGAACTCGATTCTTCAAGCATGGTATTAATTTTTTCTTGCATGGTTGTACATATGGATCTATTCTTCAGATACAATCTCTGCTTATATATTTTTCACACATTTCCACCAAATAGAATCGGAGCTCTTATGAAATGTGTTGGAATGACCTCAGGTGTTCACAGGGCTGGGGACTAACAAATGCAATCTCTGGACAGCAAAGGCTGCATTAAATACCATTTGAAACATTCAATTTTGCTGACACTTTAAAGTACTCTGTGTTAATGTGAACATTGTTCATAAGAATATTGTTTTTTATGAGAAAAAATAATGCAGCTGCCAGGTTTAAATAAAGAGCAAGTTCACACAGAAGTCAGTTTGTCCATGCACTTTCCAAGACAGGGAATTCAATGGCGAGAGCAGAGCACTGGCTTCAAATGGGCAGAGCTGCCTGGCACCAAGTCACCCATGGGACATCTGCCACTGACAGCAGCCAGCACAGCTTCCAAACGGGTTATAAAACCCTGGAAATGAAAGCAGAGGCAGGATGTAAAATACCTTAACTTCTGCCACTCTCATGGCTCAGAGAGACACCACTGCAGAACTCAAAAGTAACATTCTGAGTAACCCGAAATGACAGAACATGCTTTGCAAAGTGCTGCTCGAGCATATAAAGTGCAATCCAAGCCAGTAAGTGGGATGAAATATTCTGTTAACTGCTGTGGGCATCAGCCTCGTGCCATGGCAGTGTCTGCTCACAGGAGCTGGAAAAAGTTCTGATGACTTATCCAAAGAAGGCATTAGAGATACTAAGGTGAAATTTTTTGGAGTATAGCTGATCAATCCACCTGAAACTGCTGCTAAAAGGAAACAAAAATATCTTTCTTGGTAAGAGTTTTGATAGCTGAAGTGAGGTTTTTCCAGAGTTGAAATGCATCAGGGTTTTGATAGCCATTATTAGATGAAATACTGCTGGGAGACTCAGCTCTGAACTGATCTTGTCTCATTTTGCCAGAATTAAAGGGTGATTTGTGAGGTTGCTGTGGTGGGAGCAATACTCGTAATTTTTTTGTTGCAGGGCTTAAGATTTTATTGAGTGTTGTGCAAGGGAAAATGTAAAATCTCAGTGTATGTTCTCATGTCTGCAGTTTTAGAATGTGTAACAATGAAGCTTAAAAACTGGGCATTCCTTTTGGTGTGTGAATAGTATAGAAAAGGAAGCTTTTTGATCAGGTACTGACTGAGAAATATTTAAAAGTGATGAAAATAGCTTGGATAAAGTTTTTAATCTCAAATATTAATGGATGTCTATATATTCATCTGCTCAAACTGAAATTGGGTATTAATTAAAAAAAAAAAAAAAAAGGAAAAAAAAAGGGAGCCCCAAACTTTTTGCCCCTTCAGTGATGGTGATAAGACTGTACTGAATGCACAGTGCTTTGGGCTGCCAAGCCCATGGCTCCTGACAAAAAGCCCTGGTTCTCCCAGGGAGGAGACTGTAAGCCAAGCTTTTCTCTGCAACTGCAAGCAAAGAGTTACAAGTGGAGTTTCAGAGTCTCTTGAGACATCTGGAGTTGTAAATGGGGTGTGCCTGATATGGGAAATGGACCCAACCCCCCAGGCTTCTGGGGCAATGTATCTAATCCAGTCACTGGGGACAGACATAATCACGCACATTAAAGACTTATGTTATGCCACAGACTGTGTGACTAACTTGGCTTGACATGTCTGATGTAGATTTTTTTGTGTTCACAAAACCTTTTAGCCATGCTGGGAGCTGCCTGGGCATTCTCCTTGTCTCTGCAAGGTGCTGCTCACACTCCGTGTGCTGACGAGTCCTCCTGCCCTGGCTGCTGTCACAGCTTTGCCTACGGTGCAGATGCACCTTAAACTTGTGGGGTTTATTTCCATAGAGCTTTTCCATTTGGGTTCACATTTAGATTCTTAGGAGGTGCTAACTGGATGTTTGTGTAGTTGTTTTAACATCGTTTTTCTTTGTGGAGTGAGAATCTCCAAGCACACCCCAGGGACAAAGATGAGATTTGAAACTGGGAGCCGTATGGTTTAAGAAACATTCAGAAAAAAATAAACAGCAGGAATGATTTGATTTTCAAATCATGTTAGAGGGAAAAGTTTATACAACAAGAACAGAAACAAATTTGTTTGTTTGTTTGGTGTTTTTTTTTGCCAGGCCTCAGATTCAGGGTATCGAATGGATTATTATTGGTTCTTATCTAAGTTAAGAAAGAGCTGTGAATATATAATGAACACAACAGAGAGATTTCAGTGTTTATTGGTTTACTGGTTTATTGATGCTTCACTTGCCTGTCTTTGCAAGAGGTGCCATTTTTTATGAAGACTTGGCTAATCTCCAAAGGCAGTCTAGATTTGTTCCATTTATTGCTCTTCCGAGTTTGCCTTTTGGCAAAAAGTCTCGGATCAGGAGCCGTTTGCATATCAAGGCTCACAGGTCTGCTTTGAAAACCTGCCAGGTCCTGGAAGTCATGAATCCTCTCACTGTAAATTAAGGGAACAATAATTGCATGTATTAATTCTAATTCTTAACACTTTTTTTGTAATAGGCATACTTAATTTTGCCATAACTTCACGTGGCTGACTAAAGATTGCACGCAGAGTTCTGGCTTTCACTGAGGGGAAGGACGAGGAAATACTGCAGAGGGGGAGGTGTTTTGGACATAAGTCACAATGAAGTTTAGGTTTATTATGCTGATAAGGGAACAGCCAGCACAACACTGGTCATGCTGCTCTGATGTCCGTAGGGAAAGGTCAGGTGGAGTTGTTTCATCTCTTTCAGAGGGTTCTGAAACTGCTTCATAAATGATGGTTTATGTTGATCAGTGAAGCAGGGACTGCTGCACAGACTATTAACTACCAGTGCAGGAAGAAAATCCCCTGAACATCTCTGTTCATGGGTGGAGGCAATCCCACTCCAGCAGCAAAGAGAGCAGCCAAGCAAGGACAGCTTGGGTTTGGACTCACTCCCATTGAGCCTGTGAGCTGGCTGGACCAGCAGGCTGTGAACACCCCGAGGCAGTGGCCTAGGGGGGCTTACCTAAGGATGGCTTTTACCTCCTGTAAGGGGCTAATTAGAAATATGTCTTCTGAAGGAGCTTCAGCCTGCAGGAGGGGAGGGAAAGAGCTCTGGAAGGAATGATGCAGTGATGTTGATGAGCACAAAAGCAAGAACTGGCAAATAGTGGGAGTAAGAAAGGCACAATCAAATGCTTATAAAGGGCTCTCTTGGGCTGGAGAACAGGAGAGGGAGGCAGGAGGATCTACTGATGGCACCACTGGAGCTGATCTGGGGTCACTGATCAGTATCTTGGCTGGCTACTCGTTGAAAACAAAATGATGCTGCCTCTTTCCATTTTAGAAAGGAGGAACTGAGTTTCTCTCCATGCAGCACCTCCTCCTGTACTCAGATCCTCACTCCTGTGCCACAGGAGAGCTGGACAGGTGGTTACAGAGGTGCTTGGTTGTGTCAAGCCAAGCACCCACAAACCACGAGTCACTGTTCAGAGCTCAGGAATGAGGGATGCACAGGGGGCTCCTCAGTACAGAACAGCATGGCAGGTAACAGCCCCAGCTTCTGTACTTATTTAATATTTATCCCAGACCTATGCAGCGCTCCTCCCACTGAACCTCAATTCCAGTCTTTGCTCATTTGGTCCATTTTTGAGCCAAATACAGAGATGGTCTTTTACAGGGAGAAAGAAAATGAGTGCCCTCAGCAGGGAGCCCGATGGCAAGGGTGTGTGTCACTGTCTGGCACTGTGTGTTCCCTTAACAAACAATTCATAAATGAGCTTTTGCCTTTTCACTATAACCTCTTCGATTTCATAAGCTGACCAGCTGCTTTCTGCTCCTCAAATTCTCTTATATGTGCTGTAATTGCCTTATTAAAATTTCCATGAACGTATGGAAATTTTATAACAAGTTTCTCAATATGAAGCTCAAACAGTGACTATTTGGTTCTGTAGGCTATAGATCATCTCTTATATGCTTTTGAATCAAATATTGATGTTGCTCTATATTATAATGGGGTTATGTTTCATTTTCTGAATGTCACATTTTTATTAATTTCTGATACTGGTGCCATACTAGATATCTTATTCATTTGGGCACAATCTTTTACGTCCAGGGTATAATTAAATATGCACTGGACAGGTGTGGTTTGCATCCTGATGCCTAAAATTACTTATAATGTTTATAACTTTTGAGCTGTTACATATCCTACGTTTCACAGACAAGTGTGTCATATTCCAGCTAATGCTCTGACAGTGAGGTTCTTTGGCTCTTGTAAGGCATTTATGCATGTTCTGTATTTTCTATCAGCATTAAAATTGCTGTTCCTTTCAGTTAGCATCTCCTTTTTGCTTTGCCTCAGAATTTCTCCCCAGTCTATGACAGTATTGATCGTGTCACTCACCCTTCATTAACAAATTAATTTAGTTGCATCGGTAGGACTTGCATACTAATTGCAGTCTCCTGGATCAGCTTTTCCAGTGTGACACTTCTTCTGGGAAGACAACGCTTAGGAGATGAATTCCTGCAGTGGAAGTTCTATGGACAGACCTGAAAAAGTGAACTGTAAAGTCTCAGAGTGAGGGAGGCAAACAGAACCCCCCGAAATGTCGGTTCTGATGTGAAGGACAGCCTGACTTGTCACTCGGGCGCGGTGCCTCCTGTTACTGCAGAGGCGCTGTGGGGAATGATGCCGGGAGTGACTTTGCTCGGGAATTGAAAGCAGGAAGGATGTCTGAGTGCAAATGGATACAGCTCCTGTTAGCTGCTGGTGTGCACAGAGGTCAAGGGAATTTGCTTGGTACAAGATATGGTTCATGAGGCTCGTGATTTCCTGCTTTGTGCAGTTTGCCTTACTTGGCATCTTCTGCTAAGATGGAGGGGGGTGCCAAGTAGCTGAAGCCAAAATGTCAGTTGTGTGTTTTGGAAAACTGAAACATTCTATGACTAAAATAATCTTACTTTAATAGTATTTTTTTAAAAAATCAAGGGTATAAGAAAACCAAGTCTTGCATAGGGAGATGGTGTGGAAAATGGTCAACGAGGTTTAAAATTGTAAATCAGCTCAAATATGGAGCTAAATTGTTAGGTTTTCTCTCTGACTAACCTATTTTAATGATCTGAGTGTTACCTGCATAAAGCTTGCACTATTTTCTTCAGACTCTAAAGATGGTAAATGTTCTTATAAACCTTTATTTTTTCAAAAAGTAAAAAGAATGAAGTAGTTTCATTTCAGTATCCCTTTAGCAGCAATAATGAATCCTCTGGCACTCTTAACTAAGCATTTAATGTCAAATTTACCTTTCACCCTTAACTCATCTAGACATTAACTGATCTATAAAATTCACTTGAGGATTCACTGCAATTATAAAACTCTTGTTCTGATATGTGATTTTTTTTAATATTAAAACATTTTAATTAGTGAAATATCTTCACATCAAACAAGTGATAGATTAATGATCGACTGCCAATACATCTGGTTCATTCAGTTTTGCATTTTGTTACTTTGTGGACTAGTCAGATAATATCCAAATTCTTCTGTCGATGAAACCAACGAAAACCCTGACTAATTGTTGCAGTGAATGGCCCCGATCTGCATTTTCACACATCATTGAACAAAATACAGCCCGGAGCACAGAGGAAAAGGTGGCGCTGGGGAGGCTGTCAAGGATACAAGTGTCATAAACTCAGAGCAACTGGGCTTAGTTAAAAGTCCTTGGAGCCTTGCCTTGCTGCAGGCAGGCCAAAAGATGGTCCCTCCTGCAGGGCAGCACGGTGTGTGTGGGTCCTTTGCTGAATTCTGATGAAAATGTCTGTGCTTTGGCCAGGCCAAGTGTCCATCGATCCTGACTGCTGGGTCCTGCAGCCCCTGCCCCGAGGAGGAGGGAGCCACTGCAGGGACCAGTGCTGTCACCATGGTACCTGGATGGTGGCATCCTCATCACACTCATGGGTACCTGGATGATCAAGCCTTACCTTCACCTGCAGCAGGAGCCAAAAACTTAGATGTGCATCTGGGTCTGCTCATCCCAGGAGCCAGAATTTCTGTCCACAAAGTCTTCACCATACCTTCCGGGAGGAAAGCCCTCAGCCAGGGATGAGTTGGAGCAGAATCCCTCTTCTTCCCCTTATTGCTGTCCTCATCCTCCAGCAATCCACCCTTCTTCCCCTGTACTCATGGGCCACTTTCCCCTCCCCTTTCACTCCCATCAGTGCCACCAAGTCACATCATTTCTCCTCCACTGCTCCCTGCAGCCTGAGGTTCTGGACCCTGTTCTCACGTCCTCTTCAAAGCTTTGAGGTCCCTGCTCCCATCCTCCATTCTCAGAAAGGGTCTCCCTCCTGAACCCACTAGGAGTATGATGTTTTGGAGAAGAGGATCTGAGGATGGAGAGTGGGAGCAGATACTGGGAAGGACTGAGGAAAGGAATGTTTCCTGCCCCGTGCTCATGCCTCTGTCCCATGAGCATTGCCACTGGACATTGTGGGGTGTTCTGATTGTTCCAGGGTTCTTATTTCTCCCCTGTGTCTCTTTGCCCTCTTGACTCCCCTCTTTCTTCACTTCCCTCCTGAGTATTTGATTTTTCAACAAATCTGTTCACCAGGGCTGAATGCTTCTGCTTGGTGGGAAACACTTGGCTTTGTTGGGGAGAAGGTAATACCTGTTCCTTAGGAGGGATTTTGCTAGAAGTGGGCTGGTACTGGTGCTCTGGGAGAAAGCAGGCTTAGGGAGCCATCGTGGAAAAGCAAAAATCAAATCCTCTCCTCCACCCAGAACGAGAGGAAAATGGGGCAGGCTCCTGCCCTGTTGTTTGGCAGAAGTTTGCTGGCGTGTTTTATGGAGGCAGACATCACGGTGAGATTAAAAATAAAAAAGCAGTGAATTGCACAGATGTCTGGAGTCTGAGGGAAGCTGCTGTTTGGGGCCCTTGGTAGGACAGGGAGGTTTAATGAAGTGCTGCCTGACTGACAGCGCCATCCCAGAGTCTGGAAGTGCCGACCTGTGGCGCAGTCGGGTGTTGGCCCCTTCCATCAGCTTTCACAGGAACAGGGCCATCCCCATCTCCGTGCTCTGAGAGTACTTGAGAGGAACTGAGGTGAAAATACTGTCAAGACTCCTCTTTACCTTGAGGAAGGAGTGGAAAGAAATGATGTGAGAAGCTGTATTTGCAATGAATCACTCCCAGGAAATAGTTTATTGCAGAGGTATCTGTGAAAGCAAACCAGGATGAGGAGCACACGTGTGAGCCCACCAGAGCTATTAACTGAGGGTGTGCAGTATCAGCAAGGATCAACAAGAGAAGATTCTGCACTTATTGCTGGAAAAAATGTCAGTGTCCCCTCGGGAATTCTAGCTGCCCTTTGATAATAACTGCTAAACCCCACTGTTCTCAGGATTTGCAGGTGTCAATCTAACTCATGTTTTTTTCCTCACCTGTGATGCATATTTCAGTTTATGCTTTTTCTTAAAGTTTCTGTAAATGTGCTGCAAAAAAACCCCAAACAATAAAACCCAACCCAAAACCCACAACACATTTAACCCGCAGACATCAGTTATGTAGATTTTAAATGTGTCATTCATGCAGGGTATTAAGCACAAAATGGGTTTTACTCCTGGCCTGAAATGTTCTGAATAATACATTTTTAAATGCTTTTGTATTTTATGGAAAACGAAGCCACAAAGGTAATTTAGGTGTTTCTTTATGATGGTTTATCTCAGTATTTTAAAGAGGTGTATTACTGTGTGAAGGCTTCAAAAAAAAGAAAGAAAGAAAGGAAAGCAAAGCATTGTAACCTCTATTTCTAGTGGTTGATGACAGTGGCTTGGAAATGTTAAACAAGAAAAATAAAAGGGCTGCAGTGTTCTGTGATAGTTTTCTGTATTTTATTGACAAATGCTTTGATGTTGAAAACTCCCATTGTGATATTTTTTCAGAATGGAACACTTCATTTTTTATTATCCAAACTGCTTTGAAAATGTGTTGTTGTTTCCATGTTTACAGTTTAGGTAGTATAATAACAATGTTTAGGGGGGGGAAAAAAAAGGCACCGAACACTTGTTGTAAGGGCCAGAGACATTTTTTGAGAGAGAATATTTGCAATATTAAACATGTATTTTCCCTGAAATGGGGAAGAAGAAACAATCAGTCTTGGGTTTGACTGTGAAAAGGGGAATTTTGCAGTGGGCAGCTAGAATAGTGATTGCACACCCCTTTATCAGGGAAATAGGTCCTACAGCTGCTTTCCAGCTGCTGCTCACCCAGGCTATGCTGTAAACTCACCTGAGCTACACCTGCACTGCCTAGTCTTGATATTGGGCTTAAGATCACTATGGATGTGTGCTCTGTGCTAAGTAGTATCTTAAATACAGATATTTTCCAGTCTTTATGAAGGAGCTGGACGGCAGCTCGGACACGGCTCCGAGTGCTGCAGTCTGGGAGTGTCTCTGATGTAACCACCTGCCAGGAAACAAGAGCTGCGTTTCCTCACCTTGCTCTTTGTCAGAGCTGGAGCCCTTTGTGCCGGGACAAGTCAGAGCAGGTTTTGTTGGGCTTTTGGCTCCATCTGGGATTGTCTAAATGTTCCTAGAAGGAAACGACAGTTTTGCTACACGCTCCTCTTACACCTCAGAGCTGCCCAAAGTCAGGAGGTTTGTTCTGGATTTATACTGGTGTCTTTGCTCTGTTGTACTGGAGCTCTGTGTAGGTTCTGCATGGCTGTAGATACAGAAATTTATCCCCCGAGATGTTCTTTTCTTTGTCTGCAGAAGTTTCTGTCTTTGGGAGGAGAGGAGTACATTACCCTGCCCAAATAACACGCCTGTGAGATTGACTGTGAGAGTGCACTGCGAGCCGTGCACTAAAGACACTATAAATAGTGAATCATCTGTCGCAGACAAACCAGCTCCTGTAATGGAATCACTTGGATAGGTGCCATTTATCCTTATCATTTTTCCAGTAAGAGTTTTACATTAGGGGGAAAAGACATGAAGAAATGTTTTCGAGCTGCCTGCCCGTCATCCTTGAACCAAGATTTATACAGGAACTGATCTTTGTATCTTTAACATTTATTGGTATTAACAACACAAGAGCGTAACAAATAGTCAGACTCACCATTTTTGCAAGACATCAAAGAGGTCAGGAATCATTTTTGTTTCTTTTTTTTTTTCCCCTTTCTTACCGGGAGTCACAAGGTCCTTTATGAAATAATATTTGGGAGGGATACGAAGAAAGTCAGAAAAGCTGCTGCCTTTCCTACTGAGCTTTTCAGCAAGCCTTACTAATGAGTCGCAGTGAAAGGAGCCAGGTGAATGAGAATGCAATTACTGACACTGGATTTGCAACAGAAGATGGGTAACAGCTACAGCAGCTTAAGGAGCACCCAGCTGCCTGCCCTCGACTCGGGTGGTGGATTCCCACCTGTGCTGTGCTGGTTCCTGCAATTGCATGAGGCAGCAGCATAAATTAGAGCAATAAAACAGCCTGGGTAATTTTATTGATCCGCAGCGTGACACCACAGGGTGGCATCACAGGGAGGGAGCAGATTGAAATTGAAACAGGAATGGGAATGAACAGTCGAGGGTGGAAGAGTAGAAACTTAGATTTGTTTTGATACAGCGTTGGTATGTCCAGACCTGGCATAAATAATTAGCAGCACTAACTGTGTAACTTGTCTTTCACTGACTCGTCTGGTTTCCTGTTTTACTGGTCCCTGTGAACCAGTTTTTTTCAGAGTGGAAAAAACTTGCAGTTTGTTTCTAAGTGGTGTAAATGTTCACTGTACCGTTCCTTATGTATTACAGTCAGTGGAACAGCCTGGTGGAGAAAGGGGTGGGAGAACATGGGAGAGAAAGATGCAAAACCAGCAACAGGAGGGAAAGAACCACCTCAGGAAAATAAGGTGCTGCAGAAAGCTGAATCTAAACACGAGTCGAGAGTGATTGTGTGGCAGGGAAAAGACAAGGAAAAAACCAAATGTGAGATGCAATAAAAACCCAATGATGGTAAAAGTAAAACAAAACGGTTTTCTGACTTAAGATCAGTCATTTTATTGATTTTTAAAATAAAAGCTCTATTTTATTATGTGTGCCTGAATACACCAGGCAAAACCTAAACCCTCAAATGCTCCTACGGCCTCGGGCAGCCCCCAGCCCCCTGGCCAATAACTCTTGTGCTGCAAGTGCAAGACTGTGTGTACTCTGTTTGCAAGGTCATTTATCAACAAAATCCCAGAGAACTGCATGAAAAGGGTCAAGAACAAGCCCTTTTGGCTCTACACTAGGCAAATCACTGAACTTTTGTTAGAACAATTGTAAAAAATCAGGGAGAAAGTTAAAAAAAGATCCAAAGAGACATGATTACTACTGTGTGTGTCTAGAAGTTGCTTCTCAAATGTGGTTTTGCAGCAGTTAAACAGTGAGGTACCTGTGCTGCTCAGATTTGTCTGACAGAGGGAATCCAGGGATGAAATCTCTTTTCAAACAAAGCCATACCAGAGACCATGAAAGAAAAATAAAGACAGATGATGCTCATTGTGTGTGTCTAGAAAAATATTAATATGGTAATGTCTCTATATCTCTGAATTGTGTACTTCCATTGCACCAGCTTATCCTGCTGAGCATTTATACTGGAGAGCCCAACTCTGCCCTGAATGAATCTTCTGATAACAAATTTGAGAGCTGTGAGTCGATAACTCAGATGCCAAAAGTGTTCCTAGCACATCTAGAACTCCAGGGCACTTGATCCTGCCAAAGAGCCCTTTGTTGAGGAGGTTGCTGATGTAATTGCAGAAGGTGAGATGGGTTAAGTCTGCAACAGCTGGTCACTTGAGCCCTCTTTAGGGAGGTGAGAAAGGCACTGAGTCTGAGGCACTGCTGAGCTGTCTCCACTGCACCCTGGGGACGTGAGTCAGTGTCCCAGCGTGGCTGTGGCATCTCTGAGCTGATGTCAACATGATCCTCATTTGTAACCAGTCACTGATGGAGAAAGGTGGAGTCATTGAGTGTCTGTGCCCATTTGGAGCAACTTCTGACTGATGATTGTGGTTGGGAAAGAATTTGGCCTGTGGCCACTTGTTGATTGAGAGATGTGGAGGTAATCCCACTGATTAATTGTTCTGGTGCCCTAGGACTGCCTCCTCTTTCCTGCACCTCATTTTCACAGCAGGAGTCCTCTGTGGGACTTGTGTGAATAGCTGCAAAATTACTGGAGACAGTGAAGCAAACCTCTTTCTGCATTTTGAGGAGGAGGAGGAATTTCCCATACAATCCAGCCCTCTGTGGTTCTTCTGTTTGCCCCTGGGGCTCTGCATTGAACACTTTTGCATTTTGTCACACACTGTAGTGTTTTGAGTAGTCTTTTCAATTTCTTTCTGGGGTTCATATTCCTTGTGCTTATCCACAAGTCTTATGTTGGTGTTGGACGGTGTGTGGTGTTTGAAGAGAAGGGTAGAATGTCCAAATATATTAATATTTCACTTCAGACTGCTTCATGCATTTCATAAAAACACCATTTGAAAATAAGTCTTCTGGTTGAATGGAAACTGAATGTGTTTTAAGTGAAAAGAATGATCTAATGATGGGTTTAACAGAAATTTACATATAATTTGTGTAAAAATAGGTATTTATAGGTATCTCATGTAAAAAAATTACTAGGATTTGTAAAGATTTGAGAATTTTTCTTAATGTTGAGTGATCCTTGTACTAAGAACTTAGTAGGGTATTCCTTAAAAATATGAATATGATCAAAATAAAACCAGGTTTCTTGAGTAGACTTAAGACATGACTGAGATTAGTACTTGAAAGCAGCTTTTTTCCCTGTTAAATACTGAGAGCAATCCCTAGGATCCCAGTGACAGCTTGCTGCATTCAGTCTTCTTCCTGACACTGTGCATGCACTGAGCCACAAAAAAGGTGTTCAAATGCCATGATGTCATGATGATAGAAAATTCTACGCGAAATTCTTATCAGAATAGAGATTTCATGCCTAAAAACTGCAGCCCTTACTCAGCTCAGATTGAAGCTCTGAGATCAAATGGAAACAGAGTAGAAATCTTCCCATGGGCTCTGTTAGAACCGACACTTGACCACAAGTGCTCTGGACACACCAGAAAGTTGGCAGGCATTGCTTTCTGGCTGGTAGCAGGAAGAACAGATAAGTTAAAAAAGAGTCAAGGATGGAAGTGGAAAAAAGCTTCTTTCCATGTCACAGGACAGCAGTATTTGTAGGTGTAACTACAGTGCCCTTGAGTAAGAAGAATGGCAACGTTTCCTCCATAGAGCCTTAGACCTAAATTAAACTGTGCTTTGCTCAGGGAATGAGTAAACTGAAACACTTCCTTCTTAACCACGGGCCATTTTGCTTGGCAAACTGCCTTCCTATTTAAATGGTGAAATACTTGATAAAACTATTCTTCAGTCTGGAAGTGCTTCTATAAAATTAACCCATTAGTCAGCCCAGGACAGGCTGTCAGTCTCTGCAGTGATCTGACTGGTGTTACCTGTTGACTGCCATCAGCCTGATCACTTCTTTTTCTGCTCCTCCGTATTACAAGAGAAAGTTAGCAATTGAAAAGTTATTTCTGTGCCAGTGCAGAGGCAGTATCTCAAAGGGGAAGCTTCTCCTGATATTTATTTCACTTATCTGAAGCGAAATGTCCCGCTGCAGAGCAGAGCAGCCACTCGCCGTGTCCCTGCCATGTGGATGAATGTGTCAGTCAAGATAATGACTATTCCAACCCAATCTGGTCTCTTTGTCTCGCCGTCCCCTCATTCCTTGACGTGCTATCATATCCACACCTGGAAAATTTAGGTCAGGCAGGCTCCTTTCAGGCAAAACAAACCCAGAAGAATCCTTCAGCAACAGCCCCCACAGTATTAGCAAGGGATGGGGGCAATTTCTCAATGTGTGAGGAAGGTTCTCAGACTTCCCTTCCTGTGAGTCATCGTGGAGAAGACCAGGATGAAAAGTTGTGTGGCTCCCACACCCACACACCCCCAGCCTCCCTTGTACAGACTCCTTATTAATGGAGGCATTGCATTAAAAGGACTAAACCTTCCCTCAGAGGATCAATTAGCAACCTTAAAATAGAATAAAGGAAGACAGAAGCCCTTGCAGAGCCCTTCTGCCTGTAGCTCTGCTTCTCACTGAAAAATCTGGGAGTAAGCAAGAGCCTGACAGATGATGGAGAGGCTTCTGTCCTCATTCCCTTTTAACACTTCCTTCACTGTAATTACGGGAGTGTTGCTGGTCACAGCAATCCAGTTAGAGTTGCAGCAGTGCTTCTATTAACAGCTTCTATTTCCAGGGCTTTCAGCTCAGCTGTAAATACTGCTTAACGGGGACGGTTTGGCACACAAGGCCTCACTCAAGGCACAAAGTTCAGAATGATTTTTCTATGCAATTGTTCTAAACCTCGATATTTCATGACTGCACGACGAAAACACAAGTTTTGCAGCAGTTTCAAAGTCCATGACTTTGAGTGAAGAGTTCAGATGTAAAGTCCAATCTAACCCTTGGATCTGCCAGAAATACCTTATTCTCTCTACCAATCAATTGGTGACATCTTGGGAAATGCTAGTGTTTTGATAACTAAAAGGCAACACGGAGCTGCAAATGAATACTGAAACCTTTCTGACGTGTGTAGCGAAGGCAGAAGGCTGAAAGTATCCCTGAAAATGTCCAGTGCAGACTTCCTTATTTAGGAATTAATCTAAACAGCCAAAGGAGGTTGCAATTAGATAGTGCTGGCCATTGTGTCTTTAAAATTTCCTGCTACGTTCTTTTTACTTTCCAACTCATATTACTGCCCTCCTACAACTGCCCTGAAGTGCTAAGCTTCTCAGAAAGGTGAAATGCATTTTTCAACACACTTTGCTATCAGTAATTTGACGCAAAGGACAAAGGACACAAAAGCAAAGATTTCACGAAATACCTTTGGCTTTACCGCATTTCGCTGTATAACACCTCGGCGAGGAGGAAAATGATTAAAATGTCTCAGTCCAAAAAAGTAGTAGGAATAAGTTGCAGATTGTGTATGTTCAGCTGCCCTTATACAGCTTTGATTTGTGTGGCCAGCACTTACTCAGCAGTTCAGTATAACTCTTATTGACCTTGGCAGCTGTCACATCGCTCGCTGGATTTTATGTCGCTGGAGGTGTCAGTGTTCAGGGGAAAGATGTGCAGAATATGCGTGGTTTTATTTGCAGGTGGGAATGAGGTAGAACCCAAACTGCATTTCCAACAGCATTATTTCACAGATGACAGTCACAGGAGACCTGTGACCAACTTTAACCTTTTAATAGCATGCATAAATTAAGGCTACGAGAGAATACTGAGCTGCCAATTATTGAAGCTGTAGTTCCAGGGTCTTTGATTAGCATATTCCTCCCTACCTGCCCCATGACAAAAATGAATTCCAAACGTTTTATGAAACAGTTTCTGAGAGCAGAAACTCGTAGAAACTTATCTCCAAATAAATTTAAGGTGCAAAGTAGCTAACTAAAGCTTCCATTAGCACCAAATACCCAGAGTGAGGAGGTGGAGCAGGAAGTAGACTCACATTCTGGTTTCTTTTGTTCCTTAAACAAAACCCTGGTGCTTTTATTTCGGCCTACAACCCTTCCTGAAGAATGCAAAGAGCTAAGTCTGAGGCTGACCTTCCCCAAGGCAGTCAAGTTCATCCCGAATCCTTATCTGCATAATGGTTCTGCAATAAACAGATGTGGCTTTGCAGTATTTGTGGTATAAAGTATAATGCTTTCCAAATGTCTTGGATGTCCTCTAGAGAGTGTGCCAGGGTGAGTTTGGACTTCAAGCCTGAATGCTGTTGTACCTCAAGGCTTTCTTTGGGACCAGGCTTCTAGGTGGTGTGTGAGATCCTCGGTGCCCACAGCCTGCTCTGAACCTCGTGTGCTCAAAAGGCTCAGCTCTGGGGGCTCTGTCCCCTTCTGATGTGCTGGTGGCACAGAGGAACCGACCTCACATGTTTAACTCTTACCCAGCCCTGCAAGAGACTTGCAGTAGCAAGACCACTGATGCTCAAAACAAGGCTTCATGGAATAAATACAAGGATGATGATGTCCATGGCTTGGGGGGTAAAAAAATCCCCAGCGCTCCATTATCCTCCTCTCCATTTTCCTGGCAGTTTTATCTGGGAGGTGCATTTGGTATTTCTCGTGGACTGTTAGAGCATTTCATTTGCAGAGGAGGCTTTGTGTCAGTTTATAAGAGAAGATTAGTACTTGAATGAACTACTGGAGATGTGAGTCCCATAGAGCTGAGACCTACGTGCACACAGGTTGAAAATACACAGCTGAAACCTCCTTCTTACCCTGCCTGCCTCTGGCTTCAGTTATGCTGTGTGGGGTGAGGATGAGCTGCTGGATTAAATGAGCAAGTATCAAAGGGTTAAACTCCTTCACAAAACTCTCCAGCAATGCAACCTCTGTTCCTTGCTCTGCTGATTTTTACTTTTTTTTTTTTTTTTTTTTGGTGGCATATTTTTCATACTGTTGATCAATCTGACCTGCCAGTGTGTGTAACCCACTGCTGGGCATGAAATACACCTGAGAAATGGCTTGTGGATGTTGCCTGAGGAACTTGCCCACAGAAATGGCCTCAGCAATAGCTGCTGCAGCATCCTGCCAGCTCCTGCAGTAACTCTTGGTGACAGATGTCACCTTTTTGGAATGGCCAAAGCCATCTGTGACCCTTTTATTTTGACCTTGTATTGATTAGCCCTTTGTGTTTTTTCTAAAGTTCCAGCAAATAACAATGCTAATCCAGATAAAACAAGTCACAACTGAAGGTCAGCATTATCTAGATGCTCCAGCCACTTCCTGAAATGGTACCTGAAAGATTGCTTATGATTTTAGTTTATGTTTAAGAGGGCCCAATTTATTGATATCATTCTCTAAACACTGATTTCAATAATCGATAACAATAACTGCAGTTAATTGTGTGTGATTTCCCAGAAGATTTAAAAATGCAACAAGTAATGTAAAAATAGATGAATTACAGAATTTAAAAGCTGCAGACTGATTTCAGTCTGTGTTACACCAGGCCATTTTTCTTGTATCCTGTGTTTACACAGTATTTTTAAAGCAAGTATAGAATAAAAAGCAAAATAGCCTGGAGGCACTAAATATGACACCGTAAGAAGCCCTGGATGGGTGGGTGCATGTGAGCCACTGATTTCTCCTGGATGGGTAAGGCTCTAAGTTCCATCTTATGCTATATTTTCAGCATTTTTAATGGCAGATATTGACTTAGTTTTAGTAGCTGTGATGTGAGAAGTATCTGAACCCTGACCCTGCAACCCCAGACATTTCTGTCATAAAAAGCTGAGACAACTGGAGACTGATATGGGGTTTTTGCACTATTTCATTGAAACTAAATTTTCATTGACCTTTGGCAGAAAAATCTCTTTAACTACAGGCTGGTCTTTTACTTCCTGGAGAGTTGGAAATCAGAGTTAATGAGTGTATATTGAGGTGAGAAACCCTGGTGCCCTTTTCTTGGAAACATGCTCCCCTCTCTCCTTAATGTCACAGGGTGGCTATTAGGAAAAGCTCACCAGTGCTACAGAAATGAAGAGCAAAGCAGTTGTTCTCTCCCTTGCCCTCTTCTAGGCAAGAAATTTTCAGTTTAATCTCAGTCTTAGGGTGGGGTTTTGCCTTTTTTTTTTTTCTTAAATCACAAAGAGAAGTATTGAAGCACATTCCCTAAGACCAAAATATACGAGATGATAAGAGTTGTAGGGCGTGGAGCTGGCTGAACTCACGGGCCTCAGTTGCTTAGTTTTGGTTACCGTGTTTAACCATTATGGCATTTCTGCCCTTCTACTGTACCAGTGCTGCCAGCCCCACCCTCTCTGAACTCCTGTGAGAATTCCACAGATCTCCAAGGCCAGGAAAATCAGAGTGGGAAATGCTTCAGACCTTCCCAGGTGTGCTGTGGCTTGTTCTAAGGCAGGAGCTTTCCCGTTCAGCATCGCCCATGGCCGTATGTTGAAGGTGTGCCCCGGACACCCCACCGGACACGTCCATCCCAGCTGCTGAGTCAACAGAGCAGGGCAGCAGAGGGGGGCTGTGTCATACTAAGTAGTTTTCTTTGCAGATCCTTTCCTTCCTGAGTCTCTTTGTACCCCTGATCCTATCGATCGTATTGGCTGTGCTAATTTAGCAGTCCTTGGGGCTGATGATCGTAATTACAACACACAGCACAGCTTGAGTAAACAGGTCCATTGCAGACCTGGCGCTTTTGGCTGTCCAATGGCAAATAAACACGTTTGGCAAGTAGTGCTTCTTTAATGACTTTCACTGGTTGCTACAAACCCCGAGGAGCTGTTGTGCAGAAAAGGGGAGTTATTCTGTGTGAGGTTCAGCTCCATAGCCTTTTGCATGTTGCACTAAAACTACGGTAGGACTGAGTTCTTTTGAAGCAGACACACATTGACAGGATTCAAGATAATTTTTTTGTGCCTACCTAAGTACAATATTGCTATTGTTACTAATGAGGTAAATATTTATGCTTGATTTTTCTTTGACAGCTATCTCAGAGTAGCTGTGTCATGCAGTTGGCAGAGTATATTTTAAATTAACATGTTTGCTTTAAAGTTCAGTGGTAAAATACAGCTGCAGAGCAGAAAGTTGCATATATTACAGGCAGTAATTGGAAATAATTATAAAATTTTCTGCTAGAAAATTGTGATGAAAGAGCACTTAGATGAATGACAAATGAGCTGTTCAAAGTTTGGGTGATGACAAAGGTAGGGCTGTGTGGGTGAGGTTAATTCTCTCCCCTCGTGCACGTGCACTGCAAGTACTAATGAATGATCCCCCCTTGCACCTTGAAAGTCTTCTGCTGCAATGAGTGGGCAAACCCCATAGTCCTTATTTTTTATGCCTTCCCTCAAAGGTGTAAGCCCCAATACCATTAATTGCAGTTGGTTTTACGGTGTGCTCTGGTGCAGGCACACAGATTCTGTTCCTGCCCCAATATGACAACAGAAGCTGGACTATAACCAAAAGCCCTGATTTCCATCATTATGTATTCCTGTCCCAGTCACTCTTTCCTTAATTTAGCTGGAAGGTAGAATAAATAATTCTGCTTTGCAGAATAAATGCTGGGAGGGATTTGTGTTCTCCCTTCCTGGCACAGCACTGCGGCCCCTCCCAGGAGCTCTTCACGGGGGCACCTGACAGGTGAAGCCCTTGGTCCTGGGCAGCTGATCTGTGACCCCCCAGGTGAGGGTGATGGCCACCAGCTGCTGCCCGCTCTGCCAGGTGGCTGGAGTTCTGATGACAAAACCCACCTCTGGTCCAGGGATTGAAGCCTTTAGCACTCCTGATGAAGCCCACAGGGACTTTGCAGCATCAGACAAAATCATCTCCTAAATTATCCTTTAAAATCATTTAAAAGTAACATGCAGTCAGTTCTGAAGTAAGACAGGTTCTTGAAGGCAAGTATTGAAACAGAATTTAGTGATCCAAGATACGTCTTTAGGGTGCAGCAAGGAGGAGTGATCAGTGATGGGAAACAACTGATGTGATCAGTTCTAACAGCATATTTTCCTGTCAGTTTTAACCATGCAGCTCTTTGGATAAAGTAGATTTAGTGGGAGTTCTGGGCATACAATGATTCATCTGGCTGGAGCACTTAAATGTGTCTCAGCAATTTGTTTTTACTTTAAACAGCATTTAAACTCAATCTTTCAAGAAGGTACAGACATTATTTGTACATTATTTAATCCTATGCAAGAATTTCTTCAGTTTATTGCTAGCTGTGATACCCAAATCAGTTTGCTGCCAGAACATCAAGTACTGTTTGATCTAATACAGCTTTATTGGATGAAGATTATACTGTAAGTTGGGTCTACTTGTGAAAGCTTTTCTATCCTGTAGACAAACATTTAATATCTGAACTCCCTTGTAAAGCTCACTTTACAGGAGAGATACTTCAGAGAAAAATGTTATCGCCCCCAACGTGACTTTACCTGCAAGTAAAGTGCTGGAGTGGAAACTCTCATAAAATGAATAGAAATAATGTTTTCCCTTGGATGTGATCACAAGACAAGGGTCAAGCTGGGGAAGTCCATTTCTGGCCATTCCTGCTTTTGTTTTATTGGGGTGTGACTGTTGAGCCATTGCTACTGCCAAAGCCTGCAATGAGGTCAGAGGGATTCTCCTTCTCCTTGGCCTTCACTTGATTTGTGGGCTGTTGTGGTACAGACTGAAATGTAACAAACTGATTAACTATGAGGAAATTTTGGGCCATGCTCTATATGCATGCATAGATATAGATATAGCCTCTATATTTTCCAGTTAACCTTTTACTAAGGGCAAATCTACTTTTGGGATGATAGCCCTTGATTAATTATTAGCTCCTATTGATCACTGTAGTCAGAAGAAGTCTGAGTTACATAGATAATTTTTGGTTTTTTGGCTGAGTAGCCTGTCTTGGTGAGCTAAGGCTTTGCAGAAGAAGAATCTGTGCAATTGTGAACACACAGGAGCAAAAAGAAGAAGTTTTTCCAGAGTGTCCTGCTGTGGCATTATCTGCTCTGTGGAGGACAGCAGCTGAATTTGCACTCTGTCAGGGAGCTGAGAAGTCAGGCTCTTTCATATGACCCACGACTGTTTCCAGAACTGTCTGAAGGGCAGAAGATGATTTTTTTTATTCCTTTAACCTGGATGACACGCTGCAGACAGCCTGGTGCAGGTGCAGGTTTATATGGAGAGATTCCCAGGCAGGAAGGTGCACCCTCTGTTTTCAGCCCTTCCTGCAGTTTGCATTCCTGCAGGTTTACCTGAGCAATGCATGCCTGGGTGAGGAGTAGCAGAGAAACTACCTGATATAAATGAGGTTTCCTCTCTCTCTTTCTTTCCTGCCTGGAGAAATCTAAATGAAGGATCATCTTTGTTATTATGGGACAAGATGTGCCTGGTTGTTCTGCAGGATTATTTATGAAGTGAATGCCAACAGGAGAGTTAGCTCTCTGAGGATCAGTGCTCAGGTCTGAGCTACTACCTTTGGCACAGTAATAATAGCACTGTCAGAAAGTGGAGCTTTTTTTCCCCCTTCAACCTACAAATTTCTTACAGCATATCTTTTCTATTATTTAAATTCTGGTATGATATCACTCAGCCAGCGCACTGTGCAATCTTCCTTGGGATTAGGTCCTTCAACTTTAAACTCTGGAGAAACTGGAGGCATTGAAGCATTTTCACAGAGGGAAAGGAGGTTTCTGGATATTGTAGCTGAGCTGGATCTGTAGTTGCTGTTGCAGGGAAGTCCTTGGGTGGTGTTGAACACAGTTCAAGGGAGAGCTCTCAGAATTATTGATACTCAGACCAATAAATGTCTGACACCTACCCCTTGAGAGGATGGTGACTCTTCACCTTCCAGGTACGCTGCAACTAAAACCCCTTATGCAACCACTGCTCACGGGGCAGGGAATTGAGCCACACAGACTTCAAAGGTACCACCTGCATGAGAAAATGGGATTTAGTGCAAGGTTTCTAAATGTGCTCTAATTGGAGCATTAATTGTGTCATCTCTTTTGGCACAGCAGTTGACATTGCCTGTTCCTGTAAGTCCACAGTATTTCATGGTTCCATTTTAACAAAGGTTTTGCGTCACACTGAGGACGTTTGAATGTGCAACGCTGACAACGTGGAAATAGGGCCAATCTAAGAAGACACAGATTGTGCATGTTAGTTAATTGCCAGATGGTTTTCCCTTCCTTATTGCAAAGAAACACTTTTAACAAGTATTAAAATTGTGTGTTTCCCCTGGCTAACAGATTTACTGGAGACCGAATGGATATTAGATCGATTTCCTATTAAATGAAGAAGAATGAATCTGAGTATACAATGAGACTAGTGAGCAGCAGGGTTTATTTTTAGATTATACTTTTAAAGCTAAACACTATCTTTAAGTCCAATAGGAATGTGCCATTTCTTTCATTACTTTTTTACACTTGATTTCTTTTGGCAGGTTAAGACAGCAACTTTACATGAAATGGATGATTGGTTGGGAGACTGTGAATCCTGGTTTCCAGGTTATTTCTTTTCTAATAAATCATTTATAGAAAAAGTGGTCTTCTGAAGTTGTCTCATTAGTCTTCATTTTTTCTGTCTTTTCTGGATTTGCTTTTAAAAAGACTCTGGTTAAATAACCACCATCCTCTTTCAAATTCATGGGTGCAACTAACCCCTCAAACGAGCAAATGACCTCTCTTTGATTACTGGTTCAGAATTTGGCTCTCACTAGGAATATAAGACTGAAATCCTTGTTTCTAAGCCTAGAGATGAGTTCCTGCCCCATATTAAGGTCCCTTTCTGCCTCTCTCAGTACCCAGGGGTTCATCACTTGGCTGTGCAGAGGTCCTTCCCTGTGTACTGCCTGCTGCAGCCAGTGCTGCACTGAGCCCAGTCTGTGAAATGTTCTCTGGTGCTTGTCAGAGCTGGAAATAATTTACTGTGCTGGGGGTCAAAATGCCTTCTCACTGCCACTGTGCTTGTGAGCACAAGTGAAACTCTAAAACTACCTTTGTTCTGCTTTCCTCAGCAAAGGCACTGGGCTTCCAGCTACCTCAGGCCCTAACCCAGGGCTCTTGCCATTTAGAAACCCACGTAGGGCTTTGTCTTTCATTCATTTTGCTGCTAGGAATCAAATATTTAATCATTTACATGGATTCTTTTCAGATTTCTGCATGGATGAGAAGGCATCAATCAAATTATGGGCCCTTGCTGGTGATCATATGGACTCGATCTGCCTGCTAAGAGGAGCGTGAATGAATTCAGAGTAACATTTAACAGAGCAAAATTCTTCTTTGGTCCTCTCCTGATGAAACTCTGCTACTGTCTGGGGATTAAGGTAAACTGAATAGCTTGTGAGTTCTTCTTCCCATTCCCTTTCTCCTCCCTGTGTTTGCTCTTGAAAATGAAAGACTGAAATCAGCAAGTGAGTCTCAGATTTCCTGTAAAAATTCAGTCCATTTAAGCCAAGGTGCCCTTTGCAGGAGTTAGGGAAGCACTGAGTCTCCCCTGATTTATTTTCGTTTGGGCTCGTGTAAATCTAGATACAAAACTAAAGAGGAAAAAGCTTTGAATTCCTTAGGCTCTCTTGTGTTATACCTGGAAATAACACAAAGGGAAAAAGAAGTTGGTGGCTTGTTGTGGTTCCCCCATTTCGAAGTGCAATTGTGCAATAGTGCAGTGCCTCGTTTGCTGTCCCTGCCTGACTCCTGTGCCACGGTGAAACAACTCAGAGCCACCACTGGCCACAGGATTTCAGAGATGAGCAAAGCTGACACTGAACGGGGGAGGCTGCTCTGAAATTTGTCTGTCAGCTGGGAGTGTTTGAAGGTATAAAAACAAGCTGGAGCTTCCTGCAGCTGCTGGCAGCCTGAAGTGTTAGATGGGAAAAGGAGTTATCAGGGAACAAACAATTTTTAACTGAATCAACACCTCAGGAAAGAGCAAGCTGGTTTGAAAGGATTTCTGAAGATCAGGAGTAGGTCTGAGGGAGTCATGGAGGCATTGAGTCTTGTACAGAAGATACCTGACATGGCATTATACTTCTCCGTTATACTTCTCCACAGCTGCTGGGAACATCCCACCACGACAGTTTTCCTTTGCTGATTTTTATGAGCAATTATTTTATTCCAGGCATGAAATTCCTCTTGTTCATGTTTGAGTGAATGGTAGTATTGACTCTGTTCTCTACTGATAGATAAAATTTTTTACAGCTTTGATTTGAGCATAAAAGGCAGGTTCTGGGTGTTCCTCCTTTAAAGTGCTGTAGTCAGATCCTCTCGTGATTAATCGTAGAATCACAGAATGGTTTGGATTGGAAGGGACTTTAAAGGCCATCTCATTCCAATCCCCCTGCCATGTGCAGGGACACCTTCCACTATCCCACGTTGCTCCAAGCCCCATCCAACCTGGCCTTGGACACTTCCAAGGATGGGGCATCCACAGTTTCTCTGGGCAACCTGTGCCAGGGCCTCCCCACCCTCACAGCCAACAATTCCTTTCTAATCTCTAATCTAACCCTGCCCTCTGTCAGTTTGAAACCATTCCCCCTGGTGCTATCAACCCACCCAGGGCTGTGGTATTCGAGGTGTGCTGTGCCTTTCCATGTCCAGGCAGTGCATGAGGATTTACATGGATGCTGCTGCAGAGCTTGTAGACCCATGCCAGACTAGGAAAAACCCCAATTGCAGGTAATTTTATGTTATTTTTAGTTAGCACAGGTTCCAACTGGTGAATTACCATTAGTTGCCATTGCCTCACTGATGAATTCATGTCCTTTTAAATTATTTTTGAATGTGTGCCTACAGGCTCCAGCAGGCTCCTCGAAGTAATATAAATGAATAAATCAGCAATAAGTACCCACCAAACTATTACACCAGGGGGTGTAAATGGTTTAGTAGGGAAGCACTTACTTAATATTAAATATTTGTCTTAAGCTGCTTACCCCTTCTGTACAGCTGACTCTTTAGCTGCTGTTAAAAATGCTTAGTTTTTAAATGTGCCAGGCAAGGCACAAGTGTCTATGTGAGAGCTGAGGGGTGTGTGGAGAAGAGCTTGTGACCTCTGGGAGTTCGAAATGAGGTTTGGGACAGGAAACAAATAGAGAGATTTTAATCATGGTTGCTGCTAGGGCTTGGGGTTTTTTTCTTTCCTTTTTTTTTTTTTTATTTTATTTTTAATCTGAGTGGTTGGTAGAAAATGACATGATGACAGTTAATTATAACTAATCCTGCAGCGCTTCAACACAGACTAATATAAAGTTCAGAGAGTTCCACCAGCAGTTAGTTATGTCCTTAGGAAGCAACGAGCCTTTGCCTGAAATAGTTGTATTGTTTCTTGGCATCTGAAAAAAAAAACCCCAAACACCCCACATTGCTTAGTAGATACATCTGATATGGTGCTGAAAACCAAGGCTGCAGTGAAAGAAGAGATATTTCAACATCCGTTTGTAGGTTCTAGGACTACAGAGTGTCTTTTACAAATAATTTTTGCTAATAAAAAAAAAAAAAGTTACAGAAATGTGGTTCAAGCATGAAACTCAGCAGTTAGTAAGACCATGGTTCAAGTAAATGTTTCAACTTTTTCTATGTGTATCCAAAGTGGAAAAGAAATAGCTAGAAAGCAGAGAAAGAAATAACTAGGTGAGGATTTCAGAGGGAGGAAGACAGTACTAAAGTTGGTACCTGTTGCCCTAATCAGTTAACAACATGAAGGCACTCTGCAGCAGTGCTGCCTCTAGAAGGGTTTGGGTCCATCCCTCCCCATCCTGCTGCTGCTCCTGGGGGGCTGCACAGGATGGCTCTGGGGATTATTAAAGAGGGGTGAATGTACCAGCTGCTTCACAAATCATCTGGAGCCTTAATGGGAGAAACGTGGTGGAAAATAGAGGAGCAAACACACTGAACTGCGTCCTCAATGTTGTTAGGAGGCTGCAAAGCATTTCTGTGGGAGGACAGCCCAGGGGGGGAAGTGAAGTCCACAGTAAGCAAGCCTTCAGGAGAAATGAACCTGAACACCTGGCTTCACTGGAAGCATCAGACAAGTTCCATATCATCCTTAAATGCTGCACAAGAAGCAAGTAGGGGATGATTTTTAAAACCTTCTTAAAAAAAAAAAAAAAGGCAACAAAAATAGTTTTGAACTTGTTTTGTGGCTTTTCTGGAACTTCACTTCAGCTCTTTTCTACATATGTCCCACTTACATAGAGATGGATGATGCTTGAGCTGAATCCTTGGAATTGAATCCTGTACAATTGAATCCTTGCTATTGAAAACTGGTTAAATTTAGTATGTTATTTTCTATTCAAAATTGCAGAAAAGTGCAGTTTTAGAAAGTTATGAAAAGCTTGATAAGGTGATGGGAAATTGTGTATAATGCACTTATTGTGTTTGCATGTACAGACAGACAGGATGTATAATCAGGTATTCTAAATGATTTTCAAAGGTACACAAGGTGCATACAAATTCTGAAGAGCACTGTGATGTTTAGGCATTAATCAGGGAGCCCCTGGAGAAGGAGAGAGACCTGGTATGAAGGGAAGGCTCTTAGCTGACTTGAATATCCCTCTCATCTTCAGTTCTTTAGGCAAAAAGTGATGACTGCTTTTTAGTGCAAGAGAAATCACAGAAACCTTCTGAAAAACGCGGCAGAATATTAAGCTGTTGGCTGAATTTCTGTTCAGTCTTTCATCCCATTTCTGTTCTGCAATTCTAATTGGTTTTTGTCTTACAAAATTGCAGCCATTTATAGTGCAAACACTTCCTTCTTTCATGTTTTTCCACACATAACTGGGAATTTAATAGTCCATTTAAATAATAAATTGTGGCAAGTCGAGTGTTTAAGGGCAGGCTGGATGGAGCTCTGAGCAACCTGGTTTAGTGGAAGGTGTCCCTGTCCATGGCAAGGGGGTTGGGATTAAATGATCTTTAAGGTCTCTTTCCACCCTGTCCACTCCATGATTCCATGATTCTGTAGTATTATCAAGGCAGATTTTTTTATATTCTTAGAAGTACTTATGTGCACTGGCTTTGTAAAGTATTCACAGGATAAAAGCAGCCAAATCCAGTAGGGTGTGGTAGTAAGGGAAAGCTGTTTGTTGTGGGCATGGCTGGGTCAAACCAGAGTTCTGCAGACAGCTGAAGGTGCTCACACCCCTGCCATGTTTGGAGGGACCCTTCACCTCTTCCAGGGGTCCTCAGAAGTATGGGACAGGATACAACCTCCTTGAGACAAAGACCTCCTTGGGAACCTCCTACGCTGGATGCATCTGCAGAGCCCAAGGCGTGACTAAGGATGACAGGCAATAAGGAAGCAGCATGTTAAAAATAGCAAGTCAATTCAACATCAGCATCAGAATGCCCTTATTGATTGTGTTGAGCAAATCCCTTACCTTGTATTCAACACTTAATTACAGCAGTTGAGATAGAAGCACTAATAGAGAGGAAAAAAATGCAAAGCAAAACTGAAATGATCAGAAAATATCTTGAATTTCAGTTTTCCACTCCACAGTCATTGATAGATTTCAAATCTAATTATTAGTCACTACCGTGAGTCTTCTCTATCTCTTATTATCACTTCTGCTACTAAATAAGTAGTGTGCCAGGACAAAAACCCCTTAACACTTGACAGGTCCCCCATCTGTTAAATTATTGCCAGTTACTATTTTCAGGGAAGCCCTTCTTCAAGTAGGTGCTCGCTGCTCTTTCTGTAAAGCAAGACTCCAATCAGGAAAGGTTAATAGCTTGTGAAGAGCCTCCATTGCAGCTTTTCTTGCCCTGCCATGGCTGGTGAATAGGTAGCAGATGCATGGCTTAGTGCTGCATCCTATTCATGTTTTTCTTTAACCTGCACACCATGGTGCTTAAAAAGGACTTTTTCTTACACACAAATACAACTGTCGTGTTTCCTTGAACACTAACAAGGGTGTCACATTTTTAAACTCCAGGAGCTCGAGCTGACAAGAGAATTGGTCTTTTGTAGTAGTTCTGGTCTGTTCTTTAATTCGTAGTGATTATTTATTTGGTAAATATTCCTCTTTCTTCAACATATTATTGGCATTAACAGGTCTGATCCTGCATTCTCAAACATAACACTCAACATGATCTTGAAATTTGAACAGGACTGTTGAAATTTGAACAGAAACATTTTCTGGTGGTCAACCACCACTGGTGATGGAGCTCTCTTGGCAGACAGAGGATATGTCCCAAAAGGATCTAGAGTACAAAGAGTTAAACCCCTCCTTTGGGATAAGGAACGTAGCACACTGGTCCTTAAGTCTGAATGATAAAACATTACAGTTCTTTTATAACAACCAGTGATCTACACAAATCCACTCTTCCTAAGAGCATCTGGAGTGGTTTTTTTTCCCCTCCTGTGTAATATGGAATCCCTGTGGTATGGTGCACAGTGGGGAGTGGGAACAGGAGGTTCCCATAGGGTGACAAGAGAGCCACTGGATGACAAGGATGTGATGGAGTTAAACCTCCATTGATACTTAGGTACCACTTGCAGTTTACACCCTCCACTACCTGTGGATGTGTAATAAAGCCATGGAAACAGGAGCTGTGTGTCCCTTGAGAAACACTTGCCACCATTTATGGGACACAAAGAGAAGAACTTGGGTGGAGAGGAATAAGAAGGGACAGGTGGGTTGTGCATAAGAGGGGTCTGGTGTGCTGATCAGCCCCTGCAGGAGGATTGATTTCAAACCCTGGTCCATCAGTTATTTCAGGTCCAGCAGGGATGCACGCTGGGATTTGGGATACTGTTCTCAGTAATGGGTGGTGGGTTGGGATCCTGGCTGGATCCATTCACAGAGGTGCACTCTCACTGGAACGTTAGTAAAGGGGAATGTCCTGCCTGCATTTCTTATGTTACTAAAGAAGTCATCATCCAAGGATATGTTCCCAACAGGACTGCCATCAATTATGCTGGTGTCTCAATAACTCCATAATTAAAAATAAATTATGTTTGATCCTTAATAGGTCCAGTATTAAACTGAATGCCTGTTTAATCTCTGTTAAATCTGCCACAAAGAAACGACACCACGAGAAGTGTGAATGAATGATATCCCTTTTCCCCCCTTCCCTGACTCTAATTACACATGATGGCACTTGCAGTGTCCCTTGTGAATGCACAAAATTGGTGCAGCAGGGGAAATGCAAGCTTCCCTGTGCTGCAGTCTGTTCATTAGCATCGATTTCTGAGGCACTGCCCCTAAGGATGAGAGGATAATTTCTTTTTTCAGTTTCTCATGATCACAGCTTGTAACAGACTATTAAAAATAACTTCTAAACCTCGGTGTAAGTTCTGAAACAGTGAGAGATTCAAAAAACTCCTCGTAATCCACCTTTCCATGGAGCATTAAAGCCCAGCTAACCACTCCTACTTTGTGCCTGTCCTGTGTGTAACACTTATCTAAAGCTGTGCCTTTGGGCTGCAAATCCATTGTGTCAGGCTTTCATTATCTGCTTGGCTTTCTGCTGCTTTTCCTTGGTGCAGTGTGAAAGCTGATACAACCAGAGTAAAAACACCATACTTCCCATATGGAAAAAGCTGTCATTTATTTGCAGTGATAACATCCTGGTGAAGAGTGCATTGTTCAGATTTTCCTTTTTTTCCTTTTTTTTTTTTTTTCCTTCTCCTCAGTTGTACTAGCTGTTGTGGTATGGTGTAAAAACATCACTACCACCACCACACCTACGAAATCTTCATTATATATAAAAAAAAATAGAAACCTGATCTATTCATCTAACTGGCTTTGCTCTGATTTATACACTCCCTTTTATTAACTTTGGGCACAGGAATAAATGCTGAGTATTAGTGAAAAGAGTCTAGATTTCCTGAAAGTTTCACATTAATTATTATTAAAAAAAATGCACCCAAGACATTTTCCTTAATTTGTTTGGGGTTTTTTTTGGTGTGTCTTCCTCTTTTAAAAAAATGGCCATCTAAAGCAAGAATAAAATTTAAGTCCAACTAGGTTCAGTAACAAATCATAGTATGTGCATATTAATGGTGAAGAGTGAGAAAACAAATCATAGGTGAGCCCTAATTTCGACAGCTCTTCATCCGCATTACTCCAGTAACTACTTTAAATAACATAAAAAATGAATTATGAAAGCATTATGAGAGACTGCCTAAAAAATGCAGGATATATCGATAGGAACATTCTGTAACAGTTTGCTCAATTTCCATTAATGCTGCACTGGGAGGCTCTGAATTTTGCTCTGAATTTTTGCTCCCTAAGAACGAGACAAAAACTCGGTGCCACGTTTTTATGCCAGCTTACCTCCTCACTTTTAAGCCTGCAGAGCCATGTTTTGAAACTGTTCTGTGTTCCTTTGTAAGCTTTGTTCCAGATGCTGTGCAGGCAGGTTGGTTCAGCTCCCCGAGGTGTGGAGTATGGGAGGAGATGGCTGCTGTGCCCATCTTGCTGAAGATGGACCTGCCTGGAGTCTGTGGCTTTCTGCCCAGCTCTGCTGGAACTGGCTGTTGCCTCGCAAGCCTTGCCAAAATTTTTCACAATAACAAGCTCCAATCTACATAACACCTGGCCTGTACAAACCAGGTCATTATGAACTTGATCCAAGCTGTCATTCAGGCAGCTTTGTTATTCCCTTCTTAGACGGAGCCAGTCATCCATAAGCAAGCTCTGGTTTAAACCTTCCGGCCCTCACAGCACTTGGGTACCAGGGTTTTTTTTCTTTAAGCCCCACCAAGCAGGTGAGATCCATGTAACAAGAGGATCAGCAGTAGCAGAAACATGAAGAAACAATGAGTGATCTGGGCTAAAACCAGGCCTAAGAGGCTACTCCCAGTTCCAGGCTCCTTCATACTCTGTGCTTTCATTTTCCTGTTGCTGCTTCTTGTTCTCTTCCTTCAGCCTTCCCACTCAAATTGAGAAAACCAGGTTTACTGATGTATTTCTTGCATTCAGCCCATATTCACCTACACGTCTTTCAGGTATATATAGTCCTCCACAAATGTTTTGAGGAAAGCTAAAGTCTCAAGGAAGAGAATCAAAGCCAAAATGTGTGCAGTGAGGGGAGCTGGCACTGACCTGCCTGCAGGACTGTGAGGACTCTCTTCTTGCCTTCTTGTGCTGCCTCTTCTTTTGATCAGCGCTACTCTTGGGCTGCAGGGAGGAGTTTAAGCTCCCATACCCAGATGCTGGATTAGCTGCATTAATGAAAACTCTACACTGGCAAATTAAGCTAAAAATTGCAGCAGTGCAGTTTCCCAGAGGCTTCAACTCCAGATTAACTGCGAGGGGTGAAATGTGGCTATTCTTGGCAGACAACAACACGAGGGCTGTGGGGAGGCAGACAGAGTGTAGTCCAGGACCAGTCAGCAAAAAACCAAGTGTCACTTGTGAAAAACTCCTGACATTTCAAGAGGTGTTTTCCATTCTGTATCAGACAAAAATGAGACCTTTAAAAACTTTTGAATGAAGAAAAGAGGACAGTGAAGGTGGGGCTGGTGCAGTGTGGGTGGGTGCCCTCTGTCACTCACTGTTGGGCCTTTGGGGTAGGGCTCTCTGACCTGGGAGAGGGCTGAGAAAAAAACCTTCTTGAAACAAGTTGTCTTTGAGGAAGTGTTTCCACTTTGACAAATATAAATTTTTGCACAAAACTTAGTTTGGAACATTCCTGACCAGCTGCAGTGCAATCCTTGGGGGACTCTCCTTCCCCAGCAAATGTCTAGGATTTTATAATTCATGAGCAGAACCTGGTGCCAGGAAACCCATGTTCCAAGCTCTGATCTGTATTTCATACCTTATGATAAGTATCATGACGTTTCTCTGCCTCCACTTCTGCCCTGCTGTCTCTCACCTTCGCAAGGTAGAACCACTCTCAAGTGTGAAAACTGATTTTTTACACAGCACCTAGCACAACAAAGTTCTGGTTTCATTTGGAGTTTGCAGATGTTGTGAACAATCCTTGAGGGTTTACCAGTATTTAATATTTCTGTAAAGAGAAAAATAAACCAAGGAACATAAGTGGTGCAACCATGTCCGTTAAACGTTATATATGCTGTTCTTGTTAAATGGCAAATATCCAAGTGAGCTAATTTTCAGATCCTGAACAGGTTATCCCTGGGTACAGAGTGAGCACAAAGGTCATATATTAGTCTTAAAGGGCCTGATCGTCACTTGTTTTTACCAGCTTTATATCATAGAGTTATGGAATCATAGAATAATCTGAGTTGGAAGGGTCCAACTCCTGGCACTATGTCAGTGGAGTTATTTCTTGTTCTCAGTAGTTAGTTTCACACACAACACAGTGTGAGACTGAAGCTTCTTTAAAAACACAGAAATTAGAACAGCCCAAAAAGCAGGAATAAATATTGTAGCAATTTCATTGTGCGCACAGTCACCTATTACTGGCTGAGTTGGATATACGCATTAATTTTTCCTCAATGACACCTAAACTTAATGAGTGGGTCTCAAAGAAAAAGATTCTGCTGAATAACGCCTAGTTTTAATTTTAAACAGTGCAGATAAAGTAAACTGAAATCATTCACTTTGTGTATTTAAAATGTGATGGGTTCATTATCCTCCGTGCAATCAATAAATATTCCCTCCTTAGTCGAGGACTTCTTCCAGTTTGGTGATCTCTTGTGCTAATTACATCCCTGAAAATATGACTTAGATGAGTTTGCAAGTGAGAGGGACCAGCATGGCAAAGCTCCTGATTCTCTGTCTGGTTCTGGGCCCCCTCAGTTCAGGAAGGACATTGAGGTGCTGGAGAGAGTCCAGAGAAGGGCAGTGGAGCTGGTGAAGGGTCTGGAGCACCAGTCCTGTGAGGAGCAGCTGAGGGAGCTGGGGGTGTTTAGTGTGGAGGAGGCTCAGGGGAGACCTTACTGCTCCCTACGACTATCCCAAAGGGGGTTGTAGCCAGGTGGGTGCTGGAGTCTTCTACGAGGAGTAGGACAAGAGGGCACAGTCTTAAGCTGCACCAGGGGAATTTCAGGTTGGACATTAGGAGGAATTTCTTCACAGAGTGATTAGAAATGGGAACGGGCTGCCCAGGGAGGTGGTGGTATCACCATCGCTGAAGGTGTTTAAGGGAAGACTGGACGTGGCACTCAGTGCCACGGTGTGTTTGACATGGTGGTGATCGGTCACAGGGTGGACTCGACTATCCCAGAGGTCTTTTCCAACCTGATTCTTTCTGTGATTCCCTGGGGTTGTTATGGAAGCACCGCAAGCTTCCCCAGCGGTGCATGGACGAGGTGGTTGGTGAAAACACAGCTCTGGGAATCCATAACATAAATTCAAATCCAGTTTTGACCGATCTCGTAGAGCTCCTGTGTATTTAACAAAATACGCTCCGCACTCGAAGCCCGAATCCCGAGCAGCCCTCCCCGAGCCCTCAGGCGCGGCCGGCAGAGGGCGCCGCGCGCTCCGCGCGGGGGGCGGGCTGGGCGGGCGGAGCGGCCGCGCCTCCCCCGCGCTGGCCCCGCCCGCGGCCCCTCCGCGCCGCGGGGCCGAGCGGGGAGTGCGCCCGTCCCGCCCCGCCCGCCCGGGCTCGCCCGCGGCGCCGGCCCCGGCCCCGCACACCCGCCGCCGACAGCGCAACGCGCCGGGCTCCATGCCGCGCCCCGGGAGCCGAGGAGGTGCGGCCGCCCCGCTGCCGGGGGAGCGGGTGGGTCCGGTGGGTCCGGGGCTCGGCTCCGCGAGGGGCGTGCGGGGGGATGGATGGATGGACGGACAGGACGGACCCGCAGAAGTTGCCGCGGGTTTGGGAGCGCTCCGACCGGGATCTCCCGGCTCGCTGCTGGGCGGGAGCCCTCCCGCATCCCCCGAGCGCCGGTCCGGGCGCTGCCCCCAGCGTGGCGGGGCTCGGACAGCGCCGGGGACAGGTGAAGTGCGGGCGGGCAGCGCGCCCGCGGCTCGGGGCGGGCACCGCCGCCAACTCCGTCCACCCGTGAAGTGTCGCGGCTACCGCGGGCACCGCGGTCGCGGCTCGGTCTGGGCTCTTGGTGGTGCGGGGTGGCTCCTAAACCCGCGCTTCCTCACCCGCCCCCGGCCACAGCATCGCGGAGCGTCTGAGTTGCCTTATCCCCTCCGCCCGCTCCTCCAGTCGGTGGTTTTAAACGAGGCACGCGGATACGCGTCTTCATTACCCATTCATCACCTTGAGCGTTCATTCTTAATTTGTGCTCGTCCTTCTGTTTATTTTGTGTGTTGTTGTTCATTCAAGGTCAAGCCGTGTAGAGTTTGGACTTTATTTGCGTGGAGATATGATGAGCGCTCTGTAGTCGTGTTGCTTTCCTCCTCCTTCTCCTCCCTCCCACTCCTGTGCCTGCCTGAGCGTTCCTGGAGAAGGCTTTTAAAAGAATAGATGAGGGTCATAAAAAGTACTCGCTGACCGCTGCCTCCAGCTCTTTTGTATAATTGAAATGTGTTAGTTAATTCCTCTAATGAAAACAGAAAATCAGCTTAAAAATTGATTTCCTGAGAATGTAATTTTTGGAAGAAGAAGTTATGCAGGGGCTGTCTTTGTTGTGTGCGCAGGTGAGTGGGATAACTGTACCTGTTAGAGCTGGGTACCACTGAAGGTACATGAGGGAGGATGTGGTGGCTGAGAGCTGCTGTTGTTTGTGCCTCGTGTCACGCGGGTGTGTTGTGTGGCTGTTCAGCTGACGTCGTAAAATCTTCAAACTTTAAGGAAACTGGTTAAAAAGAGGGGTGAACTCTTTGGTTTCTGAAAAGATGCCAGTGGAATTTAGGTAATGCCATATCAAAGGTGAAAGAGATGGTGTTAAAGTGACGTCCTTGGGTACAGGGATACTTCTCAAAGAAGACAGGTGTGGGTGTTTTGGGGTGTGGGCTGGGCTGGTTCGTGGGGATGAGACCAGCTCAGAATGCATAATAACATGGTATCTTTGAGGGAGTAGGCTCGTGGTGTTAAGTGCTAAATTTCCCTAAGGATGGAAGCAGAGAGATTCTGTGCCTGCCTGTACCTGACATATTGCAGGGCTGGGTTTAGAGCATTGTGGAAGTTGCTGCTTTAGCTGCTGCGAACATCAACACGAGGAGCACGACCCTGCTGTAAGTCGTGACGGTTTTGCTGCTTGCTTTGATGGGACTGAAGTTGCATTGTTGATTTTAACAAAAAGTATTCAGACGCTGTCCTCAGAAAAGCCTTTTCTGCAACACCAGGGGAGAGCAGAAGATTGTACACTCTGCTTTTTTGTTGTGGTTCTGTGAGGGGAAGCTGTGTCTGCTCATCTTCATACGTGAAAACAGAGCTGCTTTTTCAGATTACAGGATTTAAAAGCATTTTCTGAAGAATCGGAAGGAAACAGCACTCATTAGTAAACTTCTTTCTCTTGTGCTTTGCCACTATGGTGTTTCAGAGATCCCATTTCTCTCTGGTAATGGAAGACCAAAAGAGCTGTTAAGCTCCATCTGTATGCATTAGGGTAGGTGGTTGATTTGTACCCTGGGGCCGTATTATCTGCTATTTCATTACTTCTGGATCAGTAATGATATTCAGGAAAGCTGTATTTGTAGTGGCTGCTTTCTAGGGACGTCTCCTCACTAGAAAGCCGTGCCGATAAGGATCACCCCGCGTGTGTTTGCTGACGCTGCTCTGGTGGAGGCTCTCGGGCTGCTTTGAGCTGCCTTTGATGGCACAAAAGTTCCGGGGTCTGTGAGTAAGAAGTGGGGATTCCCCTGGGTCTCCTTGCACTTCAGTATAATTTGTGTTGGTTTTTTTTAATTCCCTAACCAGTGTTCAGTCTCTTACATGTCTTCACACAGATGATCAGAGCTCTTGTGCCTCTTTTAGACTCTTGATCCTTTTGTATTTGGGGACAGCATTAACTATCCCAGGGGCTGGTAGGGGAGCCTGATCTGGAGCAGGTGAACCATACCAGGTGCTGCAGGTACCCTGTGCCAAGCTCAGTGCTGAATAACAGCACGAAGGTGGTGATGTGGGAGTAGAAAACCCAGGTGGTGGTTGCCCTTTGGAAGCTTTTGATGTCCCTGTTCTGTTGGTAGGTGGGCAGGGGGGTCCTGGTGAAAGATGTGCTGTGATGTGAACGGTTTCATCCGGGTGTCCAAGGCAACTGAGCTTGTCTGGCTGTGCAGGCTGTAAGCAAAGAGTGGGATAAGAAAAACACCAAAAAAATAAATTACCCTGTGTTGACAGTACTGCACTGACACCACGAGCACCTGTGTCTGCTCTGCTTCCCTGCCCTGCAACACTCCTGGCACCCCCATACCTTAACCTAAAGGGATTCTGAAGGCTGAGCAACAGGGGTGCTGTTGCAGATTAAAGAGGTGATGGAAATGCCTCCAGGCTGTTGTCCAGGGAGGTAATTTCTTCATATTCCATTAGAGGTATATGCTGTGCTTTAATGGGGTGTGCTGTGCTGGGCTTGATGCTATTGATGGGCTGGACGGAGGGAAGGCAGAGATCCCTGATGCAGAGGTGGCTTTGGGAACTTTTTGAGGCATTTTTGTAGGTAAGGGAAACTGTCCTGATGGCTTGCCCTGAAGTGTGTTCAAAAGCGATGTGTTTAGGTTGTCAATTTGCAGGACCTTTATTGAAACTCGGGGGTTTTGTTTCAGTATGGGGAGAAAAAAGCATTGTTTTCACGAAGCAGCTGCTCTGTGGTTTGTTAACGCAGTAGAAAATCAAAATTCGTCTTGTCCTGGCAGCAGTTCACAGGCTCCAGTGTTACCAGTGCACCTGAGGATTGGGAATGCTGCAGCTGCCCGGGGATCAGGGCTGGTGTGGTTTGCTTGTGAACCAGAAAAATGGAGAAGCTGTGAGTGGGCTGGCATGCCTCATTGTCCTTGAGTGTCAGGATAAGATCAGACTTCACGCCAGACCTCTCCGTGCTGTTGCGGTGTGTTGCTCTGTGCGTTCTGGGTCCTTCCATGTCATGAGGTTTTGCCCACATGTCACTCCAGCTCCTTGCCTAAACTTTGCACGTGTTGACTCTTCACCGAGATAGCATTCCACCTTTTCTGTTATTTGCCCGAGGATCATTTGGAGCAGGGTAAATGGGAGGGTGTGGTGTGAAATGAGGGTGTGAGTGCCAGGTGTGGCCAGGATGGTGCTGAGGATGCTGAACCCTGCCTGCTGTGCTCCTGGGAGCTGGGCATCCCACCACAGCCAAAGCTGCTTCCAGAGTGGTGATGAAGTGGGTACTGTGATAGGGGAAAGCAGAGAAAGCACCACAGGCAAAATAAAGTCCTGTTCATGTGAAAAAATAAACCCCAGGAATTTGTGCCGGAGGATGAGAGTTGTGTGGGTTGTTTAAAACCAGAAACTGCAAGGAAGGCAGGTTTCTCTGCTCACTCTGTGAGGCTGCAGAGGTCCAGCCTCCGAGTCACTGGCAGACTGTCCTGCCTTACTTCTGTGTCTGAGCACAAGCGCTCACTGTCTGCAGTCTGGCTTTAAACACAAGAACAAAAATATGCTGGTGATGCTCTTTCTGCTTCCAGTGCCTCCTTATTGAATCATCTTCAGGCATTCCTTTGTACTTCTGCTGTATTTAGTTAAAATACTTGAGTATTAAGGACATGCTGCATCATTTTTGTTGGGAATGCTCTTAGTTGCGCTTCCTTTCTACTAAGATTTTTTTGTTTGATTGTTTTTGTTCTGACTGAAACAAAATCTTCTAATTCTTTTTGCAAAAGCTTTTTTGGCCATTCTCTTTCTTTTCTGTGGAGTCTCATCTTGCTGATGCTCATATTTGTGTCTGGAAATAAGGTAGCAACTTTAAAAGGGGGTTGTTTGGTTTTCTGCCTCACCTGCACTCACAGAGCAGGCAGCTGTTTTGAGAAAGTGCATGGAATGGGTGAGGAAAGAGGTTCGAGGACCACCAAGAAAGCAAATGAAAACCAGAATGTGCAAGCGCAGTTGCAGTGCAGGAAAGTACGAGAAGTGTTTCAGCTGAGGTGATGTGACCTGACGGGGTGGCGGGAACCAGGAGAGAGGGAAAATAAATGGTTTTATAAGTGAAACAAACATTTAGAACTACTTAAAAACTATTAGAAAGTGGAGAAATAGTAACCTTATCTGACTCAGTTGCCTAAACAGAAAATGTGTTTATGCAGGAAAGGGATGTTCTGGTAGTGAAGAGCTGTTTTTGAAAGGTTGGAGATGGCAGAGTTCTGGTGCCAGCCTTGCTAGGGGTGAGGGGGGACTCCTTGTCAGTCTTGAGGTTGCCAGGAAGGTACAGAAAGACACCATGTGCCGTTTGGCTCTGTCAGGCTGGTGTAGCCTTCCAGAGGAAAGATAAATGAAACAATCTCCTCAGTCATTAGGCGTAATTGTGGCTGCTTCTGATCCATCTTCCACAATAGCTCGTAATTCACACTGGCCTTGTTTCAGCACACGGTGAGAGCAGCGTGGGATTCTGCCTACTGCCCACTCAGCAGGGGTTTGTGGGCAGCAGAACTCTCACATTGTCAGGATATGTAAGTATTTATATATAAAAAAAAGTAACGTTTTTGTTTGTGTACAATAGGACAGTGGTATTGAGTCTCCAGATAGACTTTTTATCTTTGCTTAAGCCCCACTTTTAACTGAATGGCTGGGTTTTCATTGCAAAATTGATCTGAATAGATAGTAGAGAGCAGAGGAGAACTGTTGAGGGTACTGCAGTGTGGGGGTGATGATCCTGGACATTAACATAAGCCTTTTGAGACACTTTTGAGAACTGTAGGCTGCAAATATTTAAGAATCTGTAATTAATTTCAGGTAAACATGATATACACCTTTAACAAAGATGCTAGCAGTGGTCTCTGTGATTGCCACTGTCTCCAGCAATGATGTACAGTTTTGCACCATCAGTTTTTAGTGTATGGTTTTCATTCATGAAGAAAAGACTTAGGTGGTGGGAGGCTTGACAGGTATGGCAAACTTTATTTTACAAACCCATCCCAACAGAAACACACAGTAGGATTCCCTCTTGTGTTTCTTTTTTGGTTTTTTTTTTTCAATCTGTGTGTGTCTTGTTTTGCTGTTTAAAAATTTATCTGTGCTCCATCTTGTGAAATGTTTTGAAACAGTCAGGAAAATCACCCGTCCTGTGTGGGAACACGTACTGAATTAAATTAAGAGTTCATAAAACAGAGAATACACCCGCAGCACAAACTGTAATGGATGGAGGACAGACCTGAAGATGTAGCACAATAAAGGTGAGTGCAGTTCAACCATTAATGAATGGGATTAAAACTCGTGTTTATGAGCAAGGGAGGCTTTCCACTGGGATGGAGTCTGTTTTGTGGCTGGCTTTTTGTCTCTAGTGGGTTGAAGCAGAGCTCTGTTCCAGAGCCTTGCTGAAGCTCAGCACAGATGATTTGTATTCTCCCAGAGAGTAATTTGTCAGGAGATGAACAGCAATATGCTCAGTGTTTGCTGCAATAGCAAAGACAAGTCCAGTTAAAGACTTATTTCTTGGGGTAAAGTAATTTTTAAACTTTCCATCAAAAAAAGTCATAAATACCTCTGCCTGGCCTAGATTTTTTTTCGAACTCAAGTACTTTAGTGCCAGGTTCAGGTGCTGCAGAAAATGGAACAGCCAGAGCTTCCAGCTGGGGAGGGCACGAGTTAGGTCTGGGGAGGATGTGTTGCTAGGGAAAGGTCACTGTTTCAGAAGTCACATGATTCGGGAACTTGGTGGGTTTCTCTAAACATTGTAATGTATTTTTAGGTAAAACTCTGTTTCAAAACAGAAATTGAAAGAAAATAGGCAGAAGGCTAAATTTCCCCCAAATGAAGCCGTAATTTTTCAGGAACAAAACTTGGCTGACTTTAAATGAAAGCTTTAGTATTGTTTTCTAGCAGAAGCAGAAAGAAGATAAGGATTCTGTTCTAGTTCAGTTCTTTTTTCTTTTGGGACGGGAGGCATGGGGTGTGTTTGTTTATTTTGGTGTTTGTTTTTTTTTTTAAATATTGCATTTAACAGAGAAGCTCAATCACCTCCAGGTCCAGCTCTGAGAGAACTGTGGATTGTTGTCTTCCTGTTACTTCCTTGCTGTGGAGCTGGGAATGATTCTCTTTCTTCAGTATCAAGTTTAATTTGGGTATTAAAATCAGGTCAGATGGGGCTCAGAGCAGCATGGTCTGGTGAAAGGTGTCCTTGCCTGTGGCAGGGGGTTGGAATGAGATGATCTTTAAGGTCCCTTCCAACCCAAAACATTCTGTGATTCTATTAAAGATATATACTAGATGATAGATCTTAAATAAATTATTTTCTGAGGCTTTTGTTAATCCTCAGTTCTAGATTTCTGTTTGGTATCTCTGGAGCTTGAGAGTGGAATTTGGTAAGGGAGGATTTCTTTGCAGAGGTTGTGGCAGTAGTTTGTTATTCTGTCGTCTTTTGCCGAACACAGGGACGAGTGAAATGAGTGTGAGATGTTTGGTCAGGGTACTGAAATAAATGATCAAGAAAAACAGGATTGGGACAGTGTTGCACTGAAGCAAACCTGGGAATGAGCAGATAGAGAGAAGCTCTGCAAGTTGACAGGGAAAGGGTGGTTTATAAAAGGGAAACACTAGAATCTGTTAAAAAGAACAGAAAATTGCTCATACTAAAAAGTTCACAAAGATGATGAAAACTGGTGTTGGGACCAGGGAAAAGGGTTGTGTGAGTGCTAACCAGGAGATGGTGGCAACTTGTCATGGAGCTGTGAAATGAGGGGAGGGAGTTTTGGTGAGTGCCAGTGGAAAGGGGAGAGGCAAGGAAATGAGCCGGTGTTGAGGAATGGACTCGGACTGTAAATGTGTTCAGAAAGCAAATGGCTTGAAGCTTCTGAATGACAAAGAGGGAAGAAAACACATGAGAAAGAAACATGATCCACCTTTGATTTTAGTGAGCTGCAACAAAAAAAGGATGTTTTGTGTCACTCTGACTGTGACGGAAATAGGAATTAGAAAGGAGAGGAGAAGCTTTAATGAACAAACAGGATGGAGACAGAAGTGATGGAGGCATGTCAGGATTTGTTTTTTTACCTTAAAATATGTGAACCCCTACTCCCACCCTTCAAAAAGCCAATCCTCTACCCCTTCAATGTATTTAGGAACATCAGTGGTAATATATCACGTCAAATTGATTTGTATATCTGCTTATATCATGTCTAATGTTGGCAGGAAGTATAACACTAATTAGATTTACTGTCAGGTTGATTGCCCCTTCCCCGTGCAGCTCTGGCTGAGCCTGTCTTGATCCCTGTTTAAACAGGAGTAACTTTTTCCCTGGCCATTTGGGAGAGGCTTGGCTGTGCAATCCCCCTTCTCTGGCTCTGGAGAAATACCAGCTTGTCAGTCTTCCAGATGAGCTGTAAAGACTTTCTTATCAAGGAAGGTTTAAAGCAGAAAGGTATTGATGGGCTGGAATTATCAGATTTGATTTTTTTTTTTTTTAATTCGAGAGAGGGGCAGTTGAGAACATGACATGCTCCCTTGGTATCAAATCAGCCTCTGTGGCTGACAGTTTAAAAACACAGATTAGATTAATTAGAAGACAACAAGTGATAGATTTATTATTTTGAATTCTGGGATGCTTGTTGTAAATATTCCTCAAATAAGCAACAGGGCAGCTGAGCAAGAAGCTGTGGGGGGAAAAAGTGGGGCAGGAAGGTTGAGTGGAAAGTGGTGTTAGCAGGAATAAAGAGTATGGAAGTTGGGACTGTGGCTTCACTGAAGATAATCATAGCAGTGGATGATGAGGGGGAATGCAGAACGGGATGCAAAACTTAATGCAGAAAGGATAAGATACAAAAACATTCTCAGAGTGATTTGCCAAAATACCTCTGGAAGGCAGAACCTAAACCAAAGTAATCTGGAAGGGCAGAATTTGGAAAGCATCTGATGCTGCAGAGGAGCACATTTGGAGCTGTAAAATTTGGGAATTACTCTTCCAAAATGGACTCCAGTTTGAGGCTGGTATTAATGCCTGTCTGCCTTTAGGAGAATGCAGATAGTTACTATTTTCTGCTAAACTTGAAAAGGAAAATCTGAATAACACTACTGGGACTGAGAGTTAAAGGTCAGAAACTTTGAATAGCAGCATTAATTGCTCCCTTTAAAGGATATAAAGGATCAGAGTCTTTCAGGGCTTGCCTAAGGAGGAGAGCAATATTAATGCCAGTAAGTGATGATACAGCAAGACTCAAACAGGGGAGGTGGGGCAGGTTGTCCCCCTTGTTACTCCAAAGTAAGATCAACATCCTGTTAACCTGGGTGTTAAGGTGGTGTCTGAAGCACTGCAGTGTGGCTTCAGCTGCGTGCTGTGTTAATGCTTTCTACCCCACTGGGCAGGGTCAAGCCTCAAGACACACGAACAGCAGGGTTAGTTGTTGCAGTGCACACGGGATTGCCTTGGGCCATCCAGTGTAGGGAACTGTTTCTAATTTTTAAAACTTTTTTTTTTTTTTTAAGTCTCTGCTAGGTTGTTATCACAGCTTTTCAGCAAATGATGCCACACTTAATTTTCCATTTTGTAATCTTCAGGTTTGGACTGTTGTCTTCGCAAGTTACGCTCCATCCTCTTGGGTGATGTTTTAATGTTACTGGTGGATTAAAAAAAGATGTGGTGCCTTAGAATATATGAATTATTTTATGCACTGTGTTGCTGAGCTCTTATTGTTGGTTCAGGCTATCTTGGAACAATGTAAATATTGAAGGAATCAGTGACACATGATGGAACTTGCTGTTGAAATGGATTATGCTTTTTCATCATGGCAATAATTTTTAAGAAACTTGGGTTTCCACAGCTGCCTGTAAGATTCTTGTATAATGATAATGAAGCTGTTTCTTCTTTCCTTCTCTCACTCACATTTTCAGAAGATTACTTACATGCTTATTCATGCAAGGAAGGGGATTGGAAATCAGAACTTCCCAGTGTTGAAGAAACAAATAAAAAGCTTTTTGTGTCTACAGTTAGATTTGCAAAAGAGTCCTCACTGTAAAAAACCTGTAAAAATTTTGTTGGTTTTCTTCACTCCTGAGATGCCTTCCCTACTCTTTGCCTCCCTGGCTGCATCCTTTAGGAAAAACTGTCTCTAGGGAATGAGAATAGTTGCGGGGAAATTATTATAATTTGCAAACAAGAATACTTTTAAAATATTTAAATTGGTTTAACTTCATAGCCACAGGTGGCAGATTTTTTTCTCCTGATTTCATATATGCTTCTTGATGATATGAGAGAAGGATTTAGATTTGTCTTTTTCACTTAGAAAAAAGAGAGTACTTGACTGCTGACTGCTCTTTTGGCTAAGTCACCAGCAGCCTGCCTTCACTGGGGTAGCTTTAGTGTTTGTCAGCAAATCCTGTTGGACAATGTAATGATGTGTTTGGATTATGTTTCCTCCCTATCTCACATTCTACAGGGAAATGTGTTTTCTGTTTGTCTGGAAGATAGTTGTATAGGATAGATTTTTGATTGCCTTTGAAACAGCAGAAGTCTCTGAGGCAATGCTGTTAAATTGCAGATAATTCAAGGTGGGGAAGGGAGGGGAATGCACCTCCTCCCTTGCCCCGCCAGGCCGGCTCTCCTTAGGCTGGGCTCGGGTGGAAGGCACGTGAAGCTGATGGATGTAGCTGAGAAACTTCCGATGCTGATGATCTTGGATGGTGTGTGCGAAGTGAAACATGAGGTTGCATACAAAAGAGGGCTCAAAAGTTGTTTCCAAGGGAAAAATACTTCAAACTCTTGCAATATACCCTTGGACTACGTAAGTGATCTTGATTTTTGTGTTTTTCCCTCTTGGTAGTTTCGTGAGTTCTCTAAGGACAGTGTGGGCTTGCTTCTTGGATCAAATCATGGTGAAGAAGGGAAACTCAAGCTTAAACTTAAGCTTAAACTCAGCTTTAAGTACTTGAGGTATTTCATTATAGCAAGTCTATTAAAAAAAAATTAGTTGATGTTGGCAGAGCCAAGACTTACATGCTCAGACTGGAGAATGGAGACCCTGTTAGGCAGGTGTTCAAGATCTGGTGTTCTCCCTGTGGTGTGAATTTTTGTGCTAGCAATATCTGCAGTTATACACTGTAGAAAATACTTGCATCTTCTGTGGATTCAAATCCCTGAAAACAAATAGTTGCAGGTTGAAATATTGGCAGCCTGGCAGTGTATTTAAGCTTGCTCTGTAGATTACTGTTACATTTGTTTGCTATCTGGGGATGCTGCTTGCAGAGCTAAAACCCCTCCGAGCTGATCGTTATCAAGTGCTTAAAAGGAGTAGCAAAGTAGGAGCGTCAAATTCCGTCTGGCATCTGAGTAAAGCTTTTTTCCACGTGAACTTATCCAAAACTTTAAAAAATAATACAGTACCTAATGTCTGACCTTTTAATTAAAACTTCACCAGTTTTTTTTAGGAGTTAGTTTTGTCAAGGTACTTCTGCAGTGTAATGCTGTTGGTGGCAAGAGCTTTTTGTATTCCCCTCGACGGACAAATGATTAATGATCTCAACACTGCCTTCTGGATCACCTTGTAAGAGGTCTCCTTCATCAATCTGGCAAGGGGATTGTATGGCAGTTTGCACCCTAATTACAGTCCCCAGCTGGGGATGTGCTGCTTAACAGATTACTTGTAGCACCAGTGGAGCTGGTGCAGATATGGATGGCCATGGAGTTGTTCGACGCTGGGGTGCAAAAATTAGATTTCCTTCTAGAAAAAAAAAATCCACTTCATATAAGCAGTGCAACAGATAAAAGTGTTTAGCTGGAATTAACTCTGTAACTTAAAGGTTTAATAATAACAGTGGTTCTGTGTTTCCCTTCCCTTCTCTTGCAGTGTTATAGACGAGGGCAGTATTGCAAGCCAGAAATTTTATTACCAATGGAAACATTAAGGTATTCCACAGGGCAAAACAAAAGTGATTCAAAAGGTGCTTTTGCAGATAATAAGTTTTAGCGTTGAGCAGTTTACCCAGAAGGCAGCAGATTATTTCTAGTGGTCTGTCATTATTGCTGGCCTTTTTTTCTGGCTCATTTGTGGTGTAATGCTGCTACTCAATTAAGATGTATTTCGGTAAAAACTATGAATGACAAGTTCCACCAAGCATATTGCTAAGCATACACATACGTGCCTGGTGCTCAGTCTGACAAGTGCGAGCGTGTTGCTGAGAAACAGCTCATTTAAGGACTGAGGCGCAGAGGAGAACCCGCACAGCATCCAGGCAAACACAAAAGCAAAACCCTCGTGTGGAGTTGGACAAGGAGAAGATTTTGTGCTTGGGAAGGATGTTGTTGCCAAATGGTTTTGCGTGTATGTGTCAATGCTGTAGGAATCAATATTGCCAGAGCAGAGAATATTATGAACATCTTGACCACCTGGAAAAAAAAACCTTTTTTTTTTTTTTTAACGATAAGAATTTATGGTCTGGGTACTGATAACTTCCCACTGGGTGGACAGGTACTGGAGGGAAAAAGACAATGAAAAGAGGTACCAGTAGACTGAGGCTGGACTTGAAGAATTGTAGAGATTAATATTTGTGTTTTGGAACAGCAGAAACCTTCAGTAGTGCAGTGGATGCTGTGAAGGTGTGGATGCACATGCTGGGCTTCGTCTAACTGAAAGAGGAAAGAAAAGTCTTTGCTACTCAGTGAATAAGTAGTTGAATATGCCTGACCTGTGTTTTAGTGCTGTGGAATTACAGCAGGTCTTGGCAGTCATCTCCCTGTCTGGGAGCTTGATTCTTGGAGTGTGGAAAGGAGCTGACAGGTGTGTGTGAAGCAGGAGTTTATCGCTGTCTTGTCCTAGGTTTGGGACAAAATCTCCTCTGGAGTTTTTACTCCCAGGGATGGTCAGGTAATGGTTGGTTATGGTGCATTTACTCTTTCTGTGTTGCCCTCTCCGTGACAAATGGAGAAGTTGACTGTAGAGTTGTTACATTGTCTGGAAATCCTGTGCAGTTCATGGTGAAAACACTTCTGAGAGATCATTTGGAAGGTTTTGGGTTCTTTGACCCGTGTTTGCTCTAAGGTGGAACTCATGGCTTTGTGTCTTCTGATTCCTTCTTGCTCCTTGGGCTCCCGTCAGAAGCCAAGAGTCCTTCTGTGCCTTGTTCTGTCAGCTAAAAGCTAAAGGCTGGCAGTTCAGCTTCTCTTTATTGTCTTGTTAAAAAGCAGATGCAACGTTTCCTCCCTATCCGTCTTACAGACGGGAGAGAGCACGGTTTGGTGTTCTTGTGAGCATCATCACTCTTCTGTTTGCAGAAGCAATTGGAAGCAAATGATCCAGGTCGTTGTTATTACTCATATTTTGGTTTTTTTCTCAAGTTCTGCAGCTCCAGCTCCTCATTTGGGCTGCGTTGACACGTCACGAAACACCACATTTTGGGCTGTAGCCGTGCATATCAATGGCCGAGCGGTGCAGCCGCTCGCCGATCTTGGCTTTCCTTGGCGGCTCTCGGGGGTTTTGTTCCAGGACAAATGCACCGTAGCTACTCAAGAGGAAAACATTTTCCCCTAAATTATTTTAGCAAATGGAAAACCCTTTTTTACTCTGGCTGAAGACTTTGTCTTGGCTGTAAGCCTGCGAGATTTAAGCGTTTGCAGTTCCCTTTATTGTTCAAGCCTGTGCAGCGTATTTTAGGTGAGGGAGCAGCCTGTCAAGTTACTAGAAATCATTACGTTGCCAGAGAGTTATCAAATGGATGTGAAAACAGGTGTTTGTCAGATTTTTACCTTCTGGACTGAATGTTTTTAATGTTTGGGAACTTTTATCTGCAGTCAGCCATTGTTCTTTGTATAGGAGAAGGCTTAATTCAGATTATCTGAGCAATCAGGGAGCAGAGATGCGGTTCTGTGATTCATAATTGAAATTTAGCCTTTAGATTAACTTCATTAGTATGCTGTTGAACAAGGATAGGGTGTTAATAAATGAGAAAATCCTTCTGGGTTTAAGAGCGAAAGAGCCACAATAGGTCTCTACAGTTCGTTATGAATTTTTTATTTTTGCTGTGACAGCATTTTTTTTAATTTGATAATGCTCTTTTTGTCTTTATTCCTCAAAATTGTACAGACAGAAATAAGAGAGAGGTTTTATCTGATGTGAGGTCAAATCAAAAATTCTTCTAGTAAAGCCACATTTATAAACCATTGTGAGATAAAGAAAAGGAACATTAGAAAACTGACTTCAGTCTCCTTTCTAATGAGTGAAACCTTACTTGTGTTCTTAAAATACTTGAAACTTTCTGGGGAGGTAGAAACTTGAGAGTCTCCAGTCATTAGCTTGTAAATATTTATAAAAAATGTACCTGTTGATCCTACTGAGATGAAAAATATCTTATTTCTGTTTCCATATTCTGATTCCTTTCTAAATTCTTGATCTTGAGTTCACTTAAAGGACTTTTCCAACCTAAACAATTCTGTGTGTATCTCAGTGACCCAGGGACCATCAGCGTGGAAGGGGGAGTTCGGACTTCTCCAGGGGGGATTTTCTTGCATGAAATAAAGGTTAATGTAGCTGAGCTTTGAGTGACTGTGCTGTAACTGAGGAAGTTGTTACTGTTTTTATTTGTTAGGCTGTTTTAGCATTTTCAAACGGTTTTTTTTTTTTTTTATGCTTTGCATGATTTTATGGAAGATTTTGATGGATTCTCATTTGTTCGTCGTAGAGCGGTACTGGGAAAGTTAAGTTCAAGAAAAGGAAATCCTGTTAGCAGAATGGAAAAGAAGGTATTAGGGATTTCTGGTTCCCTCCCGTCTTCACAGTTGCTCTTGATCTCCCTAAAACCTGTATCAGTGTATTTGGAGTTGTCTGTACATATGCTCTGCAGAGGAGAGCCGTGCACTTGGTGTAATCCTCTGTGCTTTGAGGTGCCGCGGCATCTGCTTCCTCACGGAAGGATTACGGATGGAGCTTCTTCCCCGCATTCAGCCTGGAGGGAAGCACAGATTGCTGAAAACACAGCAGATTGGTGTGGAGTGCTTTGAAAGGCTGGGAGCTGAGCCTGAGCTCCGTGCACGGAGTCTGTGCAGCGTTGCAGAGTTCGGCTCTGGGGAGCTTTGGGGGGTCACTGCAGCTGGGAGCCCTGGGTGAGCGCAGGGGACACGTCGGGAAGTTGGGAAAAGCAGAATGAAGAGAAGAGCAAAAAGTGTTTGTTGTAACAAGTGTGTAGAGTCCTGGAGTATCGGGGAAAAGCACAGGTTGTGATCTCCTGGCATACACCAATGGGATATATGTTACACTTTTCTGTGTGGTTTAGCGTGGGGACACACACACTTAGAAAATGCTGAAAGTTGTGACTGAGAGAAATTGGCTTGTGTGAGGCAGCTGAAGATATATGGAATCTAATAACTTCCATTATTTCCCCAGTGGAAGACAAGTCCTACTAGCAGATGTAGTTCACATCCCAAAATCTCCTAATTCTCACAAAAGCTGTTGTTAGGAAACCTTGACTTAAGATGCACTGCTGGACTGGAGGGGAAAATTGCAACATTACTATTTCTGCCTTACTGCAGCCACTCTGTAGAAGTAAAATGACACTAGAAAGACCTGGGCCCAAAAATGTAAATTAAAAATAATTTTTAACTTGCTTCCTTTTTTTTTTTCCCCAGATGACAAAATTTGGAATATTTGTTTTACCTTTGAGCAGTACCCAGAGTATAAGATACTGTATTCAGTTTTTAATAGGGAAGCCTAATCTGTAAGAACTTGAATTTCCCCAAGAGAAAACCATGCACAGAGAAAGAGGAGAGAGAAAAGGAAGTAAATTAGAGAACTGTGGAGTTCAGTTAACGTTTAACTATAGTCCAATAGTACAGAGTTTGAATGATGAACTATCTGTTTGAAGACCAAAAGATAAACTCAGTCTCCCCACAGTCGTTAACATTACACTTTACAGATGCCATGAGAGCAAGAACAGTTTGTCAAGATACCTGAATAAGGGATAATGGCTCTGGTTCTCTTAAGGAATTGGGATTTCCAATAGGAAAACAGTGGGAGAGAAATACAAGAAATATCTAAAGAGATTGGGGGAAAAAAAAAGTGGCGTTTGTTTTTCAGGAAGCCACTGTTGGTGCTTCATTTTGGCATGATGCTGTAATAAATTCCCTGGGGATGCTCAGGAGTCGAATGCACTTTCCAATTTTTTGTTTTCTATAATAGAGAACTTTTCTGGCTGCCAACATTTCTCTGTTCATCCTGATCTTTAAGCTGTGAGGAATCCCTCGACCTTGGCAGCTCCAGCTGGGGACTGTTTTGCCTTTCCATGCTCTGGAAAACTCCGTGGGTGAGCTGTGGCACCTCCTGCCAGGTCACGGCTGCCCTCACTCAATGGGTCTGCTGTTGCTGAAAGAGAAATGGTTGTTTCTCTCCAGATAACTCAAGATCATACTCGGGTCAAAACAGTCAAGCCAAAAATGCAATCAGTCATTTATCTACAGAATTTGAAGTAGTAAAATCCCGGATGGAGAAACGGGAGAAACTCTTCACTTCCCTTGCAAAGATTACACTGGAAAGGTTTGTCTGCATGATGTGCTGGAGCCTCTCTTGATGTGGTGGGGGTCAAGTGCTCCCTCTTCTTACCTTCTTGATGCTTCACATAATGTTCCCTGGAGGATTTTCCTAAGTATACTGGTGTTTATGGCCTGTCTCTCTTCTGAAGTCTGATGGAAGATGCAGACAAATTTAACCTTTTAACCATAATTGGGGTTATTTTTATTATCTAAGGGTTAGTGTGACCAGTCATCTTAACTAAAATAGATAATGCTTTATTTCTTTGGAGATCCAAATGTATATAATTTCCTATATTTAACTGATTACTTAATTACTCATTGCCTCAATGAAGGATAAAACCCTTCCACATCTCTTCAGTGACTTGTTGGCTAACTCAGTGTCTCCTTGCACCATGCTGTGTAGGAACTATGAAACCAGATAGAAACACTTCAAATAAGCATTGCTTATTACTGATCCTTGAGGTACCTGACATGGTGTGACTGACCCACTCCATACAACCTCCAGTAAGCTGTAACACGTGGGTATCCTTGTTCTAATGAAAAATTGGGGTAACTAAGTTTAGTTTCTGTTGAACAAATGTTTATGAAATACAGTCGCAAGTGGAAGCCTTTCACTGAGCTAACAGCTCCTCTCCCTTCTGTCTCTGCACCCCTTTTCCCCCTCGTTGCTTCTTTCCATGAACACATCCAGAAGAGGAAATGTGGAACAGGAAAATGTTGAGACCCACTGAAGTTGGTGTGAGGTTTCTTGGAGACTTAAATGGGAATGCAAAAGCCCAGTGGTCCTGTACTTAGCTTTAAATAAATTTCTCACTGTATAGAAGCAGTGGAACTGGCAAATAGACTGTCAACATGTCTTGAAAGAATGTAGGCAGAAATGAAAAAGCCTAAGTAGAATCTGCTTCCAGCCATTAATATTATTATTTTGATATTCCAGATTTTCATATCCTTTTCTTAAACAACTCACAGGATCACAGACTGAGCTTCTAAAATATTTCCTCGTTTGTGTAAAGTATCTGTTAGGCTGTTTCTATTGAAACAGAGCTTAATCTCTGGCTTCACTGATCCTCTCTTTTAGTCAGAGCTGTCACTTACTTCAGGTCAGCTCAGGCACACTATAAATCAGGACCTTCTCACCAGTCAATCAGTGATTGATTTAGTTTTGCAGCACTCGAATGCAGTCATTTCTGCTTTAAAGCTGAGTTAATGTGGCCTGAAAGGGTTGAGCACAAGGGAGCTTGTGGGTTCTGCAGCCAGGACTGGTGTTACTGGTTTGCAGTGTGGGCTTGGGCAAATATTTTTCCATTTAAATGTAGAAATACTGGTTGTGCTTGAGTCTTTTTGTCTCTCTTTTTCCCCCCCTGTGTTAAACTTGAGTTCTTTAAGGCCCTGTTGTTGGACTCTGTGTTCAAGTTGCTTTTCTCCCCTAGTGCCCGGTAGTACTCAGGGATGGAAAATCGTGCACCCTGGTGAGCACATCAGATGGAGATATATGTGCTCGTGGAGCTTTAAAAAAGAGAAGAGGGTGTCTTTGCAAAAGCCTTTAACATTTCTGCAGAATACTTGAAAATAAGACTAGGTGGAATTTTTATTTTCTTCTGGAGGTTTGGCAAGCCTTCCTCCCACGCCCTCTCCCGACCACATCACAGCCCATAGGCTGGAAACCCTGCAGTCCTTTGTGGTACTGAATAGTGGATAACAAGTGCATCATGGTGGGACTGAACTCTGTGTGTTAATATTAAAATGCACTTTGGAGGGACAGAGTTCTCTGAGGTGCAGTTTTGATTTTTGTTCCCCATACTGGGTAAAGAGTTCCTCTCCCGTGTTGATATTCCTGTGAAGGGAAGGCCTGTGTGTATATCCTGGTGCCTCTCTGGGTTTCAGAGTGAGCTCATGTCTATATTCTGTAACCTTTCCATACTCCCAGAGCGTGGGAAAGTGCTGCCAGTGTGAAGATGCCCAACATTTCAGCTTATTAGCAAAAAAAAGAAAGATCCCTTAAAAACAGCTGCTTTTTAACATGGAGCAAAGTTCAGACTTTTATAATTGTTTCAAAATTAGTGTGTACTTTGTAAGTAGTAACAAATGAAATCCGTTTTCCTGAGGCAGATGAAACTATAAGGACAACTGATAGCAAATCAAAGGAAAGTGGGAATAGACTTTTGTCTTCCTTTTCCCCCTCTTGCTATCTTGTGGGTTTGCTGTGGTATTCTGCTACTTACTTTGAGATTGCCCCAGTTAGGTTGGTCTGAAGTTATTGTTGCTATGAGGGAAATGTTTTTTACATTAGAAAGATGTATCATTTAACTAGCCTTGAGAGGTTGGTTGTTTTTTTTTTTCAGTAGTAGGTCCATTTCCAAAATTACAGCCAACATCACAGTGTGGGCAAGTCAGGAAATCTAAGAACTGCATTTTCTGACAGTACTTGGTATTTTTTTGTTTACCAGAATGACCCTGAGATTCTGTTCTCTTGAAACAATGATGAGGAAATAGGTCTGGTTTTCTGATTAGGAAAAAAAAAAGGAACTATTCTGTCTGATCTGTGGAATACACTTGGAGCAGTTGCAGTGAGGTGAGGGATGCTCTGGATAGTGAATAGGATCCTGCAAGGCAGATCTGGCCTCAGTGTTCAGCAGAGCATCTCTAACTTACTTAGCTCTTTTATGTCTCAATATTCTGTATTTGCTGGAAGGTGACTGGTGGTGTTGTGTGCTGGGATTGCTGCTGGTGTCACTGGATTGATGAATTGGTGCTCCCTGAAGGAGCTTTGCTCTCTGTGCCGACCTGACACGGCACCACAGCCACATCCACATCCTCAGCTCTCCTACATGGGCATGAGCAGCAAGCTGCACATTACTCCAAAAAGGTTCTTTCTGTGCATCTTTAGCTCCTCTAAATATATGCTTGTATATATGCCAGAATTTCTGAGTAATTATTCCATTAAAACGTGAATATTTGAAGTAACTATAACAAATGAGCTGTGATAACATTGTGTGTGACTGAATTTGCATCGTCTGTTTAATAGATATGAATTGTTACTGTGTTTAGTTTAATTTGTCATCATTTGCCCTGCTTTGCTATTGCTTTGGAGGCAAAAAAACTAAGGTCTAAATACTTACTCTTCTACAGAGACTTACTGGCATCCGTAAAGGAGCTGGTTACCTGACTCAGGAATGTGTCTACTCACGTTTCCACTCCACCTTCTCCTTTCTGTTGCTTCTTGGCACAATTTAGAGTTTGACCACCTGCAATCCTGGAGCAGCAGCAGCAGCTGTAGAGATGGGAATGAACTGGAGCCAGCCCCTGCAGAGCAGGGAGTTAATAATACATTTATAAGGGTACTATATATAGGTACTTTGATATCAATATATACTATTAAATAATGTATAATGTATTTACAGGAAAGAAATTTCAGCTCTGCAGAAGCAATTGCACGTGCAATTACATGGCAACGAGCATCACATGTAGGTTGTAGGTATTGGTAATGTTAGTCCATTTATAAACAAGGGGAAAACTGCTGTAAATGTCCAGGGTGGGCTAAATGCCATCTGGATTCTTAACAGATCTTGCAGCAGGTTATAAAATTGTTCAGAGGAACCTTTTGGGGCAGTAAACAGAATTTTAAAGCCTGCAGACTTTGAACTTGAGAATTGGAGCATCTTCTGAGAGAGATTGGAAGGTGTAGGAGATGCAGTGTTTTAGTGAGCTACCCCTAAAATAGGCCCCGTGTGGAGCTCAGGATTATTGGAAACCTCTCCACCAAGTGCTGGGAATATTTGTTCAGCCTTGCCTTCTTTAATAGAAGAAGTAATGGTTGTATGATAGGACTTTGGAGATTAAATAATGGTCTTTGATTATATGGAAGAAAATGAGAGCTACTCAGCAGTGTGGAAGATTGGTCTTCACCTCCACTAAGGCAGGTGGTTATGTGCAGAAGCCAAAAATCCCTCTGTAAATGTTAACACTTATTAAAATCAATGTTTTTCCCTCTGAAGTTCCAGCCATGTTAAGGGGTGCAAGGGGAAGAAAAGGTTAATCAGTTACTGCTATAAACAATATGTTGGCTTATCAGGCAATAATTTATTTATTCCCAAAGGCATTAAGGTGTGTGTTTTCTAGTTCATATATGTAATCAAAACCAAATGAAAACAAGCAAACAAATAAACCCCCGAACCCCCAAACAAACAAACAAAAAACACCCCTGAAAATAAAAAAAACAGAGATCAGATGAACTGACTGCTTTGATCTGTGAGGGCCTTGTCCCATCACCTCAGATTTCAGCTGTTTGTTTTTTACGGACAGTTATTTTGAGATTGCTCTTCTTTGAAATAATGTAGTAAGTAGCAGGATAAAAAGAAAAGCACCGATGGCAGAACCAAGGAGAGCAGCTCAGCCTCAGGGAGTTGGGGCTCAGTACCAGCAGGGATGTCTTAGGTGACCTCTGTGCTGGAAGCAGTGCTGGGGGCACATCCCTCTCCTGAGGTTTTGGAGAGAAGCTGCCACTGCCCTGATTCCTTCTGGCTACAAAGTGCTGCTGCCAAAGCCACTTTTTCTTGGCTCCTTAAGGGTTATTTCTGAGGAGCAGCAACCACAAGAGCTGCTGGCAAGGACCTGGTGCTACCTTCGAGCATTTCTTAATCAGTTCCCTTATTACTCTGTCACAGCTCCATCCTGGTAACCTCTGACAGGGATCCTTCCCTCAAAACAACCTGACTTTGAGTGAGGATAATACTTTGCTCGATGATGATGATGGATTCACGGCCGTTATTTGACATGTATTTCGTGTTAAAATTAATGCCGTCTTTGATGTTGTGAAGGTTGAGTTCGGAGAAGATAATTGATTCCTGAGCTGAAAAGATGTCTTCAAAAGTGCTTGGCAGTGACTGGTAGCTCAGGTTGCTGTGGTGTCCTGGCTGTCATTCCCGTTGCAGACCAGCCTCGCAGCCTGGTGGGGAAAGTACCAAAACTGGAAATGTCACCTGAACACGTGGACACTGCAAAAACTGGGTGGTTGGGGAGTTCTTTGCCTTTAAACTAAAAGACCCAGGATTTCTTAAATTTGCAAATGTGACTGTGTCATCTTTCTTCATTTAGAGCTATATAAATTATTAAATTATGCATGGGAAAAACAGATAACTTATTTGCAGTTAATAGTAGATAATTTACTAGCTAGTTGTCTTTTTTTAACCTGTAGTATTATTATTTTAGATTTAAAAAAATGTTGCCTCCAGAAACTTTTTTGAATTTGATTTTATAGTGAAGGTTCAGGTGCTCATCCTTGGAAATTCAGGGTGGTGAAGCAGACCTGAAATGGCTCCTGCATCCTCTGATTCTGGGTGGGAATACCAGCATTGCTGATTCTGTTAAACATCTCTGACTGCTTGTGTTAGTTGCATAATCGAAACTTTGGGAAGTTTTTTGCCCAATAGCAAAGAATTCTGACACTAAGAGCTTCAATGTGCAATGTGAAAGCTTTGTGTGGTGGAAACTACCATGGCTAAGGTGGAATTGCCTCCTGTTACAGCACTGGGCACATAGGAATGCAGGTAGAAAGGGTGATTAAATTCAGAATACGTTGTTTATTGCAACTGATTGCAGATTCAGTAGAAAGGGACTCTTGAAACTATAGCTGAATGACTCTTGAGAGTCCAGATGCAGTGGAGAGCTTTAATCCAAGGTCTCAGGCTCTGGAATTTTGCCTTTTTTTTTCTGCATCTGAAAGGAAAGCAGAACTTGAATGAAAATCGCTTGGTCCATGTAGGTATAGGGATGTGTTAGAGGCACAAATTGTGCTTCTGTGTTTCTACAGTAATTTTTCTTTTCCCTTTGGGATTGATGCCTTTGATCTGAAGGTTTGACTATTCCCACCTGAGCTTCTAGAATGGTAGAGCCCAATTTTCCAGAATTCTGTCATTGGTGGGCACTGTCAGCAAAATCAATAGGAATCTCAAAATAGTTAGTCCCAGCCATGACATAACCAAGTTTATGTGAAGATTGAGTTATTAAGTAAGTATTTAAAGTCTTTTCAATGATACCTTTCACTATAAACGTGCTATGACAGATTTAGTTATTTAATAAGTATTTAAAGTGTTTTAAGTGATACCTTTCACTGTAATTATGCTATGAGAGATGAAATGACATCTTTAAAGTTTTGTTTCAAAATTCTTCCATATTTTCCTGAAGAGCCGAGTGTATTTTCCTTGCTACTTGATTGAGGCCAGCAAAACTATTATTTTAATCCATTTCTTCTATAAAGTAGGAATACAGTAGTGTGCAGCAGTCACAGGATGTTAATTCATTGTAATATTGTCATTAACAAACTTCTAATAACTTTAAATACATCTTCGTCTTATTAAACGTTCACGCATAGGTACAAAGGGAAAGGTGGTTTTCAAATTCAAGGAAAGTGCTAAAGAATGCTATTTGTCCCTAATTAAATATTGAGCACTCTTGTGTTAAATATTTAATTGGCCTGCTGTTCTGCACTGAAGTGGTGGAGCAATGATAAAACCCTGCATTTGCACTCAAAGACTGTTTTGGGGCAGTTAAGTGACCTGTTGCTAAATTAATTCAAAGGAAGGAAGGGACTTCAATAAAAATTCCTTTAGTGTGTTCCCACCACTGCTGCTCCAGAGAAAGAGCTCTTGTTAATCTACACCAGGGCTCTTCTGAACCATTTTTATATATAAGTGCACTGAGACCTGTTTCTGGCTTCTGGCTTTTGTGAAGAAATCCAGGAAGTTTGGAAAGTCTGTAAGGCATGTGGGGAAGAGCTGGAAACGCTCCTTTTGTGCAAGAAGTCTGCGTGAAAACTGGTATTGAACCCTTGCAAATTGAAATGGTTCAGGAGGACGGTGTTTTTGTCCATTTTACAGACTACTTTGCAGCAGATAGTTACGAGAAGAAGCAAAGATTCTCTTTCACAGTACCTGAAATAGTCCTTGTGTGATGAGGAGAAAACGTAAAGACAGAAAGGAGGTAGCAGGGAAAATACAGCTGAGCACTGCATATATTTAGGTTAGAACAGGTAACTGCAGTATAGGTGATGTAAAGGCAGAGCTTTAGACAGGGAATGTTGGAGCTCCCTGTGACATTGTCGTGGGCCCATAAGGCCTCAGGAAAAGCAAAATGCACATGTGGTGTGAGGCTGTGTCATGTCAAAGATCATCCAGTTCCAGCCCCTCACAATGGGCAGGGACTCACCCCTAACATGGGGACAGAAACTTTATTATGAACCTGGAAGTTTTTCCTAAGATGCTTTAAGGAATGTGTATGTGTTGGGAATGTGTTACAGACACCACGAGAGGTGATGTGATGGCTCTGCCCTGGTTGCTTATCCTCTCTCGTCCATCCTTTCTCTCCCACCCCTCCATAAATAACTGACAAAGATCAACTCCACATCTCAGGGTCAATGATCATTTGACATCAGATGACCTGGACACACATTTGTCCAAATTTACTTTTGCCTGGAAATTGAGAGAGGGTTTAAACCATAAATAAGAGAAGTCCTGGAATGGCGTCGTAGTCTGAGGGATTTTGTATCTGGAGTCTCTTCCTTGCTGCTGTACCCAGGGAGTTTTGCTCTCTGGCTTATAACTTTTGAGTGGAGGGATTTTTATGGGGTTCTGTTTCGTTGCCAACAGTGTGTTCAAGTTGGGTCACAGCAGATGTGTGCTGGTGTCTGTGGGCTTGGATTAATTGGATTATGAGGCTTAAGGAATTGAGAGCATGTTCATCTTGAGCAAAGCAAGCTGAGATTTTTGACTTTCTTCTGTAGCATGTGGGGTCATGCATGTTCCAGGTCATCTGGGTGTCCAGATGGTGCTGCCCACGATCTGTTCTGTATTTCTGTTCCACGCCACCAGTCCTGACAACTGACCTTTACTCTGGGCTTGGTTTGTTGCTGGGTGTTTGGAGTGGATGGTAGTTTGAAGAGACATTTTATGGACCTGTAGGTTGAACTTCTAGCACACCTTTCAGTGGTTGTGGGGTTGAGCTCAGTGATGCAGGTAGTTCTTCCTTTTTTATGTTCTTCCAGTGTATTAGCTAGTTATTTTTTTTTCCCAAGGAGAGATGTTGTTTATTAGTATTGTAATAAACTTTTGTGGTTGAATTAATGAAATCTAAAAAGAATTCCTGATTTCATTGGGATGTCATAAAGCTGCACCTTTTAATAGATGTGAGTTATTGTAAAAAGTAGCAAGTCTTACTAAAAATGGACATAGTGCTGTGCAAGTGTGCTAGTATACTATAAATTCAGCCAGTACAGCACATCCTGGCCTTTAATAGTTTTATTATTCTGTTTGCTGGTCATTTCTGAGCAAAGAGCATCAGTGAGAACTACATAAAATGCTGTTCCTTAAAGACCAGTGAGTTTGAGTGCACTCTCATATGCAGGATGGAAAGGGTAATGCTTCAGTTAAGACAGTGAATTGAAACTTGTGCTCATTCCTCATGTGGAAAACTGAAGTCCACTGAGTGGGAAAGGTTACCTAAGATTCATATTTATTTTCATAATACTGTACGTTGAGAGATCTGCCACTTTGTGAAGATAGTTTGTATTGCAGAGTGAGATTCAGTTTTTCCTCTGACTTTGCAATAGATGGCCCATGAATCCTTCCTCACTGCTTCTGAATTGCATAGATAACACCCAGAGGGACAGATCCCATCATTTGAATACCTAAAACTTTTTCCAACATCCTAATGCAAAATACCTTTTTATCAGAAAACCCCAATTGCAACAGGGACAGCTTAATGAAATACTCTGGGCTTGACTGAAGTTCTTCAGTAACTTTTTCAGTGTTCACAGTGGAATTTCTGGTAATTTATCAGGGAGCCTGTAGCTGGTAGGATGGGGGGTGAAGATGTACTTAGGATGAGGGATGCCTGCATTCAGATCAACTCTGCTTGGCTTCATTTAGATCTAGGACTTGGATTAATATTCTGGGATTCGGTTGAGTATTTTGAATGTGGAACTGCGGTGAGGTGTTTCTCTCTCATGTTTTTGATGTAAAATATATGTGAGAAGGGTAACCTCCATAATCCATCAGAACATTAAAAAGTTGCAGGATGAAATAAACCACTCCAGTTTTAATGACAGTCACAGATGAGCCCTGCAGCTCCCAGGTGCATAAGACAAGACTTGTAACTGGGAAAGCTGCTTTAATTTGGCTTGAAATGTGGTCCATCAGGAAGCCTTATAAGCAACTTGAACAGTATTATGCAATGGAATGAAGCTATTACTAATCTAATTGCCTAGATTTTCATTAATAATGCAAAATTCCCTGCTTTTTCATTCCTTCAGGTGATTAACTGGAGATTTTTCTCAGCAGTCTCCCCTCTGTTTTGAGAGAGGTGCAATGAACAGTCCAGTAGATCTTTATCTTTCCTTTAGAAAAAAGGAATTGATGTGATTAACCTTTAGTGAAGCTTCCATGACTGTTAACATCTGATATGGTAGCTGTGCTGAGCCAGTGCTGAACTTTTGGGAAGAAGGTTAATGACTGATCCTCTGCCCTGAGGTTCTGGGAAGACCTTAGAGCTCCTTGCAGCACCTGAAGGGGCTCCAAAAGAGCTGGAGAGGGACTTTGGACAAGAGCATGCATAGGTCAAGGGGGAATGGCTCCACACTGACAGAGGGCAGGGATAGATGGGATATTGGGAAGGAATTCCTGGCTGTGAGGGTGGGGAGGCCCTGGCACAGGTTGCCCAGAGAAGCTGTGGCTGCCCCTGGATCCCTGGAAGTGTCCGAGGCCAGGTTGGATGGGGCTTGGAGCAACCTGAGATAGTGGAAGGTGTCCCTGCCCATGGCAGGGGATGGGACTGGATGGTCTTTAAGGTTCCTTCCAACCCAAACCCTTCTGTAATTCTAAGTTGATCTCCCATGATTTAAATACAGATCTGAGTGTGGGTCAGAGACTGTTGGATTTTCACTACTTTTAAATTCAAAACTACAGCAGAACTTGGGTGACAGAACTGAGATTATTAAATTTAGATGAACAGGCAACTCAGAGTTCCAGGGGTGTCATTTTGGCAAGGTGCTGGGGTAATACCATGAACTGTAATAGCAAAGCTTGAGCAGTTCATGTGGTTACCAGAAGCTGGAGGTGTTGTGGGATGGTGGAGATGGCCTTGTTGTCTCAAATACGATGGCCGATTCTTAAATTTTACCTGGAACAGCATCCCTGGGTTGTGCCCTGGTGTGATGGGTTTTGTAGGAGGGCTGCAGTTTGTTGGCTGAATTGCTATTAGCCAGCAATAATTTGGTTGGGATCTTCCTCTGTGAATTACCTTTCCCCCTCTGCATTAGTGCCATTACCTTAACAAAGCATGAAAACTGCTAATTGCTAAAACCAACAGCTTACATTTGTGTGTGGCCATCAGAGCAATGTTGTATATAAACCATGTGTGATGTGTTGTGGCCCTTAATTGGCTTTTATTGGTTTATCTTAATGATGGTCCGTGCTTAAGGTAATCACAGTAACCCTTTTATCTGAGTAAAGGATCCATGAGCAGGGGATCTGGGTAAAGGCACTGACTGCTGCTTCCATTCAAAACCCTGCTGTGCTCCAGCTGTCACATGAAATACAAAATTCTGAAATGTAATATTTCTTGGAATATGTTTTTGTAGAGTTGTTTCTATGCCAGTTGTTATTTCCTGTGCAAATGGTGTGGTGAAAGTCAAATGGGTGAACGTTTCCTTAGGCTGAAGATGCTTAACAGAGCAACTGTTGCTGACTTTAGAACAAAGCAATCAAAATCCATAACTAATGCCTCAACTTTTTAATGTGATTTTAAATATTTAAATAGAAAAAAAATGCTGTGAGATTGTATAATCAATGCAACCAATAGATTTTGAGAAATAATGTTTTATTGAAAGTACTCCTTTTTTTCAGGTTTCAATCCATAATCATTCAGTGCATTGTTTTTTCCATAAGTGCATGTTCATTATTTTGTGCAGCCAGCCTTGAATTAAAGGGCTGATGGATTAAAGCTGGTGCTAAGCTATTGCTTTACTTTTCTAAATATAACATTGAATCTGGGGATGCATCTCAAGTGCAGAGTTGTGCATACTATGGTTGTCAGAACTGAAATAGTGTGTGCCTTCCAAAGTGAGCTGCAACTTTAAAACAACAGCTGTAACTGCTGTGATCTTGCTGTTCACCTGTAGAAGAGAGGAAGACTTGACAGCAGGTCTGTGGAAGTTAAAAAAAATAAACTGGAGCTTTTACTTAAGCCCTGGCAGTCATAAAACAATGTGTTTTTTGCAGCCAGCCCCCCCTGCAGTAGGACATGCCATAGGATGTGTTCAGGAGTGAACTCTGGAGAGCCTCAGTGCTGTGTGTGCAGTTCTGTCCTGGTGCTTTGGCTCACTGGTGCATCCTTGTAGTCACTGCAGTGTTTTGTGCCTCCTCCAGCTTCTCCTGTGTGCTCAGTGTTCAGAACCTGAACAAACAGGGGTTCATTAACTTAGCTCCTTGCCCTGCTGCTTTTTCCTGGAGTGAGTCCAAGGACAAGGAGCAGGTCCAGAGGAGGCCACAAAGATGCTCAGAGGGCTGGAGCCCCTCTGCTGTGGAGACAGACTGAGAGAGCTGGGGGTGTGAAGCCTGGAGAAGAGAAAGCTCTGCATAGACCTTAGAACACCTTCCAGTGCCTAAAGAGGCTCCAGGAGAGCTGGAGAGGAACTTTGGACAAAGGCATGGAGTGACAGGTCCCTGGCACAGGTTGCCCAGAGAAGCTGTGGCTGCCCCATGCCTGGCAGTGTCCAAGGGCAGGTTGGATGGGGCTTGGAGCAGCCTGGGATGAGTGGAAGGTGTCCCTGCCCATGGCAGGTGGGTTGGAATGAGATGATCTTCAAGGTCCCTTCCAAGCCAAACCCTTCTGTGAGTCTCTGGTTGGCTGGGGTGGAGGAAGGTTGTCTGTTGTGTTCCTTGCTGGAACTCTTCCAGCCTCACTGGCAGGCGGATGAGCCTTCCTTTCCAAGGGGTGGTGGCAGTGCCCGTCCCTGCTGCCGAGCTGTAACTGTGTTTCTGTAAAACCAAATGTAAGTAAGATGCGTTTTTTCTCAAATGATTTTAATACTCTGGGAAGCTCAGTGGAGAATTAGGTGTTTATGCATGGATGAGGAGAAGTTTAATGAAGAGGAAAACTACAGTCTTTACTCATTTTAGCCTTTCTACTGTTTTTCAAATAAATCCACAGAGAAGTCGCAATATTAACAGCGTGCACCTATTCTTATTGTACCTCTCAGCACTTTAGCATAGAAATTAAAGACAAATAAACCCCTCCAAACCAAACCCAGAGGCAAGCTTTGAAAAATGATAATGGGAAAAAACCTCAGAGCGCTCTGTGTTTCAGGTTTTACAGAGCAAACTTTTTAAAAAATGAGGGACTCTAGGGCTATTGTGCTGTAAAGTGAACCTCTTCTTTAATTTTAATTGCCCAGGTGTTGAGAAACGAGGAAAAACTTGAAAACAGGGCTTTTGCCCGGCACAATCCTAAAAATAAATAAATAAATCCAGTAATATATATGTATAAGCCAAGTGTTAGTTGCTGAGGGCAAGACTTAAAATGCTGTTTGGCTTCATCCTGTTCATCTCCTTGCACATATTTTGGTTCCCTGACCGCATGTGAGAAAGGGGCAGTGTGAAGGAGCTTATTCTGTAGCATTTATATTCATAATTTATACCCGCAGTCTTGAAATAATCTCATTTGTCTTCCGCTGTTACCGGAACACTTTTGCTAGCCATGAAGAATGCTGGAAGCAATGAGGGATTCTGTTGTTTCAGCTTTTCATTTGTCTTCTGTAAAGAGTGGTTTTGAATAAAAAGATGAATCGGGCAGTGTTGTGGAACAAGATTGCCGGGACCGACCCAACCTGATTTGGAGGCGGCTCGCAGGACTCCGGCGTGTCTGTTCCACAGATAACCACGTTTATTGGGCAGATAATGCATTTCTCTGGGGAGCTGGGAAAGAGCACGTCAAACACCTTCCCTTGTCTTTCCAGGGAATGGATAGTGCTGCTGGCAGCAGGGCTGGAAAAGGCCCAGAGCCTCACCGGGAAGCACATCCAGGATGAAGGGGGGTGGTGGATCCCTGTGCATCCCCCACAGCAGCATTTATCTGCCCCAAGCAAAATGCAGGCAGAGAGAAGCCAGGGCTCTGATCTCTCCTGCAGCTGAGAATCATTCCTAAAGTGAGCTCAGATCAGGCAAGAACTGTTTTGTTTTTTTTTTTTTTTTAATGAACCCCCTCACCAGGAGGGAGCTCCTGCCCTGCACACCTGAGCTGTGTCAGAGGTGTCCTGGGGGACAGCCATGGTTCACCTGCTCTCAGTCACAGGAACAGCTACACAAACTTTAACCTAAGCCAGCTAACCCATTAGCAGTCTGTCAGCAGCAGCATGGCACTCAGCATGGATTAATTTTTCCCTCTTGTCAGTGGTTCTGTGATTGTAGAGCAGCAGTGCTCTGTACCTGCAGTTTTTGTAGGTTAAGCCAGCAGGTTACAGACTGCGCTGCAAAGTGGTGTGTCGAGCCTGTAGAGAAGAAGGAATTTAAAACTTTGTTTCAAAGGAATTTGTGGAAGATTTTGGCGACTACGAACCCAGGAAATGAAAATGTTTGTGTTAGGCATTTTGTGCAACTTCTTACCTTGTTTACACTGGAGTAAATCCTAGTGAATGCCGGTGATGTAGGATTTATTTGGTGTAAATTAGATTAAAATTCACCCTTGGGACCTAATTAAGCAGTGATATAAACAGGGCAGTAAGTTAAACACTTTCAGTAGATTTTGCAGATAACAGTTATGAATGGATGCAAATATGCTTAAGTTTTCATTGATGTGGAAATATTAATTGCAGTTGTTGGTTGCTCTCTGTGTGACTGCCTGGAGCCCAGGTCCCTGTGCTCTGTGTGTGTTCCTACTGGTGTCATGGGACATCTCCTGAACTGTGCTGCTGTCCCACCCCTGCTCCCTGTGGCTTGTGTTTTGCTGGTTGTTTCCCCTTCCTCCCCTGCCTTGGGTGCAAAAGAACATAAAAATGCACTATATTGGTTACCCTAAGCAAGGCAGTAGAATTTTAAAGGAAATTTTCCTAAAGAGTTCTCCTTGATGATGACAAAACATTGTACAGACAGGCTTCTGTCTCCCGGTTGCAACAAACGCTGTCACTTTCTGACTGATCAAATATCTGACCCTCACAATAGATTAGTAACTGTCTTCTGCCTGGTTCCTGATAGCTACAGGTGGCTGTAGGGACTTCTAATACTTCTGTTTCCTGGTAGATGTTTCTGCAGTAAAGGATGGGGTGCCAAGATCAGCATCAGCCACGTCTGACGTGCTGCAGTCGCAGGCTGAGCCCTCAGCACAGCCTCATTAACTGTACTGGGCACAGAGACCTCACAAATATGTCATTGCTGCTCTTAATGAAGGAAACTACCACCTGCTAGAGCACTGGCAAGTTGTGTGTGTTTCCAGCCTGGGCTAGTTTTATATTCTGTTAAATATTAAATATTGTTTCTTTTAACTACAGGCTCCATGGAAGTAATGGGGAACTTGCATTTTATTTTCTGTTTGATTGAATCCTGAATTAAATGCTAGAAGTAAGAGATAAATTCATAATAAAATCTCTGGCTATTTCCATCAAGGAAATTTGATAACTAAACTCCAGGTATTTTCTTCTCCTAATATCTATCTGATTGGCTTTTAATGCTAAAAAAATAATCAAAGCGTTTTTGAAGACTGCTGAGGTAAAAGGAGAAAGTTGTGAACTTCTGAAAGTATTTTTTTTTTTCACTTTCACAGTTTGATTACTGGAAAGTGCTTTGTGCAACTTCAGTTAGGGGAATGTCACCTTGTGGTCGCCGCTGTACCGGGGAGTTTACGCCTGGTGGGATTGATGCTGCTGTAGTTGAAGACAGCAGCAAAACCTTTCCAGAATGCAGCAGTTCTTGTGGTTGGGGCAGGTGAGGTGTGCTCTGATTGCTGGGTGGTGGCAGTGGTGATCAGTGAAGCTGGGACACGCAGCTCCGGGGCTGCAGACCAGAACTAGAGCAAGACACACTTCTTTTCAGCTAAAATTGTACAGAGCAGCAAAACTGACTCCCTCAAATCAGACCAAAGCCTTAAGCTTAACTTCTGCAGCTTGACCTGAATTTAAAGCACTTGCTCTGACTACCTGTTTTGGAGGTCTTGATGGCTCATCCCTTTTCTTTGTTTGGATTAAGAGAATAACTGAAGCGAATCCTCAATATGGAAGTTCAAATGTAGATGATATTTTAAAGGGTTTATAATGAACTTTGTTAAAAACGTCTCCTGATTTCCTCTGGTGAATTGAAGTGCATATTTTAAAAGCTGCTGATTTAAAGCCCAGCTTATGTAAGCTTATGTATTGAGAACTTAAAAAAGATTTTTCCGATATAAATTTGGACCAGCATTCAGTGTGAGATTGTACTGTGGGTCTCAGGATGTGGAGATTCCAACAGTGTGTCCTTCTGTGTCTCCGTGCTCTTTCAGGTGTCTTTGTAGAGCAGCCATGTCTGTGCTCAATATTAAGAAATGCTGAACTCTGCTACGAGAAGACTGTTGAAATAGAGACCTGCAGGACTTGGAAGAGCTGAGTGTGCAGGAGCGTGTGTGGGCTTTCTGTTCCCTCTGAGGGGACTGTCAGTGCCTTAAGGGGCTGCAAGCCCTGATCCCTGGGGGAGGTCAGCTGAACAGCGAGCAGTTAATGGTGCTCTACTGCACAGCATCTTGTGGGAACATAACTTTGTCTACTGGAAACCTTTAAGGCCAATGGCTCTAACTGTACACTTAGCCCATTTCCTTTTCTTTTTTGGTTTTTTTTTTTTTTTTTTTAGAATAAGCCTAATGCTCATGATGTCTTACTGAAAAATTGTTCACTCCACTTCTGACAGTTATTCCTCTCCCTGGAAAATTTGCTAATATTTTTACAAAGAAATTAGGAAAAAAGAGAGTAGGAGATACCGACTAAGCTGTAATACATGCACTGAGACAAAAAAGAAGCTGTGCAGTAGAATTTAAACCTTCATGAATGGGATTTTGAAGAACATTAGATGAGAGCCATCAAATAAGAACAATAAAAGGATGTGCCTTTTTAAATTTGATTTTGCCCTGTGCTTCTGGTTGTATGCTGGTCAATTTATTACCTCTGGAAATGATTGTTCACCCACGTACTTGTCAGTCTGTACTCCTGGAGTCAGTTGCCTAATGCTATATCTTAGTACAAAATAGTTTCTAAACTTGAATTTGTCGTCTTCTGTCAAATCTGCATGTTACAAAATACCACACTGTAATGTGGTCGTTATGATGCTGTACTGTGGTTTAAATAACACAGCTTCTCTTTTTTGGCAAATGCAGCTCAGTGTCTGGTGAATAATGGATGGAAATAACAGTCAAAAGGGGAATGTTAAACAGCCATTGCTAAACAGATGGTCATCAAAAATCATTCAGCTTATCTTTCCCAGACAGCACGAACACAGATACCTGTGCTTCTGCTCAGTCGATTTCCGTGTGAGCTCTTTGAAATCATGGAGCTGTGTCCCAGCACTGGTGGCAGCTCTGGGAACACCAGGCCACGGGTGGATCCCTGTGTTGGCTGCGCACTGAAACATGGATGTGAGCACTGTGGATTATGGATTCCCTGCCTTCAGGCTGCTGCTGTCAAACCCCTGCAGAAACAATATATGGGCTGAGTAAGAGGTGAGAAAGGTGTGTCCTTCCTTTGGGCCCTCCTCCCTCTCCATCCCGGAGCAGAGGTGCTGAGGAATTGTGTGTAAAAGCCACATCATACCTAAGTCAGAGATGATACCTAAAACTGTACTGTGGCCACCAGTGGTGTGTTATGTGGAACAAAGAGTTCCCCATGTTCCTGCAAAGGCTGCTTTAGAGCTCTAAATGAGTTACTTACTGCAGATGGAGTCTGCTTGAAAGGTGCTTCCCAAGCTCTGATGTGCAAACTCCATGTGCCCATGACTGTGCAGGCAGCTGGTTCTGTATTAAATATAGATTTGGTGGTTGCTTGGTTTTTATTTTTTTTTTTCCACCAGGTAAAAAAGTTTGGAGAAAGTACATATGAGGCATGATGTGGAAAGGAATGGTGGCTGGCAGAGCTGTAGTTGAGAAAGAGACTCTGCCAAAAATAGGAGAGCACAGAGGTACCAAGTTCTTCTTATCAGTGTGTATGTAATCTGTGCCAGGATTGTCATTGAAGAGCCCAGAATGACAAAAGATAAAGCCTTAAACATTTTATTCTGCCTCAGATGCTCAGTGATGCAGAGGCTGTCAGTGCTTTTGCAGATGTGAGAAAATACAGGTCTGGCGCTGCCGAGAGCCCCGTTAATGATACTGGAGATAGCGGTACCCTTGAGCAAAGGGAAAGGCTGGGAAAGTTTTGTACTTGTTTTGTTCTATTCCCCTCATTTCCCTGAGGCAGCCTTGGTTATACTGCAGCTAAACAGGGGATTCTATGGACAAAAATGCTTCTGATCTCCAGGTTGTGCAGCCAGCACAGTAACATCCAGCAATAAGCCACGGTTTTAGGGATGAGCTTAAGGACTTTGCAGAGAAGCGCGAGTTTGGATGTGTCATTGGTAGTCACCATTATTTTTAATCCAATAAACTGATGAAAAAGATGTCAAAATAAAAAAAATGCCAACTGAGAAAGCTTCAGAATCAGATTCCCCTTAGTAAGGTTACGCTGCAGAGAGATGCCCATGAAGCAGGGGCTGTCAGCTGACGGCGTTTCACTCGACAGCAAACTGAAAGATGAATGCTTGTGCTGTCTGATACTGATGTTGGAGTCATTGGGGATTATAGATGTATGAAGACAGACAGGGCAAAACAACGAGAAAATCAATATGATTTGGGGCTCCAGAAGTTGCCACCACTTTATGGTAATGATGCTCTGTGTCTCTCAGGAGGAAGAGGTAAAGTCAAGGTCACGGGAGATTGTTGCTCTGTGCTCTGGAGTGATAGGTGATAACACATGTGAATTGCAGGAGTACAGGTGATGGCTTTTGATGTTTCCTGAGCTCTCCACAGCTCCCATAGCTTGAAATGAGAGATATTAGGGCTTCAGGATGCTGCATAACCCAGACAAATGAATGTGTTCCCCAGAGGTGCTGTTTTCAGGAGTGTGGAATTTCAGGAGTGGAATTTTATCCATCCCAGGAACAGCCTGAGTATCCTCAAGGGCTAACTGATTATCATCAGCAAACTTATGTCATAGTTTGGCTGTGCCCATCTGGATGGTCTGTATTGTTTAGTTACAGAAAGGAGGACATGCTGAGGGCTCTTGAGGACAGGTTAAGGACACTCTGCCCATCAGGGCTCTCTGAGAGAGAACATCTGAGAGGTGTCACAGAGATTGGACACGGAATACATCAAAGTTTCTGCAAGAACGTGAAGCAGTGAGTAATCACCAAAAGCTGCTTAATCTTGCTTCAGATTTGTCTTGTGGTTCCTTGCTCTCAGTGCAGAAAATACATTACCAGAAACATTGATATCGAGTGAATCATCTGTGTTGTTATATAGCAAATAGTGTTTTTGAGGAGCTAAAACAAGCTCTACGCTGGGAGTCTAGTCAAACATATGTATGTCAAAGATGATACATGACTGCTGTTAAACTTTATAAATCTTTTATAGTGTGGTAAATGGGCTAAAACCAGCTAGGCTGGAAGGAGTATGCAAATTAGAAGTAAAATGGAAATTAAGAGGCTGTATGGGAAAGGAGAGATACCTATATATGTGAGAGTGCGTGAGAAGAGGCTGTTCCTGGTGTAACACTTGCAATTGTGTAATCCAGCTCTGAGAACTGGGGATGGGAGGTGTCACTAACTGGCACATCTGTCTGGGCAGCAGGCTCAGGTGAGGACAAAGAGCCTTTTTGATTGGAGAGAGGCAGATAAAAGCCAGAACTGCTCTGAGCACCCCCCTCCCCAGGAAAGCAGCATTAGCTGCCCAGCCCCGACACTACCTGACATCCTGGTCTGCAGCTCAGACACGGTGCAGGAGGGATGGTGGTGGGAAGGGCTTGGGTTGGTGATGGAACACCACAGGGCAAAAGTGCTGCTGGATTCATCTTCGCAGCTGGTAGCTTAAAAGATGCTCTGAAAGGAATCTGCAACTAAAGACAGGCTAAAATTTCAGGTACACTTTGATATTTTTCCTCTATGACACATTTCAAGTTTGACCATTAAACACGAAACCCTTGTGAGCATTAACCTGACACTTTGTTCCCTGCCTGGGGCTGCAGGTGGAGTTGTGGTGGGCAGATCCTGCTGCAAGGGATGGCTTATCACTCAGGGGGCAGGGGAGCTTTTTCTTCACAGAGAGTGGCATCTCCCACCAAGGTTATGGACTCACAGAAAAGTTGTTCCAACTTATAAGAACTTGGGATGGGGGGTAAGACTGAACGGTGCCTGCTCCAGCTGACGTTTGCCAGCGCCCTTCCAACAACTGGTTGGGCTGGCTGGTGTGAAGGTGGACAGTGCCCTGGCTATCCATGTCAAGAGTAAACATGGAGAGAGATCCTCATTTTTTCTGTGTGTGTCACAGTTTGAACAGACGTGTGTGCTCACAGGCTCTGCGAGGTGTGGAGGTGCCCACTGGCTGCTGGAAGCGCTTGGAAGGTTTTGTTAATCTCAGCTGATGGAGTTGGATGGTGAGATTTTGCATCCCCTGAGGAACGTAATCTGCAGTGAGGGAAGGCAGATAAAGTGCAGTGTGCTCTGGCATGCTGCCTGTAAGCATGTGGCTGATGGTTGTTCATAAGATGGGAACTCATCTAGGACCGTCAGTACTGGCATTTAACTGGGCAGGAACCTTAATCCAACGTAAATTGTTATGAGGCTTTCAATTCCCACAAATTAAGGCTTCAGCAGTAAGTTTCTTTCAAAAGACAGGAAGATTTCCTAGAGCTGTGGTCTGTGATGTATTATTTGTCTGCCCTTATGATTCAATTTTCTGTGTGCTGCTTAACTGCTGTGAGGAGAAAGGAAGAGCGATTTCTGAGGCCGCCTGGGAGAACTGCTGCAGCGCCGGCCGTGCTCGTGCGCACGGGCCCTCTGGGGGTACCAGTCGGGGCGATGGCAAGAAATCCTGGGGTTCACTCCCACGTGGAGCTCCTGGAATGGGTTTGGCAGCAGGATTGGTACAGATTGGCAGCAGGATCCCTTTAGTGAGGTGGCTCCAGGGCAGCCAGCTGGCAGCTTGGGTGCTCCACCGTCCATCCCGCTTCGGCAAGTGTCCGAGGACAGGGCGCTTCCTGCTGCCTCCCTGCACTGCCAGCTGTGCCCAGTACTGGCTTGATTGATTCCCTGTTGCACTTCACCTGGACCAGCAGATACAGAAGGGGTTGTTACTTCACGCCATCTGTGCTCCCGTGGCTCTGTGGGGCTCTGGACCTTGGCCTCGATGCTCAGGGGTTCGTTGCAATAGCCCTGTGTTGGAATTTGGTACTGGCTATTTTGATGCCACCCCTTGCTTGGCTGGTTGTGGGGGTTGAAGCTGGATGTGCTGCAGGACCTATGGAAGGGCAAGGAGAACAGGGGATATGAGAAGGGACTGTGGAGGCATTGGAGACATGATGAAACAGCTGAGGTTGTTTAGGAAATGGGAGGGAAGCCACTAGGGAGCATCCATACAAATCCAGGCTTCAGTGCATCCATGAGACATCTCAATTAAATAAAACCATAAAGGAAATAAATAATAATTTGCCTTTTTTTTTTCTCCTGATGGGATTTTATTTTAATTAAATGCTTTTAAATGGAAATAATAACTTTCAGCAAGGAGAATGGGCATCTACTGTTGAGATTTCATCTTGGTAATTTTCATGGTCCCTTGTTTTATATCAGAGACCCAACCTGAGAAGTGTAAAAGGCCACTGAAGCACTGAGGAGTCGTGCTGAGCAACAGAGTGGCTTGACTTAAGGAGAGAGGGTTTGGGAAGAAAAGGTGCTTCATGTGTTGCTGTTCTGTCTTGTAAACGAGCCTGGATTTGTGTGTGGGCATGGGAGTCTGCTGGGATTCTGTAAATGTAAAATGTAAAACACATCTTTATGGTGTGGTTAAGGTTCAGTTCCTGCAGGGTCACTGCATGTCGTTTTAGGGTGCACCCAAATTTATCATCTCCGTTGGTTTGTGTCTGCTCCTTGCTCTTTGCAGCTGTGGTTCTTGGAAAAAACTTTAGTTTCCCCAAGATCCTTAAATTATTTCAGAATCAGAAGAAAGTGGCAATTATAGATTTGGAGCTTTCTGATGATTATTCCCCCCCCCCCATCTTTGCACTTTGGTACAAGACATAAGTGTTTCCTTGCTGTGCTGTTTCCAAGGGGCTGTGGGAAATGGGATGTTATTAATGAACACATTTAGTAAGTACATTAGTGAGTGTATTTTATGTCTATGGCTGCTCATCTGCATACATGACATGTCCCAGGGCTTTACCCAGAAAGGCAGTTTTCCTTCTGGAAATAAAGTAAAAAAGAGTTTGAACCAAGGGGCTACTTCTTGACGTGGATTAAGTTGCCAGCAAATTTCATTTGAGTTCAGTGACGGCAGACTCAGGTCCAGTATTGTAATTCTTCATATCAAGTGGGGTAAATTCCTTTGATACAGGGTTTATTTTATCTAGTGCTCCTTGTAGTCTTTTAAAGAAAGGTTTAGAGAGAGCTTTAATTCACACTGATTTTCTTTTTTAAAAGAAATGGAATTTTTCATCATGAAAAATTCATCTAGACTATACTGATTAAGCAGTGTGTGCACCAGATTTGTCTAGACATAATTTTTGTACGTTTTTTTCCCCATCAACACAACCTCTCTTTCCTGCAGTACGGTCTTTTTGAACGGTATCCGTTCAGAATGGAGTCACTTCTTTACAAAAGCTTAGGCTCTTGCACACGCTGGAGTTTTTTTGAACATTTTTAATCTATCTTAATATTTTTCATATCCTATAGCAATGTATAATAGCTTTTATTAAGACACCTACAATGCCTTTTTAAATCCCCAAATACTTGGCATGTCAGGATTATAAATAAGCGTAACCTTTTTTTTTTTTTTTTGAGTGTGTCTGGAAATCACAAGGAGCCTGATGGACCCTTATTTTTCACAGGCTGCTGTTTTAACCCCCCAAGGCAATCAGAGGAGAACTGGCAATAGTATGTGTAATGTGCATAATTTTGGATACATTTCTTTTTCATTTCTGCCAGATGCCTGCGAAAGGGTCTGGCCTCTGGAGCTTCTCATCACCTGCTTTCTGCAATCCCAGCCCATTTACTGTGTCCTGCAAAGGGGCACCTGAAATCACTGCTCACATTTCAGGGCATTGCTAAAAAGGTGAGAATGATTTTTCCTGCAGTCATTTTTTTTCCAGCAGTCAGACTTGTACTGCTGTATTGGAATGGAAGGGTACAGAAGGGACAGGATTCCCTACCTGTTTGTTTGTTAATTTGGCACTTCAAAATTCAAATTTGTGGCTGTAAGTGACGGTTGACTACAAGAAGAATTTATGTAAATATGCAGTTTTTTATTTCCCAACTCTTGACACTTTCAAAGCAAGGTCATATCCATATTTAAAGTACATATTGTAGCTTCAGTAAAAGTTACGGGCTGGATGCAGGTGTTTTTAGGATGGATCCTTGGCCTGTTTAGTGCAGGAAATGAGACTGGTGTGTGCACAGTGACCTACTTAGTTGATGCCAGGATTTATTACATAAAATAAAATTTAAAATTTTGGAGGAAAACAGGTATCTCTTCATTTGTTCAGAAGTTAATTAAACAGTAGTAAGCAACTTCTGAATGATTTTGAATTTACAGAAACTTTTCTGTGTGAAAATGGAAACATGTTGAGCAGATTCTGTGGGTATGTTTGAAGAAATGTTAGAGTGTGTAAAGGTACACTTAGGTCCATATGTACAAAAGCAGAAAGAATTACACTGCTGTACTATAACTTCATTCCTAATTACCCTGTGTTCACAGAATAATATCTTAGCTCTGAGAGCAACTCCTGGTTCTTCTCTGATGAGAAAAGCTGTGTGAGAAAAATGGGAAAGTCAGTACTTTTGTCTTATTTCCCTCTACAGGTTGTTTTGCATTAATAAACAATGATATTTAATGCAACAAATAAGTAAGGAAAATGAACAGTGTTTTCCCTGTGTTTCAGTGTCTCTATAATCAGTTTGGGTGCATAGAGCATCCACTGAAATACCACTCAAATTAAAGCCTTTGTTGTGTATGAAATCACTGATAATGGTAAGGTGGAGAGTGGCATGGCAAGATTGTGTTAGGCTGCCAGGAGACAGCAGAGCTGTTCAGGTAAAGGTTGAGGAGATTCCTTGGATCTGGTACGTGACTATTTACTGGCACTTCCATTCCTGAGAGGCCTCGTGAGAGTTCCCTTCAAGTTATGGACCTTACAGAGGGTTTGAGTCCTGCAGCCTCTAATCCACAGATCTTCCCTTGCCTGGGGCGTTGCTGCTGTCCTGTTTTGGGATCTTGGTGGTTCCCTGATCCCCTCTCCTGGTGTACTGCTTCAGCATTCCCTAATTATTCTTTTCTTGCTTGTTCAGCCGGATTCTGTTGGGTCTGTGATTGTCGGATGTGATTCTGTATCACACAAGCTCCTCATTGTGAGCTTCATGGGTTGGCACTTTCTTCAGTGAATTAGCTGTGTTGTCTTGTGGCAGGTCCCTGCTCGTGTTTCACCTCCTGCTCACCTCTGTGGCTGTGCCTGTTTTAGTGCACTGTGGATGTGCTTCAACATCTCACAGCCTGTTTTAGTGCACTGGTTTGCAGTGGGAATTGTTTAGGAAAGTTGCTGGCTGGATGCAGTGCTGCTCTGATTGCCTGGGAGACAAACTGGCATTAGAGAAAGATGATTTTGCTCAACCTGCTTCTGATGCTGGTACAAGCTTTGTTAGAGATGGAATAATTTCTTAGGGTCATCATTCAGATATCTGATACTAATTGCCCCAACCCAGAAATAAAGAAGGAGAAAAACTCCTTTTTTCTTTCTTTGTTGGTATTTGATAGTCTCTTGGTGTCTGTATAATGTTCCCTCGTGGTTTAAATGTTGTTCCCCAGTTGATACACCGGGCATCAATCTTGCCAGCAGAGAAGAGAAACACTTCTGAGCTGGCCATCAGTTCTTGAGTATATAGTATCATCATTTCCCTCTTGGGAGATGTGACATCTGTCACTTATTACTGTGGGATTTGGGGACTGTCAAGTGTGGAAAGTGACAGCTGCTTCAGGGAGTCTGACAGCATTGATCTGAGTTTGGAGAGTCCTCCTGGCTTTGGTGGGGTGACCTTCTCCTGAGGTGGGCTTGGCAAAGGAGTCTGCGGCTTCTCCTGTGCGTTCCAGTGGGGTTCTGAACCTGCCTTTCTTCTCCCTCGTGCTGACAGCTCGTTCATCTGAAGGTAGGCTGTGCATTGATGTTCCAGTGCAGCTCTTCAGCTGCTGTAGGTGCTGGCACATCACAGGGACCTGCGAGGGAAACCCTCCCTTTTGTGTGCGCGTGTGGGTTCCATCTGTGCCCGCCGAGGCGTCAGGGCCAGCCAGATCACCCCTGTGTGTTCTGCACCCACAGCCTTGGCAGTGTCTTACACCACTAACAAACCCCTTGGAGTGATACTCTAAAAGCAGGTTTTTAAGTTCTTCCCAAATAAACTCCTTAAGATTAAAAATATAAGGCTTGGGATAATGTCTGTGTCTGTTTTGTGCGAGGTGATGCATAGCTGTATCTTCCTGCTAAATGCTGCATATTGTTTAAGTTGTCTCTTCTTCTTTTTTTTATTGATTATTCTAAAATACAAATTTACAATTGATTCTCAAGCCTTGGATGCTGCTGAAAACCTCTGCTAGGAATAGATTTATATAGATGATATTCACTGCTTCTTGCAGCGTATGGAAATATACTGAAACACTATTTTTAGATGTTTTATATGGCAGTCAAAAGCTTTTTGCTCACCCTCTTGCTGGTACTTTTATTTCTTGCAATTTGGAGAATTTTAGATTAAAATAAAGAGAAAATTAGGAACAACAATCAATTTACCCTTAGCTTTACAGCCCCTTATTACAATTGCTAATTTATCAGTGGGCAGGCACCTTCCTTTTGTAATGGATATTGAGGATAATTTTAAATGCAACTTTTAAGCTTGGCCAATTTACATAGTACTCTGGGAGATTAGCTGCTTATGTATAAAGAGTTATGTGCATTCCAGAGGTGTTCTGTAGCCCTCTTGTGTGGTTTTTTTGAATGTTTATCATCATAATCATTGATTTCTTTAGCAAGGTGTTGACCCCTAGGTGAATATTGCAGATTGAAGCAGGGGAACTTTTGAAAATTGCTTGGAAGTCTTTGGTTGGAGCAGCCTGTCTCAACTCACAATTTGTACTGTGTGTGTCAGAATGGGTTGGGGTCCAGAAAAACTGCTGGATTTTGTCTTTCTGTGTAAGCTGTTTCCATATTTCTGGGCTTGGGGTTCTTTGGTTTTGGTTTGGTGGGTTTTGTCTGCCCCCCATCAAATGATCTTCAGTGAAACACAAGCTGCACTTTCCTGTCTTCTGTTCTTCCCTTACTACCTCCTGTATTTTTGCTTTCCTTGTTTTTTTAACATCACGAGCATCAGGACAGAAAATGTGAGAGCTACTAAATAGGATTACATTAAAATGATGATTTAATTGAGCTCTGACACACGATAAGAAGATGATTGTCTTGTTTTGCTGAACTGCAGTTTACAGAGGTCCTTGGCAAGAGAATGCCAAGTTGCTTTTGGCATTCATTAACACCAAATCCAAATCACTGCTAATTTTGTTTAGCAGGAAAAGTAACAAATAGAGGAAAAGCATAGCCCATGATTTTAAGCGTAACTGTATTTGCAAATGTGTATTTTCCTGTAAGTCAGAGGAAATTCTTCCCACAGGTTGAGAAATTCTCTGGGTTTTTTTCCTGTATCTTAGAGATGGAATGATCCTACGGAACAGTTGCTGGCAGGGCAAAATCCCGGTCTTGAAAGTAGGACAGGAGATGTTTTCCACTTTCTACAGATCAATCTTTTTGTATAACTCAAAGCAATTGCAGTCCTTTAAAAAAGGACTCATGTACTGAGGAAAAATTACATAGTAAATGGAGTTCTAACTCTGGTAGTAACCCAGTTCTCTGCTAGTTTTACCACTTTTTAAGGGGAAAAAAAATATGTGTAGAGTTAGGACCCAGCTCTTGTGCTGCCTCTGCCAAATATTGCCAGGTAGACCAATTTGTAAAGCAGTACCCAGCACCTGAAATATATTTACTTCTGCCATTTAAATTCTAATTTTATTTTAGATTTGTTTGTGTAATCAGATATATCAGATTACTGCTGCTATCAAATCCTGCATTTAGTTCAGATTCCCATCTCTCTGAAGGAAGAAAATGCTAGAGGAGGGCAAAATAGTTCAAATAATGTGGAATACAAGCCTGGGAGTGGATGCAGATCTTAATACTGAAAGTCTTTGTAATAGCAGTCCTAAACACTTCCAGTGAGCAGGAGTGTATGAGACTCAGGGAGCCATCAGTGCAGATTTTATTTAGGTTTAAGTGCAACTTTCTCGCTGCAGAAGCTGTTAATCTCTCTAAGTGTGAATCCACAAAGAACTTCCACCAGCACCGATTTCTCCTGGAGGTTGACTGAATTTTTATTTAAATTCTGAAACACATGGAAAATGAAGGCTGAAGGCTGGTAAACATCCATCTGTGTGTGCTTTTACAAAAGACTTCATGCATTAGTTGACTTACTAATTCAGCTGCTTTGGAAAAGTGGAGAAAATGAGCAGCAACACAAATGAACCCGCACAGACCTGATGAGCTGACCTGGACTGGTTTGGCAGATGTGTTTTCGTGTGTCTTTCTTCTGTAACCATCACAAACTGCAGTGGACAAAGTGCAAGTCCAGTGTGGACAATTGGAACCAAGGGCTTTGTGCAGGCTCCTCTTGACTGTTGTGTTCCTAGAAATCCCCCTGTGTTGGCCCTTGAGTTTTCTCGATCCTTCTCCTGAAGTAGTGTTTTATATTCCTTCCTTGCAGCTTACAGTCAGGCCCAGTAGGACCAACTGTGTTTTACTTTGCTGTTAATACTGAGATGCACCTTTAAATCAAAAGAAGGGGTTTTTTTTTGCTACTAAACCAAAAAGTAGCTTTTTGACTAACTGCTTTGATAGCATTTGTTGCATGGACTCTGTCTGTTCTTTCTTTAACCTGATGGAAGCTAGTCCATAATGTGGTTATTAAATTTTGAGTTATTTAACCTAATATATTTGAATAATTTTTTTAAAATGTTGCACATAGCTACTAAGAGTGAAGTAAAAAACATTTCCTGTGATTGCAGTTTTTGGATTTACAGGTACTTTCTGCCTGTTTCAGAGAGAAGTATGAGTAAGGCTTTAAGAGAGGGTTGAAGGCAGGTGTGATGAATAGATAAAAGCAAAAGAAGTCAAAGATAGATTTAAATTGCATTTTAATATAGACTTTAGTAATATGGTAAAAATAGATGTAATCACAAAACCTGACTATCTTTATACATTCCAGCAAGGCAACCTTAATTCTAGCATGTCTTTAATGCTGATTATTTGCAACTCTAAAATTGTTGTAGTGTCCTATTTTGGATATACTGTAGTGTGTCTGTAGGGTTTCCTCTCCAAGCTTATCCAAGGGGGGGAAAAAAAAAAGGCAGAAAACAATAGAGAAAATGTGGGAGGCATGAAAATGACCCCAGGGAATCAGAAAATAGAAGGGAGATGCAAGGGAACAAAGGGCTAGTTAGGAGAAGGAACAAAATACTGTGAGAAAATGAATAAGAAACCATGCTGAGAAAAGGTGGTAAAGATAATAAAATTTAATGTGTTATCTTTTGGGACAAGTCAACTAGTTTAGTGTGGGAAGAAATTAAGGTCAGAGGATGGGAAGGGTTTTAGGATTAATGACAGGATAGCCAGGAGGAGATGAGCAGCAGGTGATTAAACCTGTGAGGAAAGAGGTGGCAGAACTGAAGGAAGAAAAGAGTGTGATACTGAAATGGGGGAAAGCTGCCTGGCTGTAGGACTTGGGAGGGGTGAACCACAACCTGGGATCTGATGTCAGTGGTGTGGGCTTGGCAGACTGAGCTTCCTGGTGGGAAGTAGAAGCAAAATAAAAAACACTGGTTGCAATGTAGGATACCTTGTGTGAGTCACAGCTGTCTGGTCCTCCTTTGAGCAGAAAGTTGGACTGAGGTAGGGACCTGCCAGCCTGGATTATCCTGTGAATGAGGGATGAACTGACCTGAGCTCACAGAAAAGAGTGGTCAGAGCAGGCAGGCAGTCTTTGGTGCAGTGCAAATAACTGTGTGATGGGAAAGGCCGTGCCTCAAATGAAGCTGATCCCGAGAGAAATGAAGCCATGAATATGGAGCTGTGGGACTTGCAGCTGCGTAAATTCACTGTGGTTCACTGGTCACATTACAGAAGCAGAGCTTAGGGAGGAAATGTATCTTCCTTTTTTTCCCTCTCCTCATGCCCATCATCTTCAGTAAATCTGTGCCTTACTGATACTAAGGAGACATGAAATAGAAAATTAAAATCAAGTTAATTGCCTATTTCAGTGAATAAGATTGATGAAATAAAGCTGAAAAGCTGATGAGGACACTACAATCAGAAGGCAAAATACATCCACACAGAGCCACATCCCTCAGACACAGTCCCTGTGACAGCCAGTGGTGGAGTAGGTGAAGGGACCATAAGTGGCTCTGGGCTTTTATGATGGAATGGGTGTTCCTAAAGCAACAGGAGAGTTAGAAGATAGGTGGGAATTCAAGAGGAGCCTCTGCTGGGAAAGTGCAGAAGGTAATAGAGGGACAAACAAAATCTGGGCACTAGTGAGTAGTGTGTTCCGTGGGACAGGGATAGAACCCAGGCTGACACTGCAACGTAGGAGATTTTGGTTTTATGGAAGTGCTTCACCCAGGTTTGATGTGGGTGTGAGTTTCATTCTGCCTGAATTACTTCAGTAATAGTTTTTGGCCTGTTTTCTGTGCTCAGGTGTTTCATTTTTTAATTCAGACCAACTGCTGAATGCACGAGTAGAAACCCTTCCGTTGGTAGAAGTGGCAAGGAGAAAATTCGTAAGGATGAATCCTTTCAGTGTGGAAAGGGTTGTTAATCAGGGACTCTTTGTGGGTTGCACCACCAGAGAAACCAGACAACACTTTAAGTTGCCATGTTGAAGCTCGGAAATACAAAATTAACAGATAATTTTCACAGGTCACGCTCTTTCCCATAAACCAAACTCATCTGCTCTCCTGGAGGGAGACAGAACAACTGGGCTGACTTCTCATTATCTCTTCCTATGGCGTATCCTTATTGAATTACTGCCGGGTAGAGGCAGCAGATGCTCATCAAGCCACTGCAGGACTCCTCTGTTAATTGAACTGTGATGGGGATGACAGCAGGGAAGGTCAGGATGATGGGACCAGTGATGTAACGTGAACTCCGGTAAGAACAACCTGCACGGGCAATTGACCTTGCTTAAATAATATTATAATGAGCTCTTTTATCAGTTACTGTAATTATGATTATTTTTTCGTATCAATACTGCAGCAGTGTCAGGGACCCCTGTGTGAATTGTATTATATTGAGTTCAGGGCAAATATATTTCTCACCCTAAAGAGATTAGACTTTCCAATGTGATAAAATACAGTGAGTGACTATAACCAGCAACAGGGGAAAAGAAATGGGAATGAAAAAGGTAACAGCGTCACAGAATTCCTGAACAGATCCATGTTTTCACTCAGCTGGTTGCTCCAAGTGCTTTAAAGTGTCATTCTTCTTAACTGCCTGTGTGGCAATTTGGAGTTTTTGCTGCACTCATGCATAGTTAATCTTGGGGTGAAAGCAAGTCCACCTCTAAATAAATGTGCAGGTGGAAGGAATGGGTTTTGATATGAAAAACCCACCTTCCTACCCCTGGTTCTGCGGCTCTTGCAGAGTGTCTGGGAATGCCCGAGTGTCAGGCACACATCCTGATGCCAGGTTCTGAGCCAGAGCGTGTGCCTGGTGTCATTTCCACTGCGGAGGAGGCCGTTGTGACGTGCTGGTGTGAGCACTTGGCCGCTCTGTGCACCTTCTGCAGGGGCACCTTCCCCTGGGTGCCTCCGCTGCGGGGTGGGGAGGAGCTCTCCAAGACCTTCCCTTGAGTCCCTCACACGGCAGGAGGAAGTTGAGGAGTTTGGCCATTCCTGAAAATGAATTCCACCTAAAAAGCAAGCGCTGCTTTTCAGCACAAGCCCTGTATCCCTGCACTGTGTTGCTCCTGGTGTATTTGAGTAAGTCTGCATGGCAGTTATTAATAAAAGCTGGATTCAGAGTGCAGCGTGCACGTGTTGGCATCTGTGTGTGTTCAGAAAGCAGTTTTTAGAGCTTCTTAGACTAATACCACTGGTTTTTTCCACGTGTCTGTTCAGCCTTCATTGTCTTTTTTCTTTTTAAGTAATACAGTTTTTTCTTAAGCCTTTTCTTACACTGTCTGCCTGGGCCAGTTGGCATCAAGGACTGGGACATCTGTTGCAAAGTGATTGAATCACTAGTAAGGCATCACAAATTATAATAGATTAATTAATTTTGACTAGCTGTAATTATTTAAAATACATATTCTGACATGTGACCTGACTTACACAGGGCTTTATTCTGTAGAAATGGTGAAGCCTTGGTTCATCACAAGAGTTCCTGTGAGATGTTTGATGGGAAATGAAGAACTGCAGTGTCAGTGTTTGATGGACTGTGCTCCTCTGTGGAGCCTGCGTGTTTTTGGAGTTGTTATGGTGTTTGCCTTGTGTGTGCTCCATATTTTCTCCTTTCCTACAAGTTTGTACTTTGGTGCACTGAAATAAACAGCTGATGACAGAGGATGCATTGGAATAAATGTTTATTTCAGCACTTTGGAAATGAGTTTTTTGAAATGGAATTCATCTTGTGGATGTGTGTGTGTCTCTTCTTATTAGCTCATTTGGGTATGGGCTAGAGCTAGGTGGTGCAAATGGCAAAATAGAAACGTCTTCACACAAATAGAGGTATGGATCTTGTGAAAAAGAAATTATTCTTAGTGTATGTGTTACAGCAGAAGGAAAATCATACATTTCAGAAGTATTGAAGTTGACCTCTGCATATCTGTGTGCATTTTAGCCACAGTCACCAATGTTTATGTGTTCAAAACTGAACCCCAGTTCTCTCCCCAGAACTGATTAGCAGGTTAAAACTAACATTTTCCTGCCTGTTTGCAGTTATTTCTTTGCTCAGGTGCTTGGGGTGTGCTGGCACTGGGTTGCTCTGGCTGATCAGTGGAAGTGTAGAATATAAGAGTTTAAACTGGAGATGAGCTTCAGCTCTGCCAGTCCTGTGGCAGGGAAGCAGATGGTCCTTCCCTGCTAAGCAGAGCCCAAGTCTTTGCTGAGCTCATATGCCTGGTGGTACTTGATTGTATTGTTCTGACCTTGTGTTGAAGATTGATAAACTCTACGTGGGGGCTGTGTTCCGGTGAGGAGAGAAAAAACCCCTGACCTACAGCCTGCGATGCTGCACTAATGTCAAATAATATAAAGTAATATCAGAATGCAGAAGAAAATCACTGCAGCAAAGCAATTTAATTTCTGAACTGAAAGCACTTTAATGGGAATGCTGAGGAAATCTGCCGTTGTTCGTGCAGCAGAGGTTATGAGGAGGTTTATTCTTTTTTTGAAACTCTGCTGCCTTGTAATTGGTGACTTTGAAGCTTTCTGTTGTTTTCAGTGTGAACGGTCCTGCTGCTAAAGTAGGGACTTTGCTCTCTACTGACTGTGATTTCCAGGTTTGCCTTTTAAAGGAAAATAATTTTTCAAATACTGGTTTTCAAATGGTATTATACTGCTGAATGTGCATTATATGCAATGCTTTGCCAGTGAAGTGAGAGTAATCCTCTTTGAACAAAAACTTGCAATAGCAGTTACTGAAATGGTGTTGGAAGCAGTGCCAGCTCCCTTTGCCTTTGTTTAATTGCAATTTAACAGTAATCCAAGATCTGTGCAACTGTGACAGTAGTTCTCAGATATAGCTGAGTTTCAAAGGACCTTCAGCTCATCCATTGCCAATGACAAAAGCTACAGCAGAGCAGTATATTGATAATAGGCTCAAACTCTTCTCTATCCATTGAAAAATAAACAAAAAGAAACTTTTCTCCCCTCAAAGCTGTAAAAGTTCTTTTGTTACAGAAAGGATGTGCCATAGCGTGAAGACATCACTGAGCTTATTCTGGGCTGTGTTCTGCTGTGCTGGCTGAGAGGGCTGGCAGGAGGCATCCAGCTGTAGTGTAGAGAGGCTGTGTACACAATATGTAAAATAACCTCCACAACTTGTGTAGGTTAAAAATGTGGCTCCATAAGTTTATTAGATGACCGTTGTTTTGTTGCTGAGATGTTTGGTTTGAGTCTCTGCAGCCTTTTCTGTATTTAATTCAATATATGAAAGTGCACGAGCAGCCTGAAAAGGTTACTTAAAAGTTGTTGGACGCTTCTTGTGTTCTGCTGCTCAGAAAAAAATCAATGCCTGAGTTCAGGAGAGAAGCCTATTGACAGTCTTGAGCATTTTGATCTTAATTGCTCTGTACTTGTTCCTGCTGCAAGGGTATGATAATCGCCTGAAGAACATCTGTGGAGGTAAATTACCCTACTTTGAGTGCTAAGATACAACACCGAAAGCACCAAAAAGGCCTGTGGCTGTTAAATATCACTGAGAAGTCCAAGGCTTGGGCACTTGCACAGAGGGTCACCCCTCATGAGTGCTGTTTGCAGAGGGACATGTTGGAGGGCTCCTTGGTTGCTGAGTATCCTTCATTCTGCTCTCAGTGGGCCTGGGGGATGTAGGTGACTGTGGGGCTGTGAGCTGAGGAGTGCCAGGATGGTGCCTTTCACCAGCTCCTGAATCCTTGAGACTTTGAAGTCTCCCTGCCCTTCTGGCAGAGCCTGAGCCATCCATGTTTGTGTGCAAATGAAGTGTTGGTTCAGCTGCCTTTGACTGATCTGCTGAACTGGATTCCTTGGAAGAGTCTGCAATCACACACACTTTCTGTTACTGGAAGTCAAGTGTGTTCCCATGGAGGCTGTTGGAAGTGCTCAGGGAGGAGGAGATGGAGCAGCAGCATCGTTTCACAGAGCAGTTCTGCTCTAGCACTGTCGTAATTAAAGTCGTTGTACTGATGGAAAGTCTATTCTCTGGTGTTTGCTTTAATGTAGTTATAATGCATCAGTCTGAGCTCCCTTGCTGGAACATCTTTCATTATAATCCACTTAGCTAAGTTTATAATTAAACTTCTAAATTCAAACCTGCTTTTGTTACATTTTTAGGATGTACAAAAACTGAAGCGGGAGAGCTTGGGATTCGTGGTTTTTACCCCAAACAAAGTGTTGTAAATTCAGAAGCAACTCATTGGCAGTATAGTAATCTCATATTCTTGATTTTCACCCCAGGATCATCCGTAGCTTTGGGATAAGAATTGGATACAATTGAATAGAAAAGATTAAATAATTAATAGATTCTTACTTTTTGACTGTCAACATCTCCAAATACCCAAGCTTTCAAATATAACTGGTAAAGATGGTGACAACTTGCTGAGCTTTCCAGCAACAGAGTGTTGAGGAAGTTTGTTGAAGTTTATACATGAAAATGGAGCAGTGTTGTAGATGTGGGGGTTGTGCAGGCTTTCTCCCAGCCCAAAGAGGCTGGTTTGGAGTCTGCTCATTGTTTGGAGTTATCTTCTGTAGGCAGATGTGTTAACATCAGATGTTCTTTCATTATTTACCCTTACAATTATTGTAGCAAATTACCAAAGAACTGTGGAGATTAATTTTTGGATTCCGAGTGAGTGACCACTTAGGACAAAAATACTATCAGGCATTTGTTAACCCAAGTATAAATTTTGCTCCTTTGCACTTGTGTGCTTTTATCCAGGATTTCCTAAAATGCTCCTGGAAGAAGAGTAAATATTCTCAGTTTAGGTTTGGAGGTGACAAAGTAGGGGTATAGAAAATCAAGCTGCCATTCTCATATATGCAGAGTCACTCGCTGAAATCACTTGCAGAATCAAGTATTAGTGCCTGAGCGTGACCTTAAATGGCTTTTTGCTCAGGAAGTTTCTGGCAGAGTTGGAAGCAGAATGAATTTAGGGTGCCTCTGCTTTAACCAGAAGACTCTCTCCCTCCAAATCTGTAAGTGGAATAATGTATAGAGTTCATTTTAGGTAGGGAAGTAAGGGCAAATTAGTGTAACTGTATTCATCATTAAATAAAAGACTGGACACATATGCACGTATATTTGAAGGTCTGTTTCTGGTTTGACATATTGGACTGTCCAGACACTTTAATGTTATTAAACTCAATGCCTGTAGCAGTAGCATTAGTGTTTTTTTGCAAGTCTCTCCCCCAGGGATGGTCAGCAGTGCCTGTGTGTGATGATCGGCCTTTGCTGCTACAGGCCAGGCATTCTGCTGCTTTAGGACAGAACAGAATTAGCTTTTTGGATAACAGCTTTCTGCGAAGGCAAGGCAGCTTTTACTGGTCTCTGAGGATAAAGACTATGATATAAACATCCAGATTATCTTCGAGTATTACATGCAATGGGTTTGTGCTGTGCGTAGTAGGCAAACAGTTGCATAATTACTGCTTGCATTTGTATTAAGAAAATTTATTCATGATTAATGATGCTTATCTTTGTGCTAGACACCTGCCAAATGAGTTATAGCCATGCATATGAGCTGCAATTGCTGCCTTTTTTTTTTTTTGTTGCTATTTAAGGTGTTTGGGATTATTCTAATTTCATCATTATTTTAAATGGAGGGTGCTGCCCAGGTGTCCTTGTCAGCATTCCCATCTCACAGCAGAAAGTGGGTCAGATTTGCCCGTGACAGGGAAAGTCACAACTCCCAGTGAAGTCAGGGGGAATTGAATTGATGTATGACAAGGCTGAAATCATGTCTCAGCTTTGGATCAGTTCAAGTTGATCTTTTTCTAAACTCAGTATTAAATACTTTGTAAATCCATGTTGGAGCACAGCCAGGCTGGACTTTCTTAAGCCACAGAAATGGTGGAGAAGGGCTGGAGAAACCTCTTGTCCCATGGAAACTTGGGGAAAGAGCAGCTTATCCCTTCTCTAACAGTGCAGTACCTGTGAGTGAAGAGTCCAGATTGGACCACCAGCCTTCCATCTTTTAGAGTTGGGTGCTTCTGAGGACTCTTAATGTGTCCTGGGCTAGCACAGTGCCTGTCCCTTGGGAACACCTTTCTCCGAGGGCTCAGCAGTGGCTGGAAAATGGGAAAAGTTTCCCAGAGGGCATTTCCCTTCCCTGGCTAAACAGGGATTATACTGGGATTTGGCTGGTGGATATTCCATTGCCATTGGAAATGAAATTAAATTTTGAACACTTCACGAATAAGATACGTGTCAGCTATAGGCATATTTATTTATTTATTTATAATATTTTGACAGTAGAATGCCATGTTTTCAGCAGAAATACTGGTTTCTAAAATAAGTCTGCTTTTCAAAACTACAGTTTTATTCAACCCTGTCATTAAGAAAATTATCAGTGGATTAGAAAATGTAAATGCACTTTTATGATCATTAGAAAACTTGCATGTAACCTTTTCATGACTGCCTGCATGTTCCCAGCCATCACAGCTCACGTGTGTTATCTGTGTTCTTCTGAACAAGGTTCCATGCAAACCAAACAAAATGACAGGGAGCCTTGTGACTGATCCTTCAAATATCAAGAACAACAATTTAATTTCATCATTTAATTTCCTGAAAATCCACTAGTGCAGACAATTAGCTGGCCAGGCCTGTATTATAAAGGATATTGAATAAATCCAGATAATCAGTTTGGGAAAAGAGAGAGATTTTTTTTTTTCAGACTAAAACACAAATCTTGAACATATTTAGTAAATAATTCTTCCCTGTGAGGGTGGGGAGGCCCTGGCACAGGCTGCCCAGAGAAGCTGTGGCTGCCCCATCCCTGGAAGTGTTCACAGGCCAGGCTGGATGGGACAGCCTGGTTTAGTCGAAGGTGTCCCTACCTGTGGCAGGGGCACTGAAACGAGATAGTCATTAGGATCCCTTCCAATTCAGATCCATTCTGTGATATTTAAGCAATTGCATGAATTTAATCATGACCAGGCTCGGTGAAGTCAATTCTTAAAATGTAAATTTAATTTTTTTTCTCCATATTCCTTTGTATTTGCCAGTTTACAGCTAGCCATGCTGACACATTTGGGAGCTGAGATACAGTGTAACTAAATTTGATGTGAAGTGTTGGTGGCCTTCATAATGTAATTTATTCATGTTTCTGTAGATAGCATATGTTGCCTGTGCAATAATTTTTTATCATATCAGGACAGAACAGCCACTGTTCCAAATTATGTTACACAAACCCAGATATACAGACAAATTTTTATTGTGCTTTGCTGGGGTGTAAATCAGTGGACTGTGTTGAGCTCTGCTGGGGTGGGGGAGATTACAATCAGTGTCATGGTGTCTAATTTATTTCTGGTTTTCCTGACTTAATGTAATCTCTGTTCTTGCTCCGTGGGGAGCAGCAGCCAGTTATCTTTGTAGTCCTGCCCAAAGAATGAACATATGTGAAGCCCCTTGTTTTGGGCAGGAGGCAGCTCCTCCCAGGGACGTGCTGCTGTTCGCTGACCCTTTGGATGCTGAGATGAAGGCAGCACTACTGGTACTTCATTAAAAATCTCAGCATCTTTATCAGCTCTTATCTGAGTTTCCTTGGACTCACCCATTCCACGCCCCTGCCTGTTTAAGTTGTGTTGTTTTAGTGGCATTTTTTGGACCTGGAGAGCCGCCCTGCAAGTCAGATGAGCGTTGTCTGTGCAGGGCTGGGCAGGGCAGAGCTGGCTGCCCTCCACAACTTAAATCTGAGCAGCTGAATAATTCCTTTCCTCGTTTGGTGTTCGTGTGTGTGAGCAGTGTCGGAGCCGGTGTCCCTGATTCCTTCTCTTTCCTTTGGCAGGAAGTCGGTGACTCTGTGTTCCCACCCTCATAGATGGTGACTGCGATGCTGAAGGCACTGGGCGAGTTGCTCCTCCTCAGCTCTTCTGTGTGAGGTGAGCAGCTGTCTAGATGGGCACAAAAAACCCTTCTTAACGCCCCACCCCAGGACCTCGCTGCTGCACTGCATGTCTGAAGGATGCTCAAGATTTCTCGTGCTTCTTATGAGGCCACTTGTGGTCTGTGTTACATTGCCTGGGTGTTGGGACTCAGTGAATTGTGAATTAAATGTGATTTTGGAATAAAATTAACCCAGAAGACATGAGGAAAGCTTAAGTTTGGTCCCTTGCCCACATTACTGCATTTGGAGAGCTTGGTGGGGTTTTCAGGTCTCACATGAGATGCTGTTCATCTGAAACACAAGAATGAGCTAAACCAGATAACAGATCCTACATTGTATCTGCCACTGTAGTTAGTCAAGATCTGATTAAACATAATTGCATGAATTTATCATGATAAAAGCTGTTTCAAAGTAATCTGAATGCAACTTGAAATTAAAAGCTTTACTGTGTATTCAGTATGTGCAATTTTCAGATTTATCTTCAGTTTCTTATCAAGAACGATGCTGTGTATTATGTACTATGACAATGTTGCTTTTCATAAGGTTAGGAATGTAATGGAATTTTCTGGACTAAGCTTGTAAAACTAATAATTATTTTAATGAAAATCACCAAGATTATACCAATGAAGGCAAATCTTGAAGACAGGTGTTATCTCTCTCCTTATGCAAGCACGGATGTGACATTTTTTCCTATTAACAGTAAGGTTAATCACCAATAAATAGAAGTATGTTGAGAATTTTAGCATAGTATAAATGCAAAAGCTATTACATCAGAAAAATTAATATGTAAATTTACATCAAAAACTTTTTCATGTGGAAGTACCATGAACATTTTTTGAGACTTCCAAATTGTTCCTTCCTGAATGTGGATGAGGCCAAAATACCTTGAAATTCATGTAAAATCTGCCTCTAAATAAGTGTCTGGTTGGTTATCTTCTGGGATGAGAGAAACAGAGATTTGAATTACCAGACTGAACTAGAATTGTTAAGATTTTATTTTGTTCTGTGCCTTTTTAATGTCTCATTGGGAGCTTTTCTGTGGTGTGCAAACAGTGTGGATGTTTGCTGAAGTAGGCATTTAGAAGTTGGTCTCCTGCTTTGTGTGGGAGACCAAGAGAGACATTCCTCCTTGCTTCCAGCACCACACAGTGATTATTTTAATGAATTGTGTGGTGTAAAACCGTCTGCAGCAGCAGAACTTGATCCATTCCTGTCTCATTCACAACGTGCCTCTGGTATTCATCTGAAGTGCTGGAGAGCTTAATTAAAATCCCTTAGTCAGAGAGACCTCTCTGGAGTAACTCGTTGCTGATCTGGAGCTCAGAGACCAGGGACTTGAATGAGAGTCCCAAATTCCTTAGAAATGCCTACATAGTGTCTAGTTTTCCCTTTCTGGGTGGTTCATCATGTGCTAAAAAGCGACCCCTGCTATCCTGCTTTTCCTGCTGCCTTTCTGATGGTGCTCTTGTGTATCCCATGTTTACACAGAGCTAAAACAGGTCTGTCGTTTTGGTTGTCAGGGATCTGAAATGTAGGGACATGGGGTCTGTACTGGGAGCTGAATTTTGCACCTGGAACCCGTTCTCCCTTTGGTTTTCTCTGCCTATATCATGATAATAGTCATGCTAAAGTTAGGCAGAGAAAAGGAACATACCCCACACTGTTCCTGGATCCCTTGCCATTTATTTACACTGGTAGATTTCTTCTTAAGAACCTGCTAAAAGCATTTACAGTGGCTCTGTAGGATGGGTTTGCAGGTCCTCTGAGAGCTGGCTCTTCCTCTCTCTTCCCCCCTTCTTTTTCCCTCTCTCTCTCTCCAAGCAAAACAGCTGTACCAGACATGTCCCCATCAAATCTGGCACACAGGGACTGTGAAATGCACAGTGGCCACCAGGTTACCCTTAGGCTGAGCCTGTTGCCTTGGTGTTTTAAATATTTTAGCAAACTTTCTCTTTTTTTTTTTTTTTTTGGTTAATTCTAGGACCAAAGAAGACAAGAGACTGAATTATCTGAATTATGCTTCTACAACAGAACTGGGTTTCTCCTCATTGGGCATGGCAGAGCCTGGGGAAGCCCTTCCTTTTGTTTGTTTTCTTAATGTTACAAACAGCTGATCTGGAAGCCAGGAGAGGTCACCAATTTGTCTGGAAAACAGGTAGGATAAAGATATATTCTCTTATCTACTAGATAATTCTTGTGTTTGAGGATGGAGTGATTGCCTGTTCTTCGTTCTGTTTTAGCTCAGTAATAAATTAAAAAAGCTTGAAAATGTCTTCTGTTATGATTTTTTTTTTTGGTAACTGATAAATAGAGGAGTTTAATCTCTGTAACTGATAAATAGAGGAGTTTAATCTCTGTAACTGATAAATAGAGGAGTTTAATCTCTGTAAGTTAATAATCTTCATGCCTGTTGCAGTTAAGCACCAGAGTGACTCTAGAGTATAGTTCTGGACTCCTCAATACTTCTAATCCAAGAGTAAAATATTTACTGGATCCTGATATCATCATCCTACTGTTACTTCCTTCAAAATAATTAATAATTTTCGTTTTTGAAGGCAAAGGGCACACCTTCAGGATATACTGAGCCAGAAGTCCATGCTCTGGTTGACCTATTTGTAATTTCCTTGGTCTATTTAGTGAATTATTTCTGTCCCTCAGTCAGGTTGGATACATGCAGGGTTTGCATCTGCAAAACCAGGTGTGCACAAGGCTTGGAGACATGTGAAGACCCATTGATGGACGCTCAGTGACAGGGAGGTGATGGGTAGGAAGGAGATGGTGTGATACAGCTGCACAAACCCAAACGCTGGTGCTTTGGATGCTTATTTTGTAGCACAACACACAACAACAGAGAATGTTCAGTGAAATGGAAAAACTGTCGAATTGGGAAATGTTTACTTAAAGTACTTAATCAAAAATACCCAGCTGAACCAGAGGGTTCAGTGCCCAGGATCCCTTTGAGGTTTGGCCTTCTGTGACTGAGCGAGAGAGCGATTAAATTTGATGGAAAAATAATTTATTTCCCTTTTTTTATTTTGAGAGGTTCTTTGGTATTTTGGTTATTTATTTTTTAATTATAGTTCTGTAGAAGGTAATGAAGCAATTATTCCAGGAGGGCTCCTGTCCTTCTGGTGGGATCAACACCAGCTTCTTGCCTGGCTGCTGGGATGGGAGGCTGAGTGCAGGGGAAGTGCAATATGACACTGTATTTCTAAAGACTCTTTTTTATATAATGTCAAACATATGAAATGAAGAGGAAATAAACACCAACTGTCTTTTCCCAATTCATTGTTATTTATCTGATTTTTGAACAAGCTTTGAAAGGTAGAGTTGTTTTCTTAAGACAAATTAGAGCTTTCGTTGCTGTCTGTCTTCTCTTTGGTTCCGAGGTGCGTGGTGCCATCGGTCTTTGGGGCTGTGCATTTGAAGTCATAAAAACTTAATTTGACTTGATGATTCCAGCTGACAATAAGGAGTTACTGATGCTTCAGAGGCATCTGAGGCATGTTTGTTTAGAGCTAAGAGAAGGTGGTGCCCAGGGGTGTGTGGACGTGGGCACCGGGCACTGAAAGCCCCACGGGGAGCTTGTTGTAAAGGTCTGTGTCTTCCAGATGCAGAAGAAAAATTGTCAGCTCTTGTGACTCCCACAGTGAATTAAAAATACCTGAGCTCTCAAGAGTCACTCTGAAAACCACAAATCCTAAGCATGTTTTGATGTACTTTCTCTGCTTATGTGGTGACAAGAGGTAGAAAACAACTTTGAGTGAAATGTTTTCCAGATGAAAATCACTTGTGAGCTTCAGCCAAACTCATTGTCCTGTTGGGGAAAAAAAAAAAAAAGACGTTTTTTTTTCTCCTCTAGTATTTGTAAACATTTTTTTTCTTTTTCTTTTTTCATTGGAGTATTTTGTTGAAATTTTGATAAAAGTTACATCTAAAGCCCAAATGTTTAGTTCTAGGTGGAAATGAATAGTATGTTCACCCAAAACACTTTGTTTTGCTAAGAAACAGGATTTGGGAAGCCCCTTTTTTTCTCTGCAGCAGTAGTGAAGCATCAGCATTTCTAAATTTTCTAAAAGATTACAGTTCTAAAAATTTCGGGAGGGAAGGATGGTAAGTTGAATGGAACGGGTGGATCTGAAGAGGTAGAAGGGTTAACATAACCTGTTGTGGCAGGATATTAATAATAAAATAACTTTGGGATGTAGATTGTGGAGATCTTGACATATTGAGGTCTGTGGTTTGTATAATAATAATATAATAAAATTATCTCATAGTTTGAGGACTTTTGTGCCCAGTGCAAAATGAGAAAACGTAAATAAAAGCACAGCATAGAGAACCTAAAATTCAAAACTTTTACAGTCAGAACTGAGCAGATCCATTCTGATAGAAAGACCTGCAGCTGTTGTCCTTTTTTTTTTTTATTAAATGAAACAACCTGATGAGAAATGAGCAATCCTTAATGGGAAAGTGGATGATCTGTTCTGTTTTTAAATTCTTGAATTGGCTGCTGGAAGCATGGCAAGGTACTTACCTGCTGGGGAGAAATCCAGCTCCTTATTGAAATGTCATGCTTTATAATTAAATAAGATTATGCCACTGAAAGCTCTGACTTTATGAAAATGAATTTATATGTACTAAAATGAGTTTTCCTAGCACACAGAAGTCCAGGGAGGCATCCTTAATATGGATGGGGCTTAAAAAACAAACAAACCAAAAAAGAAACAAAAAAGAAAGAAACAAAAAAAGAATCATATCAGCACTGCAAGTTTATAACACAGACTTTTTCAGTTTAGTCCTTGATTTTATGTGATGAAGACTTGCACATTTTCAAGCTGGGCTTGGTGGTCTTGGTGTGGGTGAAAGCAACGGTATTGAAATCACTGCATCTACAAAAAGACCAGGCTCTGTAATTCTAAAATGTAAGAACTTGTCAGTGTGAGGTAAATTATCCATGCTCTTCCCTGTCACTTGTGTGTTGCTTATTTGTGGCCTGTTTTAAAACCATTTATTTTGAGCTTTTGGCTTCTAGATGTTACATATTGATATCCAAATATCTGTGCACTGCATCTTTTGGTTTCAAGATGTTCCTTGTCAGATACTCATTTTAGTGACCACTAGAGATGAAAGCAATAATTATATCAGTTAAATTACTCAGCAACCTCAAAGAGCTGAAAGGTTTTCTCACACTCGCTAAGTTTGATTGGATCTAAATTCTTGTAAATTAACAGCATTTAATGCAATTGCCAATTAGCAATTTGCATTTTTCCCCATATTGATTTTCTTCAGCACTTGAGTGGTCCTAAAAGCTCCTGGAATCCCTGCAATGCCGATATTTCTGTGTTTTAGTGACAGCAATTCAGGCTTTTAAAACTGCGCGTGGAATGTTGACACATACACGGATCCACAGCGTAATTCCAGGCCGTTTATTTTTTTGGTGAAGCTCTGAGATTTAGTTCTGAAGCCAAAATGACGTGTAAAATACGCGTGCAACACAGGAAATATTTCGTGTGCTTCACCGGAGAGGGGCTGATAATCAGGACTGCGAAATGCTGAGGAGTCTTTTCCCAGAGACGCTTGCTGTTGCTCAGGGGTTGGTTCCCATCTCCCCATCACTGCTGGTGTCTTCACCTCCTTCATAAACTGCACTTCAGTACCTGTGCACGTGCTGTTTCCCCCAAAATGCTAAGAGATTGGAAAGGATAAGGGGTGTACCCCACAAAGGTGGCTCTCAGAGCTAAAGCAACGATGTGGCTTTATTTTTTAATAAGTGGAATATTCATAAAAATGTTTCTGGTAAGATGAAAATGCTCTGATTTTTAGGAAAACAGGTCTTTAATCGTGCTAAAAAGACTGACATGGGAATAATGCTCTATCTATTGTGGAAGGGAAAAAGCAGACTGTTAGAAACCCAGATGTTGTGTCCCAGGGAGTTCTCCATCTGTAATTCTCCACCAAAAATGAGTCAGGATGGCGATTTAGCCCAGCAGGGACGTGCTCCCTGATATGAGTGGAAGAGCACTGAAAGTGAGGTATTAGACTGGGAAATGGGTTTGTAATGATTCTGATCACAGTAGAGAGATTTTTCCCTGGGGAAGGAACCATTAAACCTCTGGAGTTCGTGGGCTTTGGGGAGCCAGGTGTGTGAGCCGTAAGTGCTCCTGCCCCGGGTGAACGCAGGAAAAAACTTCAGTTCGGAGTCACTACCCGTGTTTGAAAGTTGTCCTTAAAATAGCGTGAGCAAATGGGTTTTGATCATTAGTCTTCCTTCAGAAACAATCCATAATGGAAAAGGTACGAATGAACGTTTCAGGGAGCCACTTCTAACGTGGTAGGAACCTTTGAACTGCCCGTGAGGGTGGGTGAGGCAGCCACGGCTACGATGAAAAGGGTCTTTTGTTCTCTGTTCTCAGATAATGCTGCCATAAAATGCCCTTTCTCAAGATTGTAATTTCAGGAAGGTCAAGTGCTGGTTTGGAAGTGCCTCTGACCTTACGTCTTAAAAGACAGGTTATTACCTTCGTACACTAAATGTTAAAAGGAGCCCAGGCCTTCAAAGGACAGCAGAGCTCAGACCTGCTGAAAGGAGATTCAAAAATAGCTCGGCAACAAGTGAAGTTTTTCGAGAAGCTCAACAAATTGAAGAGGGATGATCTGTCCTACATTAAGTGATTTCGCTGTTTGATAGGACAGCACCTCATGAATGAGGCACTAATGGCTGGTTAGTGATCTCTGTGTGGCATCTGGGAGGTTTATGGTATTTGTGACTCATCATTCCAAACTTCTGATGATGAAAAGTTGTTCTGAAATGATGAGCCTTCTTATTTTTACCTTGAACTTTAATAATGACCAGTTTTATACCTCTGTTCTTGAGCCAGAGTACTCTTTAATTTAAGCAAAACTTCTTTGGGTCATTGCTGCTAATGTGTTTACTCACTGAGGGTACCAAGCTTCTGGACCTCTGTGAGTAAACGTGTTCTCTTTGAACTCTGAATGAAATCTTTTCTTGGCATTGCTCCTTAGAATTATATCAAATCTCAGTGAAGGTTTCACCTGCTGATATTTTACAACTGTAATTAGAAGTGTCTGGCTTAAAATATCTCTGAATCATTTTTAAAAAATATTTTGTAATGAACAGTTTCCTTTGAAGCAGGTTAGTTGTTTTTAATGTCTTGGTGTAGTTTCATTATGTAGCTATTAAAAAAGTTATTTAAATAAAAAAGTAGTACTTTAGTTCTGAATTTGTCTAAAATAATTATTTATGAAGAATATTTTTATGAGAAAATATAAATTGCACTTTTATTTCTATGAAACTTCAAAAAACTCCAATAATATTCGACTATTCAGAGAAAGTTGTTTTACAAAATTGCATTAGCAGCAAGACTTAATATGCTGGTTGATATGAGTCACTGATATTTGAGAAGCTTTAAGGGTGGCCTCAAAGATAATTTGGTGTTTCCTCAGACAGAAGCACAGCCGTTTCAGATGGATAAACGTTTTGTTTTCTCTCTTCATTTTCATTACCATTTCCTATCCACATTTTCTCTTTCCTGTCCCAAAGACCTCTAAATTCTGTTACATCACGGTCTGCTGCTGCACCTCACCTGCATTATTCCAGTTCTGATGTGGTGTCCTCCTGTGGTCTTCTTGTCTCAACAGCTGAATCCAGCTTGTCTTGGGGTTGTGGAAATGCAGTCATTGCCTTAATTTATAACCCTTTGCAGTGGTTCTACAATTAATGTTTGGGTGGGTGAGACGTTTCAAAGTTGGTGGAGTCCTCGTGTCTACAGGCAGTAAATACTGGTGTGTTCGTCAGGGAACCAGACAAACACACAGCATAGGAGCTCCATCTCTCTCCTGGAGAGCCTTTCTTATGCTGGAAGATCATTTTCCGGCCTGGTCTTTCCTCCAGGTGGTTGAGGTCTGTGTTGGGTTGGATAAATGCCCCAGCAGCCCATAGCACACCCCCCTGGTCCCGTCCTTATCCCACTGGGCTCAGAGATCATTGTATGGGACATGGCTGAGGGACCTCCCTGTGGCACAGAGAATGTCACTGGCATAGTTCCTGGAGGAGTCTGGGAAGTGTAATTAGCCATGCAGAAGTGCCTAAACTGATGCTGTTTCTCCTTGTCTGTAAACTTGGTGTTTCCAGGTTGTTCCCTTATTAGCTCTGATTTCCTGTAGGGACCTCTCAGCACCAGTGGAGGGTTCTTGGTGGCACCGCTTAAAGAAAGGATCACTGGCTTCTGCATATTTTCCTAGAAAAACACACTCCAGCGCAGAGTATGAGACCAGTTAAAAAGTTCAGCAGAGGAGGAGCTGAAACAACACTGAAATAAGTTCCAAAATTTGCACTTTCCATGCCTGGAATGCGAGTTCCTCGGCGGGGACGAGCGCTGAGCCGCAGCACGGCTGTGGGCTGGTGCCTTGCTGCGTTCAGATGGGAGCTTTTACAGCGTGTTCCTGGTAATTTTGTTATTGTTGGGCTTGCAAAACTCTTTCAACAGTTCTTTTACACAAAGGCCGCCTGCTTTAACAAACATCTTTGTCTAACCAACATCAGATGTTCAGTAGGTGGTGGTTTAAACTAGATTACACAGGAGATTCACACTAATCTTTTAATGTCCCTCTTCCCTCCCTGAGAATAATAGTTTTTGAGAATAAGGTGCTTTTTTCCCTGTATTTTGTTGGTATTGGGAAAAGTATGTTAGGCTTCTTATCCTTTTCTTTCCTCAATAGTTACTATGGGAACAGAGCTGGGGGTCACAGGGGAAAATCTGCAAAAGTGGTTTCTTTTAAATTGTTCATTTTAAAAAATAAAAAGATAGCTTATTATTGTTGGAATTGTGGCACTGTTCATTCAACTTCATTGGATTGTATTGTCGTACATATTTCAGTCACAAAAGAAGCACAGTGAGTGGCAAGAAAAACAGATGGGGATGTTTTTGTAGTTTTTCCTTGGGGTTAATATTTTTTTAATTGAATGCAGCTGTTGGAAAGATTTCTGTTGTTACATATAGGCGGAGCATTAAAAATGGATGATCACATTTTCAGCTGTTTTAGCAGAGTACTAGATTTAATTATTTTGCTGCCCTTGTTCAGAACCCTGCAGGGGTTTTTTCTTAATAATTATATCTTAAGCTAGAGTTTTACTTGGGCACTTAGTTGAATGATTTCAGTATATGGGGATAATCACCTTCTCACTCAGTTCTTATGTAGAGCACAATTATTGTGGGTGAAAATACACAAAATTGATTTAGAAGTCCCTAAGATGCCTATTGTTGTTCTCACTATGCAAGTAATGCTGCTGATTCTTTCTAGGGATTCTTCATGAGGATTGGGTTGTCTGCCCTCTGATACCCTTGTTCCCTAGATTTTTTTTTTTCTTCCCCCTCTGGAATTTATGAGAATAGTCCTACTGTCTTCAACTTGTTCTTTATATTCTTTCTTAGTTTCAAAAAACATGAATGGCAAAAGCCAGGAAAATGAATTAGAAAAGTCAGAAGGGGTAGGGGACATTTCGTGGTAACCCAGATGATTGCAGTAGTGTTGATGTGGTTTATTTTAATCACTTTCAGCTAGTGGATAGATATGATGAAATGGCTACTTAATGTGGTAGTTCTGAATGAAGGGTCTGCAATTTGCCTGGGGAATTCCTGCTGAGATCAGCATGAGTGTTGTGTGAATCCAGAGGCACTGTCTGGCCCTTCCTCTTGATGACACTGGTGTCCACCACATCTTCTGCAGTTCCTTCTTCCAGAGGCCTTTTAAAATTTATGGTTAAATGTGTCTCCGTGTCGTAGTTGCTTGTAATAGTGAATGAAGATTGTAGAGCTAAGTTTGGAAAAGAATGTTAAAACTTCATTATAGCGCTTCTGTAGTGGTTCTGTGCGCTGGGGGATGAGTTGTAGACAGTTGCTCAAGTAGATCCAGCTTTTGTGTGGCGTGTCCTGGAAGGGCTGGCCATGAAAAATCGGTTTTCAAAAGAGAACTTCATAAAAACTTTCCTGCTCTGAACGCTAAGCCCTGCTCCCCGTGCGATTAGTGGTTTCATTTCTTTCTCAGCAGTTGGGTAATGATTATGGCTCCAGATGCTGCAGGAGTGATAAAGAGAGTGATTAATTTCACTTGAAAGGGCATATGTTCAAAGAGGAGCCAGCCCAAGGCCTCGGAGGCGGAGCTGAGTGTGTGCCTTGGTACCCAGCTGATCCCGGGGAAAGGACCATACACCTCCCTTATTTGCCCTAAGCCAATATATTTGCTGCCTGGTTTTTGTGTATTCCACCCCTCCTTCCTTGCTGTATTCCACAGGATCTGGTTTAAAGGCTCTCTGTAAAGCAGTGCTGTCAGGCTTTCAGCAGAAGGCGTTGAGAAGGGGCTGATGCCACCAGCACAGAGCTCTGAGAACAAGCTCAGGGTTGTGTTTATACCCTGTACAGAATTAAGTGGTAATGAGAGGTTCTTATTCCCTGGATTAGTCAACAGCAGCTTTCAAAGTCTTCCTACGCATCATTTGCAATAATAGTTCACACTGGATGACTCTGAAAAATTCTGACATTCAAAGCATTATATTTTCAATATGCTTAAGAAATTAAATGTGTAAGGTAGGTACTTTCTTAAGTTTTTATCAGGATTTTATTGACCTGCTGAATAGGTCAACAGAAGTGCAAAACGTGGCTGGGGGTGCCAGCCACAAGGTTAAACCCAGGGCGAGGGGATATCTGGTGTTTATTGTCCTATCTGAAATTTTTCACTGATTGGTGTTGTCTGGGGTTTATTCTGTCACCCCTGAGATCCCAAGACCTTCAAATATCAACAGTTAAGAAAATATCCACCTATGTGAGGCATGTTTTAGTTGCCTGCAGTATGATATTTATAATCATAACTTTCATGGGTTTGAAGCTGTCGAAGGGAAAACTAACTTCAGTACTTTTGACACCTTAAACGTCTTTTGACCCACCCATTAGTTAAATTGATTTACATTACCCAGCTGCTTTTAAGCAAAATTAGCTCTGCTGGTTAGAGCGTGGTGCTGATAACACCAAGGCTGTGGGTTTGATCTCTGTCCAGGCCATTCATGTAAGAGTTGGACACGATGATCCTTGTGTGTCCCTTCCAACTCAGAATATTCCGGGATTCTGTGAAATAAGCACTTTTCTTCCAGCTATTGAAGATCTTCACAGCAGAGACACTGGATATAGAAAAAAGTATTCCTAACTTTTCATTTTCTATGCTTTTAATAAATGCATAGAAATAACTGTGTATTAGCTGTGGAGTTTTGAAGCAGCTGCCTGAATGGGGCACAGAATTAGAGTTTTTACAGACAAAGATTAAAAGGAGGCTTTAATGATAAAACACCGGGAACTTTTCAGAAGTTCTGTTATTAAATATAGTGCACATAAGGTAGCACTCATGTATTTATTGTCATTCCCTTTAATATTCTTGGTTGCATTAATAAAACAATACTGTGTTCAAGAGGAAGTGGAAATGAATTTCAGTGGATTGTTCACAGCTCTCTGTGTTAAATGTGTTCGGTGTGTCACTGAAATAAGTAACTTATCTAAGAGTTCAATATTTTCAGTTAAACTAATTCAGTACATTTATTTTTCAACCAGCATTAAATATTTTATAATGCCAGTATAATTGTACCTTGATTTTAAAACATTGTTAATGTGAGAATCTTGTGATTCTGCAGATTTGAAGTCGTGTCTGTGTTTAACAGGCAGCTGACGTGGATTCGTTTTGAAGTTGTAGGAATCCAGTAATGAGGGTTTATCCAAACTTTAACTGTTATTGATCCCACTTTACTCTAAAGGAAATATCAATCCTCTATCTTCTGCATTGCTCTGCAAAATGCCAATAAGATCTTCCTTTTAGGATTGTCCCCAAACAATTTCAAACTTGGAAAAAGTGTGCAAAACCACCTTCCCCAAACCCCGAGTACATCTTTGTATGCACAGCATTGGGAAGTTATCCGTGTGCCTTAGTGTTAGATCTGTTGCTCAGGAGCTGGGGGTGTGTGTGTGTGTGTTTAAGCATTAATTTTTGCCTGTGCTTTATGTTGACTGTCTATAATTATTGTGTTGCCATCTAGCCAAGGGTACTGGTGTGGTGGCATAAATAGAAACAGAGCTGCATTGTTTTGAAAAGACTGGAGATGGATCAAGTGAGAGGCAGGGAAGTCAGAGTAAATGATGACAGTAATGTTATTGTGCCCTAAGGGTCTTGCAAAGTACGGTACTTAAAACCCAATTTTTTGCTTTGTAGATAAGTGAGCGTGTCTGGGTTAAATCAATATACGTGTGCAATAGATGATAAAACTTGGTATTACATACCTTCTTTGATATTTTTCATACTTACTGCTTTAAAGGTAACATTATATTTATTTTCAGAACACTCTAAAGTACTTTATGCTTTTTGTTATGAGCTTTCCAACATGTTGCTTGGTTTAGTGATGGGAGCTCAGGCAGCCCAAAATTGTCACTCTCCTGTTGGGTATTTATTGATGGCTAATTGACTGCTGACCTTTGCCAGGACTCTCTTCAAAGAGCAGGGAGTGACACCAGGGGATAACAAATCAAAGACACTGAAAAGCAGGTGAGAAAAGGCAATTCTATGACTTATATTTAAACTTTGAAGGCTGGGTTTTTTGGATAAAAACAAAGGTTAAAAACAAACAACACCCCATAGATATTTTAATGCACTCCAATACAAAAAAGGGAAAGTTTTACTTACTCATCTTCTTCGCTGTGATTTACTTGTCCTTGGCTGATATTTTTTTTTTAGTGGATGAACCAGCTTTCAAAGTCCTCAAAATGATTTAATTATTACAGCACACAGGGCCCCAAATCAGATTTAAGTTTTTTTTTGATAGAGTTTTTTATGGAATAAACCAGCGAACAGATGCAGAGGATGGAGAGCTGCTGGTGCTCAAATCAACTAGATGATTCTGCAGGCAGAAGATTCCCCACAGACCTTAACTGAAAGGTCAGGAGGTAACCTTGGTATGTGCCATTTAATTCAGTGTCATTGGGATAAATATATTGTAACTGTGTGTCTGTGGTGTATCAGGAACTGTAGAACTGGTAAACTCCCCGTGTTCTGAGTATATTGCCAAATAAAGTCATGCAGCATTCAATAAAGCAATTACATGAAAAGCATTACAGTCAACTTCAATTCCAATACTAGCAGCATAATCAATCATTTTCAATCCAAGGGATGGTCTAATCGCTTTCTGTTGCTACTTTGAAAGGTTACATTACTCAGTTATCTTGCAGCCGAGCAACCTTTTCATGTTTGCTTCATGTAGGATTTTATAAATGTTCTTCCTTTTAATCTCAGCGCTTTAGTATTGAGTTTAGTGAGAGTTATGAAAGTTCCCTAACCTTATCCTGGTAACTTTTTGCAGTTCATAAACATTCTTGGAGTGGAAGACCTAATTGTTGTGACCAACAAACACATGATTTTTTTCAATCTGTTTATCTCTGTAAAATCTCCTTTTTGTTCTTTGTTCTCCGTTGCCACTTTCCTACATAAGTCATCTCATTTGGCTTCATCTGGTGCTTGTTCCTGGGCAGTTCAGGGACTTCCCTTCCCTTGGCACAATTCTTACTGTGAACCTGACCTTCCCACAGAGTTCCTTCTTCAGTCTCACTCCTGTGACCAGCAGTGGTTGCTCTGCTCTGCTTTGCTCTCAGCTCACGGGCAGCGCTTCGGGGGCTGTTACAGATCCCTGCTGGGAGGTGTTAATTGGTACCACCCAGGAAGCACTATTGAATTCCCTCCTTAGTCAGGTAATTTGGGAAGCAGTTAAGGACAATTGTGTTATCACCATTAGAACAAATGCTAGTGCGTTGGAACTTTAATGGAAAGACAGACGTGAGAGAATGGAAAAAAGTTGGGGATAAAGATGGGGGAAAAGATGATTTCCATCAAGCTTTCCTCCTGCTTCACCTCTTAAGAATAACAGGTGGTTGACTGATAAAATTCTTTTCTGTAAGTTTTATAGGGCCTGATGTTTTGGTTTTTTTTTTTTTCCCCTGGATACTTTGTGAAAGGTCCTTCAGGTCTTCTGGAACCAGTTCTAACCAATACTTTACTTGTGGACAGTGCCATTTAGACAGTATTAACCAAAATGCAAAAGATTAACTTTTAAGCAAAAGGCTATCTCCTTTTCTTAGATACAGACCTGGCTAATTGAATTACCTCGAATTACTGTGTCCTGGAGGCTGCCTGTTGGCCCATAAATTTGCCTCTTCCTTAAACCTGTAAAATTAGTGTATTTTGCATGAATGAGAACTACAAGGTCTGTAGCATTTTAGTTGTTTTCCCATTTAAATAGCAACTGAAGCAGCTGGGAAATTTTAGCTTAAGAATAAATTACCAGAGATTTGCTGCTTTTTATGTCCTTGGTATTGGCAAAGCTGTCTGTCTGTTAATGTATTGCTGATGGATTTTTCATTATTTATTTATTAAATCCTAACAGTTTCTTCATGCCCAGCCCAAATATACGTGACAGTGCCAGTAATTCCTGCTATCCCATGGACACAGGCATGTGTTCTGGTCTGCTTATCTTTGGGTACCTGTTAACACTCCATACATCTGAATGAATGCCTGTCGTGGTGGGTTTTTTTATATTTTTACTCTTTATCAACATAAATAAGTTCTTCTGTTGCCTCTGTGCACTGACAGCTGCACGGAGGTGGCACAGGATGTCACAGGAATCTGCTGATTGTTGATGTCATGGGTTATTCGTGGCTTTTTTCTTTTTTTTTTTTTGGTTAAACTAGGCTGGTAAATGCCATATGTAAAACTTCATAGCTTTCTCATAAAAAAACCCTTTTTAGTGTCTTTCTGGGTGCTCTTATGATAAACTTCCCCTTAAGCATACACAGAAATTAAATGTGAGAACCTGCGGCTAAAGGAAGTTGCTCCAAGGCAATGATTCACAAGGATGAAAAATCAATAAGAGTTTCATTAGGGAAGGAGGGAAAGTTTAGATGTGCTCTTCGCTTTGCTTTCCTGTGGGAAGTAGGGGGAAAAACCGTTTTATTCAGCTTTATTCCTAGAAATAGGAGCCATAATTTGGATGTGGGTATTTTGTAGCAGTCTGTAAGTGGAATTATCCTCTGGAGAAGCTGCCTTGGCTGGTAACTTGGCACTTGTTCAGTTGGGTGTATTTATTCGGAAGGTTGCAGTGTGGACTTGCAGAACTGCTGCCAAAGGGAGCCAAATCCTCCCCTGGACAGAGGTTTCCATCCATATCCCCCCTCCTCAGTGGCTCAGGTTGGATGATTCTGCTGGATGAGTCGATTTGAAGCCTGATGGGAAGGAAACTGTATTTTTTTTCCCCCCTGCATTTTGAAGGATTTTCTGTTGAATCAGCAGTGTGAGAAGTGAGCTGTCCTGCAGCAGATGCGAGGGTGAGCAGTGGGAAGGCAGGAGGGTGCTGTGGGTGGGTTGGGGCAGGGGATGACTCCTGCTCATGTGTGGGAGGTGGGTGAGTGTGCACATCAGCTCCGACACAGATGCCCACGTGTCCTCTGCGTGGGAGCTCCCTCCTTCCTTCTCTAGGGAACGTTGTGTTTGGGAGAGATGAACTTCTATAGCAACCTTAACTTCCCTGTCATAACTCTCCATCTTTTTTTTTCCTAGTTCTGCTGTTAAAGCTTGGTGATGACACATGTTAACAGTCTCCCAGTGACATTCGGCGGTTGTACATCTGTTTGTTTTCATTAAACACTGTTTTTTGAGAAGTTTAAGCGGTGATCCGATTAAAACACACTTAGGATGGAAAACCTGGCAGAGCTTCTCACAGCCAAGAGCAAATTTGTTTCTCCGATCTTGTTTAAAAAAAAAAACAACCCAGGAATGCTGGCAGGGTTGGATAGTAAATATGAGCTGTACATCTTGTTCAGTGGGCTTTTTTTGGATGCCTTGTGTGAACCGAACGAGTGAGTAAGTGAAACACACGTGACTGGGGGCTCTGACAGGGTTGTGGTGATGGATTAAATCAAGATGAGTGAAGCTGCTGCCACCCCTGACCATCTGCCCCACTCTTTGTTGTGCATCCCAGAACAGCAATATTTGGTCTGTTTGTGAATCAGCTTTCATAAAGCAGTTTTTAGCCTGGAATATTAAAGTAGGCTGAACTTGGGCTGGTTTGCTTTAACATGCTTCTCCTGAATGGTTTTGGGGGGGAGCTTTCAGACTGCCCCAGCTGTCTGAAAAGGCACGCTTCTTCCTGCTCTGCTGCTCTGTGGAAGTGCAGATGGGCACATTTATGTGGTTGCTCTGCTCTGTGCTGTGGATAACGGTGTGTTCCCAGCCCTGAGTGTCCCTGTGCCAGCATCACCCATCCTGAGGGTCAGCACAATGCTGCTCTCAGCCTAAGGTTCCTTCTCAGTGTATTTAAAATGGAGGTCCTGTTGACCATTCAAGTCCTGCAGAACCACTGTACCCATTTGTAAATATTTTACCTTAAGAACAAGCTACTATTTTATATTTAAATATCTGTATGATGACATATACGGTGATTACTTGACTTGCCTGTTCAACTGCAGAGCATCTGAACTGTGATTGGGGGAAAACTTCCTTGGTTTTAGAGCAAAACTGGGTTAAAGTTGTTTAGCTGAAGGAAATGTGGTGCACCACAAGCTGAAGCTGGGTTGTGTTAAATGCAATAAACAGGAATAAACAAGTGTATGGGGCTGAAAATCCCATGCCTCCAAGTGCCGTGGGCTGCAGGGCGACCTGTTCACCTTTCCCGGGTTTTGAACACTGGCAAGTGAACAGATTGGATCAGATCTTGTTTCAGCATCATCTGTTTCCACAGCTGAAGCTCCCATATGATCAGTTCCTATAAATTATTTAAGATGCAGAAGCTGTGTAACCAGAGTCTCCAGTAAAGGTTAAGGCTCCATCTGTTCTGCCAACCCCGAGGACTGTGCATTTCGCGGCATCGTCTGTATCGCTGGGTGACATCAGAGGAGTCAGGAACACTCCAACCCGCCCCAAACTGTTGCTTCATATTTGCTGCACAGCAGTGAAGCCCTCCCAGCGTTGGTACCGTTCACCTGGGATGCTCTTGGCCCAAGTTCATTCACAGGCAGCCCTTGCAGCCGAGTGCACCTTCGGCACCAGGTTTGGCATCCTCTAACAAAAGCTAAAATCACTCTACACAGCACTGAGAGGAATCATGATCTGAGGGGTTCTTGTGCAATAAGAGGAGAAAACAAAACAATTAAATAGGAAATAACAAAAAAATCCAGTCTTTTGGGTTACTGTTGTACATTGTCTCTCTTGTTTAAACCGTACTTTCAATTTAAAATCTTATGGCTAATCAGTATTTTAGTGCTTCTGTTCAGGAATGAGGGTAGCAGTGCTCCTCTTGTAACAAAACCAAATGAAATGATGCCCTGTGCAGTTGATGAGGAGGACAAGAATGGAGTTTTGGGAGTTGAAACTCCTTTTCCAGGTTTCAGTGCTGCCAACCTCTTCCTCTCGAAGAGCAGGAGCAGAGTTTCTGAAAAGCTTCCTGAAAGAGAATTCTGCTTTGTGACATTGCAGTTAAATATTTATATTGTTTTCTGGTTTCTCTGCAAACCCAAGTAACATATGTGTTCTCTAGGTACTGTATTCTGCATATATTAAAAATCCCAGAGAAATGTATGTTCTTAAAAGCTGCATGGATTGAGGTGCATGGGTTCAGGTGCTTAAAGAGTCGCTCCGACTATCACAGCTGCTTAGGCTGAAATTGGGAGAGTAAGAAAGGATAAAGTTGAGTGTCATAGATGAAGTTTACAGACTTCTAAAGCTTAATTTTCAGGGCTTCATTTTGTCCTGTTCAGTTTGTTGTGACCCATCCTGGAGGTCTCTCTCTTAAGGCTGGCTGGTTTCTGTTCCATTGGAAACCAGGCGGGATCACAGATAAAATATCTGTGGGGTGGCTCCTGTGTCGTGTTTCTAAACATAACAGTTCTGTTCCAGCCTTGCATCCTTCTGATATGAAACCAGAAGCCCAGGTCCTGTGCTCTACCTTTTCTCCATGAGCAGGCTGTGCAGTCTGAGCAGGCGTGGTGGTGACAGCTGGCTGGTACTGGTGGCGTTACTGGTTGTTAGAGGGTGCCTTAATGGGCTCTGTTCTGGAGAGATTTATAGCTCACAGTTTGGGGTGAGGAGGAGAACAACTGAAGCTAAATAAAGTAGGGTTTTTGGTTTTTTTTCCTAATTTGAGAGAAGATTTCACGACAGATTTTGTTTGACAGACCTGCCTGGCCTCATCAAAAACTTCTTCTTTGTGTGTGTGTGACAGTGAGAAAGTGGAATGATGTAGCCCCACTTACTGTCACGTATCATAGCTCAGCATTTTGCAGCTACTGAAGACAGATCAGACAGAGCTGATGTGTTTTTTGTTAGAGACCTCACATGGACATTTATGGGTTGCAGCAGCGCAGGCAGCTCAGAGGCTCCGGAGAAACCCTGTTTGTGTTGCCTGTGGGGTGGGCAGGGAGTGGGACCATCCCTGTCCCTGAGCCCTGGGCTTGGCATGTGTTTGGATTGGGCTGTGGTGAGAACCCAGGAGCTGTGCATCAGTCCTAGGAGATGTTTTAGGTGTGCATTTCCTCTGTCCCCACTGGAGAGTAGCTGGGAGATTTTGGCTGGATCAAAGATTTATCCAAGAGATGAAGAAAAAAATTAAAAGGAGGCAGTTAAATCTCTTTTTATGCTTTTTGACTTCATGGGATTTTTTTTGTTCTGTGCTTTTTTCTTGAGCTGAATGCTGAAAATATAACAGAACATAAAAGCTCATAAATTTAACAGAAGGCAGAAAGGCCACAGAATGAATAAATACATTTACCTTCCAGGAAATATCTTCTACCAGTCAGCTTGTCTCCAGTCAGGTCGGGCTCCTCTGTAGATCTTGTTTCTGGGAAGAGATCTCTCCCAAAGGCTTTAGTGGCTCCTTCTGGAGCAGGATACTGCTAACTGGGGAGGGCAGCTGGGCATCCCTCCTAATTTTAGTGCAACCACCTCTTTTTTTTGATACTTTTGAAGGAACTGAAGGAGTGAGGGTGTCAGGGTGTCCGAGAGCTGCAATCTCTCTTCTGCCTTCTGCCCCTGCAATGCAAACCCAGGCCCTGTTTCCTGCCTGCTCGTGCGTGGATCTCCCCCGTGCCTGTGAGCTTTGCATCCATCAGGAAAAGTGGAAAAAGAAAGGGTGAAATGAAGGTTAGCGGTCGTGTAGGACGTTCTGTGCCGAGGGCTGTGGTAGAGTGGGAAAAGAAGGATGTTTGTCAGCACGTTACCGTGCTCAGGGTCATCAATAAAAAGGAATGTAATCATCAACTTTTCTTTTACAATACTCGCTCCCCTTAGATTGTTTTTCCCACTTCTCTAAATTCACAACTGTGACAGCAAATGCTGTTTGTGGGGCCCAGCCAGCAGAGAGTTAAACTCTGGTACATGGTGTAGAGTTTACCTAAGCTTAGCGGAATTGCAGACAACCAGAATTTACAGCAGAAAGCCAGCAATAAAATCCAACATAACAAATGGTGGGAAGCTGACTGGGGCTGCTGTAGCAAGTGTCCTCCTGTGCTGTGACCTGCTGGTTGTTTCCTGTGCTGTTGTGAGTGCCTGTCTGCTGGGTAGGGAAAAAACAGTTGAATGAACAGACTGAGAGAGTAGAGAATATCTGTGGTTTGATAGTTCTGTCAGGCCTCTCTTTATTCTCACATGAGATTTTTGACTGAAGAGGTAATCAGCTTTTTAATAAAGCTCATCAGCTGCCCAAAACCATAATGGACTTTTATGTATTTTAAGAGTGATCAGGCTTGCCTAAAGTTAAAATGGCATTATTTTGCTCATGCAAAGGTGTTTTGCTCCCTCTAAATCGTGAGAAATCCTCTCCCTCCCGGTCAGTTCTCAAACCGATCAGTAATTTCCTTCAGATGGCTGAATTAGTGATAAAATGTTTGGGAGTGAAAATTCTGTGAAGCGTGTGTTTCCCGGTTTTTCAGACAGACGGGCAGGGAAGGCTGTGGCACCTGCCTGCTGCAGTGAGGAGCTGCTCAAATAATCTAATATGAATCAAATCGGGATCAAAGCGCTTCATTGATTTATTAATGGGACAGAATTAACCAGCAGGCACTCAACTGTACGTTCAAGGCCAGTATCAGCAATGCACCAGATGAGCTGCAGTACAAAAGGCTTAACATAACTTGACAAACACCTTCCTAGAGCTAATCCCCAGAAGTTTCTGGTTATCACCCCAGTCCCTTCTTGTGCAGGGTCTCATCCCACAGATGATGTGGATGCTGTGCTCTGTGTCTCCCCCTGCTCTCTCTCCTCTGCTATAAGAAAAAAACCAACCATACCTTTTAAAATACTGTTGGAGCTGATTTCTTTCTATATTTCAGAAGTCTCTGTGGAGTTCCCTGGCTGCTGTGTAATCTGGCTGATGGCTCATGGTCATCCTCTGTAGTGTGGCCAGTCCTGGACAGGCATATTTTGGGCAGTTTCTGGTGCTCCTACTACCATACAAAACTCTGGTACGCTGCATCTAGGAGTGGTTCTTGGATTTGCTTTTTCTGGAGGTGATACTTAAATCCCAGCTACGGGATTACCTTCACTTAATGTGCTAAGCAGCGTAGTGCAGCCGTGGCTGCTCCTCTCCCCATTTATCTCTGTTCATTCTGCAGCTGCATCCATTTCTGTTATTTGCTAAGTGGCCTTTCCATTTAAAAAGGGATTCAAGAACAGATGAGAAAACACTTTCAGTTTTTGCTCTATTATACCTCTTATACTTTAAGAGCCCAAATACTGTTTTCATTTTAACAAAGAAGAAATACTCACTCATGTCCATAGCTGGCTTCCTCTGGGTAAATAACCAGTTTGTCTGCAGTAATTTCAGCGTGATGGAGCACTCACATAAACTTTTGGTATTTTGTTTGGTTCAATTGGTCTAATCTGACAGGTCTCATCTCCAGTCTCTCACTCAGTTTCAAGCCAAAATATTATTCTGGATATTACTTTATATTTCTGGCATATTAAATAGACAGTTCGTTTCAGTAATCCTGCACTCTGAGTTGTTTCTGATGGGAAGGAATTAGGGTACCAAAACCCTCACAGTATTTTGCCAGTGCTGCACACTGAGCATTGACAAGGCTACGTGAAACAAGACCACGTTAGAAACGATGGTAGGGAAAAAAATATGCTTTAAAAAAAAGCCTTTGATGTGGGACTGTCTGGGGTTTCCCAACAAGAAATGTGTGTGCCTGGGCTGGAGCGCAGGCAGCAATCTGGGTGCAGGGCAGAAGGGCTTTGGTTCTTCCATGTGCCTGAAGGACCCCGCAGTGGCCAGAACACACAGATACAAAGTGTTCACTCCAGGTCAGGGAATGTATCACTCAGCATCCGAGAGGGATGGGCAGAGATTGTGTAATGAAGACTTCACCGGACCCACGAGGCAGTTAATTATATTGTTGGCATGATTCCTTTGGCTCCTGATATTCTTGAAACCTCATATATTTCTTAGCCTTCATGCTAACCAGCTTTCCTGTCTTTTTCTTTACATTTTGTGTTAAGTTCTAAAGGCTAATCTGTATTAATTTTTCTTATTTTTAAAATCATTTTATATTTTGCACGTTTGCATTTCTGTGATCTTTCCTAACAAGCCTGTGCTTCTTTCTAGCTTTTTCCTCAAGTGCTTCACAGTGATCATTTACATCTCTTGTAAAGATTTTCTTCTATTGGATTTGGACTCAAAATTGTTTCAAGTGTATAGACATCACCCTTTTAAACAGCAGAGTAAATAGATTTTGAATTGGTAGGCACTTCAGTTCTTTTAATTATAACTTCGCAATTTAGTCAGAACTGCTCATAAAGCAGAGGCTACTACTGTGTTGTAGTTTCCTTTCATTCTTTCTGGTGCAAATGCCAGTAAGCTGAGGCTCTCCTGGTTAACTATCCAACCCCAAAATCCATGGAAGAGATACCTGAAATATTGAATCCAATTACAGAGGTTTTAAAGAAATATTTTACAGGCAATTAACTGTGACTACCAGTAATTTTTTTGAAGTGTTATGTTGTTTTGACTGCATACCTAATGATGTTTTAATAGATGTCAACTCTTATGGAAGTACAAGAATTAGAGCCGAGGGTGGATTTTTCAACAGCACAGAGGATAATTGGGTGTCTGAGTCATATCAAAAGTTAATTCAAGTTGAGTGCCAAGCCCTTTTTGTGCCTCCAGATACCTTGTGCAGAAAGAGAACTAGTTAGTGCTCCCACTGTAAGACCCAGAAAAAGTTATGTGTACATTTAAGATTAATTTCTATTTTGGCTTTTTAGCATTTTTTCAAAGTTAAATGCACCTGAGTTGGTTGAAGTGAGTGACACTTTTGTGTGTGTGCAGTAAGGTGTGACTTGTGGGTGTTGGCTGGGGGCGATGGGTACAGAAAGTGCTGCCTAGGTGCTTTAAAAATCCTTATTGGGAATGTCAGCTACTCTTGGTAGCTCCTCTCAGCAAACTACAGGCTTTTCAGAGAAGGCTGAACATTTTTGTAGCCAGGTGTGTCAAAACCGATCAACTTCACAATTGGTATTTGCATATGTTGCATGAAAAATAGTGTTATCTGAACTTTTTAATTTTTTTGAATAGTGCTGTTATAGTGATTCAGCCAAAGGAACCCTCTGCTGACAGTAAAAGGAAAATCCAGACATCAAGCCTAAGGCATAGGGCCATTACAGATGACATTCCTTGTTATGATACAGGCTGTTTCTTGGACTTCATGATTTTCTTTCTGATGCCTGCCAGAGTTTACTCAGTTGTTCTTTGTCCTCCTTCAGTAATCAAGATCAGCATCCAAGCTGGAATCTCATTTGGCCAAGCAGTTAAATAATTTTTCCTCCCTTCAGCTGTACAGCCACTTCTTTCCATGGAAATGCTGGCTCTGATCCAGCGTCTGAGTCAGCAGGAATTCCCACTGACTTTGTGTGAGGTCTGCAGAAACAAGATGATGAACACCACGGATCCAGGCACAGCTCCTGATGAATGGTGTCCCAGCAGACAGGTTGATTGCTGGGGAAACATTAATCAGATAAATGCTTCTTGGTAGGCTCTTCTTTGGTGTAAGGCCAGGAGATGATGTGTGTGAGAATAAACGTGTGCTTCTTACTGACCTCCTGCAAACCTCGGTATCCCCTTTCTTCAAATGTGTCAAGAGAGCAGGAGCAGTGACCAACCCACAGTCCCCCGAGGCTGCCCTGGTCCCCAGCACTGCCTGCACTGCCTGCCTGGGGAAATTCTGTAAGAAATGGGCAAATACAGAAACCTTCTGGTGTCCCTTCTACTCCTGACAGCCTGGAGCTTCAGGAAGCCCTGAGCTGGAGATGGTGCCTGGGGATAATAACTTTCATAGCCCTGGTGGACTTTTTACCTTGAGTCTAAATGGTTCTTTGAAACAGTTTTTACCTCTGACACACAAGCATCCTAGAGCAGCAAGGCCCAAAATTTAATTCATCACGATCCTGCTGTGGCATATGCTGGAAGCATGTTTGGTTTTGCTGCTTGTATCCTTTGGTCTAATAAACCACATTCCTTTTCCTTACAGTTCTTGCTTTCCATCTGAATTATGCCTTGTAGTTTTTGTGAGGTTTTAAGATTGCTGCCTATCAGCTAGTGACACAAGGTGAATATTCCCTTCCTTTTTCTCCTTTCCTCTTGCTGATTCTCATAGTGCATACTATAGGGAGTATTTGAAATATTTTATCCTGAAAACCTGAAGGATTCAGTGGCACTGAACATGGGACCCAGAGATGTTTTCCTGTCCCCTTTTGTTTGGTTGGTTTTACAATTAAAAGTAGCAAAACCAGCTCCACAATTTGGTTTACTAAGCCTGTGTAGGTAGTTTGGAAGCAGAGCACTGCTCTTCTTAAATATTAATTGAAACTTCTCATAACTTGCAACATTGCAATTTTTGTTTCACCACTCTCTTCTTTTTCTGTCTTATTTTTCCTACATCTCTCAGGTTCTTTCTCTTAGATGTGTACTTGGCTGCCTGCTGCCAAATTACATGTTTAAGAGGTGAAAAGAAACCTTAATATCAACCCTGCCATGGACCTTTTCCCAACCTTGCTGTGTAATGCCCATCTGTTGACCAGACTGATGGAATGAGTGATGAGAGATTCCCTGTGAGATGTGTGAAGCTATTGAAAAATAATTTTTGCCTGTTCCCCTTTATTGTAATAATAAAAAATAGATCATTAAAACTGTTTTATAAACGTGAATGAGCTAGAAAATATTATGACAACGAAAGTTACCGAAGATAGAGAAATGAAATTTTAAGATGAGATTTATCTTCTTACTCTAATTTGTACTCCTGCTGTACTGTAAATGTAATAACCATCAAAATGAAAAATGCAACAGATTGATAATACCATTGAGTTTTAATTAAACCACTGAATTGAAAAGGGCCCAGATGGATAACTGGAAAATGTAGTTATAAGCCCGGTATGAAAAATGCTGGATTGCTAGCGATATGTCTTATAAATAAATGCTATGCCAAAAATAATCTCATTTTTAGAACATCTTCCTAAAATTAATCATTAAAGTTTCCAAAACAGATGGTTTCTAGATTTTATTTAATTTGGCTACCAAACAGTTACTTCCCTGGATCAGGAGTTTTGCTTTTAACCAAGCCCTGTCCGAGGGGCTTGTCCAGTGCTGTGATGTCCTAGGAAATACTGAGGTTTGTGCCAAGGAATTTGAGGGTTCCAGTGTGTAAAATTGTGTCTGTATCTGTTTAAATGTGGAAACTGCATTAATTTGGCACAGAATTCTTAACACACGAAATGATTCAACGTGAGATGGTGTCAAACACTACCCAGGTAAAGCTGCATCTTTTTACTGGTGAGTTTTTTTGAATTATACTTTAAGTGGAACCTCTTAATCAAGAGGTGGCTCCATGCTGAGATGTTCCTGGCCTCATGTCTTGGCAGATTATTCCAGGTAATATTTTTTTGTCACTGAACAAGCTGGTGTGTGAGTCTGTCTGTGCACAAGTGAGTACAAAACCCTGTAAGTTTTCATGGTTCTGTTTCCTGATGGAGTCTTCTGAAGTTATTGTCAAAGGGAATCTTCATCCTCAAGCTGTTTTGTACATACCTAAAAGTAAAAAAGCACTAGTCAAATTAAATTAGCTGTGATCAAATCCTAAAATTAGCATAGAAAGTCGCACAAATCAATATCTTGTTACCTTCAAAGCTTGTTATCTGTACCTTCTCATGAATTAATTCTAGAAACTTTATGCTAAATGATGTAAAAATTGATCTAAAGCCGGAAAAAAAATTGATGATCAATAAATTTCTTCTAGGTGGAGAGAAATTCATTAAATTCTATAGGTATTACATTGCCAGATATTCTTACTGTGCTCTGTTCTAATCACTACATTATTCTTGACTGAGAGCACATTAGCTGTAAAAATTCATGAAATGAGAAACAGAACATTATAAAGATTTTCTCTGGGTATTGTCTGTAATGAGTTGTGCAGAAGAGTGGAACACACTCTCCTTGCCAGTGAAGATGTGTCATGTCTAGTATTGCTTTACACTTAAGCATAGATAACTGTGACTTTTTATCATTACATAAAGAAATTATTTCCTGAGAAACTTGGAGAAAAAATGTTTGGAGTTATTTTTCTTTTTTTTTCTCCTTACCAGGAAGATTTAACTTGCCTTTTCTCGACCTAAATATATCTCTTATAATAAAAACTCGTGGCAAGAATGATGAGGTTCAGCATATCATTCAGAGAAGTGGTTGATAAAGCACCTTTTCCTTCCTTGGCTTTTCCCGTGGGGATCGCCAGTATAATTTTAGCAGGGTGTTGGTGATGATGGAAGGGACACCTCTCTGGGCTGAGTCATCTGTTTCAGCTGCTGCACACCCTGTGCTTTGGCTGCTTTTTAAACTGTTTGGTTTCATTTTCTGGCACTGTGGCTGTGCTGTCTGTTCTTTACAGCTGTTCAGACCTGGGATAGTATTCCTTTGCTGATCAGAGGTGCACTGTGGTCCAAATTAAACCACCTTTAGGAATCCCCTGGTTGGTTTTACAGTACTGATGAGCAGGTACCTATGTGTGTGCTCCAAGGAAAAACCCTCCCTTCTATTAATTATCATTTTCTTGCCCCGTTTTGCTGGCTGCCAGATGTTTCTCCTGGCACAGTATCTGCCCCCTGGCCTTTCTTTCCCTGTCCTTTCTGGTATTTTTCAGTACTTTGGCTTCTGCGTGGATGTCACCAGGAGTGAAAAATAGGAGTTGTTGATATTCATGTAAGTCACTCCCTAGTACTTCAGCTTATTTTGATGATTCAGGAGAGCCTACGCATTATGTAAATTGAATAGCAAATATGAATTCCTATTGACAAGACAGGAAAAGTACAATCTAAGAAAAAAATGTAAAGCATGTGCTTTACAGTGAATAATAAATAATTGAAATGGAGTGAATTGTCAGAAAATACTCATTAATAATTTGTGACTGACGTGTAGCACTATTGTAGTAAAGAAAATTTGTGTTCTGTGTGTTGTGTGTCATAGAACAGACACATAAATGTGAAGTTACTATTTAAAGCACATGTATTAAAAAAAACTCCGTTTGACACTTTGGTCACAAAGTGTGTGCTGGTGAACTGCATTATCCCCTCAGAGCAGTTAATGGATGAGAATATGCAATGGTGTCATGTAAACTTTCTCTTCTTCTGAGTCTCATATGTTTTTGTTTAAAGGAGAGCAGCAGCGTGGGTTGAAGTTGAGCAGATCTGATTGAGGTTGGATGAAGCCCAGATAACACTTGCTGTGTCTGTGACAAATTTTGAGCAGTCACACTTAAAATTGCCACAAGAAGTGGGCTTCTTGTGTATCAGGGCTTCTAGTGGATGTGCATCAGCAGAAATGAAGAAGAAAAATTTACATTCTGTATTAATGGAATGAACCTTATAAAGTAAAAACACTGCCATCTGTTAGCAGGTCGAGGCCTCCCTGGTCAGGCAGAGGGAGATGCCCAATATGTGCTACAGTTCTTGTCTTGGGGAAGCCTTCACTAGAATTTACCACAAGTGCCTTTTGTGACCTAGAGCGTTTCAGTACGTAGGGTTGGAAAGCTGTGCAGTTACATATTTCACTATATTTGTGCTGCCCTTATTCCATAAAGCAAACAAAATTTATGCTAAAGTGCAGTGTTTTTAAGGATATTTTGTCAGAAATCTAGTTTTGTAATAGCACAGTCTCACAAATGTACTTTTAAATGGCTCGGCAGTTGTTTTGTGCAGCTGTGTGAGTAGAAGGCAGGCTGCAAAATCCAGTCTGTCAGCATCTCACCCCAAAAGACCTCGATAGCCCTGCCTGCAAGTGAAGTGGTTTCTAAGGGTAGACTTGAGGTGCCAGCCATAGCCTGCCTCACATCACTCCTGTAACTTCAAATTAATCATGTGTTCCATTTCCCAATGATTCAAGTGCTGAAATATTGATATTATATATGCAGTATGCAAAAATTGCAAATGAATTATTAAGCTGAACCTTTAGACTCCTCCTCATTGGAAACTGAAGTCTATGGTGAGCGATTTATTTTTACCAAGGCCACAGTTGTGTGTTGTGTGTTGTAGCCTGGGCCAAAAGATTGACAAGATGTATTAAACCCCCACCTAATTACCCTGTAATTCAAACAGTGTTAGGGAGAGTATTTTCGTATTAAGACTCTCTTACAGCGTTTACTCATCCCAGTGCAGGTTCACCAATGCATCATCGTGCCCTTGCCCTTGTTAATTTGTGCAAACATGGCTTTGAAGTGCATTTTTAGGGGATGAAGGTTGTTAGAGCTTGGCAATTTAAATGATGTTTACTCACTCACTGCCATTAGTGTTATACATTCATATATTACAGGGAAAAATATTTTTATGCGTGTTTTGAGGACTTCCTTCTTAGTGTGGGAGCCCATCACCCCTCCTGCCTTGCTGGAGTGTGGGTGTGGGGTGTTTTGGGTCTGCTTGTCCTCACTGCTGTAACGTGATGTGGGAGGTTGATGTTACTCCCAGCTTCTTTAGCTGAGAGGAACGAGGCAGAGAGGAGCTCTGTGTATCTCCCCAGCCCTGATGCCAGCACACCTCTGAGTTCACTCATGCTGTACTCCTTCAGCTGGTGGAGTAATCTGGAGTTAATGGGTAGTAAAATTTGGCCTTGGGTTTTTGCCTTGCAGGAGAGCAGTGTGTGCCTCTGTGAACTGGTCAGGTGTTTTAATACAAATATTGCCGTGTTACAAGCGCTTGTAAAATTGTTTTATTGCGAGTGTAAGAAAAGTGATGGAGATGGTTCCAGCAGGATGCACCTGCTGGGGTGCAGTTTCTTTTGATACAGCCTGTAGTTCAGTAATTTTGCAAGAATTTAATAATGAAAGCACATGCTGTCGTTTCTATCTCTGTTCCTGTGACATTTAAACCCAGGAAACAAAGGCAGGAATTTACCCTCCATACTTCAGAGGTGTATGAGCAGACTGTGGAACCACTGCCCAACGAGTATGAGTTGCCTTTAGGAGCAGCAAAATTACTGTGAACCTCTTGAGCCTCATTATCCTGTTTTACCTGTGATCCTCCAAAGCTATTGCTGTTTGTTCATTTATAAAGCGAAATTTCCTGTCTGAAATTTCCTCGACAACCCACCTGGTCAAAGACAAAATCAAATCCAAAACGGCTGTACGGTGAAGTACAGGAAACTTTTAAATACAGTAAAATTTACTGATGAAAGTGGTGGTAGGTTCAATAAAAAAGCAGTTGATGAAAAGCAACATGTAGCCTCTGATATATGTATGGGAAAGAGATTAAAAAATGGTAGCTTGTAAAATAGACTAAAGAGGGCTTTCTCTGCTTTGTGAGGAACAGCTGGGCTTTGCACGCTTCAGGGCTCCTAATCATCTTACTCGGAGCTTTAGATCAAGGGAATAGCTTTTGGAGAAATCCAGCTCCACAATGTCAATGCCCTGAAAGCCTTCCCCGTTTTGAGATGAGCTTATCCCACAGTGTAGGACCTTGTTCCAGGTGTGAGACTGATGGTGAAACCTTCAGATACCACCGGGTCTGCACGTGGAGTGAGGAGCTGCCCTAGGAGTTCTGGTTGGAGGATCAGGACGGTCCTGTAACAGCAGGAGATTATTTTCACTTAAGCTGTACAGCTGATTTAAGCTTCAGCAAACTCTTGCTGGATGGAAGGGCTTGTGCTCACACAAATGATGCAGTGGCAAGGGTATGGAAGATCCTGGATGTTCTTCCCGTCATGGAATGAGTAGCTTTGAACAGAGGTGGGTATTTTTACTATATTCAGGGCATTTCTTTGGAGAAGAACTGAAGTTCTTTGACATTGCAAAATAATTGCAAAAATACTTCTCTTTTTAAGAGCAGGGCAATATAGTGAGAGAAAATTATTTGTATTTTATGCAAAGTTTTGATCTGAATGTGATGTGGTAAAGTATTTGTGCTAATTATCCATCTGTAGCAAACTTTCATAACCAGTGGCCCATCTGTTTCGAACTGCTGCTTTGCTTGTGCATTTATAAATTCAGTGTTTTGCACGATGCACTTTGTTAAGGAATGCACCTTGCTGGTTTTTTACCCTCTGCATTGTTATGTTCCATGAACTGTGCTAATAAATGGCACTTTGTTACTTTTTGCTGAACGTTCAGTTTGTGGGGAAAGAAAGCAACCACGTCTAATAAAAGCAACTGGTTGTGCTTCAGCTTGTAGTTGTGACAGAAGTGCTGAACTGCTGGCAGGGAACAGTGTTGGGCCTTGCTGTTAGTGTGAAAAGCCATAATTACGTTTGTTGAATGTGAAGTCTGAAGTTCTTAACTCAGAATGCATTTTTCTTCCACCTAATTTATGAAAAGCACATGAAGAATCCTCCTTCCGTCTTCTTTTTGGTTCCCTCCCGTCCACATCAGCACAGTTTTGCTCCACTTGGTTCCTAAATTGTTCTGGTCTCTCTTGCTTCCCCACACCTTCGGGTAAAACACGCAGAAGTTCCTTAGTACTGTTTTTATTGGGCTCTATTTTTGGTTTTCAGAGCTTTCAAGGAGTCTCCTTGCACACCAGACAACCTCTTACTCATTTGCACGTTGTCTTCCAGTCACTACAATAATGAAAGATTTCGGAAATACCTCACCAGCAGCATAAGCCATCAAGTCCAAAGATGTAAACAGATTACAGTTTTACCCACTGTTAGCTCTTTGCCTGCTCCACCAACATGCTATTTTACACCAGACTTTGGAAATCATTTAGTTGATTGATATGGCAATAAAAGGGCACTTAATAGCAACCAAGATAAAAAGCTTTGCCTAACAATCTTCGTCGTGTAATAATGATCCTTGCAACGTTCCAGACCTTCTTAAATGATGAAAGTAGAATACATAAAAATGCTGTCTGACAAAACTCTCTACACTTTGAAAATTACTTCTAGGATGAGAGGACCAATTAAAAAAAAAGTTCTTGTTTCCTCTTGCGACACCTACCATTGCGGGAGAATTTGGAATTGAGTGAAATCAGAGGAAAATGAACTTTTAGAAAGCACATCCACCCTCTTTGCAGGTGGAGTTATTTCCTGCTGTGTACTGTTCAGAAAAGGTTAAACAGCAGTCAAAATACGGCTAAATCTTGATTTATTATAACTATAAATTTGGTTGAACAACACAGCTATTACTTTGCCATAAATATTTTCTAGGATTTTCTGAGATTAGATGCAAATTGGCTCTGCATTAATTCTTGTAGGAATTTCATCCCCCACAGTCAAGAGTAAATTTTTACCCATAAGGAATTTGTTCCCTTGGTAGGGAAAGGAGAACACCTCATAACTCTGTTCTTCACTGGAATGGCAGGGTAGGGGACCTGGACTCGTGCTTTCACAAAGCCAGTGAGAAACCTCTCCCCGTGTGCCTGAGTTTATAGCAATGCCTTGGAGGAAACCAGGAGCGGGCACAGTGGAAAAGGGGAAGCGTATTCAGGCTGGGAAGCATGCTGTGTTCTTGCTTGAGCTGTGGGTGGTGGGTATAGAAAGGTGAAAGGTGTGGGTGGTTAAAGTTCATGTTGGGGCAGGCAGGGCGGTGTTGGCCATTTCAGGCAGTGAACTTCAGCCGTGTCCAGGTGGGACCTCCTTCCCTGGGCCTCCCCTTAAAACGAGGTGTTTGTTACTCTGTACCGAGATGCACTCCATGGGGAAGAGCAGGGAAGGAGTCAGGAGTTTCTTTGTGTGTCTTAGGAACACATTGTGGGGTGTGCAAAGATACTGAATGTGGGGTTTAAAGGATTATGTGTATGAAGGAGAAAAGAATCAATTGAAGACGGCGAACCAGGGGTTTTGCTGTGCTGGTGCTCCCAGTTATCTCTGCTGGTATGATATTTCTTGCAAGATTGGGACAGAAAGTTAGAAACAGTTGAATTTTCGTGTACCTTTTTTTTTTTTTTTTTAGGGACAAAGAGAGACTGAGAATAGCACTGCTAGGGCAGAACTGTGGATGAAATCTGTGCTGTTTCATTAGAACCTCATTATTTGGTGTGGATGGAGAGTGGAGAGATTGCAGAGCTGAAAATCCCAGATTGAAGGTTCTTTGATAGCTGGGTTTCTGCTCAGAAAGCTGTTCACAATGGAGGGCATGTGCATGCTTTGCCTTTTTAACCTGATTTGTCATCTTATACTGAATTAAGTCTTTTCCTGTCTATCCCCATGAACCTCCCCAGTTTTCAGCATTTTGTGGCTCAACACACCATTTCAGCATCTACTTCTTAGGGATAGCTAGAGACATAAAAACATTTCAGGTAATTAATGGGATATGGCTCCTGAAAGGAAGGATTTCCGAGATAAATACCTGGAAAATATTTTTTGAAAAGTGACTTAAACGTACAGATTCCTACTGGAACAGCTGGAAAATTCAAGACTGTGCAGAAGGATGAGCTTTAACCTTGCCTGTGTCTGTACAGCTGAAAGAGGAGCTTCTCTGGGGAGAAGGTCCACATGTGGCCATGACCTGAGTTCTCCCAGTTTTCTGCTGGAGAAATGGATTGCTCTGCACTAATGGTGGAGGGCTCTTCCCTTGAGGGCCCTCCGTGACCAGTGAGTGCATGTTCATACCCATCCCATCCTCTCAGCAGTAGTGTTTGGTTCTTACAGAAGCATCACAGGTATCTATTACAGGTTTGTCTATATGCCCAGACACCTAGTCACTAAAAATTAGTTAAGTGTGATTCTTCCTCCATGTGTGCCTGCAACCTCATGTAAGCCAGATCACCAAAAATAAGTAAAATTTCAGGGCTGTAGTAGGTTGCAAATTCACAAATATCTATATAAGACATTTAAATATAATATTTTGCCCTTTGATAACACTGGTTCATTTTGCTTTCTCCACTAGCCACTAATATAAGGTAATAAGTGATTTCCATTTCATAGGGAACACATTATATGCCCAAATGTGGGCTTGAAAAAACTCTTCCCTTTGAACTTACATTTGCAGAGCTGAGTATCAAACCAGAGGGAAAATGCCTGAGGTGTTAGTGTCTAATTGACATTGAGTCATACTGCTGGCATGGAATTTTCTTTTCCTTTTTTTATCATAAAAATACAGAACAAATATATCTCAGCATTCCGGTGACTTTCACAGGCACTGACTCTGTACAGTGTTCCAATTTGGGATGAAATAGTATCGTGGTTTGGAACTGGCACCAGTTATTTAAAAAAAGAGAAAAAATAGTGCCTTATCTGCCCTTAAAATGTCTGCTGCACAGAATTGCCTGAGACTTGAAGTCTGAAAGCAAGTGTGTATCCTGTTCCTAGATCTTTTCATATAAATGTATATATACACACACACAGCTAACTTATTAGTGCTGAAATGTCTAATGAATGAGCAGCATTATAATTGTTGCAGTTCTTAATTGGCAAGTGTGATTAACAACACCACAGTGGTTAATCCAGATGCTGTTCCAGTGCACGGGCTCGATGGGCGTAGGAGCTGTTGCAAATAAATTGACAAGCGCAGGCAGTGCTGATTTATTAGAGGAAGTGGTTTTTTTTTAAAGAAGTATTTGAGATCAATAGGTATTCTTCATATTGCAGACAGCAGTAAATTACTGTTCTGTGAAGCTGAGGTGCCCAGTCTTGGGTGGCCAGTGGGGCTGGAGAGTTTAAGCATCACTGCCTTGAGCTAAGTGGCCTTGATCCAAGATGACTCTAGTGCTCTTTTCAGAGAGTAGAAATAAAATCAGCAAAGGTATAATTTATAAAGAAGTGTTTCCCTATCCTTCTCTACCTGTCCATGCTACCCCTCAACGAGCTGAACAGTTCAAACTCCTCTTCCTTGAGGATACTGAGTGCTGCTGGATGTGTGGAACAGCCCAGGAAAAAAAAGCCTCGGTAATTTGTGCATTAGCACTGGAAACGGGAAATTATTGCCGTTTCAGTTCTTAAGTTGTCACTGGAAAACGGGATTAGAGGAGGAAGGATTTCTCTAAGCCTCAGGAGAAAAGCTATCACAGTGGAATATTGACACAGGAGGAGATGCCTGTATTCTGTGCTGTTCAGCATACTTAGGAAAATAGTTCAGTGCCAGTCACAGCTGGCTGTTGGTATTTCTCTTCTGTGACTCATAAGAACAAGCAGAGGGAGCTGATTTGTGCTGAAGCCAGGTTTTTCCACCCTGCCTCTGTGGTGGTTCTCCCTGGTTCCCATGAAGCTGTCCTGGCTCCAGGTGCCTGTGCTCATACCTACTGGTGCAGAGCCTTCCCTGGTGTCACTGTCCCAGCAGAAGGGGCTGTTTCTTAGGTCTGTCTTGGGTAAGAAAATGTAAGATCTCTTCTTTAGTATCTTCATGAGAAGAGGTTGTTTGTGGTGTGGTTTTTTTTTTTTTTTTTTTAGGATAGTTTCTTTCCAGGTTTTTTATGGTATATCAGATAGTGCATCTCACTCATCAGAACTACAAAATACTTAACTAGCATGGTGCAAGGAGTGGTGCAGTGTTGTCTGTATTGTTTGGAAACAGTTGTGTAAACAGCCCCCCAGTGTAGACTGACTGGCTAAATATCATTCCTCAAAATTCAGCATTTCTTAGAGCACCACAAGTGGAATTTGGAACACGCTGTACTATTACCTGGGTTAAGTGCAACATGTTAAATCAAAAGGCTCTCTTAAGGGGGAGCAAATGGGGCTAAAACCAGTGGCAGTGATGAGATGTTCTCGCAGTGATTACTTGGGTTCTCAGGGGAAACTGTGGGGAAACTGTGAAATGGAAATAAATCACATTCTGGCACCCATCAGTGTGCTATGCATTGCTTTTCTTAAGCAGGTCTTGGGGTAGGGAGCATACTAAAACCTGAAAGGCTCTTGTCTGGGCAGAGAAAGAAAAGGAAAACCTTTAGGATGACAATAGAGAGAACGACAGAATGGGAAAGAGAATAATTTGTTTCACCAGTGCCGAGGTGGAGTTATTCTAAAAATGTATGAAAGAGCAGGATTAGCTGTATATACACAGAATCCATTCATAGAGACTTCTTATTGTTTTTACCCTCCAATCTCCATGTTAATACTTCTGGCTGAAAGAATAAATAATTATTTGTGTTGTGGAGAAATGGTTTTTAGACTCATTTTAATGGGAAGTGTCACGGTGTTGTGGAAGAGGAAGAATTAGAGGTGTTGTGTTAACAGGGTTGGGAAGCAGAGGCAATAGCCCAGAGAGCTATTTTGAGAGTGGGTGATTTCATCCAGGAGGAGAAAAAGGCTGCATAATCCTTTCCCCAAAGAGGTGAATGCAAAGGAGCCCAAAGATCATCTCATTCTGCCACTTCTAACACATCCTGATTGTTTTAACTCAGGTATGTACAAGGAAGTATTGAAAAATTCATGCAGTTTGTTTTAATTTTGTAATTTGGAATAATTGTGGCTGATAGGTAGGCTCCCTTTCGGTTTTAAGCTGTCATCACTTTCACCAATAAAAATTACTTCATATTGTTCCCCTGGGATTTTAATTGCATTAAGAAATGATTGGCCTTAATAAACTTCTACAGTCTGTGATAATTATAATCAAATAAGATATCCATATAAAAGCATAAAATTATGCTGAAGCAAATGCAATCTTGATCATTAATTAGTGAGCTATCAGAGGCATTGCAGATGGCAGTCGTTTGGTGCTTTTCAGGATGAAGCCTGACCATCACAGCCCCAACTGTGTGTAGTAAATTTATTTTTCAGTTGTTCTTGCATCAGTAAACACCTCTGAATGTGTGTATATACGTGTCCTGTGTGCTGCATATATGTTCTCAATTGTTTTCAGATGTGAAAGTATCCTCAGTAAGGGTATTTGTTTTGTTTTAGTAGGACTGTGACACTGTACAGTACGTTATTAAACAGAGAAATGGATAAGGTAAAATACAGAACAGCAGTTCACAAGTGCGTTATGGCAGTGCAATAAGTTTGGCTGAAGTGGTGTCTCTGGAATCTGCTGAATTTTTGGAGTTTTGTGAATAGGAGGAGTTGGTGTTTGGTGGCAAATTGTGCCATGTTTGAGTGTCAATATAAAGAAATGAGATTTCTTCCCTATGAGGGCAGTGAGGCCCTGGCACAGGTTGCCCTGAGAAGCCGTGGCTGCCCCATCCCTGGAAGTGTCCAAGGACAGGCTGGACAGGGCTCTGAGCAACCTGGGATAGTGGAAGGTGTCCCTGCCCATGGCAGAGGGGTTGGGTGAGATGGTCTTCAAAGTCTATTCCAACCCAAACTGTTCTTAGGATTGTATGAAATGCGTCAATGAGGAGTGAAATTAAAATGCAGTGGGCTCTGGCAGACAGCAGGGACGGCAGAGCAGCTCTCCAGCTCAGTGTTGGGCCACTGTGTTTGGTGTCTTGGGAGGCCTCCTCGTAGGAGCAGGAGGGAGAATTGATGCTTTGCAGCTCTGGGCACCTCGGTACCATCCCAAGTTCTTCCAACATGGAAATTTTTGGAATGAAGTGCACGTTCTCCTTCTTCTGGAGTCCTTGGAGAGATACTGGACCTACAAAAAACAACTCCAAAGTGTTAACAAGGACAGGTGGGCTCATCTGTCAAACTCCAGTGAGATGCTGCCATCAAAACTGTCGTGAGCACAGCTTTATTTAGAAAGAATGCCAGCCAGAACTAAAGATCAGGAGGATCATTACACCAAATTATCTTAATCTAATGATAGATGACTCTCTTGTGTGTGGTATCAAGATAGAATGTGACATTTTTGTCTTACAGCAAGTTCCCCTCTAGTTACATGGGCATCACAGCTGTCTTTGAGTTACAGGAAGACTTTGATTCCCTAAATCCTATAAAGTGGATTTAGGTCCCGGTTTCCCCTTTATTGATTAAAAAGTTAAATTTAATTGCTTACGCAGTGTTTTTTTTTTTTCTATTTTACACGTTTTATCAGTGAAGTACAGGCCGGCATCTTTGACTTCAAACAGTTCCATTTACATAATCAGCACATTTACCATTTTCCCCTCACAGTTTATGTATTGGTTGAGCTTGCCTGCCTGCCATGTGATGTGACCACAACGGCCAACCACTCCTCAGAGATAATTTACATTATTATTGTAGTATGGATTAGGCGTCGGTTGGAAGCGAGTCTGAGTCGATATGGAGTTTTTTTCCTGTGGCATCTTAAAAGAAATTATTTAACAGTCTGATACCCATTTGGAAATTCAAAGACTTGACTAAAAATGCTTCTTGGCGAACTGGGGTTCATCAGTGAAACTCAGTAATTAGCTTGACATCTGAAATGTAGGACAGAGATAAGGTAGGAGTGGAGTAGGAACGTGGACTGTGTCTGGTCAGCTTGAATTGATGCTGGTGTACTGGATCGGAGTTTGGGCTTCTTCTCCTGTGGAAAGTGATGCCAGGGTGCCCCTGTCAAGTGGCTGCTGGCCCTGGCACTCATAACCCCCTGAGAGAAGAATGTGGATGTTGTAGGGACAGATATTTAGTGTTCTTGTAAAAGTGTTTTTCTCCTTGAGCTGGCAAACACAAACGTAAAAGCAGACTGGAAGAAAATGAACTCTCCTGCCTGCCCAACCAATTCGTTGTCTGGGGCTTGAATTCCCCGAAGAGAGGAAATATGAATGCTTCTACAGGAAATAGCAGCTGTTCTTCCTCCTCCCTGGGGCAAAGGATGTGCATGGTGATCAGTAAACCCCCCCTGTTTTGTATCAGTGTGATTGGCACCCGGTGACTTGTTCTAATGGTCCAGCTGTTGGATGCTGTAATCCCTCTTGGGCTGGTGACATATGCTGTTGTTGCTGCTGTGCTCCATTTATCTATGGACTTGATGCTGGGTTAATATTTTAATGTAGCTTGCATAAGCAGTTTCATGATAATTGCATGATTTTGGGAATCTTTTTAGGGTGACCGTAAAAAGGTGTTTTCAAGCTTCACCAAAGTTTCGATGGGGAAAATCTGTTTGCCCATAAATAATGAATGTAAAAAACCCTACAGAGTTGTTGTTATGGATGAGTTTATTCACACGTGAAACTTGAGAAGAGCTTTAGTGCAACCTTAATCTAAGGAAGAGTTTATAAAATGTTCAGATTAGTTGGTATTTTAAAAAAAAAATTAATTAGTTTCTGTAATAAGTGTCTTTGACATAGTGTTCTTCAGCTATTACATGTGAAATGAAATACATTATTTGAAAAGATTAAGGTCTGTTGCAATACCCAAGACTCTGAACTTTGCAGTCAGAAAGCTGTGCTGACTTGTTTTTCCAAGGCATTGCAGTACCTAATAAATGTGAAGAATCTTTCTGTGAGGGCTGATGCAAAACATCCTTATTTCTACTTACACAAATGTCTGAGGCTGATTTATTCCTGAGACTCACTGTTTGAATATGCTGCTTTACAGCAGGCACTTGTGTGCTCCCAGCATTCTGGCAGAGCCTCTGCTCGGGCTGGGCTGGCAGAACGTGGCTCTCAGTCTTGTTTCGTTGCAGTCCTGTCAGGACTTGGGGCTGCAGCGGCAGGAATGAAAATACACAGATCCGTGTGGACTAAGAAAGAGAGTCCATCTCTAATATGAGTCAAAATGCCATAAGGTAAACTTTTCTCCCTTGTTCTTGGGCAAGGAGGAAGAGATGAGTATATCCAGTGAATGAATGTTAGTGTAACTGAAACCCTAGGAGGGCAATCATTATTAATCCAGATCTACTCATCACAGAGAAGAAGAGTAATGCAGTTCAAGTTGTTACACACACACAGACCCCACCACGTACACCTTTCCTGGTACTAATGCCTTGAAGACACGGGAATATGTCGAAGTCCATATTTATGGACTATTTTCTTCTCTTGTTTTACTGAAAGTTTGATGCAAGGCTGTCTGGACACATGGTGGGAAGCTGCTGCTTTCATAGTCCGGTGGACACTGATGGCACGTGGAGATAAATAAGGCTGTGGTGTGGACATGGTGTGTGCTCAAACATCCGTCACTATCAGGGCAAAATTCTTTGGGCAGCAACTGTTGTAACCAGGCAAATTTAGATAAATGGAAACATTGACTGAGTAATCATTAATAATGTATTTTTTGCACGTGTAGAAATGAATGTGGAAAAGTATTTAGTTGCTAAGTTTGCCTGTCGGGATTGTTTTATTGATTTAAGTTAGAATATGTTGGAGAAGGGGAACATGGTACAGTGAAGTGGTTTGAGAAGAGTGATGGAACAACAAACCCAAATGGCCTTTAAGAAGAAGAACCTACAACAACAATGCCTACATTACCCTATAGTGACTAAGGTATTTTCCTCTCCTTTTTTCTTAAGACAGCAAAGTAGAAACAGTTTAAATTTAGCCAACCGGTTTTAATGTAAGAAAGGATTTTTAAAAAACACATCCTGGGAACAGTAAGTATATTGTTTGAAGAAATCTAAATTTCTTTCTTGTTTTAGAAAGTCCTGAAGTCTGTGCAGATTATTAGCCTTATACATACTTTCTGTTTATGCTTTTTGGGAGCCACTTTCTGTGTCTGCAACAGTATCAAGATTAGATGTAAACTGAAAATCTTTCTGCATCATCTGAGAAGGCATACAAGTCATTTAAGGTTAATTTTCAAAGATGATGAATATCTTGAATTTCTCAACTTCAGATAGGAAAGACTGTAAATGTTTTAAACATGTAATGAATATGGATTGCATTTTCTTAGCTCCCTTTTCTTCATTGATTTTTGCCATTTGACCAGTCATTTCTCTTTGTGTATGTAAAATATATGGCTTGCTGTTAAAAGGATCTCAAATCAGATTTGCTTTATTTACTTCAGAATATTCTGAGTAAAGTTTATTATGGCAATCATAAGAAAGGAATAGACATTTATAATAGAAGAGTGTTTCCAAGTGGCTTGATTGAATTAAAGAATGCCCAGTGGAATTAAAACTCAATTAAGAGCTGTTACGTCAGTATCCTTAGAGGGAAAGCCAATTTTTCTTATTCCACTGAACTACCAGTCTGGTATTTTTACAGCTGAGTGTTGTCAACCATTGAGGGTGCAGACAGATTTCCTAATGCTGCAGTTGGTGGGTGGTTACACCAACTTTGCTGTGAACTTTGTAGTTCTTTAAACCTGGGGAGAAGACCAGGAGGTGGATTTCCTTCTGGCAGAGGCCAGGTATCCCACTCCACTTCTTCAGAAAGCTCTTTCTGTAGCAGTTTATTGTTGTCTTATGGTGATACTGAATCTCCATGTACTGGTTAATGAACCAGCTGGGACATGTTAATGAGCTGGTTTGTATGGAAGCAGCTTACTCATATAAAAGCAGCGAAACTAAAAGCCATTTGAGCTCTGTGGTTCAGGGTTATTAGCTAAGTGTTTTCATTGCCCCTTTCCCCAAAATCACTCTTCATTCTGTCTGGCTGGACTACTGTCAGGGGTTTTGGAGTAATTAGATTACCAGGTTTCAGTGTTCTGTCCATTTTCCTGTCATCATCTACTCTTCAAAAGTATCTGTGTTTTCCATCATGACCTCCAAGGCACTGGAAGTGTCTCCTGTGGGAAGTGTCTCCTGTGCTCCTGAGCATCAAAACACTGATTGACTCCAAAATGTGAACCAAGTGGGATCATCAGAAAACAAATATCTCATAGCATGTATATATATATATGTCTCTGCATGGCTGTATGAATATACTTGACATCAGTTATGCACGTTGTGCACGTTCACACATATATTCTTTTCCCTTTATTAAATAATTTATGATTTCTCATAATCGGATGTGCCTTAAAGTGTGAAGGAGAAAGGGATATTTGTCTTAGCTTATCTCTTATCCTGTGCAGCCATAGCTGAGGTTGAGCAGATGTTGGAAGGTTCCTCTGATAGTATCTCCTTTCAGTAACACCCCTCAGGACCTTGGGCTCATCCTCTCCTTTGATTAAACACTGGGGCAGCAGCATCTTGTGTCAGTATTTAGGAAGTTGAGGGATTTCAGGTGCTATCATGATGAACCTAAATATGACCTAAATTGAACTGAAAGCAGCTTGATGCAGGAATGGCTTTTTATCTTCTTGAATCGTGTTTGAAGTTGTGCTTGTTCTTTGAGGCATATTTAAATTAATAACCACTGCGTTTTCTTGACAATACTGGTAAGAGATAATGTGTGATTTCCATTATTCTGGCCTGGTTTTCCATCATTTTGCAGTTACAGTGAGGGTGATAAATGAACATTGCCAAGAAATAATATTTTAAAACATTAGTTTTGCCATGTGGTGACACAGTGGTCCAAAGATGATTAGCAGGGCTGATGTTTAATTTAAAACTATCTGAAAATTTGTACTTGACCTCTTTATATCAAGGTGAACTTGAGGCAGGCTTAGTTTATGCAGGTTTCCCAGGCAGTCATGACATTAGTGTAAGTGCTAGATTTATTTTGCAGGCTAAATGATCATTTTATATATTCATTAGAACCACTCAGGGATACAAAAGAGAACTCTTTGCAGTTGAATTTTCATGCAAATATCTTTATTTGTAGTGCAAAACATTAGAAAAGATAGGTACTCTTGTGCAAATTACTGGCACTGTTTATAAATATCTCTGCAATTGAAAGCAGCAGAAGTGCCAGATGTGTAATTACATTAGCACAGATATTCTACAGAAAGCTGCTTCTGTGAAACAGAAACAAGCTTAATGTGAAAATCTTTGCTTTTGAGAGCATGCATGCTATGCACATCATTAACCTGTTAATTAAATCTATTAAGGGCTGCATTTTCTGAGCCCTTGTTAAATGATTAGTTATGTATAGGAACGTTTGTTTCTAAAAAACCTTCGGTTGCAAAGTGTGGGCTGACGTTGTGGAAGCAGATGCTTGTGTTTGGATGTCAAATTGTGTGCAGCATATGTGCATCTGGAACTGATACTTTTCCATGTCACCATCCTTTTGCTTCAAAAAATCAGAGTATGATGTCTTTTATGGCAACAGTGACCAGATTTCCAAGTTCAAAATTGTTCATCTCTGCTCAGCAAACAGCCCCGGCAGAAAACCTGAGTGCTGCCTGCCACATCTCTTAGTGGCTTTTGAAAGAAACATGGGGCTGTGCTTGCAAAGCCATTTCCAGGATAGATAATCTCAGCTGTTCCAGCATCTGAAAAGGAGGTGGTTTTATCCCTTGTGCTGAAGCTTGTGAAAGTACAAGCAAAGGTGCATGTCTGTTAGGATTTCAGTGATAGCTGAAGACTGTTCAGAAATAAGTAACCACAATAAATTCAGAACAGCGTGAGCAAAACACCTGCCAGAAAGGTAGTGAAGATCTACCAGTCTGGTAAGGCTGACCTCCAAGTGATTTTAGTGTTTGGTGTTTGAACACTTCCATCCTTAAATTACTGGAACTGACGTTCTACTTTCAGCTTTCTTTATTTCAGCAGAGTAAATATTGAAAAAGGCAACCCAGATCCCGTCCCTTCCCTTGAACGTGCCTGTTCCCAACTGGATGGTGGGTTGGCTCTGCAGGACTGGCTCCAGTGAAGGAATGGCCCAGATTTATTGCCCAAACCGTGGAATTCTCCTCTCTGTTCATCCTTAGGGCAGTACTGGCTTTTGCTCCACAGAATCTAACATGGCTGGAATAGGAAAAAATAAATTAAAAAGTAAAACTAGAAGGAAATTGCTTTTAATGTTGTCATGCTTTATTGCCCTGGTTCTGGGTTTTGCTGCTCTTGTTTGGGAGGTGGGTTTGAAGAGCAGCACTGCTGCTCTGGATGGGGTGCAGCTGAGTGCCATGTCCTGCTCTCCAGCACCTAAATATGCCTAGTTTAAAATAAAATAAATTCAAAAGCGCCGTGGCATGATACAACCTCCTCATAAGATCCCTGGATCTCAGTCTGGCCTGATGTTCAGGTCTTAATTTGACCATATTTTGCTTTCACTTACCTGCATGTGCAGTTGTTTGGAGCGATGCCTGGCAAAATCTGCCTCCAGATGGGATGGAGATTTTTCTTTCTTCCCATACTCATGCAGATATGATGTGCATACTTATATTTTGTAATTCTTGGCACAAGGTACCCAAGATTTTTCTTAACACCTGCAAGCCTGAACGAGGTAATATGTGATCATGTTCCCTGAGTGCAAACTGAAGTATTTCAGTTATTCTGCTCTTCTGGACCTCACAGTCAGGAAGCAAAATTCATGATGTGATGGGAGTTTATTTCAATTAGGACATTAATGTCTTTGTCATTGCTTTCCTTTTAGATTAATTATTTGATTGCCCCTCATCCAAATCGAATTGTTGTGAATTGGTTGCTGTTTTGTTGTTGTTACTGTTGGTTTTTTGTTTTGTTTTGTATGTGCTATATGCCCGTCCTTCTTCCCTGAAGTGTAAACCACTTGCATGTTAAAGCCCTTGATCCTGAGTGTCTGGAAATCTGAACTCTTTGGCCCTCTTGGACTGAGGAGCCACTGCTCGTTCCTCGGCCACTCCTCCTGCCAGCAGCTGGTGCTCCCAGTGTCTGTAAGAGGAGCAGATTGATTTACTGCTGGAGAACACTTATCAGTCCACATTTTGGCATTGCTGCTCGTATGGTTTATTCCTCCACAGCTATTTACAAACAATGCACTGAATTATGCTTTTCCAAAACACTTTTTCCCTAGAATATGGAGTAGAGTGTCTAGAGTGAATGGGAATTTAATTATAAATAATTGAAAGGGGGATAATTAAAAATGGACTGTAAATAAAGGGAAAAGGCCCAGTAAAAGCGGTTTGTAGAGTTCTGCAATAACCTCTGTCCAGTTTTTATAAAATTGATTGCGCAGATATTTAAAAATAGTACTTTTCACATGAATTAATTATGCTGTTGCCAGGGAATCATAATCATAGGTGTTCTCCATCTTTGCAGAAATACTAATTAGCAGCAGTAGGGCACCATGGGACTCCTGCCCATTGTATAGCTCTTCTGTAATGCTTATTAAGAATAATGAGTGGCTGGTCCATCCGGTCGGGAAGGTATTTGTCTAGAAGTACATGGTGTCTGTATTTTATATTTTACCCATCTGCCTTTTCTGTTCCAAGAGCTTTGGGCAGCCCCACTTCTGCTCCAGAGCAGGGGAGAGGGTCTGCCCCATCTGGGGCTCCCCAGAGGTGGAGAAATCCAAGGTCACAGGATATCTGTAGGTGTGGGCACATCAGCTCTGCAGGAGGATGAGGGACAGGGAATGCAATTCCACTGTTTAACCCCAGCCAGGCGTAGTGTGCAACTCTGGATTCCGATTCCTTTACCATGGCATATTGATTGCTGTAGTTGCTGGAAACATATGTTGGCTTCTGGGCTGTTGTGAGCTATAAAATATGTAAGCTGGGAATAGTTTGAAGCTGAGCAGAAAAATTATAGTTCTCCCTTAAAATGATGTCTGGAGGGGGATGCACCTATTTCTGTGATTATGTACATGGGAAGTAAATTTGGATACTTCAGAAAGGTTTTGCAGGTGTGCAGATTGCTGTATTATTTCACAACTTTTTCTCTGAAACAATTTGTTTATTTTGCTATTATTTCAATGAACAAACATAATTTAAGCTTCATGAAAGAGTAAGAAAATTAGAAACCGCGGTTGTCACGGTTTGGAAGAAGCACTGGGCTCTATCTTTGGTGTTTGCCAGGTAATGAATTATTGCAGAACTAAAATAAGAATTCTCTTTGTGTCTTGGAGCTGGAATAGCAAGCAGATGTTGAAGCACTGCCAGTGCTTCCCCCCAGCTGTCCCACCCGGGGCCTGTCTCAGAGCAGCGAACCTTTGGCAAGGCTCGCTGGTGTTACTGCAGAAGGTTTAAGGACCTTCTCAATCTCCCAGTTCCTGGAGGAAAAATAAGAAACAACCCCATTCACAAATATCTCAAGTTCCTTCTGCTTCCCTGCACATGTCAGCATAGATCTGCTCCACTTCTTGCTTGACTGTGCTTGAAGGAGTTTGAGCTTTCCTGTGGGGCAGGGAGAAGGTTTCAGTATAACTAAGGGGAGGCTGGGGATCAGAAGAAGGTGTTGCTGAGATGGGTGTCCAGCAATGCCCGCATTTTTCCCTGGTCCCCACTGGTAAACTGGTGGTTTGTGTTATAGGAGATGCTGCATAACCTCTGTTGTGTTGATTCTGGGAAATAACAATTCCTGTTGGGGATTAAGAGCCCCAGAATGAGGGTGGAGTGACTGAAGAAACATTTCTTTTTCTCCTAAGGTGATGTTTACAAACATCTCATAAAGGCTGTTATGTTTTAGAAGGAATTGTTTTCCATAGCTGTTTGAAAAGGCCAGAGTTTGGTTATAGCTCTCTATAATCCAGTATTGAGGTGTTTTTAATCTCATATGCATTACTCATAGTTGTAATCTGTTGACAACATCTATTTATTCTTTTTGTTTCGATAGAATACATAAGTCTAGATAGATTATGGCCTCCTCTCCTAACTCCCACTGCTATCAAGGCAAGAGATCTCTTCTCACAAACCCTCAAAATGTGTTGGATGAGTATTACAGAAATGTTTTGGAATGTGTGGGATTTTTCTGTTTTTTTTTTTCCTATTTTTTTAACTGAGAATTGAAAGAAAAGGATATTTTTCCCTGGGCTGTCTCCAGGGTGTGGGCACATGATTGAGTAGCTCAGCTAATGCCGTTTACATTAGTGCTTAATATTGGGAAGCCCTGCCTTCCAGTGCCAAGGGGTTAGTAAATCACTGCATTTTCATAAACAGCACTCTTCATTACAGTCTGCTGCAGAATGTCTTTCTTGCTGAAGTGTGTCTTGAGTGTTATGGCATGGGGATAATAAGGGAAAAACCTGAAATGTAAAATTGGAACAAACTGCTGCATGGCTTTAAGTCACTAAACTTCACATTTATTCAGATCTAAAATAAGATGAATAACTAAGCTGCTGAATTGCTCGTTTGTGTAGGTCATGAAAGTTTAAAAAAGTGCTGCAAGTATTTAAAATTAATCCCAGGAATCAGAGGAATTTTATATGCCCTGTGTGGCACACTGCAAATAGAACAATAGTCTTTTGTATAGAATCTTTCATACAGATTATAGCACAAAGTGATTTAATGAATTGCTGTTAATAATAAATAGAAAAATAATCGAGACAGTTAAGCATAGGCAGGGAAAAAAAAGCTGTGTTTTGTCTGGGATGTGGCAGTGGATGAAGGGCAAGGAGACAGGAGGGAGTGGGCGGTTCTGCCAACTACAGCGATACAACATTACTTTGTAATATAAAATACTGAGACATATCAGATCTGATGTCCTAGGCTCTGTACAGACCTAGTCCCAAAGAGTTTAACCTACAATAAACCCGATTTGACTGTAAGATCTTTGCCTGAATCTTTTGTTTTTCTTGGCATAATATTGAATGTATTTGAATCGTCACCTTTAAGAGTTTGATTCATAATAAAGAATTGTGTGTCCAAGTCTCATAAAACATGCATAATTCTAATAAAATTACATTAAAATTACATAAATCTCATAAAAAAACTTCTCATAAAGCGACATGTTATTATGAGGAAACATATTCAGTAGAATGTATTTTTTGCCTTCATTAGTAATAATCAAGATTAATTAGGTAGGTGTAGTGCCATCAGGAATAAAGCTCCCCTGTTCTCTGAGTCAGTTGTTAAAGCTGAGTTGGAGCTTTGCATTTCTCATGACCGTGCTCTGGTGGAAGGGTGCTGGAATGACATCCAGAGGGGTTATGCGATGTATCAAGCAGAAATATTCAGTTAAAGTGGACACTGCAGTGATCCCGTGGAGTTACTCCTTGGTCAGGGATTAGTGAAGTTGTGTATCTCTGTTAATGATGTATAAGAATTGGGAGGTTCTGTTTAAAAACAAGTTGTTAAGGTCTAGAGCAATTGCTCCTAAATTTGGTACTTAAACTGGAAGAGAAGGTAAAAATGGATAGAAAACAAGACCATTGCAGTGTTTGTCCATTAATTTTTTCAGTAGTCCTTCTCTGTTTTATATATCAAACGTGAACATATCTATTACCTGATATAAATGGCTAACACAATATTCTGTTTTACTGATTGGTGATCTTGTCCTAAGTTTGAAAACCAGTACATAGCATCAGGGACAGAATCATTGTGGAAGATGCTGACTGTTGAATGAATTCCCCAAAGGTGGAATGGTTAGGATTAAACTAAGTGTCACAATAACCAGAGCATAATTATTCTAGCTAGCCTTATTAAGCAATAACATATTTACAAAGCAGATCTTATTGGGATTCCTCACCTAATTTTGATGTGTAGTGGTGTTTTATTTTGTCTGTGAGATGTAATTATTATCTGTATACCCTGCTTGCCTTATGTGTGTGTGACCTGTGGCAGAGAGCAGATGTCACTGCACCCTTTCAGACATAATTATGGTGTAGCTGTAGGTAGGTCTTGCAGGCAGGAAAAGCAGATCAGTGTGCACTGCATCAAATAAACTACAATTGCTGTGTTATTGCATGTTTTGAAAGGGATTAGAGAAGCTGTGTGGGATGATAGTACAGTACTCCTTCTGGCTGATAAAGGATGGCAAACAGAACAATGTGTAGTTTTTCTTTAATAGATTGTCTTGATTTATTAATCCCTTTCATGTCTTTACTTGTAGTGTTATAGATGTTCTGTGAGAAACAGTAGGATGTCTTTGTTCTCAGTTTTCTGTAAACAAAGACACTCCACTGTCTGCTACAATTTTTGTGCAAGCCAAGCAAGTTTTGTTTGACCTCTCATTTTTGGAAGTGGTGATTTGGTTGACCTTCTCTTTGGTTTGGTTGACTAATGGATTTATTTGTGCTGTTGCATGTCCCTTGGTACTTTGCAGATCTCGGTGGTATTTATTAGGGAAAAGGTTTTTTTGGCACCCTGTTGGACGAGGCCTTGTTTTCATTTAGGTGCTCCTACACAGAGTAATTCAGGTCAGAAGGGACCACGGGAGGTTGTCTGGTTGAACCTCCTGCACAGAGCAGGTTCAGCATCGAATTCACACCAGGCTTTGTTCAGTCATATCTTGAAAACCTCCCGTGATGAGATTCTGCCGTCTCTCGGGACAGCCTCTTCCCAGGGTTATCCTCACAGGGATGAAGCTTTTCCTTACATCCAGCCTGCAGTCTTCTTGTTTCCATGAACATCCCCAGTCTCTTTCTCCCATCTGTGTCCTGCTGTGATGAGTTCAAACACCCATCCAGTATCTGATTGGATTACAAAAGGTAGGAGGCAGATGATCTGTCCTTTATCTTCATCTTTTTTGTACTTTCTTCAGGCAGATCACTGTGAAATTTATTTCATTTTGTTTAGTTTCTGCTTAAATTACCAGTGGCTTCCCATTCTAGATGGGGGATTTGTAAAGCATGTTTTTCTGAAGTTCGGGCTTTTGATGCCTAAATTCCAGTGGGTTTTTAATGTAGTTAATATTATTATTCACATTGTGCTGAGATGTTTCTTTTAATTGACTCAGATTTATTTTGGGAAAAGTGTAAATTTAACATGACCCTTCTAAAAAGAATTAAATTCTAATTACAAAGCAGGCTATTGACTAGGAAGTATTTACATCCTTCTCCTCATTTAACTCCTAAACAGGATATTTAACTAAGCAGTGAAAGATTGTGGATAAGTTTACTGCCACGTCCTGAAGAGATCGTCAGGAAGTGAAAAAGATCTATAGTAATGGGTTTTTCATCTGATTTTTAACCTTATTTTTCATGCTCTTTTTTTTTTCTTGGCTCTGTTTTTAGCCTGTTTGCCAGAGAATAATTGCAAATTGTAATATGTCCAACGACAGTGTAATTACTTACGAGTCCTTGCTTACTTTTTTTTTTTTTTTTTTTTTTTTTTGGTAATTTTTCATTCTAAATTCCCATCTGACATTAAGTAATGGCCACTTCTTGCTTCTGGGTTCTGCTGCTTGTCTCTCCATCCTGTTAATGTGAGTGGTGGTAAATCTGCAGCTGTTCCATAGAGCAGTTCATGAGCAGCACCCAGAAATGTACAAAAACTACTGAAGAGACCTGTTCTGTGCAGTAGGGAAGGAGCAGTGGTGGGTTTGATGAGTGAGATTTGGCCAGTCCTCTGCCACAGCTGCCTTGTATTACTCCATCTGGGGCTTTAATGCTATTTTTAATGCAATTTTCCATCCCAAGAAAGCGGTAGTAAATCCTTGATTGGTGTAATGTGTTTCAAGGTCCCATTGATGAGCAAAATACTGTTCTGAAGCGAAACAATATATTCTTGAATTTTTGCTTTAAAAACAAAGTGGTGAAAACCATGCTTTTCCTGCACTGAAATTTCCACATCCCCAAAAAATAAACTACCTTTGCAGAGAAATAAAATAGGCTCATGGTACAATTAGGCTGCGATGCTTAATCTTTGTGGTAGTTGCTTTTCTCTGCTGAAAAAAAGCCACCTACTACTTGAGGTTAGAATTTTGACTATTATTTTTTTAGGAGATGACGGTCTATACGTAATCTGAGGTCTGATTTTGAATCTTGATGATGTTAGAATAAGAATATTCTGTTGGATCAAGGTGAAGTATCAAGGACAAACATTTTGGTGTGAGATGGAGGCTGAAAAGGGTCAAAGGTATTTTTCATGTATCCTGAAGGACTCAGCAAAAGCTGGAGCTGCCTGAAGCCTGAGGGATCTGCAAACCCCTCTTGCCTCAGCCTGTCCACCAAGGCAGAAGGTGCCTGACCGAGGGCAGAGCTGCAGCCCTGGCCTGCAGGATGGGGCAGGAGGAGCTCCCACAGGAGGATGGCAAGAGCACGGGATCTGTTGGAGGAGAAGCTCAGCTATATCCAGCTCCTACTTACTTTTCCTCCTTTCTGAACGGTGAAAAGAAGATCAGGCATTTTTATTTATTTATTTTTGTTTCTCATTATACAATGTCAAGCCCCTGGCTCTGGAGGATCAACTCCTCTATTCATGGAGAAAGAACAACGGGATTGCCAACGAAGCCGCCATCGGCTGAATGAAATACCTGGGATTACAACTGCAGCTGTTATGGGACTGCTGTTGGGTTTTATGTGCATTTGGGTTTGTAGTGTGAGCATGTAACTGATTCTGGTAGTTTTAAAATCAATTTAAAAAAAAATTGACTGGAGTAGCATTGCTTAATATAAATCGACTCATTTGTTGCAAGTTCATTTTCTGCCTTGAAAAAATAAAAAAGGTAAGGCACTTTCAGTGTATTTTCAAGCAAGAATTATGTATGCAGTGTTTGCACTGAGCAAAATGGCTCTTTTATGAGGTATTGGAAAGTTTTTAAACTTAGGAATGAGATGAGACCCCCTTGAGATGATCATCAAAATCCCTTTAATAGTTAAGATTCGGCCTGAGTGCTTCTCTCTACCTTTGCTCTTCAAGTTTGCCAGCAGTTTTGCACTTTATAGCCCTCATTATTTTTTTGGCTTGGTGGATTTTTATCGAATAATATTTTCATAGACAAATCTTTCTATTTAGCCTTGTCTGATGGCGTTCTCTTGCACATCCTCAAGTAAGATTCATACAATTACACTTGTATGTTCACGTGCTCCAGAACTGAAAATTGCATTGCTGGGTTTTATTTTGGTTTAATTTCTCTTCCTGAATGACTGGCTTAAGTGCCACATACTGCAAGTGGAAATTACTTGCTCAGTGTACCCTGAGGGTGATTTGAAGTCCATGCACGTGAGGTGCCTTTTCTGCCGTCGGGCTCCGCTCTCGGAGCAGCGCCCTGTGGGACCCATCCTGCAGTACCATTCCAAGTCACTCCCTCCACTGTAAACTCCCATCAGGAATATACTCTTATTTTCACGTATTTAACCACATCGTTTTATGCCTTCAGATGATGATTCAGCTGCTTCCCAGTGCAGTTTATTCCATTAACTAATTGCTCTATTAAGACTGTTTTCCTCTTATCTAGCTCGACTTCCTTTTCCTATTAGATTATTGTTCTTTTATGATCATTTTTATATTAATTTGTACAAGTAAAATTAGTAGTCATATTTTCTGAGGCTTTGGGAGGAATTTTACTGCTACAGAAATGTGCCTGGCTTGCCTTTAATTTGAAGTGTTGTGGGGCTTCTTCTTTTTCCCCCCAAGTTTCTCCAGGTGGTTTAGTGATGTAAGTACCCTGAGAGGAGAAAGGTCTTGCAGCCTTTAGGAAGCATTTAACCAATTTTGGGGAGCAGCTGGCAGTTATTTACTTTTTAATATACGACAAGGTATAGTTTATATTTTGTATGTGGTTTATATTTTTTTTCCATGGGATAGAACAAGGGGGAATGGTTTTAAACTAAAAGAGGAGAGATTTAGATGAGGTGTTAGGAAGAAATTCTCTACTGTGAGGTTGGTGAGGCACTGGCACAGATTGCCCACAGAAATTGTGGCTGCCCCATCCTTGGAAGTGTCGAAGGCCAGGCCGGATGGGATTCTGAGCAACCTGGGATAGTGGAAGGTGTCCCTGCCCATGGTAGGGGTTTGGCGGGGATGAGCTTTAACCCAAACCATTCTGTGGTTGTGTGGTTCTCTGATCTGCTCTCGGGCATCAGGACAGATCCGTGGGAGGGGCACTGCATGGCATTTCTCAACACCCCCTCTCTTGCAGGTCACTGGGGCCGGTGCGTAGGGGACTGCGGCTCGGGGGGCCTCCGGAGCCGGGCCGTCTGGTGCACCCACGCCGAGGGCTGGACGACCTACCACGCCAACTGCGACCAGCAGCACAAACCCGAGAGCCAGAGGAGGTGCTTTAAGGTCTGCGACTGGCACCTGGAGCTGTTCGAGTGGGAGGTTTCGGGATGGGACAGGTGCGGGCTGGTCTCCGGCACGGGAGCTGAGGCGGGAGCCGAGGCCTGTGTCACGGCGCAGCACGGGCTGCAGCGCCGGAGCGTGCGCTGCCTCCAGAGACTGAACAGGACCGTGGTAGCCAGCGAAATATGTGAGTATTTCACACCGCAGCCGCCGGCCGAGCAAGCCTGCCTGGTGCCCTGCCCGCGGGACTGCGTCGTGTCCGAGTTCTCCGGCTGGTCTGAGTGCGGCAGGGACTGCGCCCGGAGTTTGCAGCACCGGACGCGGGCGGTCGTCGCTCCCCCTCTCTACGGCGGTGCCCCGTGCCCCAATCTCACGGAATCCAGAGCCTGTGCAGCTCCCTCCTGTCCCCTCGGGGAGGAGGAGCACACCTACAGCCTCCGCGTGGGCTCGTGGGGCGAATGCCGGCTGCCCCACCCTAAAGACGTCGAGCCGGCCGGGAGGAATATGCGGGATTTGGGTTCGGACTCTGGAGAGCGAAGCACGCCTGGACTTCACAACTCCAAACGCCACCACCACGCCGGGGAGGTGGAGATCGGCTACCAAACCAGGCAGGTCAGGTGTGTAAGGAGCGATGGAAAACATGCGGCGCTCAGGTAAGGGGGCTTCGGCTTCTGGTTCATCCCCAGAGGATTTGTGGGGCAGAGCGCTGGCTCGGCCTGGCAGCGCCACAGAAAATGAGCTTTACATGGCAGTTTTTATGTGTTTCTTTATGGACCTCTTCTTGATTTAATTCTCTTCTAGCTTGTGCTGAAGGTTTTGCATTCTTCTGCGATTTGTGACTGTTTAATTCATTTTATATTTTTAATAATTCTCTTCTGTGGGTTTTTTTTTTTTGGTTGTTTTGTTGTTGTTTTGAGGAAATGGAATTATATATCACTTCGTGCTGTTGCTGGGCCCTGGCTGTGGGAAAGGGAGATTTTGTTCTCAGTCATGTACTGCATATATTTGGCAGAAGAGGCTAAAATTGCACCAGCTTAAACTCCCTCATTCTTACAAATCATCACTGCATAAAGTAAGTCTGAAAAGTTTGGCCTTGGGAATTTGCAAGAAGGTGTATTTTGGAAAGAAATTAGTGAGCAAACCTGTTATTGGCCTTATTGAGGAGCTTTCCTATTGAGTATAACTTTTGGGTGCTGATACAGGGCAGGTGACTGGTATGACTGTCTTTGGTGGAGGTTGTTGATTTCTGTCCTTATCTAGTGTTTTGTCTAATGATTTCTCTTAGTCTGTGTAGGTTACTTTGCTATAAGTCTAATGTGAAGGTTACAGTAAAGTGCAGCAAATAATGGAAAGATTTATTCTCTCCATTTCTCACATTTAAATTTAAGCTATCTGGGCTCTGCCGTTTGACTCCAGCTCAGATTTGGGCAGGTGCCAGCAGCTACAGATGACTGAGAAATTGATTGGCTTCTGAGAAAGTCAGAATTGCTGGAGATCTTCTTGTGTTCTGTTTTTTCAAGAATATTGGAAGTTCTTGAAAAATGCTGCTCCTGAATTTTGCAGAAATCAATCCATAGCTCCTGGCGCTTGCACGAACTCAAATGGCAGAGATTTTATGTCCAATTCTCTACCCCTGTTAATGTCCACAGTGGTTTTACACACACACTGATGTGAAAAACACACATTCCACCCTTTTTCTAACCTGCTCCTATTACACCTGTAGCCAGGGAAGGATTATTTTTTTATCAGTTGGAAAAAAGTCAGGCTTTGTGAACTGTTCCAGCAGTTTCTAACATCTTGACTGTATTACTCGTCTCTAAATATATGCTGATTCTAAATATACAGATTTTATGCTCGTGTAGCTGCATGACTTTAATGGAGTCACTTATGATTTATTCTGCTGTGTGACCAGCAGCAGGTTTATGTCTGCTAACACTTGTTAGCTGTTCTGCCTCTTGTATCTCGTTCCTTATCAGAGGCTCTGGAAAGGAAATCCTGATTTCACTCTCACGGCTATATTTGCTGTAAGAATGGGAATGGAAACTTTCTATAAATGTTTTCTCTGCTGTGTTATACATTCGGTTTCTGGACGATGGTGGAGAGGGTGCCGGGAGCTTTGGTTTTAGTGACTCTGTCCCTGATGGAGCTGTCTTTTTTCCTTGCTCCTTTCTGGGTTTTTTGCTGATCTAGCCCTGCTTTGGGGAGTGTACAGCTCCATTAGCCACCTTCTGGCAGTCTTTTTCTGCTGAGCTTGTGTCTCAGATTTACTGCAGAGCTGAGCCTGACCCATCCCTTACTCCAAATACAAGAGCAAAGCCCATTGATTGAGTAGAGGAGGAAAGGTCATGCCGTGTTACAGCATCCAGCTAGTCACACACTTTCCCTTTCTTTTTTTTGGACCTGAAATTCAAAGCTAAAAATCCAGCCCAAAATCCAGTTGGTGTTTAATCCCAGGGCTGGAGTGTCACAGACATCAAATACCCTCGACAGTGACTTCCTTTGAGCACCCCTGGTAGTGCTCTCCTCGTTTTGCTGTGCAGTGTATTTGCTGCCATTCTTCTGTAGAACAGGCCTGATCTTACAGATGTTGCTGTACAACAGCGATGGTATTTTGGCTACTGATAAAGATGAGTAAATGCATTTGCATAACCCTGTAGTGGGGTCTGGCAGAGAGCCAAGTGTCTACTGTAAAACAGGGAAAAAAGTACCTTGTTTGTGCTTCTGCATTTTCCTGGCCGAGGTTTCCCGTTTCTACTGACACTGCTAAGTACCGGTGTAAATTAAATGTCTGGAAAACTGAGCAAGAGACAGGGATATCCCAGGATATGCTTTAAGGGTGGGCTCTGGGCTGCTGGTCTGCCGGGGCTCTGCCATCACCCTGCCTTCCACCACTGCCCAGTTCTCACAGCAAAGTGGCAGGTAACAGGAATGGTCAGCAAACCACCCCCAGCTGGCCAAGGGCCTCAAAAGGAGAGGGACCATCTGCTCATCTTGCCTCCTGATTTATAATGCAGTGGCAAAGATGCCCAGTTTATTATCTAGGTTGTTTAATTTACTGGTATCTAATTTCAGGGCTGTAGAGCAGCTGGTGAGGCCAGTGAGCAGCAACAGCAGCTGCTGTGCTCCCCGAGGGGAGAGGATACAGGGTACACTCCTTGGCATGAAAGAACAGTCTTTTACCAAAAATTGGATTTTGGTGACCTTGAGTGCAAGCTGGTTTTTAAAGGCTAAAAGATTGAATGCATTCACTTCTTATGTCATAGAGTCACAGAATGGTTTGGGTTGGAAGGGACCTTAAAGCCCATCTCATTCCAAGCCGCTGCCCTGGCCCAGGACACCTTCTACTAGACCAGGTTGCTTCAAGCCATGTCCAACCTGGTCTTGAACACTTCCAGGTATAGGGCATCCAGAGCTTCTCCAGGCATCTTGTTCCAGTGCCTCACCACCCTAACAGGGAAGAATTTCTTCCCAATATCTAATCTGAATTTACCCTCTTTCAGTTTGAAGCCATTCCCCCTTGTCTGTTCACTCCAGGTCCTTTCCCAAAGTCCCTCTCCAGCTCTCTTGAGCCCCTTAAGGCACTGGCAGGTGCTCTAAGGTCTCCTTGGAGCCTTCAGTTCTCCAGGCTGAACAACTCCAGCTCTCAGCCTTTCTCCATAGCAGAGGTGCTCCAGCCCTCTGAGCATCTTCATGGCCCTTTTCTGTACTCACCCCAACAGATCCCCGTCCTTCCTAAGTTGGATGCAGTATTCCTGGTGGAGTTTCACAGGAGCAGAGTAGAAGGGGAGAGGCCAGTTTATGGGCAGGACATTCATTTTGGCCTCTTTTTTAATGAATTTGATGGGAATGGCAGGTGGGAAAGGTGTCCTTTCCTTGTGAAAGAGGCAGCAGCAGGAAATGTGCCTGATACTTGTTTTGAGTTTTTTACTGAAGCTTAAGTTTGCCATGTAACCCTGCAAAAAGGACCCTTTGGTGCACCCTCAGAAGGAGATGAACAGTCCTTTGCGTTATAAGGAAGACTTTTTTAAAATTTAAATAATTGGTCCTGTGATGATCTGTGTGTCTGCACCAGCCTTAAAGGTGAAAGCAAAAATCCTAGCAATTTTAAATGTAAAAAACTGTAAATAGGAATTACTTGGAGAGGAGCAAAAGCACGTGGAAGATTGGACATTCTGTGTCAGGGAAACAGAGCTGGGGATGCTTTTGATGAAATATCTTTTCAGCATGGAGGTTCTACATTTGGCAGAATGGAAGGAAAAGGGGCAAAGGAGAAGGAAAGGGAGGGACAGACCTTTCTGAAAACACCTCAAGTGACAACAATTGAACAGCAGAACATCAACAGACCTTGAGACAGGTGCACTTCTGCTCAGAAATGGTTTTGGTGTATATATTCTTGAAAATAAAAGGAATAACATCAAAATAGGATGATTTTATGGATCTGATTTGAAGCTTTTAAAGGCTTATTTTTTTAAAGCTGGAAATCTTTTTCATACTATTGCACATCAAACTCAGATTTCATTTTAGTTCAGAAAAATGTTTCCATTTTGTGTTAAATCTCATATCCAGTAACAAATTCAAATATAAGGACTTCCATGCATTAAAAAAAAAAAAATCTCTGAAAAAGTTGCAAGGAACTTCTGCTGTTTTTGATTTCCTGTCTTGTTAGAGTTGTAAAATGTACTGAATAGTGAGGCAAAGGCACTTGAGTTTGTATATTTTTTTTTCTTAAAAAAAAAAAAAAAGGTTATTCAGGTTAGATAGTGAATTGCAGTTTAGTGAAATGAGTGCCCATAGCTAGACATTGAAGTCCTAAATAAATTTAACCTGATGTTCTAACCTGATGTGTGTGCTCACTAAGCATACCCAGAAGGTAAAGTCAGGATCAAACAGTCTTAGGGGTTTTTTTTTTATTATTATTATTTGGATTAGGAGTCTTTTAGGTACATATTTCTTAAACTCTTCATTTTACATTTGAGATGACAACAGTGATATAATAGAGTTGGATTTGGGTTTTCTGTTTACTTTGCCTTTGTAAGTGAAAATTCAGGTCAAACTCAGTCAGGGGACAACCCATCTGTCAAGGCGGAGGTGGAGCAGCACTTAACTCTTTTGTTTGCCTCTGTAATTTAAATTTCCATTATCCATTTCCTAGTGGATTGTGCGTAACCACTGTACTGTTGTACATTTTCAGGAAAAAAATATTTGCAGTTTCAGTGTTGACATTCTGCTGTTCTCTGGGTGAATACGAAATTCTGCAGTCCGGAGCTGGAAATGCTGTGCTGTGATACGCTGTATGATGCTTATGATTCCGAGCTGGGAGAGGAGTTTTATGTTCACATTCCTCCTGGCAGATGTAGGAATCAAGCCTCAGTGCTCAGGCTTCAAAACAAATCCCAGAGCTGTAGGAGAGGAAGGAGATTTTATTTTCTAGTGTTCTTTTCATAAGTTTTGCCTGTCATTTCCTTTGCTTTTATTGAAAGCGTGTGAAACAAAGGAGTGGTGATGGCTTTTTCATTTCCATAAGTAACATTTTGGTGGTCAGGCGTTGGAATAGGCTGCCCAGGGAAGTGGTTGAATCATCCCTGGAAGGGATTGTTCAAAACCCATGTGGGTGTGACACTTGGGGCCATGGTTTAGTGCTGGACCTGGCAGTGGTGGGTTAATGGTTGGACTCAATGATCTTAGAGGTCATTTCCAACCTTAATAACTCTCTGATTCTATGATTGCTGAAGTAGTGTCCAATAATGGCTGTGGTTTTCTCTGTTCTCAAACTGTGATGGGATCCAGCTGCCTCTGTACTCCCAAGATTTCAGAAACTACCTGGGCAGTGCAAATGTAAGGAAGAATTTACTTTTAATTAAAGCAGAGGATCTGATGCATTAAGTTTTGGAGACACCAAACCTTAGACATCTTTACTGATGTTTTTTTTGATTATAGGATGCCCAGCTCCCTTTCCTTTTGTCAGTTGTATGGCAGGCAAGTATTCCCCATCTTCACCACCCTGGTGCAGAAGGGGCTGATGTTTCTTCTGCCAAAAAAACCTCTGCTGCACAGATTGAGTATATGGTACTGCCTGTACCCAGAATACTCCTGGCAGCTCTAGAGGTCCCTAAAATACATAAGGAATCCTCGAAAGTATGCCTGTTAGCATTGACTGCTGATTTCTAAGGGAAAGAAGTTATTTGATGCAGTTAGAAACATGTCAATATTGTGCCCATTATGAGACCTTAATATTATTAGCCAAGTGCAAAGAGCAGGTGGTGTGTATTCCAGCAGCCTGGAGGGCTGGGTTCTTGATTACAGAATAGGAGATGATGATAAAAAAAGAGGAAAAATGAAAATGGGTTGTTATCAGCGTGGCTTAGCTCACTCCAGGATTCCCCAGTCAGGCAAGGCATCTCCCAGGAGTCTTCCTGAGGTGCTGGGAGAGAGCCTGGCTGCAGAGTGGGTACCCTGCCCTCCTGGTGCTGCCTTTGTACCAGCAGCATGGCCATGGTGACGGCTTCTCAGTGTGTCAAATCATTTTGGAGATGATCCTTTCAGTGTAAAAGGTTTAACAGTAACCACCTGCCTTATCCTGTAATGTAAGGAATTGCATTGGTATGGTTGGGAAAGGGAACCAGGGCTAATTTCTGTGCTGTGCCCAACCTGATTTACTGATGCATAGCTCCTGGATGGTCTGGCTTTTTTTTCCAGCTGATAAACATGTTCCCACTCGTTTCCTTGCAGTGGATGTGACGGCTCTGTGACTGTAGGGCATGGAGCACAAAGGCGCTGAGCTGCTGGGAAATGTGCTATTTTCTGGTGAGCTACTTTTTGTCCAGAGCAGAAAGGTGGTGTGGTTCAGCTTGGGGCTGCACAATTACTGTGTCTCCTGGGTGCGTGTGACTGGAGATGCAGGAAAGGAGCAGAGCTGCTCCATGGGAACAGCCTGGAGGGATGTGGAGCTGCGCAGCCGGAGTGGTTGGTACCCAGAGCTGCTTTCCCTCCCCCTGCTCTGCTCTTCTGTGTGTAGCTCCAGGACTGTGCGAGTGTAAAAGAGGCATGAGCAGGTTTCCCTTGGTCGAGTGTTTTGTGGTTTTTTAATAAGTGGTTTATTCCCCTTCAGTACACAAGAGGCTAAGAGGGCACTCTGCCACTTGAGGCTCCGTGCTGCTGCTGACTAATGGATCCATCCTGCACCGCAGACACCTCGGCACAGGGAAACAATTCCTGTAGAGTTACAGTGTCAATCCGAGTGTGTAACACAGAAAAAAGCAGCAGTAGTGTAAGTACCCTATTATATCACAGTTCCCAGATCCACTCCCGAGTAGAAGATGTAACCTGAGACATTAATACGTGGAAAATTAATTTGAAAACAGGACTCTGGTAGTGTCTCCTGTCCCCAGGACCTCCTTCCTCTCTCTGCTGGTTTGGATACAGCCACAGCAGCAAAAATACGTGTCTGGTTTGCAGCCTCAGATCAGTGAGTGTCTCACATGTCTGGGCTTTATCTGTATTAGATCGTCCTAAATACATCTGCGACATGAAAGGCTGTGTCTGAATTTCATGCAAAAGAGTGCTTTTACATTTGTCTTTGTGTTGCCTGGTGTCACAATTAATTTGACTTGGATGCTCTGAATGAGTAGGTACAAGTTAATTAATTTTCTTTCTGTTAGGCAGTTGCTTGTAATTCTCCCTCGAAAGCCTTCTTGAGCAGGATGGAAATTGCCAGCTCCCTGTCTTATTCACCTGCAGGTCAACAAAGTTGCCATCTTATTTTGTAGCAAGAGCAGTGGAGAGATTTTCAGGGACAGAAATTGCTATTCAGCCTTTGGCAAAGGCTTTTGCCAGTGCAGGGGTGATTTCTCTACAGGGGTGGCTTTTGCAGCCAGAGTGTCAGCGTAGGTTTGAATCCATCGGGGGAGGTGTTGGAGGTATTGTCTGGCTAAGAATTGGGACAGGCAACGCACACTTCAAAGAAGATCCCAAAACCAGATTTTTAAAGGCTTCATTTTGTTCAGTGTTTCAGTAAAGATCAAGCAAGACTTTAATCTCTTTTGCAGAGGTGCAACCCCAGAAATGGATTTGGATTTTTGCACTGGTATCTGAAGGGGGAGTTTTGATCACACTTTAAAATATGAGATCAGTTACCCTCTGTGATGTGTTCTTAGATGAGTTCTCTGGTACCATCAGTTAGGGCAGTGTTTTGTCTGTGCTATTGTCTTATCTACTCAAAATCAGGAATTATTCTTTCTTGTTAGTGTTTTGTGGCATGGGTGGCTCACCTGTTGAAAAAAAAATTAAAAGGGAAAGAAAGTGACCATTCACGTGACTGCACCTAACCTGATGTTCCAAAAAAAAGACTCAAAATCCCTGAGTTAGTAAGTACATTTATAATGATTATTACTTTTCAGTCCTTGGTTCTGTTTTGTTCCAGAGAGAGCTTTGCAATCAGTTGCATTTGACTTGTAATAGGGGAGCGAGACATGTTTTTAAATTGTAAGCAAGAATATTTTTATTTTGAGGGGTCTACAAACATCACAGGCTGTTTGTACTTTACATACTTGTTTAAATAAACCTTGGTGCATTCATGCTCAGAGCACCTGTGAGATGAATGACTTTTATTCTGGGTGAAGAAATTAAGACAAGAAGTTGTTAGGTTTTTTTCCTTTTTTTACATTGGAGTACAAATATAAGCCTCTAAATGCCGTATTTTGCAGGTGTTTGAGGGTCTAGTCAAACTCGATGTGTATCAGTGGGAATATTCCTATTGACCTTTGTGAAAAGGGGACCAATTTGTAGGCTGGAGAAGCGAGTGAATGTCCTTTATCTTCTCTGCTCCTGCCGGTGAGGCTGCCTGGCAATCCTGAAATGATTGCCCCAGTCTATTTTCTTTGGAAGGGGTTGAGTTGGTCAAACTGTGCTGTAAGTAGTAACAAGGGAGGTAATGGCTGGTTCCCTGGCAGCAGCTCTGGATTTCACACCTCTTTAAGTGTACCTGTATTTGCTCCTTACAGTTGGCAAAAGCTTGACCACAAGCAACTGGAGGCTGGAGAAGACAAATTTAGAGTTCACACTGACTTCATCATGTGTGGTCTTAATGTCAGAGGCCAGTTTGCATGATCTGTATAACACTATGCAGAAGGCAGAAAATCTTGTTTTCTCCTGGTGATTTGTTTTTTTCTGGATTTTGTCTCTGTCTGCCCCATCCTGTCCTTCATGATGCTTCAGTGGTATCCCTGCTCTAACATCCCTCGTCCTCCTTCGGTACATCCTTGTGTGCTCTGCTACCTCAGCTATCCAAGGTTTTTGAGACAAGAAAGGCTTTTCTCCCATTTTGGGGGAGGAGAGGTGACCCTCTAGAGTCATAGAATGGTTTGGGTTGGATGGGATCCTAAAGATCATCTTGTTCCAATCCCTCTGCCATGGGCAGGGAATTCTTCCACTAGACCATCCAAAGCTCAAAGCCCCATCCAAACTGACCTTGAACACTTCCAGGGAAGGGGCAGCCAGGGTGAGGTCCCCCCCCAGCAGAAACAGAGGAGCAAGGAAGGATGATGTCCTCAGTCTGCAGGGTTGTCTTCTCCTGAAAGTATTTGCTGCATTTGCCATAATTTTCCATATTGTGAAAATTTATTGTAATCTTGGAACCCTTAAAGATGTTGTTTTGAAACTTTGTATCTTGATACCAAACCTCAGCAGTTGGCAGCTCTTAGCATTTGGTTTCCTGTTATGTTGGGCCTTGTGTGGTGTCCCGGTGTGCTGCAGGATGAATGAGATCATGTCCTGATGTCAGCAGGAGTAATTGAGTCCCAAAGCATAGCCCCAGTTGTAGCACTCCTGGGTCTGTGGTGGTTTGTCAGGTTTGAAAACCCTCTAACCTTGTTTGACAGCATGTGTTTGATAAGAGCCTCACAGAACTGACATCGTTCTTATTAGTGTGGGACTAATTATTTTTTAAAAGAGCAGAGTTTCTCAGCAGGACGTGCTGACTCCTGGTTGGCTGGCTGGATACTGAACATCTCGTCCTGTCTATGGGGTGTGGGAATAGTTACCAGTGGCATTATTTCTCTTGAGTTTGGATTTTGTTTTCCATTCTGGATAAACTGTGAAATTCTGACTACACAGGAACAAATGTAATGCCTTTCTCATCTGTTTAACTCAAAATAAATGAGATATATTATTTACAAACTACTTGTCCTGAAAGATTGCACCCAGAGCTTGCTGCGCACTGCACTGGAGCTCCTCTGACTTTCATTGTATTCCTGTTGGTGCAGGTCTTCTGATTTGCCCAAAATGACCATGGATTTCTTCTTCGGGGCTTTGGCTTGAAAAAGAAGAAAGGCATTTTTTAAGCAAGACCTTCTCAGCTGTTGTTACTGTGTTCTTGTCGCAGCCTCTGCCTGCAAGATCCCGTCCCTGTGACCGCCAGGTCCTGTGTCATCCCTAAAGACTGTGAGACATCCGAGTGGTCCCCGTGGAGCTCCTGCTCCCGGACCTGCAGCTGGGGAGATCCCAGCCCAGGATTCCGGAGCCGGCGCCGCGGCGTGCGGAGCGTGGCCGTGGGCGCTGGGAAGCCCTGCCCGGAGCTGGAAGAGAGGGAAGCCTGCAGCGTGGGAGGGAAGGAGCTGCTGCAGCCCTGCCCCAGGTATGGTGAGAGCTTTTGGCCCAGTTTCTGTAAGTAAAGAAGCCCCTGTTTGGTGACTTGCCTTGTGCAAAGCAGATCCTCGTTGCTCGGTTTGTGCACGGAGAGGGTTGTGCGTTTTGCTTCTGAGAGATCATTGATTTGATCATTGTTAACTGTGATTAGTGGTATTATTTATTGTGGGTAATGTTCTTGTAATTGTTGCTATTGTCGTTATTGCTATTACAATAATTACAGTTATATATAGAAATGAATTTAAATTACACCCACTACAGTTTATATTTTCATATTTTATAAACTAGGCGCAGACACTCTTGTTCTCTGAAGGGGCTTTGGTACTGATTGCTGTTTCAGAGAATTTCCTCAGCTGCACAGAGATTGGGCAGGTCTCTATGGCTGTGCTCTTAATGGCTTTGAAATTGTAAATTTTATGTAAGATTTAATGATTCCTCTTCATCTCCCCTTAAAAAAATCCCAGTCCTGCTTGAGGAAAATGGGAACTGATCAGAGGTAATAGCTTGGACTTTACTCAGCTTCCCTTTGGGTACTTCTTGAAATGGGAAACTTTGCAGTCCCTGAGAGCTAGTTTGGTTTGTGGCAATCTTTGTTCTGGCAGAAGGAGAGGATCTCCCCTTTCTGGTCTGCAAAGCCCACACCACTGTGCTTGGCCAGGCTGGTATGGGAGGTTGATAGTGTGCTTTGCAAAGAAAATAAAACATTGCTTGATTTTTTTTTTGTGTGTGACGTGTTTTCAGATTGATTGCAAAATGCTTTGGGATTGATAGAATATTTTATGCATTCAGACAAATCTCCCTCTCTGTGCATGAGTGTGTTTAATAGGAGCTCTGTTCAGTGCCCAAGTCGTGGGTTTCTGGGGCTTTGCCAGACACTGCCAAAACCTTCAATAAAGCCTTTGCAAGATATATTTCTTAGGAAGGCATCACCTGTAAAAGTGTCTCAGTATCATTGTGCTCATTCAAAATCAAATGCTGATCATTTTTATGCACCCTGCCAGCAGAAGAGAGGAAGTATGGAAAAAAAAATATTCTGTTGCTTGATTACATCCTCCGAAAAAGGCTCTCAGAGAGTGATTTTTGCTCCTGCCCCAGCTCACATCTATTTCAAAGACAATAGATTAGCACATTGTCTTGCTGATTTTGTGCAGGAGGGTGGGTGCAGTGACACCTGATTGGGGCAGACTGGCTGGGACTTAATCAGGGAGTGAACAGACGTGGGGCTGTGCCCACTTTCTCACCTCTACTTTTTGACATTGCACTTTACTGAAGGGCAAACGGTTGTGGAGCCCAAAAGGTGAGAACCTGCGTAACACTGATAAATTTTTGGAGGTTGCTCTCTTTCTGTAGAAGCAAACCTGTTGTTCTGTCAGTGTGTTGCTGCCGTGCCCAGGTTTTCGTGACTCTGTGAACTCTGGAACCTTCCCCATCCTTCCATGCCTCCATACCTCGAGGCAGCACCTCCAGCGCAGTATCTGCGGGAGCAGAAATAACCTGCCTGATGTGCCAGCTCAGAAAAATAACATTAAACTTGCAGGTTAATAGAGCCACTTAGCTAAAAATATTTAAAAACACAACTCTGGTATTTAGTTAATTGGTATTTCTAGGGATGTAATATCTCAGAATGCAGGTGGTAGGCTATGACCTTCTCATACTGTGCAGTGTTGAGGAGAATTTTGCAGTAGTGCCTGGTTAGTAGACTTTGATTTTTCCTTTCAGTATATACAGAAACAAGCAAGAATGAAAATCTGTAATACTACAGTACATGCTGTGGGGACCAGAATTTTGTATTAATGAACAGAAACCCAACATTTAGATGTTATTTAGGTGTCAGCAGCTGGTCAAGGATACTGTTGGTCCATATTACAGTTTACAGCCTGGTGATCTGGTGTTGCTCTTTGGGAACTGGTGACCGAGCTACTGGAAATAGCACAGATTGGAAAGCAGTGGCTTTCAGCCATAGAGGGATGAAGTGTTAATCCCTGTGAAATAATATAAGAAGCCTTTGATGCTCCTATTCTCCTTATTTGAGCATTTTCTCTTTGCAGTGTAATACCTAGAAGGATTATGCTTTTTTCCCCCGTTAAATATATGCCGCTTCATTTGTGGCTTTGCTGGGGCTTACCAAACAGTTATCTTTCCTTTCTTCCCCATACAAGAAGATGAAGAATTTAAGGAGATTCTGTAGCAGAAATAAAAGGTGCTTTCCTTCATTTGTCTGGTTTCAACACAAGCCATTCCTTATTTCTTTCTTACATTGGACTAATCAGATTAGTCTTAAAATTTCTTAAGGTGAGACTTGTATTTACTTTTCCAGTTCAGGGAAATACACTCTAGGCTAATTTCTGGTTTGTTTTGAGACAAGTAGCCTTTCCTTTAGCTTTATTCTTTGGGCAAGAATTTTCAAATGCCTGTGCTGCAGGCACAGTAAAGAAAATGGGTAATGACATAGACCAGAAACAGGACAAGTCTCTGAGCAGGAGAAGGAAGGGGATTAGGAATAAATTCCTATTTTATTAGGGAGAATATCAGGAGGAAATTCTTACCTGTGAGGGTGGGGAGGCCCTGGTACAGGTTGCCCAGAGAAGCTGTGGCTGCCCCATCCCTGGAGGTGTTTAAGGCCAGGTTGGATGGTGCTTTTAGCAGCCTGGTGTAGTGGAAGATGTCCCTGCCATGGCAGAGGGGTTGGAACAGGGTGATCCATAAGATCCCTTCCAACCCAACCCACTCGATGATCCCACGATTCTCTAGAGGCTGTTTTTTAATGCAGGGGCAGAGAGCACCCCATGAGTGAATGAATGAAGGTATATTTTGTGGGCTACAGATAAAGAGGTAGCACTTGCAGAGTTGTACTCATCAGAAAGAGATGGGTGAAATGATATTCCAGCTCCTAAAAGGATCCAGAGAGGGAAAAAAATACCTTAAGCGTCAGAACTGCTCTGTTAAATACTACCTTTATGTCCATGGCAAGGCTTCAAGTTAAAGGTCCCATCACAGGGTAGGTGGCAAAGCTGTAAATTTGCTGTTAGATGGGAAGGGCTTTTAATTTTATGAGTGAAGTGTACAAAGGGTACTGTAATCAATAGTTTAAATGCAAGAAAATAAAACACGTTAACTGCATGTAGGACTCCAGAGCTTAGTGCTTTGTTTTACTTCTGGTTATTTGCTCTGAAAGGATTAAGTGCTTAAAAAGCTTAAACACATAGGAGGTGATTCTATTTTCTTTTATTGTGGTATAAATTTGGGATACTTCAATTAAAGTGAATGGGTATATACAGGTATAAAACTTGAGTAAACAGTAAGAGCATAAGTCCCATAGACTAAAGACACCGGGAGGTTACTATAAATTGTAAAGATATTGAGCACTTGTTTGTTGCATAACTGTCACTGAGTCATGAGTTTTAGAACAATGTTTTATATCTTTTTTTATCCTTGATGTGTAGCTTTCATGTTCGCTGGGAATAGATAGATTTTCCAGAATTATGATTATGTCTTTATATCATTCATTTTGCCTGTGGTTGCTATGTTACAAGGCAGGGATTTAGGAAAAAAAAAAACCCTCTCTCCGCTTTGTTGGAAATTCAAAGCTTTTCAAAAGTTAAATGATGGAAAATGGGAAAGTTTTAAGACCCGATTTTTTAAAAAAAAGGACTTGAGGTTATTGCTGAGATAGAGGTGTGATAGTATCACTTTGTAAATGACACTCATTATGCCCAAATTAAAGATAAGACGTGGGTGTGAAGTAGGAAAGACTGGAGTGGCAATGCAGTGAATAGTGCTGCTAGTCTCTGGGGTTACGCTTTGGGAGTGGTAGCAACACTGCTCTTCACCCCTTTGACCATCACTGGTCTTGGGCAGGCAGCAGTGACCTCCTGCTTTGTTGCCTCCCCTTGGATCAGGAATTATCCCTGGTGGAACTTTGGTTATCCATCTGCATGCTGGATGATTTCTGCAGCTGCAGTTGAGTGTCACGGTGCAAGAGCACACTTATGCCGTGATTGGAACAGAAACCTGCAGGACCTCTCCTCTCTTCTGCTTCCTCCACTGACTTTAGCAGGGAAATTCTGAGCTCTGCTTATGATGTGAAAAACTGTTCAGCTCTACTGGCCAATTTCCCTCCTGGAAAGCACAAACTTCATTGTTCCTAAACCAGCATTTTCTGTGTGCCAGTTTTCTTAAGCACAGTGATACAGCTGTCTGTGGATTCCCCATCTGGGATGTTACCTTGCTAGTCCTCTAACCATCATCAGCGGGGTCTGTCTGTCTTTGAAACACCTGTACTTCTTCTACCTCACTATTGTCAAAAACTGGAACAAGCCTATGGGGAAGCCAAAGGGAAGGGATGAGATATTTTAGCTATAGTAAGAGGTCTGTAGATAAATGGGTCACAGCTAGGACTGCAACTATACCGAGTTTGCATCAGTCTCACAAGAGATTGGTAGGAGTTAAAATGTGATGTTAAATCCATTGACATCTGAAATTGTTGTCAGTGACGGGTTTTGGGGTAAAGATCACAAGAGCACACTGGAGCTGACCAGCTTTGGCCCCAGTGTGTAATGTTCCTCCCACTTCCTGAGTTTCCATAACCTTCACCCTCTGGGGATGGAGTGTTTGGATGGATTGGCCCCTGAGTTTAACATGGGTACAGCACGTTTTTGTTATGTTTTGTTGGTGGCTTTGGTCATCTGCAGTCAGTTGGAGGAATTACAGTCGTGTGATAAACTCACTGTGGATATTGCTAATAATTTGCAAGAGTTTGCCGAAGTGACAAAACTCTCCAAGTATTTTCCAACCAGTAATCATTTTTTTTTTTTTTTTTGCTACTAATAAGCTATAAATAAACCTCTGTTTAAATATAAATGGAGATTATGCAGCCAGTTTCTCTTTTTAAATTATGTTAATTCTCATTGTCTTTAGTGTAGTCCACAGGTGGGCAAATTAATACCAAGTATTGGGCACACTCCTTAAAACCCTGCAGAGAGTCTGCCCCACAGCTGCCCCCAAGGTCCCCCTGTCCATCAGGAATGGTCTGACATGGGGTTTTCTACTCAGTGGGACAGCAATCCCGTGGGTGCATTTCTGGGAGTAGTGGGCTTCTTAATGGCAGTGAAAATGTTTGTAAAAAAATGGTAATGCTTGGAAATCAGGATTTGGTACCGGAAAATTCCATGCAGCTGAGGGCATGTCCAGCTGGGAAAAAGCAGGTTGGGCTGATGGGGCTGAGGCTTGGAGCTGGTGACAGCAGCACAGGCACCAGCCGGGCTCTGGGAGCTGTTCCTCACAGGTTGCTCAGCAGTGGAACACACTGTCCACTTGCTCTGGGAGAATATCTAAAGGGATTATTATTTTTTTTTTTTAAGATTCAGGAGCTGATGAAGTTTAATTATCTCAGAGCTCAGATTTGGTTATTTTGCATAATTTTAATCACCGATGGCCTAATTTTCAGAGGTGTTAACTCCCGCGGCTCACGCTGAATTGGAGAAGCAGATGCTCACACCTCTGGAAATGAGTCTTTGGGGTCCAGAGTTCACAGCTGACTCCCTAAAGCCAGATATTAACAATGAGTTTTTCTTTAGTCAGGGTTTTTTGTGTTTGTTCCCCACCCCCCCCAATAAATACTTCCTTAAAAGAACTGTTTCCATGCTTGTGGAAATATGTGCATATTCTCTATTTAAGGTTTTAGTTTTGAAAGTGTGGACCTGAAAAGCACAATACCCTAAAGTGCTGTGGAGGAGGAATCCTCTTCACCCAGTGTCTGATGAAGAGCACCTTTCATTGCCTACATAGTAAGGGGAAGGTTGCATTAACACTGCAGGCCCAAGGAATGGGATTAGGAACTGCTAGAAGAAAAAATTCATGGCTATGATTTGTATGTTATTGGAGTTGAAGTATTTGATACTTGTCATGTGAAAAGTGTGTTCTTCATTGTTTTCTCTGCTGGTAATAAACCCTGTGAGGGTATCCAGATTTTCACCTGGTGCTATGTGTTCAGAGATCATGACAGCTCATCCAAACAGTAACTGTAAATGAAAAGTAATTGGCAGTATTCACAAATGTTTTCCTTGAGTATGTTACAAAATTCAGAAATGCTTTGTGGCTAGAAATCATTTTATATCCATACTTACAATGTAAGAAGTTGAAGAGAACATTGATTTGTGCTCATACATGTATTTATTTTTCATATAATTTTGTGATGCGTGTTTCCTTGCCATAGCTGTAGTCAGGAACATGTACTTGTCATGGAGAATACAGGGAATTAAGATGTGAAGGCTGTTTCTGCAGAGACACCCCATTGTGTTTGAGTTTCCAGAGATCAGTCAGCAGTCAACAAACACACATAATTTTAACAACTGTGGATCTGCTGTAAGAAGAGAGAGCATTTGTCTGGAGGATAAAATGCGGAAATTATTTTACATAGTTTACATTACACAAACCCCAAAGATTGTATGGAAGAAAGGAAACTATGAAATTCGGAGGAGTGGAGGAATAAAGCAGCAGAAGTGTGAACAGATTGTTGTAAAAACAATATTGCCTAAGATTTGCATTCAGGAAGCTCTGAAAGACTTCGAGCTCCTATTTACTCCCCTCATACTGTGACCTGTGAGTCAAAACGAATTATGCCTGTGAAAACTATTGTCTTAGAAATATGCTCTGCATTTTCAGACATGATGGGGATATAACTCTCGCTTTTCATGGATACACAACGCTGTTTTCCCTATGGTTTTTAATAAGTTCTTCCTGGCATTTAAGCCGGTACGACTGTTGTCTGCACAGCATTCACCTGTCTGTGCCCCAAAACGTTATCCTTTCTTGAGAACCATTAATGCTCTTTAGTTGTGAATGGAATGCAGAGTGAAAGTATTTTTTATCTAGAGCTTGCTGGGTATCACAGCTTCTGGGAACTGGAATTAAATGAGTTACTTTGGCCAAACCCTTGAAGGAATTGTCCCCTGTAGAAAATCCACCTGTGCGTGGAGCTCCATTGACATGTGCAGGATTTCAGCTATTAAGTGCATTTCAGAGGGAGGTGTTCAGCTCTTGGCAGGGAGGGGTGGTGTAGTGGTTGGAGCCACATGTTTGAAAATTCGTTTTCACACTTAATCAAACCTCTTAATCTTCACTCCTTTTTTTGCACCCCGCTCAAAGGTGTTGTCAGGATGATTTAGTGTTTCAGAACGCTTCGGAGATCGGTGCTCCGGGAAAAGTTTTACGCAAGCTCTCCAGACAAATAGCAAATACTTAACCCATGTAAATTTAACACTCAAAATATTTCAAAATGCTCCTTGTTTTGGATAGGGAGGTGCTGCTATAAAGATTAAAGCAATTGTATTTTATCATCCAATAAAGTATCTCTCCCTTACCCATAGTTTTTTAAAAACTCATTTTACCTGTTCTGTTTTATTTCCAAAGGTTTGCCTGGAGAACTTCTGAATGGAAAGCTTGCCAGGTGTCTCTCCTCCTTGGCCAGCAGGACTCTCACCACCACAGGCACGCAGGGCTTTGTGGAGGTGGCCTGCAAACCCGGGTGGTCTACTGTGTCCAGATCACCACGGAGCTCGGGATGCACCGGCTGAAGGAAGGTACGTGAGTGGGGCCACTCCCAAGTGCTGGCCTAAGGAGATCTGAGTAAGGAAATGGGAAGAAAATAAGGAGATAACATCCAGTCATTGGTAGCCTTTGACTAGCTGATGCCCTCCAGGTATCCATGCTCTCACAGGGAGGTGTTACTTGGCATCAGAGGGAGGAAGTGTGGTGTGGAAGTGCCAGGAGCCACACCCTTGAATTGCTGCCACTTCTGTTGTTCACTTGTGCTGGGAGGGTTGCAAAGGATGAAGGAACTAAATTTTGCTTGGAGTTGACTTTTCTTCCTCTCTCATATATCAGGTAGCCCAGCCCCTCAGTAGCTGAATGCATTTATCTGTAGTGTAGTCCTGGTTTAGGGTATAAAAAAAGATGTCACACTCCATTCAGGATATGGCTTTAGCCTCTGCTTCAGACTGATACACAATCTTTCTTGTGATTTGAAGGGGAAAGCAAAAGTAATATTGTCACAACTTCTGAGCAGACAGAAGGTTTTTGGACTCAGGAAGTGAGTTATATTTCTTTTAGAAGAATAATAAGTAGTTACAGATTCACAATGAATAATTCATCAATAGGCTGTTTTATTTACTCGATGTAGTGCTCTTGCAGAATGTGTTTTTGAGCAGAGATGTAAGATAATAACAACACAATAGGATATCTTAGATTTATTTACTTACAGAGGCAAAGCAAATGTTTCCTGGATGCCCAGTGTGTGTCCCAGCATCCCACACAGACTCTGAGATTATTCATAGTGTCTGCTTTACTTCTCCCAAACATCTGGCACTACTTTGCTCTCCCAACACAACACCCCTCTGTTCTGCACAAGTGTGTGGTGCACAGGGCTTTGAAAGCTAGAAAAGTGCTGTTGATGAGAGGTGTGGGACATTTATTAACTGTCTTCATCCTTCTAACCACTTCTGTGGTCCGTGTGGCCACTTTGTGTTGGGCTGACTTCCTTCACACTTTGTCAGTGTTGTGAATTACTCCAGAGGATTAGAGGAGTGCACCTGAATTCCTTACACCAACACATTTTGTGACAGAAATGAGTGCCCTATGTCCACTGTGTGATCACCTGCAGGTTTTCCCCTTGTTCAAAGTTCAGTTCAGCTTAAAAGTTGCAAGCCCTCTCGTCAACAAAAAAAGCCCCAGACTCAGTGGGATTCCTCTTCCTTGTATTTACAGTTATAACTTTTTACAGTTATAACTTTTTTTAATTTCATATAGGCAACTGAAAAAAAATTGAATCTGCAGAGCAATTGTACAAGGTATAAATTATTACTGTAGTTTCAAAGCAGTAGTGGAGATGTACAGGAGTCCTTGGCAAGTGAGAATCCCATCTACTGGCAGCACAGTCACATGCAAACAGAAGGAAGGAAAACCTTCCCTATTATCCCTCCCCAGCCAGTAATACTCAGTGTGTCTCATTTACTAGCTGATCGATTTTAGTTTTTTGAATAAATAAGGAATGACATATTTTTGGGCTTCTTTCTTCTGGCAGTCTGAACTGACAGAACACTTTTATTCGTCACTAGGGCATCTTGTATTTTATTGTACCAATTTTTCAGTGATGAGGAGAAGATAAGGACGTTAATCCTCTACGTATAAGCAAATATAGAGTCTAATTGCTACCATCAAAAGTACGGTAATTTTTCTTTCTTCACCTCTTGAGTGTCCTTAGAGGGATCATTGAGGAATCAAACAAGCGAGTCTAATAGGATATTACCATCCATCACAGTTGTTATTCTTCTGGTTACTTCCAATGAGAATTTGGACCTAGGCCCAATGACATATGTGAAAGAAGATTTTGTCCTGTGGTCTCTCCAGCAGCATTCTTGGATAAAACATGTAGAATCCTAGTTGGAGACAGGTACCATCTGTGATGTATTTATACATACTGCTCAAAGCTCTTTTATCCCCCAAGGATATCTCTCCCGTTTTTCGTTTGCTTATTCCTCCCATCTATTTCTTCCTTTGTTAAAATGTGTGTGTTTGGAAAGCGAGCACCTGTTTTCTTGAGTCCCTCTATATCGGTTATTCAGAAGGTTAAGTCTACAGGATTTTGATTATAAAATTCCAACTTGAAGATGCTGGAAATGGAAAACTCTCACTCGGGTATTACTTTGAGAAATGCCTTGATAAGATTTCACATCTTTCTCCCCCAAGAGGTGACCTAACTAAGAAATCCCTGTCTTGATCCAAGTGAAGTTATACATTTTTTAGGCCTGAAGGAGGAAGTCCATACTTTTAACGTGGGTGAGGAGTATTTGGAGGCAGAAGATCTTCCAGTCTTTGGAGTCCTTGGTAAAAGTCTTGCATGCTGAGATTGTTCCATCTCGATGAAGCTGTTGGTAAACAGGTAAAGGGAACTCCACATCTCTACTCACTGTGAGGCTTTTATTAATTTAGACTGAACTTTAACGTGATTAGCTTTAAACAGATCCTTGTGTTTTCTTCAGTTATCTCTTTGAATTTTAGTACGTTTAAATTTATAACGCTCAATTTTCACAGAGAGGTCGTCATCTGATACTTCAGGTTTATCGTTATTCTTTTGATGTGTAGAGATGGAAGTAGCAAATCTACATGTTGGAAATGATGTTGCTTTTAAGGAGGAGACAAAATTTGCACAAAAAGTAGTGTAGAATGTGGAAATGGGGTATCTGCAGTACAGCTCCAGTCTGTCCTTTCTGCCCTTTGGCTCTGGGTACTCCCTAATCCCTGTGCCTGAACATCCTGTGTCTGGACCAAACTGTGGGAATGGTGGTGGTTACCTATCTTTGTACCTCTTCACTCATGTGGAAGCTCTTTTGAATAAAGTAGAAAGGCAGACCCTCAATTTATCTTGAAAGCAAGACACTGCTACCATGGGACTTGCATGTTTTCTTCTCTTTTGCAAGTGAGCTTACAGAAAGAGATGGGATTTTTGTGACTGTTGATTTTATAGAATTTTACCTGAAATGTGTTTCCCCACAATAAATTTTAATCGATCTGGGTGAACATCGCTATCTAGCAATGCCCGGGGTACCAACAAAAAAGACATTTGGTAAAAGTAGGGAAGAATATTATGCAATGATCAGTTCATGAAACCTCTCCTAGTTTGGCAATGCAGCTCTCCTCTCAAATCACAGTAAATGATTCCAATAATATGGGAATTAAAATTGCTCTTAGAGTCTGGGAGTGGTGTCTGTGTTTATGTTCAAACAGTTAATAAATGTATGTGGTTCCTTGGTTTAGTTTTCTTCACCAGGAATTCTTTACCTTCTCTTCTGAAGACCAGGTAGTATCCTTTTGTTTTCTAATTAAATTTTGCTTTTTGACTTTATCTAGAAACTGTAACTCTGTATCAGTGGTCTGGGAGATGGCAGCCTTTATAAAATCCACCAGAAGCATTTCCTCTCTTCTCTGAACTAGTTACCTGCTGTCCCTAGTGACTGGGATTGCTGTTCTCTCTATATTTTCTGTAGCTTTCTAACTAGGGATCTGTCTGCCCTGTCATTCTTTCATAAAATTTGTGCCTTATATATCTTGACATTTTTTCTTTCTTACTTCTTTGAATGAGGTCCAATCTACCTCTCACTTTCAGAATTTTCTTATAATGTTTTTTGCAGCCTGTCTGCTTAAGTTTTAATTATAGGACTGAAAAGACTTTTGTGAAATGCTGTTCTCCCTTGAATCCTCTTTGTTGTTTACCCAGCATACCAAACTTGGCTAATAAAATGTATCTCTTATTACCATCTCACCAGCAAATCATTGTACGTTCCTATCTTTTTAATCTTTGTTATTTTCCATCTGAAAATCCACATAAAATTCTTATACCTGTACAGGGTTCCAAAGTCTTGTTTACAGTTTTTTTTTTTTGCTTAATGAGTTTCTCCATCATATTTGTCTCCTTATATTTATTTTTATTTGATCTTGAATTTCAGTAGCAGGTGTGTGAGATAGTTGTGCCTTCATTATTTTTGGATACCTTTTAGTGTTACCCTGCAAAGCTCTTTCTTACAGAAGTGTCTATTACTTTTATATCCCTCTTTCCTTCGAGGGAGATTCAGCCCTCTCCTGTTAGTAGACAAAATATCTTGACTGACTTACTCCACTGTAGTTCCCCAGCCCATACTAATTTTTGCTTTATTTTTAGGATGCAATTCCACCTGGTTCATCTTACATCAGATTTTTTTGACGAATTTGTGTGTTGCCAGCTGTAGCAGCAAAACCTCCTTTATTCTGTTTAGAGTTAAGGACTTGGAAAATACTCAAGTACCTTTTCAGGTTTGATGGTTACTTTGTGATCCATCCCCCTGTGTATTCCCTTATGTGGTTTTATCTTACAAGCCACTTTACTGACAGAATCACAAAATGCTCTGAAACTGAAACTGTTCCCCTGCACTTTCATCTGACTCCAACTTATACGACTCTCAAAATGATGATTTTGTGGCCTTTATACTTTCTTGTTTTCCTCAAAATATTAAGCTTTCTCCCTACTGCTGATAGACAAAAATATCTGTTCCTTTCTTATCTGATGAGTGAACTTGTCAGACTATTCTTGATTCCCATATGGGAGATGTTTTGGCACTGTGTTTTATTTTCCAGAAAATGGTACCTCTTTGGAGTTTGCACAGAGATTAATTTGAGAACTCCTTTCATTCATACTTTGTATTATTCACTATTTATCCTTATTCTTTTCTTTCTGCCCTTTTGTCTTTTTTAGCTCTAAAATATTCTGATTTTCCTTCTTTGCTCTGCAAACTCTGTTTCCTAATGAAGGTGCCACATTTTTTCCCCTGCAATTTCTTTGTTCTGCTCTGAATCATGATCTTCCAGTGCTTGTCTTCTGGGGGATTAGTGTTTCAGACTGGTACATGTGGCATCTGTTCAGTAAACTATGGAAGTTGTTTTGGGAAGAGAAAAATACCAGCGAAGAATCCGATTTGAACGTGCCCCTGCCCCCTTGGGTGCCAGGTGTGTTGTGAACCACCAGCTCCGACTCTTTAGAACCTGGAAGCTGGTTGTGCAGGTTGTTGTCATTTATGGCTGTTGCCATCCTGCATATTTACTGGGAAAAGGCTGTGTTGATGGAGATAAGCTGCCCGTAGGAGTTGATGCAGGTTCTGCACTGTTGGAGTGAATATGAGCCCTGTGAGGAGTACGAGCCCTGTTTTAAATGCACACCTTTTTCTTTTTTTTTTTTTTCCCTTTGTTGTTGTTTTTGTAAATTTATGCTGGTGAAGCTGCAGGAATGAGAAGATTAATTTACTCCATGGAAATTAGAATTTAAGAACTTTGATGTTTAAATCCTGTTGTCCTTGTCTGGTTTATGAAATTGAAAAGGAATAGGTTAGAATACATTAGTAATGAGAAAACTTGTCTAGGACCATGGCAGGGGAGAGAACTGATGGTCAGCAGTGGTGTGGAAAAAGCTTTGTTCTGCTGGTTTATGGTCCAGCAGCAGGAACATCCAGCCTGGGGGTAGTTGACCTGAATCCCAGAAACCACATTCTCAGGTGGAAGAACCACCCTCCCAAGGATCCCTCTCGTCCCAAACTGGTTATTTATCCCCGGGATGACCGCACTGGCTTGAAAAGATGAGAAATGCACCTCTGAAGTGTGAAATATATTCAGGGAAGTCTGCATCAGATTTATATTCTGGGATGCCGAGTTATTGATCTGTAAGCTCACCAAATGCTGAGCAGAATTTATGAGATACAACTCACATAATGGAAAAATAAATATGTAACAGCTGGCTTCTTTGGGGGAAACCCTTTGGAAGCAGGAGAGGAAATGATTTTATTCAGATTGTTACGGTGCTCGACAGTAGTGTTTAAATGCATATTTCAAAAATTTTAGTTTGAATCCATTAAGGAAAAAAACCCCACATTTTCCCTAATGTCTTTTAGAGGTATAATATTTTCACTTCTTTCATGTCTTGAAACTAATTAAACTAAAATGAAGAGAATAATATATAAAAGGACTTAGGCAGTGAAAGAAGTGAGCCTTCTAAGAGGTGCCTTATAAAGAATAGCCCTTTTTTTCTCAACAGGATATTTGTTATGACCATGAAATAGTTATCCCTTTATAAATACTTTTATTTGTATAGTTGGCTGTGGTATCCAACAAATAATATGCAGCCCAGTTAGTTCATGTGATAGATGAGGTTTTAGTTCAGGCTTTTGCCCTTGAAAGCTAAGATTTTAATTGCATCTGTATTTTTGTCATCATTTCCTGCCACTGGAACTGGATTCCTTTTATTCAAAACAGTGATGGTTTGTTCTCTGTAATTTTGTCCTGTTGTTGTTATGAGGCCAGGGAGCTGCATTGTGTTCAGACAGTAACGTGGGGTGAGATGAAAAATTGAAAAGATTTGTATGTACGGGGTGACACCACAAACTGGGGCAGAGTGGAGAGGGAATGGAGCCAACGTTGGCTGAGCTGGTCCTGGAACAGAAGACATTGGAGATAAATGAAATGAAATTTTCATGGGTTTTCTTCACTGTTTCATAGGTTTTCTTCCCTGTTTTCCTCGTGGCTTCTCTCACCCTCTCTGGTGGTCTGTCCCAGTGATTTCCAGCCTTTTCTGGGTAACAGCCAATAGGCTGAAACATCCCACAGAGCCCTTTTTCCCTTCCCATCGTTGCCTTCACTGCCATCCCAGCATCCCTGTTGCCTCCACTGTTTTTCCTGGACACTCTTAATGACTTGTCACTTCTGGTCTGCTCAGTCATGTGGCTGCTGGTGGGAAGCCCCACGTTCACTCTGAATTTTTGCCAGATCTGTGCTTTCTGTCCTTAATCTCCACAAATTCTGCTGTAGCAAAACAATACAGTATTCCAGCTGGGATCACAGTCCTGTTGTACAGCAGAGGCTGTGGAAAGGGGGATACTTTTTGTCTGTGTCACTTTAATAAAATGGTGAGGATCTTTGTTGTTCTGAAATACATTAAACCGTTGTTGCTCTTGGCAATCCACTATTAACCCTCTTTCATGCTGTGATCAGCCTTCTATTCATGCGTTGTTCCTTGTCTGTTAAATAGATTTTAATTGAAAATAGGACTTCCACTTTGTGCCTGGTGTCTTCAAAACTAATTGATTCTTCCTAAAAGCTCAAAGGAGCCCTTTCCATCAGGCATGGCGTGCATTGGGCTCCTTCCTGGAGGGATGCAGCGGGCTGGGATCGGTGCTGTTTCAGGGGTTGCTCAAATTGCACTCACCGCTTCTCCCTTGGGTAATATTTTGGGTTTGCTGTAAGTCTTTCAGGTTAGAGAAATTGCTTACAAATGTTGTGCTGGGTTTATCCCTACTGTGTTTTACACACAAAGGTGTTTTTATAGCATAGCTCATTCCTTTGTGATTTTCTCAAGTAATTTCCCTTTGTATTGATCCAAGTGTCTTTGGTTTATAAGTCCTGGCAGAGCGAGTAAGAATTTTCACAAGGATATGCCATCCCTTTCTTGTTCCTTTCTTGTACCCTGGAAATCATTAATTTGGGTTAGTCTTGCCAAAAGAAATGGTAAACATTTGGATTTATTTCCTTCGGAATTGAACATTACCTAAAATATGGCTGCATCAATATGTAAGATAATCTCTGTGTGTATTTCAGCTTTGTTAGTGATATTTAGAAATGTCTCATTTTGGTTTAACATCAAAAATACTTGGGTTTTCATTGTAGAAGAGAAATGTAGTTAAGGTCCAGGAAAAAAAAAAAGTTCTTTACCTCCTGAGGAGTTGAAAAACTGTATTTGACAGGAATCCCTGCATCCAAAATGCTGTCCTATGCATTTCTCCCTCTGTCTGGTCAGCATTGCTTTTAACTTAGTGTTGGTATGTGTGCCTGCAAGTATCTGTCCACATGACTGTATTCAAAGATAATTTATTTATTGGCTCAAAATTACATTATGGAAATAATCATATCAGAGCTGATTTCCTCTTCCACTCTTCCTCCAAATCATTACCTCAGTAAAAATACATAGAGAAACAAGACACTTTAGAACCCAATTTATTATCTCCTGCTGGTAGCAATAACCTGAAAATAACAGCAAACAGTAAAATTCCAACTTGAGGCAAGACACTGGTGCTGGGAACAGCTGCAGCCACGTTTATAAAGGAGAGATTCAATATAACAGCTATAGAAATGTGCAATGTTTCAGGGGCTCCCAGATTAGTACTTGATTGCTTTTTCAAGTTTGTTCTATAGATTGGGAAGAACACGGGATTTTAAAAGGTAAGAACAAGTGTCATAAATAAGCTGCTACTTGAATCAGAGATGTTGCCTCCCCCTACCACTCCTTTTCCTGGCTTCTGCCTTTCCCTTTCCCCAACACCAAAAAAAGGCTGATATTGTTCCAAGGAAAATAATTACACAAAAAGCACTTTTTCTATCTGAATGTAGGAAAATGCCATTGCAGAGTCAATTATTGAACAAAATCAGAAGGCTGGCCTGTTCCTAAAGACATTCCTAGCAGCTGTGTTCATTTATCATAGGCATAATGGCAGGTTTTTTCCTGAGTAGGACATCCCCAGCCAGGCTACCTGTGCCGTTTGGAGGCTGCAGTGTGCGAGGATTCTGGTGTTTAAAAGGCTCACAGAAAAACTCCACTTTATCCTTAATTTAAAATTTTAAATTAAAAAAAAAAAAAAAGAAAAAAAGAAAAAGAAAAAATTGTTTGGGTATGCAAGAATAGCAATAGAGAATCACATCAAGCTTTGAAATAAAGCAGATGGAAATCAGAGGCTTTAATCAAAGATCTGAAGGAATGAAATTCTTTTAGCTGGTCCGTCCAGTCACTCTGGCTACCATGCTGGAAACTGTGGCTCTCTATACCTGCCTGGTGTCAGAAAAGGATGGTGTATTTGCATTTATTAATGCAGCTTTGGGTTTTTTTGTTCTTGGCTATTTCCTGGAGACTTTGACTGAAGGTTTGTAGTCAGTGTAGAGTGAGTTTAAGCTGGCACAGACCTGGGGTGTATCTGTGTGTTTGATTAGGATGGTATTTGCTGATTTACCTTCTGTAGACTATAAAGAACTACCTAAGGAAGTGAGCAATCAGTCTTGCTGCAGTGACAGGTAGGATGTAGGTCCTGGGAAAAGAGCTCCTGGTGCTGGAATTAAATAAGGCATCAGCCCGAGGGAGGAGGAGGAGCAGGAGATGGTTGGCAGGGATTTCCTTCAGAGTAGGAAGAAGTCTTCCATGAGTCTGGGATGGCTGGTAGGCCCTTTAACTTTTTGAAATCAATTTTTCTTGTTTTTCTTTTATCCAAAATCAATTTCAAATACCCTCAGGTGCACTGATTTGTTTTCAAGGCAGGAGAACAATCTGACTTTATAGAGTGGCTTCCACTTTTAAACAGGTAAATTCAGTATACAAATCTAAAAATCAGTGAGGAGGAAAGAGCCATTCCTGGCAATGACATCTTGAGTTAGAGCAGAGCAGGACTGGACTTCATTCCTTGGGTTGACCATCTGCACTCAATTTTATTTCCTTTCATTTCTTCATGTGAACTCTCAAAAACTGATACAGTTTTGCAAAGCTTGATGCTGAAAGGCAGGTTAAGCCATGCGTGAGACTTCTTGGTAAAAGAAATACTCTTATCCTTAAAACTCTAATATTTATCTCATTCTGTCTGTCACTTCTCTTGCAAGGTCTCCAGAAAAGGTCTCTCTGTGTGAACATTCAGGTGAATTGGATTTATGCCACCTTGTTCTAATCTCTAAATGAACATGTCAGAGGCCTTACAGTGTCTCTGAAGTCATTCAGAAAATGGTCTTTTTTTACTAATATATTATCTTTCAGCTTAGTATTGAATCCCACTGTTGTTTAATCCTGTTATTCTGATGAGCTGGAGTCATAAGCACTGATACTGTCTGAAGTGTCAGCTTCAGGATGTGCAAATCAAAATGTATGGGGATTTTGAGCACTGAAGTCTTGTGTTCAAAAAAAAAAAAAAAAGAACTTGTGTTTTTTTTTCTTCAAATGATTCATTTCAAATAAAGTGGTAAAATATCAGAAAAAGAAAAGATTAGTCATATATTGGGGGTGTTTTTATAAATTCCTTTCAAATCAATTCCATGCATGGAAGCAAAGAAAAACAGACATTAAAAATAAAAATGAGGATAAAACAAACTCAGTAGCTGTAAAAATTAATGAAGTCTTGGTAATACCATGGCAGAGTAAACTCAAACAAGCCTGTGCCTTTTGAAAGACTGCTTTGATATTGATTTATCTAAAGAGGCAGCCAAATTCAGCCCATAATGTAATTAAAATGCAATATTGTATAATGACTCAGAAGATAGATTGAAGAGTCTTTCCCGTTCTTTTCCTTCCTTCCTCTGCCCCAAATAAAAAGGTGAGGGAAGTTAATTGAAACTAGAAATCTCTGATGTTAAATGGAAATACAAAGAGAGTCAAATTTTCCAAATTTATTGTCGGTATCAAGTAAACTGGTCCTTGGCAGAGCTTGGAGTCGGCTCATTTCTGGGATAAAGAGAATTGGAGATCCATGCCTGGCAGCTCAGGTAAATGTCTCACCTCCCAGGCTGGAAAGATGCTGTCTGCATAGAAGAAATCAAGATCTCTGCTCAATTTTATTGGAAGTAGATGAACAAAATTCAAAAGTCTGGACCCTTCATCCATAATCCAGGGGTGGCAGTGCCCTTGAAGGGGATGGGGATGGGGAGATTCCCCCGTGCTTGGTAGGGGGGTTTCACCTGCCTCTGCCTGGCTCCCAATTGCAGCGTGAGCTTTTTGGATTTCCTTCTTAGGTGTCTTTCTGTCCAGTCTGGTATAAAAAGGTCTCCCTGGCCATAAATGCAGGGATTAGATTCCAGTTTATTGCTCCAGCATTGTTGAAAATCAGCACTGAATTTGGATTTAAAGCTGCTGTTTACCACTAAGCATAGTCTTAATTGGCTTGCCAAGTATGGACAATTTAGATAAAACTTCTACGTGCCTTGCTCAACACAGGATTAACTTTTTGCTCAGGGAGATAAGACCCTGGGAAAAAAAAAAAAAATCACTGGATTTTGGTGCACTACGGAAAACTAAGGTCAGCAGTAACTTCTGGAGCGCTGTCAGGGCGAAGTTACAGCCTTGATTTTCTCTCTTTTTTTTTTTTTCCCCTTTTCTCTTTTAGTTGCTAGACCGGTAGATGGGAAGCTCTGCCAGGGTCCTGCTCCCTCCAGCTCCCAGGTGTGTCACCTGCCGTGCCCGGCCGAGTGCGTGGTGTCCCCGTGGTCGGCGTGGGGTCCCTGCGAGCACGAGAGCTGCCAGCACCGCCACGGAGCCAGAGGTGAGGGCTGCCCTTCTCCCTTCCTTTGTGCAGCACCCAGGGGGCCTAAGGCAGGCCGTGCAATATTACAGTAACACCGCAAAGGCAGTGGTGTCAAACTCCACATCGGGAGCTTAATGTGTTTCCCTTTTAAAAATTAATCGAACATAGGATGAAGCTCTTGGGTGTGTGCAGTGGAATGTGACCTTTAAAAGCTTTTTGCAGTTATTCGTGTGAGAAATAAAAAAAAAGGTAAGATTTTTTTTTTTCCTCCCAAGCTGATTCAGATCCCTTTATCCTGCACTGCACGTGTAAGAAAGGAGGATTTCTTGGGCTGGTGGCTGCCAGGCTGTTCCTCTCTGATCCCCATTGGAAGTCCTGCTACCTGCCCGGATTCCAGGGCAGTGCAGCTGGCTGGAACAGGTCAGGACTAAGGTGCATCCCACAGTCCTGAAATCTGGAGTCAGGCTGACCCAAGAGGTTGTTCTCTTTCTCATTATCTATACAAATATAATTTAGCCTCCCCGGCATTTCATTTGACTGCTGTACGTGTTTGTTGCTGCAAACACGATGAGATTCCTTGCAGAGCCTTTCCTAGGGCTCTAAGTTGGAAAAAAAGACTATTGGAGTCCATGTCTGGGAATGGATACTATTGTTTGGACAGTACACTTTTCTGAAAGCTGCCTAAGTTTGTGAAATGGTTTGAACTGGTCTAAATTTTTCAAATTAAAAGAGAAATAATAAAAAATAAATCTTTAAATATAAATAATTGCAAAAGCATTTCATGTTTGAATAGTTTTGAATAATTTCTTTTTGCTCATTTGAGGCCTGTGGAAGTTTGATCTGTTACATTCTCTGGAATGTTTTATTTTTAATTTCCTTTTCTGTGGGCAGAACATTTCCACGTGGCCTCTACTAAGGCTGTGTATTTGCCCCTGCTCTGAGACTGTTGGGGGAACGACCACCATATATTTTTTTCTGCCTTTTACTCAGAATTCTGTGTCATTTACATAAAAGGACGTGCTGAAAGATACTTGTGTATTAGTTCTGCATTTTATATAGCAACATGACTTTTGGCTTTATTCAGAAGGAGGTAGATTATATAATCAATTCTATGATTATTTCTGTAACCTTTTTCTTCCACTTTACATTTGAATCTTCCAGTTTAATAGGATGTCATTTCAAAGAGGTCTGATATGCATTATGTATCAGAAAACCTTACACCTTCGTAAAGCAGAATACTAATTTCTCAGTAAACTGCTCTGCTGGTGTCTCAAAACAAGTCTTTCCGTTCGTGGATTCCCAGGCAGAGTGTAGATGTTCTTTATGTCTTCAGTTCCTTAACTGTTCCTCTCCTTTTATTTTAATTCTGCTATTGCATTAATATATGCATCCCTGGTAAATGTCTACATTTTGACATGTGTATTTCTATCTGATGTTGATAAAAAGGGAAAAAGAAATGCGAGAAATGTGGGTTGCTGGAATTCTTTTACACGCTGTTAGATTTTGCATGGCAGGGCTGTGGGCTCATACAGCCAAGTGCCATCCCAGTCAGTCCAGTTTGTAAATGTTGCACCCTTGTTTATCCCCCAGTTCCAGGAGCCCTGTATAGTCCTCTTCCTACTACATGATTGTGTAAATATTTTTGCTGTGGTCCAGTTAATTCAGTTCCACTTTTTCCAGGCTTTAGGATGAGACGGAGGCAGGTGATCGTGGATCCAGTGGGCACCCTGGCAGGCTGTCCCCACTTAGTGGAGTCTATTCCTTGTGAAGACCCTCTGTGCTACGAGTGGGTCGTTTCGGAAGGAGCGTGTGTGACTGACCGTGGAAAATGTGGGCCTGGACACCGCATCCTGAAAGCCACCTGCAAGAGCAGGAAAGGTGAGCAGTGGTATGGTCTCAGAAGCCATTTGTGGATTTTTTGTGTCTCCTTCTAAAATGACATTTTCATGCAGAGCATTTGCAAGTATTTAAATTATCTCCTTACTGAATTTTCATGAAAGTTTGAGATCTTTTGAGTTGGCTGTGTTGCTCATGAGAGCCTGGTGCTGATAGGATTTGGGATTTTGCCTGGAGCCTCCTCTTCTATTTTATCCTAGAGGAGATGACTCACCAGTGCAGGTCATGTACTGTCATTCCTGGCCTTATCACCACAAAAGTGGGATACCAGTGTCCTGGTTCTGCCTAGAATCCTCCATCTCTCATCTTAGACTAAAGTGAGGCTGTCACTCAGGTCAGCAGCTCTATGGGCATTCAAAATATCAACCCAGCCCTTAGCATTTCTTCTACCCTCAGTTTTTTGGTGTGTGGTCTGAATGTTTATCTCACTGTGATAACCCTGTTACAGTCATGGGAAGGGATGCTTGGTTGTGCTGCCAGAATTAATACAGGACTAAGATGTCACTGAAATGCTCGTACCAAGTAATCCTTCACTTGGCAGCAGTTGGAGACCTGCAGAGTGCTCAGTGTACAAGTTGCTAATAATGAATAAGTACATTTTTATATGACGTTTACAAACAACCGGCAAGATGTTATTTCTTGTGTTTGGTTTGAACCCCAGCCAAAGGTTTCATTCCTTGATAAGGTCAGTGTTGTCAGATCTTTAGATTCAATTACATGGAGCACAATTTTGCAGTCCTTAGTCACAGCAAGACTGTGCTATCATCCCAAAACTGGCAAAATTGTGCAACTTTAGAGCCTGATATTATGTCTGAAATGGAGAATTCTTCTTTTACATGGTGCTGAGACCGATCACAGGAAATAGTTTCAAGTTGATAACAGGAGGGGTTAATTGGGAAGTGTGTCCTTCACGAGGCATTAGAACCTGACAGAAAGAAATGATGGCTGCTTTGTCTGAAGAGCACAGGTTCTCCTGAAATACAATTAAATCTGGGTGGTTTTCTTGTAAATTTTTGAGAATGGAGGAAAAAAAAAAATCTTCAACTGTTATAAAATGACACAGCCAGAATAAAGTGGAGAGCAAAGAGCTGAGTGTGGATTTTGTCTGAGTGGTCTCTGCTGATCTGTGATCACAACTGTAGGTCCAGGCCTGCAGTGAAGTGTGCAGATGGATGGTGTTGCTAAGGAGCACCACGTACTTCACACTGTTAGAACTGTGCCAACATCCATGCCTATGCACCGAGTTGTGACTGGGAAGGAGAGCACGTTCCAGGGCAGATGCTCCTTGGTCTCTGATCAAACTGTTCTCTCTGGCTATGATCCTTCGGAAGCCAGGCCTTTGAAGTGCCTCTTCTTCACTCGGTTGTTCAACAAGGTATTGGAGATCTCACAATGCCCTTTTCACTTCAATTACTCTGTGCATGTTCTAGTTACAAAATAACCATGTTGGGACACTCTTCCCACCCCGCCACCCCGGGACAAACATTGTCACTAGACGTGATCCAGTTATAACTGAGAAGGTTCCACAAGGAAATATCCATATCAGTAGGCTGGTTAGAAGCACTGCTTAATACTACTTTTAAGCCTTTCTGAATTTTTGGTTGAGTAGGAGAGGTCAGGAAGAGTCCTTAGAGTAGAAATTGGAAAAAAAAAAAAATTTGAATTGTTTCTTCTTCCCTCAATCCAGTAGCATTAGTTGCTTTGTTCATAACCTTATTTCCTGCTATAATATTCTCTTAGCTAAATTTCCTGTGTGAGAAGTAGTGTCTTTTTTTGGATAAAAGCTGGAGTAAGTGTCAGACTTGCATAATGTGTTTTACCTGGAATGGCTGGTTAGTTGGTAGTAGGAGGCCAGGAGGGAGTCGTGTGAAACACGATGTATCAATTACAGGTAAAACAGCATAAGGCCTGTGCTCATGCCTACCATTGTACACATGCTCAATATTCTGTGCAAGTAAGGGTCCTGCTGAAAGCATTTAGGGAAGCTGTATTATGTGCTGGTATTTTCATTTACTTAAGCATCTTTTCTAGAATTCAGTTCTGTCTCCTAAAATCCAGTAATTTATGCAGTCATTCCATCATCCGTGCCTGGCATTGTCGTTCAGTATTCCCACTGAAAGCCTGCAAGGATGAAAATAATAAATTTTTTGTACCCTGTTATATGACAAAATCCAGTGTATCAACATCTTAATAACAATTCATTTGGACCTGGAGTATGTTCATTAGGGTACTTCGGGTTTTCTCTGTCTGCAAGACACCTCCATTTTCACATGAATGCCAGACTTTTTGGCATTTTTTTTTCCCTGTTCTTACTGCAGTGTGTTGGCTGACTTCTCTTGAGAAGGAGCTGATCTCAGTGCTGTTTGTGTGAGCCATGATGCAGGACAGCTTGGCATCACACCTTCTTGCCCTTGCCCACCTTCTCTTCTTTCTCCATCCCCAGTGTGGCTGAACCGAGTCCTTTCCCAGCCTGTGCTCTGCTGTGTAAGCTGGGCTGTTCTGTGCTGCTCCCCCTGGCTCAGAGACAGGAGGCTCTTGTTGTGAGGACACTGTTTGTTCACTTGCCTAAAACAAGCTTTAATCACACTGATTGCAGTGGAGGGGAGCTGACTGTGTTTTCAGTCCTCCCCCATGGCAGAGGACTTTGCTGCTCCTGCTGGAGCCTGTGGGATCCTGTTGGACTAAACTTCCCTCCAGCATGGTGGAGCTTGGAGGTGCATCTTTCTCTCTGAAATATGTTGATGAACAGCAAGTGAAGTTCACAGGGCATTAGTCCTTCTCTGTCCCACTCCTGGTCACCCCCTTGTCTTTCTCCCATGCCATGTCCGTGGTGCCAGCCCATGCCATGAGAGAGGTGAGCAGGGAGCAGTGGGTAACAAACAGGTTCCTCCAGCTGAAACTTCACCTTTGAATCCCTTGTAGTGTCCTTTCTTCCCACATTGAAAAGCCATCCTTTCTGGTGAGATCTTGTGGTACTGACCGAGGTAACAAACTGCTGCTGGCCTGAGTGGAGTTTGGACAACACAGGAGCAAGTCACAGATGGATCTAACTCTGGTTTCCAAGGTTCCTCTGAAGACTTCCCTGTTAAAGCAGTGTATCTTAGTAAGGACTTGTAGGAATTTCAGTGATGCAGCAATTGTACTTCCACTCGATCTAGAGGTGCAGAAATGAATTTTTGTTCCTTAAATAGGTTAATCTATAATAATGAAGTGACCTCCAAAGAGCACATACTGTGTACAGCAGTTTTTTTATGGAGTAACTGGAGTCTGTAATTTGTGATTTGCAGTACTTTGGCATAGATTAGGAGTAATGAGAAGGCAATAATAATCTCATTACTTTGTCATTGTTAGGTGTCTGCTCCCACTAGCAGTGTCTCTAATCTCTGTTAATAAGTTACTGAACATGTATATGATGCATGTGAGATGCTCTTACTGTCTGGTCCCTATCCCTCGAGTGCTCTTCTTCTGTATCAACAAAAGACAGTAGTGTAATAAATCAAATAAAATTAAATAGTGCATAGAAATGCAATGTGAAGTAATGCATAGAATGGGAAAAGACCTCTATTTCATACTTCTTCCAAACAAAATTTTTCAGCAAAGTGGTTTTTATTTAGCTTAGTGGAGGACGATGGATATTTTTGGGAAAGCCTGAGAAGCCAAAAGAACAGTATAGGAAAATTGATGCTGATACTAAAGATCAGATGGTTGTAAGTGTATCATTGGGTACATAGATCTATAATTCAGATCAAAGAATTTATTTGAAAACTCTCTTTTTATATTCACAGACAACTCAAGTTATTTGTGATTTTTCTCAGAGTTGTTGTTTTCAGTTTTCAACAAGGAATTGAATAATTGCCTGCTTGTAACGTATTCTTGATCAGATAGTTGCAAGTATTTGACATTTGATTTTGGGCAGTCTCGATTAGAACCGACAAACATTACTGTATATTGACCAGATGAAAATAACTCTCTGAAAACTTCCCAGTTCGCAAAACATGAACGTGGTTAAAACTTTCTCAAGCGCAATTGGGCAGTCGCCAAAATGTATTGCGTTTCTTTTTTTTCAATGACAATGACCATAATAATCTTTTGTGTGCTCTGCTGCTTCTGTCTTTGCAAGAGGTACAAGCATTTAAAGTATGGTGAGTCAAGGGGAACTCAGTGCTGTAGTAGAGTGCAGGAAACTGCAGGACTTGGCTCAGGATCAGCAGGTAGAACCTCAGTCCAGACAGGAGAACTTGTGCCTTCATGGGTAGTTTCACAGTTGTTTGATTTAGGTGCTAAGAAATATATAAACATATATTTTAACTCATAAAAGTTGTTGGGTTCAGTCTGATGAAGCAACTTGAGTACCCTTTTTGTTGTTATTTTCCATATCTATTTTAGGCTGCAATAAGGATGGAAAATAAGATTGAAACAAGAAAAATGCCGAACCAAACTGTGCTTTTTTTTTAGAAATGCCGGTTGTGTAGCTTGTGAACAGAGTAGTCATTATGGTAAGGAGTACAACCTGAGTACTTACATAAGGGGAACTATAACAATAAATTTGTGAAATAACAAGTATGACTCATAAAAGTAACAACTCCTTTTCCAAGCATTTTATAAATGTCTCCGACAATACTATAAATGAATTCTCGCCTATTAGCAGTGCTCACGAATAGATTGTAAAATATTATTATTCAGAATCATACCCACAAGTCGCCGATCTGTTTTGTTGTAATTCCCATGTCATCATTTATTAATTTGCTTCTGCTTGTTCCGATTCCTACCAGAAGAATTATTAGTAGCCAAGACAATTTATCTGTGACAGTGTACAGCATATTGTCTAAGTAATCAAAAATATGAAATAGTTCATACCCAAAGGCTTAATTGTTTTAATCAGAAATTATTAGATCAGCAACAAGGTTTGATGCAAAGGTCATGTGATCTTGCTGGATTTGAGCTCTTTTACACTTACTCCTTGTTAACAAGTCTAGTCACAGCTCAAAAGCTGCTGAGTATTTGCCTTTCTGTAGCGTCAGCTTGGGTGTCAGGGTTTCTTTGGTTTGTGGGAGTTAAAATTCATAGAATCAGAGAATGGTTTGGGTTGGAAGGGACCTTGAAGATCATTTCGTTCAGAACCCCCTGCCATGGGTAGGGTTACCACTCACTGGGCCAGGTACCTCAGGGACCCATCCAACCTGACAAACCAGACTTGAGGAGTTCTCTTCCTTTTTGAGGACAGTATTTATAACAGAGCTGAATAATCTCTCCCTTCCTTATTCATGCACACTTCATGCAGTTCTGGGGAGATGCAGATGTTGAGCCCAGAGGGGCCCAGACAGATGCTGCTGTCTCTCTTCTCCTGTAGCACCCAAAGGACTGTTCCTAGGACCTGTCACAGAAACACAATCTTCAGCAGCTTCTGCCTCACCTAGTTCCTCCCAGGAACTTTGTGGGTTTCTGTGCACCCTTCCCAGCCATAGCTGATAAATTGATAATATCAGGCAGGTCTAAGGACTCACAGCTGTAAGGGGCGAACCTCCCCGCTGCAGACAATCTGCCAGGGTGGTACCTTAGACATAAAACACTGCTGCCATGGCTGTTGTGGTGGCAAGATGTTTTCTTTAACTAGTCTCAGTGGAATAAGCTGCTGGCTTCAAGCTGCAGGATTTACCTGAGCTGGGATCGCTGAGCCTGGGATCACTGAGCCTCGGCACTGCCGGACACGGGGCTGCTCGAGTGGCCGTGAGGAGAGGCAGGAACAGAAATCCTTCTGGAGTGAAAAATCAATCTCCTCATTTCAGCAGTGTGATGCCAGAAGAAGAAACAACCTGACTCAACCCCCCCCATCAAGACCCCAGGGTGTATTTGCAGAGGTTGGTGAGTAGAAGAAACCCACAAAATAAAGGTGTTCACTGAAATTTTAGACCTGTTGCTTCTTTTGGCTTCAAGCAGAGAATGTATATATGAGCACTGCTGCTGCTCTTCTGGCAGTACTGGGGAGCAGTAGCTTCAGCACAACAGTTTCGTTTTATTTCTCCCTTTATGTCTTTGGTTCTAGGCAGTTGGTATCTAGAACGTGACACTTGTCAAGAAAGCAGGAGGGTTTTTCTTTTTGAGTGTTAGTAAGTTCACTGAACAAATACAACTTTTGATTGAAATACGTCTATTCCCAAATTTCTGTTTCACCTGACAGTTTTGTTTGTTTGTAAAACTGGAGAATGTTATTTCAGAGTCAAAATATTTTTTTTTCAGCATTTTTTGATCAAAGGGTTAATGTTTGGGGTTTTTTTTGGTAAATGTACTAGCCTTAAACAAAATTTAAAAATCGAATTATTTTTAAGAGGTTGTTAACATAAAAGCAAAATATTCCCTTCACATTAATCAAACATTTTGCCTTATCTTGAAATTACTTTTTTCCTAAATCCACTCCCAGTCTCTCTTCGGACTACTTTAAACAGTTATACAGTTTTTCTTCCTTTCCCTTCTTTTTTTTTTTCCTTTTTTTTTGGTTCAGTGCCCAAACAGAAATCCATTATTCAAACGGCTCGATTGACAGAGCAGACACTGAATTCCTGTTGGAATTGAAGCGAAGAGTAAAGGGAAGTAAGGTAATCAAAGGAGTGTTATTTTAAGATCCAATATTATGTTCTGCCACAGGTTGACAGTGAAGCTCTGCACTTACAGAAGCTGAAGGCTCTTTGGGGGTGGGATGTTAACAACGGTGTGCTCAGTTACCTGTCTGTGCTCCCAGGTCCATCCCAGCGTGTCCTGTGGTCCCTGAGAAAGTTTGTTCCCAGGGACAGCCTGCAATATGTTCTCTGTGCTCAGCATCACGAGGGGCAGGAGCATCCCACCAGCTGTGCCTCAATCCTCCAGGAAGAAGGGGCTTCAAGGAGAGATGACAGCTGGTTTTGTTCCTGTTTGAGGGCATGAAGGTGGCAGTGTCCTGTTTGAACATGAATCATGGGATCACTTAGGTAGGAAAAGACCTCTAAGATCATTGAGTCCCAGTCTCAGCAAAGCCAAGTTCTTGCCTGGGTAGAATTCATGATTTTTCATTTTGCAGTGAGTTAGTGATATAGAATGAATTTGCAGAGTATGTTTTATTTCTCACAGAAAAGACTGCATTCAGTTTATTGAAAATAAGTCTGAAGTACGTTCTTTGTGACATATCAGAATAAGATCTTAAATTTCCATTAATGCATCAAGTCCAGTGACACAACACTGTATCTAATGGTACACTGAGATTTTGTTTCTCCTGTAAAAGTAGCGTAAGCTTAGATTGTGGCAATTCCTTATTTTAGAAAACAGAAACTTTTGAAAAACAAAAGAAGCAGTTTTATTTGTAAAATTAAAACACTAGTTTTCAAGTTAATGTGGAAATGCACCTTAGTTTAATCTGACCTTAACAAATGGAGTAATGATAATCAATTTTTCTTCAGTGCCCATGAGGGCTGTGGCATCCTGAGCAGGGTGTGGGAGGAGAGTCAGCTCTGAGTGATACACAGGAAATAAGAGAACAGTGTCTAGTTAAAATAACTGGTCAATTGATTAGGAACTGTTTTGTCTCAGCTTCTGGAATCATTGAGGTTAAGAAAGACAGACTGCTCTGGTCAGATTTATGTGCTGTCAGCATTAGCAGGACAGAACTGGGAGGGTGTGATTAATACACACAGCTATGGACTGGTAATGTAAATGCAGACTGGAGGTGAAACAATTGTACAGCTCTGAGATTTGGAATTATTTTGTAGGGAATGGTGAAATTACCCAGTTCCTCGACCCACTTGCACATGGAGTCAATAAATTTAAATAGGTACCAGCTCCTCCAAGCTTGCAGGTTCAGTTACCACTGTGGGACTCAGCCTTCTGCACCACACTGCTCATTCCTCCTCTTAGTTCCTGAGTGTATCCCACCATACCCTGTCACTGGAGCTGCTGATCCCAAACCAGTATGCTTTCCTGACTGTTAGGGACACGAATCCTGAAAGCTAATCCTAAATCCTGAAAGCAAAGCTTTCTGGCAGTTAGATAGGATCCTTATTTCTCATTTAGCAGCCGTGGTGGAAGGAGGATGTTGCAGTCTAGTAGCAAAGCTGATGAGTGTTATGAGTGTAAGAGGAATCCTGAAGTATGGTGTGTGGTTTGTTCAGTAGATTTGAGACCCATTTTTCTTGTAGTCATAAAGATTGATGTGCTCTTTGAGCAGGCTGGCTGTTAATGAGCCAGGTGGACTGGATTTAGTTACCTTCATCAAGCCTTACCTCACAGCAGCTGGTACCGTGCCAAAGATTTGATGTCTCCTGCTGGAAACATTTAGAAAGACAAAATGCAGATTGTGCCCTGCTCTAGGACTGGTGCACAGACAGGCGGAGGACAGACACTGCCGTGAGTTCAGGAGAATTTACTGTCTTTGCATCCTCTACTGAAATTGATGTCTGCAGAAGAAGCAGATCAGCTTCAGATTAATTTTAAGGTAAGCTGCTGAGGAGTTAGAGCTTTCTTTGCTTAGTCACACTTTAACAGTTTTGCTTCGTTCAAGATTAGAGCAAACATGTGGTCCACAAACCAAGGAAGACAGAAACTGAAAAGTCTATAAACAATTCTTGCAGTAGCTATGTTTGTGTAAATATCTGTGTCTTGGAGTCAGGACTGTTGGCACTAAAGCACAGGCTGAAATATCTAGTGCTGGAAAGGTGGGAGATCGTGGGCTTGAATTGAGAGGATAAACTCAAGCATATTCTGATTCATTTTCTTCATGTCTGAATGCAAATATGTTGCCAGCTTTCCAGCTAAACTGTGAGAGTGCTTCTTCAATTGCTGGTGCTGTGTCTTGTGTCAGTCATCCAGAAGGCAACTACAGTTGGTATCCAGTGGTAATTTTAGCTCCTTGTGTTTGGCAGATGGAGATACAGTGGAGTTGATTAGGTATAAGTCAAACTTTCATCCTTCCTGTGCTTGTCAGTACGAGGTATTAACAGCCACCTGTGAATATATTTTTTTCTGTGCTAGCCTAGCATGTGCTCGTGGTCAGTGCAGATGAATTGCTGTGCAAAGCCAGGCTCCTTTTCAGTATCTAGCGCTCCTTTTTAATACCTAATGTCTCCAAAAGATGTTTTTCAAGACTTCAGAGCAGTGTTAAAATGGTGAGGGCAGAGGCTGCTTCTGCCCCTGTGGCTGTTTCAGCAGGGAGGAGATGGATTTTCAAAGATCCACCTCCCACTTGCACGAGTGAGAGGGAGCAACAGGTGATGAGGTTTTTTAAAAACTAACCTGAGCTTCAAACACCTGTAGATTTGGAACAAAGGTTCAAGGTAGCCCTTTCAGAAATGGGGAATTATAACATTAAGAAAAATATAAACATCAGTTATAATGGCAAGATCTGTATTGCCCTTTATGTTTTAAATGTTATGGAATAAGTTTGACCTGAGCTGATCTGAGCTTGTGATAAAGGTTACCTAAAGAGCATGCCGTGTGTCTGTGACCTGTAGGTCTGTTACTTTGGTGCAAGTGGTTTGAAGAAACTGTATGGAAGGATTAACATTTGTATGCTGGACTAGTGCATATGTATAGTTTAAAACTATTTATTTATAAACTGGTTTTTAATGCCTAGGGAATCTTTATTGAGTTTGATGGTTTCTAACCTTTCGATTATGAGACTGAAATAAAGTTCCTGTATTGTATTTTATAACCACAGAAGTATTTGTAGTTAACTTTTTAAGTCTGGAGAAGAAATTGTTTTGTTTGGGTTTGCCCCTGTTGTAGACAAAAATCCCAGGTTGTTTCAGTAAAAGACAAGAAAAATACCTTAAGTACCAATAGAATTCCTGTTTTCTCAGTGAAATGGAGCATAAAATACCTGCTTGGCTGTTTTCTTTAAACTAAGCAGAACTTCACATACATGTTGAGTTCATATTCTTTTGTAGAGTTATTTTATTTCTGAGGGAACCGTGGTTCAGAAAGGGGAGATGTGAGCAAAGTAGGATCCTTCTTGAACTCTGTTAGAAAGGCAGGTTGATGACAAGTTGTAAAATTAACTTGTATGGATGGAAGAGGAAGGAGGCTGGAAGGATCCTTTTGAAAAATATTACTAAGGACAGGAATCTGGATCTGTGACCCAAAGGTGGCTGAATGTACCAGGAGGAGCAGGTGGAGATGTGACAGTGAGGGTAAGCTCATCCGTAAAGGTTCTGGTTTTTAGGATTGAATGCACTCCAAAAGGGGTTAAGGATTTCATTGCCTTTCTCCTAGTGAATGAAGTGTTTAACAAATGTAGATATTAAGATAGCATATCTCACTCCTTGATTTTGATTTGATAACATTTGTGTTAAGTCTCTCAAACACACAGTGTCTTGAAGAATATTATGATGTCTTTTTATCCTCCTCATCCCAAGTGGAGTCTCTGTGGCATTTTGGTGTTTTAGTCCCATCCTTGTCAGTTTTGATACATAGAAAAGGGGCTCTCTAAAAATGGCCAGTGGCTATTTATAGCATTTGCATCAGTGGCATTTTCACCTGGTTTTGAGATGGTGCTTTTAGAGCTTATGTACACAGTTGTAACCTCAAAACTTCCTCGGGGTTTACTTTCCTACTCATAATATCTCCTTGAGATACACTTATTCAAATTTTTTTGCATTAATACTGTCCTTAAACAATTTGTCTCTAACCAGATATTCAACTATATTTATATGACACCTTCACACAGGTTTTCTGAAGGATCCTGTAGCTAATTTGCAAGAGAGCCCAGTGGTGGTTTCTGACTTTGTCCAACACTCAGCAGGTAGTTCAAATAGGCATTTGAATCTTTAGAGACAACTCCTCTGTCAAATTTTATTTACATTAATAGAAGGTTTCAAAATTCTCTGGTGTTCAGCAGATGGATAAACAGCACAATGGCAAATCCTGTTTTCCTTAGGACACCAGACTAAAACAAGCCAGAAAATAATTTGTAAGGCATGTGATATTTTTCAAATTCTCAACAGGCAGAAAATTGCCCAATTCGTGGCTCAAAATCATTTTAGCCTAGACTTTTTTTTTTTTTTTTTTACTAAGAGAAACAGTCAAGAGTATAGAAGGTTTAAATTAAGCAGGAGATCATTAGGGTAAAGAAACAGGCTGTATTTTATTGCATTCTATACGTGAGGCTTAGTGGGACAGAATCCAACTCATATAACTCATGAAAGGAAAAAAGTGTTTCAGAATAAACCAGTTACACTCTCTGTGAAGTAGAAACAAACTAAACCTGATTGTGCAGACAGGAGACTGAGACCTGGGAGTGAGTACCTGTAGGAAGCCGGGGTGTGTGGGGCTGGGGGCCTCCCTCCAGCTCAGTCTGCAGGATGGGTTGGAGTGAGGAGAGGAGAGATGCAGAGGAGTCAGTGCAGGCAGTCTCCCTGCAGGGATGCAGGGGGTCAGAGGAGTCAGGAAAAGGCTGGGAGCAGCCTGCAGCCATGAGGTCTTGGTGCTCACTGCTCCTCAGGCCAGGTGGAGGAGCTGCACCTGGGGTCTGGCTGTGTGCCGTGCTCCGGGTGTCAGCATCAACCTTCTCCTGGGGTTTAAATAAGGGAATAATTTGAGTCTAACTTCAATAGACAGCTCCTCACATTGATCTCTGACCACAGCCCTTTAGTGGAGGAAAAAAAGCAGGGGTTTTTTTTGTGTAATTTAATCCTTCCCTGCTGGGTGGCTTTTTCTGTAGCAGAAATTCCTTCGGTGCTGCACGTCGTGTGCTGGACAGGAGTGATTGTGAGAGCCACCTTTGTACAGTAGTTCTGAAGGCTGTTGAGTGGAAATGAAAGATAAGTCTTGTACTTTCTTTAAGTTTCTTTTTATCAGGCTGTTTATGAAGTAGAGCTGATTTAAAAACAATGTAGTCACTTGTTTGGAGGTTAATGGATTCTAGAGGGGAAGGCTCCCCCTGTAAAAGAAGAAGTTTTGACAAACTTTTAATTAAGAATTTGGGACATGGAAATTTTGGGGTAGTTCTGCACTACTGAGATTGGCTCTGGGGCATATTGGTCTGTCAGGTTTTTAAAGTAAATCTTCCTCTTAATTCTAATTAAGTATTGTAATGCCAGCACTCTTCATTAGGCAGCAATTTGTGATTAGTCAGGTGGTCGTAATGGAAGGAGAAGAACATGCGATAAAACAGTAGCGAAATTGCAGAGCAGGGAAAACAGCCATGAGATGCAGCTCCTAAATGCTCTTTAATGTCCTCCTGTTGGCAGATTTCCCACTGAATTCCGTGAGTTCTGTGGGACAGCATTCAATCCTCATGCAGATCCTGCCCTGTGTGGAAACCAGAGCCCGGTGGACCTTGATTACAGGACTTGAGCTCTGAAGTTGTGACAAGAAATGATGCTAAGAACAGCCATGAAAAGGGAAAACTCCTAATTCCCCCCCTTAAACTTTGAAGCCAAGCTATTATTTTAAGTGTAGATTACATTATCGAATTGTTTATCTGCGAATTGAATCTCGTATTTAATAAATGGGGGCTTTTGTGAAGTGCTGCAGTGAATGTGAATTAGTGAATCGAGAAAGATTAGCTCTGTGAGGAGATTGAGAACAATTTAAAATTCCATTGTACGGTGTTTCTCTTTCTGTCTCTGTGAAACATGGCTGTAATTGCCTCAAATTAGGTACTGCCTTTGTTTGGGAGAGTTAAACAGGTAACGGGATAAGATATTTCATGGTTCCTTTCTAAATAAGCAGCTTGTTCAGTTTGTATCTTCAGGCGGCTTGCAAATGTCAGAACAAGGTTTGTGAAGAGAACGTCTGTATGAGATGGAGCTTTTAGAGACAGAATCATCCTGGATTGCTGGGATGCATTTTGCAATTTGAAGCCCAGTCTTCCCAGCCCATATAATTTTAGTGTATCCTCCTGTCACAGTTGTTAAAGCAGATGCATTATTTAAAAATTCCTGTGGAGACGTGGACTGTGAGCATGAATTTGCTCAGTTCCTTTCTGACAGCTGTGGTCTATATTTTGCCATCACTCGCCTGATGGTGTTGCTGCTAATGAACCCTCACATTGTCGTGGTAATTACCAAGCCCAGGGAAAGAAAGAAGGAATAAAACGAGCCAACACACCCACGTGGACTGGGGCAGCAGCTCTGCATGCAGACAATGGTACTTTTTCCTTTCATATTGCTGAATAGGGAAAAGCAAACCCACAAAGTTAGGTCCTGGCGTGGGCCTGTGGCTAGAGGAGTCCGTGGGGGTTCAGGCACTGCATCTGGTGGGAGGTGGCTGAAGTTCGACAAGTGACTTTTCTGAAAGAAGGGAGAATATTTACCTGCCACTTGCAGGTGAGCAGGGAGGTTGGTGGGACTGGGTGAGCCCAGGATGCTTTGCTGGAGGGACACAGTCACTTCCAGGTGGTGTCAGGTCCACATGGACCCTTCCCACATCGGGTGGGGGGAGTTGAGTCCTGGCTGCCCACAGTATTGTAGAAACCAGGGTGATCCTGCAAGTTCAAATTCCACTTTTTGTTCCCAGATGCAAAACTCTCAAATCACCACCAGCCCTGCTTTCAGGAGATTTCCCAAGTCAGCACTGTTTGTTGTACACTTAGTGCTGTGTCAAAGGAGACCAGAGCCAAGAGGGTATTTTGTTCTATTTCATGGTGCTTACAAATAAAGCTGAGTGATTTGGTAACTCTCTTGGAAACTCTCTGAGACTGTAAGTTGGGCAGAGCGCTCCCTGGGCATGCATAGATCTAAAGATAGCAGTTTCTTGCCTATCAATAAGTATCTCAAGGCCTCTACTTTTAATGCTATATACGACTTAAATCCCAGGAAAATAATTCCACTGCTGCCGTTCATTTGTATCATTGGAGTCTGCATTAATTCAGCCTGGGCTAGGTTTTCTAATACATTATTTATTTAGGTCTTCAGAATGTCTGTGGTGCTGCATGTGGTTGACAGAGCATACTCTTGTTTGTTAATATTATATGGCATCCCGTTTTCCCAAGGCGCTTCAGTAAATGTATGTCTTCAAATAAAGCTGGGATTTTAACAGGCACTTGCCCCCCCCTCCCCGCCCCCGTTGTAACTCTAGCATCCCAGAATCTTAGCTCTGATTTCTCTTCTCTACAACCATCTATTTTAAATAGTTCTGGAAAGATCTTCAATTCTTTAATGTTTGTTGACTTTTTTTTTTTTTTAATGCTTATTTAGGTCTCGATTCTAAATATCTAGCCCAGCTTCTCCCACTGCCCCCAGGCAATAGAAGCTTAGAAATTCCCCTAAATTCCATGAAAAAAATCCCTGATGTGGAGGGGGGAGCATTGAGCTTGTGTTTTCTGACAGCCCACAAAGATTATAGATCAAAAGACACGAGTGCTGCGTGAGTGAGGGTGAAACAAATGGAATACAATACTTGGAAATGAATGAGTCATGTGAATGAACATTGGCATCTACATCCCCAGCCCCATATTAAGATTAAAGTGAGTTGTCTGCTCTACAATTGCATAATTGCTTCTGTGACTGACTTGGTGCTGCTCCATAATAAGTTGTGAATACTGTACACTGACCTGGTTAATGGGATGTTTACTAAATGAATATATTTGTGTAGTTTAATAGAAGGATGCTTGGAAAAAATTAGCAGGATGAGGAAGAATGGCTCAGGAGAGTCATTTTCATGAAGCAGGTGCTGGGGTTGTGAAGAGGGCAGAAGGCTGCCTTGCCATTGGCATTTGGGGGCTTGGAGGGTGAGGTTGCGTGGGGCTGGCTCCCCTTCCTGCACGTGCATCAACGTGGAGCATCCCTGCCCTGAACTCCTGGGTGAGTGGCTGCTCCAGGCTTGGGGTACCCAGACTGTGCCTCCCACTGAAGGTGATGCCGTGTGGGGATGTGTCAGTGGGAGCAGCCTCCATCCTGCAGCCCTAACAGCTTCATTTTTTTCAACTATCTGTTTTGAATTTGGCTATTTTAAGCACTAGAGAATAAGATAATTATTTCATGAAGTAATATTATCTGCAAATTAACCTTGGATCTCTCTGCGTAGGTTCAGAAGGAGAGAGATAAGGAATTTTATCACAAATTGCAGACTTACTGGGTTTAACGTAAAGGCCGTGGCAAGTAATACATTTAAACTGCATTTAAGTAGTAAAGACCAGAATATCAAAGTCTAAAAGCAATAAACATTAATTTATTCAGAAATTTTTTTATATTTTCTTTCTAGCTTATATGTTCTTTTCACACACTGTCGTTTAATGAGGTTATATTCTGATTAAAGTAGAAAAATAAAAAAAGTAAAATGTTTTATTTCAGTGGATAAAAATGCAGCTTTTAAAATATATCAGCTTGCCCTGAGTAGTCTGAGCTGGATGTACAATTTCCCCTTCATTCAGCACGGCTGCTAACTAACAGATTTTGGGGGAAAATGTCCCTCTCATATAGACTTTCAATTGAAATCCATATTTTAATTTTCAGTGACAACTAATACATTTACTGTAATCCCTTTCAAATATTCACTGGCAGTATTCCCAGACATATATTTTTGAAGGTTAAGTGGTTTAGGATTTATGTACTGTACTGTGGAGGTGTATTGGGTTTGTGTGCCGAGGGTTTGATAGCAGGGGGGCTACAGGGGTGACTTCTGGGAGAGAAAATCGGGACTGAAGTTAAGCCCAGGAAGAAGGGAGGGGCGGAGGGGAAGGTGTTTTAAGATTTGGTTTTATTTCTCATTATCCTGGTAATAAATTAAACTAATCTCCCTGAGTCAAGTCTATTTTGCCTGTGATTGTAACAGCTGAGTGATCTCTCCTTGCCTTTATCTCTCTCGTGAGCTTTTAGTTATATTTTCTCCTCTGGCATAGCTGAGAGGAGCTCTGGTGGGCACCTGGTGCCCAGCCAGGGTCAATCCACCCCAGCAGGTCAGTCTGAATAAGCCACTAAGTCTGCAGGGCCCCCTCACTGCCAGAGACCAGTTTGTAGCTCAGAAACAGCTGCGGTAGCACCAAGTTTTCCTGGTTAATGACCCGCGTTTCTGACGAGCCCAGGGTGCAGTCCTGGGCTGAAAAACTGCTTTTGCTGGTGGCAGAGCCCACTTGGGTGTTGTGACATAGGGCTGATTCACATAGTGTGGATGCACCTTCCTGGAAGCTCACAGTTTTGACTGTGTCCAGAAAAACCTCTCTCTTTTTTTTTCCTTTTAGTGGGCTGCAATTGGCATGAGTAAAGAGCAGTAATTAAAATAATATTCCATGAGGTTTGTATTTTAGTACGGCAGTGTGATTAAAACTGGATCTGCCTTTTCCTCTCCCTTGAGGACCATTGTGTGCTTTGTGGCTGATGAAGTGGAACGAGCACTGTGATCAATATTTATGGTGGCACTGTGGGCACCTGCAGCTCTTTCAACCCTTCTTGCACTATGAAGCTGCAATGGAGGTTCTTGGCTTGAGCTAATTAATGACTGAATGCAACTTGATGTGAAGGCTGGAAAGGCTCTTCCCAGCCCTGTTTCTGATGAGAGCCATGTGCCACTTGTGCAGATTTACGAGTTCTCATCATGGATCAGACAAATGTAGGAACTTGATTTCTTCAGCGATGTCCTTTCAGGTCTTGCAGTCACCCTTTGGTGCTCGGGCTCTCCCTGTCTTGGGAACAACCACTCTTGGGGTACCAGATCCTGCCACTGGACGCACAAAAAAGAAGACTTGGATTCTTTCAGCTGAGTTTACGAGATTTCTTCCCTACAACTTTTCTTTTTACACTCCAGTCTGTGCTGCAGGTTCTGTAACTGCTGGAGATAGCATGTATTTAATTCCAACATGAATGCCATGGAGTTAGTGCAAGTCTGCACTTTCGCAGCTTACCAGTTTGGGAGCTTCTCCCAGCTGTGCCAAAATATTTTTCTGCAGATGCTCATGAAGTCCACAGACTAGTTTCTGTCCAAATCAGCCCTGCACTGCTTTGTTCCACAGCTCTCTTGTCTCTTGACCTCTTCAAGGCTTTTCCAAAATAATAATACCATCTTTGAACTCTTAGTGGTTTGGTTCATTGCAAACTTTGCTCGTTCCCAGGCAGTGACAGTGGCTGGAGGCAGTCCAATGTAATTAGTAAGTATTTTGGAGACTTTGCTTTGGCAGCCCTGTTAAATATGTGCAGTGAAAGCAGGATTAGTATGGGGCTTCATTTTTTTTATTTTTTTTTCTCATTAGGGCATCTCTATGATCTGTAAGCTTATTTAATTGGAAATTAGCCATTCTTATTAACACAGGAGATACCCTTTGGTCCAAATTCTGATATTGGATAAATGTATATAGTTTCCACTGAGGAGAAAGAAAATGCATCCGTGTACTCCAGGGTGGAAATTTGCCCTTTTGTGTCCGTTGCAGTTCTCCTGCAGGAGAATTTCATTTTCTGGTACAGGCAATAAATTTTCACTGCTCAGATAAGTGACTACAGAGGTTCATCATCAGGATTTGAAGAAATAAGCCTCCTAAGAAGATGGATGATGACAAGGGGAGTAAGAGTTGTTATCCAATCATTTGTCACGGTCCAGAACATTAAGATGTATGGGTAAGACCCCAAAGGTGTGTAGAAGTTCCTTTTTTCCAGCAGTCTGTTGGTGTGCCATAACTTACCCTGTGCAGTCAGCCGGTGTCACAGTGTCTCTGAGAGCTCAATCTGTTTGTATCTCTTTGTATACACACCACATGAGCAGGAACAACTTATTTATTGTTGGGAAGTATTCCACACATCATCCAAATGCAGCCCCACAACTACTGAAGGTAGAGGCTGACTTCCCTCCCAGCTCTCCCTCCTCCATCCCGCTCCAGATGTTAACATTTCTGCCTTGCCTCCTTTCCTGTGATACTGTTCTGCTCCGGGCTTTCTCCAGAGACTTTCCCCTCTGCCTGCTTTCCTGTGGTTCCCTGCTCTACACCCTCTGGTTCTTCCCTTGTCTCAGGGCTTCAAAACCACGGAGCAGCCGTGGGGTAGAGCGTCAGTGAGGGAGAAACTGGATTAAACATTCATGGCTGTGGGAGTGCTTGTTAGCATATATGTATTAATTCAACACTTCCTGCTGCTTTTCAATATGTTGGGAGGTTATGTCGCCAGTGAGGTGACTTTAAAGTCTCTAGTGGAATACATTCCAACTAACTGCTTGAGAGCAGGTAGAAATCTTGCTCTGCTTATCTGATTTCAAAGAAAAACCTCACTCCTTACTTTTTAACAAGTGACTGTTCCTCTCTAAACTGAATCTGAGACCAGATTTCTGAAGGATTCTGTTCAATTTTGGCTTTACAGCAGAGACAGCTGATGTTGGAAGTTCACCTTTGTGTAGGAGGGAGACAACACCATAGTTTGCCGTGGTAAACTGCTCTCTGCTTTGCTGCTTGTTGATGAGAATTCATGCAAAGATGAGCTTTGACTTGTCCCGTCTGGGCTTGCTGTGGCACAGAATGGCTTGGTAGCCTGAATTTGATCAGAGATTGAGAGCTTGATATCGTGCACAGAGTCTGCTAAATTTTGGGAAATCCTCTGTGTCAGCAACTTCCTTACGTCTGTGTGCTGGAGTTAAAATATGGCCCTCACGTGTTACCTCAGCCTCTTTGTGGTCAAAAAGCTTAACTGGCTCAGTGTCTTTATTCCCTTGCATTTCTCTCTTGCAGCTGGCTGAGGAGGATGTATGTGACCACTCCTGGCTCACAGACAGAGTCCTGACAAGGGTTTAGATATGAAAGTCTCAGGCTTAGTCCTCAGGGGTGGCCTGTGTAGGGACAGTGGTGTGGTGGGGACAGAGTGATGCTCCGGAAAGATCACGATGTTGGTGCCCCTCAGAGGTTTGGGATTAGAGAAGCCTGAGTCCAGGGCTGGCAGCAGTCCTGACTGTGGAGTTTTCAGAACTCCCCTGGTGTGGCAGCCAAATTGCCACAGTCTGCCTCCAGGAGGATGGGGATGATGGACCCCGTGGGTTTGGGAGCCCGTTGGACCATCCCTGGCAGTGTGTCTTCAGGTGTTCAGTTCTGCAAACTGTCCATGCTGGGGAGATCTGTCCCTGTGGGTTTAGGAGATGTCAAACACGTGGCCGTGTTTCCAGGGAAGCAAAATGCAATTCCTGCGAGTCACAGCCATGTAATTACAGCAGTAATAATAGCTATCATTTTTGATGCCTCACTGCCAAATGTAAAGGTGGTTAAGTTGTTTCTGTTAATGTTTTCAGAGGAGTCTGTTCTGCTGCTTTTCCCCTATTTGTGCCTTATCTGAGACTGAACAATTGCCAGAAATGTGATGAGGACGTGGTATGCAGAAAGTCATCCCCTTGTCTGTGTTCCCAATGACTGAGGAGTGTGTGAGCTGCTGTTATCTCAGCTGCTAATCAGTGGAGCCAGAGCTAATGTGTGAAGTGACCTTTTCGAGGAGAGAGGAGATTGTGCCAATATCATACCTGCAGTTGGAGTCAACTTTTGCACTTTGTTATGTGCTTGACTGCGTGAGCTGCTCCTTTCTGACTTGGGTTGCTGTATCAGTTACTGTTCTATCCACCAACTTAGGAGATTCCCCAAATTTCTCCTGTGTGTTAGTCCTGATGTTTCCCTTGGCCAGGTATCATTTGTTTTACTGATGACCCCTGATCTTCCCAGTCTAAATTCCTTCTGTGCTTCACTTGTTTGTGCTTTCATTAAGTTTGAAGTTATCCTGCATAGCACTACACTTCCCAGTGTGGGGAAGTCAGTGGGATTTTTACCACTGGAATTAGACCCAATTTACAGCCGCCTGTGGGTGAGCAAATGTTATTTTCTAGCTTTTCCCCTCTCTACATTTTTATGGTGCTTAGAGGAGTCTGATGGATGGACCACTCAATTATTTAGCATCAATCAAGATTTTGCTTACAACACCTAAACAAACACTAGTATTACATCCCTTTTTCCCAAATATTTAAAATATAATTCTGCTCCATCAATTTACAAATTTATAAAAAACATATACTGTTGCTTAACCAGACCTTTTAATGAAATGGATTTTGAATTGAAATTTTAAGTATGCATGAAGACAGTAAGATACCATTTGCACTGTTAGGATTTCAATAATGTATGGAATTAGCAGAGCTTTATTATATTTCTGTGCCTGCATGCCCTCCATAGAGTAGAAGTTGTAATAAATATAAGTTCAAAGGTAAAATTTTATTGCTGTGCATGAGAGGAGAAAAAATAAATTAGAGTAATGTAATCATGCTCATATATGTTATGAATTTTGAACAGTGTCTATTAGAAAGTTTGTCAAAATGTGCTTAGCTTTGAAAATACAGATTAACGCTGAAGGTTTTAATATTGTTCTTCCTTATGTTCCTGTTCCTGGTGAATATAAGTGTAAAATATCTCCTGCCGAAAGCAATTGTCATAAAATGACACTTCCCTATTTTAATAGCTGAATAATCAGAACAGAGAGATTTTCCAAGTTGCGAAGAGGTTATTGCTTTTTTCACACAAAGAAATTTAGTGGTAGAAAACCAAATTTTATCCAGATATTCTCTGTTTTTTGTGTTCCTGTTCTCATATGTGAAGAGCGTGTCCAAATGTCTCCTGACAGCCTCGACACTTCAGGGTGTTTAAAAGGGGGGTGAGGTGCTTTCATTTGATTTCATTTACTGATTCTGTGTTTTTCTTTAATCTAGTAGCCAAGTTAAAATTGTAGCAAAGTTGAAAACAGGAGCCGGAAAACCTGTTAGGGAGTGAGTGGTTGGGATCTATTTGGGCCTTTTGGGGTTCATACTTTCTTTTTTTTCTTTTTTTTTTTTTTCCCCTACTTTGGATCAAATAAGGAAATTATAATTTTTTTTTTTTCCCTAGCAAAAAGCGTTACAGTTACAGATGCCATCTTTCAGATTTTGTCAAAATAGTTTCCAGACAATCTGGACTCTCAAGTAATTGGGCAAAATACTGACTGAGTTTTAGATTTTTTTTTTTCTTCCCAAAATAAGTGTCACCTTTAAATCTATATAAATTTTCTGGAGACAGAAAATAACAGGAAGCTTTTCTAAATAAACCATTTTAGGTCATCGTAAGTGATTCCTGCCTTTAAATTCTTCAGTTGATCCCATTGTAGCTGAGTTTTAAGTAGGATGCTGCTCCCATATAATCAGTGAACCAGTTCCAGAGGGTGGAGCAGTTTAGAGACCAAATGCAGTTTAAATGGCACTAGAGGAATGATGCAGTACTGACTGAAAATGCAGGCATGGTTATTAATGATGTAATTAAAGTTCCACCTCATGGGCAAAGTGGAAGCACACAGAAAATATTGTTAATATTGTGTTTCCTACATTTGATTTATCCCCATTTTAAGTACTAAATGATCTATGCAAAATACAGTGGAAATTAAACACTCTGTCTAAAATTCACAGCTTTATTATGTAAAAATGGTTCAAGCAGAGGTCAGGGTACATTAGCCAGAAGTAACTTAGCCCAGCTGAAAAGTGTCTTATGCACTTTGGATGCGTGGCTGATACTTGGCTAAGCCTGTGTACACTGGGAAGTTTTCCTCCATAACTGAAGGTCACTGTATTGTTCTGGTCAAGAGCAGATCTCAGACGCTCATCCAGAACCTTGACTGATGACCATCTCTGGTACTGGGTGTATTTTCTTCTTTATTGCCATTTTTAAAAGCTCTGGTCTGAGATTTGTGGATCAATTAAGGACAAAATTGAAAAAGATAGTAGTAATAATAAAAATAAAAAACAGCTTACTATTTGGTCCTGAAAATTCTGAACATTTCCTGATGGACTGTGGGAGCTCTCAGAGTTGCTTTATGGGATTAGGCCAGACTCTGCAGCTGAACTAGAACACATTTTTGTGTTAACTGCTTCTAAATGAGCTCTTAGTTTTAAGTGGTTGGCATAAATCTAAATTTAATTTACTGTTTTCATTTTCTTTTGCATTGATCCTCTTTTTGTAGAGATTCAATTGCAGACTTGGAAAAAGATGTTTTTTAAAGAGTCCAGATGGTATTTGCAATTATTTATTATCATTAGCATTCACTGTATCTGAAAACAAGACTTTTGCCAACTTAGATCAACCTCATTTGCTGCACTGTTGTTTACAATTTTTCAGTGTCCCATGTTAATACAAACTCACTTCTAGGGTGATTTCTAGGCTAGAAGAGAAAAAGAGTCTGATATTCCCAGTAGATGTCAAATTGCAAACTTATTTTGGGAATATTGCTTGGATAACAGTCAATCATAGGCTTTTGATGGCTATGAGCAAGCCAGCAAGGGATATTTTTATTAAGTAGCATAATCTGAAGGAAAATTAGAATAATCAAAGCAGTAGGTATAGAAGTATTGCACTTTTCCGTGTGTGAACACACAATTTTTCTTTTAGTTTGCCCTTTGTAATAAATCCTTCTTTTTTTTTTTTTTGAGTTTTGAGAGTGAAGGTGGCAACTTAAGTCTTCAAAAGTAAAATGTTTGGGAAATTTATGGCTGTGATGCTTTAGAAATAAAATGCCACCTTCTTTTTTTCTAAACTAAAATGGCTGAATTCTTCCACTAACATTATTCTTATCCACTGCTAAGATATATAAGATGCAGTGGACTCTGTATGTTATTGGAATAAACAAGTCCACTAATACTTTTTTCCTTAATTTTTTTGAAATTTATTTATATTTTACAATATTTTAATACACTTGACTTTTTTGTGTAATTGCTTTCTGCAGTATTTTGTGTTGATTAGCATTTGGAACACAGCAATACAGAGAAGGAAATAGAGGGACACCTGTTTCAATTATACCATAGCAGCAATTTCAACAATAAATCTTAATTGCAATCAGTCTTGATCAACCCACCTGTACAGATTCCCTCATTTACAAGGAGGAGGGATAATGGAGAGAAGGGAAAAAAGTACAAAGAAAGAGAGGAAAAACCCCTTGGAACACTAATATGGATTATGTTAAGTTGTTTTACTTTATATTTTCAGATTACTGTGCTATGTTAATTATTAGGCACAGCAGCCTGAATTTCCATGCTTTTCTCTGGGGATGCAGTGAACCCATGTTTACTTTCAGCTGCCATGGAGCAATTTCTCTTTAATTCAGGAGGGACTTTGCAAACAACCATAAGGTGGAACCCATTCTGTTTCTGTGCCCAAGCTCAGCAGGTGAATATGCAGCAAATTCCTTTAAATGATAACTTGTCTTTCCATTTGGGACAGGAAACATGCTGGAGTCAGTCTCTGTGTGGGTAACCTGGTGCAGGTGTGCTAGTTTTGGTAACCTTGTGTGTGTGTAATACTGCACAGAGGTGTTCTGGGATGTTCTCTGCAGGCTTGGCAGCTGCTCACTCACGTGCCTCTCCCTTGCTGGGCTTTCTTGGAGCTTCCTTGGAGTGACAAATCAGTTTTCTTGTGTGCATTTACATAAAGAGAGAAAACAACTGTGGGCAAACAGTCCAAATTGCTGTAGAGGATACACAGGAAACAAAACCAAGTACTGCTTTTTTTTCCATACTCATCTTTCTCTCATACCCTCTGTAATGATTGCTTGGGCATAGTAAGGGACAGGATCGTGGCCAGTGATGGAGGGATTTGGATGAGACTTCTGATTTTTGGGGTATTTTGGAACATATTTCCAGACATCCATTTCTTTTCCATATTCATTCTCATTCCCTCTGTTCTTCTTTTACTTTTTGACTTACTTTCCTTTCTCCTTATCCTCCTGGGTTGTTTGTCCATTTTCCTTCACTGAGAGTTATGCAGTTAAAAATGTGCTTTCCTTAAACTGACACATGGTTTTTCATAGTTGCACTTTAACCAAGCCTTTTGACTCAAAACCTTAATGATTGTCTCATCCATTCTTTTCTTCTGTTCCTGGAGAAAGTCCTGGTTTCATTTGTGCTTATTTCCTCCTGTCTGTTGTGAGTGGCTTGTTCTATTTCACGGCTTCACCTTCTTTCATGCTCTCGACCTCCGTTCGTCTTCCTTGCTTTTGCATTCCCCTTCCCCTCCGTGGGGGTCTGGTAATAGTGATGGACCACTGCAATTAAATTTATTCCATGTGCCACTGTTCTCCCTGACAAGCTGGCACTGCTCTTCTCCGGTGTTCTCACCTGTTGACTGGCATTAAGGAAGGTCAGCCGGGAGCCAGCGGTTTCAGTGAGATTCATCTGCTGGAGATGACTGAACACATCAACCCCTGGATGCCTCAAGGTATCTCTAAAGCTGGTTGTGCAGCATGGGAGAAAAAAAATCTGTGATGCTGTGATGAGATGAAGACATTCAAGATGGTTATAAGAAATTTCTCCTGTTGTAATTTGATTGTTATTGAGTTTAAATGTCCCATTTTCGGGAGCTGATGAGATGCCTAGGCCGGGATGCTGCCAGCAGACAGCTTCCTCTGAATGCATTTGCTCTTAGCAAACTGGCATGCAGTCAATAGGAATTCCTCTGGATTTACTGCTGCCTGTTGACATCTTACTCTGTTACAGGCAAGTATTTAATCAAAGTTTATTGTCATTCTTTTCTGAGATTTAAGTGGCACATAAAATTTTACGATACGTATAGTATTTTAGATGACAGCTTCATTATTTCCAGTGAATAATTTGGAATGCTACAAGGAGAAATATTGATGGCAAACTGGTAATTGTCATTAAATATGCAGCATTTTTGCAGCAGTCTTGTGCAAAAAATAAATTTTCTGAACTTCTACATAGCAATGCTGAACAATCTGAATTGTAATTCCTTTGCCTTGAGCCTTTTCCCATCATGGAGGTCACTCGAGGCTCCACATGTGTAAAAACCTGAAATTTTCAAAGTAACTTCGCAATTTTTCCTTCTAAATATGAGCATGGTATGGTATTGAATGTCAAGAGGACAATACTTGGTTTGTTATTGAGTTGATCTTTCGATTCCTGCTGCCTGATGGGATTTATATTCTTGCTGCCTTAATTGTGTCCTGTCTAGTGGACATTCCCTCTTTCCTGAGCCAGAGGAGGAACGTCTTTGGCAGGAGTAATTAAAAACTGTGTCACAGGAGGTGGGTGTGATGACAGGTCACTGGGAAGAATGAGACTAAGGCACCAGAGCTGCAAGGCAGTGTGTAAAATAGACAGATGCAGTTTAATATTGGACTGATTCCAAATGAAACTTTCCTGTTGGTTCAGTGACTCAACATGGAGTGTGTTATTCAGGACCATGGGAGTGGCTTCTCCTTCTGGAATGGAAAAGGCAATGAGAAAAAAGTTGAGTTGCTGGAAACAAGACCAAGCTCTTTAGTTCAAGGGGGGTTTTAGGTCAGTCCTTGTTTTCTTTCCACTGTTGGGAAGAATTCAGCTTGCTTTTAGGTGGATTAAAAATTCTACTCAGAATGGTACTTTTCCACGTAGCTTCTCTGTTGCCTTCTTAAAGAATTCAAATGAGGGACTGATACATTAGGTAATGAGCAACTTTGTTAGCAGATATATTTACAAAAATGCCATCCTTGTCTTCTCTTTTGTAATTATTACATCCTGACTTGGAAGAAAATGGATTAAATCTTTCCTATAAAAGGCTATCTGGTGAGTATATCTTGAGTATTTAGCTTTATAATCACTAAACTATTCAAGTACAGGGCAATCAGTTTAAAAAATGCCATTAGAGTTGTTCAGGATGTTTATAATAAAACATTTTGAATAGAAAACTGTAACATTTTTCTTAACTATAGCTTCTTCTAGGAAAGCAAGCATTCAGCAAGGCTGAGAACAATTTGTGCTTAAGGCATGAAATAAAGAGCATGTGAGAGTCATCGCTTTGGCTCCTGGGATGCTGAGGGTGCTGTTTCAATTATTCTACCTCAGGCAGTTCAGAAGTTGTGCCTCACAGGTGGTGGCAGGTAGTTGTGTTCTTGCTCTCAGCCAGCTGCTGACCAACATCCCCAGGTCCTTTTCCATCAGGCAGCTTCCAACCACTCTATCCAGCCTGCCCAGATCCCTCTGCAGAGTCTTCCTACCATCCAGCAGATCAACACTCCCACCCATCTTGGTGTCAAACTTAGTGGGGTGAACTCAATCCCCTTGTCCAGACCATCCAACAGGACTGACCCCAGTACTGAGCCCTGGGACACCCCACTGGTGACTGGCCTCAGGTGGGTGTAATTCAGGTGGCCCCACCACTGTCTGGGCCTGGATGTCCAGCCATGAGAGCCAGTTTCTCCAGGAGAATGCTGTGGGGAGTGGTGTCAAAGGCTTTGATAAAGTCCAGTTAGACACATCCACAACCTTTCCCTCATCCAGTAGGTCGCTCACCCTGTCATAGAATGATGTCGGTTTAAGTTAGGTAGAACCTGCTTTCCATAAAACCACTCTGGCTGGGGATGATTCCCCTGGTTGTCCTGTACGTGCTGTGTGATGGCACTCAAGATGATCTGCTCCATGACTTTCCCTGGTACCAAGGTCAGGCTGCAGGCTTGAAGTTCCCTGGGTCCTCCTCCAGCCCTTCTTGTAGCTGAGTGTCACAACCTCCAGTTACCTGGTACTTTCCCAGATGGCCAGAACTCCTGGTAAATGGTGGAGAGTGTCTAATGAGCTCTTTTGCCAACTCCCTCAGTACATTTATGTGGATCCCATCCAGCCCCATAGAACAGACTTGTGTGTATAAAGATTATAGAAATATCTGGAAAGCTTTTTCAGCATATCTGAGGTAAGAATTACACCTTCCAGGTACTGGGTGGATAGTTTGGAAGCTCTGGAGAATTTAATGTGCCCTCTAAATCTGTGACAGTGTATAAAGCACACTTCAGCTTTATCCTGTACTAGTATTTTTCATAGAAAATGAAAGATTATTGCCTCCCTTTGTAGTATGCAGTAGCTTTCTGAGAATTCTCAGCCAGGCGGCTGGAACAGGAGAACATTCCCCTTCTGCAGTAATAGAAGGCAGTAATTAAACCTGAACACAGCAAGTGGAGCTATAAAGTAAATCAAAGTGAGTGTTGAATTGTACCTCCATGCACCTGGTGGTAAACTCCTTATAACAAAACTCAAAGCGTCCTTTCTTTGCCGAGGAACTGTGAATTGCAGCCTCTGTTTGCAGTGCTGCTGTGGCTGTCACCCGCTGCAAATCCAGCGTGAAAAGAAGTCACGCGGGGTGGAAGGTGAAACTGTTTTGCTCCTTTGCTTCCCTTCCCCACAGGGTGGTTACTCCAAAATACATGGCACCTGGAGGAAGCCACCCCAAAGGGGACCTGTCTTTTGAATGCAGTGGCTTGGGTTTTGTCAAGTCAGATTAAATCCATGGAGAGGCTTTCCTGACTTTCAGCAATGAGGGTTTTTTGATTCTTACACCTGTAGCACAGTCTGGTGGAAAAATTGGGTTGAATTCAGAATTTGGTGAACTTCACGGTGCTCTCTTTGCATAAAGTCGTGATGCAACAGCGATAACCTGCAGTATGGATGGAGGGGTGGGGGGCCTGCTTGCAGGGCCAGTGTCCCATCTCCATCCCTTCTGGTTCAGAAGCCTGTTACAGGCTGTCCATGTGCTTCCTGTCAGTGTCAGTGATGGGAGAGGAGGACAGATGTTTCACCCCACTTCACCAAAGCGTATAATCTCTTGATGCTACTGTTCCATTGACTCCTGAAATCACGCCTGCTCAGGACGCCTCCTCTTATCTGCTGCCGCACAGACAAGCTGTCAAAACGTTAGCAGGGATTTTGACACTGAAGTGACTCGGGAAGACAGCTGGAATAAGGTTTACAGGTTTGTTTGGTGTTTTTACGTTGTTTTTCTCTGAGGATGGTTCTCAGTATTATGTGAGCATCCAAAGCAGCCGTGCTGATCTGGGCTAGTCAAGGGGAATGATGGATCGAGCTTGGTTTGCAGGGGTGCCAGTCGCAGTTCTGAGGGATAGGAGCTGTGTGCAGGGAGTATAGTGCAGAGACTGGGCATATTAAGCCTTTCCTGGTGAGCAGAGGTGTGTACAAAGGAAAGGGAATATAAAAATAAAGTATTTTTAACCATATCTTGCAGTCTGATTGCCTGCTGGATCCGACGCTCCTTCTCATAATACGCTTGAAAAGTTTTATTTGTGCCTCGAGGGCGATGAGCCTGTCTTCATTTAGGAATGCAACTGCAGATAATACCACAGTGCTGCTGACAGCTTTATGTGCTCACAGCCTGCCTCTCTTATTTACTCACTTGTATGTGTGGGGCCAGCAGTTTTTTACCTTCCTACTTATAATTGCATCCCGAGCTGCCTTGTTTCGGAGCCTGTTCCTGTAGTGTGAGGTGAAAGAGCAAGTTGTTGCCATTATAAATTTAATTTTATTTTTTTCTTACATATAATTGAGCCTGAATAGTCATTAGGGTTTTTTTTCCTAGGTTCATAATTAAAGAAACCTCAAAGTAGAGCTTTGTAACTATTATGAGGGCAAAAGAGGAGGTAACGTTTGGTGTGACCTTGTTGTTTATAAACAGGTGGAGTTGAGCTTCTAGAAATTTCATATATATATATATATAGCTGAAAATTCATGAGGATCCAGAAATACTAAACAATAGAACAAAGTCAGTCATGACTGTTCATCGCTTAAAATATATTTGTAAGGTATTAGATGTAATTCAGTGCTGAAAGAGTTATATTTCATGAACTTTTTGTCAATTATGATGGCCTCATAAATTCTGTGTAATTACTAAAATTTCTGGACTTTTTCCTTATTTTAAAAAATAAAAGTGCATTTTTTTTTCTCCTTTTTAAAAACAATAGTTCTCTTTGTTGTAATCCACATGACGTCCCTCATGTGCTTTCTTTTGGTGCTCATTCTGCCAGTGGTTTTGGTTGATAGGTTTTGCTCCAGCAGTCCCCAGTGTCCTACCTTCTTGTGGAAAGAGCTTTTGGAAAGATGCTTCTCATCAGGAGCTCTGCTTTGGTCCAGGTCTTTTAGCTCATCTCCAACAGAAAGTATTTATCCCTTGGATGTGGGTGGTCTAAGTGGTTTATAATTTTGGATCTCTTAGTTTTTAGGTGAGAAGCAAGAGTCAGAAATAAGAGTGGTTCATTCTGGTGAGATTGCAGAGGAAGGACAAAAACATCTTTCAGATACTTCTCTGGCCTACAGGAAAAAGGAATATGACTTCCTTGGGGACCTGCACAATTTTTATTGTGGAAAATAGGTTCTGTAGGTAGGAATTGTTGGAAAATACAGGAGAATTGTCATTATTTCTGATTGAATTCTGTGAATCTGTGAATTATCTCATTCCTTCTGCTTGCCTGCTTCATAAAGTGGACTGCAGTCAAGATGTCACACACCAACCTCTTTGCTTTTCTGAATAAATATTTAAGTTAGCTGTTCAAGTACTACCCTTTCAAGCCTGAAGCCTAAGCACATTCTCTTTTGTAGTATATTCCTCCATGGCCAGGCGAGTGTTTGACATGCAGTTAGTCTGTTTGATGCAGACGGTGGGTATTGACCCAACCTGTGCCTCTCGCCACGTGTCTTTTTTTGTTTGCTCCAGGTGAAGAAGTGCCACATCACCTCTGCTCGGAGCTGCCCCGTCCTGAAGTTGTGGCTTGTGAAATCCCTTGTGCCATGGACTGTGTCATCAGCGAGTGGTCCCCGTGGTCCCCCTGTTCCCACTCGTGCTCCAGTAAAAACGCAGAGGGCACTCAGAGCAGGAGCAGGTCCATCTTGGCCCTTCCAGCTGAGGGTGAGTGGTGAACACTTTTGGGTTAATCACTGTTTGTTCCCTTAAAGAATTGACTTGCCTTCCTCAGCCAAACTGTGTTTAGATCAGAGCCAATCCCAGTTCCACAGCAATGAGGAATAATAGTTAGTGCTTGTCCGTGCATCATACCTGGGGTGTAAGAGATCTTTATGGTCTGGAGTTAATGTGTCACTTAGAGAAATTGTGTCACAGTTCAAAATTATTTACTTCAGACTCTGAATTATTGTCTATTGAGGGCCAGTCTGGGTGTGAATTTGTTTCAGGAGAGCTGCATCCTCTACCAATAAAATTGCTGCATGACACGGACTCATCCTGTGAGTGTCTTTATCTAGGAATATTGTGGTAATAATTTAAAAACAGTGAGCTGTGAAAAATGAGGAAATGGAAAAGGGCCTCTTTATGTTATTTTATTAATGCAGACCTGTCGACCTTCTTGTTTTTCTGTTGCAGCAAGTAAATAGCTATTGATGAATACATGTGATTTCCTCTGGGTCTTCATGGGCACATCTTGTATATGTTTTTTTGCATATTAACATCAGTGATACAGCTATTTACACAAACTATTTTCTGTTAGAAATTTAATCTTCTAGCTACAGTTACCCATGTGGTAATTAATTTATGTGTTGGTTTATCACCTAGGATTTGAAAGTTCTTGAATCAAGTGCATAAAAATTCATAAAATGCAAAGAGGTCCAACAGACTAAAGCCTTGTTGACACAAAAAACCCACTGTTGCCAGAACTGTGCAGTTAATGCAGCAACAAAACACTTTCAGATGCAAATCTAGTTTAGGACAAGCTCTGTTAAGTGCTATTTTGTAAATTATCAGTAAAACCACCTACCGTTTCTAGGACAATGTAAGGACTTGAACTTGCAAACCCTTACTGCTGTGAAAGGTCTGTATTCACATAAACATCCTCCTAAGCACTTGTGAAGAAAATTTGGACCTTTCAGGATGAAAATAATTGTTAATTGAATGATAATAACTACTACTAAAACAGTCTGCGAGCTAGAGAATAATTTAAATGAAAAATACAGTTGGCTTCGTATTTTCCGTGGAAGTAATGGAGTGCAAATAACAGATAAACTTGGAATTATGAAAGTGGAATTGTGGAGAAGTGAATTCTGGAAGTACAGAACCACAGTAATCTCAACCTGAAAGGCACTAAAACTAAAAATGTCCTACTTTGAACTGAATACTTCAGATTTCTCAGGAAGGAATAATTAACTCTTAAACACCTGGGTGTTTTCTGTGCATCTTTAGCAATGGCAATGGGTGTGATGGTTTGCTGTGCAGAGTCACACATCTGTGTAGAGACAGGGGTTGAAATTTTGGAGACTGAATGTGGATTTAATGCCATTGTCACTAAAACAGTGAGGCAGTGTTAAGTTACCTACTTTCTCTACCTCTTTCATACCCAGCTCAGAGCTGGGCCACCAACTGTACAAAGCTGTGGTACCTTTGCAAGGGCCGTTTCGTTTGTCCTCTGTCAGTGCAGGCAGTGTTGGCTGTGGCTCTGCTGTCTGAAGACTTCTGGACACCATCTCACAGGCTGACTTCATCTGAAGCCCTTGGGTCATTTTCTCCAAGCTCTTCACCAGCTCCCAGAATAACCAGGAAGCTGTTGATGAAACTAGAGGGATTTGGTTTTACTTGATTTAAAGCAGGTTTTCAAAGATAATTATTTATGTGGCAAACTTCTGAAAGTTGGTACAAGAGGAGATTGTGGAGCAGGCATTCTCAGAGGGTGTAAAATGAGTTAGAGGAACTGATGAACATCATGTCCATAAAAAGTGTGTACATGGCTACTGGAATGGCCAGGCAGAGGCTACTAGAATGGCCAGGCAAAGTCCTGCTTTCCTTCTGCAAAAGTTGTCAATGAACTGCAGAAAGTGGCCATGTTCTTGTGCTTTCTGTAAAGAGTATCTCCTGCTTAGGGTGTTGCAGGCAAAATGCCATGTTGGATGGACCTTTTGTGGTATTTCTTATTAATTTAAAATTGCCTCATTACTACTCTCTCTTGTTTAGGAGAGCTTCCTTAACATGGATATTTTTCAAAAAAGGCACCTCATTTTTCCCCTGGGAAGTTCAAAATTTAAGTTAAATACTTTCTTTTGATTTTTAATTTTTCTCCCCCTAATATGCACCAAGCATTGTGCCATTTGCTTGCAATGCTTTTTTTCTTTTTTTAAACTTGTGCTCAAACACACAAGAACAATAACTGGTCTGCATTTTTCCTACCAAGTCAGAATCTTCAAGAAATAAGTTACCTGGGGCATTTTCTACTCCATCATCATACTAAACGTTTCTGAGACTGAACACTGGGTGGAACAGTCCCATTTTCATGAAAAGATAAATGGTAATGTGACATGATTATCCAAATCAGCGTGTCAAGTAATTTTTCCCTCTCTTCCTTTTCTCACTGCTATTCATCGTGGCTGCTTGGGGTCATACCTTATTTCGGGAGGGTCAGCCCTGCGAGGCAATAGGCATCCCTTGGAGGAGCAAAATACCTTCATCTCCTGCTCATTTTAGTAGGGCATAAAGGTACTCTGAACCTCCTGATATCTGGCCCCACACTTCAGTTCTTTCAAACTCCGCAGCGCTTTGGCAATGCCCCAAGTTGCCAGAGTCTCCCTCCTGGAAAAGAGAATGGTTTCCACTTTAGTAATTTTTACTTCTTTCTTCCAAAAATGACAATGCTTACTGTTAAATTTCCCTACATTACTCCATAGCTTTTGAGCTGCAGATATCTCCTGCTTTTATGGGATAAATTGAGGCTGCTGGTTGGAGTGTTATACTTTCTGGGGAGGCTGTTCAAACTCATGTACTTCGTGGATTTATCACCAGTTGCTGACAAAGTGCAGCAGCTTAGCAAAATCTTTGGACATGCATTTGAAGGATGGTGCTTCAGAAAAGTAAAGGCTTCAGGAGAGTAAAGGCTTCATACTCAAATCCTGTGTTTCAAGTTTCCCCTCCTTGATTTTCAGATGTGGGTATCATTTGATGCATTCCTCTGTCATTACTGTTCAGCATCTCAACAGCTCCAGTCTTTAAGGCATCACGTGAATAGAGTCCAAATACGAGTTAGAGATGTTCCTCCTTGGGAAATTAGCAAGGAGAATGAACATAAAAATAATGCTTAATTTGTCTTAAACCCTAATTGCATGTTTGCTGAGTGATACTGGCATTTAAGCGGAATTAACTTGGCTGTGTGTAGGAGTTATCAATAAGGTAACTCAGAAATATTCTTTGCCTGTTTCTGTTTCCATTATGCATTGGAATACAATTTTATGCAAGGCTAGTTTAATGGGGAAACAATATTTTAGAAGGTTGTTATTGCAGCCATAAAGGTCAACAGCTTTCTTTAAGCTTTATTTATTTATTTTGATGGTGAAAAAAGGAAAGATATTGTGCAAACCTGACATTTTTGTTTATTTTTTTTTTCCACGTCTCCCTTTTGCCGTATGCCATAAGATAAAACATGGTGTTGTCTTGACCCTTTCCAGGTGGAAAAGCCTGTCCCCCTGACCGAGCCCTGCAGGAACACCGTGCCTGTAACGACCATCCTTGTGTGCATTTCTTCTGGGAAACGTCTCCCTGGAGCTCCTGCTCCGAAGACGTGCTGGTGACCGCGCTCAACTCCACCATCAGCTGGAGCGGAGAAGCCACCTGTGGAGTGGGAATACAGACGAGGAAAGTCTTCTGCATGAAGAGCAGTTCTGGCCAGGTCACACCTAAAAGGTATTTAAAGGAAGGCTGTTAGTGATTATTTATACAACACATGACATGTAAAGGCATTTTCAGTGTGTGCCAGTCTGCGGTGTCGAAAACAGTTTCGTTTCAGGACTAATTCTCCAGGTGCTACCCCATCACTACGAGGAAAGGGGTCCTAATATAGAACAAAACCAGATAGCTACCCCCTTCTTAGCTTTCCATGTAAATCCAAGCAAAATGCATGCTTTTAGCCCTGGAGGGTTTTTTTGCTGCAGCTCCTCTGTTATTCTAATTTACGGTTTTCTGCAAATACTTTTCTGGCAGGACAGGTGTGAGGAAAATGTAAAGTACATCTGAACATAACGTTCATCAATACGTTATTAGCAGTGCTCTAATAAAATAGAAAAAGTAAATAGATTTTGCATTATATTTGCACCCCAATGAGGCAGAACCATATGTGTGATTTATATTGTTCATTTGGTTTATACAGCTTCTGTAATGTGATACCAACACAACAAAATTATGTATTCTGCGGTGTAAATATCCTGAATTTTGCTTTGCTTTACTAAATGAGGAAAATAAGTAGCACAGATGTTTTCCCTCATATAGAAAAATCAAGACATTGCTAATTATTTTTGCACCATTAATGAGTCTAGAGACTTACAACCGAGTTTCATTTCTTATTGTAGCTCTCAAAACAGTCCTGTTCGTATAAGCAGACTGTGTTGATTTCAGTGAAGTTAATTAAAATTCTTGAGGTTAATGAGATTAATTAAATAAAAGAAAAGAAATCTAGTATTCATTTAGATCTTGAATCCACTGATATGCTCTAACTTTACCTAATTAAACATATTGTTTATAGAGCTATATAGTTTCTAAAATAGTTGTTTTCCTCCTCCACTTGTGAGATGGTGTAAGGGGAAATGGAACCGAAGGGGGTAAGTAAACACTTAAGTAGCAGAATCATGATTTTTAGATTTTTTTTCCCTTAGTAGGGATTAGTGTGATATTCCTCTTCCAAATGGGATCATTTTAGGTTGCATGCATTGCTAAATATTTTTGAGTGATTATTTTTTTAAATAGAAACTAATAAGAAATAAAAATAATAATTCCCTTCGTGTTCACCCACTTGATATGCAAGATCTGCCTGATTGTCTCTTTTACGCTCTTAGAGTTTTTATATATAAACTAATTAATATAATTAACTTTGTATTAACTGTGTCTGAAATTTTTATCAAAATATGTGTGATCAAAATATGTTTTTCATTTAAGAGTTAAAAATGAATGAAGAAGTTCACAGAGCTCTTCTTATTATACTGTGCTGTACAACTTTTAAAATAACAATCAAGGCCTCAATCAAAGATCACTTGAAGCTATTTTTATGTTTCCTAGGGGTTGAAAGTGAGGGAATATCACATCAGCCCTTAGAGCCCTGTTGCAAGTAGGTTGCAGTTTGAAAGCTGTTGAATGTTGTGCTAAAACAGGGCTACTTTACAAACATAACTGCTCACTCTCTTTGGTAATAAATATGTCTGTTTTGCTCCAGTGAGCTTTGTATTTTCGTTGTCATAGACAGAGCTACCTTTGGCCTGTAGTCATCAAACTGAGCTCCACAATTTTTAAAAAATTATTATTATTTTTTTTTGTTACCCTTGAAATGTACTAAGTTCACTTGGGCTACGTGAGTGCAAAGGAGAAGAAAAATGAGTTGTGCTGTGACCAGGAGCGATACCTTTGGCGTGGCATTGTGCTCACAGCCCTGCGAAAGTCTTAAGAAGAAGGTCTTTCTCCACAGTTTTAATTTTTTATTACATTTTGTCTTTGTGTTCGGATCAGTAGATGTCCAGAGTCCATCCGGCCTGAGGCCGTGCGGCCGTGCCTCCTCCCCTGCAAGAAGGACTGTGTTGTTACACCTTTCAGTGAGTGGACTCCCTGCCCAACAGCCTGTCAGCCTGGTAAGCCTTTACGAGGTCAAAATTTTGGGAAAAATTAGAGAATTGGCCTAGGAACGTGTGGTAGTTGTAGTTCACACCAGTCTAATAATTTTTAGGGCAACTCCTGGGCATGAGTTTTGGACTTTGGTTGACTTTGAGTTGACGCTGATGTTCTTGTGCAAGTGGGATCACCATCAGCAGATTTGGAGATGTAGATTCTCTCTGCCTGCAATAAGTTTCTTCTGGGTTTCTGCCTCCAAAGTCAGAACTCCAAGTTGCCAGTGTTATATGACTAGACATGGAATTGCTTCATTATATGAAGTGTTTTTCTCTTGACCAACCTTGGTGTACGTACAAGGTTGTGCAAGTAACTCCTGTGCTTTGTGGTTTTTCAAGGACCTTACGTTTCTTTGATCTAGTTGGCTGGGACAAGAAATGTTCAGCAAGGTTCCTTTATAATGATCTAGTGTTGGGTTTGTGACAAATTTGTGTGTTTCATTAATTGTTTGGATGAAAGTCTTCTCGGTTATCAGAATATCAGTTTCATTATTGTTGGTAGTTTCCTTGCCCTTCAAAGATTCTCAGTGGATGCTGCAGCATAGTCCTTGTTAGATTTTACAGGAAAATGAGTTGCTTTCTAAAACAGTGAATCCTGTTTTAATTAGCAATTTATTTTTAGACTTTAAATGAGCTGCCTATGAAGAAGTGGAATAAATTACCTGGTAAATTACTTTGTTTATTAAATAATAGTCTACAATTAAAATGAGAAGAAATTAATTATTTAACCTCCTTGGCAGCATTATCATTTTAATATAATGCTAAATTAAAACTTCTTAGATGGGGGAGTTTACTTTTTGCTAAATCTGTTACTGATATGGCTGCATTGCAAGATTTTTTTTTTTTTTTTTAATTTGCATTGCACAATTAAAACCTCAGCACGGTAATGAAATTTCAAAGCTGCTGTATGTATGTGAGTTGTGAGGGGTGTTGTTTTTTTTTATAGAAAAGTTGTATTTAATGAAAGCAATATACAGATGGTGAATTACGAAGCAGATCAAGCAGGAACAGGTATTGCCTGGCAGATTTAAAATTAATTGTGTACCAGCATAAGATTAGAACTTAGACAAACATGTAATCACTAAATCAGCTTTACACAGAACTTTACCAGTTGAGCTGTTTGTAGTTTATCTGAGAAAATACATCCAGCTTTACTATCTTAACAATAAAAAAGCTGACATTTTCCCTACATTTAAATGTCATCAGACAACCGTCTGTCTTCTGGCAAAAGATTCTCTCCTACCTTGGAAGAGGAGACAGCCATGAACTCAGGGCAGCAACAGATGGACAGACAACATAATTCACCAAAGAACTGCCACTGAATCCAAGCACCTGTTGGGGAGGCAGGAACAGGGGGGTTGTTGCAAGTTATTGATTCTCTGCCATTTCAGATACTTAAAGGTGACAACTGTCTGCTGCAGTCTCCTATAATGTTATCTGTTTTAATGGGTCTTTGAGGATGGATTGAAACAACAGCCAAAGAATCAATAGGGTGGTTTCAGAGTATGACACGCTCTGAATGAGCAGCATGTAGATTTTCCTCTGTCACCTGCTTTAGGGTGGCAAAGGTGGCCTGGAGAGGTAACTGCTTTCAGCATGGATGAGGTGATCTCTGGTCTGTCAGTGTAGATTTAAAACAGAGAGATTAAAAAGAAAACCAAACAACTAACAATAAATAACGTTTTTCATCTTCCTCCTGAAAATGGATGGTACCCGTAAGTACCTCCCTCTCTTCTAGGGATTGGTTGTCCAGGAGGAAGGTTAGAAATTTCACAGTTGCTTAATTCTCTAAGCAGGTTTACATGAAATGTTGGGTAGTAACTGTCCTATTTCTTTCCCTGTACCTTAAATCAGATTTGAAACGAGATGGGGTAAGAGTGGATAAAATGCATAGTGTGCCATGATAAGAAATTCCAGTGACTTCTGCCTTGTGTCAGACAGTCCACGATCTACCATTTCAGTCCTCATAAACAAACACCCAGCCAGAGCTGTTCAAAGTTGAAGTCTAACTCCTTCAAAAGCTCTTATCTGTACAAAAGTACTGGAAAGAGCTCTGATTTCAGTGACTAAGTCCTCAGAATCCTGTGAAAATCTGTCCTTATTTGTGTGTGCAGAGCCTTGTGCTGACCAGACCCTGCCTTTCCATGTGGTCAGGAGCGGAGTCTGAAACTGGATGTTTCCTGTAGAAGCTGGAGCAGATACAGCAAATGTTACAGGAGTGAACAAGAATTTTGTCCCTCCCCTCTCTGAGCACTGGGCAGAGCAACAGGAGTGAAACACTGAGGAGTGAGAGATGCAGGATCCAGGGAGGAATGAGAAGAATGGATTGGTAGAAGGAAAGTAGTTGAATGGCCCTGTGTGTAAGGGAGGAGAATGGAGGCTGATGGCACAGGGAGGTGGAAAAGGCACCCCTGAAATTCTCCAACAGCATTATCTGAGCTGCAGAGTCAAGGACACAGAAGTTAAGATGGTCCTAGAGATCTTGAGGCTTGACTTTTTTTTCAGGAGGGCAAACAGTCGTAGCCATGCTTGAAATCAGCTGAAGCTCAGCTGTAAAAGGACAGTCCTACGCTGTGCTAATACTCTGGAAAAATCAGGCTGCAGCAATTCTAAGTGAAATGTAAAAATTATGCTCATTAACATTTGTGAGGAACGCTATAGAAAAGCCAGTGAGGAAATTCAATTTTGAAAATGGGGTTTGAGTAACGTGCAATAAATGTTGAGGATAATTTAGTTTCTTGAGGTGGAGAAAATTACTGTGGGAAGCTCATTTAGATTTGGTGCTGATTAATAGGAAGGAAATGGCTAAGATTCTAATGGTGGTAGATAATTTGAATGAAAATCGTCACAAAGTGATAGAGTTCACGATTCTTAGAGGGAAGGATGGCAATATCAGCAAGACATTAAGAAAAAAAAAAAGACTTCAACAAACTGCAAAGATTGGTAGCTGCACCTCTTGGGAATGTTTTCTATGCAGGCAGGAGTATAGAAGACCTGGAAGCTACCAAGAAAGCCTGAACAAAGGGCTGAAGCCCTACTGGACTGTAATATCTGTCCTGAAACTGTGCTAACAGCAAGACGGTAGCACAGGGAAGCAAGGTGTGTTTATATGACTTGCAAGATCAAACTTCAAAAAATGAAGAGAAACCATCACACACAGCTAGAGAAACCCTTTCTTATCTTATCATTGGAGTTGTTCAGGGTCTTGTTTCCTCTTGGATTGTTGAATTATTTCACAAAGATTAGAAAGAAGAAATTGAGAATGCAAATTTAAGATAGTGGATATTAGATAACAAGGATTACATTAAGGGATTAAAATTAAGGGGAAACTGAATGAAATGTATGTCCACTACTTTCTGAGAAATGAGGGAAACACAACAAGGGGAATGTGCAGTTGCTGCTGTTGTTTCTTGTCTGCAGCCAGGAGAAGAATGGACTAAAGAGTATTTCCGTTGAGTACATATTCCCATGTCAGTGGGACTGTGTGAATAAAAAGGAAGAAATAAAGTAATTCCAGAGCATTTAGTATCTCTGTTCTGGGTGAGAAAGTCTTAAGGAGTTAACTAAATCTCAGTAGTACCAAGACAAACCAAACTCAGCACTCTCTCCTCACCCCCACCAACTCAAAAAGAAAGGTCAAGAAAACTGTAGATAACTCATCCTCACTTCATTATGTGAAAAGCCACGAGAACAAGTTATTATTCAATATATAAACATTTAAAGAATCAGATTCAAATAACCTGACCAGTAGGGATTTATTGAGAACAAACTGTGCCCAATAAATTTAATCTTCTTTTTTTTTTAACAGCGTAGCTACTCTAATTAAGGGAAGTGGTAGATTTTTAACACATTAAACTTTTATCAGGAAGCTGAGGAATGGTGACTTGAATTAAATCCCTCTTAAATGGGTACTCAGCTGCTTGAAAAATCCTGCAGTGGATATTACTGTGAAAATAGCCTGTCTCTGTCTCCTTTACTGTCTGCCATTGCTTATTGATACACACTGATAAAATCCTGTGAGCTGTCTCTCCAGGCTGAGGAGTCCCAACTGTCCTGATCTCTTGTTGTGTGGCAGATGCTCCAGTCCCTAAACAGTCTCTGTGGCCACTCACTGGACTCACTCCAGTGTGCCCATATCTTTCTTCTGCTGGGGAGCCCAGAACTGGCTGCAGCACCCAGTTGTCTCACCAGGGCTGAGCAGAGGGATAGGATCACCTCCCTCACGGATGATTCTCTTCCTAATGGAGCCCAGGATGCCATGGCCCTTTTTTGCTGCAAGAGCACATTTCTGCCTCACGGTCAGCTTGTCCATCAGGACTCCGTGTCCTCTGCAAAGCTGCTTCCAGTCAGTCAGCTGATAGATGTCCTTCCTCTGTTTGGGATCAAAGTGGAATATGAGCTGAGGGGAGCCCTCCTGGCCCCAATTCCCTGTGATATTTGTCTCAACAGCTTCTGTGCTTGAATAATAACACCAATAGATGGTGCAGAACTGAGAGAGGTAGTAGACATAGTAGACAATATGTTGAGTTATATTGGAATAATGGAGAAATTTCTCAAAATGTGACTTGGGAAGTAAAAACTGATTGCACAAAGAATGGGAAGTGAAGACATCACTACTGCCTCAGGCACCTCTGGAGATACAGTGGACTACAAAATGCATGAAAGTCAGCAATTTGAAATACCAAAAGTCATCCTGGGCCTGTCAAACTCAGGGTCATGTTGTTTGTGACACACCAGAGGTGTCAGTGCACTTTGCCCTGGTGAGGCTGCAGGTGGGATTCCTTGGGCACAGCGTTGTAAGAAAGGGAGCAGTGAGAGGTAATTGAGAAGGACCTATGAAGAACTGGGTTTGGTTAGTTTAGAGAGCAGAAGACTTGAGTAGATACAAACCCTTGCAATTTCATAAAGGTTGCACATCAGGTGGCAGGGATAAACTCCTTACTTCGTGTAGTGGACAGAAGATAGAACAGGGTTAGCTTAATTTACAGGAGCGATGACTTGGGTTAGATTTTAAGAAAAGGCTCTTTGTGAGGCTTTACAGGCACTGAGTCAGGCATCTGAAAAGAGAGTGTAGGAAGCTGTAGAGTTGCCTCAGGTAGTGGCTGTGAAAGAAGCAGGAGAAGGATCACCCTGGATGTTCTTATCCTGTCCCAGGGCAGCAGCCATGGTGAGCAGCCTCAAGGCAGACCCAAAATTCCTTTGCAGTGATCTCACAGTGATGGCACATGTGCCAGTGGAGGCTTTTATTTAAAGCCAGCATTTTTATTGGACTCATACTTTGTGTTCATTGTGTGACTTTTTTTTTAAGTTTTCCTTCTACTGTAATGGATTGTAATCTTGCTGCTGCAGCTTTGCCCTTATCCTGGGCTGGAAAAGCAGTACTTATGATGGGCTAATTGACACGCTGCTTTCCTCCTTTAGACAAATTTGATGAAGTCTGCTATTTCAAGATGTTTACCTGGTGTGGAATCCTTTATTGAGTTCTGCTGAGATACTTTTTTAGTTTTCTAGCGTCTTTTTTTGACGTATGAATAGAGCACCCAGAGAAGTACTAATGCCACACACAGTGGTTAAACCAGCTCTCAGTTTGTAGTTATCCCTTCCACAGCCAAGGATTGTGTTTGTTTTAGCTGTAGAGGTACACAGGTAAGTCTTGTCCTTGTCTTTCCTGCTGCATTCTGTTCTGTGGATTTTGTGAACTGCATTTCTGAATGGATTGATCTTGCATCCACTCAGGTTAAGCAGAGAGTTAGCCTCTGTTGGTTACACTGGTTTTCCTATCAGGAAGTTATCATCTGTAATTTCTAGAGCCATAAAGATGAGTTACTGTTAGCAGCCTGAGACCACAAGGATGTGTTCTCAGAAAAAAACCCTTCCATTAGGACAGTTTGTTTCTTTGGTTTTTATTCTTCTCTCCTGTTAAGGTGTTTATTTTCTTATTTATTTATTTTCTTCTTTGATTTGTTGTTCTGTTAAATAGACATTTTTTGATGCATCTCTTAGGCTGTTGATTTATCAGCCTTGCAGGTGCTGTTCTGCTCAACTCCTGGTAGCTTTAAAGCAAGTAAAGGCAGCTTTTGATCCAGTGTAACATTCCTTCCCTGCTTGGATAGAGCCAGAGTGCTCACAATTTCAAAATATAAACGGATCACAAAGCATTTTTATAACAAAGTCAGCTGGATCACTAAGTTGGGGTGCCAGCTGTGTCTGGAAGGCAACTTTTTTGTTTGTTTTACAGGCAATGCCACTGCAGTTAAGCAGTCTCGGTACAGGATTATCGTTCAGGATTCTGCCAACGGGGGACAGGCGTGCCCAGACACCTTGTATGAGGAGAGAGAATGTGAAGATATTCCCATCTGTCCAGTGTATAGGTAAAAACTGTCAGCTTGGATCCAGCCTCTGATGGGTGTCCACTTCTCCAGAAATTATTTTTGTGCCATTGTCCTGTACGATTTTCACCAGAAAATAACACAGTACTGGAAAATGCAGAGTTAAAGCAGATAATCTGCCTTGCAAAATGTGTAAAAGTAGAGTTCAAACTGGGGATTTCGGCAGATCTGGCATCATCAGAACAAGCAGCAATAGACACAACTCCTAGAAATGGCAACCTCAGGGTCCAGTGTGTGCAAGGAAGCTGTTACTGGCAACTCCCCCCTCACTGTATCTAAAAATAAATGTGAGATATTTTGGGACCACGAGCCCTCAACTGCCTTAATCATAATTGTGTGCTTATTGCAGAAACCCATCTTTTCCCCTGATCCTCTCAAACCAGTGAATAATACACACTTAAAAAAATACTGATTAGACAGACAGTACAGTAGGGCAATTACTCACCACTCCTCATTAGAATTCTGTGGCCCATCTGTTATTATGCAATATTAGTAAATAGAAAAGCATTATATCTTTGCATATAAATCTCCAGCCCACACATCCCATAGGAGATGGTCTGGGAGTAGAGTGGGGAGCTGGAGGTGCTGCCAGGCAGGATCACACCACTCCACTGTGCCATGGAAAGCTGCTTCCTGGTGTTCTTGGCACATGTACAAGCATAGGAAGCAGACTGGGAACACCATCAGCTGTGGCAGGAGGAGAGCCTGAGTTCAAAGCCCACTGGAGATACATCCTGTGTATTTTGTGTAGCTTTGAACCATGCCCTGCAAAAATGAGAAAGTGGGACCTTGTTGGAGTAGATGAGGCTTTCTCGAAGGTAAACCTGGCATCTGAATTTCAGTCCACAATGCTTATTTCAGGAGGAATCGCAGCTTTTTTACTTGTTTTTTCCATAAGTCTCTATAGCAAATCATCATTAGTAACTGAGGGGTTTGTGCCTGGATGTGTTTTCTGGCTTTAAGCACTTACCTGTTCACCTTTTCCTGCTGCAGGTGGAAGACCCACCGGTGGAGTCCCTGTGTGCTGGTGCCAGACTCAGTGAGACAGGGTGTGCCAGGACAGACTGAGGCGTGTGGACACGGTTTGCAGTCACGGGGTGAGCTTCCTCCGTCCAGAGTGTGGCGTTTAAGTAGGGTCTTCGCTCTTTTACAGCAGATAATTTGAAAACTTACTGAAGTACTTTATAAAATAAGAGTGCTTTGGGAAATGGATCCATTGTACAGTTTTTCTGTGCTGGGCATTAAAGTACCACTAACACAATAGTTTGTTTGAAGTATAGGAGCAGATTTATGCTTGGTGTTCGAGTACCTTCACTGACATGCTCTTCTGCCTAAAGCTGAAGCGTGTGGGCTTTAAAAGAATTATCTATAGGCCTTTGTGAAGTAATCCATTCATGGTGCTAAAAATGGAAAGGATAATTTCCCCATGATTTTAAATTTTGCTAATGACTTGCCTGAGGCCCGATTTTCATTAAGACTGTTGGAGAAGTTCAGTGTGGGTAAATGCTTTGGGCTCCTGCCCTTGGCATAATTAAGCACTTAAAAGTTACAGCGATCCCACTGTCGGAACAGAAGTGTTGAGAAGAATGTCACTGTTCAGAATATGTGATCAGAGTCTGTAGTGGTGCCTGCACATGGCTGGAGATGTGGCTGTTTCTAATGAAACCCTTAACAAAAGGTTATTTTTATTGAAAAAAAAGAAATTGCTATACAGGTACGCTGAGGAAACTTGACATAATAATTTACTCCTTCACAAAGGTAGAAGCTATTCTTTAAAGATGAATTGAATTTCTTATATAATCTGGAAACAAAGGAAACAAAAGAAAAGTTCTGACAGTATGTGGGATGTATCTGAAAGAAGAAATGTGTTTTAAACTAAAACTCAAACGAGTAAATATCTTTAACTAGGTTTTGACCACAAACCCTTCCACAAAGTTTTCAAATCTGTAAATTGTATTCCTCAGCTTCTGTGTGAAGGTATGGTAATCTTTATTTTCTACTGGGAGCATGAACTTTGTATTGATGTTACTCTGACAGAATTAGAAGTATAAGAGAAGAGTATCACACTTATTTTTACTCTGTGGAGTGCCCTCCAGTAATTACATAGGCTATGTGCTGTTCTGGTGTAATAATCAAAAACATCTCATACTTGGTAGGTTTAAGCAAAAATTGTTTCAGTGCCACGTTCACTTTTTGTAATTAACTGTGGCTTTTGTAACAGCTTTGGTTTTCATAATTACATGTAGTGATAGAGCCAGTCTGCTGGGTGTTATTGAAGATGAGTGGGGTCTCAGGAAAATGAGTTCTCAGATGAATCCCACAGAAGAAGATTTTTAAAGGTGTTTTGTATGAACGAGGGGAGTGATCTCCACGGAGGAGGCAGCTGAAGCCAAGCTGCCATATTGTATCTGAAAAAGATTGAATGGATTTTCAGCGATTCTGTATTTTATCTGTAGAAGTGCTGAGTAAGGGAAACTTTGATAAAGCTGCCTTGCTACTTGAGCTCCTCAGGAGCAGCTCGTGTGCGTGAAGAGGTGCTGGGAAATGTCAGGGAGCAGCCAAGGGAGGTGTTTGTCACATGCCTTGCAGGGTCTCTTCAGCTTGTAAACCTCAAAACTGGAGAGCTTCTGATGCTCTCATTCTTCACCATGAAGGGGGTCTTTGGAGATGATAATTTTGAAATAACGTGTGAGGTGAGGGTGGGGATTTGGACTTGTTCAGCCTTGTGTGGGTTTCACAGGGAAGGTGGAGCAACATTTCCCAGAGGTGCACAGTGAAATAACAGTGAATAACAGTTGTAGGCTGGAGTGAAAGGTTGCCTGGAGGGACTGTAGATTCCTTGGAGAAACTGAAAACTCAACTGAATAAGGTCCTGAGCGTCCTTTTCTAACTTTGAGGACTGTCCTGCTTAGAGCAGGCATCGGATCTTCAGAGGTCCTGTCCATTCTATATGGCCTTTTATGATTCTGTCAGTCTGTGGGTTTTTCCAGGGGAATCTGTGCCATCAGTGGAAGAACCCCAGGTGTTAGAACAGATGCTTTGCTGCAATATTCAGGCATCCTGCAAACGAGCTTGCATTCGAGGTATCATCACCACTCCACACAGTAATTGGCTTACATAATGTGCCAGTGTCTTTAGCCAGTAAGTGCTCCTTCTCCAAAGAGTATTCATATGAATTAGCTTAGTTTCTTTCTTACCATGTAACAGCAATTACCCTTTTACCATTGAAGATAATCAGTCTGGCTGTTCCTTGCAGCATCCATTTTTAGATTTCTTTTTTCTGTCCATACCCTGACTGTCATGTGAAAAAGAGGATTTTAGTTTTCAGTGACTGTCATATCCAGCCAATTATATAGGGACATTGAATTCATATAAATTATTTCTAAAGAAAAACAGAGTGTGTTTATGTGTACCTATTTAGAACAATGACTGCTGAGGGAAAATTAGGTCTGAAATGACATTCAAGCTCCGTTCTTTCTTTCAGCTAGATTCTGAGATAGATACTTACAGATCTTGTTCCATGAGTGCTTTCACTGAAATCACATGTAGATGTACTGTGTAATATGCAGAAGATATCAGAATTTGTCTGTGAATAATAAGCAGAATAGCCAAAGAGATGACAGCTGTCTGAAGCTGCATTTTTTTAGGTTTCATCTTGGAAAGATATTACGCTAATTACAATAGCCTTTCATTTTTTATACCAGCTTCAGTGGACTAACTTAGACAACAGTCTTACAGGAAAGAGAGAAGTAGCCTTTAGAAATAATGAATATGGTTGTTATTTAAATTTAATTGAGGTGTGATTTGCAAAATGCCCCTGAGATAGGACACTTGAGGAAAACAAGGTGGGGATGTTACTGTTGCTTGACATTAGACAATATTTCTAAAAATAAATGAAAAGCTTTACAAACTTTTCTACTGTTGTATAGCTGTCATTTTCCTGACAAGGGACTAATTTACTAGAAGGTGACAAGACTGTGAGAAAAGGTCCTGCACGTGGGTGGGAGCAGTCCCAAGTACAGGTACAGCCTGGGTGGAGAATAGATTGAGAGTAGCTCCGGGGTGAAGGGCTTGGGGATGTTGGTTGATGAGAAGCTCAGCATGACCCAACCATGTCCTGGCTGCATCCAAAGCAGCGTGGGCAGCAGGTCGAGGGAGGTGATTCTGCCCCTCTACTCCACTCTGGTGAGACCCCACCTGGAGTACTGCATCCAACTCTGAGGTCCTTAACACAAGAAGGATGTTGATCTGTTGGAGCAGGTCCAGAGGAAACCACAGTGATGCTCAGAGGGCTGGAGCACCTCTGCTATGGAGACAGGCTGAGAGAGCTGAGGTTGTTCAGCCTGGAGAAGAGAAGAGAAGGCTCTGGGGTGACCTTATAGCCCCTTCAGGTACCTAAATGGACTCCAAGAGAGCTGAAGAGGGACTTTGGACAAGGGTATAGAGTTATAGGGCCAAGGGGGAATGACTTTAAACTGACAGAGGGCAGGGTTAGATTAGAGATTAGGAAGAAATTCTTTACTGTGAGGGTGGTGAGGCCCTGGCACAGGTTGCCCAGAGAAATTGTGGATACTCCATCCTTGGAAGTGTTCAAGGCCCAGTTGGATGGGTCTTTGAGCAACCTGGGATAGTGAAAGGTGTCCCTGCCCGTGGCAGGGAGATCAGAACGAGATGAGCTTCAAGGTCCCTTCCAACCCAAACCATTCTATGATTTCATGAGAATTGTTTCTGCTTCAGATGCCCTTCAGTGACTTTACTGTTCTCTGATGTCTGTGATGGAGGATCCTTCAGAACTGACCTTTCCTTTCAGTGGTGACATGAACAACCACCTTAACCATATACATTTTTGGGAAAAAAATGTGTTGCTTGTTACAAGGGATCGTTAAGGTTTAATTAGCGGATGGAAAGCCTGTTTTAAGGAAGCATCTTTGAAGGCTGCTTCAAACACCATTGATAAAGTAAATAGACATGTATTAAAGTCCAGACTGGTCTAATGAGACTCTGCTTTAAAATCTAGTCTTGGAAATACACTGACAATGTGATTATGGAAAGAGTAGTTACTTTCTTGAAGCTGCAGCAATAGAACATGTCATGCCTTATTTCTTCTGCTTCTGCCACTTTGCTTTGATTCATCTGGGGGATTTGACCAAATCTCCCCTTGTTAATGAGACAGTAGGTCCATCTCAGAGCTGTAACTCCCCATTGCAAGAATACAGAAATGCTGTGACATAGAGCAGTAGATATTTTTTAGAGATAATTTATTGATTTGTGTACAGGAGAACAACAACAGACCCACCAAGAGAAGCTACTCCTTTGGAGTAGCTGCTTTGGAGAAGGGCACTGCCCTTGGCTCACCAGAGGTCACGGGGTGGATCAGCCCTGGACAGCTCCATTGGGCATCTCAGTAGCACATTTCTGGTGTGCTCCAGCATCAGACCACGTATGATGTATCCGTTTCCTTCTTTAACTGTGTTGTGAATTCACACCACGTGGACTTGGCTAAGATGGTTGGTGTTAAATATAACCTGTTTCAGTTGAAAAGTTGATGCATGAATTGACAGGGAAAAAGTGGAATGCAGGCAGCACTGGCCTCGAGCAATTTAAGATTCTTGTCTCCTTCATTGCAGGTTTCTGTCTCTTGCTCTGGAGCTTTCTGATAGCTGTAGGGACATTGCAGACAAGACTGGTTTTAGACTGAGATTCAAACCAAGAGCTTGTCATCGTGAGAAAAAAAATGGTAACAAACTGCTGCCCAAGTTTTCTGAGTGTATCTAAATGGAGTAATAGTTCCAGTAAAATCTTACCTGAAATACAGGCAGTACTGTGATCACAAACTTAATAGTGCCTAAGTTAATGCGTCCATATTAAGCAAGATGAAAGGATGAGTTTAGATATAGCCTCTTAATATTGCATCTACAAAAAATGTTTCAAACAGGCATCCCTTAGCTGTATTATCTTGTGTATTATCAATCACTAATGACCATATACATTGCTGTTGTTTCTCCTGCAATTATTTCGTAATAACCTATTTATAATGAGTTGTGCCATCAAAAAAACATCGGTGTTACCTTTTTATTTTTGCTCATAAGATGGTCACCCAACAGTTCTTATTCCCTCTTTTGCAGGTAGTTAGTATAACTGCTGATTAGCTAAATTAACAGATGTATTCATTATAATTCGAGTTGCAGAATGCTTTTGCAGAGAATTACCAATTTCAGGAGGTACATATTAGAATCCTGTGATAATTTACAGGCTAAAGGCAATGTGATAACCTAAAGTTTGCGAGGAAGGAACACATTTATGATTGCAAACGTGGCGAAGACTCGACTGCTTCAGTTGTGGGGTGATATTTTCTGAGCAGTGCTCTGCGGTGCAGTCCTGTGTGTAAATCTGTCCAGCTGACAGCAGCTCACCTCTCATCAGCAGCTCCCTCCAATATTAACTTTGCCTGGTAGGACAGGGGCACCTTGAGCCTTATTCTGGGTGACGCTGGGCCTTCGTTAGGTTTGTCAGTGTTTTTCCTGATGGTGCCAGCCTAAGGTAACACAGATGGAGCACAGGGAGCTGAACTTGAGTGATCCTGGCCAGAGTCACAGTCTGGAAGACACCTGCCTGGCAGCACTGGGAGCAAATAGTTGAGGGGAAGAATAATTACCAGGGTAAAGACAGGAGATGATCTTGTTTGTTATACATTTGTGAAACAGTTTGTCCAGGGTGGGATTGAGGTTCAGGGGGAGATTGACTTTGCAGGATGAGGAGCCTTGGCCTCGTTATCAGCCATATCTGCCTGGGGCTTCACCAGTACTTTAGGGATGTGGTGACTCTACATCTTAATGCAAATTCATAAAGGATGTGTTATGTGTGTTGTTACCCTCCTGTGGCTGATAATGCAGTTTTTAGCTCATAAACACATGGAGAGTAGCAAGGTGGTGAGAAACAACCAAGCCAGAACTGATTTGCCATTACTTGTTTTTGATGATCTGATTTCTTTCCCTGACGAGGCAGTGGGCTGGAGGTCAGGCACTAAGGGGAGTGGAAAGCAGCACAGACAATATTGTCTTGACTTCAGGAAGACATTGAGTCCGGTCCCACATGACAGTCTCCCACGTGCAATAAGAAAGTATGACCTAGAGAAGTGCAGAGTGAGGTGGTTGTGCAACTTGTTGAAAAATACCATTCCAAGCTCTGTTATCAGTTATTTGCTGTCAGCCAGGGAGGCTGTTTCAGATGGCTTCCCACAGGGCACATGTGCTCTGGACCGTCTTCAGTGTTTCCACTACCAGTGTGGATGATGAACTAGGGAGCACATCTGTAACACATCTGGGTAGTTGCAAGTCCTGAGTGCTCTGAAAGGCAGACCAGAAATATGTGTTGGATAAATCTGAGCATGCTCTGAAATCAGAAAAGTGAGATTTGCATCAAAGAAAAAGATGTGGAGCACTTGCACTGTAGAAAGTGGGTGATGGTACTGTAGAGGAAAGTCTGGAATTGTGGACTCTGTGTGAGAGGCATTATACTGTTTTAAAACAGCACCCATCATAAAATAACGTATTACTTACATATTTCTTCTCGTCTCCAAGTTCCTGAAATTTATTCTTCTGTTTCCTAAGACAGAATGTGTTTAACAGGTAATCCTCTCTTTTATTTTTTGTTCCATAACACCTTCTGCCGCTACAGGTGATGACAAACAATTAAGATCAAATAAAAGCACCAAAACTTTCTCTTGGGTAATTCCAATTCCTGTTCTGTCAATAGATTTAGAATAGATTAGGAACTTTTTTTGCAAAATACCCAAATTTCATTAACAGAAAGAAAAAAGGTATTTAGTAGTCTACCTCTGGTGAATAGCGGGGAACAAATTAAAATCTCTTGAACTTAATGAAACTTTACCCTTGATTTTTCATTTAAAACTAATCTTTCGTGGTGAACTCTGTGTATCTGCACACAGGAGTTGGGGAGATTGATCACTGCATTCTGGATGTGTGATTACATGAGTCTGGATAATTTTTATCAGTTTACCTATAGGCTTTGATGTTTACTTCCCAAAGGCTGGGTTTAACTCTAGATTTGATAGTAGGTTGGTTTCATGCAAAAATGTGTGAAAGTGTTTCACAAAGGGGAAAACAAGGAAAAATTAAGTAGGAGTAGACAAAAATGTAATACTAATATTGTATATGCATTCTTAGCCTTCCCTGAACCAGTGGCATGAGGAAGATATCCTCACCCAGACAGATTTTCCATGGGATTAATTTCATTTTGTAGCATTAGAATTGACCAGGAGCAGGAGGGAAGGGGAGGGGAATGGACAGATGAGGCTGTGTGAGATGTGATGGATCAATCTCTCTGAGCATTCCATCTGCCTTTGATATTCCTTCAGTTTAATTTATGAGAAATAAAATCACCTACTTGTACAGAAATCATCCTGGGCCAGTTTCTTAAAACCTGGTGCTGTAGCAGAGGTGTCTATGTAAATATGTGTATGGCTGGAGTGTGCAGCTGGGCAGTGCTTTGGGGCATGGAAATTCATCCTCATATCGCATTACATCCCACTGATCTCCAGGTAATGTGTTCCCGTAGACCTATTTTTCTTTCTTTGGGTGTGTAGTTGATAGGACAGGGGGAAGAAAGATTGATACTGATTTTCCAGTGACAGGTTGTTCACAGAAGAGTGATGGTGGACTGCCTTCCTGTTTTTAATGGGGGATGTCAACAGGCATCACAGGATGCTTAAAACTATATTTCAGCCTGGGTCTGCCCAGCTCCCACCCCAGGTAGAGCTGCTCTAAGAGTATTTCATAGGTGGTAGGAGAATTGGCATGACATTACTTCATGGACACTAACTAATGGTGAGAGAGACTCCAAGTCATTCCTGTCACTGTAGCCTTATGCCAGCAACATAAAAATTGAGGAGACTCTCAGAGAATTTGTCCTGACAGCAATCTACAGTGCAGCATTTTATCCAAAGGCAACTCAATGATCTGTAGACTTCCTGTAAAATAAAGATGATGAAGACTGCATCAGATAAATTACGTATATTTGATTTCCTTCAAAACCAGGACAATATATTCCACTCTGAAGAAGGCAGTCAGAAGGTTCTCTCGCTAAACAACATACTGTCCTTATCTGATAAACAAAACAAATATCAGCATCTTAATACCACACACAGCATTTGTTTTCTGGGGGAAAATAAAAAGCCTTAATCAAGTAGAATAGTCTTTTGAAGCCAGGAGGCAGGAACACTGAAAATGCACGCTATGGGCTTGTACCAATAGAGAGATTGTTAAAAGATCAAAATAATGAGAAGTAAAGCAGAGGGACATCAAAGCTTTCCACATTATGTATTTCTTCCTTGATTAGGAGGGAAGAGGGAAGAAGGGGAGAAAGAAGGTTTTAGATCAATAGGAAGTGGCCCGGTCACCTCAAAGTCAAAGGCAGCACCATCCAAATGTGTACAATTTACAGGAATTGCTGGAGCATCTCAATCATAAAAGTCCCAGAGGATCTGACAGTACTCACACCATATTTAACAGGTACAGAGAGAGAGTTGAGATCATCTTATCTGAAGAAAACTCCTTTTTAAATGTAAGGGTAGATAGATTTTCATTTTGTCTTTCATCCCTCTGATTAAGTTCAGCTCTCTTTGGTCCTCCCAAGATTTCTTTTATCTAACGTGTAGTCTGTATGATCTAAGCAACTATCGTTGGCGAAAGTAATTTTTGGGGTCCTTTTTTAAATGATGGACTGTCATTAAACAGAGTATAGTAGATGAAAGAGGTCCAAGGAGAACCAAACTGTGCTGTGACTGAGGAGGATGAAAGGCATAATGAGAGACATAATGAAGAGCAATCTCTCCCTCAAACTGGAGACAGGCCCTTCCAATTATGACTTGTTTTTACCACCAACTTCCAGTGATTTAAAATCCTAGTTATGAGCAGTTGATTCAGATTTTTCATACAAATCTTGAGAAGTTTATGTTATGTGAGCAGTAGGCCTGGGTGGTCACACGTCGTGGTTTGTGCAGAGGATGTTACAGACTGTATCAGAATCTCTTCTGTGGCCATGGGTGGGTTGTAAGCAGACCCGATCACACAGCCTTGTGTGCTCTTTATCAGAAGCACAGGAGCAGCTTCATCTTGAAATTCTGTGTTTCGTTCATTTGGAGCCTGAAACACGAGGGTTTCTAATCCTTAATATTTTATATGAGCTCATGTAGCTGTCACTGTAACTAGCTTTAAAAATATCTGATCTTTTCATGTTCTGTCTAATCTTTTGGCCCCTGTGTGTGTCTGGCATACCTCAGTTCAATGGGTTAACCTTGCAGTGAGTAAACTGTTTTAGTTTCTTGATGATTTTCAATTTAATTGAATCATCCTTTGTTCTTAAGACATTTGTGTCCCAGTTGGTCTCCTTTTTTGTTTGCTATTTTATATAACACTTTCACATCCCTCTTGTGCACCTCTCTGTGTGCAGGCAGGCCCATTCAGTACTGATTTAGATCTACTTTTGCTTTTATAAAATTTTAATTTCCTCCTTGTCACAGTTGTGCTGTTTACAACTCCAAAGACAATTCATGCCAAAGCCGCTGTGGTTCGTAGGGAAGTTGTTAAAAATTCATCTGAGCTGAGCGGGATAAGATCCAGGTTCCCTGGAAAATTGCCTTAAGGAGAACTTTTCTTCAAACAGACGTTTTAAATGGGAAAGCTTGAAGCATGACTAAAAATAAGTGAGTTTATTAAAAAGCTTTTATAGTACTGGTTGTCAGGAGAACAGTAGAGATGTTACTCTTGTGGTCTTTACCCAAATAACCTTTTACCCAAATAACCTTTTTCTTGTCCATAATGATCTCATTAACTGCAAGGATGAAGACTGGTCATATGTTCTTTCACTACTGTAGTTCCAAAGGGATTTAGTTTGAGAAATGGACAGTTCTGTGTTGAAATGCTGATCCTGCTTAAATCAATGAAATATTAAAGGACTCCGTCACTTGTTTGGGCTCCCCCTTCCCCCACCTCCCCCCCCCAAAAATCAACAAACCCAAATGAACAAACAAAATAACCCCCCAAAAACAACAAACAGAAAAACAAACCAACAAACCAACCCAAGTACTGGTGAAAGGAAAATGGAGGTGTTGAATGGAATGCAGAATTTGATTTATAGCATGTGTTGTTCATTGTCAGACCGCTAAGGTTTGGCCTATCTGGGCAATTTCCTTCAGAGGAGCTTGATAAAAGTTGCAAGTTTGCATTTTCCCTTATTCTGCATTAGTTAGAAAGCACTTCTTACTGGAAATTGAGTCAGGTTTCTTTCAGGGAACTTTCAGGTTTCTTTGGGAACTAATACTCAACATGAGTATTAGCATCCTAAGTGGCAGAGCTCATCAGTATGGCTTACTGTAAATCTTCAAGCACAAGATGTATTTTTTCAATGAGGTGTGCCACAAAGGTGCAAAAGGAGTCCTGATGTCACGTTCATTGGCTCTGAATTTGTATATTAATGTTGCTCCAATCCCTTTATGTCTCCAGTTGAGGTTTCAGACACGAGGTTTCAATTTCAGAATAAATGAGTAACCTTGACTCGAACTGTCTTTCAAAATTCCCAGCATCTTTCTTTCAAACAGGTGCACTAAAGTGACAGTAGAATAACTGGAAGTGACAGGGATGCTTATGAAGTGCTTGCACTTGTGAGAGTACAGCAGGTGACTGTGAACCGGTCAATATTACATTTGCTTTGGGTGCCCAGTGGTGCTCTTTTCTGTTGGCACTGTTTCTAAATATGTTCAGAAATACTAAAAATACTGAGCAGTGTCTTTAGCACTTTCTGAAACAAGTCTGATGATCACAGTTGTAATACTTCCAAACATTTTTCCTGTTGGAAACACCCCTTCTCCACTTCCCTTAACAGTATTGTCATTTATTTGCTGCTGAAAAGACTCAGGAGAAGATTCTGTCTTCTTTATTTATAATAAATCAAGTGAAACTTCATCCAAAAAATTGGAATTCCCCTGGAATAAAATTACTACACAAGAAAAAGCCATCTCTATACCTTGATGGCAATAGATAGTAATGAAAAAAATGTCACCTTCTAACAAAGATTTTTCTAAAGTCAATTTTTTTACTGGCAGCCGCTGGGTTTGCCAGGTGCGTGCATCATTTATTAAAGGATTGCTGATATTGGCTTTGTGAAATAAGGAAAGTTTGGAATAATATATTCTGATATTTGACAGAGTTTTCCCGAAGTAGGGTATTTTGTAATGTCAAATTTGGATCCTGGATGTGAAGCCTTGTAGCAAATGCTACTTTTTACCGCTTTTCTGATCAATTCCGGTCAGTGCTATTGTTTCTTTTTGACAGTTCACTGAAGTTTCAGCCCTTGCAATCATCTATTTGGTTTTTCTTTGCAATGTGCCCCAGGGTGATTGAAATTTCTCCGAGTTATGTGTTCTCTACTGTCTTTTGGATATTAACTTCCTGCCTCTTTGTTTTTTTATCCCGATCTTTGCGTAGGCAAAGGAAGCGCCTGAACTCGAGGCAGGCATTGCGAGGGATTCTAACAGACCTATTAAAATGTAATAGGCTTGTCGAAGGCCATCTACTTCAGCATCCGTTTAATTCAGGGTGAAGGAGATCAGCACGTCCTCGGGGGATGTGGGACGTGCCAGGGCAGCGCTCCCAGATCCGCTGTGTGCTCGGAATACGAGGCTTCCACGGCCACTGCCCTCGCTGACCACGAACCTCCACTGCCGCCTTGTTTTTTTCCCCATGCTTTGGGAGGGCATCTTAACAATAGGTCTTATTAACAATATCTGAGAAAATCAAGCAGAAATTGGTCTGCAGAACTAAGCAGCTACGTGCAGACGTGGACCCTTCAGAGAGTCTGGGGGATTCAGCTGTTCTGTCATGTTTTAAGCCCCAGAACATACGATGTGATCACAGCGGGCGTTGTTCGGGGTGCACTGGGGAATCTGGGGGAAAAATCAGAAGCACCCCTGTTTTGTAAGAAATTTCTTTGACCAGCAGGTGCTTTTCCAGGGCCACTTTGAAACGTTTGGTTAGTGGAGCACATAAAAAGCACTGCCTGTGAGATGGATGGGTTTTGTGAGGGCTGCGTTGCTGATGTAGTTGCACGTGAACAAACCTCCAAAACAAACAGGGACAAATTTGTGTTTTGAAATAAATAGATATCTTCAATGCCTACTTTACGGGGTATAAATTTTCATGTAATCTAAGCACATCTGCTCATAATAATTAACTTCTGTGGTGTATGAGAAGAAAAGCTACATCAGCTCTATGGTGTGGCGAGATGGATTGCTTTCTCTCTGTTCATCATAGTGATTAATTGTAGCATTTATAGGAAGATGGCTGCTTTTTGTTCATTTTTGTTTTTAGATCATGTATCTGGCCTTTTTTTTAAGCTTATTTAAATGTTAATACTCTGCAAATCCAGAATGAAAGCGTAAACTTGCCAGTTTTAAGTGCTTTGATGAGAAACGGGGCAAAATGTGTCTGCTCAAATTGTCTTATCTGAAAGCCTTTCAAAGATGCCTGTGTCTTTCCTAGTGAGATCAATTTCACAGGTAGATGTAAATAGTCAAAGTAACCAGCAAAGAAATTTAGAAGGATTATGGAATTTCATTTGACCCTAATTGCTAGTGTTTCCAAGGGGCAAACTTAATAATAATGAAACTTATTAGCAAGTTGCAGTTGGTTCTGTGGTTTTGCAGGTATTAGATTTTTACTGTGAGTGAAATAATCATCTGATGTGTTTTCAGAAGTTAAATGCACTTAATTCTTGGGCTTTAGTTGAGTAAAATTTGATTGTATGCTTTGTGGAATGTAAATGTTCAGGTTTGCAGTGGAAGAAGTGATGGGTATTTGAGTACAGCTGTCAGTTATCACTAACCTGTCGAGTAGGTTGATGAGGAGATCCTAATGATCCTGCTGTATTTTCTCCCATCATCTACTTCCATTGCTTGCAAACCAGTTAATATGTGTTGTACAGATGGAGTTTAGCCGTGGGTTTTTGTTGGTGTTGAGTTTGCCCAGTCAGAATGGTGGAAATGAAAGAAATGAGATGTGGAGAGCATTTATTGAGCAAAAGTCTGAACCTCGGGTAAAATTGCAGGAGGAATGTGCAGAATTTGGTTTACTATTTAAAAAACCTTTCTGCTCAAATCATATTGATTAAATGATAAACAAAGAACTTTCTTGAAATCTCACAGTTACTGGCATAAACTCCCTGATTGAATTATGTGGCAAACAGAACACTATGAGGGAAAATGTCTTTACAGTTATATCTTTTTTTTTTTTTTTTTAAAGTATTTCTTATTAAAAATTTCATCTCGGGGTTTTCTCAGAAGATAAACTAGACTCAACAAAGAAGTTAATGCAAAAATAAGCTATTGCAGTGGCATCAATGAGCAGATACAATAAGCAAATAAGCAATTTGCAGATAGAGAGTCAACATCCCATGAAATGTTTATAAAGGTAATATTTAAGATCTCATAAAATCAAATTGTATTCAGATACAATAACAAAAGTCAGTAATAAAACAGTGGTGAATCAGTCCTAGAGATTATCATAAAGCAAAAGGCTCTATTCAATTTCAGGGCTTTTCTTTAGTGCTAAGCACACTATATGTTTTTATGTCAACTCCACCCAATCTTTGCTTACCCAGTTGCTCATGTTTAGAGCGCACACATCCAAATCAAACTGCTGGAGGCATGTGCTTTTTGATGCAATATAATTTAATTATTAAGAGAGTCTTTTAGGATTCACGGTGCTGAGCATTTTAGGATTTTTGTCCTCGAGGAAACAAACTGTTCTGAAATGAGGCTACTGTTCTTAATTTTCTTCCCCAGTGTCCATCAACCTATTACAGAAAGAAAGTTGATGTATTTAACTTTTTTCCTCCTTTTTTTTTTTTTTTTTAATAGTTGTCTCTACTCAATGATCATTTGACCCAGTATCTTTGTGCAAATCAAAAATAAACCGATGCTCCCTTCTGGCACTTCAAGATCAGTTTCTCTAAGTTTGCTTGAGGTAGAATTCATTAGGACAGACATTTGAAATAGCCGGCTTATCCGTTGATAGCCCTTTCCCTGAAAGGAAACCCACTCCTGGAATTGCAGCTGACCCTCTCAGTGAAGGGTGGTGAAAGCTTGGGCCAGTTTTTGAGGACGTGGGTAGGAGAGTGGACAGTGCCTGGTTTTTACCACATTTGCAGGAGGATCCTTTGTTACCTTTAATGCCTGTTTCTAATTCTGATTTTGCATGCTTGTGCTGTAGCCTTCTGCTAATCCTTAGGAACCTGACCTAATTTTCACCTTGTTTTTTGTTTGAGGGCAGTGAATAGCTCTTGACTGAGCTTAGCTGATCTCTCATACTCCAGCTTATCCCACCATGGTTCTGCCCATTCTCTGATAGAGCTTTCACTTTTCTCTTTTTTTTTCTGAGTTGCACCCTTCTTCCATTTTCTTTTCCCTACCAACCCAACCTTCCAGGACACCTTACTTAGCTTTAATGCAGATATATTTATAGGAATGTATTAATCTACCTGCCTGTCCCAGCTGTTCTCCATTGGTTCCTCCTCATGGCTTTTGCTCCGAGTGGAATTTTATTCTGTCTCCACCCTGACAGACCAGATTTTACCAGTTATTCTTTATAGACTATTCCGAAGATGGAAAAGATGTATAATTTGTGGGTAAAATAAAAAGTGCCACCCAGCATTTATATGTTCTTTCAGAAGAGCAGAACCCATTTATGTTTCTATTCCAGTCATGTGAATTAACCTGTTAAATACTGGCTACAATGTGGTTTCACTCAAAAATATATGTTATTGTGATAACTGTGTGAACATTTTCAATCTTAATTTACATCTTTGGTGAATAAGTATATCCTTATTGTGAAACCTTAGTTATCTAAGCTGAAGTGTGATGAGAAAATGATGGAGGAACTGTCACAGCTCAGGAGCGGGATGTGGGTGCCTCACTGGGCACAACCTCTCCCTTTCACATGGTGTAGGCACATCGGGCAGCCGACTTGTGGGGACAAAAATCAGGTCACATTTCTTTATTTCCATATGTAAGTTACTCTGAAAAGAATTGTTTAACGCTTGCAGCAGGTGCCTGTTGTTTGCTATTTGTTCGGGGTTTTTGTGGATGTAGCAGACTTTGCGTTGATAAAGAATAATTTGATTTTGGAAGGTGATTCCGTATAACATGTTTGTTTGAGGCTGTTACTGAAGAGTCCCACTGTAACCATAATGGAAAAGGTATTAAACTTCATTTTAAACATAGATGATAGAAAGGTAGATAAGCATTTGAAACATTAGAGTTAAGCATTTCCTCACTTCTTCACAATCTTTGCTCATCCTTTATTTTGGAGAGAACTGTCAATCTTGCATCTTTTAACTTAAATGTAACCCATGTACACTCCAGTGCACAATTATTTTTTTCTGGAATAATTTTATATGGCAATGTGAAATGAGCTTCTGTTATATTGGATAATGCAGAATCCAAGAGTCTGTGCAAAGCACTGTATGATTCTTGGGGATTTTTATTTTGTGTTTATCGTATTGGAAAAGATTGTAGTCTCATCAGGACTTCTCATTTATTGATAGCAGACACATCAGTATTGGCAGCTCATCTTTTTTTTTTCCTTTTTATTAGAAAAAACTTACTGCATTTATTGAGTGGAGAAAAAGTATTTTCTTTTTTATATAGGGACACAATTCCCATCACAGCAGGCAACACTGTGGTTTTGGTAGGTTTTTTAAGCTTCACTTTATGATTACCTAGGCCAGTGTGTTAATAGTTAAAATAGCCATTTTATGCATTTCTTTATTATTTTCAAAAGCTAGAGAACACCTTTTTTTTTAATCTTGTTGTAATTGGTAACTTTACCAAGAGTACTTTTCAATACCTTTTTCTTTACCTTTTGAAAAAGTCCAATTTTGTGTATGTTGTTAACCATACACCTTCAATACATGGTATTTAACTGAGGATTACTTTGGTACTTTTGATCCTTACATGGAAGGCTTTGAAGATGCCTTTGGTTCACACACTTAATGCTTTATGAGGCAAACAAATATGTAATTCAAGCTTTGTAGTCAGGGTGCTCCATAATGACCTAGTCATAATTTTTGAATTGTCGGTCAGCACATATTAAATCAGATCATCTGTTTGAAACAGTTGTATTTCTTAAGCTGCATTTGACAGTTCGTTATCTTATCTGTGAGAATTCCTTTCTTCCTTCATCCTGCCTCGAAAACAATATCCATGCAATTGAACTTTTGGTAAAAGTCAAGGTCACAGCTTTGGAATAAAGTTATATAGGGGAATTGCCTGTCTTTGTGTTGAAAAGGTGAGTAAATCAAAAGTACTGATATGGTAATCTAAATCTACAGTGTGTTCTCTTGCATTTTATAGAAACAAAATGATAAGAAGTTTTCTTGACTTTTAAAAACTGTTCTTAGTGAAAATTTCTTGAGAAAGTGTCTTAATAAACCTATATGGAGTTAACCCTGCACTTTAAAAAAACCTAAAAAAAAAATCAGGAAAGGCAGTAAATTATAACATCTATCTATCTATCTATCTATCTATAGATACTATCTGTATATTTTCTGGAATTAAAGGAGTTAGGAGCCCGAGGGCTTTCCTGGAGAAAGAGGTGTGCTTGGAGTTGAGTGAGGGGCTGCTGGACACTCCCAGCCTGTCAGGCTACAATTTTCCTTGAGATTCTTTATTCTTTTTCTGTGTTTCATCCTTTTCACTGCTGGGTCATTTTGAACTGTGGGCAAAATTATTTTCAAACATGGCTCTTGTTCAATTCCTTCTAACCCCATTTTTCTTTTCTTAAAATACACATCAGTGTGATCTGCTGATGTTAGGTGAAGAGCCAGTAAAATAAAAATCAAAGTTGCTTCCAAGGAATCCTCCTCTTCCTTATTTGTTGATTCAAACTTTCCAGCTTAATCAATATCTCCTTTATTCCTTGCTCAGTCACCTTAAAGGCCTGAATGAAGGCAATGGTTTTCATAGCTTCTAGTATGTTGTTGCTAAGTTGTTCATTAAGTGAAGAACTGACATAGTACACACACCATCCCCATACTTCCTCGTTAGTGTGACCTTGATCTACTGAAGAGTAGTGCTACCTTCAGGGTTTTTTTTCTTTCGGGGGGTGGGTGTAGAAATATAGTAAATTACCTTTTTTTTTTTTTTCCCTGAAATGAATTATGCATTATTCTGAGTAAGTGAAAACCGTGGATGAAATATTGGCATTTAATAATGTAATGCCAGAACCTCCTGGCATAAAGTTTAGTAGCTAGACCAATATTTAAGCTGTTGAGCAACATTATTGCTCTACTAAACCTCCTCACTTCGCCTGTCTCTCTGCAAGACCTACTATTGCCTCAGGCTGTAAATGGAAGATGAGGTTTTATTATAAGTCTCCTGGATTAGGTACACAGGAACCACACTGGCTGACATTGGCTTTGATATATATGAGCCAAAGTTTATATAGTCATTTTTGCTGTTTCTATTCTAAAAGTTAATTAACTGATAAGATATAACCCTGGAGCGTGGGCCTTCAAATAGGACAAGACAGAGTTTTAAAGAGAAATTGAGACAAAGGTCTGATGCGACGAATGATCTCGGAAAGGCAGAATGCATTTCCCAGTGCAGTAGCTCAGGGAATCTCCCAGTTCAGTAGAGCTGTACAGCCTGAATTTATTTGGCCCTACCATGTCAAACTTACTCATAGACACAAATTACTGTGAGTTCTTGCTCTGCTGTATTTACACTTTGATTATAGCAACAGCAAGACTTAGTCTCCCACGTACAGCACATTTGTATGAAAAGTTCCCTTTCCTTTGGGCTTCTGATGAATTAAAAAGCTGCTATTTACTGTTTCTTTGAAATACACACTTAAAATTCCAAATATCGGTTCTCGCCTCTGAAAAGGGAATGTGATGTGAATCTTGATGAATCTTCAAAGTATTGAGTTGGTTCTGCACTGAATTTTATTTCCAAATAACTTATTCTAAAATGGAAGAATTACCACTTTGGGAAATTTTGGAAGTCCCTCTGGTTATGTCCTCTTGGTTTTAAGGGACATGGTAGTGCTGGGCATAATTGGACATGGAATTTGTTCCCTGTTCAGGGAGGAAAAGGGTCAGATGTTCCTCTGGGCTTCGTGTCCCTGAGGCAGCCTCAGGTCCGAGTTACTGATGTACTCCTTAATGATGCCCTCCATGGCTTGGTCCTGCCTCTCCAGAGGTGAGCACGGCTCCTGATGCTCTGTGTGGACACTGAGGACTTCCTAGGGATGTGTGGGGTGTTTCTGCCCTTACAGGAGGAGGAAGCTGGTGATAAATGAGCCAGGAGAGGCATGTGAACTCAATGGTGGGTCCACTGCTGCTGCACTGTCAGGGTATGAACAGCCACCTCCACTTCTATGAAATTTTATTCCAAGTTAATTTCCAAAGATGACCTTCCCCTGCTTTAAGTGCTCCTCAATTTAAACCTTTGATGTTGTAATGACAGTTGGCAGGAACCTTCTGCATCCGGAAAGATTCACGCACAGAGCAATTTTATGGGAGAAACGGCTCCGAGCTCCAGCGAAGATGAACAAAGCTTCACAGGTGAAAAGAGGGTATAAGATGAGAATCAAACTGATAATTTTATTATAGCCAAGGTTAAAATGGTTTTTACTGGAAAGACTGTAATAAAAGGAAATGTAGTGAAGTGTCCTAGCCAGTTCTACCCTGGGGTTGGCTAGAATGAAGCACATGAAGATGAGCTAAAAATACTAACAATATTCCAGTAGGGTGGAAAGCATTTCTAGGTCTGATGCAATTTAGTTTCTGTTGTATTAATTTGTTTCTATTGCATTGGATTCCTTTTTTCAGTTAACTAAATCATAAATTATATGATCTGAACCAATGGTAAAGAAACCACAAAAGAGAATTTTTTTGTGTCCAAATATTGCATCTGTTATAGATGAACGATCCTATTGTGATCAGTCAGTGTTTGGATTGTGTAATTGCTTTAGAAACAAATGTTTGCAAACAAATGCTTCGTCCAGAGAAGAATCATTAAAAAGAAAGTGTAATAGGATCTGTTTTCCTATTGAAATAAATGTGAGTTTTCCCATTGTTTCAGCAGGAATACAATCTGCTTTATAACCCCCCTCAATTATAACAATTTAGTGCAAATTTAAGATAAGTATCAGCAGCTAAACAAGAAATGTTTCTCTTTTTTTCCTCCTGTAAGAAAGGAAGAGAAGATCACTGTATGGAAAACATAACATCCTGTAAAGATATCTACCTTTGCATCTTCTCTGATCTTCTGCCTTGTTTTTAAGAGAGTAGAAGGAGAAAGCAAATAGTCCCTTAAGATCTGTTAGCTTCAAAAGGAGAGTAAAAAGGAACATACTATCAGTGAGAACGGTCTGAACAGCAAACCCAGGCAAAGATGGGTGTAATTATTTTTTTAATTCTGAAGACGCAAACCTATTGGATCTGCTTCTCACACACACACACACACACACACAAAGTTCATTTAGCATGACCCAGGGGAAATACCACTTCTTGTACTTATGGGAGTCAGTGTCTTTTCTATGCTCAGTTTAGAAATATACCCTTCATTGTCCTGGACTGTTAGTCTCTTCTGGCAAATTTGGGTGTCTTTTTTTTGGTTTTATTTGTCTTCTCTTTTTTTTTCCTCCAGAGAAAGGATGCCCTGAGGTGGGATTTCTGTAAAACACTTTTTCCCTGAACAGGAGGAATGTTTAGGAAAAAGTATAAAAAGCCTTTCTGGGTGTATAATTTGTACATTATGTATACATGTATGGAACTCCCACACATCAGAGTGTGACTTTGCTCTTACTGGGATTCCAATCTGCCTACTTAGTTTTCCCACTGGGTAAATCTCCTGAAAGGCCTCAAACATTTAATTTTTCGAGGTTGTGGGTGGGAAATTTTTCACAATCTCTTTCTGCCTCTCTCACCTTTAATCTAAATACAGTGTCTTTACTGTACTTAGGCTGTGCTGACCCTTCAATCTCAAGTCCAGCATCTTTATTTTCTCTCATGAGGTGGACAATATTATATGGTGGCTGAAAGATACTTAATTTAGATAGCATGAATTATTTGAGCATGTATTTCTATTAGCTTCAGTCAAAGTAATTTTAGTTGTTTTATCAGTTTTAGGCTGGAGATGAGTAGCCAGAGTTCAGACCTCAAAACATTTAGTATTCTTATCTGTTCTTCAGAAAAGTGATAGTTGAAGTGGAAAGTTTTATGCAGGGCCATATCTGCAAAATCCATTGGTACTTAAGAAAACTTTGAGAGAGGTTTCTACGAGAGGAATATAAATCAGGATGAGTTGAAAAGTTGTTGAAGGGCCAATGTATGTCTGCAGTGCTGGTCCCTGAGAAGGGGCCGAGGGCAGTGAGAGTTTTGAATACCAAAATGAGAAGAGCCAAAGCTGGGGAATGGGGAGCTGAGGAGAAAGGGGGGGATTCAGGTCTGTAGGTGGTACCTGGGACCACGATGTTTTAAATATAATGTTGGGGCAGTTGTGAATATGCTGGTATGTTATGTTATGTTCTGGATTTAGTGTCTGTGCGTTCACTGTAAAGGGGAGATGGAGTAAACTGGCAGAGTGTCTGCCTTCCAGAGCAGGATTCCACATGTTTTCTCCTAAACCCACAGAAACCAGTGTTTTGAATGCCAAATGACCTGAAAGTTGATGCAAGTGGATAATTTTAAATTTTATCAAAACCAATGCCAAAAAAATGCAAACTGAAATGTGCAAGTTTACAGAGATGTCTTCTGAGGCTTCCCAAGGCTGGCTTTGCCATGGGAGTTGGCTGCAGTGTCGAACTCTCTGCTGCCATTGAGAGATGACCATGGGGTGCTACCAAAAACTGGACCTGGCTGGAATAAAACAGGCTGCATGAGATTCTAAGTTCATCCAGCTACCACTAAAAACCATGTCCAGGGAATGTATATCTGAGGAAGAGCTTTCAAAAGAAAGTCTGTGCTTGCTTAATCAGCAATTTTCCAACTTGAGTTCCTAGAAGTACTGTAAATGTTTTTGTTTTCCATTTCCTCTCCCTTGTGTTATTTGGCATGCTTCATTCTCTCTATTTACTGTCATCTCAATGTGTGTATTTATAACAGGATGTCTTAGTTTTATTTTCAAGTGTGCAATAAATAATTTATCTTAAATAAAACTTGATGATAGGAGCTACAAAGAAATTGAACTGGAGTAATTTTAGTAATTGTGGGCCACAGAAAGAGGAAAAATATAAGCATATTTCTGTATTTTATGTTCTCTGAAAGGAGCATAATTTCTATCATTAATCATCTTATGCACTTCCATTGATTTTCTTTTTAATAGAAAATGAAAGTAAAAGCAATTCAAAACCTATAATAATGTTAGGAAAAAAAGGGGAAAATTGTGAAAGATTCTTTAGACTGATTGCATAATTTAGAAGCACTCAGATCGCAGTTATTCTCTGGCCAAAGTAAATTTGAAACATTAAAAACCCATATTATTTGTCTTTCTGGCCAGGCAGAGTGTGAACCACTCAGAATAAGAAAACCCTTGTATGAAAACAGTGCTCAACATTAATGATCAGTCCTGTGTTCTGCATTCACTGTGTGGGTGGGAGGAGGAATGGGCTTTATAGCAATGTATTTTTTTCTTGCTTCTCCTCAAACCAGCGGTTCAGCTCACAGATGAGGAAGAATAAAACATCAGGTCACACAGCTTGGCAAAACTGACATGTACAGCTGAGCTCTTGCAGCTGTTCTAGTCTGGTATTCCAAACCAAATGATCACTCACCTCATCCATAAGTATCAAAGAAAAATCGCACTGTAAGGAGTTATTTCAGGTGGAGCAGAGAGAGGTGAGTCCAGTTGAAGGCATTAAGTGGCAGAGGCTGCACTGGAGGTGGCCCCCAGGGAGCTGCAGCTGGGACTCCATCTGAGGCTCCTGTGCCTACATTAACCTGGTTTTTTTCCTGATGTCCGTGTCTTGCTGTGGAAAGGCTGCAGGGAGAAACCAACCTAAAGAGCAGCTAAAACATGGACCTTTAACTTGAGAAGAATCTTCACAGTTGTGCGTGCTTTTTTCCCTTCACTTCTATCCCAAACTTCTCCCCTTTCCCCTGTTACAATTTCTTCTCCATGCTAATGCTCTGAACATAACTTTTCTGCCCACTTCTTCTGCCACCCCTTTTCATGCAAATAATTTCAGTTGCTTTCCTTTGTCTTTTCAGCTGGTATTTACCATCTTTATTGCATCCCAACCTCATCTTGGGCTCCTCTTGTTTGTTTATAGAGCAGGTTGGTGGGGATCTATGTTTATTCAGCACTGTTTGCTTGGTGGCATTTGTTAGCCCTTTAGCACTACTGTCAATATCATTAATAATTACAAAATGGGAAACTGCTGACCTCAGAGACAGTTTTTCTCATGCATAACTAGTTGTTCCAGCTCTTCCTCAACTATTTTTACTAGATTTGTGTCTGTGATGTCCTTCCTGGAATCAGTTGTTCTTCTCTTCAGATTTACGTTTAACGTTTATCTTGTGATTTGCTTCCAGACATCAGACACATTTCGGTGCAGGGAGCACTGCTGCATCCAAGGGCTGGAGTTGAGTGTATGTTTATGTCCTTATACACTCAGGGCCTTAGACTTAAACCTGAGTCTCAGCAGAGCCTTATGTTGCATCTTCTATTATGTCTGCTTCTGGTCTCCTGTAATTAAGGTTGTGTAAACATACCAAGAAGAACACAAATGTTCCACTGGGGATTTTGAAGCAACTCGTTGTAACTGTAAAGGAGCATCAATATAGAAAATAAATGAGGTCACCATGAGTTATGAGAGTATTCTTATAGTCAGCAAGTCTGGACTCTTAAATTATTTCCCTTTTTTTGAATGTATTACCCCTTCCTTTTCATTTATCGTTAGTGATTGTGTAAGAAATTATGTGTTATTATATTGGGATACCTAGAATAATTGTGCAACACAAAATGAGATTTTTTTTCTGAACAATGAGAAGGAAAAAAAGCTATTAAAATAATGTCTTTGACTTTACATGCTGGCTTTGATTTTTCACACATACTTGGAATTTAAAGCCAGGGAAGATTGTTACCTTGTTGTGCTTGCAGCTCTTGGGTGTTAGAGCTCTTGTCTAACCTCATAGCTCATCCTGTTGTTCCTGTACTAATTCCAACCATTTGATTTGCACTACTGCATAGCTTTAGTTTGTTTGGCCCGAGTGTACCTTCCCAGAATTATCAGTCATTGTTTTCAGATGTTCTAATGACATCTAATTCCAGAGTTTTGAAAACACTAATTTAGTTTTCACAAATTGAAAGTGCCATGGTACAATATAATGTTACTGGTTGGCATTTGATACTCTCACTCTTTAGCTTTTTACCCTTTGGAATCCATTGAAATGCATTTTTAAAGGAGAATTGATTATACCTTTGGTAAATGAATACGATTGCAGCATCTGTCTGTAATTGGATTTTTACTTAAGAGGAACTATATTTATGTTATCTTTCCTTACTGGATGCAACGCTGTGCCTTTAATATTTCATTTTCAATACACTTCCTTTCATTAGGACCATCTCTAGTGCTCTTCTAAGTCAGGCCTGTGCACCTGAGGGCCCCTGAGTCACCCCAGTTTGATGCTGACATCCTTTGGTGAGGATGTAAGGACGGATTCCTTCAGCGCCTCTGCAGCTCGGCAGCGTACAAACATTTCATTTCACCATCTAAAAGTTTATGGAACAAGTGTCTGCTGTTTGCTTTCAATTTGAGAGAAATGTAGTTAAAGAATATAGCTTCCATATGCTCCTGTGTGCCATATGCTGAGGTGCTGGGACACAGACACGCTCTTGTGGGTGGAAATACAAAGCCAGAAGGCGGAGACTGTCGCACTGAGTATCCCGTTAGCAGTCCTTGTTCAGTCTCCCAGCAGGACCCTGTAGCAGCAGAAAGGGAAATTTCCTCCCCAAGCTGTACATTTAACACTTGACTGATGCCTTGAAGCAAAGCAGTTGCATCTGCAATATTTTCACTGCTCATATTAATTGCTGGGCTTTGTTGACACCTTCACAGATGTATCCATGTGGAATTAAACAATTCCAGCCCTTTCCAGCAAAAAGTTATTTTTTTTAGCCTCTTAAACCTACCTACCTTTCAATTTAATTCATGATCTTGTGTTTATCATTACAAGAGAAGGTGTACTTTTATTTTTGTGCCAGCAGTTCTTTTTGTATCAACAGAACTGCATTAAAATGTCATCTCACAGTTTGGCCCCAAGTGTTTAATTCCGGTTTGGTGGTGTTGACTGGTGGTAATAAAAAAGAATAGCGGGAGTTGAAAAGGAAATTCTGCATTTCCCCTCTTTGTGGGAATCAATATTATAATTTGAAAGCCTTTATCTGGCAGTGTCCTGTTATTAGCTGTTTTATTCATATGTTTGTGTCCATTTTAAATGCTGCAGAGATGGTAGAAATCACACATTATGTCTAGGAGGGATTTATGACTCTGATTTTATTTTTTTTTTTTCTCGGTGCACAGGGCTGCAAATGGACTGCATTTACTCTCCAGTGGTATCCCCCTTAAAAAAACAAAACAGATGTTGACATAGCAGAAATGGCTTTGCGGTATGAGTTTATTTAAAACCATTGTGACAGAACTGAGGATTAAGGGGAAATATTTTTTATGCAACATAAACTACATATGAGCCAAACCAATCAGTAGTTTGAAACCACCGAGGATAAATAATTTTACTTTCCTGAAGGTTCACTGAAAACAAATTTCTCTCATTCTCTTTCCAGAAGTGCCTGTATATGAAAATATTTTTCTCTTAGAAGTTAAAGCTAACTAAATTGGGAAGTAAGTTTGCAGCAGGCAGAAACGAGGGGAATAGTTCACAACTGAACCACTGGAATGGCTCCATCATCTCTGCTGCTTCCTGCCTGCCCCTTCTCAATCCATTAAAATGCCCTAAATGGGCTTTTGTTTTATTATTTAATTTATTTTAGCAGTTCATGCTGCTCACCTCAAGCATGGTTGTAAGCATGTAGCAGAAATGCTGCTATCACTTATGACTGACATGCTGCAAAGATCAGGCCCATTAAGCTCATGCTTTTGAAGATAATTCAGTTTAGAGTGAAGAAGTCATGCACTACCATAGTTTTGAAGATGTTTGCAGGCTCTTGGGTGGAAATGAATTGCCTCCTAATATGACTGAAATGCCCTACATTGCTTCTGAGGAGGTGTGGGGTATGTAGGGGTACCAGATGCCTGTGGCTGGCATTTTATGATGTTATGTGAAATGAGGAGTGCCTGCTCTCCCCACAAAGTGACACGGATGCAGGTCAGGTCACCACAGAGGTGCCCACCTGCAGCTCAGTAATAACACTGATGCCACTGGGAAGTGTGGAAGTCCAGGAGTGTGGGAAGCAAGTGAAGTGTTTGCTCTCCAGAACCACTGTTTTAGGCATCAAGGAAAGCTTTCTGGATTCCTTGCTCTGTGGCTGCTGCCTCCTCGCTGGCACAGAGGCTTTGTGGCTCTGTTGGGAATGACTGGATTGAGTTACATGATTTGCACTTACAAAAATTCCCAAAGTACAGAAGAGAAGCAATTCTGTATTTGCAACCACCTACCCATCCCTAATCACCTCACAGGACATCCTCGTTTAGGTCTTATGTCTCTTACTAGACTATTCATTATATTTTCTTTTCAACTCCTTCTTGTCTCCATGCTTATACATCTATAATGCACTATATTATTTGCTGTTTTAATTAGACTTTGCTCTACCCATGTGTCTGTTGTCACCAATCTCTTTAATCTCCGTAGTGTCTGGCAAAGATTTGCCCTGATCCTGTATGTCCTGATATATCCGTCTGTTTTAGCACCCAGATAGACTCAGCGAACTCAGTGAATTATTTGTGTGCCCAAAACCATGAAAAATCATTTTTTTATTTGCTGTGCAATCACAAGTCTGGCTGCACGGGGTTGGCAGTGCAGGGTGGTGCTCACGTCCCTGCCAGCAGCTGCAGCGATGCTGAGAAGATGGTTTGCGTATCCTTGGCCAGACTTCACGCGGACACATCCGTCTTGCCAAATCTGTGGTGTCCTTGCTGAAGGTAATGAGGCTACACAGACCTTGGGCATCAGAGTCTATTACTTGTTTAACCTTCCTGAAGAGGGCAATTACACCACGTCCCCATACAGAGCCCTGACCTCTGTCCTTGCCCTCCTGTAATTGAGAAGGGGAACGGCTCTGAGTCTGACTGCCGGAGTTGGGAGCTGGGAAGGGTCACGGGATTGAAAGTGAAAGGCAAGGATCAGCAATTTGGAGGTAGTTATTAATATGCTGATTTGCTGTCACTTGAGTCTAAAGAGACTTTTAACAATTGCTTGCCTTTTGCATGCTCTTCAAAATGCTGATTTTTTTTCCGTAGAAATCTAATCACATTTTAATAAGATGGATTTTTATTTCCAGATGGTTGCCAACCCACCCCTTGCTCCCATATAGTACTGTAGTTAAAACCCCAAAATCATGTGTATTCATTGCAGAGTTACACCCCAGTAAGTCCTTTGACTGCAAGAAAACAGAGTTCTTTTTCCCTTTCTTTTCATGCACTCCTAGTCACATTAGGTGGTGGCAACGAGGAAAACTATATGCAGCCCCAGAAACCTGAATTATTTAGCAATCGTCATAAAATAATATCACAGGTTGTTAAAGTTAAATATTAAAATCTGGATTAAATAATTTCATCTTCAGTGCCTTTATGATACAGTGTGTGGACTTGCCTGAAATGAGAGAGTCTGACATGACTAAAGTCTTGTGGCCAAATTCAGTTCCTTACTCTGTCCCTGAGTTCATTTCTTTAATCAAGTCACGACCTTCCTTTGCTTTGTTTAACCTACACTGTAGGGTATAAATAGCCTATAATCTTGGAGATTTTGTGAGAACTAATTATTATTAATGAAATGAAAGACTCCATGATGTGCAGGCTATTTTTATTTATTATAATTACTTATTATAAATTCACTGAAACTTTATCACGTTTTATCCTAGGCTTCCTGTGACTCAAATTTATACATTAAATACTTTTTCCCCTCCATCGTGGCTATACAGTGCCAATATCCACCCTGAAAAATTAATCATTACAGTCCTGAAAAGGACAACGGGCAGAGAATGGGAGAGCGGAAGAGGTAGCATAGTATTTAGGGAGCTCAGCTTGGAGAAGCCAGACCTTGTATTTACATCTTCCTGCAAGAAGCATTTAGCTGTAGCTCCTTGCTGCTCAGTCATTCCCTTAATCTGAAATATGGAAAAGTTGACAGTTTTGGAGAAGGAAGCTTGCTTTTATGGTTTTAAAATTTTTTTTTTCTTCCTTTGAAGCGATTTCAGTTCCATGAGTACCATGTGCATCAGAGCTTGTGAATCCTGACCTCGACCAAATATGTTTTCTGGCACATAACCACAGTATTATATGTTTTCTTGCTTGGTCGTACAATGTATCATTGGTTAAACTGTTGCCACAACCCTTAAAATGACCGCCTCCTTGAAAATACTGAATTTATATCACCATTTTGATAACACACTGCTCAAATAAGAAAGTGTCTTTACGGTTTTGTGGAGCTCCTGGGACATCTTTGAGTGACCCGTGAATAATGACTAAAAACAAATCAGCTTTATTCTGTTAATCCAGGAGAGCGAATCTCACACAGAACAGAGGGAGTGACTGCACAGGGTATGATACAATATATACAAGAATATAAATATATCTGTGCCTTTCCTTTCAGCTGTCACGTGCCTGTCGGAGCAGGATGGCCCTGCCGATGTCGGTGACTGCGTGCGGTGGGCAGGAGCTGTGCCATCCCCAGTCCAGGAGTGCCTCGTTCCCTGCAAAGATGACTGCACATTTACCCTCTGGTCCAAATTTACAGCGTGCTCCTCTGACTGTGAATCAACTAGAAGCAGGAGACGGTCACTCACAGGTGATGTATTTTACAATATTTATCTGATGGAGATTCTTGTGATTAATGCTCTCAGGTGTTGTTGGACTGATGGTGGGGTTGTGGGAAAACTCAGAGTAGTTATCACCCCCAGTTGATTTTTGGTAGTGGTCATTGCCTGGCTTATGCACACACATTTTGGTATGAGAATAATGCAGGAAAACTCAAAACTGGTTTTGGACATAAACCAAATGGAACATTGACCATTCTTTGTGTGCAATTGTGACCTGTTAATCTGGGAAACATGCAGCAAACACCTATACAAGAGTACAAATCAATGTGATTTTCTGTTGAAATCTGAAGGAGGTTTAAAACTGGCTGTTTTGTGCTCAGCAGTGTTCCACAGTTCAACAGGGCAAATTAATACCATGAGTAAAGAAAAAACAGTACCATTAGAACAGTTTTGTTCAAAATTTTCTATGTATTCATTAAACTCACCAGTTCAAACCATTTCATGGAGCAGTCTCCCATACTTGCTGTTGTGGTTTGTTATTATGTTATTTGAATGCTGACCAAACTGAAAAGCTTTAAAACTCCTTAACATTAATAGCTTGGAACTGCTTGTTTTGCTGAGAGTTGTCTTCCCCCACGTACATTGTTAAATCAAATGAAAATAAATTATAATGTTCTTAGAAGGTTTACAAGAAATTTGGCTGTTATTGTTACCCTCAACACTCACACCTTTTCATGTTTCTCTGTTGTTTTTGAGAGCTATGGTGTAGTTGGCTTGAGTTTGCTCCGTTAATAGAGGTGAAACTTCAAAGATTTCCACTCGGGAGTAGAATAGTAACGTTGCTGTAAGAATATCTGCTGGGATAAAGCCTGGGAACTGAGTGGCAGCAAAATACTGCTCCTTTTTTCTATACTCCCCTTGGCCTTGCCTGCATGGATGTCTTGGTGTGTTACTGCTGGAGCATTCCAAGTTTTTAGTACCTAACAATTACAGCATACATATATAATGGCTTCAAGCTGCAATTCTTCAGTGTGGCTCATTAAAGGATAAAGATTTCTCTTTTACATAAAACCCAGTATTATATAATGCTCTGTTGTTCCTGGCAAAGAGTGCATTCTAAAATGTTCTCTATGTCAATGCCTGTATGTTTGTAGGAGGAGAAATCTTTGATCCCTGGCAGAATAACAGGTGCCTGACGTAATAGCAAATATGTAAGAATTAAGTGGATACTTCCAGGTAGTTTTAAATCTGACTTTTCTTTATGAACATCTGTGCAAGTTACAAAACAGTATGATCCTGTCTATTCCCTTCCTTACTCTGTTCTACATCAGGCACAGATCTGTTCAAGTAAGGGGACTAAAAATGGTTTCTAATACTCAGGTTTTGCTGGCTTTTCTCCTCACCTTCCCTGCACTTGTGCCCAAACACCACAAGTCTCTCCCCATACAGCCTTGCTGGGATCCATTTCTCCTGCCAGGATGGAGCTTGTGGTCTCAGCCTGTGCCCAGCAAAGGTGTCCTGAAAAGGCAGTGGTGAACATGCAGTGGATGTCCTGGGTGGGCACAGCACGACACCCCAGAAAACAGCAAGGGAGGACAAAATCAGGCGTTGGGGTTGGTTTGGCCACATTTCAAAAGGGAAAGTGAATGAGATTAGTGCTGACTCGTATTTGCATAGAAACTTTATGAAAATTGGAAGTAGCCAAAACTCTTGAAAAGGTGTTATCCACAGGAACTCTGGGCAAAGGTTTAAGGAAAGTGCTATTTTAGGAAGTATTTTGTGATGTTAGAAGAGTCCTTTATTCATTTTCATTTCATCTCTGCATTTCACCTGCATGAATTGTACCTCTTGTTCATCACTGTGTGTGTCTATGGCCAAGTGAATGCTTTGGCTTCATTATGAGAGTTCATTAACAATGTCATTTAGTGGGAATCTGCTAATTGTTCGCTAAGTATTTGCTTGCCCTCCACTCAGTTTTTAATAGTATTACTCATTTTACCTTGTAAGTCATCATCGACTCTACATATAAAATTAGTCATTACTTAAGAAGCAAAAGACTTATTACAGAACATATCAAAATTCAAAGTCATTATAATGAAACACAGTTTTTAGGTGAGTCTCCAGTTAATTAATATAGTTAATTCACTGTACTATGGATACAAAGCATTTTCTGTATTTTTAATGTTTCCTATAGTTTTTACCTACGGTATGCACTACCTGATAATATTTAATGCATATAATATTTGTTAGTGTTCAGAAATGTAGTTTAAAAAAAGAAGATACTATTTAATTGAAGGGTTTCTGTCCTCAAAAATTTTGGAGGTGGTATTTTTAACAGTAATTTTTAAAGCAGCTTGTGAATATGATAAAAATATCACCACCACTAATTCGAAAACTATTTCTTTGTGAGGAGCATGAGATCAGTGTCACTTCTGCCCTCAAGATAGGGCTTTCATAGCAACATCTTTAGTGGGAAGATTCCAGCAAAACAAGTGGCAGGACAAGTTGGAAAAGAAGAGTCATATAAGTGTGAGATTACTAGTATCCTTACCTGAGTCTGATGTGCTTAGTGCCGTGATGACAAAACAATGGCAAATCCCGAATTCCCATGTTTACTTACACAGTGGAGAATATAAAACTGTACATGTGGGCTGAGTCAGTGGCCCCTGTCAGCTTGTCAAACACAAAATGCTGGAAATGCCACTAGAGAGCTCCCAGTCTATTTAAAACCTTTTAAAAGACTTTCCTTGAAGTATGAGGAGTTGTACCTGAATTTGGTCATAAATACCTACATAAAAGTGTAAACATACATTTGTGTAAAAAACCTTAAAGATGCTGGCACTGTTCAGTTTCTTTGCGTTTAGTATCCCTCTGTGCTGGTGAATTTTACATTCTCCAGGACTCTGGCAATACAATTTTGAAAGAGCTAGGGCTTGAAGGACAGTGATATGAAGGGTCTGCAGCCGTGACCTTTACTTTGGAGGTACATGTTTGTATGCAAACGGGTACTGATGAGACCCAGCTTGTGTGTGGTGAAATTACTCTTGATTCCAGACTATGAAGAGGGTTGTTGGGTTATATAACTTATTTTGGTTGGTTTTATTTGTGCGCAGTATCAAAGAGAAACATTTCTTTTGGGATCAAAGCTTTAAAAACCTTCTGCAGAAGTGTTTTTAGCGCGTCTGAGGTCCCCAAGGAACATTTTGAGGGTGGGATACAGATGCCGTTTGCTACTGAAGATGAATTCTCCCTTCTGTGCAGATGCCAAACACAGAGACATTCCTGAGCTCAGCCAGCATCGAGATCGCTCCACGGCACGTTGGCTGACCTGTGCCAAGGGAAGCATTGATTTTATCTCTAGAGGCTGTGTACAGGCATTTGTTCCCTGGAGCAGTTGTAGGGATGCAGGGAGCATGAACTCTCTTCTTTGCATAACTTCCTTTTATACTGGGGGCCCTTCTCATGCCTGGAAGTCCTGCAGGAGCAAGGCATGGAGAGTGCAGTTACAGAGAGCTGTACCAAAGGTTTATTCGGATACTGCTGCTTCCTGAAACTATTGAAAGAGCCTTCTTTTAGAACCTGTTGAAGGAATAGACCAAAGGAAAACATAAAAGCAAACATAACCACTGAAATGTTTTCCAGCCCTAATAATTTACTGAGGATTATTTTCTTCTGTTTTCGTCAAAGCAGTTTGTGGGCACAGCACATCTTTAACTAATTTGTAAAGAAACCTCAAAGAGGAAGTTGTGGCTAATGTAGAGTCCTCTGGAAGTTGTCCTGGCAACCATTGATTGTGAGCAAATAGAGACAAAACAATCAATTTATTTTCATCAGATAATTAGGGAAAAACGATATTATATGAAATTGCAAAGCAGTTTCTGGGCAGACCATTCCTAGAGTAAGACTTCATATTTTGCTCCTTGATCTACCCATCAAAACACTATTTCCAAGTTCTGCGGTTGCCCCTGGAGATAAATACGCTGTCCTTGCTCACCAGAGCACTGGCAGCAGCTAATAGATGCTTCAGGAACATTCCTGGATATTAACATTCAGATTGTCTTGGTTCTAATGTGTTGAATTCATGCAAGTATAAATAATATGACGTGTTGTTATCAAGAGTAGCAGATGTTAAGCTAACAAACAGATTTCTGTGGTTGGAACAGGGCGAAGCAGAAAGCGAGACAAATGCCAGAACGCAGAAGTTTATCCTCAAGTCGAAACAGAGCCATGCCCTTGCGAGGCGTTTACCTCCCAACCCCACGGAAATTGGTCCGACTGCACCATCAGAGGAGACCCATCCGAGCTGCAGCTGGGAATGCCATCCCAGGGAGTGTCCAAGGAGTGTGGGGAGGGCGTGCGGCTGCGAGCCATCGCCTGCTACGACGGGACCGGGAGACTCGTGGAGCCGTCTCGCTGTAGCAGTTCGGGTAAGGAGATTTAAAAACAGCTCCCACACGTGTAAATAGCCCCAGTGCTGAGCCCTCCCTGGCTCACAGGTGGAGCTTGTCGTAGCTGTGACTTGCCCCAGTAGCTCTCACAAGTTTGCCGCAGGTGTTGAACACAGTTCTTCGAACATCTTATTGCTCTTTAACACTGAGGCTTTCCTTAATATGAGGGTCCACTGACATTTCTGCAATGGAAATGAAGTACAAGAGGGCTAAAGCTGGCTGCACTGTCAAGACTAGCAGAGGCATTTCTTTTATTTCTCTGAAAATCCCATGAAAGTATAAGCTTAGGAGAAGGTGTATTTCAAGCAACATTTTGTTTGAAGATGGTTCCTACTCCAGCTTTTACTTGTTTAGAAATTTTTATTCCCTTTCACTGAGTTAGGAGGTTTGTATGGTTGTTTTCAATGAAGGTATTAGGAATTTTCTTGAGACAATTGTGTTTAATGACAAAATCCCTCTGATGTCACCTGCTGTCCCTCATGCCAAGTACACGTGGCAGCCAGTGGTGTCCTCCTTGCAGTTATGTTCCAATCTTAAGCTGAAATTGATACACAACATGAGTTTTCACATCACTGCTTGCTGGGTTTCTGTCCACCTATATTTTGTGGGTTCTGTCCACCTATATTTCATGTATAATCAAGTTGCAGATATCGAGCAGAAAGTGGGCAGAATTGAAAGCAGAGCAAGCAGGAAATGTCATTCCATTCGGATATTTTCTTCCAGCTTCTGTGATTTGCAGTTCACTGCAGTCATAGAATGGTTTGGGTTGGAAGTGACCTTAAAGGTCATCTAATTCCAGCCCCTTTGCCATGGGCAGAGACAACTTTTACTACACCAGGTTGCTCCAAGCCCTATCCAAGCTGGCCTTGGACACTTCCAGGGATGGGATGTCCACAGCTTCTCTGGGCAACCTGTGCCAGGGCCTCCCCACCCTCAAAGTAAAGAATTTCTTCCTAATAGCTAATCTAAACCTGCCCTGTGTCATTTTGAAGCCATTCCCCCTTGTCCTGTCACAGACACAAGCCTTTTTCTTAGGAGCAGATTCTGTGCCTGTGCTGCCCCCAGAACACTACTGCTCTCTTGATCAGAAGGCTTGGGACACCACACAGTGGGATGTAGTAGGTTGGAAGGCTGCTTATGATGGGAGAGGGAGAAATGATGTCTCAGGATTAACTAATACAGTCTGAACTATGAACATTCAGAGAGCAGAGAAGCAGTGGGGCTGCTCTGTGGAGGGTCTTCAGGATGAGGATCAGCAGCCTGAGCTGCTTGTAATAAAAGTGAAAAAACCTCCACCTTAATGAAGTGCTTCAGTCCTGGAGTGAATTCCTCTCGCAGCTGTTGATGGCAGTTCCAGCTGGCTGCACGGGTTCATAAAGCAGCTTTCCATGGTTTGTGTTTCAACAATGTGCTTTTGTGCCAATTGATTATGCCTCTGTGGCCCATCAAGGAGCAGTGCTATACCTTTCCCCCACATTACCTTTTCTTCTGCAAAAAGGGAGCTGCTGGGTTTTGAAAGGTGGGTTTGCCTGTGGCTTGACTTGCTCTTTTGAGAAACTCAGGGGTTTTTATCACTACTAAAAAGGGGAGGTTGTCTACGCGTGGGGCTTTTCTGAATAACCTTGAAGCCTGTTTTCTGTCAGTGATATTTATGTGGCATTTTTAATGGTCTGGCTTCTCTTAGGGAGGTAGTAGGGAGTGGTAGCTCCAGAGGATTATTGTTGGCTTTCTTGCCTTCAGCTTTTTATGTGAGCAGAAATGATTGCAACACCACCTCTGGCTCAGGGCCCATGTCATGGACAGAGGGGTGGTCAGTGCTGTACAGCAGAGTCCTCTCCTGTGCCCTTCCTCCTGCATTCCATTTACACAGTGCTCTGAAGATCCTTAGGTTTGGAAGTGGGATGTAAAGGAAGGATGAGATGTTTCTACCTTCTGGATATCCTGCTAAGGGTGAACTACTTATCTCCAGCTTATCAAACCCTGTTTAATACCCAGAGTGAATAAGCTACCTGCTGCTGAACACCTTCTCTTCCCTGCAGCTGCATTCCCTTGGTCTATAGACCATGTCTAGAGGACATGGACATTTCAGTGACTTTGGTGCAAAGTACCTAAAAACAGGCAGAAAGCTCCATAGGCTCCACTTCCATCACTTGGGACCTGCCTTCCAACCAGAGCAGTTATGTCAAGATAAGTCTGATATTTATGGTCTCTAGAGCTGGGAACTTTCGAAATGCACTTCTGAACACATTATTGAATTAGTGATAGAAACAAATCATTATCCAATTAATAATTAGCAGAATGCTTTTCAACCATAATAGAGAAGAGCAATTTACAGAAGCACGTGGAATTGCTAAGCCCTGGGAAATTATTCATGACAGTGTTTTCTTTAAGCAGCTCAGTTTGTCTTGTTCACAGTTAGTATCAAGTGACCTTTTAACATTTGCTAGCTGACCATGGTTATGGTTAATTAAGCCATTGCTGAATGCCAGTCACTGTGATATCTGGGCATTGCTCTTGCTTTATGAGAGGGAGGGGTAAGCATGCTCCTTTTTTATGTCCTTCAAGTCTTCTGACTTCTTTGTATTTCCTGCTCTTTTCCTTTCTCTTGAACCAGGACACAGGGGAAGTTTTAAGGCTTAGACCTCAGTTCTTTACTGGGTCCTTTTAAAGGACCCAGAACTTGTACAAAATGTAGAAAGACAGATGTAAGGATGCAGATTGTGCCTCAAGAGTAGATATAAGTTTGTCCTAGACTTGATAATGTCCTGAGTACATGGTATAGAACAGTATTGACCAGTTGCTTTTCTAGAGAGCAAATTCTGGGCTTTTGCCTTCTCTCTGCAGTGATTTTCCCTTCCCTGATTGAAACCTGCTTGTTGAACTTACAGTTCAGTAGGGTTTGGTTCACTCGTGTCAATGTGACCTGTTATGTGAGTGTATCAAAGTTGTCAAATAAATGTACTGTGAGTTTGAGTCTAATGTAGAGATGAATCGCTGCTCAGAGGGGTTCGGGCTCTGAGGCCCTGATCTTACACTGACTTTTGTGTGTGATTCTGCAACTTGAGGGGGGAAAAAACAACCCTAACCAAAACCTCAGTTAAAGTCCTTTCATCTGTGTTTGCCAGCAGTCTAGACTCCAACTGTCCTAAACCTATTATCTGCAAAAACATTAACCCTTTAAACATACCTTCTCAGCAGGAAATGGATTTTCTCCACGTTGGTGTAGTTACCACATGCAGAGCATCCCAAGGTCAAAAAACAGTGAAGGCAGAAGCATTCTAGCTGTTCCTTAATGAAGTGTGCTTTCTACTTGCCTGGTGTCCTGACCCTGGACAGCTGAGCATAGTTTGTGCCATTACTTTGGGTCAGCTCTAGTGGGCACACAGGTCATGCCTCGACTAATTTACCCTTCCTCATTGCTGTTTATTCTTCTGTTAGCTCATGATGATTTGATATGACAGGCTTAAAAATAAAAGTTACAGACTTTTCTGAATTTTATTCCTTTCTATAGCAAAACTTCTCTCCAATATCTAGGAAAAAGTACACTTTTTTTTTTTCCATGCTTTTGTGATTAGACTGCTGCTTTATTTTAGTGCTGTCATCATTTTCCATGGTCACCCATTCAATAAGCTCAAGAAATGAGAGACCTGCAGTTTCCAGTTGAGTTATTTTCTCCTGGATTTGGTTCACTCTTATTTCCCTTCCTTTGTTTTGGAAATGCACTTATGACATCATGGATAGAGGTAACTATCTTTAACTACATTACAAAAATGAAATTGGTAGTTTGCCTCAATTTCCCTTCCTGTCAGAAGACTGTATTATATTGGGTTCAGCTCACTGCTAGTCCAGAGAGTCTCAGTTTTCTAACTGTTGTCTGGAGCATCCTCTTCGGACATGAAATTGTCCTTTTAATTGCAGTTCATCCTCTTCTCAATCTGTCATCTGAGTTGCTTGTACTATTTTTGAATTTCTGTCTCCTTTGTTTTGAAAGATTTCACGTCGTCCCTTTGCTCCTCTCTCTTGTATTCTGTGCCAATGGGGTTTTTTTAATCTTGGAGGAACATAGGGTGCCTCATCTGTTCCAAATCAAAGGCTGGAGATTTCTGTGCTCTTGCATGGAGGCTCTGCTTTTGATCCGACAGGCAATTTATGGAAAGCAGGAATTTATGAAGAGTGCTTATACTATTCAAATTCTGCTGTGCTCGCAACAAGAGGAACCTGGAAGAAAGACACAACAGACAAATAGATCCTGGCTTTAAATCACAGAGTGGTTTGGTTCAACCTGCAGTCACCTTTAAAAGCTTTAATTATCTCCAAATTTATGAAGGGCACGGCAGGGGTGCTCATACACCACCTTATTCTCAGCAGTGCAGAGTTTTCTCGTGTGTGTTGAAATTGGTGGTGGACAAATTGAAGAGGACTGGCACTGCCCAGAGGGTTCCTTGGCACCTGCAGATGCAGGGGTGTCACTTGGTTCCTCCCAGGCAGGTTGATGTAACGCTGCAACTGAGAATGCTGCTGGCAAGGGCACTCCTTAAAAATGCCAGTTTTAATCCCACATGGGTGGGATTAGCAAACAGATGCACCAGGAGGAGTTTAAAACTTTGGTGATGAGAAAACTAGTCTTTGTGTTTGCTGGAGGGATGTTCCCTGCTCCAAGGCACATCAGGGCAGCGAGTGCCAGCAGTGACAGAGCTGCTTCTGTCCTGGTCAGCCCTGTCCACGGTGCTGAGAGATTTAGGGCAGTATGCAAAGGTCATGGATCGGGAATATCAACTCCTGCTGCTGAAAACCTGGCAGTGTCAGGTGTCACGGAGTTTGATTTTCTGAAGTGTCATCTCAGAGAAATGCTGTATTCCTACCTGGAATGTTCCTCTGGAGTTTGTGCTCCTGTACATGGAAATTCTGGCCACCAGCCTGATGGACGTTGCATGACCTACCTGTGACCTGACATGGGGACCTACTCTGAAACCCTGTGAGGTGTCAGTCCCAGCATTTTCATTTTGGGAGAAAATTAACATTTTTCAGTTAGGTTTTAATCCCTAGATCCTAATAATCATTCTGCAAATTTATATTGGTGTAGCTCAAAAAGCTGTAAGCAGAGCTCAGTAGGTTAAGGAAATGTGGGCCAAGCCTATCCTGGCCTGATAGCAAACCTACTGCTCCTACAAGGTAGTAATTTTTGGGGAAAAAAAGGTTGACAATGCAGCATTGAATAGATGCCTCGTTATTTTTGAAAGTGTATGATTTCTGGTAATTACTGTGCCACACATTTTTCCATGTCTAGTAAATTTTATTTTGAAAAATGCAATGGTTGCAGAAATCCCTGATTTTGTTTAGAAAATCTTCAGAAATAGAAGATTTTATGAACAGAAGTTTCTCTCCCTCTGTTTTTGAAAATATTCCGAAGTATTTAATTTCATTCTTGGTCTGAATGAAATTTAATATTGAAATTTCATTTTTTAGTACAATCCATTCATTTCAGAATCCAGCTAGGCCTTGGCTCTCTGTAATCACTGTCCAGTGATAACAAAGACATCTCTGTGTTATCAACACTTCAGCACAAATCCAAAACACAGCCCCATACCAACTACTGTGAAGAAAATTAACTCTACCCCAGTCCAAACCAGCACAGTCTCTCTCTGTGGCCTTTTTATTGCATGACTGTATTTTGTTAATGGCACTATTACTACTAGGACAAAGCTTTCCAAAGACTGCTCGAGGAAAAGGTTTCAGCTAAAAATTCACCTTGTTTTCTGCCCATCCTATCCCCTGGCATGGGAGTTGAGGTGGCTGAAAGGTGTTGCCAGCTGCAGACAGGACTGTCCTACCCTTGAGTCCCCATTTCAGGACTCTTCAAAGCCACGGCCACCTTTGACTGGTTTCCTGCTCTCTCACAGCTAAATAGCTTCTTAATTTAGCCCTGAAATCCTGGCTGGGTTCTCCCCTGGACTCTCTCCGACATTTCTACATGTCTCCTTGGGAATGTGGTGACACTTTTAATTACAGCTGTGGCTGCCAGGGGAGCTGTAAGCACAGACACAGAGCCCAGGAAGGACCTGCCCTCTGTTTCTTGTTTGACTACAGGATTTTTACATATTGCTCTCATAACAGTGCTCAAAGAACATTGATTTATTTCCTATCTTTTCCTCTCCTTTTTTTTTTCCCCCAGCCCCCAGATCTGTTCACCATAAGAAAATGTTTAGTGTTTCTTCCTTTATGGATGTTAAAAGACTTATCAAATGAAATTGGATCACAGGACAACTGCTCAGACATTGAGTTCTCTCTGTTTTCCTGGCAACAGTATCAAAGATAAACAGCCATCAAAAAAGTTATTTCTGAATGAGTCAAACTGGCTATCAAAGAAGCTTATTTAAAGCAAGGTAGGACTTCCCCTGAGGCATTAGTACATAGAAATGCACATTCTTCTAGGTCTTTATCTTCTTACAGAAAGGAAACATGCATCTTACAGGGAAACATTCAGAGAACTGGCTATTTGAACAGCATCCTCTGTAAGTGCTGCATTTAGTCATAGTGATGTCTCTTGTTATTCCTTGGCTTTAAATACAAATCTTTATTGCTTATCTTTTTTGCCCAAATTTCTTTTATGCTTTTTGCTGCATTCCATAAAATGACCCTTTGCAAGAGGCAGCAGTACCAGACTGTGTGAAAGAATGGCTTTTTACTGACCTCAGACAGACTTTCTCTTGTTTGACACTCACCCTTAGCCTCCTCTGGCTGGACCACCTCTGCCCACCCTTGCTCATGTTCATTCCCTTTGCTTTCTATTATTAGGCTCAGTCAGTTTTTGACAGACTGATTAAAGCTCTTCCATGGGATTTGGGAATGTTTCTAGTGTAGAAATTGTGACTCAGTGGAGAAATAGTGTATGGGAGGTTTAGGAGAGCTGTGATAGCAAGTTAATGCACTGGGTGATCTCCTGCCCTGACTCCTGCAGCAGGCTGTGGGAAGAGAATCTCTTTGAAATGTGGCCCATCTCTTCTGCCTTAATAACACATTTGTCACAAATACAGCCTGTTATGAAGCAGGGCTCTAATAAAATGTTACCACACAAAGATAGGCTTAGAATTAACATTTTTCTCTCCCTGTGTGTCATTCCATTTAATATGTTATATTGGGAGTATGAAGAAATAACCTTTTAGCCTAATCCTGTTCATGAATTATGTACTCTGGTCTTAAGACCTCTACACTTCTGCTGCTCATGGAGAGCTTTGTGATCCCTTTGAGATGTGTAGCTGTATGGGGAAGTGACACGTACTGGTGGTAATTCACACGATTCCTCTCATGTCTTACATGGGTTTTTTGCAGTGTTTTTTAACATTAATGTTTGATTGACTTTCCATCAAATAAATGGATGACAAATAATTTTTGAGAGGAAAGAGACAGTTCCATACCTTTACCCCTGGTGGGAGCCCTGTGGCAGCTGAGTAGAGCTGTAGGTGTTGTATTGCAGTTCAGTGAGCATTACAGGGTTTTGTGTCTTTCCATATCCTGAAGATTTTCAGAAGCAACTTCTTTTGTGTTTCTTCTTGTATGGGACAAGGATCCTATAAAAATAAGAATTCCAGGTTTTGGACACAGGCCAATGTCTGAATAAAATGAGCAGTGATGAGTTTGGTGGAGCACTTTATACAGAAGTAGAATTAGCATGGCAAAGGTAGATGGGCACAGAGTGGACATCTCTGTAAGGTGCCTCATGTAGTCTGCTTGATCACAGAGTTTGGGAGACCAACTGAGAAGCACAGCGACAGGAGAATTGAGATCTGAGGAAATGAACCTGAGCTAGAAAATGTAAATGAAATTAATCCTCAGCTCAGTCTGCTCTAAGGATTATCCCAGTGATATTGATGAGTAACTGAGCATTTACCCTACCTTACTCCATGCCTGGGTCTGAGATATACTTTGATAGCTCTCTGTTCCTCCAAGGTTTGCAAATGAGGATGGTGCAAATTAAATTACTTAGAACCTGGTTTGCAAATCTGCTAATATTCCTCACTACAGACAGAGATTCGTACTGTGAAATCTTGGATCTCATTTGTGTTTGGTAACACGAAGGAGTGACCATTAAAAATGGCATTATTTAACAAGATTGCATCACTCTCTGATTCTGAATTCACTGAAGTCCTCTAGCACAGGAGATTGAGCTACACAACCAGAGAGCTCAAAGTCACACTGCAAAATTGAAACAAAAGTCTATCAGGAATTCAGTACATCAATACTCTGTGCTGGGGCCTGCTAACGTCACAAAAACGTCCTGTTTCCCTCTCAAGGTTTTCCATCATCTAAATGAGTCGCTGCTCTCCCCTTGCCTGAGCTGTGGAAAACCAGGACTGTTCTCTTTCTTAAAATCCTGTTTCCATCAGACGTTTTTTATAGTATGGCTTTATTTAAGAAGGTCAGATGCCTTTGCATCCCTGCTTCTGCAGCAGGGTGACCTCTAATAGGAGGAGTGAAACTCCTTATCCAAGCAGGTGGGACCTGGCGTTTGGGAAAGGATCTTCCTAATGCTGGTAATGGTTTAATGGCATCTTTAAAACTGCATCGGTATAATTAAAGTGTGCAGTTGGGTTTCTCAGTGTTGATGAGAGGAGAAGGAATCGAGGCAGTGCATTGATTTAAGTGTATTGATTTCGGGGGTCACTGTGTCACTCGCCTCCTGTGACAGTGAGGGGTCACTGTGTCATTCACCTCCTGTGACATTGGGAGGGGGCCGTGGAGGTCACTGCAGGCTCAGAACCTGCCCCTGCCTTTCCACTGCTTTTTCACCTGCTTGTGAACAGAGGCCCTTGCACTTGGTAAAACCTCTAAAGTTTGGAAATTGGAGAACTAGGAATGTACATTTAAAGGGGAAAAAAAGGGTTTTTTTCCCATGTTGTTATGAGCCTTCTTTATAATATTAATTGCACATTGGTCTAATTAGTGTTCCTGTCTTCTGCACTGTCATCCAGTGGTTTGTTTTGTCTGAAATAAGAGCAGTATTATACTGCACAATACATGCTAATTATCAGGATACAGGAGATGCATCAGCAGTTCCCGTTCTGTGGAATGGAAGCTGTCACGTTGTTGTCCGAGACAAGTTGTCTAAATGAGGCTTGTCTGTGTCTTGGGGTCACATCTTGGCAGCCGAAATGAGGTGGCATATTGTGTTGACAGTGCCTAATGTCGTGACTTTAGAAACTGGCAAAAAGATGCTCTCCATGGAGGGCCCCAGACTCTGAAATTGAGTTTCTTAGTGTGCTCCAGCAGAGCCTGAAACCATTGACCTTCAGGTCGTACAAGATTTACTGAGGGGGGTGGATATTTTTGGTGACATTTGGCGGCAGCTTTCTCCCAGTGATGGACCCTTGGCTCTGGAAGGTGCTTCCTGCCTGGTCCAAATTGCCCAGGTCTGTATTGATCTTCAGAGCACTCTGCAGTGCACATCTATTTTCGGAGCTGCTGTGCAATCGGGCCTCTGAGAGAAGTCAGGTGTAGGAGAAAGGGGGAATTTGATGGTCTGTGGACAGTTTAATTGTCTCTCTGATGTACTGCTGAAGTGTGTGCAGCCTCTAAAAAAGGTCTTGTTTTCTTATATAAATCTCATCATCATCATCAAAAATAAACGCAGTCTCAGGTTAAAAACCTGCTTTCACTGTGAATGGAGTAGCCTGAAAAAATAGATATATTCTAAACAATCCATGATAAAGTACAGTGGGCTGAGTTTCTTTCCTGATATACAGACGATGACAACACTGATAAGGAAAGAAAAAAGCCAATCAGTTGTATTTGGACAAAGCAGATGATCTTCCCAGTGGCAGAGTGATGAGCAAAGTATATAGAAGAACACAGCTGAGCTACTCCCCTAACTGCTATTGATCCCAGTGGATGATTTTTTATTTGAGTAAGGACTTTGTTAAGACATCAGGGCTCCCAAGCAGCCCTTTGCTGTGGGGGAGCAGCCCTGAGAGAAGGGAGAATCATTCCCACAGTTGGTTTTGGAGCCTGGACAGATTTGTGCAGTGGATTTCTGCCCTCCTGCGTCAGAAGTTCCCTATGAGATAAATGTACACTGTGAAGTCCTATTTATTTGCTCTATTTATTTGCACTCTGAAGGCAGCAGATGAGCCTCCGTCTCCCCAAGAGTTCTCAGCTTGTGCTGCAATCTGTTACAGGGAGTGTGCTAATTAATGGAGACTTCCTTATTGAGTTAAAAGGTTAAATATAACAACTACTATTGTTTGTATGTAACTCAAAGTATAAGCCTGCAAGTTCTTTAAGGAAGAAAACTGTAATGCAAAATCAAAAGAAATTAGGAATCGTAGTGCAAAGTCAGCACCAACCCAACTGCCTCGTCGGGATTTATAGAGACTGTGAAATTGAGCAATAAAACCAACCTTTGGATGAATTTCAATAACAATAATGTTGAGTTAAACTTACCAGCCTTTTTTACAAGTCCTCTCTGGTCTATTTAGAATCTCTAATCAGTCTGCTACAAGATAACATGAGCATGTGCCTCTTTGTTGAGCAAGTGGGAATAAATTAGCTAAGGGTCCATTATTTAAGCTTTGCAAAACATTTGATGTGAAAGTTATTTTTGCTGGGGTTTTTGGCTGTGCCTTCACTGAATGTATTCATTAGATTATCTCTTAAATTTCTCAGCAAACTAATATTGCATAAAATCTCTCAAATCCTTGCACGCTATAAAAGAAAGAAGATTAAACATTTGTTCTGTGGCAAGATTACATCCTTTTCAGCTGCAGCTCAAGTTGTTAGCAACTTTAAGACTCCCAGACTTATTCTGCTTAGTTCCCTTCGATTAATAATTTTCTCCCTTGAAGCAGGATTTAGGTTTTGAACCAAGATTGCTTAGGACGAGGTGCTTCCCCTTGTATGTCACAAGGCACTGGAGCCTTCAGTCATGCTGGGTGGCCCGTGGCCAGTGGCTGCCTTGTTCGTGGCACATTGGGAAAGCCCCAGCCATAGAACTAGGATCACCTGGCGCAGTTAAGTCGCTTAACTGCAGTCTGTGCTCCATGCTGAGTTTTAACGTGAGTTAAAACAAGAGCTTTGCTTTGTAGGAGATCCCAAAGCTTCAGCTGAGCAGAATGTGGCCCACCCAGTGCTGTGGTCCACCAGGTCTCCCTTATAAAGCCTTTAGCTATTAGATTTTTAGTACTGCGTGGATTTACTGGTGTTATTCTGTGATACTTCACAGTCAGTAACCAAATGAATGTAAATATTAATTGCAAAACGAACCAATTTTTTTCCCCCTCTACCTTTGGCATGTATAATTAGAAACATTTCTCCTGTGTCACTGTCCACTCTGCTGCTCCCTTGTTTGTTAAAGGGTGATCTGTCCTGTCCCACAGACTCCAGGGGAAATTAGCAGTGTTATTACCAGTGGCAGCTGCGGTGATGCACAGAATTGTCCCTCTCAAGTAATGACCTTGAGTTTTATGAACCACCTCAAGGTTTACTAACAAGGGTAGAACCGCTTGAAGTTTGTTAATTGAAACCATGAAATATGTTAGAGAGGATACAAATGAGTTTAAAGCCAATTCAATTAGAGGTGCATCTGTTTTCAAAGCTGCTGGAGAAATGTTGTTTATTTTCGCATCACTTTTAAGTCGGCCTCTTGGAATGCTCTTGGCACTGTTGTTTAACGCTCTGTGCAGACCTTACACCCACAGCAAATTTATCTTTTGGAAGTGTAACAGTCAGGTGGATGCCAATGTCTTATGTTAGCTTGTAAACCTACTAATCTCCTGCTTCTCCCATTTGTGCTTGTGGAGGGGACATGGAAGGACACTGCAGCCCCTCGCTGGATGTGCTACTGTGACACACCAGTGTCTTGTGTACGTGGGAAAGAAATGGTGCTGCTACAAACCTGCCCTTGCAGTGCTGCAGTGCCATCCACAGCCTCCTCGTCCTTCTGCATCACTGACACCCCCCAGCCCATCCTCCAGCTGCCTCCTCTTGCCTTGGCTCTGCTGGTCTGCACTGATAATATGAGACAATTACAGTTTTTGCACCGTGTGTTTGTGCCTTAACCTCTGACGTTGGAGGTTGCCCAGAGAAGCTGTGGCTGCCCCATCCCTGGAAGTGTTCAAGGCCAGGGTGGACGGGGCTTGGAGCAACCTGGTCTGGTGGAAGGTGTCCCTGCCCATGGTAGGGTTTGGAACAAGATGGTCTTTAAGGTTCCTTCCGACACAAACCAATCTGTGATTCTGTGACTCTGTGTCCTCTCTTTGTTCATCCACCTGCCATTGCTTTGGCTCTGGGTTGCACGGGAGAAGGGAGATGAGCAATGGCTGCTACATCATATGTTCCAGCCTTCCCAGCACATCCCACGTAATCTGTGGGTGCTTTGTTTGTTACAGACACTTCAGAGAGGAGACTCCATTTGTGGCTTCTTCAGCAACAAGCACATTGTTCTGATGGATAAATCATAGTAAAATGAACTGTGCAGCCTGGGTAAATGCATTTGTTCGTCCCATTACTTTGACAGTGTCTCAGTAGAAAAACAATAGCACTTAAGCATAGAAAAGGCTTATTTGATCATCCAGATCAATTTTTTCTGTCAATTCCCGGGAGTATATTTCAAAATATATTTCAAAATATCCTGGTGTCCTCTGCCACTGCCTCCTGTGACATCTGTTTGTGCAGCTCCAGCTCTGTGGTGTTCAGGTGCCTGCTGTTGGTTTAGGTAGGACAGAGGCTCTCATCTGCTCTGTCTTAATTAAATGAGCTTTATTTTAACAGTGTTTGAAAATTTTGACAAGTAATAATAATAAAAAAAAGAAGTTAAAGGAGGCTTCAATAAATAATCTAAAATCACACAGAAAGCAGGCTGAGCAGCGCTGTGGAGAAAAAACATCTTTTTCTGCAGAAGATTTTGGAAACTTAACAAGTTTTTGGTAGCAGGTTCTGCAGAGGAGAGAAAAATGGGGGATGTGATAGATGAGTGAGAAGTGTGAGGATGACACTGACAAAACCAGCTGTGTAAACTCAGCCTTGAGTTAGTCTCCCTAAGCTGAGCAGAAATGTGTTTATGCTCCTTTATTCATATTTTGTTATGATAAGAATATTTCTCTCGATAATAGCCTGAATGTAGAATTCTTTATTAATGGATTGTTTTAATAGCATGTCTCCCCTGGGTTTTTTTGCTTGTTTTGTATTGTGCACCATGCCAATCCTACAGGTTTTCTAGGGATGCCAAAACTAGGATTATTGTAGGTCTTTTTAACCCCCTGACAACAGCAAGTCATTGTTTGGCTCCTTCAGAGAAAAACAAATACCCTGTTCTCACAGGCACTGGATGAGCTGAGTACAAGTTATTTATTAATTATCATAAAAAGATAGCTATAAAGGCATTCTCTATCTGAGCAGAGAGGGTACATCACAGGAACATTTTTGGAGGAAAGTTTTGGTTGAATGAAATCTCTATGAGTATCTCAGCCTAGAATTAACCTCAAGTGATTGATAGAAGAGTAATGGCAGTCTGTGAGAAGAGCCTGGAGGAAAGTTATGATCCCATTTTGATTCTGTAGCTTTGTTCAGTATGGGGAATTGGCTTCCTTCGGGCAGTATGGAAATTTAATGCTCTATTAGCTGGCCATTGTTTGGTTATACTCAATGTAGTTTAAAAATATGAGTGAGGAAACTCAAACAGGAATGAGCTGGCCCCTGAGAAACAGGATGTCTCTAGAAATTCTGTGGTTTGCTGCACTTCCAATATTTGTTTTTAATAGGAAACAATAGGTTTCTTTAATTTCCTTAATGTCATAGAACAGTTTGTGTTGGGAGGGACCTTTTAAAGATCATCATGTCCAGCCTCCTGCAGTGAGCTAGACTTAGTTGCTCCATCCAACCTGGCCTTGAATGTTTCCAGGAATGGGGCATCCACAGCTTCTCTGGGCAACCTGTGCCAGTGTTTTACCACCCCCATTGTAAAGAACTTCTTTCTTATATCTAAGAAAGATGGTTTATTATAACTTTTCCTTAATCTTCCTTATTTTTTTGTATTCTTTTGGTTTTTAGTTTTTTTTTATTACAGACTTAGATCTTGAACTGCCAAAAGACTTAGCCCATTTTGCCTTCTCTGATAAGTTGATAACCCCTCTGACTAATCCTACTTTAAAACAAGGCACTTTCTTTGTTTCTGTTGAGAGTTAATTACCCAGGCTGTCACACAGCCCAAGGAAAAATGATATTTCATACGGTGGTGGAACAGAACTCTTTGGAGAACTGCCTAAGAAATGCTTCTCATAAATCTATCATGAGAAAATTTCTTTTACTTATCATAATGTATTATGAATTACTTTGAGTGGCAACCAAAGCAGACGGAATAGAATATTAGTGGGATATTTGGGAGTTTGATTTGGAGGGGAAAAAAGGCGAGTCTATTTTGGAAATATTTGTGTATGTGTGTGCATGGGTGTCACCTCACCAAGGTGAGCACACAGAGCATGCAGAGTTGAAATGTCTCAAACATGCAAACACCGACGCAACAGGGTCGGTTGGAAATAATTAAGATGCCCAATTCCAGTGGCTTTGGAGCTGCCAGTGAAAAGGCACCGCAACACACAGAGATCAGAGGTGGCAAAGGAAACCAGAGCACGCTGTATGGGAGCGGGTCTGCAGCTTCAGGGAAGAGTTACAGCCTGAGTTACGGGGGAAGTGATTGCGGCTGTCAGGCTGCGGGGCGGCCGCCGTAAAGAAAGAGGGAACAGCACCATCACGGAGGATCATGAGAGGAGAAATGGAGCATCACTGAGCTGAAGGAGGGAATTGCTGCTGCTACCAGCAGTTTTTAAGGCACTGTTTACAAAAGCAACATCAGTATTTCTTGTACTTCTGGAAGGGAGATATTTTCCGGGGAATGGATGCCTAAATAAGCCTGGAACTTTTCTTGGTGCTGACTTCAGTGTCAAGAGCGGCGGTGAGGCAGTGTGTTGTTGCTGTGGGTGGATGCTCTGGCTGTAATACAGTCCTGGTTTGGAGTGAGGAGCAGTTCAGGCATTGTTTGGCTAGTAAATCCAGCTCTGAACCAGAATAATCTCTATGCCTCAGCCTGGTGTTTTATGGCTGTCAGGGGCTGTTGTCTGAGGGTTCTGGACAGCAGCTTCTACTGGATTGGGTTTTGTTGTTTAGGGTTTTTTTCCCTCCATGCTGCAGGGACTGTCACCTGGATAGAGTGGGGAAACCCTTCCTAAAAGAGTCATGAAATGAGCTAATTTGGTATTCTGTGGGTAAGGAATAGAGAAGGAGTGTTCATGTGATGAAAACCAAAGAGAAAGGAAGGGCATAAAAATGAGAAACATAAGAAATGTGGTAGGGATTAAATTCAGTTATTTCCATGACCATCATTGCCACAGCTGTCAGAGGGATGAAGCTGCCTCTAATAAAGGCTGATCTGAGCAGCCACTGCCTTTCATGGTCTAACATGAGATCTCTTTTTTGTTTAAATTAAAATAATACATACAGACATGACAAGCAGATAATAGGAACTGGAGGAGAACGAATGCAGCATGGTAAGCAGGAAGGTGCAGGAATTATTCCAACCCAAGACTGGTGCTAGTAATTCCCTGGAGATCTCCAGGTTTTGGCCACCCTCCACTGCCTTTCTGCACACCAAGAGCTCCACGGCCAGGCTGGGCTCTGTGAAATCTCTCTTCCCATATGCCAGCTCCTAAAACAGCTGTGGGGTTGTGCCTTCATGGAGGAACCTCTTGGGTTTTAATTCAGAAGGTGTTGCTACTGCAGATGCCTGGTATTGTGATATTAAGACGTGATGATCTTGTGAGGACTTTTATGTCAAACCAGGTTAAGGTGAAAGCAGAGCTTTAAAATGCCATTTTTGAAACCCCTAATAAGCAAAGCAGTTGGAAAGGTGTACAGAGAGAACTAATAGTAAGATGTGGGATGCAGGTTTCATCTGCTTCTCCCAAGAGTGGATTCCACGCTGCTCCAGCTGACAGGCGGGTCCCTCACACATCTTGTGGGAGCTGCCAGGAGAAGAGCTCTGTTGCCTCCAGCATCCTCTGGTTCTCTGTGCTGGCAGGAGAGACTCTGTGTGACTCCTGGCTGTGCCAGCTCTGGAGATGACTAGTATAACACTAAAGGAGTATGGAACTGGGCTGTGCACTTAGTTCTCCAGAATTTGTTATGACCACAGTCTCACAGGGAAGATAATCACCACGTGTTGGTGACCAACAGCTTCACATCAGTTTCTTTCACCACTATGTGTCCTTTACATCAGTGAGTTTTATCACTGCCTTTATTGGACTAAACCAAGTAGAAATTAATTTAACTCACTGCTGTTCTTTAAAAATAACGCCCCAGCCTCGTGCTGGGATGGTGTGGTCAGTGTACCACGTGTCTTCTCTTTCAGAAGTTCTCGTTTTGTGTTGATTGCCCAGATCCCATCAGAGGGTCGGAGTTCGTCGGTTGCGGTGATTAAAACCTGTCTCTAATTTTTGGTTTAGGTTACATTGAAGAGCCTTGCACGGTCCCCTGCCCATTTGATTGCAAACTAAGCGATTGGTCCAGTTGGTCTCCTTGCAGCTCCTCCTGTGGACCGGGGGTGAAAGTCCGCTCCAAGTGGCTCAAGGAGAAGCCGTACAATGGAGGCCGTCCCTGCCCAAAGCTGGATCTCAAGAATCAGGTGAGTGGTGTTAAAACAGCCAACAGAAGTCCCTCTGTGCTTACTGTGTTTTGAATTGTGATACAAAGGTACTGTGCTGGTGAAGAAATTAAAAACAGGAGGTTTCTCTGGGACCAAACCCTGTGTCACATTTTTTAGGCAATCCTCGAACTTCTTAAGGACTGAGGGAGAGGTGCTCAGAAGCTGACCTGAAACACCATATTTCTTACAGGAAAAAATTATCTCCCAGAGCATAGGAAACCCTGGATTAATAATCCCACCTGGACAGTGTGTAGACATCAGAAAGCTCTGCTGTCATGGCTATTTTAAAACTTTTTAATTCTTTCAGAGACTATGGTTGCTGTAGAAACATTTGGTAAATATGTATTACTATTTTTAGTAACGTTTCCCTTCAACACAGCACCAGTTCCCTTGAACATTAATCTCTGTATATTCAATATTGAAGTATCCCATCAGAGGAAAATAATCTTTAAATTGCTACTCTTAAAGAAAGATCAGCATCTATTTAAATGCTACTTAATGCTGTATGCATTTCTGCAAAGTGAATAGTGATTTCCTACATTTGCTGATTAATTCTCAACACTAATTAACACTGATGAAGTACTGTTTAGTTTTGCCTGTCCTATATTTCAGATTCAGCCTTGAAAATTAATTAATAGGGCAGAAACAGTCATGCTGAGGGAAACTTCATATATATGCTATGAATATGTATATGTATAAAATATGTGTCATGTAGTAGTACTTCAGTGGTATTCACACAGAGATTTATTTGTGCAGTGGTTGGTAAGTGCCAGAGCTGGTGGATCCAGTTGTTCATCCCTTGCTGTAGGAGTCATGTCCTGGGATGCAGCACCACTTCCTCATTATGACCTTGCCTCATTTTGTTCGCAGTTAATTTTTTTTTTCCCTGTGAGAAACTTGGTAAATACTCCTTTTTTTTTTGATCCTTTTTCCCTGTTACTATTTGAAATTCATCGGAAGTAGGCTGACAGAAGCAGTAGGGACTACGAAAGTATAAAACTGCAATAAAGTGTGTGTTGTCCATAGCTCAGTGCTTTCCTTAATAGATCAGACAGATCACCAGAGAGGCAAAGTGAAATCCCACAGTAAGTCATATGGTAACAATAAGCTCCTTTGTAATGAAAAGATACTGGGGTTTGTTAGCCATAGACACAGCAGACTCTTTCCATTAAAAGCAAACTTATTGCTATCATGTGTTGCCTATTCCCACACACATTAGAGTTGCTAGTTTCAAAAGCCTTTCAGAAGATATTAAGGGAAAGAAATTGTTTAAACTTGGAAGTTATGTCTTTTGTACAGTTTATCGGTGCATGGTGCTTGCAAAGTGCCATGGCTGGTATTAATATAAACGTGGTTGGTGCTTTTTGCCTCTTTACCAGGAACACACGTCGTGATCTAAAACCCACTGAGTTCATTAGAGGCTTTCTGTTGAGGGCTGTAGGAGTGACACTGTAGTAGAATTGCATTAAGGTCTGTTTCCTTAGGTTTGTGGCTTCTTGTCTTTCAGATTTGGGTTTTTTTTGGTTGGTTGGTTGGTTGGTTGGGTTTTTTTTGTTTCTTTGCCTGTGAGTTTGAGGTTTTTTCTAGGGTAGAACAGAAGCTGTCTTTAGCTGGTTTAGCGCACAAATGGATTTTATCTTTCCAGTTTAGATTTATAGGATTGATTATGTGTATATGTATATATATTTTGGAGCTTGTAGGGTAAGAAGAACTTCTTGTGCTAGTAAGGAAAGTGTGTTCTTATACATATGTATGTATGTACAGTTAAATATGCACACACACACACATTATGTTTGTTATTCTATTCATTGCCCCTCCCAACACTTCTCAATTCCTTGTGCAGTTCAGAAGGAGTTTTGCTCTGCACCCACTGGAATTGGACTTCCAGCGTGGATTTAACACACCCAGGTCCTTGGGCACGCTGCAGCATGATGTACAAGTTGTCTGCCCAGATGGTAAACGAAATTAGCTGATGGCACTGCTGTTTAGCTAAACTGGACACATATCGTTAATCCACTGCCAGGCAGATTGTCTGCTCTTTCCTCTGGTCTGGGCAGTGTTTAAATCCTAGAGCAAAGCTCTATGGATTCATTAGGTATGAAAATGTGACATCCTCGTTATTTTATATAATCTGGATTAAATACCTGCAGTAAATACTTGCTTTTGTTCGATATCAGACATGGGAAAGCTAAATCACCGTGGTGCTGAGTTTTACTTTTCGCTGGATACTGTGTTATATTGTGTTTTATGCAGTTGATAACACTTGAGATAAATCAGAACCAATAATGAATTCCTCCAGGTTCCAATAGAATTCGCTTAGGATTTTCTTATTATTTCCTCCAGTATTTTTAGTAATTTTTTTTTATTATTGCTTCTGAGGTTGGGTCTTGCTATTGCTTAATCAATTACGTTGGAGAACCCTCCATTTTCCAGTGTCTTATAATTAAATCCCTCAGTCAGTTTGTGTGGTTTTTTTATTAAACCATATAATCTTTTCCCCTTCTCCTTGTGCAAGGTGTTGTCTAGGCTTTTTGGCAGACCCCTGTATGTCTTTTTTTTCAATGCCTTTCAAATATTTGACATAAATTTAACTGCAGGGAATGTTACTTGAAACACTGTTCTGTCAGTTCTTTCTTACCATGTCCAGGGCTCTGGCAGTACAGATATTTAGCAAAGCTACTGCTTTGGAGAGATGGGCAGTTTGCATGATCAAACAACTTATTTTATGAATAGAAGTAGTTATTTGAGTCACATAAACTGTTCTATAAAAGACTGTCCTCCTGGAGGCAGTTTGGTCAGTGTAGTGCAGCTTGCTTGTGCATTTAGGACAGAACTTTTTAGCAGGAATTTGATTGCGTACAGAAATAATGACACTTCCTATTACTGCATAATGTTCCATGGGGTTTATGCTCTTTTAATTCCACAGAGGGTTTGACTCTTGTGGAGTATCTTGAAGCCATTCTTTAAATGTCTTCATCTGCCTGTGGAGCCTCTCAAACAGCCCACTCTTTTTGCAGTAGATGTGAGAAGTAAACTCAGAGTTAGGAGAATTAATTCAGCTTTATTTTATTATTTCTCCTTCTCATTATAGTCAATGGACTAGACTGAGCCCCAGATTTTATTCCGGGTTATTTCCTGATAGAAGTGACAAACATTTGTGTGGGCTGTATGCGCTTGGTATTCTGATACAATCACTCGCTTTGAGGTAGTCACTTCAACCCTAAACTCTCTCTGTGCTGTTGCCCTGTGAAATTAAGGGATAGATTACAATATTTGGCGGGAGAGATGACAGTATTTTAATGCAACTCCTTGTAATTTGGAGAATTACTTTCGTCTTGTACCTCTGTTCGGAAATCGTTGGAGAGCTGGCTAACTACATTTTGCTCCATCTCCTAAAGAAAATGGGCTTTGCATGTAGGAGCTGTGCAGCTCTTATCTGAGGATGTGATTGCTTCTGAACAGCCGATTGGATTAGGGGGTCAGCTGGCAGATGTTCTTGGCTGTGCAGAGCATGTTAAAAGAGGTGTAGCATTTACATTTTTCTATTTCTGCTCCTATTTGAATGCACTTACACAGCATGCAGTTGCTAAGCTATTTAATATGTAGTTCTACATGATGAAAGGTTAAATATGAGTTAAGGGGGGTTTATTGCTTGAATATTCTTTTATAGGTTTTTAGGATTACTACAAGAAAATGCATCTTATTTTCAAGACTCACGAATTCCAGGGATTATTTTTTTATTGATTGCTCTCATACATATTCTTGTCAAGATTTTCCCTCCTTCTCCTTCCTCCCCCTCTCTCTCTTACCCAGTCCTACTAAAGGACAAATATCATAGCAAGTAGCTTATCCCCTTTATATATGCTGTATATATTTAAGCAAACATTTTTAAAGGATTGGGAGTATTTGTTATGGCAGGCATGGCAGGAAAAAGATGTAATGTATTTAGAATGTAAACTTACTGCTTTCATTAAAATGAATATTTTATTCTTAATGACATTTTCTGCTGTTCACTCTGGAATATGAGAAATACAGACAGTTTGCACATTAGAATTGCAAGTACTTCCCCTGAAATTGCATACAGGAGTTTAAGGAAAGGGAAAAGGAGCAGGTAGTGGTGCATTTACAGACCAGGTCTCTCAGAAGCAGGTGTGAAGGTGTGTGAATTTCTGGAACCTTTTCAGAGAAAGTGACTGCTTTAGTCCTCCTTGCACTTCAGAAAAAATCCAAATTTTATTTTGATCAGCAAAAAATGTGACAAATTTCTTTTCAAAAACGAAAATCTTACAAAATTTTTGGCTCTTAAAACTCCCAACTGGAATGTACAGGGTTGGTGGACTTGGAGACTGCTGTTCACTCTAGAAGTCACTGTCACTTGGAGGCAGAGCTGGGCTTGGGCTGGAAGTGGAGAGGTGTGTGATGGGAGAGTGTGTGTGTGTGACCTTCCCTAATTGGTCATGTTAGGAAAGCTCTGTTCAGGAAAGGCCTTTTTTAAAGATGTTTCCAGGGCTTTTCACACTCTGATTCCTCAAATAAACCCTCAAAGAGAACCAACACAGTAGTATGCAGACTAAAGTTTGTCTTGCTCACATTGAGTAGTCATTTCTCTTAGGCAGGTTTGGGCTCAGCATTTGGCAAGGTTAATTTCTGTGATCCAAAAATGCCTTTAGACTGTGTCAGGGAAACTCTGTCAAAGGAAGAGCAGCGTAGCATGGCTTATCCCAGGGCACTGCAATTAAACAAGGTTCCCCTTTTTAGGTAGGTAACTGTTCTCAAAGCAGTAATTTTGTATCCAGTAAAGTTTCTGAATAAACAACACTTAACAATATTGTACTTTACTTGCTTTCTTCAATTTATGTTCTTGTCCTTACTTACTTGCAAAATACTTGCAACTTCTTCCATTTATCTTTGTCTCTTACCTGACTGTGGATTATTAAAATAGTTTTTATTTTCATAATTTTGCCTATGTCTGACTACAGAAAAATTTATTTTCATGGTTTTGGTGTAATACCTGGTCATACTCTTCCTTTACATCAATATATCTTTTATCCATACATGTGTATAGATATATGTGTTGTGTGAAGTGCTTTCAAAACATTAAGACTCTGTTTTAGGAGCTAAGTTTGAACCCAGCACCTTTAATTGCTGTCACTGAATTAGCTGACATGCAGTCCCTGGCTGGTGAGTTGCATGTATAACCCTCACCTTCCAGTATTAGAAATTGGTCTTCAAGAATATCATTATCAGTGTACTAGCTATAAATAGCTCCTGCTTAAATCACTTCTTTTATAATACAGATTTCTAATTGTCAGCAAAAGTCACTGATTTTTTTGAGGCACTCAAAATCTCTTAGTCTCATGGATTTCAGCTGCCAGTACTTTTATTTCTGAGCCCAACCCTGCTGTATCAGTCCATTGGCTGTGTAAGATCCCATCCTGTGCCATGCAGGGAAACATCCCACTTACATTTTCCTCTGGCTCTATCAACAATCATTTGCTTCATGTGCAACTTCTGGGGAAAAAAAAAAAAATCCTATCTTTAATCTCAGTTTTACCTTCAGAAGGTCTGATTTCCTCCCACTCTGCCTTAAAGGAAGGAATTACAGCATAAAACATGCTTTTCCTCTGATTCTAGTGCAGTTTTACAGTATCATAAAAATGACAAGTTTTTTTGCCTGCTACACTAATGTGGGAGAATTTTCAGTGTCAAAAAATAGCGAGAACCTCCTGTTTCCCTCACACTTTTCTTGCTGTGACTGAAAGTTTTTATACTAAACAGTAATTTAGTTGGTTAAGTGAGCAAAAGTAGCAGCCAGATCTGTGTAGCCTGAGCACTATCTCACCTGCCTGAAGAAAGTGTCTGGGAGTCCAACATGTGGGTGGGTGTTACTTCACTTCCTAAGGGAAAGACAGCTACTTCCCATTTTATCCTTCAGGATAATAACCCTGGAGTGTCTCCTCTAATTCCCAGTATATATTAAATTTATATTCAGCTTCAATAACTATCCACACTTGATTTTCATTTCTCCTGCAGGTTTTCTGTTGAATAAAGAGTCATATAAACATATTTTCACAATTGCCACTCATGAAAAGCTTTAGCCTTGCAAAAATGGAGCCGTTTAACAACTTCTTCAACAGTATTTTTCACTTGGCTTTTTTTTTTTTCTAGATACCTTCTTTAAACTTCTCTTTAATAACAAAGAAACTTGATATATGGTGTAATGTTTTTCTGCAATTGTGAGAGAACATTTGCACTTTGTGAAGTTAAACACGTTACAGTGTCAGTCTCCTTCCTGGAATTACTTATGAATTCACAAAAATCAGCAGCCTTGTGCTAATTGGTTAAACTACATTTTTTTTCTGCCTACTACAGCCACTACCAAGTTCTTAATGAAATGTGTATCAGAGCAGGAATTTTTACTGTAAAAGAAATTGATACATTTACATCTCTGGAACTGAGAATGTACCCATAATTATTTCTGATTCAAATATAGTTCCCACATTTGTTGTTGAAAGGAATATATATTGTTTAATACACCAGCATACTGCAAAATATAGCGAAAGACAGGAATTATACCCAAAGTGCTTTGTCCTGTTGATTTCTCTGCAGAGAAGATGGAATTAAATGGAAAATCAGCCACAGTCAGTCAGGTGGCCCAGTGGAGAAAGCATTAGCATTTCACCTATGGAACTGCAGTTCAGTTGGTTTTGGGCAATATTTTTCTAAGGCAAGAAGTCTGGTTTGTGCCGAATCTCTCGTGGGCAATATGTCACGTTGGAGGACCAGCACACAGCGCGTGTCATAAATCAGCGTGACAGCGTCTAACACTGAGACTGAACTTACTCCTGCTTGTCTTTGTCTTAGGAGCAGCAGAACACGAAGGATTGATGCCTTGGTTGTTCCTTGGCAGCAGATTTAATCTTGGGCGGGTTTTTTTCCTGCTTCTTCCTCCTTTTAAAAAGCTTTCTATTTCTTCTCTGCAAAGTTTTGCAGTGCAATTTGTTCTCAGTTTTAGGTTTGCAATCGTTAGGGAAGGGGAGATGCTGCATAACAGTTAAAACAGGGACCTAGCTTCTGTTCTGATTGGAACAAACCCAAGAATATTCTGAATAGAAAATGCTGGTACGTCTTCACCTTTTCATATTGTAGAAGATGTGACAAACAGTTATTTGGCATGCATTTTATCACATGTGACTCAGTCTTCAGAAAGAGTGAATCACACAGAAGTATCCCTTCTCTTGCTTTTGGCAAGTTAAATGAACATTTTGACACATTTTCCTTTTCTTTACTCTCTTTTATAACTCCTTTCTGTACAAAATTAATTTCCAGAATGTGATCTTGTTGATTGCAAAACACTGTTTGCTACGATGGAAGACATGAATGCGGAAATTTCTTTTGAAATAGATCCTAAGTCAAGTCATGAAATTCATGACAGTAATTTGATATTCTAAGAACCTGCCGCATAATGACTTCAAAACTTTTTGAAGTGTGAATGCAACAGGATATTGCCAAGATGTTGGACACAGGAGGGCATTAAGCAGAAGGCAGCCCAGATCTGTCCAATCCAGGGAGCTGGTGTGTGAATCAGAATCATGGCGAGAGAGCATCCTACATGAACAAAGGTTGGGTTGGCTCGATTTGGTAAATTAGGTGCTGGTGTTGACCTGACTTAGCATCTGCTACCATCAGAACCAGTGTGAGGCTGTTCTAGGATGTGCTTTAAGAAAGGATGTGATGGCACTCTGCTCCCAGCTCTGATGTTGGGAAGACTGCAGTAAAGACATGAATTTCCTCTCCTCGAGACAGGGTATCTTGTATTTTCTTTGGCCAGCCAAATAGCAAAGTCTGGATTTGTCTCATACATGTCTCTCTATGGGGGTCTTCTGCATTCTCTTGACTAGGTATGCAGCTCTGGCTTGGTTACTAATGAAGACTTTGGTCACTTTTTAAATTTTCTCAGCAGTGGCATTACAAGGACTGCATTAGCAGACTCTGTGTGCCCCCAGTTTAAAGCTGACCACGTTTCAGTGGATGGCTTTATTCCTGAGAGGAATAGGAGTTTGCTAAACATGGTCTGACTCACCTGCGTTCTGTGAACATACTCTGAGCATTCAGAGCAGAAAATTTCTACCCTTCTGACTCTGCTTTATGAATAAGAGAGAGTAATTCAGAAATGAAGTCGCTGCTCAAAGAAGGAGAACAGACATGAAGATGTATGTGCTGTGTGAATTCATCTGTCAGAGCTCCTGAGCAGCCCAGGAACTCTCGGGCACCCACTTGCATAATGGCAATTAAAATGACCCTGATCTTTAAAATAACCTGGTCTTGCCTCTTTTTAAAGTATTTAATATTGCTGTGTTGTTCTGTCTACAGCAGTTCTCCTTGATTAATACTTAACAAGTGTTAATATTTTTTCTGGTGCAGACGTTTCTTGTGGCCGTTTCTCAGAAATTATAACCATTTCATTTGTTGGGTTCCCTTTGTTTTGCGCTCTGTAGCTGATTGATAGATTCAGGAATGGACTTTATTTTCTTTTTATGTTGTTTAATTGGTTTCTTCCTCCAAGACAGCAAAATAAAAGTGCAAATGACCTTCTGTATTCCTCTTGATCTCCTCCCACATGACTGCAAGGATGGTGCTGGGCTTGCCGTCAGCTAAATGTGTGCATTTGAACCCCAAGTTGAATACATGAATTTTGCATCTTTCTTAAGTGACAGCATCAGGATCATCAGCATCACCAGATTGCTGGCTGGAATATAAACCACTTAGAGATTTCAGATTTCAGGGCCCAATTACAGCTTTCTGAGTGGTTGTCAAATACAGCCCCTGTGTCAGGAAGGGCTGTTGTTTGCAAGGGCTGTTTTCCCAAAGTCGAAATTCGTTCCAGTCACATGCTGATGGCTTTGGGGAGAGAAGGGAGAAATAAAAGATGTCTCCGCTGTACACCTGTCTGGGGCTCTCCCTGCTTCCTGAAGTCTTTGTTTCAGCAGGGACACCAAGAAAAGAGAGTTGTAAATATGAGTTGCACAAATGCAGCTAATCCTTCCTCATTATCTTTAGATTGTGGCACATCTTTGAGTTATAAATGTGTTGCAGGTTATATCCAACAGTAGAAAAACTAAAGGTGAGTAGATTTTTATATATGAATGAAACACCAAAGGATAGATTGTTCTTCTCCAATAAGATGTATATTCTGTCCTGTCTCATTCTATTTACTGCTTCTCACTTGCAGAGAGCATAAATCAGCAGTCCTGTTCAGTCTGTTGTGATTGATTGCTTAATTAAAAGTTATGAGGGCTTTTAATCTGCCTATAATTTATATTATTTTTGAGTCAGCTGTTTCCCATATTGTAACTTAACCAGGAAACTTGCATTCTTTTATGAAGGGAGCATTTTGTGAGTCCTTGGATTCACTAACAGATGTGGCCCAAGATGTTCCAGATTGACTTTGGAGTTCAAACTCAGAATCAGGGATAATTAAATATTAGTGCACTTAATAAAGTTTACCCAGCATTGATTATAGTTTGATGGCAAATATAGTCTACTTGTTGTTTTAGAGTTACAGATTAATTTTAAAAAGGATGAGACTCAGTTGTGGTTTCACAGTGAACAGATGTTAGCCACACTTTAATAATTTAAAAAGCAGGCTTAAAATGGTTATTTAGGTTTTAATGGAGGATTAATTTGTCTCTAGTGCTGAACCACATGCTGTTATCAAAACAATAAAACAACCAGTTTTAGTGTTTTCTTTTAGTTTGATCATTGGGTGATCTTTTTTTAGTTGGTAGGTTACTGCTGTGTTTTTTCCTTAATTAAACTAATAACCAGCAAGCATTATGAAAACAGAATAAAACAGATTTTTTTTCCCTCCACATGCATTACTATTGAAGAGTAAATCTATTTTGCAAAATTCAATTTTTGTAGTGATAGCAGAGGTGGCTGGCTTGAGACAGAGCACTCACTGATTTGAACTTCAGTAGATTTATCTCCTCCTTTCTCAAATATCTTTATTATCTGAAAACACTTGCTAGTTTCACTAGAGAAACTTTGTCCAATCCTGGCTTTATAGATTTCAGGTAAAAAGTTTTGACATCAGTTCGGATTTCATTGATGGCACAGGAGTTTTGCTGGGGCTTTCATCAGGAACAGGGATTCCCTATACCTGTGAGTCAGCTGCCCTCTGTTGGTTAGTTCAGCTTGGCTGTGATTTCTTCTGTGATTCTTGTGACTTCTGGTGGGATGGATGGGAAGAGCCTTCCCTCAGTCCCACCTGCCAGTCCTGTTTGAAATCAGTGGGGTCCTTCCAGTAACCCCCCTCTACTCCTTGTGAGGTGTAACCACTGAAAACACTCAACTTCTCTCAACCTTTCTTTTGATTTTGGATTTCCCGCATAACCTGACTTGTAATTACAGTGCTGTCATTGAACAGCCTTAATTGTTTCTTGAAAAAAATTTTTTTCCTAGATTTTTTAAACTCTTTTCTTTGAAATAATATTTAAAAGTCATAAATAAAGCCCATTAAAATGGTTTCCTATAAAATCATGCAGAAAATGTCTTATTCCAAATTAGATAAAAACTGTAGATATCTTTTGGATAGTCAGGAGGATTTTTTCCAGTCTATTATGTAGGAGTTTGAGAATTGGACGATTATTATTAATTAGTATGAACTTTGGCCATTAGAAATGCTAAACCAAATAATAGCTATCAGCCTTACTGGTCAGTCTATGTACAACAATTTATTCCAATATCTGTTAACTTTAGGTGTCCTTTATGCTCTTATAAGTTAGTTTTAAATTATGACTATGATTTTTAAATTATTATTTTACTAAATAAAAGTGAGAATTTTGACTTATTTAAGGGACATTATGAGGTTCCTGAAGTTTCTATTTAACTACCAGGTGTAAAGATACTTCTTTATTGTTCTGAAGAGTGTGAGTAAAAAGAGCAATGTTGAAAAACTGTAGGGTTTAGAGGCCTCTTCTAAGCAAGACTTTGAAAAGCAATGAAGATCTGGTCATATGCCACTTTTTTAATATCTTATTATATATGTATTTAACTGGTGAGACGAATTAATGTGTGTTTGTTAATGCTGTTATACAGAGCTCTGTTTAGTACATGGAGTTCAGGTCTTTCATTCAGTCTTAGCAGACCTGTGCAACCTGGTCCTTGCGTTCAGTTGGACATTCCTGAGGCACCTCACCTGGTTTTGGTTTTGTGGGGATGCTTAGTGCACTGAGCTTAGTGCTTAGTCATTAAGACCAACATATGGCCCCTTATTATTGTGCAAAATTTTTTCAGAATTTCTTAAAATAAAACCAGTCTGTTGCTTTAATTTAAATTCTGTGTGTTCTCAAGTGGCCATGTGCAACATACATTTGTCTGTCTGCCAGTTTGGAGCCCAGTATTTCTAACTCTGTGGGCATTAGTGGTGGGTTTTTTTTCATGTTGCTTTTCCCCAGTTTGTAGCTGGTTGTGAAGTTGGGCAGTAAATAAACCAATTTGTATTTTGTTGGAATACAAACACCAGTGAGTACTTTAGCAACTAGAGTAACAGTAGATATTCATTAGAAAATCCATTGGAGAAATCAATTATACTTTGAGTTTGTCTTGTTGAGAGAATGGAAATACTTGGTCCGTGCAAACCAGATTTTACTCCAGTGATCAGCAGGTGGGCAGACAAAATAGGCTTTATGGATAGTCTCACAGGTGAGTAAAATAATAAGAAAAGGCTCATTTTCTATGCTGTGTGTTCCCAGAGAAACCATTGACAAAACAACTGGTTTTTTTGAGAGTGAGCTATGTAAGATTGTGTCTTACAGAGCACAGTACATGCACAACTCATCGGTCCTGAGAAAGGAAAGTCATGATTAAACTCAGTCGGATTAAACATTTGCATATAAAAGAGGTTTTTCTTAATATTCATTCCAGGTCAGTGTTTGATAAATGACTCGCAGATTTTCATCAGCGTTCTCACGTCTTCGTTTTTGCATAATAAGAACCCTCTCAGGAGTTGTATGCAAACAGCAGCATTTCAGCACAGTTAGTTATCACACAGCAAATTCGAAGTACAGCTTGTATTTGGGTCATATCTGCATGCTAACCTCAGAAATTAATCCCAGCTAGAGGGAGAATAAATGTTTTTTTTAACTTCATTTCCTTGTTTTCACCCTGTCATAATAATGTAGCATGCCACAGTACCTGAGAGCCTGGCAAGGGAAGGGAACCCAGATGACTTCTGAAATCCCTCTGATAAGACTAAAATATTTACTTGTTTTGGAGTGAAATGTTCATTTTAGGCAGGTCTCCTTTAGTCTGTATGTCATAATTTTTCTTTTAATTAAGTAAAACAATCCTTTCTAACAGGCCACACCGCCTGTGCAGCTGCAGAGTCCTCCCAACACTGATTCTACGCACCTGATTTCTTGTACACCTGAATGAAGATTCATTTGTAATCAGATCCAGAGAATATAATCAGTGCCTGACAGGTATTGGTTTAAAACTGAGGATGGGACACTTTTCTTTCAGTTCCTGATGGTGTTAAGGGAGTTACTTTATCTCTACCTGAAAGGAGGTTGTAACCAGGTGGGTGTCGGGCTCCTCTCTCAGGCAACCAGCAGTAGGGTAAGAGGGCACAGGCTTAAGCTCTGCCAGGGGAGGTTTAGGCTAGGTATTAGGAAGAAATTTTTTACAGAGAGAGTGATCAGACACTGAAATGGGCTGCCCAGGGAGGTGGTGGATTCTTTGTTGCTGGAGGTTTTTAAGAGGAGACTGGATGTGGCACTGAGCGCCGTGGTCTGGTAACCGTGGCAGTGTTGGATCAAGGGTTGGACTTGATGATCTTGGAGGTCTTTTCCGACCGAGTTGATTCTCTGATTCCGTGATCTCCATGTCCAACTGTGCAGGGCAGCATCAGGCAGTCGTTCTTCTTGAAGCATCCTGTACCAAAAGGCTGCGCTTGACACTCAGGTGTGAGAAGTCTGGCAATGGATTCAGGCTCTACGTGGCTTAGTTCTGCTTTCCTCCCTGTAATCCCCAGTAAACTGTGTGTGCCTGAACCACTGACCAGTAGTTGGTGAGCGATGGGACGTGCGCTCCAGCTGCTCCACGTGCCCGGTGGTTGTGCTGCCCTGCAGGGAGGCACTTTATGGCAGCTCCTCACTTCTGGAGCGTGCCCATCATTCCCTGGCATGCTGTGTGACAGCAGATGCAAACACCAGTTTTGTGTCCTCTCTTCCACCTAGTGTTTTCCTGACGCCTGTGTTGTTCTAACCAAACGTCTCTGGCCCGACTCTCATCATTTATTTAAATACAGGGAAATTCCAATTAACTTCTAAGACACCTGAATTGGCTTGGCTTTTTTTCATAAAGCAGTATTAATTTACACAATATTTCTCTTTTTTTCTACCTCTTCAGTGAAGGTGAGACCTTTGGTCCAAGTTAGATGTAAAGCCCTTCAAAGAGGCCTCCCTGTAGAATAGTCAATCATTTCATGTACCAGGAGTTTGCATGGTTTTACTGGATTGTGGTCCAATTTGCAGACTGGGAAACAGACGATGTTTGATTCAAAAAACTGAAAGATAATTTTTTTGGCTCGAGCTAATGTTTATCAGTGGAGTTAATAATGAAAGGAACAATCAGTCTCCACATGCTTCCCTGAAATGTGTCCAATAGTATTTGCAACACTATTGGAGCATCACTTAAATGGTAAAATCAGGAACATTTGTTTTTTTAATGTGTTGCAAATGGGAAAAATACAAATGTCTCAATGTCAGACAAATGTAGCATGCTCTCAGGATTGTATTGCAAGCATCTAAGGGAAAGGAGTATGCTTCCCAGAAATGGATTACAGCAGAACCAAAATAACCTGAGATAATGCAATTCTATTCAAAGTAAAGTAAAAGTGTTGCCAGAGGTCTGTGCTTTATGTTTCTTCAGTTTAAATTCCTTCTGTTACAGTGCTGTCCCTCCATTATGCTTGGGGGGGGGGGGAACATTTATTTTTAGTTCATTTTAGTTATGTTGTATAACTCTCAGTGTGCAAATAAGCTTGGTTTAGGGGAGAACTTCACTTGCCAGTTTTACCATGTAAAACTGTTTCTGTTTTTATTGTTATGTTTGATGTGTGTAAGGATAGCTAAATCATTGAAAGTAACCTATCTTTCTTAATTTGGTAGGAATAAAATTCTTCTGTTAAATAGTGGGCCTTTTGCTATTTCCATTAAATTCAATTGATTAAAACTCTTGATGGTTTGTAGGGAAACCAAAATGGGCCACTTCTGTAGCTTCCCATGCCAACCTTGCTTTGTTTTTTAGAGCTGAAGATGTTGGAATTCAGTGTTGCAAACAACACTGACTGGCAAAAAAAATGAAACATTTTTCATAAGAAATAACAAATTTATAGGTTGGATGTAGGGTTTTAGATGATTGTATTTTTAATTATATTTTGTACCAAAATGTAAAAAATGAGTGTTTATCTTAATAGCTTTACATCAGTCATTGCTTAAGCCGATTTATCTTTTCTTTGATACCCCAGAACAACCTAAACCCTGTAACAACTGCTAAAGACAAAACCCAATTCATTATCTGCTTCCAATCAAAGATCACTTTTTTTTAGTGGTCTTGAATTTAATTTGCATTTAATTTGAGGTTTCATTAGGATAATTGTCTGTTGGTTCACTCCTGTAATTGAGGGTTTGCAGGGAAATTAATGTGCGATCACCCGAGGGAGAGGGGAGGTGCAGCAGGTGTCACACTGCTGCATTACAGGTTCACACATGGAGCACTCGTGATATTTTCACAGGACATGGGACTTATTTCTCTGTTATAGTCACAGAAATTGCAGGCAGCTGTATTGGCCAGTTGAAAACATTATTAAATTTTGCCTTGGCATTAGGCAGATGAAAAACCTGCCCCATACTCTCCTATTGAAAATTCTTGTCATTCCCAGGTTGAGCGGATGGGTATTTTCTTCTGTCTCATCTTTGCTGAAGTTTCCATTAGTACTAAAAGCTCTGCTCTCTGGTATTTTCTTGCCCCACAGACTTTATAGGAAGAAAACATGTCTATTTTCTAATGATAAGAGAGCCATCCCTTGCAGCTTCCCATCTCCAGACATATTTAAACCTCTTAGCCTCTCCTTGCAAGACAGGAGCTTCATTCTCAAAATTACCCTGCTGTTTCTCTTCTGTATTTCTTCGTGTTTGAATCTGGGAAGTTAAGTGTCCAGATTTGTACACACCACACAAGGGATGGTCTTAGCTGGGCTTTGTAGAACACCAACAATTGCATTCCATTCTAAGCTAAAGCCTTCCTGGATTCCATTTTCTTCTGGTTTGTTAAGCAACTGCATCACGTAATGTTTCATCTTGTGATACCCCCCTGTGTTTTCCCAAGAAAACCAAGATTTTGGGTTTTTTTTAGTCTCCCAATACATGATCCATGCTCTCTACTACTCAACTGCCTCCCCTCTCCAATGCTTTGGTCCAGGGCCATGTGGATCTTGCTCCACACCATCCCACTCCTCTTATCATAAAGATGTCATTTAGCTCCTTGTGTTCAGTAAAATTATAACAGGGCTGTACCTATTTGTGTGCCAGTGTAATTGGTGAAATATTAACCAAGCCTGACTGTCAGACCAGTCCCTCAGCAGTGATGCTAATAACTTCCCTCCAGCCTGACATTCCCCATTTCATGCTGCTATTGCTGTCCTACCTCTAGCAGTTTCAGGCCAATTTAAAATTTTTATACTAATCCCCCATCTTCTTCAATTTAACTAATAACTTCCCAGGTGACACAACGTTAAGGCTTTCCCAAAATCGGACTGCCAAGATCAATTTCATTTCCTTTTTCTGGAAATTGAGGTTTTTTTCTCTGAGAAAGATGTCAGATCCATGTGCCTTACCTGTATTAAATCCGTGTGGTGTTTCCCCCCAGATTCTGTTAGCTTTACTGGCTTGGATTATTCTTCCCTTAAAATTGTTGTAAGGCTTTGCTGCTAAGCGTAGAAGAAAGGGCTTCTAGTTGTTCTGATAATTTTTTTCCTCATTAAATATAGATGTGGCTTATATTATTTCTGACTGCATGGTATTGTTCGTGTCTTGCTTGATTTATTAAACTTGCTACCCCACGTGAAATTTTGTCTGCCAGCTCTTTCACTAGTCTGGATGGAAATTTCTCATTTTTGGATATTTTGTTTTTTGAGCTCCGTGTTCATCTCAACTGTGATACTTTCTATGTGGTTATTATCATTGACATCAATGAGAATTGAGGCATGTGTTCATGTAATTTGCAGTTACCTACTGCCTTTAATCTGTACTCCACTGCTCCAGCTTCACTGTGTATTAGCTCCCTCTTCTTTGCAGGTTATCTCTTCATGTAGCATTTGTCATCTTTTGTCACTTCTTTTAGTGTCTTCTAAAGCACTCACTTGTCTGGGCTCTGGCAGCTGCCCCTCTCTGTCTCCTCTGCTGCTTCCAAACGCTGAGGTGGGATTCCCTTTGGTGCTCCCTTCATCTCCACGTCCACTCAAGTTATCCCTGCAGGGCTTGTTCTGATCTCCTTGACAAGTGAGGGCCAGGCATGCTGGTTTCATTTCTTACTTGAAGTGTGGATCCCTGCAAGTATTGGCTTCTCTCACTCAAAATCTCTGGTCTCCTTCCCCTGGCAGATCCTTCAGCCCCCCGTGTTTAGTGGCTTCCCAGCTGGTCAGCCTCACTGTGCACAAGTTGCCCTTTTGAAGCCAAGAGCTGTGACTGAAAATGCCAGACTGCCTTTTCTAAGGGTTCTGCTTTAATTTAGAATTTTCATGTAATCACATACTCCAAATTTATTTTTATAACCAGTTCTTTCATTCCTCTTATGAAAAACAAATCTGGAATAGCATCACCTCGTTTCAGTGGCTGAATGAACCTGTCAGTGACTGCTTTTGGGAATATCTGGTTCTAATATTATTATTAGCAGCATTTGTTCTGCAATAAAAGAGAAATCTTGCTTAAAAATAGCGGTCTAATAACACTGTTTTTATATTAAAATCCCTCTCTGGAGGTCTGGTGTGTTGCCTGCCAGCACCATCACACTGGAACCATCCCAGCATTACTTTCTGGGCCCCAGACAATTTCAGCCTGGTTTTGATAAACTTCTTCAATAATTTAATTCACTGAGTCTCATTTACCTCTCACTCTGATGAATCTCTGTGACATCAGGTTCTGATTTGTATGTCTGTAACAAGAAACTTAAGGTAGCTAAGTATCATCTTTATTTGAAGCCTTATAGAACTGCACTGTGCTGCTTCTCAGCAGGTAATGCAAACGTTTGTATTTGTTTCCTGATGCATGAATTGTAATTTTCTGGCAAGAGTTTGGATGTTTCAGTAGAAAAACTAAATAAGTACTTTAATATAAATTTTGACCTAAAATGTGTGTGCATTAGAATGTACATGGATATGCACAGAAAAGATACCACAGAAAAAAATGAAATAATGAGCTAAGTTGAGCAAACGCTGCCTACTTGTACTTGTTTTGATTGTCCTAAATACTCATTTAAAAGTTGTTATAAATTCAGCAAGAGCTTCTTGTGGTCAGTTACTTACACATGTAAGGTACCGAGATGACTTAAATACTGTTGAAATCTGCAGAAAACAGCAGAGCAGCATGGGTGGCTTTGAAGAAGCTGAAGATCCCTTCATCCTCTGGCTGTATGGCACTACCCTTTTCCAAGGATTTGGTCATGCATTCACTTCACCTTGCCACTCTTCAGCCTTAAATTAAACACAAGTTTAAGACTGGAAGTGTCACATGGGAAATGCAGAGATGTTTAAGGAGTGCTTGATGTTTTTCACCTTGTAATGAAATGCTGTCAGTGAATATTTGATTACAAGGAAAATAAGTAGGAATGTATGATACTGTCCAGCAGGTCATTGAGAATATCAATTATGAGAAAAATTTTAGAGTTAGTATGGAAACATTAGCTGTACTTCAAAGTTAGTGGCCTGGATGCAATTACTGAATGGAGTTTATAGCAAGCAAATTTAAGTATATAGGTTTATAACAGTCTAGAAAAGTTTGAGAAGAACTTTCAGCCATTAGTTTGTCCTGTTTGTTTCTGGAAAGATTCGCCTTTGGGGGTAGTAGCTGTGAGTTCAAAGATAATAAAGACAAAGACCCACACAAACAGTTTCAGACAGGCCTTCATTTGTCAATAGTGCAAATCTAGGAAAAGAACCTCTTTTTTCCTTTTGGAAAATACCACTGTCATTTTTTTCCCCACTTATCCCCCAAGCTGTTGAATGTTGAAAGGTCAGTCTTGATGGACTCATTTGGGAATATGTGGTGTCAGAGTAGTACAAAATGGACTCTGTCAGTGGAGGTGTCTCTTTTCTGCCTTACCTATCTCTCTGTCCCAAATACACTTAAATGACAGATCATCTGCAGCTGGAATGGTGGTCCTGTCTGCATATTCATTTCACCTCTGCTCTTCTACCTCAGATTGTCATTAGACAGCCCAGTCATTCAACAGAGTGATGGGTTTCAGTAAAGACATTCATACATTAAATTTTAGCTACACCCAGACAGGGCTTCTCTGCTAAATAGCAGTGACATTCCTGAACTGAATGCTCCAGATGAGATAAGAAGTTTGAAATAAGAGAGACCGTGATTATGAAGGTGCTTTCTAAACTGTCAGTGTGCAACCTAAGAGTTACACTTCTTCTATTCTATTCCTCACTTCAAAGGTGTTTTGTAGGACTTATTTCTCCTTTAAACCATTTTTCAGAGGAGTATTCTCTCCTTTAGAAGATAAAACCTATGTATTGTGATGCTCCTTATATTGAGTATAAGAGAGACATTAAACTATTTTGCAAAGCTAACAGATATACCCTGATAAAATGCATTCAGATCCTTACCTAAACAGCACACGAGAAAATCTGATCAGCTCAGGCTGGTTTAGATAAAAAACTAATGAGCCTGAAGCCTAAGTAATGACTGCCAGGCTGGGTTCGTTGTTTGTCTGGTGCTTTGGGCTGAAAAGTGGCCTTTTATATGATATGCAATGATGGCAGTTTTATTAAAAGTAGCATTGTTTTGGTCCCAGTACAAATATCCAAATTCCCTGGACGACTGCATTCTTTTTTTAATTTGCAATTCCTTTCATTCTTTGTGACTCGTCAAAATTAAAGAAACATTCTTCTGTTTGTCACACAAAATCCGCTTTTTTTTAAAATGTGCTTCAGCTCTTACCAATAGCCCAGACACTTCACCATAGCACAGAAGGGGATAATAGGCTGAATTATCCTTAAGCAACTGAAGTTGTAACTATTTCATGTCTTATTGTGGTATGTAAATTTGATTCTTTGCTGGGTCCCATGGACATATCTTCGTTTTGACTACTGGAAGGCACAGTGGGATAAATGGATTAAAGTAGAACTAGCTCTTAGCATTATTTCTTATCACTTTTATGGTAATGTCTTCACTGATGTAGTCGCTGTGTGCACAGAGAAGGCATATTTCTTTCCCAAAAGTGGGAAAGCATATTGAACCAAATGTAAAAAAAAATCACGTAACAATGAGAAAGGATCAAAGAACAATGAAAGGGGTCATACTGCAGAGATTGTTTGGTCATGCAGGTTAACAGTAGACATAACGGGATGGTGATCCTATTTTTGCAAGGTTATTTTTTGATAGGGCATGTACAATAAATAGCAGCCAGTGTTACCAAGAGTTGTGCAACCGAGATGTCGTGTCTGGCTGGTTTTGGGAGGGAGAGGTGAGGCTTCCAGCCAGAGCAGATCCTGAGAAAGTACTGAGAGCTGGGAAAGGGAGTGCTATTTCATATTAATTCCAGTTAAGTATTCCAGGAGGGTGGCATAAAGAAAGGTATAACAGAAGTTCAGACATGAGTGCTCCTCAGTGGTGCCATTGATGGAGCGAAGTGGGGACAACTGAAGTGAGAGTGAGATGAGCTAAAATAATGTGTTGACTGGAGAGGAACGCTTCAGATATGACAGTGTAAGTGCTAGTTGGAAATGAAAGTTGAAGCCATGGGGGAGATAAAATTAGCTGTGGACAAGAGAGGGAGAAAGAAGAGCAGGCGAGCTGAGGAATAGCTCTCCTGTGCCCCATAAAAGGGAGGATAAGTGGAGGGAGCAAACTTATGAAAGGCATAGCAAAGAGACAGCTAACTCCTGTTCTCAACAGAGTTATTCCTTGGTGCAGTATATATATATAAAATAGGATGGAAGGTCTTTGCATTAGAGACCAGGTTTTTTTGTTCCTTGTTTGAACCTGAGGCTTTTAACACCTTACAAACACAAATCACCCGTGACGTGCTCTGGCAGGAGCACTACATCTAGGTGGTGAGGAGTGCACGTGCTCTTGCCTGTCTGGTCAGCCTGGGATGGCAATTTGGGCCTGCTGATAATATTGCCATGCTGGAGTGTTCTCCAGCAGGCAGGGATACCTGGCTTCTGTCTTTGCAGATGGAAGTATCTCCACAGGGAATGTTTTCAGCTAGAAGGAGAAGGGAGGGAAGAAGTTTATCATTACCAGCAGGTAGGAAATTTTGCTTCTGGCACTTCCCATAACTTTAGGAAGTTTACCCCAACCTGGCAGAGACCCGTGTTGTGACAATATGCTGTCCCTTGTAGTGTTGCACCCTCTAAGCCTCAGTGAAGCTTTTCTTATTAGAATGGTTAGATTAATTATGCTTTATTAGGTGTTTTCTTGCCAGGTTATTCATTGGTATGGAGTGTGGAGAGAAGTGAGAACATGAGGCTGATGAGCAGGCTGCAGATGTAAGAGAGGGGTTGTTCTCAGCAGGGTCAATCGACAGGGGCTTCCCCTGTGCCCTTGGGAGCAGGAACCAACCCCTTGGGCGTGGAGCCCCAAGCCAGTGTTGCATGAGGGTCAGGCAGGAGAGGCCCTGCAAAGAACCAGAACTGGCATTCCTTGGTGTATGGAAAAATGGATGCTCTCTTCCTCCAGCTGCCCAGAATCATTGGCCTCTAAAATACAGTTGTTCCCTCCTTTCAGCCTTGCCTCCTGGAACTCTCACTGCCAGTCCTCTGTGTCCTCCACTGGATCCAGCTCTGCTGCTGGCACCAAATTCAGTTTTTCTGCCTATAGAGTTAGGGAAAAATAACCGATCAGGTTTTGCCTAACGTTACTGAGCAGCCTTGGGCTGCCTCAAAAGGCAGATGGATATTCAATGTGACGTTTGTGCCTCTGTGCATCTGGAGGTTCTGGCAGTGTCATGGGGCCAGATAATGCAGGTGAGCAATTGCCAGTGGTGGACTAATCCCTTGAAGAACAGTAATATGTCAGGTCATACTCCAGACTTCTCTCTGCGGGATGATACTGCTCAAAGAAATTAAGCCTAAGAGATAATTTGGCAACAGTCTTATTTTAAATACCGATTAATGACTATTGCTTTAGTGCGGCTCCTGCTTTACTCGTGATGTTTTAATATGGCAAAAGAATTATGATTAGTGCTTTTAGGTTTTTAATGTTCAGATAGTTAAAATGCCCCATAATAATCGCTCCTTTTAATATTCAGCATAACTATTACAGAGATATAATTGCGCTTTGGTGTTGAAAAGAAGAAACCAGGATCCCAATGTGATCGTGAATGCCTTTCTCTGGTAGCTTAAATCAAATCCTTAAATTTCAAAGTCCTTGGCAGCAAGTTTTAAGAACTTTATTAAAAAAGAAGCCTTACATAAATAAATCAAAGCAAAAGACTAAAATATGTTAAAGGAGCTACTGCAATAATTGCAGTTAGAAAATATAGTAGAATATGTACCAGAAAGCACAAGTAAAAGCATCAGAATCAGAAAACAAATTCAGATTCAGGATACCTGTAATCCAAGACATACCTGGGCAGAATACAAAGCATGCTTCAAGATTTTTAATCATTATTCTGGTGACATTAGCATATTTTAGATCTGATTCTGCAATATCTCACACCATTGGAAGTCAGGGGTTTTCTAATAGAATTACAAAAAAAATCCAATAAAAATGAAAGCAGGCTCCAACTCTGCAAATCTGGCTGATCCTTGGCAGGAACAAGAAATATTTGCATATATTTCCCCTCTCTGGCCTCAGAGGTGGTATCTTGCATGCAGCACTTAGGTTTCTTCTCACCCAGCTTGTAATTCTGTTGCTTTTGGTTCTCTGTATCAGAGAAAAAATACTCCGCTGTGGTTTTGTAAACTGTGTTAAAGAGTCAAAGGAGTGTGAACTCAAACCTTCCCTTGAAAAGAAGATTTCCCCAGAGCCTGTGCAGGATGGCCGTGAGGCGCAGAGAACCATCTCTGCACTTGGGCTCGCAGAGCACGCTGCGAGGGCGTTGGCAATTTGCCCAAGAGAATATTTTATGTATGACTACCTCTCACAGGAGCTACAGCGCTCCCACACAGCCCCACGGGCTCTGCCTCTCCGTGGCTACATCAGCCCATAGAGCTCGTCCTCACCTCTGTCTCCTTCCAGTGTGAGCCCCTGGTGTTGCTCTGGACGTGCTGTGGGGTTGTGCTACCTCCCCACAGCAGCCCCAGCCACCCACTTGCTCCCCTCTCCCCTGCCCACCTTGGATGGTGTCCCACACTGCCTCCATGCAAGGACAAAACTTCTCTCTCTAGTTCCTTAAAGCCTTACCCGCCCTTCTTGCACATGCCACTTTAAGATGATATCCCTGCTCACGTCAGTCTGACAATTCACGAGACCCCTGGTTTTGGTAAGTTCTCGTGACGTCCTCTTCTGTATATTACCTCTTCCTCTTCCTGTGTCCTGCATGCCAAAGGCTGTTGGTGATCTTGCTATTCTTCCAGTTCTGCAAAAGTGTTAGTAATTCTTTATTTCAGTGTTGTTTTTACTGCTTGTTTAGCTGATGTTGTCTGTGTGTTGATGTACCACAAGTACATGGTCCTTTCCCTCAAACCACAGGTGGTTCTTCAGCTGTCGGTTCTTCTTTCTGCTCCTTGTCTTCCTTCATTTGCCATGAAGCTAAATATGGACAACTGATGACCCTCATCAGCTTCCTGGCATGGCATTTCCTACTTTTTTCAGGAATGACCCCAGGAATGTCATTTATATAGTTAAACAAGAGTTAAACAAAACCAAGGCACCTAATTTACCACTGGGATGGGGCTGGCTGTTTATTCCCTTAGGGAGACACCAAGGAGGGGATGGATAGGGCAGGCAGCAGTACTGTTTATATAAGTAAGTAATTACCTGTAGTGAGGCTGTTTAGCAGCTCCTGACTTTCCCTCCTGTGTTGCTCAGGTGAGGATGAGATGTAGAAAAGGGAGATAGCTGAGTATTTTGCTTCTCATGTGAATTTCTATGTGTGTCTTCCAGTGCCAATAGAAGCAGTAACCTCAGTGAACTCATTGTTGGCAGAATTAACGTATAGGACTAGTTAAAGCAGGGAACTAGAGTGATGGGCATGACAAGGCAAGAAGAAATGGGAACGATTTAGCATCGTGTAGGATAAGTTGGAGGTTAAAGAGAAATTGTAACGATATTCCCATTAATCTTCAAAGCTGGGAGGCTGACAGCCATACATAGTCAATGGAAGTAGGTGAATGCCTATAACATGCCTTAACTAGAAGCCTAAATTAGAGGGTTTTAATGCCACCTGTTTTATTGTTATGATCCATGATCTTATTAATGCATTTTTAAAATGAAAGAAAGTGTCAGACGTCAAGAAGGATAAAGGGTAGGTGGAGAGCCTGAACATCTGGTAAATGTTCTGTTCATTTTAATAATAATTTTGGGTGGATTTTTCCCTTCCTCTTTCATTATTTTTAGGTAAATGAGATTGCAGCTTAGCATGAAACTGATTTTGGAAACAAATTTGACTGCATGCTCCTTCTCTTGCAAAGGTGGCTTGATCTCTATAATGCAGTTTCTTGTATTAATGCATGAACCTCTTTATGTGTGTTTATTGCTTGTTAAAGCTGTGTCCTCAAGTGTGGATTACTACATTAACGAGTCTGGCCATGTCTGTGGCCAAAACCATTTTTTTGAGCTGTTTAACTATGATTTTTTGAACAAGTGCAGTGCTGTCTTTACTGGCCCTATAACTTTAATATGAGCAGCTGCAGTTTCTCATATTTTTGCATTACTGAACATCTTGTATTTTTTACCAGGGAGATAACACATGGCAGAAAAATTTGCACACCCAAACACAGCTTTCAGTTATTGGCAACTTCCAAAACTTTGCAAGTGTATTATGTGTTTAATATGTCTGAATTCATTTTTCATAGAAAGTCTGTGAGAAATAGAAAAATCCTTGCAGAGGCATCTAAATACAGTTTGACCATTTTCTGTTGTGTTAAAATATGTCACAGTGATGTCTGGAAAATCAGTGTCTTCCATAAGTGCAATGCCAAACCTCAGACAGGTGCCTCAGTGGTGGCTGACCCCAATATAATTGTCCTGGACCTGCAGCAATTCATTGTCCTCTTGTGTGTCTCTCCAAAACCATCATCTCTTCCCTTAACTTTTACACTAAAATCCTGTCAAACTCGTAAATGCCTTTCCCATTCTTTTTTTATCTCTGAGGGCTAAACTCCTAGCTGACATCCTGATGGATTCCATAAGGAAATGCCGACGGAGCACATTTTTGACAGCCATTCTGGCACTTGACCAATTAGCGGAGCTTACGGTGGGTGTCTCTCCGAGACTGCACAGGCAGAAGTCCACTCAGGATGATAAGTTAGCAGTTACAAAACAAATGATGTCTCACATAAGTTGGTAATTACTGGCTCCTCTGTAACTCCGTGCTCCTGCAGCGAAAATCGCGATGAAGGTGGTTTTTAACCCCCGTGCCAGTTTTGGAACTGCTTCCTTTTCTTCTTCCTCAGAAGTTACAGCACTCAGAGCATATCAATGATGTTTGGTAGGTGACTATCTAGAGAGGGTTTGCAGACCCACCAGTCTTCAGCTGTTAGCTCTTTGCTCCTGGGGGGTGTATTGCTGGTGGTGTGTGCGCTCAGAGTGGGAAAGGGGTGTTGTGAACCACAGCACAACCAGGACCAGAACTATTGCCACTACCAGGAGTGGACTACTGAACAGCATCCAGCACCTTGGTGATGGTCACTTATGCTGTTCAAACAGGAGCTCAGGTAATCATTCAAAGCTGCATTTATTGAAGCTGGGGCTAGAATGTTTTGTCCTCAGAGGTTATCTTGAAACTCACTGTGAATGAGCATTGAGGTGTAAGTTGGAATGATTCTTTCGACCTCTGTAATTCTTGTACTTTCTGGAAATTGTACTGACACTTGAAACATCAAATTAACCAGGTTTTTCAGCTCTGATTTCAGAGGTGTTTTAGGCTGAATATTAAGGAGAAAAGAGCTACACACAGTAAAAAAAAAATAAATCCCAGGTAACTTGATGAAAGCCCTATAAATAACTGTTTGAAAATAAGACATTGTCATACTGGAACTAATACTGTATTGAACTAGTTGGAAAGTTATATTGACATTATTCAAGGATGTTTTATCTCTAGTACTTGTGATTCTAAGCTGTGCATTTATTAGATGTTGCCATTGGGAAAATGGACACCTATTCTATATTCCTCTAAGAAAGAACAGTCATCCAGGATTCAGCACATGGCTGAGCAAAGGAAGAAGAGAGAAAATTAATTTTCACTGGGAGAGTGGGACAGAAGATTAAAAAGAAAAAAATTATATATTATGGAGGTGGCTGAGTGGAATCAGATAATCTAAGGACCAAAGATCACCTGTTGAACCAAATAAATAATTCAGGATGACCCTTGATCCCCACGGATCCTGGGCTCAATTGGTGATTGAGCTTTCCCAGTCCTTGCCTGCTGATGTGAATCAATACCTGACAGCTCCACTGCCACTGTGCCAGAGGATGGGATCTCCCCCAGCTGATCTTGGCAGGCTCCATCAGAGACTAGCATTGTCCTGAGATAGCCATAAATTCCCTGCCTCACATATTATGGTGTCTACTGTCAGAAATTACCTCCCACTGAACTGAAGGCCAACTTATTGACCTGCTTCTCCTGCAGGAACTTCCATGCCTTACATATACAAGGCTGAAGGTTTTGAATAAAGATTTAACATGATTAAAATACTGATCATTCAGATGACCTTCCTGATGTGGGAGCCCAGGCAGGGTGACAGTGGTTTGGGCACAGAGGTGTCCACAGGGTGAAGTCCCATTGACACTTAGATTCCCACTGCTTGGTCACGTCTGAAAGTGTGATTGAAGGCTTTGAGATGACTTATAGCCTCACATTGTTCCTAATGTTCCTATTAAATAATCATAATCTCTACAAAGAAATGTACTGCAGCCTAAGGAGAGTCAGGCAGTAGAAGCTAGTCCTTAGATTTCTTATGACTTTCAGGAAAGCTTGGATGTTCCCTTGCCTCCAGGTTTCTGAAATCCAATGCTGTCATTAATCTTGATAGTTGGCAGACCAAGTGATTCTGGAAAACCAGCCTGACTGCAATAAATGCTTTCAGATTATTATCCCAAATGGTCTGTTGAAGAAGGAACGGGTGAAGGGAAGAATAAGAAAATGAGTGCATTTCCATAAAGAGCAAATCACTGAGGGAGACCCTGGCTATTTTTCAGGTTCTATCATATAATCAGAAGCATTCAGAACTGGAAAGTGTTGGAAGGAGATAAGGAATGTGTACACAGGGGCAGCGAGGTTGTGGGTGATAATCTGCAGCAACCTGAGAGAAGCCGACCAGTCTAATCTCCTTGGGTTTATCTCAGAGAAGAGTAAAAACAGTTTTACAATATTGAGATACACAATTCCAGTCTGTGGGAGGCTGCAGATAAAAGCAGCACGGAGCATCCTAGGAGCCAGCGCGGCCTAATTAAGAGAAAATACTGAACGTAATCCCCTAAGACTCTGCTCAATGGTTCTTTGCTAAGCCAGTGGAGTTCAGCATAAACAAGTTAAATACGCTGATATAAAACTGAATTGCGTAATAAACACAGATAGAGAGCTTTCCTTCCCCTCTAATGCCTGGGAAGAGCACAGTAAAGGGACCAAGAAGCCAGGGGAGAGCAAGGAATGCGATGTTTGAATGGTATGGTCCTGTTTTCCATCAAAGTCTGGATTAAACCTGTGTGTGGTTATGCTAAAGACTTCAAGGGCTTGTGTGGGCTGGGGCCCTACAGCTTCTCTGTGCTGCCCAGGCTGCTTCTGAATGGGAGTTTGGGCTGTAGTTAACACAGCTCCCCCTTTGCTGGGGGAGTGGGAAGAGCCAAATACTGGTGTAAAAGGGCATCTGGGGCTGAGCAGTGTCTGCAGGGTTCATAACAGTTCCCAAACACGTGAAGGGCATAAATATCAAAGAAAGATGCCAGTTATACAACGTGATGCCCAGGGGTGTAACAAGGGTAATGGGGTGGAATTAAAAGAGTGGAGATAGAGGCTAACTGTAAGGAAGAATCTTCCTAGCTAATCAACCAGTGCCACAATACCCTCTTCTAATGGAAAGATTTAAATGGAATTTCACAAAGAAAACAACCCAAAAGAGACAATACATGTGAGCAAAGTCTGAATGATTAGTAGTACATTGTTTTGGGAAAACCAAGAAACACAGACTTGCAGAAGCATTCAGTCTGAGGGGGCTAATCCCCCCAAAAAGCATGCATCCTTATCATCAGAATTGTTAAAAATGTCATTTGTTATGAGTAGATATGCTGTGAAGAAGTCTGCATGTATTACTAGCAAAGATAATCTTATCTTACTGCATTCTGGTTTGTTCTCTGCATTTTAGAGCTGCCACTGTACACACCTGTGCCAGAAACTGTCAGGGGCTTCCTTCAGTGCCTTGCCTAATTTTCTTTAAGCCTCCCATAATTCTTCCCCAAGGAAAGGTGTATTTTACCCACTCTGGCATCTCACCTCATCCCCAGGAGGTCTTAAAAGCACAGCCATTAAAATAGCATCAGTTGCTGGCATTTTCTCTGCCCTGGGCTCAGTTACAGGCATTTTCTCTGCCCCAGTCCTCCCCACAGGTGATGTGTCTTGTTGATGCTGGGAATGCAAGAAAACGTGAAGACTAAAATTTTTGAAAAGCATCAAAGCACATTTTCCAGTAAGCAGGTAGGAGTGTTGAGTTGCCTTTCGCTCAAGCTGACCAGATGGACGTTGTGGTCCCTCATCTCTGAGTTGCTGTTGGTTTTGCCCCCGAAGGGCTGTAGTTACAGCCTTGGGTGGCTCTGATGTCTTTCTGCAGCAGAGATGTGGTGCTTATGGGAGTTCCACCCAAAACATTACCAGTTTTGTGTGGAAATCCCACGTGCCAGCAGTGGGGATGTCTCTGATGCTTCTGTGTGTTGTGTGAAGCCATGTAGCTCCTGCCCAGTGTGTGATAAGGCTTTTTCCTTGGTTGCTTTGTTTTCACTCTGCAGCGCTCAGGTGCAGCTGTAATTGTTTTCTCTGGATGAGTGAGGAAGAGAAATTCTCTTTCCTTTTGTGTGGGACACCTCAAGTGTGAGGTATTCATGAAGGGCCGTTTTTCTGGCAGTGCTACCTGGTTGCATTCCTTGTGTTTAACAGGAGCACATCATGCTCCAGAGCCCTCAGACCAGTGCATGAGGAAGCCAGGCAGGAACAGAGAGGCCTGACTTTTTTGAGTTGTTTATTTTGAATATCCTGAGTTTTGCCTACCATCACAGCAATAAATATGGTTTGGTTTCATTGGTATCCTGCAGTTGCCTGAGTTAGAAAGGCATTGTCCTTGAGAAGCATCTTTCACTGTATTTAGAGGGGAAACAGGCTACCTCAGGTTTATGTTTTCTTCATAATTGTAATATCTTTTGTTTTTATTAAGAAAAATATTTCCTTGTCTAAACATACACAAGCACAAATAACATTGTTACTCAGTTGATTATTTTTTCCTCTCTGTGGTGCAAAAGAAGGAATTTGTTTGGCACTTTTCCTCTCTGATTATTTTTGTTGATATAACAGAAGGTAACAGAAGGCAGCTAGATTGTTCTATTTGACAATCTGAAAAAAACCCAAAACAACCAAAAATCCAGCTATTATTTATGCCAAATGCAGTGGATTTTTCAGTGATCTCTGCCAGGGTATATTTCCTTGTACCCATCAGAAACAATGTATTATATGTCGGTCCTTCAGTCTAGCTTTGTCAACAATTAAACATGTAATTTGCAAACTATCTGGTGTCCTTGTAATAAACATGGAACAGGTTTTACTACCATGCTGAAGTATTTTTAAATGTCTCTGAGTGGGCAGTTAGTGTTCCCCTCTAAGTCAAGTCTAAATGAAAAGGCAGTGAAATGTGGCTTGTCTCCCTGCTCAGCATACGTGGGCAAGGAGGATTGGTATGATCTGTTTGCTCAGCAGGCCAGAAGCAACCATGGAGATCTTATCACCATGTCCCAGTATTTAAAGGGTGGCTACAAAGAAGATGGAAACTCCCTTTATACAAGGAGTTCTATGGAAAAGATGACAGGTGAGAGGTACGTGTTAATCCTTCCAGTTGGACACCAGGAACATTTTTCATTATGAGAACAATCAGCCATTGGAACAGCCTCCCCAGGGAAGTGGTGGCTTCCCCAGTGCTTCAAGATGCTGGATAGGGTGCTGGGCTACCTTGTCTAGACCGTGCTTTTGCCTTGCAAAGTCATACCAGATGACCCTTGATTTCCCAACTGACTTCATATTCTCTGATTCCAGGACTCTGTAATATATTGGTTGGACCCTACAGCTGCACTGTGGGAGAGGCTTTGACATGAAGCAAATGGAGCCTGATTCTAACACCAGCTTTGCTGGCTGAAAACAAAGATTTCCAAAAGTGGCTTTGTAAAATAAGCTGAAAATAACCATGGTAGTGTTGCCTATTGTTTGTATGTAGAGCAGACTGTGGCACTAAGGTCACTATCAAACTGTCAGTTGATAGATATAAAGGCACTATCCTTTTAAACATTGCTGCTTTCCCAACTATTCTGATCCATTGCACTTGTCTCACATGACCAGATGCTGTTACAGGACTTGCCAAACCACAAAGAAGCAGCCTAAGTTGAGCCCAGCAGGGTTCCATGTATTCCCTATTGCAAATAACTTTGTCATTGCCTCTCTGTGCGCCTCTGTTCTGCCTCAGACATGTTTTGTTTTGTGTTTTACTTTGCTAAGCCTTTGTAAAACACAGCCAGCCTCTTCCTCTAGTGTTTGCCTTTGTCTTTTTGTTGCCTTTATCCCTTTCTGTGTCAGTGCCAGTATTCCTTGTTACCACGTTTCTCCTCTTTTTCTTGTTTTCCCTGCAATGCATTTCTGTACGGTGAATATTTGCCCTTCTTTGCCAGTTGTTCTTTCTCTGTTTTCTTTCTTTTCACTTTCCTGTCAATCAGCTCGTATTTATTCTTAGTGATGTCCATGCATACATGCATATATTTGTCCATGTGCCAGGTGCTATGCACTGACCTGCAGGAGGGTCAGGGATGCACTGCTAAGCCAGGGGTCTTAGTAAAAAAAAACACAGCACAAGCAGCTGTCTCAGAAGCAAACCAAAAACCTGGAAGCCTCTACCCAGGAAGACTCCAACTTGCATTTCCTAGTATTCCATCTATTTTACCCACCTCAGAGTTACAGTCGAGAAATGGCAGAAGTCACTGATGAACAGATGCAACCAAGAGAGTGTTTGCTTTATTTAAATAATTGCTTCTTCTTTTCCCCTCCTCCATCGTGCACGCTACTGGTGCCATCATGACCTTGATAAAAAGTGTATTCTCCTGCTGAATTTCAGTTCCTCTCTTGTTTAAAATTTAGTAGCTAAAGCCGATGCAGTAAATTAAATATTGTCATCTTTGGGGGATCAACATTTAGGGGATGATACATGGACTGGCTGAACTCCAGTGTGCTTCTGATCTATAATGCAGAGCTATGTTTTCTTTGACAACCTCTCAAAATGCGTGTGAAATCCACCCAAGCATCCCTTCAGCTTCAATCTACAATTTGTATTTAAAGTATATAGTGTGGTTTAGTAAATGTGGTGCTTACTTAATGATTAGTATGTGATTTAGAAGTCTTCTGTGGAATTCCTCATTCAGAGATTGTAAGACCAGATCGTGATGATGGTGATGGTCTGCTTTGATGATGGTCTGCATAAGCTCCTTGACTGCAGGGAAATCCATGCCTGCCTGTGGAGGTCTGTAGAAAGGTACCCAGCTTGCCACACACCTTGGCTGAATTATCCTGGATAAACTGATCCAGTGGTTAATTTCCTTCATGCTTAAAAGGTCCCCTCTTTTTTTAAAGCTTGAATATGAATTTGTCTAACTACAGCTCTCAGCCTTGGAAATATATTTCTTTACTTGCTAGTTTAAAAGGTGCTTTTCTGAGAGAAATCCACTTTGTATATTCTCAAAAATGATGGCGCCTCCTCTTCCCCACCTCTCATCTAAACCAAAGAGGTAGATTCCTTCATTTTGTTACTTTTAAGCAAGTTTTTCAGACCTTGAGTTATTTTTCTGGGTTGCCTTTAACCACTCTATCATTATCCATGTTGCTTCTACAAAGAGGAGCTAGGACTGCAGGCGGTGTTACAACAGTGCTGTTAATATTTAATATAATATCAATTCCTCCATCCTATTCCTGTATGAGGTATAAGAGCTCCTGGTTTCCAAAACACAATCTGGTAGTCCGTGATTTATTCAGGGCAGCAGTGAATAAGCCAGCACGGAGCTCAGTGATGCTGGAGATAGATGGTTTCAAGCTGCTGGAAGATCTCTTTAAAGCTCTCTCAGGTGTCTTTTTGCTACTCTGCATCTGGTATGATGCAGCAGAGTTACTTCTTTTTATGGCTCAGTATTGCTATTTTATCTGACAGTGGTACCATGCTTTGTTGACAGACCTGCCATCATATAGTTTGTCACTAATTATACTGGTGTTTTAAATGTTTGCCTGTAAAGCAGCAGAGGAAATGCCACCACTCACCTTGGCAAATTGACTCTGATCTTAATAGTGTTACTGTCATCAGTTGCCTCTCGGTTCAAATCCTTCAGATGTCTCATGCAGTTGGGTGCATGCGTCTGAGCTGAATCTATGCCATGGCTGAAGTGGTACCTCAGAGTTTTACAAACTGTGCTTTTGTCTCATTTTCAATACTATTGAATCACATTCTCTTTATGGTTCTCTACAATTTCTGGATCCAGGGCAATGGTACCACAGAGGAGCCGTTTGTTTCTCATCCTGTGTTCATGCTGTTGTCTGGTCAGTCTCTTGTCACTGTAGTTCTGTAATTCTCTGTCAACCTATTTTTTCATTCCACTTCACCAATTCATAAAGCCTACTTTGAATTCTCTTCCTGTCCTCCAGTTGCCTCACTGTCCCTTTCACCTTGGCAGCATCCACAGAGTCAGTAAGAATCATTTTCAGTCCATCAGCCCCAAATTAATGAAAACAAGGAATATGACTGGATGTAGAACATAAAGCTCTGCAGAGACATCTGTGAGGTTTCTTGCCCGTTTTACACTATTACTATTCAGAATTTGATTTTCCAGCATTGTACTTACAGAGTATTAGATTAATCCAGACCATATTTCCTTAGCCTGAACAGTAGTGTGAAAGGCTTACTAAGGTCAACAGAATGCCTGCCATTTCATCCCTATCCACAGCATCTGTTATCCTGTTACCAAAGAACATCAGAATGATTTCACACAGCTTGTTCTTGACAAGCCCATGCTGCCTGCTACTCATCTCCTTGTTATTTTCTGCTGCTTTTAGGTAATGTCTGTAGGAAAATAGTTTCCCAAGAATAAAAGTTTATATGACTGCTGTGCAGGTCACTGGTTTTTATCCCTTTCCTCCTCCATCTCTCTTGCATTTCATCTTCCAAAGGATACCCAGTATCTTTTCTCCATCATTCCTAAATAACCTATCAACACTTCAAGTGTCTCTTCAAGTTTGCCCTCCTTGTTGGCCAAACTTTCTGAGTCAGTGTTCATCTTAAAAAGTTTATCTTACCTTTCTTTCCTTTCACCCCATTGGTGATCTTCCATTTCCTGCCATTCCCTCTATTGCACACTGAATATTTTTAGTGCTGGGCTTTCTCTGTGTGGCTCCTGCAATATATAACAGGTTTTCCCTTTATTTCTTGGGATCTTCAGTTCATTTTATATCTGCCATTCAAATTCAGTTTCTTGTCTTATTGCCTTTTAATTTTCTTCTCTTTCTCACCTTCTGTGGGCTGAGTGAGTACTTCCTTTTAGACCATTTGCATGATCTTTAAGGTACTGTTGTCCCCTAATTTCTACCACATGCTATTTGCTGTGTTGCATTATTTAATTCTCTAAAAGGTTTCAGGTAGAGTGGTTCGTGTATACGACACACTGCAAAGCTGTGTTGTGTAGCCTCCATATGTGTTTTCCTTCTGTTTGCTCTCTTTGCTTACTGCTTTGGGAAACAGCCTTTTTCGCTCCATTATTTCCAGAATCATGGATGCGTGAAGGTGGTGCTCTGGGGAGTGGCAGAGGTGTGAGAATTGCTGAATCACTCGTGCCCTGACATCCCCACTGAAAGCTGCAGTGGTACAGAGCAGGACTTGGTGCACTGGTGGTGGCTTTTACAGGGTGCATTACCTACTGGTGCATGATTCTGGTAGAGTTCCAGTGCTCAGACACTCATAAACTCCTTAAAACTAAGAAAACATAACCATGTGCTAGATCTGATGTTTGCAATGCATGGGCATATATGTATGAAGGGTTATGCAATTAGTCCTTTGGAGAATCACAGAATACTTTGGGTTTTAAGAGACCTTAAATATTGTCTAGTCCAACCCCCCTGCTTATGCGTAGGGATGTGTTCCTTGTCAGATTTATTCAAAAAACCATCTATTTGGTTTTTATATAGCTTCTCGTTAATCAGCAATATATAGGCAGTATTGATGTACATTCTTAATAAATACATACTGCAGCAAAAATTCACCATGATCAATACTTTTTTTTCTCCCCTTAAATTTTACTGATATGCCTATAAATGTCCAGACATTCCTTGCCTGCCACAGCATGACCCAGTGGAATTAGTAGAAGACTTTCCATTGATTCGCGTGGATTTGTACAGGTCCATGTAAAGCATTTAACCTCAGACTACGGGTCAGTGATAGAAATGTAGGAATCTGAGAATACATATTCCCTGCTCTGATAGAAAGGAACAGAAGTAAGATACCCAGAACTACAGAGACATCAGCTACCCCACAAGGTAGCGGCTTGCAAGGACTTCCCTCTTATCTTTTGGCTCAGGGACAGTATGTGTGCACTCTGATGTTTGAAGTAGGTTGGGTAGAATTTAACTTTTGGCTCAAGGGAGCTTTTAGTTGATTAAATATGGATGTTCTTGCAGGTAGAAGCTTGGTTTCTCTCTGCAGCACATCACTTTTCTGGAATGTATGCATTTGGGAAAGAAAACTGGGCTCTTCTGTGCCTAAATCTTTTCTGTCTGGACCCGTCTATAAGAAATAGAAATAAAAACTGTCAGATTGTAACAACTGCAGGATTTCTAAGTGTGCAGCAGTGTGGTTGTAGCTACCTTCAGATCTGTGAATTCATCTGCCTGGTCCCGAGGCTGGCCTGTGCAGCACTGCTGGGAGATCTGCCTTACCTGTAATTATACGCAGAAAATTGCTCCAGTAACGCCGTGGCTAAGCGCAGTACTAACATCTGCCCGTCTTGGCAGAAAGACAGCTACCACAAACAGGCGATGCAACAGGCTGTCAAATATCCTGGCTCCGGCAGGAACTCGCTCTTCTAAGGAAATTTTTCCAGCTCCAGTTATTAATCAGGCTGTGGGTGATCTTTCTGAGCTCTGAAGCTGTGGGATCTATCACTCATCCATCAGCGCCCGTCCCGCTCTCCCTGCGAGCATCCGCTTCCGTCTGGATGCAGCTGAGGAGGAATGAGACTTGCTGCTGAGTGGACTGCGGGGAGAGTGACAGTCTCATCCTAACGAAACAATCAGGTTTTGAGCTGGTTTGCAATTCTGTTCCTGCTTTTGCAGGAACATAAACTGGACTGTTTCTTGCTGTGACTGCAGGAAGCCTCAGGAGCGGTTTGCAGTTCTCTCTGCTTCCAGCCCTTGGTGTAGCCTCAGAGAAGCGTGTTTCAAAAAACATAACTTTCAACTGCCTGGCACTTCCCAGTCTCTTCTATCTCTTGTCTACAGTGCCATCAATCAAACTGTTCTTGTCAGCTAACTGGTTTTAAATCTCGTGTGGAAAAATTGTCAGTTCAAGATCATAACGATGGTAAGGACAAACCCGACTGCTCTTGTCGCACTAATTCATTCTTGCTTAAGACATGAAAATAAACTGATAGAATATCAATTTGAAGCTTTTAGACCTTGAAATGATTTAAAATCTCTTAAAAGAAAGACTAGGCCTGAAACTTTGTCTCCAAGGCATCGTTTTTAACTTAGCAGGAAGCTCTGATGGTCTTTTCTGTAAATTGCCTATTGTCCAGATGCCCACAACGAAAGTGCTTCTGTGGGACTGTTTGTGTTTAGTGCTGGCATTTATTTCATTTCATGTGACAGATGACTTGGCTTCTGGATCTAGTAATTACTTGCTCATATCCCGCCGGGGCAGGTTTCTGACCTCCTGGAAGGCTGTGATTTGGTCTGGGAGCACCGGCTGGCTGGGCAGACTCGCTCACGAGCCCCATGTTCTCCAGGCCTGGATGACTCCTTGTGCACCTCTGTGTGGGCTTTGCTGGGTGTTGCAGTCAGATGGGAGCGTGGAACCTTTAGGCTTTATTAATGGCAGAGCCACCCAATTGAGATTTGAATGTCTGAAACCCTTTTGTATCTGTTATGATTGATAGTCCGTAATTGTGGGGTGTCTTACCAGATTTCAGGTTAAGCTTAACAGCTTTTTTTGTTATCTTTTGATTGTGAGAGATGGTTATGAACTTCAGAGGATTGCTGGATGGAGCTGAATGAACTGTGCTTTATTCTTCATCATAGTCATGCTTTTCACTCACAAAGAAATGCCTGATTTCTTCTTCTTCTTCTTTTTTTTTTTCTTAAGATGGGGAAATCCAAGAATTGAATGCAACCTTACATTGTGGCAGTTTTAAGTAGATTTTCTTCCCTTTTTTTTTTTTTAATTTATTTTGCAGTATTATCATACAGCAGCTAAACTAATGAATATATAATTTTCTTTCCTTTCTGCTTGTCATGCCCTGCTAATATGGACCTCTACAAAGGCTCAGGTTGGTGTTGCAATCTGTCTTCATCTTGTTGTTCTCATTTAGTGAAAAGGGGCTTTGATGTTGTTCTACATCAATCAACTTTTTTCCCCTTCCCCTCTTCCAAACTGGATCCAACATTATTACTGCATAACAGATTCATCCAGAGAGGTGCCACATTTGTTTGTTACCCCTGAAACTTCAGCTGCAGCAAAATGTGCTGTTTCAGAAACAAGGAACATTGATTTATTTATATCTACTTAAATTTGCTATGCTTGCCTGGCTTTGTGACAAGGAGGCAGCAGCAGCTGCAGCACCTTCAACTCCTGAAATCTGTAAAATCCACCAAAACTCTCACTAACGAGTTTCTGCCTCACTTTAGACCCCCATATTTGACAACATAGTAAAATGGCATTTGTCGATATCTCATCTGGACAAAACAGAATTAAAAAATAAAGTAAAAAAGCAGAGCCAGAGGAACTGACCATTTGTGATCGTATTCTCATATCCACCATTTCCAATTTAACAGCTACAATTTTTGTATAGGTCTGAGACTAAATTGTCTTGCCTGAGTATTTCAGGTAGAAATAAATGCCCAGTACCTGCAGGGTTATACTTTGTGCTGTGTCCTGCTCCTCAGGGGCCGTAGTGACAGTAAAACCAGGAGGCAAGTTTGGGGCCAGGAGCTGCATGTTCTCCCTTATTTTCTCATGTTGAATGATGCCAACTTGCTATTTTAATCTCTGTGAAAGAGCAGTCATGCTTTACCACGTCACAACTTGGTGTTTCTAATGCCTACACCAATCTCACAGAAAATAAAACCACCTACCACTCGTAAATATGAATTAATAAACCTTGCTGAGCAACATGTTAGTTCTGTCACAGTGAGCTGTAACGACTGGGGTTCGAGAGAGCTCGCCTCAATTAACTTTTTAAACAAGGCATTTTCCACTCATTGCGCTTAAGAATTTGAAATAAAGCAGTGTCTGACTTTGAATATTTAATTACCCGTTAGAAGCATGTAGGGGATTTACTTGGAGCATTTTGTAAAGTCCAGCAAAGGGCTAGATACAGTAATGGCCATGGTGAGGGAAAGTGGAGCATCCAGATATCTTTACAGCAAGAATATCCTGCTGATTTCCTAATTTCCCCTCTTTTCCTCATTTTACAGCCAGAATTTTACGGTGCTGCTTTTTTTGATTACTTCATCCTGAAATGTCTTTATCTGAACTTTTCAGGATCTGATTTTAATCTGAGATGTCATCCAGTTAGTGCAGGAAATTGGGCATTTCCAGATTCAGTTCTCCACTCCCTTAGGGCTCCCTCACCAACCTGTCTATAGTAAATCACTCTTCATCCTCAGTTTTCTCATGGGTAAATTAGGATTAAAGTTGAGCGGTTTTGAGGATTGGGCTATAAATAGATAATCAAGAGAAGGAGAAACTTCAGAGGCTTGATAAGTGTTTTCACTCTTTTCAGAGAAAGTGATTTTTCAGCAGTTTTTGAAGTAGTGGAGTAGTGGTGAAGGGTCTGTTTCTGTAGGGGCTTCCATACTGCCCGCAGAGCAGACACAGGGAACTGATGCAGCTTTCTGTCTGTGCTGTCATAATTACTGCCCTGACTCTGAATTCATATTTTGTACTTAGAATAAAATGGATCCCATCCCTTTACCAGCTACAAAGTTTTAGACAGGTCTGGGTTTTCATGATTCAGTGCCAGTGAAGGCTTTTGAGAACCTTAGCGAAGCTCTAATTGATTTTCTTTTTTCCGCACCACAAAGGAGGAAAAAATCACAAACTCCTTTGATTTGGGTGTAAATGAAAACTAAAAGTGCTGAATTCGCTCCACGAGTATTTGTGCAGGTATCTGCTAGAGGCATAAAAAATTCAGGAATTCCAATAATTTCAGAAGTCTTACTGCATAATGATCTGTTCAAACTTTTGTTCTGGAAGTCATTTTGGGCAATTTTTTTTTTTTTTTTTTTTTTTTTTCATTTTGGTGGCTCTTTGCAGCATCCAAATACCCAAAGACAAGTATTCGTCAGGGAAACCGCTGCTTTGCAAAATCCAAATTGCTTGAAAATTAATTGTTCAACCAGTTTTAATACTGGTGAGCGGTTAGCATATTTCTGGCAATCGTGATCAATATATAAACGAGTATGAAATAAAATCAATTTTATTTTAAAGAGAACTATTTAATGTTGAATTTTTAATGAGATAATTTCTGTGATGTAGTGTTTGTTAATGTGCAAGTACTTGTCCTTCAGATATACAGTTAATTCAGTAAAGCTTTTAAGTGCATGCTTGGATCTGCCAAATCAAACACGCAGTTAAGTAATTAACAAAGCAAGTACTCTGCTTTTAATTCAGTTTTAAAGAATTAAATGATAGAAACTCATTGTTAGAAATTATCTGGTTTGGATTAAACAGAATGTGAAAGCAGTGTTGGTACATTATAATTATACAGTTGATGATGTATAGGCATCCTGCAACCAAAAAAGAGATTTGTATGAAATAGATGGAGTCAACATAGAAGTCAAATTTGCAGATTATGACAATGAATGGACATTTTTTGAGATGTATTTCCCACCACGCTCTGGATCCATTCGTGTCGGGCTGGTTGCAAGGGAGTGCTGGCTGTGACCCAGATGCCACCAAGTGGTGGCCATAAGCTCTAAGAGGAGGAAAGGTTCCCTTTTGCACTGTGACATCCCACTGCTGCCTCCCGTCCTCTTGCAGCCTGGATATGCAGGGAAAATAAAAGTGAGTATGCAGACGGTGTTAAAAGTGAGCAAATTGCTGGCCAGTCTTAGTAGGAGGGGTTTTAAAATCCTCACGTGATTTTCTTTACCGGCAAATCTGTTTGCAAACCAGAGCAAGTCAGCTCTCCTGCCTAAAAAAGGATCTTTTCCAGCTTTAGTGTTACTCAGTGTGGCCTCCATGGTTTAAAAATGGGTTGTTATTTCTTCGGTTCTGGCTGTTTCAATGCATTAGGTCTAACGTAACCTTGGTATAAGGGCAGCGATGTGAAATGAACTTACCTCAGCGATGAATTTAGCCCATTTGTATTAGAAATGAATAGCACAGAGGTAGTCCTCAGGGTCTCTGGCAACTGCTACAGTGATCAGTTTGGTTGTTCTAATATAATAAGCAGATATTGACTCAGTTGGAGTGAACACCAAGATTTACTGTCATGAAAGCTAAAATATCGACTGAGGGAAAACCACAGTCAATATTTACCTTGGGGGACAATAAATCTTGATGTTCACTGAAATATGAAGTCACTGTGATTTTCAGAAGCGTTGAACCTCGTTCTAGGTGCTCATCAGAAAAGCTACCTGAAGGGTAGGTATGAATTTCTTTCAATGAATCGCATCAGTTGAGCAAGTGCACTTGTTTCTATACATCCTTTGCAAGGTCTCTGCTATTCCTGAGCTACATTTAAATAAGTTAGAGAACATTGTAAATCACACCAAAGCTCCTTGGTGGTTAGGTATTTGGGCTTTTCATTAAAAGGCAAGTATCAGCTATTAAAAAGGAAAATAAAGTGATTAACGTTTGTATATCTTGCTGGAGTAGCTGTTGACATCAATATTCTGTAGCAAGGGCTCAGGCTTTGCATTGGAATGAATGGTAAATGGTTTCTTCTCTTAGGGCAAGCTTTAGCAGTCTGTCTCCTATGTCCTTCCTTCCTTTAATTTACTAAGAAGTGTGCCCATCAACTTGATTTTAGGATTCAGATGTTAAAGTACTATTCCAGGGCAGTTGTGACTACAAAGAGCAATACAGTGGTCCTGTGAAAGTCACTGGCAAAGTCCCCTTGACTTCAGTCAGGCATTGTTTCACCCCTTGATCCATTGAGCCCAAAACCCAGCATGTAAATATGAATAAAAACTGAGGAAAGCGGTTCATTTCCTAAACTGCTAAAAGACTGTGTTTATTTCTTGAGGCAGTAAGGGATGGAGCCAGGCTGGCCCCCTGGGTGCTGAGCTCTGCAGCTCCTCACAGGTCAGGTGTCTGCAGCTTCCAGCATCTTTCTTCCCCCTGAGCCATGAAGAGCAACAGGCCTTTGTGCCTATCACATGGAATTAATTTCATTTCTGCCCTTCAGGATGGATTGTGGTACTACAGTTCCATACATGTGTTGAGGGGCTCAGTCTGAAGGGGTTTGTAAATGCACTGTCATAGTGGGTTTGCATAGTTTTGGGGAAGGGTGAGCATTAAGCTGCTTATTTTCAGTGGAACTGCTGTCTTTGTGAAGTGGCATAGCTGGTCAAGAGAATTCTGTATCTGCAGCAGAGGTACTGGATGGCAAACATGGTACGGGCTGGGAGACTTAGACTGTGTGTAGTTTGAAGCTTGGATGCACTCTGTGTTACAGCCAGGGATCCATGGGAGCACATCCCAACCTCTTCCATGCTCAGGCACTTTGGGTCCCTGGGTTGGTGAGGAGTGAGGACACCACATCCCATCCCAGGGTCAGGACAGGGATGTTCCCATGGACCCAGGAGGTGAGAAATGAACTTAGGTTGCCCTGGTAGGTGGGACCCAAAGAACAGAAAGGCTTAGGCAAAAATCCTTTCAAAATGCAGAATCAAGAGCATCATCTGACCTCCTTAAGTACCACAGTTTCTTGCAAAACTTAGGAATGAAAGGTTTGTTGTGATTTTTTTCCCAATGCAAGAAAAAAAAAGAGGAATTGGAGGTGATTGAAAACAAATTATGGCAAGCCAGGAAAGAGAAACAGGAGGAAAACATTGTCCTGTGGAGGAAAGGACCACATGCCACATCTCTGTGGTTTTTAAGTGCAAAGATGGAGAAACAAATTATATTCACAGCTTCTTGAATGCATTCCCACAGAGTTCCACCCGTGGAAATCTTGCATCTCTTTGAGGCTCCCATTTAAAAGCTTAACGGTGTCCACTGGCGTCTGTTGTAACTTGTTCTGAAGAAATCTGTGCCTCCCAGTGACATGAGGTGGTTATTTACATCTCCCCAGTGTCCCAGTGGTGCTACCAGAGATGGCATTGCTCAGTGCTGACACAGGGCAGAGGGGAGAGGTTGTTCAGAGGCAGGACAGGCTGTGTGTCAGCACAAGAATGTAGGAAAATGGGTTGTTTGTGACAGTTGCGTGTCAGAGTTTTGGTGGTGAGCATAATCTGGCAATCCTGACCAAAGTGGAAGTACTGAACAGGTCAGCAGCAGAGGTGCGGCAGGGATATGTGGCCAGTGCTGTGTGACCTCATCTCCTCCAGCACTGAATGAGGTGTCTGTCTGTCTGTCTGTCTGTCTGTCAGAGGAGGAAGAGGAGGAGGTGGAGAGCTGATGGGACTTCACATGTAATCATAGCAGTTTGACACAATCAGACAGCAGACGGGCAGTGCTGTATGAATGGCTTTGTTACTGTGATCCTGCCTGCTCTTGAAAGAGCTCATTTGAAGTTTCACTTCCTATTATGTGTATTTGTGTCACTGAATATGGGATTTCTGGTTTGACCTCACATGTTTCCTCATGGTAAGATTTTAGTTCACGTGGCATCCCATGCCTTCCCAACACTGTCTGGTTTTCCTACACAGATACCACATCAGGTACATGCTGCAGGAGCTTTTAACCACCAAAACACGTTTATGGTAAATACCTGATGTTAAGCCTCTACTGCTATCCACAGGTGGGCTTTGTTGGTTCAGAGAGGTCTGAGGTTTAAGAGATGTTAAGGCAGAGCAGTCAGAAGTCACTGAGACAATGAGATGGGATTCCCAAGCTCTTGACCCCATCCTGGCTGCAGGCAGCAGGATGAGCGCTGAAAGGCAGGTAGTGCTGTGAACCTGCAGGATTCACAGCAGTATCCTCTAACCCTGAGGGAAGGTCAGTAATTAGAGCCAGGAAAAGAAACTTAAACCCCCAAACCCACAGTTTGTACTGGCCTGCCCCTGCTGCCCTGCTGTGCTTGTGGAGGGAAGCAGCACCACACCGTCACCTCCCAGCTGCTCCCAACTCTGTCTTTCTCTCCAGAAGTCTAAAGAGCAGGAACAGGCCAACCAGCTCCCAATAAACTTCCTAAGTTTTACCATCCTTGACACTACCCAGTGAGGCACCTACTCCCTGGGCTGCAGGATCCCTGCCCCCAGTAGCCAGTTTTGTCCACGTTTGGCTCTTTTCTCTCTCTGGTTTTGCCTCCCCTCTGTTTTGAGGGAGACGCTGATCATGCCTCAAGCACACATTTCCCTCTCACTAATCGCCTCCTGCGGACAGCAGTATGTTTTGTCAGGCAACATAGGCAGGCTGTAGTTTTTCCTTCCCCCTGTGGAGCAGGGAAACTCATAAATACTCCCTGTCTCTACATCCATCTCCGGGATGGATGTCTGTGGGGAATGCAAAGGCTTCGCAGTGCCTGGAGAGGGATTGCTGCTGTCCCCGGCGTGTGCAGGGGTATGGCTGCAGGAGCCAGTGACTCTCTGGAGGTGACAGGCTGGTGGGGCAGGATGGTGGCTTCACAGCAGGAGGGTGCTTCCTCTGCATGCTCCTGTGTACACCAGTTAGTGTTAACGAGCCTGGCTGCGCAGATAATTAGCGGCATTTGTGGTGCTGCTTGCCATACCAAGTGTCTGAGGAGCACTGGGATCTTTCAGAGACCTTTGTGCAGGTCCAGCACAAAGCACCGCACACTCCCTGAGCTCCCCCGAAAGGCTGTGGGTTGATCCCACTTGCTCTGGCAAGAAAGTTGATGTAGCAGGTGCCATCATTGAGCATAATTTATCCCTGGTGTAGTAGTGCATGTTCTTGTGTGTTATTTGTGCACAGGCCATAAAAAAAGATCTCAAAGAACCACAGAGTGGTTTGGAAATGGTCCTTAAAGATCGTCTTGTTCCAACCCCCTCATCATGGGCAGGGACACCTTCCACTAGTTTAGGTTGCTCTAAGCCCCAACCAGGTTTGTACTTTGTGCTTAATAATATGTAGGGAAAGTTGTGCTAATTGTACTGCTGCCTTTGCCCCATTTGTTCCTTTCCCCTTCCTCTGTGTGGAACATGATGCTCTTACTAGTTCATGTTGTCCTTGCCCTCACCAGTTCCAATTTTGGTTTCTCTCTTTCCTGTCTTTTCTTCTTCATATATTTTGCTCTTTTCAGCATCTCTTGCTCTTCTTTCTCTGCTAAACCTATACACAATATGTAGGCAGACCCAGTGCTGAAATTAGCTTCTGACATTTTCTGTTCCTGAGGGGTTTTCCTTTGCAAGTTATCTTCCTCTTATTTGATAGGAAGGTGATTTTCTGATGGGACACCAATTTTGTTTCTGGACTGATATCTCAATCTCTGTCTTCCCACCTCCAAAGTGTTGCAAAGAAGGTTTCTTTGCTCTTGTGGCCACAACATGCAAAGTCACAATCTGCTATTTTAAAATGAAACTGTAAATTATTAAACTTGTGGCTGATTTTTTTTTTTTTTTGGGAGGGGGTAATTGAGAGGAAGGCTATTGATTTATAGTTATTTTAATGGTGAGAATGAAATGCCTCCACAGCAGCAAGGCTGAGGAGACCTCAATGTGTGGAAGAAGAAATTTTAGGTGCAGTGTATTTTTCCAGGGCAGCACATATGCTTCATACAAAGCAACAGGGAATACTGTATCCTCAAATCAGCTTCTGCAGGCAAACCAGATTCAAAATAAATAACTTTTATTCATCACTGTAATAGAACTGCTGATGCATTCATATATTTAAACCTAAACATCTGCTGAAGTGTTATATCTCAGTGTGCTGCTTTTAACAACATGAATATCCAGCACCTTTTATCAAGCTTTTGGCTGTATTTTTCTCTCTACGTAGATACCATAGTTCAGGTGAATACACTATTGTGTTTGATTAGGAGATATGTTAGAGATAAGTCACTTGCATGGAAAAAAAGCATTTGCAGTTTTTATGTATAAAAATGAAATTTGTGGGACGCATGAAATTTCATTCTCTTACGGTAACTGACTTACAAGGATATGTTAGAAGCAAAGGTAAATGAGTGCTGATTTTAAGTTTGTACTTTCTGAAACACAAAAGGATGTGGTACATACAGTCCTGGTGAATGACATGTGATAGATTATACTGAGAGCAGGCAGAGCAAATGAAATTGTAATGGAGTTCCTCTTCTGGCTGCAGGAAATAGCTGTTATTTATCCTGATTCCTAAGATGCTGCATGCATACTGCTCTTTATTATATACTTAAAAGTCCCTTGGCAAGTCAGTAATGAATAAATGAACTTAAAGCCATTACAACACCCTTAGCATAAGGAATGTAAGCCAGGATATTTTTCAGTGTGCCTTTTCCTGGGCTGGGCTTGGCTGAGGTGTCTGTGCAGAGGTGCTAACCTAGATGGCTCAGCTGAACAGTTTGGTTCTTTCTCCTGGCAGGTGCACGAGGCAGTCCCATGCTACAGCGAGTGCAATCAGTATTCCTGGGCAGTAGAACCGTGGTCTCCGTGCAAAATCAACAGCGAACAAAATTCCCTCCACTGTGGAGAAGGAATACAAACGAGGAAAGTCAGGTGCGTGGAGACAAAAGCTCAGGTACTCCAGATCAAAAAGAGCCGATATGTACTTGAATAAAGCTGGAACATCTGACCATCTGACAGTGAGTACGTTGCTGAGTCCAGTGTATTTCGATGAAAAGAAACATGTTTATGTGCCATGGTTTACAGGAAAAGCATCTTAGAGATGCAGCCTTGGTTTCTCAGGAAGACAGCATGATATTTAAATTAGAATTCTTCAACCTAAATGCCATGTATACATAAAGCTCCCTGAGGTTCCTCCATATTCTGATTTGCTAACATTTTCCCCAAGTAATGGCACTGCATGCACCAGAGTGGCATTCATTATTACTGAATATTCATTCCCCAGGCACGGGGAAATGCTGAGTTATTTCCAAATGTTCAGATGTTCCTAGCAGGAGCACAAAGGTTTGTTCTTGCTGGTTGTCATTTTCTGTTTGCTCCTCTGTCAGCCGATCAAAGTTAAAATCCCTCTGTATGAAGTTTGCAATGTTTATTTAAGATGTTTTATTGTTACTGAAGTCTGTGAGTAACAAAAGCATGTTGTGCATGCTTTTGGTTTGCATTAACATGATTAATTCTGCTTTTTGACCAGCCATGCTGCACGTAGCTATTGTCATGTCTGGTGTCCCGTATGGGGTCGAGCAGACTGGTTGATATCCATCACATCCGTGGTACTCTAATGAAAATGTCTGTTTTTGTTTAGGTGTGTGAGCGCTGCTGAGGACCATGGAGGGGAGACTGTGCCCAACTCTCTGTGTAATCAGGCTGAAATCCCAGACACAGAGCAGAAGTGTAGCTTGTACTGTCCCAGTGAGTGTGCAGTGTCTGACTGGGGACAGTGGAGCAGGTGTCCACAGGTAGGCCTCCTGCTTGTGTCGCTGGCAATGTTCCTCTTTGCTTGTCTTTCAACCATTTCATGGCCTAGTTATTTTCTAGGAAAGTAAATTATTTTCTGAGGGATGTCAGGCTTAATGGATCCTGCCAGTGTGGTTGAATCTGGAGATATTTATATCTCTGCAGAGACTGAGCTGTAGGAAGTTGGTTTGAGGAACACATAGTTATTACTGTGACAGTTGATTCAACACATCCTTCCCCTTGGTCTATGGGAGAGGGCCCACACAAGCACAGTAGGTGAAGGGAGCAGTATTCAAGCTGCAGTAAGGGCTGTCTGTCTGAGGAAATATTTGCAGGGGACACCTCTGTCAATGATGCATGACTGCCATAACAACCTGCTGGTAAACTGTGGTGGTGACACTTCTCTGGACAGGTCTGAGTTGTGAGGGAATAACAGCTCTCCCCTCCCAGCAGACACTATTTCTGTCCAGTGTCTCCTCCTCCTCAAAACCTTGAGGGAAGATTTGAGGCAACAGCAGCAGAAGGGCCTGGCAGCAAGATGCCTGAACAATTTGTCATGTCATGAGACTTTGTGAATTATGCAGGGATTCAAGCCACTGCCAAGTGCTCTCTGTTTTCCTAAGTGGGCAAGATGGAAAGAAGCTGCAAATTTTGTATTGTGAAAACTCTCTGGCCTCAAAGCATGTGATTTCAAACCTATTGTTTCTCCCTGATGGGTGTTGAAATAGGTGCCAGGTTTAATCTCACAGGGTTTTTTTAATAGACTTGCTTGATGTATTTAAGTGACAAACATATATTCATTGCCCCTGTGTTAACAGGGCCATTATCGAAGTCTGAGTGGTTATTGGACAGGTATTTATACCACTGCTGACACAGGTAATTTCCTTCCATAATATTTTGTGTAGCGTATCAATATACTCGGTAAGAACATGTCAAATAAAATCCTGTGTTTCATTTCCTGCGTTCACCTCCTCCTGAGCAGCACAGCTTTGATGAAGTATAACACTCTTGCAACCCATACAGATGCCTGGATACCTTTCAAAGTCCCACTGCGGTTGGGCTGTTTCTTTGCCGTTGACTTTTTCAGACATAGATTTTCCTCATTTTCGCACGCAGTGAACTAACACAGAGATCCTCGAGGCCATTGGGTGTATTTCAGGTGCCTCGGTGACAGTTCAAGCAGAAGGACTGCTTGAAGCTTTTAAGCACCTTGGTATCCTTAAGACACTTGGAATTTTTGCCTGGAGGCTCTTTTTTGCTGGCAGTGAAGCTTCTGTAGCCCACAGAAGCAGGAAAGGGAAGCCCAGAGCTCGTGGGCTGCACTCCATCAGGCAGCACAGCTCTTGGCAGGCACAGGGCCTCATGCCACAGTCCCTGTGTCTCCTTGTGCATCCCTTTGCCACGGTGGATGTTAATTCATAAATGTGAGGGCATCTGCATGCCAATGCAATTAACTGAACAATATGTTTCCACAAGCTGTTCTGCAATGCTTTGTTGTGAAACTGAGACGACTGTGTGCCGGCAGAGCATGTGTTTCAATAGTGCTGTCCACATACAAGGCAATAAACAGCTTGAAGTTTTATGGGCAGATAAAACCCTCCCTTTGATGAGTTTACAGCAGTGCTGTCTCCCTTTTACAGCTAATCTGGCTGTTTGTGTTTGGTTTTAAGAGAGAACCACACAACAGGGTCCCTCCCAGGCTGCACATGCTCAGCATCTCCAAGGCAAGCACTGGGCTTTGCTGTCAGTGCAGAATGGCTGTGCTGTGCCAGTGGTGTGTCTTTGGTTTGTGTGGGGGCAGAGGTGTGATGGGGCAGGGATTGCAGGAATGGGGGCCAGGAGTGAGGGACTGCCCAGCAGCAGGGTGATTAATGGAACCCTCATCTCCTGAGTCATCACTAGGAAAGGTGGTCACTGAGAATGGCCATGAGCCAGTGGATGTGGTCAATGGAGTTACAAAGCCAGGGGAGCCTATGGAGGATCCCATTCTATCCAGCTGAGTAGCTCCACTGGTTGCAGGTGAGAACTTGGGTCTGTCATGGATGGAGAACTACATATAGACACCCAAATACATAGAGACACCCAAATACAGGAGTCTGCAGCTGCAGCTGCATCTCATGTTAAGTCTTCTGGTCAGACCTGTTGGGCCTCCAGTCTTCCTTCACGTCTTCCCACAGAGCCCAAAATGCATTCCAGTAAGGTTGCATGCACAGAACCTCTTGCTCATTAGGGCTGTCTGTTTAATTGTGTTTGAGGGAATTGTGCTCAATAGCTGGTATAGTCATGCATGGTTTCTGATTCATGCCAAACTGGAAGGAAATGCCTGTCTTCTGAGGATGTATAAAATGCTTTTTGAATATTCACCAAAAACATGTTTTCTAAGTATGGCTCCTTTCTCTTCCCCATGCAGTCCGAAAAATTCAAAAGATCACATCATATTGCAATGAAAAAGCAAAACTGTAGAGCCTGGCTGCTCTTTTTCAAGTGCGTTTGCATTTCAGACCAAAATAGTTGGCACTCTTCTAGGCATAGCTCTCTCATGAGGCAGCTGCCAAAGACCATTCCAGGATATCTTCCTGTAGCTCTGGTCGTGTTTGGCTTGCTGGAGATAAAGAGGATTTATGAAACTTGACAAATTCTAGTTTGTAAGAAATGAACAATCACAATTTCAGCCTCATGTTTGCCCGAGGAGTTCTTTGGTTTGAGATATTTACCGAAGATCTTGCTCAGGTGAGAATTCTTTTCCAGCCGCTTTGGTGCTCTGCTCATGTTTTATAGTGGTGATAATAAATTCATCCTGATAGCAGAATAACTAACTCTTATCAGCTGAATATAAAAAAGCCTTTTAGATTATCCGTTTTACCTTTTGTCAATATGTCGTTGTACTCAGGATACTTTCTAGGGTATTACTCGGTTTTATCTTGTAGCAAAATTCTTCCCATGTGAATTTTCCACTTTCAGGATGGTAAATGATCTTGAATCATGTTGAAATCAATGAGTCATAAAGGTGGTGACTGCTTTGTCAATGGAAAGTATTTTCTTCAATACTTTTTTGTCTAAAACATTGTATTTGCTCTACCTTTTTTTGGTGCATTTCCTCTTTATTTTTAAATATTTGTGTTTCTTTTATAATTTCAGATGCTCCCACAATTCTTTTATGAATTCTTTTATTCTTTTATGAATTGCAATTTTTGCATCTTGATTATGGTGCTATTTAACATTGCTACACAAAGGTAAATTTTAATATTTCACCTAATGGCTATGATCCAGAAATGCAGCTGAAATACAATACTTTGAGGTTTTGTCTCTGTACTGGATTCAAGAAACTCATAGTGACTGATTTGAAGCTTCCCTATTATTTTCACTTTCTCTGTTGTGAAAAGTAAATTCAAAATGGTTTTCCCTCTTGTTGAAGACTGTTTTTTGGCTCATAAAGTTTTCTTCTCTGTCACTAAGTAACATCCATGTAACTTAAATATCAAGCCTTTGAAGCCATTTAAAATAACAATTTGAAGCTTGCTGGTTAAAAAAAAAAAAAAATCATAGGCAAATTAGGTTGACTTGCATTTTGCTTCAGAGATTTCATATTTGTTCCAGGGACAATAGCGTGTTCAGTCAGACATCATCACTTGATTGCTCAAAGACCCAGCTAAACAATCTGGAAACTGAAATCCTATCATCTCTGTTGCATATTCAGTGATGGAATAACACACACTTCCTGCGGCGCCTCGACTTTGTATTCATCTGACTTGGAAATGTAATTAATTGACTTCAATTGAATTCATCAAAGCATTCTTAAAAAGAGTTAATATGCGAGTGGTGCTACAAGTCCCTGAAATAATTACCTCCAATCTATTTCGTTAGCTCTCTGTTGGGTGGATGGCTGTCGCAGCCCCCATTGCGGATCGGAGTGGCCTCCTCGCTTGCCTCAGCTGTTGGCATTTCTAGCAGCTAATTCCAAGAGGTCTGAAATTAGTTAATTATAGGAGGTTGCATGTCTGGCGAGTGAGAACAGCTGTCTCCGTTTCAGCGAGCATTTTCCTCTTGGATCAATAGCGATGTACCATGCTCAGGACTTGCCTCAATTGAGTTATTATTCCCTCGAATCTGCGGGGGGGCGGGGGGGAGTGTGATATTGCCACAACTGATCGGTTTAGAAGTGTCACCAAGCAGTGCAGCCAGCTCTCAGGCTGGCAGTGGCTTTCATCGTGGATGCAAGTCGGAGTGGTTACAGTTCGGAAATGCCAGCTGGAAGGGAAGCCGTGGGCTCGTGTAGACACTGGGGCTCTGCACGTGCCTTACCGAAGTCTTCATCACTGCTGGTGCCTGTGCACAGGATCACAGAATGGGCAAGGTTGGGAGGCACCACTGGAGGTCATCTGGTCCCACTCTCTGCAGGATTCCCTTGAGCACATTACTCAGTATTGTGTCCAGACGGCTTTTGACCATCTCCAGAGGAGACTCACCAACCTCTCTGGGTTTGGCACGTAAGTTTGGCAGAGCACCTGCAGTGTGGAGGCTGGACTGAAGAGTGAGGCTTGCACAGAGTTGTGTTTCTAGCCCAGGAGATAATTTATTCAGGTCAAGCATGAGAATTATGCTGGTCCAAGGCTTTTTGGAAGAACATGAACTGCTCCTTAGCATAGCAGCGACTTGGATTTTTTTGTATAGCTTTCAAAAAAGTTGGTACCTGCTGTATTTTTTAGATTTGTTGTTTTATTTTTATTCATCTTCATTAGCAATCACTTCTTAAAAAGGAATGGTTCTGTGTGGAGGCAGGTAAAGTTTCAGAACCTAGGTCTGTCTGAAAAAGAAAATTTATGTAAATGTATTCTCCTTTCAAAAGATTGCTTGTGTTATTGTAAATGGCTTGTTAAATTGTTACAAAACATCCACACTGGCATGAACAATATAATGGTTCATTGCTCTGTTAAAAATAGTCAAATGCTGTTGCTGCCTTTGCATGTACCTTATTTTGAGGTTTTATGTTTCCTTATGAATAGCCAGTTAAAAATAATGCAGCCAGCTATTTATAGTGCAGGATGCATTATACAAACTGCTTGATAAATTAAACAGCTTAAAGGGCCCTCTAATGGGTTACAGCCTTTGTGCTGTACAATTATGATGTGTATGAAAGCCTAGATCAATGGACAGCTTTCAAAATCCGTCACAAAGAAGGTCTAATAGTGTATACTGATGTGTGATATGTTAACAGCTCTTGCACTGGAACTCAGCATTCATAACCTTACAGGTTTATTTTATTTAATACCCTTCTCTTCCAGAACAAACTTTCAGTGCTTTATCTGTTCCATTATTGTCGGGAGCAAAGGCTGGGTACATCCTTTGTGTGTGGTTTTGTCCCTCACTTTTTATGAGGGACTCACTTTTATGGCTTAAAATAGTGACAAGTGGTCATGGTGAAAAACTGAGATTGGCTAGAAGAAATATTAAAAAATGCAGTAGTCAATAGTACCAGGAATTCCCCCACGGAATCAAGATGATGGCTGTTATAATTTCTAAATGGTCCTTTGAGAAAAACTTTGCTTTATTCCTGCCTTAACATTTTATGTGCCTCTCATTGCTTCAAAATATTTTGTTTCTGTAGTGGTTTATATAATCTGGCCTATAGATTCCTGGCTCTAGCTCAGCGTTTTCATACTTCATGGAAAAGAATAATGGAAATGGTGAGATTTAATTCTATAAAGCAGGCTGGGACAGTGTAGTTATACCCATAAAGAAACTTACTGTGTCTGTGTATGACATCCTGCTGCTGTAGGCTAATAATGTGCCACCTGAGGTAGGTCCCCGTTATTTTTTCCATCCAGAAATTAATTGCATTCCTGTCACCAATTCTAGAGTATGCATGTGCCAGAATTACACACCCCATTGTCATTAAGAAGGAATCTGGACAAACAGCATAGTCTGTAAAACTTAACAGCCAAACTGATCTGGCACCTAACCCTGAGGGAGCATGGAGTTCTCCAGGCCTCTGGCCTTCTACCTCTGTGCATCACAGCTACCTTTATTTCGTAGTACTTGTTTCCTCTCCTATATTCATGGCCAGTTGGCACTCATATTCATTGTCTTTCTTTGATCCATAAGTCTTTATTTCTAGTCTGAGTGCTGTTGTCGCCTGCCTGTTTTCCTCTTTCCTTGAGCTTCCACTGTAGAAAAGTTGGCTAATGCTGAGCACAAAGCAGTTGTGATAGCCTTACAGGAGGTAATGACTGACTTAATGTAAAATATAATTAAAAAAGCTTCATATGTCATCAGTGAAAGCAGTAGTTGCTAATAGAGCAGTAGGAAGTAAAATAATGTCTTTGGAAGTGTAGCATCCACTCAGTGGGAAGAGAGGAGTTGTAAATGAAGATACTCAGTAAGGCATTGCTGAATCACAGTGGGTTTTATTTATTTAAAAAAATCAAAATTGTAGTTTCGTATATGCATTCAATTAGAATCTTGGATTCCTAGGGCAGATCCAGTCTTGATCCATGTTTCTAAATGGCACCTTCACTATTTTGTATGGAAGGTTGTTTGAATAGTCAAATTCGTTCTGCCATTTTCTTTATTTGTGAGAATTTTCAGAATCAACACCTTCTGTTATCTTGCCCAAATCTTAATTAATTCTGTAATAATTTCTTACTTTAGGTACTCAAGGAATATTTCTTTCATTTGCTGCCTTTTCTATAAATGACTGCCTGCTGTTCCTGTCCTACCTCCTAAACTCATGAGTTGCCGTTGATTCTGTTTGGTTTTGCTCTCAGAACCTGCTAAGATCCAAATTCAGGACTAGGCATTCACCCTTGGTAGTGATGGCAGTGGTGACAATGGTGACATATTATCTTCCTCCTGCTGTGTGGATTGCACACGTCTCTTCATTATTGCTTGTTAATACCCCTCAGCATCTCCCCACTGGAACCAATCCCTCTTCTTTAACTTTCACTGTTCACATCCCCTAATGACTCTGAGTCTGCCAAGCCATCCCTCAACCTTTGCCGTGTTGTAAATACTTAATTTTTTTCCAGCCTGGGTTTTTGGAAGGGTCCCGCAGGAGTTGTGCACCCAAGCCCATTGAGATTCCAGGGTAGCTGGATACTCAGCTTCCTCTTGCTCCTTTGAAAATCCCGGCTTTCATCTTTTTCTTTGCAAGTCGTTCCCTCCTGCCGCTTACTGAGTTCCATGTGTATTTGGCTCAATTTTTTACATCGTTAACTTGAAAGAGTAGGGCCAGAAAATCAATTATAAAACTAATTTGACTTCTCAATTGACGTTAAGAGAAATTCAACAAATAATATTACAGGATATTAGTTACAGTTTGCCGACTTTGAATTTTTGCATGTTTCCCGTGTACTCAGCTTGATTAAATGAACGCTTTTCCTACAGAGATTCCTTATTATTCCAAACTGGTAAAAGTGACGAGCTTATCACATCAGCTCTGGCTTCTGAACACCGTGGCTCATCAGCGCAGTGAGAATTCGGGCTTCAGAGCGGCAGTAAACCAGTTGTTTGTTTGGGTCCTGGCAAACACCAGATAGATTTTGACCTGTTAGACTGATCTGCTGCCCACCAGGAGGATATCTGGGAGGGAAAACAGTCCTGCCAGCCAGGAAATCTGAGGGGACTCTGTGACAACACTGGGCTGCATCAATGCCCTGTAATCAGGCACAATGTGGGGCATGCTATGCAGGGGGAAAATACTATTTTATTAAAAGAGTTTACTTATCTACAAATGATGCATATTTTCTGTCTGCAGGTTCTCATTTTGAAGGGAGTAAAAGCAGTATTTCTGAGCTGGCACAGGCAACTTCTGTCACAGCATCCATTGATTTTTTTCCCCCTTTGGTAGCATAATTCAGAGAAACATTAATTAGGAGTAGCCACTGAGATACCCGCTTTGATTTTTTTCTTACTCGTTTTGGTTTATTGGCAAATCATTTAAGTTATTAGTGTTAGTTGGGAGAACGAACAATTAGATTAGTTGAGAAAAAGGCAGTAAACTATTGGTAAACACTTAGCATGGGTTTAATTTTCAGATAATTAGAAACAATTGGGTGTTTTAGCTGACCATGGGTATTCAAATAAGATTACCATTTAAAATGATTTGACAAGGTGTGTGTCAGCAATAAGAACATAATAGAATTTCTTTCACATAATGTAAGCATAAGGAAAATAGGCCCTGGCAATGTATTTTAAGACCAAACCAAACTTTTTTCCTGTTTTTCCTAATATTTATTCTGTTCAGTTATGCTATGATCTGTGCAACTAATCCAGATTTACAGCAGTCTGAGAACTAATTTATGCTGCAAGGCCATTACATTTCCCTTTAATATTCACAATACAGGAATTATCCACACTTTCACCCATGCAGGGTTCAGTGTTTGCAGGCAGTTTGTTGCATGATAATAAGCCCGTGGTTTTAAGCTTTTAGTTATTTTTCTGTAATTAAAGTACTCTATAGGAAAATCATGTCTTAAATCCCCATTCATACATTTATGAAAATGTATTTCTGCATGCATTGTTTGGTTTTTTTTTCCTTGCTGTTCCTGAACAAGCCAAATGAGAAACTGTCAGGAATTAAATAGGTCATCTTGTCCAATAGATGGCTGTGAATACCTTTAATGGGGATTTATTTCCATGAGATTTTGCTGGGACCATGTCTACTCACCATTCATGCTGTACTAAAAACAACCCCATGCCATACTGAGAGAGTGAGGTTTGAGGGCTGCTAAAACCCAACAGTTTTCATGCCTATGATGCACAAACATAAATGAAAACCTGCCTCATGTGGTTCATATTCCTGTGAAAATATAAACAAGCAAATCCTGGTTTGTAGGCAGTCGGACATCAGTATTGGTATCACATATTTTGAAAAGTCTTGATGTCAGAATCATAACTGATAGGCAATTACAAATGTCATTCCTGGAAATGAAAGCTTTGCTGTAACATCAGTTTATACTTAAAAATGCATTAATTGTGCCAGAAATCCTGTCCCAGTATTCAATACTATGGCATTTTACTCGAGGTCTTGGAAAGAGGTGCAAAGTAGGGCACAGTCTTTATCCCATTGTCCTCAAGGATCCTAAAAACATGGAAACGAAGGATCCAAAAAACATGGAAATAAGTAGTATAGGACTGCATAAAATAGCCAAATTAAGGTGGATAAAATATGATCTTTAGTAATATTGAGTTCCTAACAGTGAACTGCATTTCTTTTCCTTTATAGGCTTTAAGTGTTGTTGGAACAGGAGTGGGATTGTATCATACTTCATGTGGCCATGGAGCTGCATGTACCAACCCTGGGCTGTTGGTGTCTGCATGATTTACTGGGGTCTCTGCACTGTCCATCCCTTTTGCATACAGGTGTGTGATCCCAACATTATGCAAACCCGAACTCGACAAGTGCTGAGGTCTTCTGTCGGTTCAAAGCCCTGCCCTGAAGATTCACAAATGAAGCCATGCATTCTTAACCAAAATTGCTTCCAGTATGAGTACAACCTAACAGGTAGGTGCAACTTTCCAGTATACCCTTTCAGTGTGTTTTTAGTTATGTTTGCTTGTGGTTTTGGTTAAAGCCTTGGCATTAAAAGAGCTACGTGTAGCTCTATCACAGGTTTCAGTAAAGTTAATTACATACCTACATTTTTACAGGGTAGTGGACAAATGCACAATTTTTGTATTTAAGTTGTCATTGCAAGTACCCTGGAAGTAAAGCATGTTAAGTGAGATATTCAGTGGGTTATCAACAGAATTGGTGAAACCACTAGTAACAACAGAAGGCAATATTGCAGTAGTACCAACTGAAGGCAGTATGGGTTATATGGGTGGGCATAGGATATTCAGAGCAAAATGTATTATTTAGGACCTTAGAAGCAGTTGGAGCTGCTGCAAACAAACTAACAAAACAAAACAGGAATAATTCCTTTTGTTTTGACCAGCTCAAATAAATGAGAAAGGCATAGAGAGCAGAGATCTAAGAGAATTTTGGGGGCTGGTGGGAAGGGAGAACAAAGCAAGATAAAATATGTGAATATAAACTCAGCCTGTTTGTAATAAAAGCCCTAGAAACACAGGCAGCAGGACGATGCCTTTTTTATCATCACATTTCAGAAATGCAGAACATTTATGTGTTCATGTTTATCAGAGGTAGAAGACACAAAGTAATAGGTTTTCTTCTCATCCTTCTTATTTATTGGTGGTGTATGGAAATTTTAGTGGCTTGTATTGTGGCTTTTTGTTTATTCTAAATGATGTTTTAAAGCTTATTTCAGTTTAGTTGTATTCTGACCAACGTCATTTCAGACACCTAATAAGATACTAATTTTCTTCCGCTAGAAATAGTGGTTTTATTTCATGAGTATTAGAGTTTAGTTTTAAATAATGGATGGCTTTGCTTTGAGACAAAAACAGGTTAAACCAGAGTTCCCCTTCAGAAATTTCCCCAGCTGCTTTATCAAAGTTAAATTTTGCTTCAGACAATACAGTCTTGTAAGTGTGCCAACTGGATTGAACTGATACCCTTTATCAGTGTTCAGCATGTGCACTCGGATGTACCGGTTTCATAAGGGGATACGATATCGGAGTGCAAAGTGAGTGGTTTCTCCTCGGAGGCTTGCCTGGTTTTAAAAGCAACATCCTTTTGTGAAGATTGTTCTTGGGGTTGGGATGCCCTGACTTGAGGAAGTGCTGCCTTAGGTAAAGACACTTGTTTAAAGCTTCAAAGCCAGGCTGGATGGGGCTTTGAGGAACCTGGTCTAGTGGAAGCTGTCCCTGCCCACAGCAGGGGGGATGGAACAAGGTGATCTTTGAGGTCCCTTCCAACACAAACCATTCTGTGTTAAGTGAAAAGGTGACCTGCAACAGTGCACCCTTTGCTTTGTGTCTGCAGGCTGGAGCGGGTGCCAGCTGGGTGCCAACGCCACGTGTGGACACGGGGAGCGGCGCCGACTCCTGAGCTGCCGGCGCAGCGACGGAGCCACTGTCAGCATGCAGCTCTGCCAGAGGGTGAGCAGGGCTGGGAAACATCCAGAGGCTCACTGTGCTTCCAGAAAGCTGGTGATGCCTTCTGATCCACACCGAGATGTCATCCATAAATAGTGGAAATTAGTTCAGTGTTTAGTGCTGGGGGCACAGCCGCTGGGTGCTTTGGGGGACAAAGGCATCCACGGGATGTTTGAGTGGGTGGTGTCACCCCTTGACTCAAATGCTCGTTGATATTTACCAACCCTGCACCATTCCAGTGGTTTCAAGAAAACTGGTGACTAGGGAGATTGTGTCCTACTACAGAAAGTTTGGGGTTGTCCTTTTGCAAGAAGACCCAGAGACTGAGGGATGCTGTCGTAGTTTAACGCCAGTCAGCGATCAAGCCCCACACAGCCACTTACTTCCCCAAGAGCGAGATGAGGGAGAGGATGGAAGGGTACAAGCTGGAGAACTTGAGGGTTGAGATAAAGACAGTTTAATAGGAAAAGCAAAAGCTGCACACCTAAGCAAAGTGAAAACCAGAATTAGTTCACTGCTTCCCATGGGCAGGTAGGAGTTCCTCCAGGACAGCAGGGCCCCATCACCATGGTTACTTGGGAGGACAAACACCATCACTCCAAACATCCCCTTTCTTCCTTCTTTCCCCCAGCTTTATATACTGAGCATGATACTGTATGGTATGGAATATCTCTTTGGTCAGTTGGAGTCACCTGTCGTAGCTTTGTCTCCTCCCAACCACCCGTGAATCCCGAACCCCTCACCAGTGTCACAGTATGAAAAGCAGAAAAGGCCTTGGCTCCATGTGAGTCCTGCTCAGCAATAACAAAAACATGTCTATTATCATCATTGTGTTCAGCACAAATCCAAAACACAGCCCCATACCAGCCACTGGGAAGAAAATTAACTCTACCCCAGCCAAAATCAGCACAGATGCTTAGATGTGAAATGCTTCAACACTGAAACTGCTTAAACCCGTTGCACCCTGGGGAAAGCTCCTCTGTACTGGTATCCTGCTGGAGTCACTGCTAGTTTTTGTTTGGGTGCTTGGCTGTGGCAGGAGGTGGCTGGGGCCTGGGGAAGCTGATGCCTGTGTTTCCTTGTCACCTCACAGCTCCGCCTGGAGAAGCCCGTGCAGACGAGCAGCCGGTGTGTGGTGGGGTGTGCAGTGGACTGCCAGCTCTCCCCGTGGTCAGCCTGGTCCCAGTGCTCCCACACATGTGGCTCTGGTGGTGAGTCCCTGCCTGTCCTTCTCCCCCCACATCTCAGCAATGCAGCACAGAAAGTACCCCCAGCCCCAGCTGGGCTGAGGCAGTCCTTGAACAGGTGTGCAGAGCTCAGGGATAGCCCCAAAACCACACTGAGTCTGTTAGAGGTGATCGTGGACCCTCTCAGGGTCCTGAGGTCTTTGGTGCTATGAACAAAGTGGGCTATTTCCAAAGTACTCTAAAGTGAAAAATGCAGCTTAGGAAGCAGGTAGTCAGATGTCTAGAGGATTATTTATTAATTAATTCAAACTCTCAGAATTCAGCCATAGCAAATGTTAACCCCTGAGACAGGGAGTATGTAGAACTACCAAAGAGCCGGGGAGTGCTACTGTAATCTTAAAAGGTAAATAAATAAATAGGAACCCTCTGATGAAGTAACTTTTAGTCACATAATTGGATCCCATTGAAGAAAACACAAAAACTATTTGTCATCATTTAGTATATGCCTCTGTCTCCATCCTGTATCCACAGGTCCCTTAATACTTGTATGACCCGGTAACTTCTGCAAGATTTTCTGTAGCCAGTAATGCTCACCAGCATACAAAAAGTGAAAGGATTAGGACCTTTTTCAACTTATAGGATGTAAAAAACCCTTTGAGTATTGACATGAGGAATTGAAGCTTTTATTCAATATAAGCTTGAGACATTATTTCCCAGGCTTCTGATGTGCATTAGATGTACAGCTAATGGTCTTTAAGATTCAAGAGCCATAATGTATATTTGAATCAAATTTACTTAAGGTCAAAAAGAAAAAAAGCTCTTAACTTCCATAAAGTGATTCCTTCAGATAGATTCCAGAGATCAAAGCATGTTACAGAAAAAGCTTAATATTTGGATTAGTGCTGTTCTTCCTTTGCTGAGCTTTTAGCCTGTTTGTGAAGTAGTGCTTTCTTAACAGAAATGAATAATTCATGGACAGTGTTTTAACAACAACACACTGGGAGTGCTATTAATTCCAAATTTTATTTTTTCTTCAAAATCCATTTTGGAGTGTTAATGCTCATGTTGCTGAATAAACTTAAATTAATTTTTTGAGTGTTCAATCACTTGCTAAATTAAACAGAGTACAGTGCAAAAGCAGGTTGTAACTTTTTTATGACTTTTAGCACACTCAAGGAGCTAAAACTTCATATAATGCCTGAAGGCTTTTTCATCCTGAGCTCTTATATTGCATAGTTTGAAAAAGGATGTGCTTGAGTGAAGTTATGTCTTGCATTGTGAACCTGATCCTGAAATGCTTGTGCCAGTTCTGAAGACTGGTTAAAGAGCTGATGGCTGCCAATGCATGCAAGGGGTTACTTCCTGTCCTAAATCAAAGGAAAGCTGGAAACATTGTTCCCTGCCAAAGCAGACCTTCCAGCCAGTGTCCTCAAGTGTGTCCTGGTTGCAGGTGCCAAACTGCACTGAGGCTGCTTGAACCACACAGTCACACCCAAGCTCAGCCCAGTTTACGGATCATCTGCTGACCTTCAAAGATCATAACTCTGTTACATTGCTGGCTAGAGAGCTGTCTTGTACAAACTGTAGACAGGTACTCTTCCTGTAGTTTTACATGGATTTTAAAGCTGGAGATACTGTTTTGTGAGTCTACAGCAGCTAAGCAGTTGGGAAAACTGTCCTGAAAACTGTATCATAAAGAAGCCAAGTTTTGCTCGGCCTTCCCTGCTGTTTGAATAGCTTTGCAGGGACCCAAGAGTCTTCTGAATCTCATGCCAAAGCACCAGTGAAACAGAAGTACTTTGCATCCAAGTTATTCCAGCACATGGTTTATTTTCCTGCATCCTCAGTCCTGATCTGAGTTTTGCTGCAGCAGCCCCAAAGTGTGGAGCTTCCCTGATATCAAACATCCTTGATGGAGGGACCTTGGCACCAGTCCTGTGGCTGTGGCCCTTGTGTGGTTCTAGCAGCACAGGCACCGTCATTTCAGCTTCTTCACCGAGTTCCAGTTGGTTATAAATACTACTTGATGATGGCATTAACAGAGAGGACATTAATTATGCACTTATCTATAGGTGGTGCTTCACAGATGAATACAGTGAGAGTTTCCTACTGGAAAGTTCATGGACAGCGACACCTTTGAAATCATCGAGAGTTTCTCACAGGCATTTATGTGAATAGGATGAAGCCTCAAATTAGACAGGAAAAAACAAAAAGGATGACAATTAATGAGCTGTGGGAATTAGCTGTAGTAAACACTCGTACTGCTTCTCTTTGCCAGTAAATAATTGCCCACTGTTTGGTACAGCTGAAAGGAAGGACTTAGATGCTTGGTGTTCAGAAATAATTCACAGCAAGTTGAACGCACCATTACTGGATCTACTCGTAACAATATTTTGCCTTTCTGTCTTTTCTTGGAGAGCGTGTGAAGGAGCCTACAGAAGCACCATCAAAGACTTCAAAGAGAAACATAATTTAAATACAATTCAGATCAAAATTTAATGTTGCTGGATTTGTGTTTTCCTGTGGTTTTTTTTAATCTAGCGTTGTTGCTAACATTTTTATTCTGTCCGTCTCTTCCGGTAACAGTTTGCTGTGATATATTTTAATGGATAGCCCCTTTCTCTTGTGCAGGTTTCATTTTGTGGAGTAATGCATTTAAACATGAAGTGGTGCTGCTGTGCATGTGGCCCTGACATCTAGTACAGTTCTGGTATACAGCAGCCAAAGGCGAATATATTGATTTTTATAAATGATGATGAGTAAAGTAGATCTCTCTTGCCTGCCTGCACTGAGCCTACAGAGATGTGTAATGGATATTTGCCTGTTGCAGCTGTAGTTCTGGGCAGCATCTGTTCAGGATGCTGGCTAGAGCTTTAGGCTGACATTGGGTTATATGTAAGGCTCCCTCATATCTGTTGCTGTACTGCCATGAAAAGATGTATAGTACTGCCTTAATGGATGAGGCTTTCATGGCCTGAATTGAAGTTACTTGGAAGGATGTTTGGTAAGACTAATCCCCAGCAAATTGAATTTCCTTTGTTAAGGCAAATAAATACATGAGGAGGCTGCATTTTTCTATGTAAACGTTTTCCAATCCCATATGGTTTCTCCCAAGTTCTTTAACAGGAGTGCTGAATTTATAAAACCCCTTAAACTTGTGCTTTGCCACTTGCAAAGCTGACTTTATCAGGTGAGTTGTGGGATATACCTGAGTTACCCAGGGCTGAACACGTTGCTGTGCCTTGCTCAGTCCTCAGAGCCCAGAAGAGACCGTAGTGGGTTGCAGAGATGGGCATCCCAACACCAGACTGACCTGTGGGACAGAAACGAGGGGGAACAAGGGTGTGCACAACTGAAAAATGTCATGGTTATACTCTTCCCTGTTTCATCACCAGTTTGGGAGAACATTTGTGGCGTTGCCTTCTGAAGAAGAACTTTTTGTGATGCTCTCTTGCTTGCTACACAAGCTTGGCAAGGTCCAGTCTGACAGCGGTGGGAAAGGCTGCTGGAAGAGGGGCTGCCAAGAGCTCTCCCTGAGCCTCCTGGAGGGACTGGCAGCGGGAAGTGGATGAAATACCCTGTTTATCATACCACCTTGTGATTGGACCTAACCCTGACCTCCAGGGCTTAAGTAACCTGATCCCCAGTCTGGTCTCAGGGTTTCTTGGTAGAGCTGTGTTTTTTTATGTGCTCTGCTCACACTGCTCATCAAACCGGTTGCAACATGTCAGTCATTTTGACTGGGGTGAACTGTAGCAGGAATTTTGATCGTCTTGGTTTCAACCATGACACATCACTTTGTGGGGATAAAATGCAAGGAATGGCAGGAATTTTTTTTTGGGGGGGGAAAAATCTCATTATTCTGATCTGAAAATGTAATCCTGTTTCTGGGATGAAATTCTGGCTGCTGACACAAAATAGAATTTTAAGAGACCAGCATTAACAAGACCAGCCTCTTTCAAAATTGAGCAAATGAAGAAATACTAATTTTCAATTTTCGGCCCACTTTCTGTCTTAATTTTTATATCATTTAATACTGCAGAGCAGAGGAATCAGAGATGTGGGCAATTCATTGGGAAATTACAAGAAAAAATCACTGGGAAATTAAAGAAACAACTAAGATTGCTTCAACTCTTGCAGAGTTTGTATGGGAAGAAAATTAATTTCAGATGCAGTAAGATTCTCTTCTACATAGGCAACAAAAGATAAGGTATTCAAAAAGAAAAACCAGGGAGTTTTTCTGCTGCTTGAGTGGTAATTGAGCACCTAGATACTGTTTGTGGAGTGGAAAAAAAATCAGAGCTTTAAGAAACTCACTGCAGTCATTGTGGAAAGAAAGGTTTCAGTGAAATGCCTTTCTTCAGTGATTTATTCACAGTGTAAAAAGAAAATGATAGACTAAATGGGTCAAGCCCCAGCTGACCATTGGGACTGTAGTGAGTTTCAATAGTTTGGTTAACCAACTGCAAGAAACCAAAATGGAAATAAATACAGAAAGGCTGTTAATTCCTCTTAAAAGGAAAATGGTGTTTTCTATTGAATGATCTTCCCATTTACGTTTTGCTAGAAACACGTTAAACAGAGTGTACAAAAGGAAATTATTTCGTTAATTAAAATAGCTTGATGAATGCTTCAGGCTCTCAAGTCTCTCCTAAGGAAATTGGATCTTTTAACCTTAGGAGACCTCTTTTTCTGTAGCTCCATGTGGGGAGGTGGTGCCTGGCAGGGCTGCAGAGATCCCTGGCCAGAGAAGCTGCATGTCCCAGAGTGTCCCCAGAACCCTGCAGCCATGGGCTTCCCACCATTCCCAAAGAGCCTTTTTTCCATGGCTCACCAGTGCTCGGTATTCAGCATTAAGAAGAATTTGGCAAACCTGGTGTCTGGCTGGAGGGGAAGGAACAGCTAATTTTGTCCTGCTGGGCCAGGGAGGGTTGCTGTGAGATTCATCAACAGCAGGCTGGGATGTTTCTCTTCCCTTGCTCTGACTCCCCAGTGAACTGCAGGAGTTTCTTTCCTTTCCTTTACTCTCAGCTGGTAGAAATTTTTCCACCTTCTAATGTATCTGATGCCGTGACGGCTGAATGCACAGTCATGTGGATAAGAGCTTTTATCATCACTTCTGTTACAAACTCCCCAGGTCTAGGGGATTACAATTGGAAAAGGAAGAAGTCTTAAAATTGGTTTAAATGGGTTTAAAAATGGAATTCAATGGGTCAGAGCAAGGGAATAGCATTGTAAAGGTAAGATAGCTTGCTTAGGTATCCCATCAGTACCTTTTTCAGATGTGTCTGCTTTTCATTTTTATTTACTGAAATGTTTTTGGAAACCCTGCTCTTTAGGTGGTGCCAATGACAGCTATTAGAGATGTGCCTTACACCTGCAGTATTAATTAAAATTTAATTAAAAAGGATGTGCACAAATAGCTGGGAGAAGGATCTGGCTGGATATGGCAGCCTCCCCGATTTGCAGGGTGTTTGCTCCCCCTGCACTCCCCTCTGCTCACAAAAGCAGCTGAAGGGCTGTGATCCAAATGGGAGAGCTCCACCACAAAACCTTATCTCTTCCTTTTCTCTGGGTTAGCAATTACCACTCGCCTCTGCCTTCTTGTTTGTGTCTGCCCTTAATGCCCAGACCTTTTAGTTTTTAACTCAAATCCACACATATTGGAAGACCAGGCAGAAATTTTGTGTCCAGCACAATCTTCTGCATTCTATTGCATAAGGGTTCTTTCTTTTCCACTTTTCTTTTTAATTGGAGCCAGAATTCTAATTGAAACATTTTGAGTGAAAACATTCCTGGACATAAATGGACAGCAAAGGAGACGGAAATGGAATTGCTGTAACTTTAATGAATATATTCAGTTTTATTAGTTCAAAAGTAGTAACATAATTGCTTTTTCCATTCAGTGGCTGAAGAAGTTTTCACCAATAATAAATAGGATTTTAATGGAAATGGTAGAAGTGGTTATGGATGGTAATAGCCACTACAGTGTTTGCAGTTTTCAAATTAGGTCCACATAATTGCTCATAAAAAGAAAATTTCATTTGTTAAAAATCTCTGGAAACATATTGAATACGTAGTGGTAGAAATGCTGCTGCCATAGGAATTATTTTCTTGTCATATTTAATAATCAGGATTTAGTCAAGTATTTAAATGTGCTGCATAAACAAATACTATATTTGGAAAACACACAAAACCGTGTTTTAAAAAGCGTGCTTGAAAATATCAGTGGCTGCATTTCTTAGACTTAGCAATCACATCCGTATTATCCAGTCTTCCCAATTAACTGCTCTTTGAGCAGATTTTAGTGGTGGGAAATGCGCTGGGAATGCTGATAAATTACAAAACCTGTCTTTCTCTCTCCCCCTGTCTGTGCTTCACCGTGTGTGTGTTCTCCCCTCGCCTAGGCCAGATGGTGCGTGGGCGCTCGGTGGTCCTGCGGGCAGCGGGCGAGGGCCGGCCCTGCCCGGAGCAGCTCACCCAGCACAGGAGCTGCCCAGTGAAGCCCTGCTACAGCTGGCTCCTGGGGCCGTGGTCTCCCTGCAGAGTCCAGGTAAGGCTTTCTCTGGTGCTCCCCGTGGGCTCCAGGGGCTCCCCGTGCCTGGGATGGGCCACAACACCCATCGTGACATTGCGGGCTTAGCTGGGGCTGCTGTTCACTGTCTCTGTGGCTGGTGAGGGTGCTGCTAAGATCCACAGGGAAGCAGGGGAAGTTCAGGAGTGGTAAGTCTCTGCACCTCATCTTCCAACCATCAGCAGCCCTTCATAGATAGCAATATGGGTTCAAGTATCATAAGCTTATAGAGCTATTAAAAGGGATTTATGGAGTGAATGTGTTTGAGTGGGCATAGACGTGATGACCTATAATTTAATTATATAAAATAACTCGAGGAAGAAAATAGATGCATTAGATATCAAGAGAGCTTAGCCTTTTTTATCTTTTTTATTTCCTTTTTTTAAAAAGTACTGTATAGCAGGTTTTCCCCCCCACCAGGTATCCAGTACAGTAGTGCAAGTTCTTTTATGAGGGGCTAGTTTCTACTTTTCCTTACCCTGGCTATCTTTTTAATGATCTAAAAATGTCTGGATTCAGTTCTGATGTGCTGTCCCTGTACTTGGCACCTCTGCACAGCACCAGAGCCATCATTTTTTCACTGTCAGTGACTTGCGTCAGGCTTGAATTGACTTTTTCTTCCCCTCTGTGCCTTTTCTTCTCTCTTTATCTGTTAGATCGCATTTCCAATATTAAAACATATTAGTTGGTAACCCAGTTTAAGGAGAGGTGAATCTTTCACAGTGAGGTTTATCAGGCTGCTTAAATCTGGCTTTGCTGAAATGGAGGTGAGAGAAGTGTGGTTGAGTGGAAAAGTGCCCTGTCTGGTCCCAGAGGACAGGACCTGTGCCAGATCTGTGCCTGCTTCTCACATTATACCATGTAAGAGATTGAGGCCAATAATGCACATAAAGACACACATGCCTTGTGTTTTCTGCTCTGCCCCCTCCCACACTGCCAATGCCTTGAACACCTATGTGGTGTTCAAAAAAGACATGTAGTGAATATGTGAGTGGCACAATAAATACCCAGAATTTTCCCATGTTTTCACACATGAAATCTGGAGCGTGACAGTCCTTGGACAGTCCAAGATCAGAGAAACAGAAATATATTTGTATTTTCTATAATCAGGTCGTTGCAACTAATGATGTGAATGTGGTCTTTGTATGTGCTGCATTCAGTATTTATTTATGTATAACATAAATATAACAAAATGATAGCATCATCTGATAGCTAATTGAAACAAATCCTGTTAAACATCAGGGAACAGACCTTCAACCATAGAAGCTAACATAGCTGATAAAAGAATTAGTAGGGAAGCTGAATTAACGCCCTGGCTCACTCCAGATAAATAACACATTGGCAGATTAAAAGTGAGCTCGTCCAGAACCCAGCTAAATTTCAGCTCAGAGCAAATAATCACAGCCTCCCCTCACTCAGATATCATCCCCTCATTCAGTGAGATAGAGCCTGCTTCTCTCCTTAAATTACCACTGTGTAGTTTCTCTACCCTTTGCTTTGTTTTGGAGAGGAGCCATTCTATTCATGTTCACTTCTCTTTAATGAGGTGCTTAGGAATTAAATGTAGTTCATAAATACCGGGTGATTTATTCCTGTGCTTTACTGGAAAAGAAGCTTAAGCCTGCGTTCTAAAGAAAGCTTTTAGAAGTCCTGTTTTCAAGGATGCTTTGTGAAATAAGGTAAATGCATCCTATGGTAAAACCAAAATACATAGTGTGAAAGTGTCTTCCTGTAATAATAGAGGCAGGACAACTAATTATAAGGCCAAAATATTTTTTCCTTCTATTATGAGATAACTGAGACTGTATTTCCTAGTTGTAGAAGGACTATTTCATGTTAAATTGACTTCACGTGAATAATTAGAAGTGTCTGCATGTTTAGGAATAGAGCCTGCTGTACGTGTTCTGCGTTGTTGATTGTCACAGTGTGGAAATCAGTGCGTTGGTCTCCAAGTAATTACACATGTCCCAGCCACACCTGCTGGTGGCATAGGGCATTTCTGCTGTGTTCAGAGGGATGCAGAATTTGGGAACTGGTCAATATGCCCAATCTTAAAAGGGTTACAGGGCATTAATCATTATCCTCCTAGAGCTGAAGTGGTTTACCCTGATAAGCTTAAAAAAGAATTTTAGCAGTGGTTGACACTGTTGATCATTTTTTCCATTAAAGGCATGTAAGTGAAGTAGCTTAGGCATTATCAAACATCAGCTGGCTGACATTCCTAAGCAAACTAAAAACCTTTCCTTTCTAATGTGTTTGAAAAGCACTCCCTTAAATGTGATCACGCAATGTTCCCTCATTAGAGAAGACTTTTACCTGATTAAATGCTTATCAACCTGTGAAAGCATTTGACCAATCAACTCTTTACTTAAAATAATTGTGAACACATGAACCCCAGTAAAAGCCGAAAAGGGAGAAATTTTCTTAAAGGCACATCTGGGCAAGGCATCTTATTGGGGATGTTATCTCCTGTCTTATTAGTGTGTTATATGTGGGTGATGTGGGAGGTCTGTGGACGATGCTACCTTTACGTTAGTGTGTTGCTGAATTCCAGAGGTACCTGGCTGTCAAACACAGTCCTGGTATAAACCTTTTCCTTGGTTTACCAGTGGTGGTTGGTTCAAGGAGGATACGAGGGGGAGGCTCCTTGCAGGTGCTGGTGGAGGGGCATGGACGTCCAGGCTTTATTTAGGGAATCCAGGATGGGTTCTACATCCTCTGTAGGGTCAGCATAGAAATTTTTGCAGCCAAATGACAGGAGTCCCCTCTGGAAAGCAAATTCTCATGTATTTCCAGCAAGGAGATCATAACTCAGGAGACAAATCCCGGTTCTAGGCAAACCTCAGAGGATCAAACCTTCAAAGGAAGAGCATTTACAATACAGATTTGTTCTCCTGAGTTTCAAATATGTGATGGTTTCCTTGGCAGTTCTCTGATTAGCAGCTATTCCCTGAATCCTCAGTGTACCATTGCTGCCACAAACTTCCTCTGGTTCCACACTTATTAACTAGAACTTCAGATGTATAATTTCGGGGACATGAATAATTTTGAAGATGATAAGGAAGTTAAGGCAGTATTCCTGCATTGCTTAAGACCTTTCCAAATATACCAAAAAGGATCTCCTACTGTAAGTGACAGGGTCACGTTTTAAGTGTGTTAAATTAAGGTCTTGAAAGAAAGCATGCAAATGGAAGCCACTGTTGAAAAGCAAACCTTGATCTTTGGGATTTGTTAAAAGTTCATGGTTTATATTTGTTTTTCATTCTTAACATTGAAATATGAACGTAGTTCCAATGTTGTGCGATATAAAAATGAAGAGTGTTGCACATGGACTTTTATAGAGAGACTATTTTACTGGAAAAAATATTGTTTTGACCTATTTATATCTCAGTATTCTTATTAGTATTTATATATTGATATGTATATAAATATATGTTGTTTATAGAAGAAGAAGAATATTTTTTAAAACTTACTTTGTCCTCTCCATTCATTCAGTCACTCTTTGAGCCACTTTGAACTGGAAATGCTGCAGTTTGATTAGTGCCCATTTCCCCCAAGAATTTTCTCACATCTTCTTCTGTTTCCACCAGCCATTTCTAAGCACTCCAACTCAATTGACAGCTGCATGAGTTATTCACACACCATTAATCTCAGACCACAATAGAGGCTTCAGTGGTGAAACAGTAATTTAGAACAGTAAGTTACATCCTGACTAAAGTGAAACATGGTGTTAAAAGCTTGGAATCTGGCTGCATATAGTAAATCTAATCTCTAAAATGCTTTTGATTAGCAACCTCTCTAAATCCAGCTAGTTATGCTCCTATTTCCATTTCATTGTGGGTCTGCAACAGAAGGGATGGAGACAGTGAAAAGCAGCCAGGTGTGTGCAGGAGAGCTGTTCTTGACATTCCTGCTATCAAACCTGCTGCTGAGTGAATGCACTCAGTGGGAGCCATTCTGTTCTGCAGATGAAGTCCATTATTTTAAGAAAATCCACTGCCAAGAAATCCAAAGGAGCACATCCCTCAGTTATATAAAAGCCATGTTTCTTCCTTCTTCTTGAGTTTTGTTTACTGAATTTTGTTAAGTGCCATTTCCTCAAGGCTTCAGGTGCACGTTCTTAGGCATCATGCAGGTTTAAGGCATCCACCTCAACAGCATTGCAGCTCTGTTTATCAGATGAGAAGGAGACAATGCCAGCCCCTAGAAATAGACTCAGCACTTCAGCTCTCACAGCATCCTCAGCCCTTGACCATAGCTTTAGCCACACAGTATTGATTTTGCAGTAGAGGAAGTCATCTTCAGCAAGTAGTTTGGTATATGACTAAGTTTTTCAGAACTGGGCTGGATGAGCATGGAGTGGCTCAGATGGGGCCTCCTTTTGCTTGTTCAAATGGGGTTTAGTGCTGACAGGTGATGGCTGGCTTGGGTTGATGTTTTGGTGGAGTGTGTCCCTTGAGTTGGTGATCTCGTATCTGCTCCAGAAGTGGTCGCTCCCTTTAGAACATTACACAGCCAACCTAATGCACAATAACCCTGGCAGCCCACTTAACTCTGCTGGAGGATTTTTGCTGTTTCTTTAGAGAAGCCAAAAATTTTTGTGTTCATGTAACTGGGCAGTAATTAAGAATCAGGAAATTCACTGGCTCGAGTAAAAGGCATGAAGGGCTGACCCCAAAGATGGTATTAATCCTTTATGGTACCCACCTCGTCCCCAGCTTGGGTTACATTCCCCACACTTTTCTGTCTGGCTCTGCCCCTGCCTCTGAGCTTCTGTAGAGATGTGTACAGAGATTCTCATAACTCTTGCAGGGGATACTGTTGACGTCCAAAGACCAACTTTGTATCTTTGAACACATTTTAGGTGGAATCAAATCTGTTTCTTCTGTCATCTGCTAACATCAGTGATGTGTGCCTCTGTTCCCTGTTATTTTATAGGGTGGACAGTGTGGAGATGGATTGCAAGTCCGCAACCTCACATGTGTAGTGCATGATGCATCTGTTTCTGCTACGTCCAAACCAGTAGAAAATGCATTATGTGGTGAGCTGCCATCAAAAGAGAGTGTCCTGCAGTTACCCTGCTCTGTGCCTTGCCCAGGTAAGGTCTTTGGGAGGTCACAGTGCATTCCTGGCTGTGATAGCTGTCTGAGGTGGACATGCTCCCGTAGCTCTGAGTGCTGTCAGCTGTTGTAGTAAGAATTTGTGCTTCAGCAGATCAGGTAAATGCTCACTCTGCTGTTTCTAGACCACCTGAAAAAGACTTCCTTTGTTTTTTGAGAAAATGAGATTCCCCATGAAGCAGAAAATCCGAATATTGCTTACCAGTGGATGACATACCTGGGATATTTCACTGTTAAAGCTGTTGTATGCTTAGGTTGTCCTTGTCCTTCGAGGCTGATTCTTTTTGCAGACACTGTGATTTATTCTTTCAATGTGCAGGTGACTGCCACCTGACAGAGTGGTCAGAGTGGAGCTCCTGCGAGCTCACCTGCATCAATGGCAGGAGCTTTGAGACAATGGGGCGCCAGTCCCGATCCCGGGCACTCATCGTTCAGTCTCCGGAGAACCAGGAGAGCTGCTCCGGGCAAGAGGTGGAAACTCGGCCTTGCTCAGGTAGCTTGGCTTCCTCCCTTTCAAGAGTTTATTCTGGATTTGTTGCAAGGTGAAGACTAACTGGTGGTGATATTGCAGGAGGGAAGTGTTATGACTACCTGTGGAAAACCAGCCTTTGGCAAGACAACGTTCGCGCAGTGTGGTGTCAGCGCTCGGATGGAATGAATGTCACAGGTATTTCCCCAAATTGCCTCTCACGAACATGAATGAAATGTCTCCATCCAGACTGTTCTTTTTCTGCATCTGTTGCTCACAGGGAGTTGGACATCCTTCCTCACTCTTCCAGAATTTCAGTTTAGATTTGTGTATAGCAAAGACAGACAGGAGCTCACCAGCCTTGCTGTCAGGTCAACATCACACACATATGACATGGGAGTATTTGGGCTAGTTATCCTTACTGTTGGGCTGCTCACAAGAAGAAATGAGTGTACACATCCTAGAGGCCTGCCTGGGCTGGCTTGCACAGCCATCAGTGCAACCTTCCTGTGGAGAGCAGAAGAGAACATTGCACACGTGGTAGAGACCCCAGCTTCTGTACCTCTTCTTCCTTTCAACACACAGGGATCTCAAATCACTCAAACTGTGAGGTTCCTGCTGTCACTGTGACCTACAAATTCTGCCTGTGCAGGATGAAAAGGGAAATTTAGCAGAACTTTGAAGCTCCACAAGAGATTGGCAAAGGCAGTAGGGCTTGCATATCCATGGGATCTCTTTCAATATGCACAGGGTGAATGAGGAGAGAGTAGAAATGAAAATGCAGATGTTTTTACCTAGTTCTATTTATGACGACTGCTTAAGATAATAACAAAAGTCTTATGTGCAAAGGTTGCCAAGTATTTGAGAACTCATTAACATATTTTTATTCCTATAGAAGCACAGGCTTCCCCGAGTGAGGATGGGCAAAGGCGTTATGTGGATTATGTCTTCTTATGTAGATAAGACATTAATGAGGACACAGAAGATCTGCATCTAATTCCCCATTCTTTCCCTAACTTCCTATGTGGCCAGTGGCAAATTGCTTATATCTCTATATCGCTGTTCTCCATTAACAAGATGGGTATGATAATAATTCCCTGCCTTGTTAAGGCAAATTAATAATTACGATGCCTGCAGATATTATGCTAATGTGCTTAATAGACTAGTGTTTAATTATATAAAACAAGTAAGCAAGCAAGAACTTATCACACTGTGGTGATCCAAGTCAAAAAACCATGCCCTTGGAGGCACTCAGTATTTTCTTTTCCAGGAGGGTGTCCTCTTCGGACCAAACCTGCGGAAGTTCGGCACTGCAGCCCGGCGTGTAGAAAACCCTTCTCCTACTGCACACAGGTAATTGCTTGCTGCAGATTATGGTTAGGAAATTAGCACTGCGAAATCTAATCAATTAGCATCTGGATCCTAAATGCATTCCAGGACCTAGAAAATAGTTTAGTGTGTCCGTGGTACCACCTCGAGGAAGTTGTGGGAATTTCATCCTGAAAGGAAACCATAAACAGGCACAAACGAGTGATGGAGTGTTTATGTGGTGTTACAGGTTTGTATCAGGTGTTACAGGTTAGGGTTTGTTCTGTGGAGGTGTTTTGGGACTCTTGGTTTAATTTTATTGGTTGAGATTTCATTCAATGCTATTATACTGTCCCATAGAAAATGGGCTGTTTAGAACTTCTGTAAAAGAGGAGATAAAAGAGTCAGTCACCTGTTTGGATCATAATCAGGACTCTCAGACAGACATTATAAGGCAATTAGCAAAGAAAAATAATATAAAAAAACTGTTTTAAAGCAGAAGTTTATAAAATGCAGTATCTAGAAGTCCACAGACTTCTAAAAAGCTCTTGAACAAACTACCTGGACTGATCCAAGGCAGTGGATATGTGGCCACAAGAAAGCTTCATTTTAGATAGCCCTGTGAAATACTGGAATGGAGATAGAGGAGGAGGGTTTGGGTCTGAAGGGGAATTGCTTCTGGTTTGTGTCTTCTAATGCCCAGCAAGGTCGGTGGGAAAATTGTCAGTGACAAGAGGAGTTTGCCACAGATTCCTGTTATTAAGCCTGTTGTGATGAAAATGTTTGTATGTTAGGCTTCTCCATAACTGCAGACTCTTTTTCAACCAATTCCCCAGATATATTTGCCTTTTTGAACCGAAACGGTTTTGCAGGCCCCAGTTCCTAGGCTGGTTTGGTTTCGTTGGTGGTGGTGAAGTTGCACGTGCAGGTTGTACCTTGCAGTTTTGTTCGTGGTTTTCTTTTGGAGTGCACTGTTCTGTGAGGGGGCACTGTCTGGTTTAATGCTGAATTCCTTTTTATCTCCAGAGAGGAGTCTGCGGTTGTGAGCGAGGATATACGGAAGTAATGAGATCAAATGGTTTCCTGGATTACTGCGTGAAGGTACCAGGTTTAGAAGATAAGAAAGCCGATGTTAAGACCATTGCTGGAAAAAATAAACCTGTCAACTCAAAAATGCATGACATTTTCAAAGGATGGTCTATTCAACCTTTTAATCCAGGTGAAAAACTTAAATATGAATGGAATAAATTGTCTTTAAAATTTTTCTGTAGAAGAAAGGTACAAGCTTTGTAGATCATAACATCAGAGATTGTGTCTGGGAGCTGCAGAGCAGCCTCCCAGTTTCTGACTTGTGTGCTGTCTTTCATGCCTTTGTGCCTATACAGAGGAATCACAATCTCTTATGTTGAGAGAGAGCAAAGACAGAATGAAGCAATAATGTTTTGCAAAAGTATACTTATATGTGATTTGGGGGGATGCTTAGAACTATTATCTGATGATATGTTTCTAGAAGGTAATATGTTTGGACTAGGAAAGATATTGATCACCAGCACTTCAGAAGATTCAGAGCAAAAAGTGCTTAGGATTTCATTAAACAAAGCACTGGTTGTTTCTTGCCGTATTTCAGAAATATACGAAGAGAACAGGGTAGAAAGTGTAGAGTTTAGAGTTTAAATATTGAAGTTATGACATTAAAACCACCCCAAAAAAAGCAGGCAAGTTGCTGTGCCCGAGCAGCTCATCCCAGGTGGATCTTTGACATCCACAGCATAAAATCCTTCCCAAATGGAACCATGTACTGGATGGGCCCAGGCTGGTCCACAGGACTAGTGCTGTAGTAATAGCTGATTCCCATTTTGACTGTTGTTTTGACGATGAATTCATCCAAAATAAATTTTTGGAATGCAAATAGGGCTTTAAAATGGGAAGCAAATGTGTCAGGTGCACCAAGTTTTACTGAAACATATTTGTTCTCCTTGTATTCTAAAATAGTGGCAGTTCAGTCTTCCCCCTCTTCTGGTACCTGACACTGCATTTGTTTGCAATTAGTTTCTAATGAACACAAGACTTTGGAAAACATGTAACAAAAGGTTGTGTTAGGGGGATTCAGGGAGCCATAATTCTGTCTGATATATGTGATCGCACTTTGAATGTTACATTTACATATTTGATCTGCATACAGTGGTTAACCTTTGCGTTGACAGTCTCTGAGCTCAGAGAACTCAGTCCAAAGCCTTCTGAAGTTGTCTGGTTTTCGATCAAGCCCTTCATCCAGAAGCCCACGCAGTTCAACATCAGTTTGAGTCACAGGTTTGGGGTTAATTGCCATTTTTCAGCATCCCTGGCCTTCTGCAGGCTGTCTTACTTGGGTGTCATCTCTTCGGCTGATACCTTTGTGGGGTTAGAAAAAGGGAGGGAGGTGTAGGTGGATGCAATCCTCTGCTTTTAAATCAACATTCAAATCTGCAGCCCTGAAAACTTCTGGTGGGCTTGACCTCAGTGCAGCATCTGGGAGCCAACTCTCCCCCAGGGACTGTAACAGAAATAAGGACTAAGGAGCTTTTACAGAACACAGTGTTACTTAATTTTAGGCCAGAAATGTTATAGAAACAATGCACAGGAAAGGAATAAAGGTGCTCCCTGTGTGTTAAGTGTATCACCAACCCCATGGCATCCTGCAGTTAACTCTTCAGTCTGTGTGTGTGCCCTTCAGACCCCAGCTGAAGGCTGGTGCTTTTCAAATCTCTGCCCTTTGCCTAACTTCATGGCAAAATATGTAATTACTTGCCTTAAGGAGGCTCTCAGGCTCCCTAGTCTGGGAGTTTGCAATAGTTAGTGCTGGCTCCACAGGAAACCACCGTTGCCTGCAAGTTCTGCTCTTGATAGCAGGTCTGTGGTGAATGCTCCCTGTATGGATGGCATTTTCCACCCTGCAGCACGACAGTCCTTGACATTTGTGCATGTCTAAGGACTTCTATCTGTCAGTGAAAGCACATGTGCCTTTCTCCAGCTAATTTGTGATTTCCCTTCCCATTTACAGTGTGGAACACAAATTTTATTATGATTTAATGAGGCTGATGTTTTTGTTCTTCTAAATGCTCTGCAGGAGTGCACAGAACTGATTTCAAATCAGGCTGTGTTTTTCCTCTCTTTACCACACTCTGGGAGGCCAGAGTTCAGGTACAGAAACTTTTTTTCAAGTAGAGAGGCAATTTAAATAGCATTGCTTAAATTGTCAGATGACATGGTCCAATGCCTTTCTGTTGGGGAAGGAGAGCAGAGCTGCCTTCATAGCAGACATGCTGTGATGCCTTTTTGTGGCTGTGACAGTCCCTTTGCAGGACTGCTAAATGTTTCTTGGCCTTCTCCAGTTGAGAGGGCAACAGATTTCATACCTAGACTTCAGAAAAAAACCCAAACAAACCAACCCAAACCTGACAAACAGAACTCTTCTCACGTGGGAGGTAGTCTGCAAGTGTTTCAAGGAGAAGAGAAAATATGTGAGAGGCCTTTCCACAAAGCCTGGAAGAAAAATGAGAAAGAATGGGATCTGATTAAATGTGTTTCCCTTTGAAAAAAATTTGTGATTCAAACATAAAATGTAAACCAGGCTCAGTGATTGTCCCTCTCACATGACTGAGTTTGAAATGGCCTCTGTCAAACCGTGTCTGTGGGCACGGCACCGGTTCCTGTTCCTGCCTCCAGTGTGTATTTGCAGCTCTGTTGATGTGAATCAGCTCAGACTGCTGCTGCATGGAAAAGTACCAAACCTTCTCCCCTCAAGGAGAGCTGCACAGGCAGAACAGAGTGAAAAACAGAAATGCTGATTGTTATTATTAATGCAAAGCTTGTAATTAAGGACCTGTGCAGATAAAGCGTTCTGCTACAATAGAAGGTTTCAACAGACTCGAGCCCACGTGTGCATGGAGGGGTTCCTCCATGGGTCCTTGGTCACTGCAACCCAAACAGCCCAATCAAGAGCCTTACCTTGTCTTAAAGCCAGTCGTGTCTCCTGCTGCTGTGGCCCAGCCAGAAAGCTCTTTCACAACTTTATCCGCCTTACTGTTACAAAGCCTATTCTTGTTTTTATTCTAAGCTGAATTTATTCCCATTTGTTGCCCAAGTGTTTTCCAGCTCAAAGCAGCTTGTCCACTTGTGCTCGCTGGTGTTTACCCCAGCTGACCCCCAAGTATTTATGGAGAACGGTCCCACCCCTCCTCAACCTTCTTTTCTTTGGGCTGAACATATGAGGTGTTACCTCTGTCTGTCTGGGTCAGCTCAGCATTGAATTGCCTCTGCCAGAGCAGCCACTGGGGCTCTGAAGTGAATGTACCCCAATTATCCTGCATCCCTGCTCCTTCCCCTGGGCAGGAGCCTGCCTGGGTTGTGTTTCTGTGCTGCACCATAAGCCCAGGCTGCCTGTAATGAGCTATGGGAGCTCAGCCAGAGCAGGGTTAGGAAGTAACACTGCTTTGGAAAACTGGGATGAAGAGTTCAGTTTCAGTTTTCATTGAGGAAAATCTATGCTCCTTACCAAAGCCAGCATTTTGTCTTTTAAATTGTTGATTTTTACAGAAATATCCTTTGCTATCAAAAATATGGGGTGTATGGGTTATTCCCAGCCAGTCCTTGCTGCATTTCCCATCAGTGATGCTACTAATTTCTCTTTAATTAATCTCTTGAATTTTTGTGCATTTTAGAACAATTTTTTTTTTATTCTCCCCTTTTATCCCTCTGTCCTTTTTTCTTCATCTTCAACAGATGGTAAACTGAAGATGTGGGTGTATGGAGTATCAGCTGGTGGGTTCTTCATCATAGTTTTCCTGATTTTTACATCCTATCTGATGTGGTGAGTATGGCATGTGTTTTGTCCTCAAATAAAAGCTAGTTTGCTTTTACTTAAACAATCCAAACTGTATCACAACACTCTGTGTTGCAGAGATTTAATCCTCTAGGCTTTAGGAAAGGATGGAGATTGGATTACCTAAGTGCCTTCATTTGGCCCCTATCTCAGAGTAATTAAAACTCCAAAATTGTAACTGTTAACAGGCGATATTGTGAAGAAGTTTGGTGGCCATGCAGGGAAAGAATTCTTTTTGATTATCTGTAGGACCTTTTATTTATTCAGACTTCTGCTGGGATTAGAAAGGGGTTTTATTGTATTATTTAAAAAAAGATAAAGTAAAACTGAAGAAAGGCATGGAGAATGATTGGATCGAGGAGCTGGCTTCTGCTCAAGGAAGGACTAAATAGAATGGGGGCATTCAGTTGGAAAATGATGTTTGATGTGGGAATACAATAGAGATCTATGAAATCATGAATGTGGTAGAAAAGGGTGCTAGGGAATTTTTATTTCCCACAGTAAAAGAAGTAGGAGGCATCTGATGAAACGTTCGTTTAAAATAAACAAAAGATATTATTTTTCACACAGTGCATTATTACCTTGTGAGCTTACTGCTGCTGGGGACTGTGCATGCCAGGAAGATAAATGGATTTGGAGATGGCATAACAGTTCACGGGAGATTGGGTCTCCTGGTGTTAATTGTGGTTTTCTGGATGTATGCTCCAGCTCAGGAAATCCCTAAATAGGTTTTTGCAGTGAATATGTCAGGTGGAAACATGCCCTGTGTCTAAAGCTGCTGTTGCCAGACACTGTTAAAGGCAGGGTACCGGGTCCTGGTCTACACCAGTGTGTCACTGGTGCTGGGCTTTACTGGGAGGGGAGTTGTCTGCCCTGTCGCACCAGGCAGGGTGATGGGCCTGACTTGGCAGAGCTTGTTGCACTCCCTGGTCTGAATATTTGAAAAGGCAATGCCCAGGGATTTGGCCTGAACTTACAAACATTAATGGTGCAAGCTGACCCAACCCCTGCCAGATCAGGGCAGGCAACGAGAGACTCACAACCTGACAGCATCATTGCCCTCTTTCATCCAACACCAGTTTATCCCCCCTCATTTTTCTGTTCTTTCTCTCAGTCTCTCTCTTTGGTTAAAAGCTCAAATGATAGTGTTTGGATGCTGCTTAGGACTTGCAGCTCCCTTATTTTCCAAGCCATGTAGCTCCATTTCTCTGTGGCTTCACACTGGAGGATACAGAGGATTTTTTAAATAACATTACCCACTTCTCCATCACTTGAAGGCTGGTGAGGAAATGTATTTCTCAATAATAATTATTGTTGCTTCAATACCACGCCAGAGAAAAATGAGAATGTCCCACTCCTAGACAGCTTGTGTTCCAATTTTTCTGCGAGGTGTTCCCTTGTTTTGTCAGCTGTGAGAAGAGACGGGAAACAAATGTGCCTTATTTCCTCTGCAGATGAGGAGCACAGTTGGCTGCCCATTTTTGGCAGGTTGTGTGTCAGTACCACACACGTGAGAGCACACAAGTGTGGGGGGCATGTGGTCTGTCTTAGAAGTAGTCACTGTGCAGCAGCATCACCCAGTTACAAAATTAAATAGCCAGTGTGGGATGTTGATTTTCTTATGGAAGTTCAGGTTTTGATGAAGTTTCTGAGCCTATTACAGTTTATAATTTTGTCTTCTGAAATACTTTCCTTGCAGCAAAAAAACGAAGCAGCATCAAAGCCCTCCTCCACAGCAGAAGCCTCTAACCTTGGCCTACGATGGAGACGTTGACATGTAACACGTAAAAGAAATCCAAATCTAGACATCAACTGCCTTAACTGCTTTCTCTTTTGGAACTCTCCGACTTCTCAGTTTTTTGAGGAATCTCCTGATGTGTAATATACTGGGCAGAACAGAAGTATTGCAAGCTTAAAACTTTGCTATTTCTTTATTTAAAAAAAAAAAAAAAAAGGAGTTAAAAGTTGGATCCTGTGAAGCTTTTCTGAAGAGACCAGAAAATACAGCTCTTCCTGTTGAGCAATGGGAATTTAAAAAAAAAAAAAAAAAGCAAAAAAAAAAAAGAGAGAGAATCTACAGACATCAAAAGGAATTAGTTAAAAAAAAAAAAAGGCATGACAATCCCAAGGAAAATGTGACATTTACTGTAAATGACAAGTTTGACACAGCATCATTATGCACTATATTAGTGCAGGGTACTTTATTCTTCACATACTTCAACAATGAGTTTTCTAGTGTTTACATTTCGTTCAAAGACTTTAAAACCAGATCATGTATTTTGAGAAATGCAAGGAAGAAGGAGTTGAAGTGTCTGAAGTTATCAGGTTTTTTAAAGTTTCTTCCTTCTTATCCTGTTTTCTAGTCTGGAATATGATTTTGCTTCATTTCCACCTACGGGACAGAATAAGGATTGTTATGAAAAAGCTTAGGTGGTTTCTTAACCAAGAATATTTTTTAAAGAGTTGAGTAGATAGGTGTTTTAATGAATGGCTAGAGGATTTGATTGTTTAAAAAGTATTTTAAATTAAATTAAACCATGTAGATACATTATGGCCAGTTTCAATTGTTATTCAGTTTAATTAATACAAACTCTGCTTTTGTATTTAAATTTTCTTATCTGAAATATTTATAAATTCCTTTTTTTGAATTTAATTACCTGACCTCATTTAATATACATCAAACACAAATGCAGTTTGTAGAAGGTTTTGCTTTTTTAAATGTTTCAGAACCACTGAGAAGTTACATGTCGTAAAATTCTGGGAAGATTTGAAGAGGGTAAGTGTTTATAATAGTGTGTGTTGCAAGTAAGAAAGTGCCATCTTGTGGTATTGACTTGTATTTATAAGCAAATAAAATGCTAAAGAGAGTGAGACAATTGCTTCTGGTATGTTGAATTAAATGTGTGTAAACAACATGTGTTATTAGTCCTTTACTGTGTCTGAGGTTGCACTTGGATTCCAAACTTTTCTGGCATATTTTGTGCTGCAGTGATTAGTGAAAAAGAGAGTATAGACAAGTGCAAGTCAAGAGAATAATTGCAGGTCTGGAGAAGGGTTATTTTTAACCCAATGCTGCTGCTTATTCCAATAAGCAGAAGAGAAAAAAAAAAAGAATTGCTTACAGCCCAGCACCTATGTGGTCCTTCCCAATCTGCAGTTACCTGGATCATCACAAGAGGTGGGTGTAACTGGGGCAGAAGGCATTGCTCGTGTTGTTATGTTGCTATTCACAGCCTTTGTAAAGAGATTTCAAAATTACTGAGAAAATGATGGAATTGTAGATAGGTTTCCTGCCCCAGATCAGGATCCCACCCATCCAGCACTGCTCCCTCAGCATCGAATTGAGGTGTTAGTGTGTCACTGAAGCAGGGTCAGGAATGTGCTTTTCTCTTCCCTCATTAGAAAGAAAGGCTGATGGAATTGCAAGGGGATATTTTCTCACTTTTTTCTGCCCCTGAAGATGTTCTGCTGTCCCTGCTTCCCACCTTTGATCTGTAACTGTTTATGGAATAAAAAGCAGGATCTAGTGTTTCCCAGTAACACTGTGGCCCTAAATCTTTTTTTAACGGTGCCCTGTACTGAACTGCTGACTAACATGTACGGAGTAACAGTTGCAAGGGGATTAATGATCTAGTGCTATTAGGAAGAACACTGCCAGATCTTAATATATCTTGGCTATGGGATACAATGTGAGGAGAATGGTACTCTTTGCATAATGAAGGGATAAAGTCAATTAAGCATGCTGTTCAACAAGGCATTGGAGTGGGAAAGTTGCTGTAATAATAGCAAAATGACAGCTACAACATGTGGTCATTGCCCTCAACATCGGGGTAAATTACAGTCCAAACTGTGATGAGGAGAAGGCTCCAGGGAGACCACAGAGCACCTGCCAGTGCCTAAAGGGGCTATGAGGAAGCTGGAGAGGGACTTTGGATGAGGGCATGGAGAGACAGGACAAGGGGGAATGGCTTCAGACTGACAAAGGACAGGGTTACATCAGGTATTAGGAAGAAATTAGGGTGGTGAGGCACTCGCACAGGTTGCCCAGAGAAGTTGTGGATGACCCATCCTTGGAAGTGTTCAAGGCCAGGTTGGATGGGGCTTGGAGCAACCTGGTCTAGGGCAAGGTGTCTCTGCTCTTGGCAGGAGACTGGAATAAGATGACCCTTAAGGCCCCTTCAGACCCAAACCATTGCATGACTCGATGATTCTATACCCAGTGCAGGAGATGTCAGCTGCTTGGTCAGCTGCTCTGGGGAGGCGAGGATATCCAGGTACAACATGCAAAGCGTGTTTATATTGATGGATCTGGGGATGTGTTTCACTCTGGCACCCTTCACCACTCTCTGTCCCCACTTGGGCACCTCCTGGCCACAGGGACTGGCCACAGTTCCCAGTGGGTCTGGATGATGCAGTGTGGATGCATGGGCTGTGCGGGGCACTGGTGCACAGGGCCGAGGGACAGTGCCTGCTGCAGAGCTGTTGCAGTTCAGCAGTGCCCTCTGGGGAATGAGTGCACCTGTTTGACTTTGTAAAATGAAAAGGAGCAGCAGGGAAGGCTCGTGAGGCTGCTGTTCCAGACAGCTGCTGGCTGTGCGCTGTCTGCTGGCTCAGACACAAACCCGTGTCTGCTCCTCGTCCAGCTTGGACAGCACGGTGATTCAAATGTCATGAGGTAATTGCATGGATTTGATAATTTGGGATTGAATTAAGCTGTGAAATTGAACCGAGGAGCTGGTAGCCCTACAGAGTCCATGAGGCTGAGGATGCAGCATAGTGCAAGACCAGGAATCAGTTGTTTAGACAGAAACCAAGGTTACTGCTGCTTGTAAGAGCCCTGGATATCCTGCTGTGGGGGGATGCCCAGCCTCCTGTGGGAGCACTGGAGTCAGTTCCTGCCTTTCATTGTCCAAAGTGTGAGCCATGATACGGGAAAAGGATTACTCCCAATTCTTGCCTATTTGGTATTTCTAAACTTTTTGCTGAACTAGCTGGTGCTGGTGCTGGTGCTGGTGCTGTCCCCTGCTGAAGACAGGACAAAGATCTTGGTCCCATTCAGGAAGGTCATTCCAGTACTCCCAGCCAGGGCATCCCATCAAGACACATTTGTGATTGTGAGTGGAGGCATCTGGGGGTGAAGAATTTGCCAAATGGCCTGGCAATTTGCCCATGTAGATAATAACCAGGTAACGAGAGTCTGCACTTTGTCATCATTTATTTCAACTCTGTTGATTTCAATGTCTGGTGCCAGGTGTTTTCTGCTTTGGTATTACAGCTGTAAGACCTGCAACTTGGGGTTTTTTTTTTAATGCATGGGATATTTGCATGCACAAGTACCACGTCTATGCATCTCATTGTGCTTCAACACTGCCAGCATTGGGGCTTTTGTATGAGGTATGTAAAATCAAACTACATTTTTCCTGCAGAAATATCCTGAAGTCTTGGGAAGCTTTCCCATTCAGAGGGCAGGATCCCAACTGTACTCCCCCCCAGCAACCACACTACAAGTGTCACTGGACTCTTGAACTTCAGGTGCTTAGAGCAAAGACTAATTTTCTTTGTTCTGGAAGCAGAGTAGTGTAAAATTTTCTACAAGAAAATGCAGCTAAAGACTTGTAAATTAGCTTGTGCTTGTATTCATATGTGTCAAAGAAGAGCCTAATTGCAGAGTGTTCTTTGCTTAAGTGCACTTGCATTCATGGGCTGTTTCACTGGGAAATGAATAAATCTTAGGGGAAAAAAAAGTCTTTTGAGCACTTCTATTTTAGATTAATCTTGGTAAGTATGAAGTTATTCATATTTGCTTCTAACATGGCATAGCTAGTTTCTTGAAAGATTATCATAGGAATGGTTTGGGTTGGAAGTGATCTTAGAGATCATCCAGTTCCAGTCCCCTTGCCGTGGGCAGCGACACCTTCCACTAGACGAGGTCACTCAAAGCCCCATCCAGCCTGACCTGGAACTTCCAAGGATGGGGCATCCACAAATCCTCTGACTAACCTGTGCCTGTGCCACATCACCCTCACAGCGAAGAGTTTCTTCCTAATCTAAATTGACCTCCTTTCAGTTTAAAGTGATTCTCTCTTGTCCCATCACTCCATACCCTTATCAAAGTCTCTCTCCAGCTCTCCTGTAGCCCCTTAAGTACTGGAAGGGACTCTAAGGTCTCCTTCTCTTCTCCAGGCTGTACAACCCCAACTCTCAGTCTATCTCCATAGCAGAGGTGCCCCAGCCCTCTGATCATATTTTTTCTCAATATATAACTTAATTTGCCCTTACGAGTGGAAGGAGAAATGTAGTTTAAATATGATTTGGGGTCTTGTTTTCAACTGGGAGGTGATAATGCAGAAAAAATTACCTAACTCAGGACCTTTTGAAAGATGGATCAGGCTACCTGATGTATGAACACGCCTCAGGACAGATTATGGTTCTGTCTGGTTTAAAATGTAATTTAAATGAATTAACTTCCACATCCTACAGCTGTGACACGCACCTGTCCTGGACAGGAGCTTGATTTATGTTGCCTTTATGAGGATATATCTGAGCACAGGCTATTACGTGCCATCAATATGTATGCGTTGCTTGATTCCCGGAGCCACGACCTGACAGGTGACTCTGTTACTGCCACTTAACTGCTGACATGACTTGTGCCACCAGCCGTGCCGTTAAGCTGTTGAGATGTGACACGACCTGATCCGTGACGCTCACGACGGGCTGTGCCTCCGGCTCGTGTCAGGCGTGGAAGATTGAGGGAGGCACGTGCAGCTCCCCCTGGTCTGGCTGCATCTGCAGGGAAGGGCATCCCCCTGGCTCGCAGCCGTCGGCCCTGCCCAGTGTGGCAGCACAGCTGGCATGGGATGGGTTTGGGTCGAGAGAGCTTTGAGGTTGCCTTAAAGAAGTCTGTCTGACCCACTGGAATAACTGGGACTGGAAAGGTGATTGTGAAAAAAACCAGGAATTCACATGAACTGACATTAAATAAATGGAATTGCGCAGTCGTTTCTTGTCCCTTGCTGGTAGAAATGAAAGAAGTGTCTTGCTGTGAAGTCTGATAATGAGGGACCCCACTGTCCCTTGAAACAGGTTAATATTTGGCCACGCTTTGTTCTTGGGTTATATTTACATTTGGGGAGAAAAGGCTAGATTTGAATGAATAGTTTTAATGGTAATCACAGTGATGGAATGCTTTCTGCATGAATTTTTAATGTGTACCCATTTATTGTACCCTTTTATCTTCCAATCTAATATAGTTTATTCATATTTTTAAATGTAAACTAATGGTAAAATGGTCACATATGAAATGTCTGAGAAAATAACCTAACCCCCCATATTTGCAGTCGTTGGTAATTATGCTCATTTACTTTGATTACATGCTTTTTTACAGTCATGTCTGCCATGGACTGCAGGTGGATACATGGGTTAAAGCAATTTATGGGATTTGTCCTGTCTGTGAAGAGGTGTTTTGATGGAATGAAATATAAGATTCATTTTCCTCCGATAAGGAAGAATGTTAATTTTCTCCTCTGCTTCAGGAAAGTTCACCTTCATGTTGTGAATACTGGGTTTGTTACATGCCAATATGACATTTGGAAAAAGTCTCTTCCAGCTTAATAACAGTGAAGAATCTTTTGACAGTACATGGGGGAAGTGGAACACCAAGCATTCACTTTGCAGATGAGGAGGGTGGCACTTGGATTTGATATTTTTTGGGTGCAATCTGGTTCCTACCTCATGTGAGCAAGCTTCAAGTAGTTTTTCTTGCAGAATGCAGCCCAGAAATGGTGTTTCCAGGATGCTGGTGTTGCCCAGTGATCACAGCACTGCGCAGCAGCAGGATTATTGGCCAAGGAACAATGAGGAGTTTTATCTCTCCATTACAAATAACCTTTGCTAACTGTGTTCTGACTTGAGCAGGAATAGGCAGAAATACAGTTAGGGTCACTTCTCTGTCACTGTTGTAGCATCAGGCAAAACCATATTTGGAGGTGGCAAAGGAGGGATGTATCTGATCCAAAGTCAGTAAATGATGCTTATTGACTTCATTTAGAGATGATCAGGCCATTCCTACGTTGTTATCTGCTGCTTCCTTGAAGCTTTCCACCACCACTGACCTTTGTGAATATGAGTACATTGATTCTGAAATGCCTCATGTGGCAAATTAAGTGATTTAATTGCACAGTTTGGTTTGCCTTCTACATTACAAGTCAATTCAGTTCAGTGACTGAATTAGATGAACATCCCAGCAATTGATGGGTCAGAGCAGTGAAAGATACAGGTGTCCCCTGAGGAGCGTGGTCTGTGGCCGCTCTTCTGCAGGAGAAAGGTTAAGCTTCTTGGCTTGTGTGCATTGGGTAGACCCAAATCTATCCAAATTTATTTAAATGAAATGTTTGGGGTCTACCTGAGGATGGAAATCCTGGATTGTTTCAATGACAGAATGAAACAGAGATTTAATTTTGGATCATCCATTCTTTAAGAAAAGCATTTGTGTCAGTTGACAAGCATGTTTCTCCTGTTTGTAGTGGATGTTTTAAGTCTTTCCTCTGATGAAACTGAAGCCTCCTCCTCAGATAAGCAAAGTGGGACTTGGAAGATATTTCACTGTGATGGAAGGTTTTGTTTTTCCAACATACGCTATGTAGAACTTGTGAAGGTTCTGTGAGAAGGTTGTAGCCCAGCTGAGGCACCAGTGAACTGTTTGTTTTGAGAAATGCAAGAAGGACATTTGCTGGAGCCATAACGCTGTGTCTGAGCCATCTCTCCCAGTGACAAACGTGCTGAGGGACTGCCAGGAAAAGTCACAGCAGAGACAGGTCATACCGGAGCAACTTGCAGCAATCTCTTGTTTTCTCTAATGGCCACCCACCACTTTTTTAATTGAGTAAATCACTTCATCTTCCAGTATCTGACAGTCCTGGAGCAGAGAAAATGGGGTTTTATAGCTCAGTCCAGTCCTAGCTCTGCTTTCTGTTGCAACGACGGGCTGTGCACGATGGGCTCAGCAGAGGAGCACCAGAGACATACATCTCTATAACCTGTACCCTGTGCCTGATGGCTGCACTCCGTGGTGACAGCGATGACATTCAGGCAGGTTTCTCATTGCTGGGAAGCATCAGGAGATTGCTACTTCTCCAGCAGAGATGGGCGGAAAATATCGCTTCATGTACTGAATGCAAGCAGCTGATGGAGCCTGCTGAAGACAGAATTGAGATGAAAAGCTGTAATGCAGATGTGTCACATCACAGTTGTGTTGTCACTCCATTTCTCTGTAAGATATGGCAGATCCACAGCAATTAATTTTAAATGCAGTCTCTATTACTGCAGAGCGGTAACTTGAAATATTTACTACTTTATTTGCTTCACGCCAAGTGAGATTTCACTCAATTTGTCATTAAAAACACTGTCCTCTTCTGAGGAAAGAGTATATTTACATAAACTGCTCTCCAGTAATTCTGTGTTTCCTGCAGGAGAAGATTTTGTGCACAAAAATCTGTGCTGACAAGCCTGTGGGACCAAAGGCAGATGTTGGGGCAAGGAGAACAGATCTGTTCATTGCCCTCAGTGGACTTGTAGAAAGGCCAAAGGGATCAAACTCCCATTCCTCTGTCACTCTTCTACATGCAACATGGATCATCATTAACCAAAACAACAACAACAACAACAACAAAACTAAAACCAGCAAAAAAACCCACTTCTTCAATATTGCAAAGTTGGGCAGTGCTTTGATGTACCAGAACATGGTTTGGAAATGAAGAGCTGCCGCCTCCGATGAGTCTGCTGGATCCCTTCTGCAGTTTCTACAAAGTAAAAACCAGAAAGCTGCCTGTCTCTCCTAATCATGTGAGCCTGGGAAGTGGATATGGGGGGAGGGAGGATGGTGGAAGCCAAATGCTGTGACATTTGAAGTGAAATGGGGAGTATTGCAGCCCAGAGCACAGGGGGATGCAGTGCTGGCTGTAGGATCAGCTCCATCCCCAGTCTCAGCTGGGGTATGTGGGAATGACTTGAAACTTGTTTGTCCTGTTGTTCTACAGAAAAAACATGTTAATATATCAAGTCTGTAGAAATGCAAAATATACACGTAAGCCTGTGCCAGCATTAAGACCCCCTTATTTGGGTGGGAGTGTTGATCTGCTGGAGGGCAGGAAGTCTCTGCAGAGGGATCTGGAGAGGCTGGATTGATGGGCTGAGGGCAGTGGCATGAGGTTCAACAAGGGGAAGTGCACTTGGTTCACTACAACCTCAGCACTACAGACTAGGGGAAGAGTTGGCTGGAAGGTGCCTGGCAGAGAAGGACCTGGGGATGCTGGTGACAGCAGCTGAACGTGAACCAGCGTGTGCCCAGGTGGTCAGAAAGGCCAGTGGCATCCTGGCTTGTATCAGCAATAGTTTGGCCAGCAGGACGAGGGAAGTGATTGCCCCTCTGTACTGGGCACTGGTGAGGTCACATCTCGAGTGCTGTGTCCGGTTCTGGGCCCCTCACAGCAACAAAGACACTGAGGTGATGGAGTGTGTCCAGAGAAGGGCAATGAAGCTGGGGAAGGGTCTGAAGCAAAAGTCCTGTGAGGAGCTGGTGAGGCCCAGCCTGGACAAGAGGAGGCTCAGTTGGTCTCTTCACCCAATCTACAAGTGACAGGTTGAGAGGAAATGGCCTCAAGGGGAAGTTTAGACTGGATATTCGGGAAAATCTGTTGACCAAAGGGTTGTCAGGCACTGGCACAGGCTGCCCAGGGCAGTGGTGGAGTCACCATCCCTGGAGGGATGTGAAAGACATAGATGTGGCACCTGGGGTCATGATTTAGTGGTGGGCTTGGCAGTGCTGGGTTAACAGTTGGACTTGGTAACCTTAAAGGACTTTTCCAATCTCTTCTACTCTGTCACTAGTCCTCTTCTCCCTTAAACTTATGTGGTTCAAGGCATGAGCCTCTTTTTAACCTGGAATTAGTCTGGCTTTATTTCATGGTTGCAACGGATCCATGGATGCAACTGGTTGGGTACTGCCTCCAGGACTGTGTTAAACTTAATTTAATCAGAAAAGGAAAACCTGTTATGTGTTTGGAGATAAACCCTGCTGCCAGTGCAGGGACCAGTGGCTGGCAGCCACAGGCCAAGGACAGCAGCAGCACTGGCCAGGCCAGTGCTGGGAGCTTTGGGAAAGAAAACTCCCTATTAAGATGCTGTCAGTGCCTGGAGCTGTGGCTTGGTGCAGTCAAGCATGTTCTGTGTTTCACATTTTGTTTGGTATTAGACACTATGTCTGCTATGTGCTTTGTTTCTATTAATGACCTTTGATTTTCTTATCAGCTTTGCTTATTTATTTTTTTTTCTGTAAAACTTTGGATCAGCTTTCTAAGGAGAAAAAAAAAAAAAAAAGTGGAGCTTTTTCTCTTCCTTGCTGGCACTGAAACAATGAATATGGATCAGAATTTTAATTTCCTTTTTTTTACCACATCCATTTGCTTGATAGAGCAAGCTTGCCATCCTAGTTTTACTTTGATAAACCTAATAAGGAAAAAGCACTTTCCACCTCCATATTATTTTATGCCTTGTTTGTGACTTCAGCATCCCTTATACAGGTTTAAAGACAATTTATTCTTTATTGCCCTTGAGTCATTTCGGGAGAGCATTTGTGTTTTTCCCGACATAAAAATGTCCTCCTATAGCGTGATGAATATTAAGTAGGTGCTTGGATGAAAATGAATCGGCGTGCTCTGACCTGACAGCTCCATTTATCCCGGCGTGGCTGGGCAGGAGCCAAAATGTCAGCGTTGTCCAGCCGTGGATGCAGGGCCATGCACCCCAATTTCTGCTTCAAATGACCAATTTCACGAATGGACCCAGATGATGGTGTGAAGTCCCTTCTGTCCCGCTTTCCTAAGGAGTCATTTGCTGGTTTCAGCTCCTCTGCTGCCGCCTGCGTAGAGCGGGGCTGGCCCAGAATGGCTCTGCCAGCAGGCACGAGGGGAAACATCTGGGTTCATTTGTGGGGGTGATGTGCTGCTTGTAAGTCAGCCTGATGGTTTTGCTCTTTTGATGTGACCAGGCAAGAGGGATGAGACCCTGCTGTGCCAGCAGCTCCCCAAATCACTCATTCCTCCACGTGAGGGGGCCAGGGATGAGCATCAGAAGGAAGAACAGCTTGGGAGCATGAAATACCCTGGGGAGATTCAAAGGCCAAGGCAGGGAGGGGGGAATCTGCCAATGAGCAGAGGAGGAATTGGTGGGTTCCTTGCAGAGCTGTGCTGTGTTCCTCGGCCCCTTTCCTGGCAATCCATGTGAGGGTGGGCTGTGAGCGCTGTCGGGAAGCGCGTGGGGATGAGACGGCTGCAGGCAAGGCTGGAACCCATCACTGCTGGTTCCCCCCTCTGCAGGAGAGCTCAGCTGCCGTGTGTCATGTGTCCCCCCGTGAATCACCCCTTCCAGACAGGAAAAGGACTGGCTGGGATATTTTCTCCTGCTACCAAGACAACAAGCTGACACCCTCCTACTATTAAGAAGAATTATGTGGAGGTGAAATCCGTTTTCACTCCTGTACTCCAAGGACAAGAAATGTCCAAGGAATTGTGAGGTTTAGATTAGGTATTAGGAAAAATTACTTCAACAAAAGGGTAGTCAGACATTGGAACAGGTTTCCCAGGGAAAGGGTGGAGTCACCATCTTCAGGAGTGTTCGAAAGGCATGAGGATGTGGCACTTGAGTATATGGGTTAATAGGGAACATGGTGTTGCTGGCTTAACAGCTGGACTTGAGGGTCTTGGAGGTCTTTTCAAGCTTTGCAATTTCATGATTCTGTGACATTCCTGGAAGTGTTGCCTTCCCTAACCTGTAATGTGTTCGATCACTCTTCATGCACAGAGCTGTTGCTGAGATGTGAACTCTCTCATTCCTTGTGGATACATCCAGCTACTGTCCACTCTGCACGTGGAGGGTGGAGCAGAAACCCACCTTACACATGCAGCAGCATTTCATACCGGTGCTGGCTGCAGCACTGGCATTCACATTCATTCCAGCAACTTGCAATTCTTCTCACCCAAATATGTAACATTTTTAACGTTTGTAAGAGTTGGTTTGTCTTCAGGGTTAAAATGGAGCAACATGGCAGGGACAGGAACCAATGGCTAATCCCAGACTATGGTGCAGAACTGCTGGTGCTGCTACAGCTCAGGTATTGGCATTCCTTGTTCCTGCCCATTTCCCACTCCCCAGTCCCCAAAGAGCTCAGCTGGGCGCTGTGAACCAAAGCACTGCTGGGCAGGGTCAGCCCACACACCCTGTGCCCAGGCTGAGTTCATACACAGGCTTCACTGGCAGCTTTCTTTCGTTCTTTTTCCCTCCAGCACTTTGCAAGTCAAGGATTCCATTGTGGGCATGTTACATATGTAACCTGTGAGCATATTTTTAAGTGTTTGCACAGTCAGAAAGGAAATGCAGCTTGTTCTTAATCATTTTCTTTCTCCTTTAGCTCACAGATGGGTTTGCTGCTCACCTCCCAGATGTACTTAACCCGCTCCAGATGCTCTCACTTCCCTGGGTTACACCTTTTCCAAATCCCAATGCAGGTCCTGTCCCAGTGACGACACAAGCCACTGAATGACTAAAGATGATGTTGTCATTGCAAAGGAGTGGCAGATGCCTGGAGTGGCCTTTCTGTGCTGCAGCTGGTGATGTAGGCCTTGAGGTGATTTGTGCCATGTGGTGCAGGCTGGGTTTATTATTCTTTCCTCTCTAGGTTCTTCTCTGAATGCTGCATTCCGTGAATTAGTGTTGCATTTGCTTCTGTTCCATTTGGGAACCAGTGGAAGGATGGCTGTGCTAATAGGGTGCAACACAAGTGCCCTTGCTGAGTAAAACATCCTCATGTTTTGAAAACTGCTCTTCCATTTGGGAAGTATTTATTTAAGGAATAGAAAAATTACTGTATCTGCACTACCTATAAATGCAAGGGGGACAACCAGATAATTATCTCTTGCTTTAGCCAAGATTATTTTAGCTAACACATTCTCTTGATTGAAATGAAAAGCCTGTCACGTAGGGCAAGCTCCTTGACCACTCACATTAGTAAATGTGACTGTCCCAACCACACTGGCCTGGCCTGCTCTGAGACCTCCTTGTGCTCATCCCTGCCCATTGCCTCGCTCATCTGGCAGTTCTGCATTCCATTTTATGGGAATGAGAGAATTGGCAGTATCTTTAATGTTCCACATTAATAAATAATAAATTCTATAGAAGTATTAAGCAATAATAGATCTGACAGAGCTAATGTTCTAAGATCTAGACGAATGTTAACCAAAATATTGTATATTTCATAGAATCATTGAATCACAGAAGGGTTTGGGTTGGAAGGGACTTTAAGGATCATCTAGTTCCAACCCCCTGCCATGGGGATTTAGTATGAAAAAAATACACTGCAATAAAGCCAGTGTGAATGCAGCAAAGCAAATGAAGATTCATGGTGATTCCCTGCACCAGTCAAGACTACAAAAAAAAGCAGTGGGAAAATATCCACACTCAATAGAGACACATCCTATTCCAATTTGTCAAGGCTGTTAAAGGTAAGAGCAGCTTTGCTTTGCCTCGAGGCCAGGCTGGACTCACACAGAGCCTGTGAGCCTGAGCTTGTTTGTCTGCCCTGATGAATGGCTCGGGTTTATTTTAAAAATTGGCTTCCCAGATCCTCCAGGGACCCTTGAAGAAGTCAAGCCCTGGCCCCACTGTGTGTCTCATCATTGTGTGGCTGGGGGATGGGGTGGGTGACAGCAGCCTCCTGGGGATCACAGGCACAGATGTGATCACAGAGCAGGCAGTGGAGATGGGGCCGGTGTGGGGTCACCCTAGGGAGCTGTGGAGAAGCTCTAGACCCTTGAGGAGTGTTACTAAGAGCAGCAAAAAGGGATATTGTCAGGAGCAGGCAGTGAAGTCAGCCATGGTGTGATAAGCATCACTGGAATGGTGGCAGAGCTCTGCACCACTTGTGGTGCTCTTGGTGGGTTGACCTTGGCTGGATGGCAGGTATCCACTAAAGCCACTCTCTCACTTCCCTCTGCATCTAGACAGAGGAGAGAAGGGCTTCATGAGTCAAGACAAGGCCCAAGACAGATTTGATACCAATCACTGTCACAGGCAAAACAGACTCACAGTGGGGATATTAATTAAATTTATTACTAACAGAGTAGGAGAATGAGAACTAAAATAAATCTTAAAAACACCTTCCCCCACCCCTCCCTCCTTCCCAAGTTCTACCTGCTCCTCCCCCAGTGGCACAGGGAGATGGGGAATGGGAGTTAAGGTCAGGTCATCATGAGTTGTTTTCTACCACTGCTCAGGAAGAGGAGTCCTTCCCCTGCTCCCTGTGGGGTCCCTGCCATGGGAGACAGTCCTTCACAAACCTCTCCAGTGTGAGTCCATCCCACGGGCAACAGCTCTTCACAAACTGCTGCCACGGGGGTCACTTCTCCATGGAGTGCAGTCCTTCAGGCACTTCAGGCTGCTCCAACGTGGGTCCCCCACAGGGAAACAAGTCCTACCATGAAAATCTGCTCCAGCCTGGGCTTCCCTCTCCACAGGCTGCAGGTCCCCAGCAGGCCCCTGCTCCATCTTGGGCCTCCCACGGGGTCACAGCCTCCTTCATGCATCCACCTGCTCCAGCATGGGCTCCTCCACGGGCTGCAGGTGGGTCTCTGCACCTCCCATGGGCTGCAGGGGCACAGCTCTGGTGCCTGGAGCACCTCCTGCCCCTCCTTCTGCACTGACCGTGGTCTCTGCAGAGCTGTTCACATGCTGTCCCTCCACTCTTCTCTGGCTGCAATTTTCATCTGCACAATAACTTATTTTTTGCTTCTTAGATACGTTGTCCCAAAGGCGTCACTGTCATTCCTCACAGGCTCAGCCTTGGCCAGCGGTGGGTCTGTCCTGGAGCCGGCTGGCATTGGCTCTGCCGGACATGGAAGAAGCTTCCAGCAGCTTCCCACAGGAGCCCTGTAGCCCTCCCTCTGCCAAAACCTTGCCACACAAACCCAGTAGAGATTTTAACACCTTTTTCAAGCTGCTGTTTCTTCCTGAAGCACCAGTCTTTGCACATGACAAGACCAGCCACAGCTGCTGCTGGCAGGTGCTGATTGCCATATCCAGGCATCACTGAGAAGATGGGACCTGCCCTCCCAACTTAAAATGCATTTTCTCTCTAAACTCTGGCTTTGGGATGCACATGAAGGCACGGAAGAGTCAAAAATGCAGCATTAATTGCATTTAAATCGGTATAGTATATCACAAAACAGCAGTAAAGCAGGTCCCTCCTCTATTTTGCTGCCCATGAGCTCTTGTAAAGGTGTTTTGCCACCTTGCTGTGATGGCAATAAGCCTTTAACTGAACAAATTGATCCTGAGATACTGGAGTTTGTACCTTGTTTGCTGCCTCCTTTCCTGCTGTTTCCATCCTGGCTCTGGGAAGGTACAAATAATGAATTAACTGCTGGATAAGCCCAGTGCTCCCCTGAGCAATTATTCTGGCTTCTGCCATAGCAGGCTCAATTTGTCCTGCAATAAGTACAATTTTCTGAGAAGTTAGTTCTGGTTCAGGCGCTGGTCATCCTCATCTGTGTGGCACAGGTATTTTTTGGGGGGAGGAGCCAGTTGTGAGTCAAGCTGTCAGATTGGCACGTGAAAAAAGCCCATCTTCAGAGTGCCATGGTGGCTTTTGGGGATGCAGATGCACTCCCAGCTGTGTGTGGCATTAACTCAATTAGCAGAGAGAGGAACAGCATAAAATGTGCAATGATCTCGAACGCCGGGATATTGTGTTCGAAACCCTTGCGTCCCCATCTCTGGGAGACCAGCACTGATGATTTAGCATGAATTTAAACCTCAAACGTGCAACATTGATTTGCAGGAGGTGCTGCAGGCTGGGATTTGAGGTGCTGGTTAGAAAGGTCATTTCCTACACCTGCTTCTGGGCAAGAAATGCCATTAAGGTAGTTACAAAGCAAATCATGCCAAGAGGCTTGTTTGAGCAGCAGCTGGCACGCAGCTGGCAGGCACCTGTAAGCCTTACACACACTTACCAGCTGAGAGAGGAAACCATGGTAGTGACTGGGAGATCCCAGCCTGGAGGTTCTGCCTTGCTCAAGGCTTTTCTACCTGTGTTTTGGCTTCAGAATGCTCAAACAAAGGGTTAAATGGGGCCGAGTTGTGTTTATGGACCAGATTTTTGTACAACAGTGATAGGCTTTGCCCATTTTTCTGTTACAAAGAAATCAGTGGGATGAAGACAGGCTGAAAAAGATGGGGTTGTTCAGCCTGGAGAAGAGAAGGCTCTGGTGAGGCCTTAGAGCCTTTTCCAGTGCTTAAAGGGGCTACCAGAGAGCTTGGAGAGGGCAGTTTGGGCAGGTCTTGTGCAAGACCTTTTTTCTCACTCTAGATCAGCCTGTCATTAGCATGAGCAGCATGAAACCCTCAAACCTGCTTGTCCCCAGAGTGTTTGACTTGCACAACAGTGGTGGGACCTGTGTGCACAGCCTGAGGATGCCAGTGGTCCTCCCAGACCTGTGCACCAGCTCGGAGCCCTGGGCCTGGCTGGGGTTGGGCACTGAGTGGAGTTTGGCTATTGGTCCAAGGGGAGCTGCCTGGAGTTTCCTCAGGCATCACCTGCACGTCAAAGTGTGCCCCGACTGCTGATGGCCCTTTAGGGGAAAAGAGGAGAAAAAAACTGTTTGGTATCTTCCCACAGACATCCAGGGTTATTGAGTGCACAGCAACGGGAAGAGCTCCTTCCCTGGACAGGGATCTGCAGCAGGTGTAATAATCCCAGTTTTTCTGCCCTGGAGTGGGTGAGAAACTTGGCAAACTTCCTCTTTGCTGACTCAGTTAGAGGTTTGTTAGAATTTCTGCACCAGCTCCATCACTGTAACCAGTTTTCTTCTCTGCATAATGTTTTGATGAGTCAAAATTGCCTGGTATGTTAAAACAAATGATCTCTGCCCACGACAGTAACTATCTGCATAATTGGTGTTAATCACTGCTGAAACCTCTGAGCATCTCCAGAATACAACCAGCGCTTTGGGTGTACATACCAATGGTCTGGGTGCACAAAACCCATACAGAAATGATGTTCCCAATGTCACACTCTTGTCCAAAAAGCAAAGTCAAATACTGAAAGGCTTTGGCAGTGAGATTTTATGATCTTGTGCCCAATCTTTAAATAGATGCAGAATCACAGTGTTATATCCTGTTTACTCACTTTGAATATATTATTAAGTGTTTATTGGTACCAAAAGAGCGTAATTAAATAGCATGTCAGCTGCAAATCAACACTATATTGATGAGGGCTTGTGGCACAGGAGATGTGTGAATTTTATTAACGTTGTCATTTCCAGTTCCCAGCATCATAAAGGACTTGGACATTTCCTATTACAGTTGCAGATCTACCTTAACATTGCTAAAGCAATCTCAGTGTGGGAAATTAGGTGTAAACTGAAAAATAATTAAAGGCCTGGTGACAACTTGATAACACCGAATAATTGAAGTGTTGGTGACAAATCTTGAATTCTAATTCTCTCAGTGTAGTTGATACTAGTAATTGAGATCAAAAACATCTTAACTGCTTTAAGGAAAGCTCACTCATATATGTGCCATGTAAGGAGGGGAAGGAAAAGAGATGAAAATCATAGCTCTGGGTTAGGTTTGCTAACAGCTCAGAATTCCACTAAATCCTGTAGATGGAATGTGCCAGAGCCAAACGAGCTGCTTCACTCCTGTGCTCTTCGAAGAGCATCAAACTGCTGGAGATACCTCCAGGAGCCCCTGCAATGTTGTATACATATATATATATATATTTAGGATACACTCCTTAGGGAACACATGAGTGCAAGAGATCAGGGATATTCACTCTAAAGGAGATGGCCACTGCATGGGGGCAAACATGAGATCTGCAGCACGGACAGGGGCTGTGCAGGGATGGTCCCCATGGCACGAGCCAGGAGGCACAATTCAGTTCAGAGAGCAGGGATGTCTGGGTTTCTCCAGGGGTGCTTTCTTTGTTTTTGTTTCCTAGGATTTTTGAAGCAGTTATGGTCTTGACCCTTTGAGGTTGCTGAAGATGTTTGGTCCTTCATGACTCCTCACACCTGCCTGGTCACCTCCCGGCTCAGCAGTCGGACCCTTTCTGGGGTAAGTAGTTAAAATCTGGCTGGGGGAAAAGGAAAAGATTTTAAAATCAATATTCAGGTAAAAATAAATAAACCGCACACAGTTTAAAACTGGACAATGTCCAGCATTTTGCAGGGTGATAGAAAGTTGCCTGTGCTTGATGTTGGCATTTTTTTTCTTGAATATCCTGTATATTTATCCACGTGAACATAGGCAATTTCGAAATTACCTCTTTGCTCATGATGATGAAACCAGTCATTGCTGTACATTTCTATTTGTCTAATAAACCCGTACTATGATATTTTGACATAATTTAAAATCCATATTTAAATAAAGCTGGTGGAGGCTGCAAGTCACCATCCCTGGAGGCATTTAAAAGATGTCTAAATGTTGCACTTGGGGACATGGTTTAGTGGTGGGCTTGGCAGTGCTGGGTTAATGGCTGGGCTCGATGATCTTTTTCAGTCTAAATGATTAAATGATCCTGTGACTCCAAAGAGCTGAGAAGCTGAGCATCTCCCTCACTGTCTTTTTCCCACTGGCGATGTGTGAACAACACAGATGTGTGACAACAGAGCTCCTTCCCCTGTGTATCATGTCGTGGCATTCATCTGTGAGTGTTTATTGATCAGCTCCGTCGAGCTGAATTTGACAGTGAGCACAGCATTGTTATCTCATCCGAGAGTGGGGAGCACATAATGTGTAGGGAAGAGCATTTAGGCTCTGGTTGCATGTTTAGGACTGGAAGCAAGTGCCCTATCTCCTCTGATATCTCATCCACTTCTGATCCCTTGTCATTTATCTTAATATCCTTTGTATCCCACCTGACCCCTCATCTGGAAGCTCTTTGAAGCAGGTATTGGCTTTGCTATTCCGTGTTCATTTGGGGTTCCAGCAAAAATCAAACTGTAAATAACAAACAAAAGGAGGTGTTTCTGTACGACTGGGACACTAGAGGATGCTTAAGGAGAGACTACACACCCAGCACCTGGCTGCCCTCCCAGAGACTAGGAGATTTGGGGATGAAATAAGGCACAGGCTTCACTCCAAGTCACTGATATTCTCAGAGGGCAAAACCAAGAGCTGTTGGGAGGCCAGGAGGAAAAGACTTTGCTGAGGTCCTGCAGAAGAGACCAGCAGCTCCTCTGCTGCATGGTGTCCCATCTTCTGCAGCAGACCTCTGCCCATGCTTACTGAGTTTGCTAAACATTTATTTAATGTAATTTAAGCAGTCTCTCCTAAGAGCTGCTGCTGGAGCAGATAGGACAGGGCATACAGGAGGCACCTGGGGCAAGAACGTGCCAGCCCTGAGCATGTTGCAGATGGTGCCAGTGCCCAGTGGCAGAACAGGATCCTGCAGGCACTCCCTGCTGCATTTTGGGGATACCTGCAATGCCAGGGGGAGCTTGGCCCCTGCAGGACCAGCAGCAATTAGGGGTGGAGGGGACACATCCTGCACATCATCCACTTCAGGGGTGTGGCTCTTGCCGTGGTGCAAAGCCAAGGGCAAGATGAAGGTGTATTTTCCAGGCAAGGGGTTTCCCTGGGTTTGGCTTTGCTGGCTCTGTAGGAGCCGAGCGGCACAACAGCAGATTGTACAGGGACACAGGCTCTGTAACTCTATCAGTTTTGATCAATTTTTCAGTCGAGTTAGTAATACACCAGAGAGTGTGTCAACGTGCTTTATGGAGGTCTGCAAGTGCCTACCATGGCTAATCCATAAAGCTCAAATGGTTTCCTGGAAAACAGACATTTTGTTGTCACCGTGAGGAGACTACTAAGCAGTGAGGAAAAAACACAGGAGAAAAACAGGTGGATTATGCAGAACCCGCTGAAGCTGTTGGGAACACCCTGGTGGGGAAGGTGCGCAGCACCTGATGGGCTTCAGGCAGGTGCCTGTGGTATCCAACAGTCAGAGAGTGCAGGGACAAAACCACTGCTGCCATCCCAGTGCTCCTTCAACCCCTCTCACCCAGGAAAAGCAGTAGCAGTTCTGTTTGTGTTTAATGAAATATAGCAGTGAGTTTTCAGCAATTAGTGGAGATGCAATTGAAACCACCAGACAGTCCCCACTGCCTCCACCTTCCCAATCCTTAAAACATGGATTGCCATGAACTGGCAGCATTAGCTCCATGTTTCAACATATGGAGTAGGAAAGATATTTCATCACATAAGTATTTGAATTGTTCTCCCAGTTTTCTGAATTTAATGTTATGATAAAAACTTAATTTTCTTTCAGGGTATTTACCAGAGCCTTTTTTCTCAGGCTCACAAAGACACCCTGATACCCATTCTCCCTCCCCGCCAACAACTGAAAGTTTCATTAAATTGCTTTAAAATTAATAATTTTTGTATTTCTTTCAAAGCATCTTCTGTGTTTTGAACCCTGGAGTGTGTTTTGGGTACCTTAACATGCCCCTGAATCTGGAATTTTTACTGTTACAAATTTGCTAGAAGAGGGGTTTTTTTATATGCACCTGACTCCAGGAACACGGAATTAATATAAGCACCCAGTACCCTGACACTTAAGGTAAAACAGTAAGAGTGGGTGGTCACTGCAGAAGCCCAAGGTTAGTGGAGGTCAGAGCTGACATTTACTTTATAACTGGGGCCCTCCTCACTCCCTACTCCCATAGCATTGCTTATGCATTGCACGAACTCCTGCAGCCTGGATGTGCTCATGGAATACATCTGTGGAGTGCTTCTGCCCCGGAGAGCAGGGCTGATCCTGCCTACACCTCCGCCAAACCAATTTTCCTGACTTTATCTCTCTTATTCATAGGAGAACTATGGCTTTCGAAGGAGGAGAAACTGAGAAAAAAAATACCCAGAGGTCTGACTATTGAGCCTGAGGAAATCTCCTGGCTTTTTTTCACAGTAACCATTCCAAAGTATGGACATTTTCAGAGATTACCAGTTTGCTGAATACACTTTTTTCTGCCCACTGTGTTCAATATAAAGTGCTTTTCCTTTCCACAGCCTATAAAAGAAGACTAATCCGCAACCTGAAAGCCAAATCCTTCACTTTTCCCTCGGCTGAGTCTTGGTGCAGGAAATAATATTTGGCAAGCAATAATCGCAGTGTAACGGCTGCCTGAGGCCTGATTCCTTATAGGATGAGAACTCACCGAGTGATAAGTTTCCAAATGACCTCTGACAGCTCCTAAAAACAAAAGGCAAAGACAACAGCAGCCCGTGTGAGCGGGAAAGGCCAGCTTGAGCTCAGCGTAACGGGATCCATGTGAAACAGAGATCAGAAAAACGTCCTTGCATCCCCATCTAGTGGCTTTTGCTAAAATAAGTCTGTAGTCCTTTCGTTTTGACATGGTCTCCTCTGTTACTACAATCTGCTTAATGACAGACATGCATATTGCTGAACTTGATTAGCCAAAGCTGCTCAGTCTGATCTATTTTTACAAACATTCCTCGGGTTTGAGAGATGGCAGAACTTACCACTAGTGGCAAGGAAACTTTAACCTAACTTACAAAGAAGTGCAAATTTAGTTAAGCAAACTCTTTTTAAGATTGGGAGAGACCAGAAGCATTCACAGAAGAGCAGTCAGAACTACTGTGAAAGGTGAGCGTCTCCCGTTGTATTCATACCCACTCTCCCACCTCTTACTCTCTGTGTTTACCCAGAGAAAAGGTGACTCATCATCTTATTTATTTTCCAGGAAATATTCCAGTTTTGTAACAGACTTTTGCCTGGCAGGATGGCTTCTCCTGGGGTACTTTGGCTGCTCCAAGTGTTCAGGCCCCTTCCCTTTGGAGGTAGTGCAGTGTCACTTCTGCCGTGATGGCTGGGCCCAGCCTTTCTTCAAGAGGAGGTAAGTAAAAGGAATTCAAATTTTGATCCTTCATTTCAGGTGCAATTGAAACGTAATCAGTCACAATAATTCAGTGCTTCTTTTGTGTTACCTGCCCTCTGACTTCCCTATGGCCCACATGGAAGCAGAGCACTGGTGGGTCCCTGTGTCTGCAGCAGTTTACATCACTTTGCAACATGCTGTGATTACTCCAAACTGCTCGGCTGTAAATCCTGCACCTGCAGATTTACTTGCTTCCAGTTACAGGCTGGTGGGTGAACCCTATCAAAGCACAGGAGCAATAAATTAGCACACCAGCACTGCTGACAAACCTTAACATAAAGCCAACCTCCTGTGGCACCGAGCTCCCTGCAGATACCTCCTCAGCCATCCCAGCCCTGTGAGGGTTCCTTTTCACAGCCTTCTTACCAAAAAAACCCCTGTTCCCTTTAGTCCATCCTCTTGAACCAGAAAAACTTCTTAAGGAGCAGTCTCCAGACCTTACTACTTGCACTGCTGATTTTGAGCTAGGGATAAAATCTTTTGCTGGCAATTCCTCACATTTTGGTACAGCAGGGTTTGCAGATACCCCTGTTTTGGAGCACTGTACCTGTTGGAAGTGTTTAATCCTGCTGAGGCTGCACTCCCAGCACATGCTATTGGCAGCTACAAGGAAATTTGAATTCTGAGTGTGTTTTCCTGGCTGAAGACAGGTGAGCTCTTGAGGGGTAAAAGGCACATTTTACCATACCTGCCTTTGCTCTCAGAGGCATTTATTTTTTTTTGAATACTGTATAGTCTGTAGAGCAAAGCCGAGTCTTCACCTTGAATAAAAGAGCCTTTTCTGCAGGCAGCCACATCAGACTCTCCCTCTGCCCTCTCCTTGGCTCTGTAATTACAACTACATGAGTTATGACCTCTAGTCAAATGGTTTGAGAAGGGTTGTTTTAAAAGGTCTGGAAGAACCAAACCACCAGCCAGGCTTTAATGAAAAGGCAAGAAAGGTTGTGTTAAAAAAAAAATTAACTGGTCTTCAGACCTAGATACTTCAGGTTCTTTGGGAGGTTGAATACAAACTTTACTGGAGCCTGGCAGCTCTTGCTCCCAAAGACGGATGGGTTCTGTTTCTGTGATGTTGTTTTTTTTCAGTATTTATCAGAAATCATATTCTTTTTCCTACAGGAAAATATCCTGTACACACATATAAAAAACAAATACTGTTGCTCAAACTCCAAGACCTACTGCTTCCCGGATGTTAAATATTTAATAGGATTAAAGAAAAAACCCTTCTTCTTTAATAAAAAATCTTTTCATTAACTATCAGGAAAATGGGTGCTACAAAATTGCTGGTTATCTTTCTATTTACCAGAACTTGTTTGATGCAGAATAACATGTTGGCACCCAATAATTCACTTAGGAGAGTACAGAAACTGCTGGCTGTATGTTGGAAGATATGTCTAGAAAACTGAAAATATGTAGCAATGAAAATATTTTCTTTAAAAAAAGGGAACACTGCTGCAGAAGAGAAGACCTCTGCTCACAAGAAAATCAGTGACACAAAAAAACTTACATTTACACAAAAAGAATTACGTGACCCTTAATCAGTTGCCCTAGGTGGAGCTGAAAGGATCTCAAAAATAAACAACTAATCACAGAATTAAAGACTAGTTTGGATTGGAAGGGACCTTAAAGACCACGTAGTTCCAACCCCGCTGTAAAAATGCCAAGGACCTTCCTGACATTCATCAGCCTAAAAGTTGTTCATTATTTAGAAGATAAAGTCATTGAAATTTGATTCCTGAATATCCAGGCTTTCCTGCCTGGAGATGCAGGTCCAAGCTTGTCATGATGGGATGATGCAGATGGAACACAGAGGGGGCCTGGGGCCATGGGCAACACCAGCCTCAGACATTGCTTGCCATGGGGAAAGTGAAGAACCTGTTTCTGCTGGATCAGCCCAAAACTGACCTCTGCAGCAGCAGCGTGTGGGGATAAACATAGTTTCTTTGTTTTTCTCTCCCTGCAGCCTGGCTCTAGCTTTAACCATCACCTCAATGATCAAAACCCAGCTTTTTCGATTTGCACGGCAAAGAGAGTTCAGAGCGGATTTAGTCACGAGCTCACCAGAACACCCGAAAACACGGCTTGCAGAGGGTACATCCTCCAAAGCCACCCTGCTGCCAATTCCTGCCGGCGAGGGCAGCTGCCCACAATGTCCCGTTGTTTCCAGCACCGGAGAACAAAGGCTGTTGTTGTAGGCTAATGCCGGCTCAGTTGTGGCATGCGCCTACGTGGGCTCCTGGAGCTGGGAGGGACACAAGGGGACAAGGAGGGGTATCAGTACCCCCTGGATCTACAGGGAGGTTTCCAAGGGCTGTGCAGCTCCTGGATGCTGGAGATTTCTCAACAGCTCCTGTTGCTCTGGGGAGGTATGGCTTCCTGCCGGGACCTGCGGAGTGTCCATCCCTGGCATTGTTATGGGGGAATGGAGGGGTGGCTTAGCTGGGACAAGGCAGAGGTGGCTGGGGGTCATGAGGCAGCTGAGACATTCCAAGTGCATCCACTGGTGCTCAGTTGATGTCCAGGGGCTGGCACCTCTGGTAGGAATGTTTAGGGATTGAATTGACTGATGTAAAAATCATTGATCAGATGGTCGAACAGAGCCAAATCTGCACTTTAGATCTAGCAAAAAGGTTCTTGTCTTTCCTCGCCTATTCAAAATATTTCAGTAAATATTTGGAATATTTTGGTTAGCAGTAGCAGTGCAGTCATTTCTAGCTTAATATGCTGCTGTGGACCTACCTTGGGGTGGATAACTTGAATCCATTTGGAAGCCAAATCTAGCCTAAATCAAGGCAGGTCACTTGATGGTGAAGCCTCCCCACTTGAGGTCCCTGGTCTCAGGGATCTGTGCGGGGCAGGCGGTCTTTTGGTTGGTTCAGCAAGGGACGAGGCTTTATCTGTCATCTGCTAAATCTGTTCTACCCATTGCCCTCAGGGGAAGGGAGTGAAGAGAGTCCTAATGGTGCTATTTCCACAAGAGGACCTCACTTGGAAATAGAAAGTCACTAAATCCTTTCTCTTTTTTTACATTTGTTATTAGATTTTAGGCAAAAGGAGCATCAGTCCTGTGGATGTGGGCAGGGGAAAAGGTGATGCTGGGTGTAGGGGGCACTCAGGATGATTTCCTTTATTTGGAACAGTGACCACTGCACCTTCTGCTGTGTCATCCCCTCCCGGGGACCTCCAGCCACCTCTGCCTTCTTGGACAGCTGTCCCAAAAAAAGGTTTCCTTCCTTTCTAATCCCTGCAGTTTAGCAAGCAGAGAGGGAGCAGGCTAGGCTCGCTGCCCCCGGTCCTGGCTGCCCGCCCACCCCCGTTCCCTTCGTGGGGCAGGACCGGGTGTGTGCCAGGCTGCCCCACTGCGGGGCCTGCAGTGCTCGCAAGAGGTGCTGCCATTATGCCCCATTTCCCCCTGAATCAGAGATGGAAAAATCACTTGCTCAGGTCTCCGGGCAGTCAGTGAGCTCCTCTTCTCCCCGGAGAAAGCAGGGATCCCTCAGTGCATGCCGCATCCATCAGGCAGCAGCGCGGCGAGGATGCAGGAAAGAGTCCCCTCCTGCCCAGGGCGGCGAGCACGGAGAAAGGTTTCACGGCATATTAAAAAGTGAACGCAAATAGACTCCGGTCCGTCCGGACACTCCTTAGCCACTTCCACTCAGGCTTTAAAGGTTTGGAAGTCTCAATGTTTCCCTTTTTTTGTTTCTCTCCCCGCTGACCGCAGCGCAGTGCCCGTGCGATGAGGACATCCCTGCGGACGTCGGGCCCCGCTCTCTGCCCGCCCCGGCCCCCCGCTCCTTCCCCGCGGGGCTCGGGTTTCCCCCCCCTCGCCCCAGTGACGCTGCCTGTCCCGACAGGTGCCAGCAGAGCCGTGGAAGCGCTCCCGGGTCACTCCCAGCCCCGCGGAGTTTGAGCGTCCGGCGCGGTGCGGGCGGCAGGTGGACATGCTGACCTAGGGGCTGAGCCCCGGCCCCGTGCCCAGCTGCTGTGTCACAGAAGCACAGAGTATTCTGAGCTGGAAGGGACCCACAAGGATCATCAGAGTCCAGCTCCTGCGTCCCTGGACAGCATCCACACCGACAATGGACCCGGCCCCGGAGGTGAAGAGGTAAGTGGGTTTTGGTAAGGAGAGGGATGATGTTTCCCCAACATCCCGCTGTTTCTGTGTCACAGGTGGGTGTGTGTAAGGTGGGAGTGGCAGCACACGTGCCCATGCCCTGGGAGGGACGGGGGCTAAGGGAGGAGACCTTTAGCCCCCTCGCAGCCTGAGTTTAGGTATAATGAAATGTATATGAGTTATGAAGATACTCTTGCAATTTGTATTCCTAGAAACAACTTTTTCAACTTAAAGGGGCTGCACCACTTAAAGCAGCACTGTGACTTCCCTCTGTGCCCTGCACCTGCAGTCCATAATGCATCCTGCTCTGTTCGTGGAGGGAAGAGGTTTAACCTTGCTAACACAAGCTCCACCTTAGCTGGGAGCTGTGGCAGGACCAGCAGCCTTTGAGCATCCCATTCCCTGGCAGTCACCAGCTCGGTCCTGCTGTGGGGTACTGGGGCCCTGGGGTGGGCAGCACCAGCCCAAAACATTGTACTCAAATTTTAGGATCTAGATTTTAAGCCAGATTTTAGAGGAAGTCCATTTGTTCCCGTTTTACCTTGCCACCGACAAGTGTTAATCAGAATCTAACCCCTGCCTGGGGAGAAATGGCAAAAGTGACGGTGGGAGAGTTATCTTGGCATCATCCGTCCTGGTGAATTCCTGTGCTGCAGTCTGCCCAGGTCACCTGGCAGGTCTCCTGGCATGGCTGGAAACATTTGACCGGTCAGAAATGGAGCTGTTCCTCTGGGGAAGCCAGGGGAACAGGGGATGCCATGCTACTCCTCAGCATTTTAGTGGGACATTTGTTCTGAAAACCATTTTGCTGAGTTGAGCCAGCTGAGGGGACAAAATAGTCCTCCGTATTGGCAGGCAGAGATGAAAGAGAGTTGAGTGGAAACTGGAGGGACTGGCCTGCAGCCAAGCTGGAGCTTATGGAGGTGGGCTGAGTTCAGGCTTGTTCCTGCTGAACTTCTGTGAGGCCTTTCCTGAGGAGAGTGAGGTCAAGGCAGTGAAACCAAGACCTTTGAAATTTCTCATGGGAGATAATTACTTGGCTTTGGTACTGAACTCAGATGAAATCAACTGCTCTTGCAGGACTCTGGCAGTGCCCCAGCATCTCCAAGACTTTGGGGATATCTCAGTCCTTTCTTGCCTCCATCGACCCAAGGAGTGTGGTATTTGCACCTGTGGCCACTTCCTTGCTACCTGCCAGCAAATTGTTACGTATTTGTACCTCAAAGCCCCACCACAAGACTCCCTTCTTTACTTTTCCACCTCCTACCTTGTTTCTTCTTCATTTGGGATCTTTTTCCACGGCAGAGGAGAACTGTGCTGCTTCTCATGAAGCGTTTTCTGACAGCAAGGTTTTGGGAGCAGTGATGTGTTAGGTTATACAGAGGTTATACAGGAATATCACCTTTAAGTCTTGCTGTGCATCTCTATTCTGAAATGTGGTTACCCAGGAGGTGACTATTCCCTTTGCATAGACAGCCTCAGCCCAACACTTTGTTTGCAGAAGCGAGGTCCTTGCTCCAGTTTAATTTCCTCCCTTCCTTTTTCCAGTGGCACCTCATCCTTGTTTTATAGATGAGGCATGTTTTCAAAGCAAAGAAGGTGTGACTCCATTGCTGGAAGTCTTCACAAAAAAAAAAAAAAAGAAAACCAAAACCTCCCAAAAACTAAGAATGAAAACATGTAACTGAATGAAAACATTTTGTCCTTTCAGCAAGTACCTTCTTGAAGTTACCTGGTGTAATATTTGCAGCCAGGAAAATCCGAAGTAAAAAACCAAACAAACAGAAAAACAAACATAAACCCAAACCAAACAAAAACCCAAAACAAAACAAAACAAAAAAACCACACCAAAAAACCAAACAAAAAACCCCAAAGAAACAAACCCCCAAAAAGGCGAAAAAAGCAAAGCAAAAAGGTCCCTGAAACAACAGGCCAAGCAGGTATTTTAGCACTTCAGATGCTGATGCTCACTGTGACCTTCTCCTAATTTCACTGCTCTTTCTTCTATTCTGCCCATGATTCAGGGTTTCACAGAGTGTGTGATATCAGTCTAATGCCTTCAACTGCATTGACAGGTTAATGATTTTGCCAGGGTACAAAAACTTCCACAACACATCTCAGACAAACACTGGTGCAGGTGGCCAGTTCTGGATGCCTGATCCTTGGAAGCGTCCAAGGCCAGGTTGGATGGGGCTTGGAGCAACCTGGGCTAGTGAAAGGTGTCCCTGCCCATGGCAGGGAGTTGGGACAAGCTGAGCTTTAAGGCCCCTTTCCATCCAAAATACTCTAAGATTCTATGACTCTATGATCAGCTAACAAAGAAGTTCTGACTTTCTTTACTAAAAAAGAAAAAAACTCATTGATTATCAGGAGAGGAAAATCTGTCCTGGAGCATCTTCCCTTTGTTCTGCATTTTCAATGCAGCTTCAAAAAAGCATACAGGTTCTTCAAATAACTGAAGTGCTATACTTTCCTTACAGGAATAGTTTCCCCAGCATGAACTTTGAAGCAGAGATTCTGACAACTCCACACGATAATTCAGGTATTTGGGAGAATAAAAAAGGAGAATAAAGTAAAATGCCCACTCAGCTTACTATCACTACAAACGTATTTTAATTCTTTTGGAGTTAGAGATTGTTTAAAAAAAAAAAAAAAAAGTAGGAAGGTAAACTGACTGCATTTTAGATGCTTTCAGGTTTATGTTAGGGTTTAGTTCAAATTGTTGAGGGTAGATGTTGATATTTTTCTGGACCAGAAACACAGCTGTCAATGACGTGTAGTTTTGGAAACAGCAGAGTCATTCAATTTGAGATTGCACAGTCCTGGATGAGATATACATAGTTTTCTTGTTAGTGGCAACTAAAAGCAGATGATAAGAAAGCAGCTCCCTGAAAGGCAAAAATGAGGATGATGATGTTCTGCTGAGTCCTGCGCTTCATCCTCATTTTGTCTAGGAGGAAAAGCTGATTTTTTCCCCCACTGAATGATGCCTTTTTGACGCTGATCTCGCACATCGAGGCTGGCACTACAACTGCCTTCCTACTGCAGCCCTCTGCCTGAGACAGACCCAGAGCCAGTACCCAGCTGCAGGGCATCTTCTCCTGAGCCTCTGGTCTTAGTCCTGTTGTAGCTCCTCAAACCCAAGCATTTGGCCAGAGCCTGTGCCCTGGCAACAGCTCTGTCGTTAGGATGAGACAGTGGGAAAGGGAGTTTTTAGAATAATTGCTTGCAACCCCTGGAGTATTCCTGGTTTTGACTCTGAGAGAGAAATCTTGGCCAACCACATTTGAATATGAGCCCATTCAGATGAAATGTTTTGATATCAGTTGCCTTCCTGGCCATGAGCTGCAGTTCCCAGCAGGGAATTCACCTCCCTGGCAGCCCATTTCAGCCCCATGCCGACAACAGTCAGAAATGAGGTGCAACAGAGTTGACTATTTTTGCTTCAGCTGCAGGTGGCAGTTTTTGTGTTGCATCACCTCTCCTAGGAAGTGTGTCAGTAGCTGCCCATCTCAGTTAAACTGTCCAGCATGGGCACAAGTGATGGGCTCCCCACCAGGTGTGGACCTGCTGTGCAATTCCCTTCACCATCTCCTCTCTAGTCTTCCAGAAAAACCCTCCAGTCCCCATATCTGCCTAAGCATTTTGGAGACATTTTCCTCAGGCTTAACTCTAGTGATGAGGCACTTAACAAAAATGCTGATGTCAAAGGATATCCAAGAATAATTTTCAAACCCTGAGTGTGAAGAGCTTGGAAAGTGCAACCTCTGCATCGTCTTCCCAAATCTCTCTCTCCTGTTGGGTTGGGTTGGGTTTCTTCCATGAGGTAAGTGCTTTGACCCTTCACTTGCCTTGAAACCACTAACATGCAATCCATATTTGTTTCTCAAGAGCTGTATATGATCCCTTCCATGAGAAGCCTCACAGCTGAGGAGTATGTGGAGGCCTTTAAGTCATTTTTGGATCATTCAACAGAGCACCAGTGCATGGATGAGTTCAACAAGGAACAACTGCCCAACATCATGGCTGGGTAAGGATTGCTTCCACCCCGCTGGGAAAGCCATCCGTTATCCTGGGAGGGCAACCTGCATACAAGGGTCAGCAAACACATTTAAGGGTTTTTTTGGGCAGGAATGAACTTTAATGCTTTTCAGTTTTAAATCCCCCAATAGTGAGTTTTAGGATATGCTGCTTAATGACTCCAGAGTACGTGCTATTTCAATTAATACACTGTGCTGCCTCTTGGCTTATGTTGAGGAAAGAATCAAGACCTCATTTTCATGCCCATCTCTTTTCATTAGCTGATTTTCCAAGGATTAAGTTGGGGGTTTTTCGGTTGTTTGTTTTTTCCAAAAGAAAGCTCTCATGTGCTCTCTCCCTGCTTTTGGGACTTCATCACACACCACCTAAACAGAAACACATTTCTAATTCTCTTCTAGTGACTAATTCTTGGTTTTCTCAATCCCCTAAGACTTCCTTATTTCTATCCTAAGTCGATTTGCATTGCTTAAGTAGCAAATGATAATCAGTTTTGTGAAGTATTGATGTAATATATTAAGGCTGGATAACTGCAGATAATTTCAGAACAGCCTAGATCCAAACCATAAGAAAGCCCTTTCAAGTTTAGGTAATTTTTGGATGTTACAGCAACTGTATTCTCCATTGAGAAAAAAGTTTAGGCAGGCAAATTTTTTTATTCTCCGGATCAGATACAGATAAAAAATAAGCAATAAAATTATAATAATTAGAAGATTGTATTGGGAAATTTTTATTGTGAATTTAAACGATGTAAAACCTTGTGGTTTTCTATGATGCTGATTGTGGGTCTGTCAAAGGGTCTTGACCCTCATTAGGACTAAGGCTCCTTGACTACTCACACCCCTCAGGATTTGCTGCTCATTCCACTCTCGTGGAGTCATTGCTGTGGTGTCTCCTGAGACTGTGTATGGGATACTCAATTCCCCAGCACAGTCCATACCCAAGAGCAGAATTAAGCTATAAAGCAAGAGCATGGCCCCTCATCCTTGAGCCAGGCTGTTATTAAATATTCTGCTATGAACCACATGACTGGAGTCCTTTAATAAGTAATTTTCCCAAGATAAAAGTTATTGAAGATTCTAACCTTCCTCCCAGTTTTAAACCAAGATTAATGTTGATAAGAGATGATTCGTGGGTCCTTTCTGACTCGGCATATTCTATAATTTCCAATCACCTGGATAGCCTGATGGTTTTGCTTTTTCTGGGTATTTACATGCAGTATTGTCTCCTGATGGTGCAGAGGTTCTCCCCAGCTCACCTTGCCCCTGCATTCCCAACAGTGCCCACCCCAGCCAGCCACTACCCCCAAAGGGAGCCCTTTGCCCTGGGGATTCCCAAGGCTTTTTTGCACAGTGCCAGCCACAGCCTGAAGGAAACTCTCTGGCAAAGGGGGAGAAACACTACACCCTGGTGCCTACTGTACTTTGAAATATGAGCTTGCTAATACAGGGCTGGCTCCCACCACGCTGGCTTACACCTGGGCTCAGAAGGGATGCTCCAACTTCTATCCCAATTCGTGTGCATAACATGAAAATTTCTGGGCTAATGTGTCATCCAAGCAATAAGAATGAAAACAAAAGTCATGTGACATAGTGTGGTTGAGTAACACCCACTTATCTTTTCAGTCTCGGCCTTGGAAAATCGACTATAAATGTTCTGGGAGTTGGAAGTGGCACAGGTAAGGAGTGTGGCAGCACTGCTGATGCTGGGGAATGGGGGTCCCTGTGGGTAGCAAGACAGTTATACTGAAATTTTGGGCAATGAGGATAACTACTCTGGCATTAGTGACAATGCTTCTCATGAAACAGAGAAGGGCAGAAAGAAGAGTGGAGATGGGATGAGAATGAGGCTCCCTCACTCCCTCCCTTCCATCCTTCCTTCCCCATTTCCCTTCTAAAATGCTGCTGCTAAAACCTTTCTGAGCAGTGAGATGTGTGTGATTTTAGCTTAGTTTCTGGCTCTTGATGACTCTCACCTGACTTTATATGCCTCAAAGCAAGGACTCCTGTTTCTGATTAGGTGTAAGAGCATCTTCAGACCTTGTCAGAGAGACATCAGAGAGGTTCCTTCCACACAAAGTCCTGCCTCAGACTAACCCACCTGAAGGGATCTCTCTTTTTGTTTTGCCTTTAGGGATCCCAGAGGCCAAGGCTGGGAGATGCTCTGCTCCCAGTACTGCAAAATCAGCTGGCCACAATCATTAGCATGCAGTTGCATCAGCTTTTTCAAGACATGTTTCTTTGTTACTGCTGTGTTTTTATCCAGTGAAAAGTAGGGTTTAACTGCAAATGATATTTTTCCCCAGAGAGAAACCCATCCTTTGGAAAAACAGCTTTAAAGTTAAAATTCTAAGTGCATTTGTGTTAAAAAAAAAAAAAAATCAAAAAAAGTGGTGAAACAGCTAACTTTGCTCCTAGGGAAACTGAGATAAAATAAAAAGTAGAGAAAAGAAACGGCAGTTTGATTTGTCAGAGTTTACTTTTGCTTTGAAAAGTATTTTCAGATGAATTTTAAGTGCTAATACTTTCAAATGAAAGTATTTTTCTCACTTTTTTCCCCCTTGTTTTCCTGAGTAAGTGAAAATTAGCATTGGATTGTTTTCCTCAACTGGGAATATGTTGGAGCATATGAGAAAGCAAGCAGGAAGAAATCATTCGGTTCCAGTTCTCAATAACACTCTATTTTCATTAAGTAATATAAAACAGAAATCCTGACTCCAAGGAAACCCAAAGGGGAAAACGAACGTTTAGCACCATCCTTAATTTTCCTTATGTCCTTTTCAGAAGAGGTTTTAATGCAAAAATAAAAACTCCAGAGTCTCCTGTGTTTCCTGGCTAACTGCCCCTCCCAGAGGACGAGACAGTGGTACAGACCCACACCCCCTCAGCTTGCCCACGGCTGCATGAGCTGACCATCTGTGTCTGGGCAGGGAGTGAGCTGGGATGGCACTGAGCAAAAGGTTACATCTGATCCCTGACCTTTCCAGGCACAGACTCTGGTTTCACAGAGCCCCCAGAATTAGTTTCGTTGATGAAAATATTAATGGGGATTAGTGACCAACGCCACATCCTAAAAGCCTGTGTTTCGGCCCAGATCACATTTTCTCACTCACCTCTGTGTTAAATCTGGGCTGCAGCTTCCCAGTTCCAGCAGCATGGGCTGCTGGTTGCCAGAGGGGTTTCATTCCTGTCCCAGCCTTGCTGTGGTCAGTGCTGAAGGGTTGTTGCTGGCAGGGTAAGCTGGAGCAGAGAAATCCATGCTGTGGAGCATTGTATTTTACTGCTTCTTTTCTACAGACACCCTAGTTGAGGATGTTATTACCTGCTTTTGCAAGGACTGGGTTAAGGAATTTTGCAGAGATGAGTGAAAAAAGCCAAACTCAAACAGCTTTTAAGATACTCACTTGCTGCTGATAAACCCATTTGCCACCATCAGTGGCTCCAGGGCATGGGGCAGAGATGTTTTGCCTCCCACCTGCTCCAAGCTTGAAGGGAGTCCACAGCAGCACCTCTAAGGGCTGGTGCTCCCCACCCCAGGCACTTAAAAACTGGAATTTGGGACTGTCTAAAATGATTCAGCTGCTTGCTATGGGGATCTTCCTTCCTGTCAGCAATACTGGTCTGTGTACCTGCCTTCAGCTGACGTAGCTGTGGCCTCTTCCCTCGTGCCTTTGGCCAACCCTGGACTGCTGCCATTTCATTCCTCAGGGGCCTTGGGTATTTCTTCTCCAATTTCAAAAGCCTCCTCCTGCCCTGGAGGTCTCTGTAGTGCTGGCATGGGTAGCTACTTTGAGTTCTATTTATTGCAACACCTGCCAAAGATGACGACTTTTTCTCATGGTACATCAGCTGAAAGGCTAGGGAGGATGCAGTATCTCATATCAAGACCTCTCTGTGTGACATTTGCACAGGCAGGACTATTTTTAGGCCCCACCATCAGCTAGAGACAAGAACTCTTGCAGGAGTCCCTGCAAGGTGCCCGCCTCTGCTGTTTATTTACATAGATCCAGGTGAACCAGGTGATGGACTTTGGAGACTTGGTATATCATGGCATTTCTGGGAAAAAACCTGCATGGCATCAAAAAAGGCTGGAAATTTCCTAGGAGAGGAGGACAGACTGCTGCTTGCTTCTCCAGAGCTTAGACAGCAAAAGAGGAGAAGCAACAGCTAAATTTGCAGGGCACATACACACACGGTTAGATTCTACCATGAGAGCCACAAGGTCAAACGTGCCTCACTCCTGCTCAGGGGATTTCCTGGCAGTAGTGGTGGCAGATGCTCTGGCATCCTTTCATCACGTTTACCCACTTCTTAAAGTAATGAAATTGTGTTTATTGAATAGGTGAGCAGGATCTGAAAATGATCAGGATACTGCAGGCCGTGCACCCAGGGGTCCCTATTGACAATGAAATCGTAGAGCCCAACCCGCAGCACGTGGCAGCTTACAAAGGTAAGGCTGTACCTGCTGCCTGGGGCACAGGGAGGACCATCCATCTGAGAGATGAGTTTTTCTGCTGCTTTGTGAAATTCACGGTTTTCTCTGCTTTTTAAAACAGAGCTGGTGAATCAAGCTCCAGACCTGCAGAATGTCTCTTTTATTTGGCACCAGCTCACTTCCTCGGAGTACGAACAGCAGGTGAAAGAGAAAGGCACACATAAGAAATTTGACTTCATCCATATGATCCAGGTAACGGGCATTGCTTTAACACAGGAGTATTGCCTTTCACTCCTCCCTTAGTTTCTGCTGTATGCATGAAGTTAGGATGATCAGAGCTTAGCACAGCTCTCCCATGAGCAATAACTTCTGCAGGGGCTCCACAAACACCAAAGCTGACGATGCCCAGCACTGTGAGGTGTCCCTAAATGTGTGTGTTGAGTCAGGACAGGCTGGGAAGCAACTGGTACACTATTAAAAAAACACTATAGAAAGAGTTTAAGCCTTTGGAGCTTAATAATAATGGCTATGTATGTATGTATGTATGTATGTATGTATGTAACTGTCTTTTCTAGATGCTGTACCGTGTGGAGGATATTCCCAACACTATCAAGTTTTTCCACAGCTGTCTTGACCTTCATGGTAAACTCCTGATCATAATTTTATCAGGTAAGTGGGACCTTATTTTTTTGCTTCATTCCTGGAGTTTTGAAGAGCTTTGAATCTGAGGGCCACAGGTGTTTATCTGGGGATTTCAGGAGCACTTATTCTGTAGTCAATAACTAAAACCAGTGCTGGATTTCACATGGAGCATGCAATCTTTGGGCTTAGCCTCTTGGACCCCAGTGTCTGATGGGACCACTTAGGCACAGGTTTTGTGTTCTTGCTTCCCTGCTTATGAAGTAGATTTAGTAGACAGAAGTGTGGCTGTTTATGAACGGGGGTCAATCCCTCTTCCCAGTGAAATCAGCACTGTCAAAACACAACCAGGTCTCTGGGTAGGCCCATTTTTGGTGCTCTTATCTCTGCACGGTGGTGGCCCAGACCCCAGCAGGACAATAGATGCTGCCAAGAGCTGCAGGCTTTATGGTAGGACAGGAAAAAGAGGCACTTGTAACACGGTGGCACTTATTAAAAACAATAGAGTGCTTTATCCCTTGTGTCACTCATAAATCCCTGGCTCACGGTGGGGTGGATAAAGCACACTTTACTATGTTTACCATTAAAACTCTCTCTCACATTGCCTGTAGGTTGTTTCTCTTGCTATGTGGGGCTATTTTTCCAGGTATATATTCTTTGATGTGCACTTAAAATTGAGGTTTGATATACAAAAACATCTGCACTATTCTAGCCAAGAGACAGTTAACAGGTAGCGTGGATGTTCAGGGTCAGCATGTTGGTACTTCTGTGTGTATCCCTCCTTCTGGGCAATCCCAGTGTTGGAGACAATCTCCTAGGAGTTTCCTCTAAACAGCAGAGTTCTGGAGGGAGTGCTGAGGGAGAACAGAGTTTTACCCTTCTCCAGACACAGACTTTTATAAGTAGATTCAAGTAAGGGGAAAGCTCTTCTCCTGGTCCTGGTAAGGCCTGGGCCAGCACCGAGGGAGCATTTCCAGATCATTTTGCAGGTGCAAAATGCTGGCTTGGCTTTGCAAAAGTAACCTCCCCTCCTGCCCTGGCAGACAGCAGCGGGTGGGCCAGCTTATGGAAGAAGCACAGAGACTGCCTGCCTCCCACCGACAGCGGCCACTACATCACCTCCAGCGGCATCACAGATGTCCTGAAGAGGCTCGGAGTCGAATACCGCGTGTACGAGTTCCCGTCGGGGTGGGACATCACCGAGTGCTTCACCGAGGGGGACGCAGCTGGCGGCCTCATGCTGGATTTCCTGACGGGGACAAAAGACTTCGTGGGCACGGCCCCGCCGGCGCTGCGGCAGCGGCTGCGGGAGGCTCTGAGCCAGCCCGAGTGCAGCAGCACCAAGGACGGCAGGATCATCTTCAGCAACAACCTCAGCATGATCGTGGTGGAGTCCTAAAGCCAGACTGACTGCAGAGGACAAGCTAGGGTGGGGATGGGGGTGATGCAGTCACAGAAGAGTGTAGCATAGGAGGAAGGTGACTTGCAGGCAAGAAGGGCAAGAAAGAGGGGCTCAGCTGCAGCCTCCCACTGCCAGCCAATGTCAGTGGGACAAGCTCCTCATCATGATGAGGTCACCAGGGCCAAGATTACACCCTGGCTATTTAGTCCATCCCTAGGAGAATATTTTCCAGAAAGTAAAGATCTCCATCTCACTAAAAGCCTACATGGACTTGTTTTTTTAACAGTAATCATCCTGTCTGTACTTCCAGCACTGGGACTTCCACTTTTCTACGTAGCCAGCATGTTTACACATCTAAAGACGTGTCTGTATGACCAGGGGTTGCTTTGCAGCCAAGTGGGGGCTGCAGCCCTTGTGCTGGCTGTGTATGGACCCACTGCTTCCATTTGTGCTGGACAAAATCAGCAAGATGTCCCTGCTGCTTTTCATCCAGGTAATGTTCCTGCACCCAGACCTGAGCTGTAAGTTGCTCTGCACTAGGCCATTTCAATGGTTTTATCAATGTAGGTATTTTCTGCCCCAAGCCTCTCAGCATCTTGCAATATGGACATGTCTTAAAAATTTATCGGCCTTTTTATTTGGAGAGTATTTCGGATCCCAGGATGATCCTCGCCACATGCTCTTTCAGGCAGATATTAATTTTGTTACTTTCTTACTACAGTTTGTCTCCGTATAAAATAAAAGCAATCTTAAACCAAAAAAGTCACATCTTGTTCTGCACATACGGGCTTATAGAAAATGAAGAGCAAAGAGGTTATTTAGTTAAAAACCAAAAATATGCAAAACACCATTTTATGGAAGTATTAAGAGTTTCTTGTAAGTGAGAAAGATGAGCCTGAGGATGTGGAAGACCTGTCAGTGAGCTGCAGCTTGTCCTTGTGCTGCAGCCCCAGGAGTCAGCTTGAGCACAGCAAACCAGCACCTACAATACTTAAATATGGTGTACGTGGTTAAGATGTTAATATAGGTGAGTTAAGACTATTTCCACAGGGTCCTGAGTTGTTTGGGGGGCTGAAGGAGGTGCTGCCAGGGCAGCCAGCTCCAAAGGGAGATGCTGCACAGGATGCCAGCGGTGTTTGGCTCTGCAATTAGTGCCTTAGAGCACTGCAGACCTTGGAATGACTACATGGGGAAAAACTGCCTGCAGCCACACCAGCCTGACTGCAAAGGGCTCTCAGGGCAGGAAGCACCAGCTCAGATGGAAAATACCTGCAGGCACAGAGCCCATCTCTGTGAACTGATTTTTCCATGCTTAAGCTGGATAACACACACCTGTGTGCACCTGAAGGGGCTCAGGTACCGCTGCCTTCTTGATGTCTGGTCTGGGTCAATTGGCTTGTTCCAGCATCATGAACACACAGGTCAGCGCACTGGCTTGCAGAACATTAGGTGTCATTGTCATCCAGAGTCCTGCTGGTGCTGCTAAACCTATCCCACCCCCTTCACTGACCATCTGCCCAGATGCAGTTACTGCCAGGAGTAGCATCGCACCGTCTGAGAAGGTAATGAGCCCAGGCAGTCACTCTAGCTCCATTCTGTCCTTTGTTTTCTTGAGGTACACTTTTTAGGTTTGGTTTGTTTTTTATCGTATATTTTTGAAGTGTAGTCATTTCTCCTGAAACTCCTGTAGGGGAAAAAAAAAAGAGAAGTAATGGGAAAACAGTAGCATAATATCTCTCTGCATAATATCTCTACCCTGGTCTGCAGGTACTGTTGCTGTCAGTTCAAGAAACATGAATCAAAACTGGACAACCTCCTCCAGAGTACCCCATACCTGTGCACAAGCTTTTCTCTTTGATCCATTCTATTGTTTATTCTGTGGGCATCTCCTTTGCTTGTGCTGGCTCCCAGCACTGGGCAGGGAGAGTAAGGCTGGGCTGTTGGGCAGGCTCTCAGCACTGCTCCCATCCCTGTTCTCCTTGCACTATGAATTCCTGTGGTTTATTCCCAGGAGATAGTGATGTCTCTGGTCTCTATCTGGAAAGGAAAAACAAAATGCACCCAAAACCAGGCTTGCTTTTCAAGCTCCAAAGAACGATCTACCTGCTAATCTTTGCAGAAATTTGGCACGGTCCAAGTTCCCCCAGATCTTCCCCAACCCAAAAGGTTTTCCATCCCTCCTTGGAGTTTTCTGAGCAGGCAGACACATTTCCAATAAGCAGATACTCAGCAAAAACCATCTGTGAGCACAATATTTACCTGCACCATTGTAAATCAATGTGCAAATGCTCAGAAGAAAAGGAGCACTTCAAAGCAGAGTGTTTAGTGACAGCCTGGAGAGATGAAATAGGGCACCCCATTAAAAACACGGCTGCTTAGTGCTTTATCTCTATTTTTTCTTTTGATTCTTCAAAAGCAAGTAATTTATCAACGACTCTGCTTGTACACCTGGAATAAATAGCATCCTAAGTGTCTGTTCCATTTATTTATATATTTATTCTGCGGTGAACATGCTATTTAACAACTATTTGTTGTGCTTTTTTACAAGACGCTCTCCTCCCCCGCGGAATTTTGGGCTGTGCTTTTCCCAGCAGCAGGAGCGCGGCTGGATCTGTGTGGCCACGAGAGGGCTGCAGCAGCCAGCGAAATAAATCTGCCTCCCAAAACGCTGGGGATGCTGAGCTGGAGAAGCAGTATCAAGTAGTCAGGCTGACAAACGTCTCCAGCTTTCCTTGCTGGCTCATCGCATCCTGATCCCAGCTGTTGGGGACGGCGCTTTTTTCTCCTGCAGAGTCACCGGCTCTGTCTCTGACGTTGGGGTCTGGCTTATAATAAAAAAGTCGTGATTGCACAACACAGGTGACACAGGAGATGCACAAAATCTGCTTTTGGGTTGGTTTTTTTATCCCGTTTGATGGCTGAAGTGCTGCAGCTTGGCTGCCTCTCAAGGCCAGGTCTGCAGGCAGCGAACCAGGAGTCACAGCTAACCAGGGGAGGAAAACACAGGGAAAGGGATTTCAGGAAAGGAGCTGTGCCACTCAGTCAGCACAACAGCTTGTTCCAGCCCAAAGCAAATGCTTTTGTGGATAACCATGTTGTAAGCTGCCCTGTGTACTCTGCAGTAGAATTAAGGCCTGCAAAGCCCAAACTGCATTGTTTCAAGTGGAGCAGTTGCAGATTTTATCCTTATTTCCAGTTAGCAATATAGCCATTTCAATGCAGAGCTCTGATTGCGTGTTACAGACCCCTAAAAAGGAGCTACAGAGAACAGTTCTTTGCATCATCAAGGATGGATAACTTTATTTTTACTGGGCCTGTATGAAGTCTTGCAGTGTGAACTTGAAGTGAATGTTAAGGCTTCTCTACCCATGAACATATGCCATGAAGGTGGCATAGGAACTGCAATATCTAATAGCTGATTTCTGAATAATCTGATTAAAAGACAAGCTCAGTAAAATACTGGACCATATATTGAAAAGATTAAGCCTAATCTCAATCAGGGGGCAAAGGGTAAAAATACACAGGCTGAACTTTTTTACCTCTCCCTTTGACATTTGCCCAAAAAACATCTGTTGAAACTTACATCAAGGATGTAGAAAATCTTTGAGTACCCCATGCATTCTTCATAAATAAATACACACACAAAAAAAATGCATGGCTGTAAGGTGAGATCTCCACTAGTCAGGAGCTGTACTAACGTATCTGTAGTAATAATTGTCATTGAGATACCAAGGCTTGCCCTGCAGTCTTCAGATTTAGGATGCTAGCTCTGCAGGTCCCTTGGGTGGAGAAACCTGAGGAAGGATCTAGATGAGGAAGAGAGGTTGCCACAGTGTTGTACCTAGACATCTTAACCTTCTAATGCAAGTATGTTGTGTGACCAGCCTGGTACGGGAGCTGGGGCTGTGCCTGGACACCCAGAGGGGGCTGTGGACCAGCCCCCCTGCACTGCTTTATTTAAGACCATTGCTTTAAACTAAAGCAGCAGCTGTTGCAAAATGCAGGAAATGTGTTGTTCATCCCCCATTATCCTTTAATTTCTTGTTAACAATAAATAAACAAACAAATCCCTCCAAGACAAATCTTTGGAGTAGAAGCTCCAGCTGGAAAGATCTCTCGTCTGAAGGAGGTTTGTAGAACCATGTGAGATGGTCAGATCCCAGTGGGGCTTCTCTTCTCATCTCTGAGAAGGAACAGAGAGGAGCAGAACAGGAGTCTCCTTTCCAGTAGCCACTTTGCCTAGTCTGATGATGGCACTTTAGATTAGACCTGTAAGCAAGTTGGTAGAGAAAACATATGTTTTGTCATACTTTGTAGTGATGGTGGATTTATAAATGTGATAGAGAAATTTTCAGAGCAGTCTCCAAGTCCCTATTGCTGCGTTATCATTTTTTAGCATCCTATTAATCACACTGTATATATCTGTCAACAGCTGATATTACAGATTAAGGAAGATTACAGCTCATTGCTCCAGTGGCTGTTTTCTTTAGTATTTAACTTCACTGGCATTATGCCATTGACTTCCCTCTGACAAGACCAAGCCCCTTGCTTTTGTAAACACTTCGCAGTGCTTTTACTTTATAAAGTACCAAAATGATCATCCATAGGATAAATGTTTTGATTTTATTATTTCTGAAAGAAGAGCTAATACACTGAGCTGTGCTGAGCAAACAGTCCACCAGGTCTTGATTTGCAGATGTTTCCGTGTAGATAAATGTTGTCTTTGGTTTTTTGTGCTCATGCAGATCATGTCATTTGTTATTTTGGAAAAGTGGATGATATTTGAGGAAACTCAGACAGAAGTTCTACAGATTTAATAAATTTGACTCATAGACTCTCTCCATTATTTACTGTCAATAACCGGTCGTTCTCCTGTTTTATGTGTTGGTAATCCACTTTGGGATGTAAATCAATCCTTGTGACTCTTATGATCCAACACAAAGCAGAAGTAATTAAGACCAGAGAATCAATCAACTCAACTGTGAACAACCTTCAGAGTAAAAATTATTCACCCAATTTACCCCTTTGTGCCAGGACTTGTTTTTATACATAAAAATAACAGTGACAAAAATGCACATTTTTGGCCTAGAAATCCTTCTTATGTAATTCTTACAGCTTGTCTCCAAGGCCTCATCCTTCCCAGGTCTCTTCTCTGGCAGAGCATCCCCCCACCATGGACTTATTCAAGGCAGCCAAAGTAAGGAAAACTTTCCTCCTGTGCTCAGAGGATGTGACCAACCTTGGTCCTGACTTACTTGCAATTCCTGCCAAACATTAATGCAAATTTCTTGCTTCAGAGCCTCAGGTGACATGGAACAAACGACATGTGCTCATCTGGGTGTTTTACTGGGAGCATCTCACCTAGTTCCTAATGTCTTAAAAAACAAGCATTGACAGGGTGTGACTTCACTGCACTTTGTATAAATTATCCCTGACCCACTTTGTATAAATTATCCCTGCACTTTGTATAAATTATCCCACCCTGCTTAATGTTCAAGAGTATTTCTGATGCTTTTGAAATTTTAAACTAAGGGCATTAATATAACTAATGGCACAAAGGCAGGTAAAGGGGTTAATTGGAGAAGAAATTCTTGCTTTTCTGTGTGGGAGAGCTGTATTTTGCTTCCCCTCCCCCCAGCAAATACAGTCCCCAAACTCATTCTTGTTTCGGAGGGAATTTAAATAAATCTTCCAATTCCATCTCTCAGCCACAAATTGCTTTTGAACATAATTAGCATTTATACTGGTACTGGAGCCTTGTTTATTTATGTGTCATAACAGTCCTTGGAAAGTGTAAGAAGACATAAGATTTCACCCAGGCTTAAGACAAAAACTCCACCTTGACCAGAACCCTGTGCTTTCAAGGGAAGGAAGCAGAAGGAAGAAAAGTTATTCTACATCTTTCCTTATACTTCTCCCTTCCTCTCCTGCCTTTTGGAAACCTGTTGGTTGGGGAGTTCCTATGCTGAAGGCTGCATCCAGGCAATCCTCCCTTCCCCTTGTCTTTCCTCATTAATTTCCTTAATTTCTTTCCATGTGTTTTTCAAAGATAGGCAACAAATAAATCCATTTCAAGTGCCTCTGCACAGTCACTTTTTATCTTGATGAAAGTTCTTTCTTTTTTTTTTTTCCCCTCTATAATTTCCTCTAATGTGAGGACCATCTGGCCTCCACAAACAAGACAGCTCAGCTCTGCACTTCATTTCAGCACTGCTACAGACTGGATGGCATCTGCTTCCACCACCTCCTTAGTGTCCTGAGGCAGTGAGAACAGGGTGGGGAAGGAAACCAGCAAGGAGAAGAAACAACCCTGACCAGCCCAGCGCTGATGGCCCAGAGGGAGAAACGTGGGCACTGGGAGCCAGCCAAGAGATACTCCTTAACCCTGCAAGGGGAAAAGGTGGAGGAAAAGGTTTTCCATCAATTTTCAGTCCCCTGAGGAGAAGTGTATGACCTTATCACAGTGACACTGAGTGTGTTTCCAGCTGGTAGAGCAGAAGTGGTGGGTTGTCTGTCCTCTGTCTGTGGCTGCTTGTACATTTTTCCAGCAGGTGCCGTAATTCTGTTTTCATACTTGAGGTGCTCTGGGGGCAGAGCACAAGAGCACCAGCACTGTTGTGCAGGATGTTGCTTTTTGGCAGGCTAGGTTTGGACAGGACCTCACCTCTGTGCCAGGTGATCCCCCAAAAGCCCATGTGTTGGATTTTGTCAGGGCTGGCTGTGCCTCCTGTTGTGCCGCTCTGTTCCTGGTTCTGACATGAACTTTCACACACCCCTGACTGAAAAACAGTCTGTCGTCTTCTGCTTCCACAATCAGGCTAGAAATAATTTCAGAGATAACCTGCTTTTAAAAATCTCTCATTTGGCTCTTTAAATCTGAGAATGTGAAGGGAGGTTCATTTTTGTAATTAAGAGCCAACCCAGTTCCCAGGGCACCTGTATGTGCACGTGGCCCTGCCATGGCTTTCCCATTTTGGCCACGATCACTTCATCTTTCTGGGACCCAATTTTCCATCTTTAAAACCTTTCTTTCCCTTCCTTGCAGGCAGGTCATGAGGCTAGATCCATTACTGTAAGTGGGAGGCTTTATTAACGAGGTGATAAGTGTCATGCCAATACAATAGTAATAATAAATAACTTCTCTAAAAGTGTAAAAGGGTCTGACATTATTAATTGCATTTCAAGCATTTGCAGTGTATGTGGATTGAGACTGAATGCAGAACAGACTAAAGGTTTTTTTCTTCTTGCATTTCTGCTCTTTGGAAAGAAATGGCTTTTCTTCAGCTGAAATGGACTCTGCAACGAACCTCTCATCTATGCAAGCCCCCATCACTCCCATTAGGGTTCAAATGACCCTGCTGGGGTGCAGAGGTGGAGGGATACCCCTTTGAGAGGCATGTAAAGTCTTGCTTGATCCTTCAAGCTTTTCTATTTGAGTGCCTTCACAATTGCTTTCTATTTTCCCTCCATATTTGTTTCAGCCCAACCCTCAGCAAAGGCTGAATTTCATAGGATTGGTTGCACAACACAGCAGAAATACAGCACTGGCACCAAACCCTTCCTTTCCTGAAGAGCTGGACACTTTTTTTTTTTTTCCTTTCTTTTTTTTTCTTTCTTTTTTTTCTTTTTTTTTAAATTATTTTTTATTTTAATAACAAATACAAATGCTCTAAATCCTCCCAGCCCTAAATAGAGATGGTGTCGGTTGACTTCAAAACAAGGCAATGGTTTAGATACTTATAAAAGTTGTGATTTCCTGCATCTCTCCTGCAGGCTGTTATTCAGTGATAAATGTGCAGAGGGCCTCACAGTGCCCAAAAAAAGGACTAAAGCTCTTGGCTAAAGGCAGAAGTTGGTCTCAGTTGCTGCAGAGCTCTGGCACAAAGCATTGCATGAGGCAGCAGCCTACTCTGTACATCTGAGTTGAGATGCTCATGGATAAGTTCACTGAGCAAAAGCAGGTCACATCAGCAGATTTAATGTGTCCTTTGAACCTCTGGTACCTCATTTTCTGTCCTTTACTGTAGCATTTATCTTCTTTTGATCATTCAGAAAAGGGTGGTTGTTTCATGACAATGGAAATAAAAATAATTGACATGAAAGAGTGGTGTTTTGCCTATTCAGAATGGCAGTGGAAAGTTGCACTCCCAAGTTGGCTTGAATAGAGTGAACATTATTAGGTACTGACATGAAAAAGACCTCTCTAAGGAGATAATGCCTTCATCCAATTAATCCTTCCTAATGAACTTACCCTTCGGAGGTGGGTAGAGCAGTTTCAGCATGAAGTTTGCTTCCTGTGATCATTTGTGCCAATAAAAGTCTTTCGAGAAAGCTGATGAAAACTGAAGTGAATGTGCCTGAAGTGAATTTATTTTGATATTTGACTTGTCAGGGGAAAAAAAAAAAAAAAAGTGGTTTGTACTTTTCAACCTGATCTGCTATCGTGCTCTCTCCTGATGATTCCTATTCTTTAATAACTCCTCAAATTATAATAAAGCTCCTAGGTATCCACTTCCCTTTGAATTTGCAGCTGAGAAAATTCTGTGTTTGAAATACTTGGAAGTGGGGTTTTATTTGATAACCTGTATTTTTGAGGTAGATGACTACTTTGCTGAACACCTTGATGGTTATTTCAGTAATAGGAATCTGAAAATGCTCATCTGGCTCTGAGAAATTTCAGCTGAGGGAAGAACCCTTTTTCCACCCAAGCTATGTTATAATGATACTTTGCACTTAGGTTCTTTCATCAGAGCATGTTTTATTCATCAGTGCACCAGACCCTCAATTGGTTTTGTTTAATTGTGACTCTCTTTATACCACACTGGCTTGGAAGTCCAACAGTGACATTCTTTTGCTGCTTTTCCCTGTGCTTTGGAGAACTCGAGAAAGAAAGTGCCAGAAAGGGCAAAAGAAGTGGGAAAGTTCAAACAAAGCAGAAGGTGTCAGACTAAAACAAACCCAGAGGGAGGAAAATAAGTCAGAAGAATTGATAAGGAGACTTTTTGAAATCGTATGTTTGTGATGTGTTGATTCTTTTATGGAACTGGGAGCTCCTGTTGAACTGCCATTAGAACTGGTTCTACGCAGCCTAAAGTGTGAGACCATCTCCCAATGAGGGCACTCAAATTATCTGCCTAGGTCCTGCTCATATTAATGGTCTGATTTTCACACATGCCAGTGAGTATTTTTGGAGACTTGAAAAAAAGAAAACATGCCTGAAAATTAGGACTTCAGCTGATAAACTGAAATGCCCAAATTTTAAATGCTGGCCACTGCAACTTGTCCACTGCTATAAAATGATTCAGTAAAGTCATCATGAATATCAACTGTAAGTCTTCCCCATCTCCAATTAAACAACAAGAAAAAGAGACATTTAATGAGGAAAATGGAACCAACAGCTGGGGAGAAAATATTTTCCAACTGCTACATGGTTTTGGGGTCATGATAAAATTACCCACTTTGAATTTGTGCAGCCCAGTTTCATAGTTCAAACAAAGAACTGGGATAATTTTTGAACACTGCAAGCTGCTCATAGTTCTCACACTTCTTGTGGCAGGAAGGAATAGTTTTTAAATTTCACTTTGTTAAATATGGTTGTGGAAAAGCCAGTGTATCCAGGTGATGGGCACTGAATTATTATTTCTTTCTGTATTCTGGAAGAGTCTCTCAATCAAAGTGAGACTTTACAGCCTGTTTTTAATTTCACAGTCATAAAGATGAACATGCAACTTTTCCAAAGAAATAATTAGGTATCATAGAATAAAGCATTTCCCTATCACATAATAATAATAATACTACATTTAATTAAGTGAAAAACTATACCAGCTACAGACTTTACTGTCTATAATTTATTTCTAGATTAATAAGTATTTTGTAGTCCACTAAGTATACTTAGTGTATAATAATGCTTTTCTTAGTTATTTCTGCTTCTATTCCATGTAGACTAGCAACTACTGTACCCATTCTTTTCAATTCATGTCTTAATATAGTTTCCTTTTAATGAAACCATATTTCCTTTGTTCATTCTTTTGCCAGACATTTAGCTCTGGGGCTAAACCAGCCAACAGGTATCTTTCTTTACCTGGTGGTCCCATTGTCAAAGCTGGGTTAGAGAGGGTGCTCATGTAAAAAGAGAACACATATAATTGCATGTAATTGCTTGAAAACTGGCAACAGTTTAATTAGGACAGACTACAGTCCTGAGCTGGCCATGCAGGTGGTGTAAAACCTGAGCCTAAGCTACTGCGAGGTTCTAAAACAAAAAAAAAAAGGACATTTCTGCTGGTCCCAATCCCCAAGCTGCTGTGTTCCTCTTTGATATGATCTCTCCCTCAGGAGCACGCTGGGCTTGTGCCTCAGAGCAGGAGGAGGGAAATGCCGCTGTTGTCTTCCAGAGCACAGGCAGGTGGGAGAAGACACATTCCCTTGAGTTGGGTTTTAAAAGCTTAGACATGCTTTTTGGCTTGTGGCTGAGCTGATGCTTGAGTGGCTCCTCTGATCATAAAAGACACTGATGCATCAGCAGCAGCCAGCGCCAGAGCCATCTATTTACCCAGGGAAGTGCTGCAATAGATCAATGTTAAATGCTTATTTGCGCTTCACTGCTCCAAGGCACAGAAACTAATTACCAAAGATAAATTAGCCCTTGTGACAATGACTAAGAAATGCACGTCCCAGGATAGACCACCTTGACCACAAACACACATAATTCTCCCTCTGATGAAGAGTGGCAGAGGGTTACACGGCACATCCTTCAGCCAGAGCTCACTCGGGTTGGAGTGCTGCTGCTTTGTCCCGGTGCTGAAGAGCTGGCAACTATTTACAGACCCCTGACTATTCCTTTTCTCTACAGGAGCCACTCACTTGACTCCTGCGTGTCTCTGTTTGCCCAGCTGTGGATTAGCAGCACTAATAAATAAAACACCTTATGCAGACACCAGAAGACCTGGATGATGGCAAACCCTCCCCAAGGCCTTTGTGTTAACACAGCAGCTTTACCTTTACACACTGACTGCTCAGGAAGCCACATGTGTCTTTCTCTGTGCCACCTGTACAGTAGTGGGTTGACAGTGGAAAGCTTTCTGTGTTGGATGTGACTGCAAAGAGTTTTTCTAGCAAAAAAGCCCTCGGTGGTTCTCATGGCAGCTGTAATCAGCAGGTAAAACTGCTCCAGTTTTACCTCCTTTGAACCTTTTGCTTCTCTCTTACACCACCAGGAACTGCCAAATTTGGTGGGTCTGAATCCAGAAACATCAGCCCTGACTTACTCCCTTATTCCCTAACTGGCAAAAGTATCTGGAGATGAGGGATGCGGGATGGATTTTCAGGAATGCCTGGGAGGCTGCAGAGATCCTCTTGATTTTCCCTGCTAGGAAAGAGGGAGCGAGCTGCTTCCATTACCTTTTTGCCCCTGAGCCCGTACAAAAGAGCTTGCCAGGCTGGGCAGTGCACATCCTGCAGAGTGTAAAACCAGAGTACAAGTTATAATGGATTCAACCCTGCACACCATATTCATTGTAACAAGCTCAGTGGAGACCTGCAGGACTGCAGTAGGAATAACCTGAGTGGTGAAATTCCCTGGAACTGCTTCAGAAACCATTTCTGGAGGTGATGTGGCCCTGCACACTCACAGTGCTTGGGGCAGCAAACCCAGCCTGCCCTGGGGTGGGTCGTGCTGGTGTCAACATCTGCAGGAAAACTCCTCTATAACCCAGGTCGACTAAACTGCAGCCCTCAAATAACTCCAAAATGACTATATTCTTCCCTGTCTCCATGGAAAGTACATCTACCAACTGATGTATCTTAGCACTGCACTTGCCTTTTCCACCTGGTTGTATCCCTGTGGCACCACAGACCCATCTCGTGCTGCAGCAGAGCAGTCCCTTGCCTGTTCCCTTGTACCATCCCCAGCTGTATTTCCAGCTCTCAGAGACATCCGTTCCTCTCAGTGTTGTATCCTAACTCTCCTCTGTACTGAAGGCATTCCCTGGTTTGTGGCATCTGTGCATTTTTTAATCACCACACACCATACTAAGTCATGTGACTGATCCATGAGGAAGACCCTAGAAAATGCCTCTGGGTCTGGTGCTCCTTTCAGCACTCCTCATTGCTGGGCCCCAGGTATACTTAGGAGGAATAACCTGTATTTTCATAATTATGTTTTAGCAAGTTAGTATTTTCTAAATATAAAAATACCAACTTTTGCCTGAGCAATCGAAACATCATTTCTGGCTCCGTGACATCCTCTCTCCACCTGTTTCCCAGCCAGCAGAGCAAAGCACTGAAGAAGTTGGTGCAGGCAGTGTTGTGAGACCCACCGTGCTGGTTGGGGTGAATACATCAGCTCCAGCTCCCAGATGTGAGGACACAGCCCTTGTCTCTGCCTGCCACCAGAGGCAGCCAAGCCATCAGGAAAGGGTTTGGCCTCAACTTGTAACTCAGCTGGCTTTTATAGCATCTCCTCAAGATCTGGTTTGCAGACCTCAAAGTGCGAACCTGGTCTCACCCAGGTTAGGGGGCAGAGAAATGATGTTACACTTGGGTGGTGGTGTACCCACTCCCTCAAAGCCACCTGGCCGAGTTAGTGCTGTCACAGGTAGCTCTCCATAATTCTTGTTTCTGGCAGCAGAGGTCAGCATTGCCCTGCTGATGGACAGCCACGATCCCACCTGCAGGGAACAGCAAAACATCGCAAAATCAGTTTTTACAAGTCCTTGTCCTTTTATTGTGAAGATCTGTGTCTTTGAGTTACATCAGCTCCTTGAGGGGTAAGTGACCAAGCCACCAGCTGTGTCTCATGAGAGGTGGCAAGGGAAGTTGTGAGGTGGTCCTGCACCTGTTCAAGCTACCTGGAGGCAGCAGAAACATCCTCAGGGTGCTGCCATGAGACCTGTGGGACACCCGTGTGTGTCCTTCCAGAGTAGTAGCAGGAGAGAGGCTGATACCCCCAGCACCACAAACATCCCCAGACACGGGTAGGTGACGTAGTCTGGGGGTTTTGGCCATGGGTGGGATGTTCCCCCAGTCCTGTTCATATTTTGTCAAACTGATTTATATCTTCTAGATGGCTGAGGGATATTATAAGCATGTGACCGACCCAACTCCCATTGCATATAGATAATTGTAGCACTTCTAAACAACCTTTTGGATCCTCTAGTTAGTCCATTAAATAATAGTTGATTTTTTATAAATGTATATTTGACATAATGTGGGTCCGGGGCAAGAAAAAGAGGTGTGAGTAGATCTTCAGGGGAACTATTTAATGCTTTGAAACCCCCTCCAGCACTGCCTGTGTGGGGGGTCAGTCATAGAGGTTGTTGAACACTAGGTTGTCCAGCCATCACTTTCCTGCTGCCTGTCTTTGCCTGCACGTGGCTCCAGCCTGTGGTAGATTTCTCCCTTGTAAATGGAGCAACTACAGAAGTGTTATAAGAGGTGCAACACTTCTTTTTAGAACCATCAGCATGGCACCAGGCAGCCCATCCACCAGCAGACAATCTAATTACTGTCCTATGCCCCCAATATTTCTTCCTGAGCTAAGAAATTCAACTTCCTGACTATGAGTAGTCTTTATTTTGAAGTCTTTGGTTTTTTTGAGGAAATTGAGGGACTCAGGCAGTTTTCAATCCATGTGTTCTGCACCACGCTAACGTTATACCACTCTTGGCACACAATGAAAATGCTGCACATCACCAAGCCAGCAGCTGTGCAAGTCAGATTGGTTGCCTCAGAGTTGTTGCTTTCTTCAGCCAAGATCCCAGCTTCTTAATAAACCCCAGAGGTTCTTGATGGGAGCAGTTTCCATCAGACATGCTGTCTGGCACTCACTGTGTGTCTCCTCTTGAAGCAGGGGAATGGCACAGTGCAAAGCCCTCCCCAGAAGCCTGAATGGCCCTTGGGGACAGCACTTGCAGCCCTGCAGAGAAAAGCAGCTTTGATGTCTCCATGGATGGCCAAGGTGCTGGCCAGCTTTTAGTCTGGGTTGAGGGAAGTGGCTTCTCTCTTCCCTCTCGGTCCCTCTACAGTAGGTAAAACATATTAGGAGATAGATAAATTTGGGCTGAATACCTAACAAAAATAAATAATTTGAAGCCTAGATTTGTGTTCTGGTATTGACAAGGAAATTTAGGTACAGTGGCAAACCTGGTGAGCTTGGCCTTCAGCACTGCCTGTTGAATTGAAGATCAACCTGAAATTACCTCAAAAAATGTGTGTGATGTGACAGACTTTGTGGGAGTGATCAAGTGAAGCTGTCTAGGGAGCCCAGCACTGAACTCTGTTAGATGAATAAACTCTTATTGCCATTCCCTCAGTGCCCTTCAGACATTTACTGTATCTCATACATTTCTGTGCTTTCTTAAATTTTCCATCTCTTGCAGATAATTGCAATTTAGCAGGACAGACCCATGAAAATCAAACAATAGACCCCAAATGAGGAGTGCACCAGTGGGACAAGGATTAACACAGCAGCTTTGTTCTCAAGACATTTGGATGCGGTGCCACAGTGAGATGAAGAACCCACTCTGTGGTTGGAGTAGCCTGAACTGGGTGCTCCCTGGTCCACCTACCTCTCAATCCTGCAGTTTGAGAGATATTTTCTTTTGAGTTCATAAAAGAAACACCACACAAAACCCCCTGGCCGTGGCAATAGATTCAATCAGTCTCGGTCCATTAATTTAACTCATCAATAGCTGTAAGTGCCATAATGCTGTCTCCTACTTCATCACAAAAGCTGAAAAGTTACAGAAGGCCACGTGTAATTATGGGCACTCTCTCCATTAACTTTAGGAAAATTAAACAGCCAGTATTTGGGGGTCTGCAGGCAGGTTACTTCTCTCAGTAAATCTGGCACATTCAACTTAAGCAGAGCTGATAAATGGAAGAAAAAGTCATGTTTTTATCAAGGCTTTTCATGGTGTTATAATGTTACTGTCACCACAGCAGCTCAGTATGTGTTTTGGATGGCACAGCTGCATCTCCCCAGCTGCACTCTGTGGTACTGACTTCAGCTGCAGGGACCTGAGACAGAGATGTGTCCCTGGTTTGAATAACTGCTAAAGAAAAGACCCCACTCCCTTGCTCTGCAGCTAGAAAATCCTTCATGGAAACGGAAAGGAATAACACCAAGGGGAAAAAAACACCCAAAAGTAATAGTAATAGTAATAGTAATTAATGGTAACAGTAAACAACAACAACAATAATATCCCTTCTTCCCAACTTTTTTACTTCGTTCCCATACCATACAACCTGTCTGGAAAAAGATAGCTCCAAAGTTTTATATTATTCTCCCTCTAAAGCAAATGTTTGCCTCTGGAAAGCCAAAAGGTGGACCACATTTGCATTTTCCTGCCTGGAGGCTGGAGGCTGAAGCTTTAACCTTGCATTTCCAGGAGCATTCCAGAGCCAGGGGGAACATCCACAGCCCAAGTGTGTCCTCTGGGCTCTGAGAGGCATGGTTAGTAAAATCCATCAACTATAGCAAGACTGTATTTTTTCCAACTATCTCTGCCATAACTGCTGCACTGCAACAAAGTTCAGTTCACTTTGCATTTTTGTGCACAACACCCATCCTTGTGCATCCTAACCCTGAAAGATGTTCCCTGACGTCCTCCCCTACTCTTCCCAGCCCCCATAGAATCTGATGTGGCTGCAACAGGAGGACAATACCCATAGAATGACAAGGGGATGTCTCCTAGCACTGAAATCAGGACCGAATTCCGAATTCCTTCTTTTGTCATCATTGAGTTCACCAGGTTGGTCAGAGAGGAGACAAAATCAAATCCAGGTAAAACACCAAATACGATCTGTAGAGCACACTCATATCAGAGTGGAGCTTGCAAAGAGGATTCCTGCTCAATAAAAGCATGAATACACCTAAGCATAAAAGCACTCAGAAGCTTTTGTCTGTGGGAAGATGAGAGGTGAATAGGGATCAAAATAACAAGGTGGCAGTGTAGCTTTCTAATAAAATCCTAATGCCTTTAGACTAACTGGTCCAGGGTTTATTTAAGCAGGAAAATAGCTGGGAGTTTAAATAACTTTCAATATAGAGCCTCACAAAGGAGAGAGTGGGCAGGCTGGGGCGGATGTGTTGGTATCTTGTGGGAGGATGTGATGCTTGAAAGGAGCAGTGACACGTGGAAACTGCCTACAATGGCACCAGCTGGATTGAGGTGAGAGATAGAAACTGTATTAAAAAAATATTGTTTCCAGCAACAGTTGCAGGCCTGCAGAGCAGAAAGGGAAGGGAGAGAAGGAATCATGGCAAGAGATAAGGAGGGCAAGTGAAGAGGTGAGGACACCACGCCAGGAATGGCAATTGCTTGGGCTGTAACAGGAGAAGGAGCTCAAAGAATTCAATCAGGGATCGAGTTGACTCCTTCCACGTCCACCTCGTGCAAGCTGACAGTCAGGCTACCTGCAGGCATCCCTCACCACCCCCTTCCATCCCACACACAACCTTCCGAAAAATTCCTTTCCAGACAGAATTCTTCACATCCGGCTTCAGTGCAAATAAATACACCCTCAGTTTAAGGCGTGAGCAGACAACCTTAATTTCTTTGGGAATGGCTTTTCACAGAGTGGGGGAAATCCACAGTGCCTTTTCTTCTAGGGAAGTTTTAAGATGGCCTTTTCAGCATCTCTTGTTGATGCATGAACGCACTCTGCAGGGAGAAGCTTCCAGTCAAGGCTCCTGTTGGCTCCAAATGAAATTGTAATTAAAAAAAAATCTAAATGACAGCACTATCCATGAAAAGCTCTCGCACACATTCACTCGAGCAGTGTTATAGTACCATGTCAAGGGCTTTTGCATGATCCATGTACCTAGCCCTGATAAGTGCTAGCAAGGAAGTAGTGCTTTTGTACTGCTATTTCACTGTGAAATCCCACATTTGCAATGCCTTTTGGCAGTAGGTGGTACACTCAGCTCCAAAATTAATATATTAGTTCAAACTGTAGTACAAAATGTAGTATAAATTAAAGCATGGCTGTGTTCAAAGCCAAGCTACAGCCTGGCTTTGGAGAGCAACCATTTACATAGGCAGGTAGTGATAGTGCAGGAGGGGATGGTTTTAAATTAAAACAGAGAAGATTTAGATTAGATGTTAGGAAGAAATTATTTTCTGTGAGGGTGGTGAGGCCCTGGCTCAGGGCAGAAGCTGTGGCTGCCCCATCCCTGGAAGTGTTCGAGGCCAGGTTGGACAAGGCTTAGAGCAACCTGGTCTAGTGGAAGGTGTCCTTGCCCATGGTAGGGGGTTTGGAACAAGATGATCTTAAAGGTCCCTTTTAACTCAACCCATTCTATGATTCTATGGCAATACAAGACCCTGATGGGTCACAGACCATCTTGCTTTTCACCCTGAATAGCAGTTTCCAAGGGTTTAATTGCATGTGGCAGTAGTTGATCATAACACTTGGAATTTTTTAAAAAATAGTGAAATAATTGTTAATATCAGTTTGAAAAATTGTTAGTCTGTTTCTTGGTCATAGATACTGTTTGTTTTGTGGTTATGAGTTATACAGTTCCATTAAAACTCACTCTGCTGGGTGTGCTTGCTGAAAGTTGAGGGTTGGAGAGGCAGAGATCATGCAGAGAGCAGCCCTCCCTGTCCATCCATGCTGCTTGTAGGAGTATTTGATCTTTATTTTTCTTGTTCCTCCACCTCTGACCCATTGTTAGGCCTGGGAGAAATAACAACAGCATGGCTGAGCTTCACCTCCCATCTGTGCCTCGAGGGGAGGTCTGGGGACACACGGTTCCCTTGAGAACATCCAGTGTTGCTGAGTTGGCTTCCCTTGCAGGAGCTCTGGCTGCTCACTGGTTCTCCCTTATCACACAGATTTTCATCAGTAACCTGTGAGAACGTCTCACCACTGTAATGAATCTGGCAGAAAGCAGAAAGACTGGAGGGTTGGAAGGAAAAAAGGAGAAGAAAAAAAAGGAGAAGAAAAAAGGGCAAAGGAAAAAGGGTAAGGCAAGTGGCTGGAATGGAGACACTGGGCTTGCTGGGTGCTAAGCCCCATGTTCAGGACACCCTCCTGTGTCCCAGGAAGCAGAACCCCTTCAAAAAGATATATGGACCAATTTAGATGCTTAGTATATAAAGGTTGCCATGGCAATCTGATGCCCAAAGGGGTGCACATGCTCCAGACTATACAGACACCAGGTGGGATGCCACCCCTGTGCTGGCACTGCCAGATGCCGTCTGGACCAGGATCCCACAGGCTCCAAGATAGTAAATTTTGTCAAAAGGACATGCTTTACCTGGTCAGGGTAACTTAAATGCTGGGTTTTGTCACAGCTGATGGCTTACAAACATCTGAAGTGTTCCTAATACAGTCATCTTAATGCAAAGATTTTGACTGTGAGAGTTGTAAGCAGCTACTGGCACTGGAAGGAGATTGAGTGTGCCTAAACCCTTTGCAAAGCTTAACATAAGTTCCCACAGCAAGACATATGAGGGGCATGAAAATATTACACTTCAAGCAAAGAGATTTAGGAGGCATGTGAACCACACCAAGGAGTTCCAAGTGGACCATTCAGTTGTTAAATTATGTTGTGATGGTGGCCACTGAGCTCCCTGCACTGCCATGCCAGAGCAGGGTGCAAGCAGACATCAGTGCCATGTGCTCTGGGGGGAATGATGCCTTTCCAAACACAGGATAGAAGAAAGGCCTTCTAATTTTGGTTGATTGCTTTTCAAATGAGGCTTGTTCAGATTCTCTTTGTTGCACAAGCTCATTGGGGAACAGTGGGAGGAGGAGGTAAGTAGAAATTAGTAACGTGGGGAAGATGCCAATGGGAAGTGGATAATGCATGGGCATAGGAAAGACAGTGATCTTCTGAGCCAGGAATATTTGCTTTTGAATAAATAAGAATCTGTAACTGCTGTTACAAATGAAAATTATTTAAAATATGAGCAAGTGTTAAGAGCTGCACAACTTCTGACTACTTCATGTTTTCATCATCCGTGGGTCTGAAGCTCACTGAACTAGTGTGGTACCAGAGGTATCCCCTCATGACAGTCTCTGAAAAAACATGACCAAGATGTTGTTTTTCATTTATAGGTAGCTGGATGTTTCTGTCAGTCCTGTCCTCCTGTCACTGCATCCTAAAAAGAAAAAAAAATTATTCCCATATATGGGTAAAATGCCCTAAGAATTGCTTTCTTTCATAGCAAATGATTATAGCTTGCTAAAACATGTAGAAAACCTAAATCAGCAGCAGAAGTGGCACAAAAGAAAAGCTGTCTCCTCTTCCCTGGCATAATTCTGCTTTCCCATAACATCAATAACCTGAGCCAGGTTCTTTGCTGAGTCCTTCATGCTTCCCCAGCACAGAAACTAGTTTCTTGGTGGAGATTGAAGCCCCCAGTTAAAAACAAGCTGCACTCAAGACTAACAAGAACAAGAGAACAAGTGGTCTCTTGTTTGATCCATTACTGTTTGTGGCTTTGCAGGACAAGACCTGCACCCTCTGGGTGATTTCTGGCAGCATCACCTTCTACCAGATCTTTCTGGTGTGCATTTACTGCCTCCAAACCCAGGCCCTAAAACGAATAATGAACATTTTTTACAAGTCAAATTTCTTTCTAAATTAACTCAATTAAGAATTTCAGTTTCAAATCGCTAATTGAAATGCTCTATTTTTTTTTTTTTTTAATCTGGGAATAGAGCACTGATCTGTTTCACTAATTACAAGCCAGAAGTTTCGAGTGCCCTTTAATGAGATACTTGACAAACAACCTTTGATTCATTTAACTTCAGGGAGGGGAAAAGCAAAATTATTTTAACTAAGGCACACATTTCCAAAAATTAAATCTATTCCTCAGATGTACTTGAGAAGATAAAAGAACACATTTGTTGAATAAATTGTTCTTGGTAGCCAAATTCAGGTTTGTCCTGTTGTAGTTGCTCAGTGTATCATGGCAACAAAATGTGAAAACACAGTCAGGTATTAGTGTTTGCTTTCTTTTATTTTTTTTCCCCCTATATTTTTTCTAGTATTTTCTTGCTATTGGCACTGTTTAAGATGCATTTGGACAATATCTTTAATAAGCTGCTTTAACTTATAGCCTGAAGTAGTCAGGCAATTGGTTGACCATTGTGGGGCCTTTCCAAATGAAATATTCTGTTCTGTTCTGTTCTTTTCTGTTCTATTCTGTTCTATCCTGTTCTTTTTTGTCCTATCCTGTTCTTTTTTGTCCTATCCCATCCCATCCCATCCCATCCCATCCCATCCCATCCCATCCCATCCCATCCCATCCCATCCTATCCTATCCTTAGGTGATGATGCCTGTGCTGGGTTTGAGGAGGGAAAGCAAATCCTCACCCAAATCACATGGGATATTCATGGGGAGCAGATGTGGGGGAGCCCATCCCTCCCACCCAAGGCTGCTGTGCCCATCAAACCCACTCCAAAGCCGTGGTGAGGATGGGGGCTGTGAAGACCTGGACACCTTTTAGCTGGGGCAGAGACAGCTGTGCTGCAGTTCCCCCAGGGTACCCCCATTTGGAAGGGTTGCAGCTACTGGGCTGCAGGAGGAAGGGGATGGCTGTGGCCTTGCAGCTGTCCCCTCTCCCCCTCTGGGGAAAGTCTGCACCCACTGCCACCTGTGTGTGCATGCAAAGCTTCAGAAATTTCCATTTTAATAAAAGTAACCTTGGAGGAGCATGAGCAATAACCTGTCTGCTCTTTGGCACTGACAGTTTGGTTGCCCTGAAAAATGAGATTTTCCTACCCCAGCGCAGCGCTCTTGTTATCACCCCCAGCTTACATCAGCACGTTTATTGGGAGACAGCAGAAATAATTCTTTAGACATTAAGCAACGTCTCGCTCCTGCTGTATCAGGCTGGCTGGATGTGATTACATCAGATCCAGAGGTAAGCCCAATAAACTCCTGATTCTCTGGGCTCAGATATTTGGTCCATTTACAGATGCTTAAACCTGGTGGCAAGATGGAAATTAGGTCACTCCTGCCCAGCCTTTTCCACTCCTTCTACCTCTTGAAAATCCAGTTTCCTAGATCTGACCCATGTACTCTGTACTACTGTGTTTTATTGCGGGGGTAGGGGGGGGGACATTACACATGGATGAATCCCCTGACTGTTCCCAAGCTTAGGTTTTCTCAGCTGTGACTCCAGGCTCTGGTCCCTGCTCCAAAGGGATGGATCATCCCCCAAGGGAGGGTTGCTGCAGCCATTCTCATGACAGGATGGTCTGACAATCCCATCCCTTCCAAGATAAAATCAGTATCACAGAACTTTAATCTCCTTCTTCACATCTAAGCAGCACTCAGCCCCAACTGAACAATCATGAACCCTGATTGTACCCTGGTTCGTGCTAACTTGGCACGTTTCATCTCCGAAGGCAATTGGTTCACAGCTCTTCTAAATCTTCAGTGGATACTTTTGTGCTGCTATTCCCACTTCTGCCATGAAACTGATAAGGCTGTTGGAGCTTGTGGGAAATCCTGTGCTGCAATTTCTCCTTCACCTTTCCTCCTTCACCGAGGGTTGTCTTCCAACACCACTTTGAGCACACCTGGGAGAAAAAATTATAATGATTAATTTGGACTGAGACCGTGACATTCATTCCTTTCTCCTTCTTCCCAGAGTATAAATTTTCAGCCCAAACCCGTGCAGATGTACTCCAGAGAACGAAATAATCTGCAGATGTTGGCTGTTCCCAGCTCTCGACTCACTTAAGAGGCCAGTGACAACTACTTGGGTTATTGCCAGATTTCAGGGTGGACTCACCCACAACTTTGTATTTTAGTATTACGCCATGTCAGAGTTGGCCAAGTATCTACAGAGCTATGAATTGCCCCTTGAGGTGTCATGACAGAGGGATCCTAATATTCAATAGCTATTATTTCCCAAATATTGGTGCCCTCAAGGATTGTAGGACTTCCTTTCAATAACTCAGCCTCCTGCTATCTAGGACAGTGCTGTATATAGGAGAACACATGGTAAAACAGGACAGGAATGCAATTTTTCTTAAATATTAAGAAGCTGTGGCTGCCCCATCACTGGAAGTGCTCAAGGCCAGGTTGGATGGGGCACTGAGCAACTTGGTCTAGTGGAAGGTGTCCCTGTCTATGGCAGGGAGTTGGAACGAGGTGATCTTTAAGGTCCCTTTCAAAACAAAACGTTCTGTGATGTTAAATAGTGTAAAATCACATTAATGAACAAACCCACAGATCTGCCTGAGGGCAGTGTGACCAGCTTCTCTGCAGGGTGTCATTTTAAAGAGTGATGCCAGCTCCCATCCTGCCTCCTGTCCTTCTCTGCTGGTTCGTAGCCTCTGGCTCAGCACAGCCTTGCCCTGGGCACAGGAGGCTCTGCAGCCCATCATTACAGACACTGCTGGGAATGGAAGGTACTGGGGGCCGGGAAAATAAGGGCCAGGAAATGGTGCAGCATCCCCACCTCTCCAATTCCCCTGCACATGTTGGATTGTAAGGGCTGGGATTTGGCTTAAAGCTCACAGAATGTGTCTCCAGGGGAAACTAAAGAAGCAAATTAACAGCAGCATCTTTTATTTTCATAAAGCGCTTAAAAGCACCAGATGCATATAATCTTTATTTTTGGCTCTCTAAACTTAGGCTTTCACATTAAATGGCAACTGGCGCTTGGAAAACTCATATTTAGTGCTCTGCAGAGGGAGAAAAGTGTGGGCCAGATGCACTGAGTTTATTTTCTTTAGGACAGTTGCACAGCTTTGGTGACACCAATTAATACAGATTTTTAAAACTGCACAGAAAACTGGGCGAACACCACTGACCTTGCTGTCCAGCTATGTTTGAACAGCAGAGCTTATCACCAGGATGGAGCCAGGATGGGGCTCTGCATGGCTGCTGCTGCAGCTGGGTTTGCACCCACAGCCTGGTGGGAGCTGTCATTGCAGAAGGAGCATTTGCTGGGACACCGCAAGCCAGGAGAAGCTGCCTTGATTTGTAGCTGACAGGGTACTTAGAGTTTCATCTTCCTTAAAACACCTCTTGAAAATAAAGTCATAGAGTTAGAGAACCATGGAGTGGTTTGGGCCAGAAAGGACCTTGAAGACCACCTAGTTCTAATCCCCCTGCCATGGGCAAGGAAGTCACAATTGGTTTGAAATGGCAAACACGTTGCTGGTCTGCTTGTTCCTCCTGCATGGCTTTGGTATCACCCTTTGAATCATAGAATATTATAGGTACTAAAGACCATTCCTTGGGGAAGGGATTTGTCTCTCATTCCTTCAAAGTGTCTTGGGAATGGTGCTGTGTATGGAGAGAGAAAAAAATGCAGCAGGTGCTGCCTTTCCTAACAGTCATTGTTCTGGCTGAACAGTTTTAACTGTTGATATGAAATCTTCATTTCAGTAAACTCGCAGCTAAATGTCAAGCTGCAGCCATTCTTCCTGTAACTGTGCCTTTGAAAGCATCGTTATTAATACCTTTGGTATTATTTTATATTACTTTCATAGTGTGAACAGTTGAACAGTTCATTTCTCCAAGTTCAGAAAGAAAATGTCTTCATTTAACTTAACAAAGTTCCGTCTTGCTAAATATAAAGAAACAAAGAATAACTTGAGGCACACATAGGACAAATATTTTATTAGTCCCCTGAACACCAAAACACAATGTGTCAGCAGACATGGGTCAATGCTTTTTGTGTTCCCTAGGATAAAACTGCTCCTAATAGGGCTGCAGAGGGTGCACACAACTTGGAAAATTCCATTGCTTCAGTCCCGGAAAGGAAGGGATAAGAAGAATAGCTGCTGGCAAGAAAACTAGCTAAAAAGCAAAGCATTCTATAATGGTAGGGTTCTATAGGCGAACTGCAAATGATGCTGCCCATCACCACGTGCCACACACTGAGACAACTGTTGCCAACCTGTCAAGAGCTGCATTTCCTGCACACCCGTGGCAGCGCCACGGGGTTATTAACACAGGGATAGGGCTCAGTGTCCTAATGTTCCCAGGGTGCTGGTGGCCGTGCCAGGGTGTCCTGGGGGGCGGCCGGTGGGGAGCACGCAGGGGAGTGGCAGCGGAGATGTCGGGCAGGGTCGGAGCTGCCCCTCTGCCTCCACGGAGGCTGCCACGCAAGGTTATAGTTCTGCCTGCTCCTTCCTCAGGCAGCAAAACCTCCCCCGTGACGCCACGTCGCAGCCCCGGGGGTGGGACAGCAGCAATTGCTGGGAAAGTGGCTGGACGAGAGGGTGGGAGCGCATCCCAGGACCTCGGTGGCATCACTCCACGGGAGCCCAAAGCCTCGAGGGACACGGACCCCTCCACGTAAGTAGGGCCTGCGAGAGAGAGCCAGCGGAGCAGATTCCATGGAGCCCCTCCGAGAGGGATCCCTCCTTCCCTGGCGTTCGGCGTAATCCCATACTGATAAACCCAAGCTCCCGCTGCAAATAGTTCACAGCTGAAGGCACGCTCGCTTTGTTTTCTGGCTTCGCAGGGAAGGTTTAAAGGGTTTTACGGAGAGTTTAAAGCAGGTTTCACTCTGCCCGCGCCTGCACAAACCAGGGGCGGATCAAGTAACCACAGCGTAAACGCAGTGTCTGCTTCCAAAACTCCTCGGTCTTCTCAGGGAGCTACGTATAAATTTGATAATTGCTGAAAGGAACGTGCCCAAGTGAACATTATTATCCAAAAGTTTCCATCAGCCTAATTCAGAAACAATCCTTTCCTTCCTTTACTCGTTTTTTAAAGCTAACTGGCTGCAATTCAAACAGCAAAAACACAGAATCAGATAAATGGGGCACATTCAAACAGCCAAAAGCGTAATGAAAGAAGCGAGACAAATTCCTTGAACTGCGGCTAACATGAAAATGAATCTCAGCTGTTCATTAGAGACTGCTGAGCAGGGGACATCAGCAAATTAAATCATGGGAAGTAGAGGGAGGCAAAAAAAAAAAAAAAAGGTTTATTATCTAAATCTCCTCTTATTAACTGCAAAATATTTTTTCAAGATTGAACGTAGTAAAATATATTAGTGGCAGACAGCAAAGCCTCTTTTTATTATAAAATAAAAAGTTGGTAGTTGGGCAGAGCAGAAGAATGGGTAAACAAGGAATACACTACTGTGCTTTCAGAGTGGGTTAATAGTGAGTAGTTTTCACATGAAATACATCCAGGAGTTTTCTTCCTTACTCTTTCTGGCAAAATTCATACTTGATTTGCCCAGGTTAATTCAGACATTGCTGGGAGTTCAAGCGCTGGTCATCTGGGTCAGGGAGGGGTTGTTGATCAGAGATTGACAAAGTTTTTAAAGCTCTGCCTTTAAAACTCTCCCAGCCATTATCAGGCCTTTCTCATCATTGCTCTTTAACAGTGGTCTGTTTTGCTGGTTTTCCCCTTGAAAGCATCCTTGCTGTCTGAGAAAGTGGGGAACAGCCAAAGCTGGTCTGCCTTGGAGACAATATAGGTGGGAGATCACACCTTGGGTCTTGCTCCAGAAGTTTTCAGGACAGGCTCAAGGGCACGATTATCAGACACTGCTAATTGATTTCATGGCTCTGGTAGCAGCATGTACTGGAGAAGGTGCATTGTCCCCAACCTTCACCATGATCCTTCCTGCAGGAACCTTTGGGACATGTGGAGATGTGGCTCATGGGCTACAAAACCATGTCATGACTTGGACATTATCTTTGTTATGAGCAGCGAAGGAAAATGGGCCAAGCCAAACAACTTTTGTTATCATTGGAAAGGGGGCAGGAGAGGGAGCTGGAGAACTGCAGCTGCTCAGCATAATGGCTGTCCCTAGAAATCATCCTTCAAGGAGGAAAGAGAAGGTGATGGCCAAAAAACATGGAAATATCAAGAAGAAATCATCCCAAGCCCATCTTTCTGCTGGTGTACAGGGGAGAAGGAGTTGGCATCATTCTGTATGGCATTCTCATAAACAAGCGAGGAAGATGTGGCCTTGATGAGACAGATATTGGGTGGGTGGAAAACTGGTTCCATAGTTAGAAAATTTGTGGGAAGTTCACTGCCAGAAGGGGAGGTAATGGCAAGTATGAACCAGAGCCTGCTTCTCACTTGTGTTTCTGTTCATGGTTTGGAGGAGGGACAAGACTGCTTTTTGATGTGCAGCTGGGAGGGACTTGAGCACAACAGAGGCCAGAACTATATTTCAGAGGGCCAAGAGAAGTAGTCTGGGAAAAGCCCATGGCTTGTATTCGAGTGCTCATGCTGGTGAGAGAAGGCAAGGGGTCTCAGTGGGGTCAGGGAAGCCATCCTGGCTGTGCCGGGAGTCAGGGGATGTCAGCAGGTGGGAGGCTTGGCTGGAGACAGTCCAAAGAGAACAATAAAAATGATAAGAAGTGGCTGAGATGTAACCTCTGCAGGAAAGCCAGAGGAGATGGCAGGAGACACTGTGGAAATGTGGTGCAGTCCTCAAGCAAGGGACCCACGAGGAGGAAGAAAGTTCCTCTTTCCCCTTGCCAGTTAGGACAAGATGTGATGGCCTTAAACTGTGGTTTAAGAGAAGATGAAGACATCTCTGTGCACTTTTCAAGCTACAGCCTGACATTTCCTGGTAGCACACTCTGCCTCCCTTGCTCCTGACTCCCTGTAAGCCGGGTTTAGCACAACATCTATTCCTGTAACTCACGTGGCTTTGGTGAATTAACTACTTACCCATGGGAATTGTACCATTATCTTCAGAGGAACTAGAGAAATAAAGTGCATTTATAAGGTTTTTATTGTTTTCACCCCACCATCAACATTCCCTTTAAGAACATCAAAAGACTAAAAATACACATAGAGACATCTGCCAGCATCTCTGGAGATGAGTGTTGTGCTTTCTTCTAATCCAGACCCAGCCTTTGGAGCCTCTCCATGCCTTAACAAAACAGGGGGAATTTTCTTGTATTTAAGAAGCATCTGAAGACCCTTTTACTGGGTTTTGACAGAGTCCTGTGTCAGCACAGTTGAAAAATGCTGGCAGTTCCTCTGCACAGATTAAAGATGATGCATTACCCTTTGTGGCTTGGACCCGATTCAACCCAGATTGTGTTGCAAAATTGCGTAACACGGAGCGAAGTCCAGGCACGTGCTGACTTTGCCCCTCTGGCATTTTTTATTCCTTCTGTAGGTCTGAGAGGAGACCTGTCCCCTCCTTCCTGCACCCTTCTGTCCCCCAGCATGGCGTCGCCCATGAGGAACTTGCTCACCGACCCCGACAGGTACCTCCAGTCATTCCGCCTGTTCCTGGAGAAGTCGACGGAGCATCAGAGCATGCGGGAGTTCATGGAGAGGCAGCTGCCGGATGTGATAGCGAGGTAACACCGAGGTGGCCACACCGAGCTGAGGGACAGCCTGGGGTACGGTCCCGTGGTGGTGACGGGCTTGGCTGGGCTCAGGGGGCTGCCTGCAAGTGGCAGATTGCTGCTCCCTGACAGCTGCCCCATCTGTGGGTCTCTGATAGGGCTTGGCTGGAGATTCCATTTACGCACACGGCTGGATGGCGGCTCTCCGGGACGGAGCCTGCCTAGCAGGGAGGAGATAAGGCTGCATTGTTTCCTCACACACAAATACAGCTTACCCTGAATCAGCCCTGAAAAGCAGTAACAGATACTACGTACTAACGTTAAATTTGATTGAAAGCAGCTTTTTAAAAGTAATCTTTTCAGGTAATATTCAGAGTCTCTCTGGTATGGCTGAATAATTCTCCTGCTTTGCCTGCCAGTGTGTGTCCTTTGCTGGACCCCTGGCTTTGCAGGCTGGCTCAGGAGGCGGCAGCCAGCTTCAAATCCCAGCTCTGGGGAGGCTCTCTTCAGGGCTCAGGGTTTCATGGCTCTGCCAAAGCCTCCCTCAGGGATTTAAAGAATATTGCACTCTCCTCTCTTCCTCCCCATTTTGCAAAACATAAAACTCCAACAAATAGTTTTTAAGCTACTGGTCCAGACCCAGGGAAGTCTCTGTTCCTCAGAGCACAGACACAGAGAAGGGGTGTACCTGCTTCTGCTTATGTGCACTCATAATAAAAGCCTCTACAAATCACCAAAATAGCGGGAAATGGAGAATCTCCACAGAGCAGAGCTCTGAATCTGATCCCTCCTGCCCCCTCCTGCCCACTGTGCCTGTACATGCACAGATTGCACTGTGGTTTTCTCCTGCAGATTTTAGTCTTCATGGGATCTCCAGTGCTTCACATCTTGGATTTAGCACTCTCTACTGGGAGCTCTACTAACATGCATAAATAATGTTTTTCAGTATTGGAAACGGGAAATCTACAATCAATGTTCTAAGTGTTGGTGGTGGAGCAGGTATGCTACTTCAATATTCATATGTTTTTACCAAAGAATAGAGGATTAAAAATTGCAAGAAGGAGTAGAGTGGGAAATAAGTCTTTTCTTGAAAAGTCAGCTCCAAGGGACAGCTGGCAGTAGTTGGTGTGGGACCACGTTATCTGAAAACAGCTTGTGCCTCCCCACCCTGATTCTTTTATGTCCTCCACAAAAAACTCCCTCTGCACCATCACTCCTGAAGGGCAGAGAGAAGCTTGAATTGTCTCCTTAGTTTTTCTTCACACACACCCCCAAAAAAAGTGCCATCATGTCTTAGGTTCCTCAGAATATTAAATTTTTACTTGCATTGTAACTATTTATTGAGGTGATAACTCCCTATCATTGCTCTGTGACAGCCATGGCTGAGCTCTGCTTTGCCTGTACTTATTTGCCGACCACAGTCAATGCAGAAATGCCTCCTGTGTTTACTGTCCCCCAAAACACTGGAGCTTAACATAAGATCCAGAAGAAATCCAGCAGAAATCAGAATAAATAAGTATTTTATCTCAAGTTCACTGGATGGAAAAACAATACCAGTAAGATCAAGTGGTTTCTTCTTGTTAACTTCTTGCTTGAGTTCCCCCATAATTAAAACCTGTTTTCTGCTCTGCCTATTAATTCCCCACACTTAAATGTTATATGAGGAGTTAATTTAGCTCAGATGCTGTAGTCATACCATCGCCAATGACTAATCTCAGTTTTGTCAATCTCTCCTCCATACAATAATTGTACATAAATGGTGGGCCTTAGTTATAAAACAGACAGTGTGACAGGGCAGGAACATTGCTCTCCAAACAAAGGAAACCACTCTTCTGCCAAAAAAAAAAAAAAAGTTTTTATTGGGAACACTTTACTTAGGGAGGTACTTCATTCCCTGACCAGGGACAGTCCAGCTTGGCATGATGGACATTCAGTAATCAATAATGCGCAGGCAAAACTCACTTTGTGATGTCAAAACCCCCAAATCACCAAAACCCATCTGCTCGCTGGCTTGTTCCCATCAGAGGTTCTTGTGAGGTCAGGAGGGAGCTGACTCCCAAATCCCTGCAGCCAACCCTGGCTGCTGTCAGAGGGCGGTGACGGAGCTGCTGCCCCGGCCCCATCTGCCCTGCTCTTCACGGGGTAGGAGCATGGAAGGAAAGCATTTCCTTTTCACTTTTCCCCCTCTGGAGACAAGGAAGCCATTTAATGCAGGATCATATCCCATTACACTCGTCTGTACACGGCGCCTGCCTTCGCCCACAGCCGCTGCTTTATTAAGTTCACACTCCAGCGCGTCGCACTCTGTACCTTTAAAAACCATAAAAGTCATCAACACTGCTATAAAGTAGCAACTGTGCCATAAACTATCCCGTTACGTAAAATGTTTAATTAGAAACTTAATGGTGAACATAGTGGTAGCCTTTAAAAGGTAATTGTGTTGGAGAGTTTAAATAATTCCGATAGCCTAATTGCCAAATTGTTGATAATGCAAGCTGCCACAGATCTGACTGTAAAATGCCTCAGGACACTTGTTTGCATATAAAAGAGCTGACTGAAGTCAGTTAAGGCCGTGGATTAAATTATGAATCAAAGGGGTGGGTTTTTTTTTTGGTTAAAGACAATACAAGGGTGGTTTGGCCACAGAAGAGTGGAAAGGAATATACTAACCTATCTGCATATGGAAATACAAAATTTGGATTTTTGGGTTTTTATCAGGTCCTGCACAGCCCTTTCAAATGGCTGAATCACTTTACAGGAAGTTGGTAAAGCAACCAAAAGTCAGGCTATTGCAGTAGTTTGTTACAAATTGTCTGTTCCCAAACTTCATCATGGCAACCTGCAGTCAACTGGCTCTGCTCTGATTTTTCAACAGAATACAGGGTTTGCAGAGATAGCAAAGCTGCAGCTGTTTCTGCTGCTTCAGAAATTCAATTTCCCTCCCTCAAACAACGTGCTTCCACTGATGCCACGTAAATGTTGGTATTACTGGTTGCTTTGAGAAAGACATGTAAGTCTGAAAAAGTGAAACTCTTCCTCACTTTATATATTATGTCCTCTGGGCACTAATGAGCAATTTAATGCCAAATATTTTCCTTCTGTACCTCAAATATTTTGTATAATGGAGCTAATGCTGACATGGTGGGAGTTCAGGGGCGCTGAAAACCACGAGGGTGGGCAGAGGCTGTGCAGGCCCTCCCTCCACAGCCCCTCAGCAAATGCCTGTCTGGCCATCAGGGCTCGCTGGGTGATCTTCCATTCAGTACATAACTTCGTGTATTTGCAGGGAATTTTATAAAGTGGAGTTGTGTGCAAGCACAAATACATCTTTCAGGGCAATACATTTGCCTGTAACATGACCCCTGGCTCTATTATTCACTGCAGTTACCCTCTGTTTCACTCTTTCTGCCTTAATTTATTCCTCTACTATTTTTTCCACCTAAAATCTATCCAAGTACAATAAGCAGAAGTGAGCTTGAAGAAAGCTGAGCATGCCAGCGGGATATTGTCCCTGGACCCATGCCTCAGGCAGGAATATCATCTCCCTGAGTTTCCTATACACAGATGGGGTGAGATGCCAAGAAATATGGCAGCTATTTTTAAATTTTGAAATGTTGGATCTACTGGTGCATCCATCAATAAAATAATTACAGCTGGCATGAACAGCGTACTATTCCTCACCAAGAACAAAAAAGTACAGTCATCTCTGGGATATTCTGTAAACAGGGTTTGGATAAACACAAATGGTATGTGCTGTGTTCATCATTCTTTTGGGAAAAGTCACAAGACACTAAAGACAAACAGACATGAATATTGTCTCTGATTCCAGTGTAAACACGTATTTTCTTTGCCCTCCCCCACATGACCTTGTAACCAGTGAGAATATGCTCTTACTCACTCCTAAGGAATCCTGCCAGGTTCTCTGGTGACTTGGGACCATCAGAACTGGCACTGTCAGAGTCATTTAGGATATATCCCAAGAGGTTAGACCATGCCCAGAAAATAAGAGGTCAAGCCACAGGCATGACTGTGGCTGATTTTTCCCTTGGCACTGATGGTGGCAGTCAGAGAGGAGAAATGAAGATAGTTGGAATGGATATTTAAATTTTTCTGAAATCCTAGAGCTCAGTCTCCAGCGGCAACCTACTGAAAATACAAATCTGCATGTACCTGTGGGGTACATCTTCTGTACATAAACAGCAGGCACCAGTCTTCAAAACTGGGGATGTGATGGTGGTGGTGATCACATTTGCCTAAGTTCTGCTTTCATTTTCTAATTCATGCCTCCTGTTTCTCTAGGTGAGATGGACCTGCTGATCCTCTCAAAAATACAAGCCAGATATCCCGGGGTCACCATCAACAATGAGGTGGTAGAGCCAAGTGCTGACCAAATCTCCAAGTACAAAGGTATTTTTACATTAAATAAATTAAATTTACATTAAGTACGCTAAATGCATTTAAAAGTGTTGAAAGCTGAATGACCCTACATTCAAATGTTTTCTTGTCAGAAATGTCTCATAAAAGTAAAGAAAAATGCACTATTTTATGTTTTTCTGCCATAATTCCTTCTCAGCAGTGTTCGCTCTTGTTAAAACTGCATGGCAAATGCTTGGCTAGACAGACTTTAAAAGCCAAACAAGGTGGGAACTGATGGGTGATTGTATGGGAATAGAGTAAAATCCCCACATTTCAGATCGTTTTTCTCCTTCAACTTGCACTGAATCAGGATCCTTCCTCGGCATCAAAGGGAAAATTTTAGTGTCTCATGGTAATTCTCTGACATCTTAAAAATCGTTTGCAACAAATAGCTAAACCTCACAGTGGTGCACTAAATTAGTTACCATGCTTTGAATTAGAAAACATGTTCAGAAAAGCAAGACTGATAGGAAGCTCTGGGGCTTAGAGTTTGTTTCCTTCCACCAGCCCAAAGGTCTGAGCAACACTCAAGAAGAAAAGCAAATCGTTCTCCAAGGAGGACTGAGTGTTAACAAGGGTACTTTGGTCAAATTGCCCTACAAAGTGAGCATTAAATAGCAATCCTCAGTTTGATTATCACTGGATTAACACCTACCAGGCTTCACCTTAGCAGGTAATTATGGTGCTGTGTGGAGGTGACACCAGCTACATGTAGGGGCTGTGAGAAGCCCAGAGCACGGCACTCCTTCCCAGAGTGGCTGCTGAATGGATGTGACAGTAATGAATGAACCTCATCAGCAGACTGTGTTGTTGGAAATGCTCCAAACCATAGTAAACACCAGACTGTAAAACCACGCTGTAAATCTCCAACTCTTCCTCTTGCTTAAGTCCTTAAAAACGAAGCATTCTCAGTATGAAGCAACGTGTGGAAGTCAAAGGAAAAAAAAAACCCTTTCTCTCGGAATTCAGAATCACTGGAAACACCAAAGGCTCCCAATAAACACATAATTCTTTTATATGTGTCTCTGCATTACATGGACCTGATCTTTTAAAAGATGGTTCATACAAAATTCTGGGAGCTTTTACATTGCTCCAGGCTGGAATGGTGAAGGATGGGCAACAGAGCATCAGCTCTCTTTACAAGACATTTGCGCACCTGCAAAAAGCATTTCTGTCCTGTCTGGGCTATGTAGGACTGAGTTTGTTCTGAATCTTCCTAAGTGGTCCCATCAGCTGCCACCAACAGTCCTATCCTACTTCAATGAGCTTCTTTTCAGAAGAAAGTTAAAGAAAATATAACGTGTTGCCCTTATTTTAAGTTTTATGCTAAACTAGAAATGAAATATTCATCTGAATTTCTTTCTTTAAACTTTCTTATTTGGTAATTAATCACGTCCCCAGTAGGTACCGTTAATTAGGTTTCTGAGGCCTAAGATTTTCCATGGAGAATTAGAAACATTATCTGCACCTCTGAGGATTCAGGAGTTATGTTTTCTGCCTCACCAAATACTTTCTCCTAGGGAAGTGGAAGCCAAGCTCACAAGAGAAACTTCACACTGGGACATGCAGTGATGACAAACCCAGGTTTCTCTTAGGCTGAGACATACGATGGAAGCTCTACTCAAAGCTCCATGGCCAGGCTGTGACTTTCCTTCATTCGTGGTCCATGGCCTGGTGAAGTCCTTTGGTGACTACAATTGGAGTGTTGGTGGCCCCAGGACTGAGCTGCCTTGCCCTTGCACAACTGCAGGCAGCCCAGTTTTGATGGCACCTGTCAGGGGCACATGACCAGCTTTGATCCAGACAGCAATCTGGGGTGAAAAGCGAAAATTAAGGAAAACTTTTCAAAATGGCTTCAGATGAATCTTTGGGCAGGAAATCCACATAACAAGTTCACATTTCCTGAAAGTTTGACTTTAAAGGCCCACTCTGGCAAGCAATTCAGTTGTCCTTGCAGGCAGACTAGCAGTTGAACTGAACCAGATTGCACCAGGTTATAGGTGATGGGGTATGAACTGCTGCTGGATGACACCTGAGTTTAAAACAGCAAATGAAAACTGAACTGCAAGTGCTGGGGCCATTGACTGATAACTGGAAGTTAACAGAGTAACAGCAACAGCATCTGAAAGAGGTGGCCCATTTTCAGCCACGGAAGAATGGAGATAAGCACTGATGGAGCATTTCTCATCTGTCTGATGGGGATGTGTCCTAATCGGAGCCCAAAAGGAGAAACGTTATTGTTAGTGGTGTAAAGGCACTGGTCTTAGCAAATGGTGTTGTTTTGAACATGTGTTCTGTAGCTAAGGCTCAGTCTGCCTTTGGGCCATTTAAGTTTTAAATTTATGCTAACTCCAGCGAAGCACAGGAAATGCATCCAGGCTAGCTTTGTCCTGGAGCAATCCTGGGCGCCAGGCAGGAACGCAGTGAGATGAGCTCCATATGCCAGCAGATGGACATTAGTATTCCAGCATCCCCTAAATTATGAAATTATCTCACAGTTTTGCTCCCATAAAAAAGGAAAGAATGCAGTGATGAGCCAGGCCCTCAGTGTAACTTATTCTTTGAATCTACTTCTCCAGTTTTCTACTTTCCTCAGTTGCTGATATCCATTGTATTGAGGTCTGAAAACACTCCATATATCACTCCTTATACTAGTCTTTGCTTTAAAATACTGTCATCCCTTTTATCTGAAGTAGTTGGCCTAAACTGTGCACTTTTGAAAAATTATTTCAACACAGCATAAGCCAAAATGTCAAGAGGTAGGTCCTTGTTTACCGAGCAAAGCTCCTTCCCTCTCCCACCAATTACACAGTCTCAGAAGGAGACATTTGCTTTCTCTGCCATTCTCAACCTTTTAATTGTGCTTCTCTCCATAATAACCCACTCTTTGATCCATCCTTCAACTGCTGTATTTATTTGGGGAAAACCCTCCACCACAGCCTGGCTTCTGCTCAGCCATGTGGGTTTTGTGTGGCATTTATGTGATGAGACCATCAATCCTTCTCCTATTCAACATGAAATATGCTGCTCGTGGCCTCATGAGCCAACCAACATATTTTAAATTAACTGGAGCCAATCTTGGGAAGAATTTATTTCTTTTGTTTTATAAATCATGCAAAGACCAGAGGAGCCAAATGAGGGAGCAAAGGGAAAAGCATCAAGACCCTCTTAAGACTTCATCCTACAAAGCCCTTTACAGCCTCCTCCTCACATATGGGCTCAAGGTTTTAATTACTTTACTGTTGTGTTAAACTGGTACCAAAACTCTCTACCTAAATATAACTTTTGGATGTATTAAAGCTCTGAGTGGAAATCAGTCCCGTATTTGCAATTGAGATAACTCTGCCCTACCTTCTGCCATGTTTAAGAGCGTGTGGCTCAGACATCAAACCTTGGGAACGTAAAGTTTACCTGGCACAAGGAGACAGCTTATGAATATGAAAGTCGAATGAAAGCAGAAAAGAAGTCTAAAAAGTGGGACTTCATTCACATGATCCAGGTAAGAGTCTCTGCAAAGTAAATGCTATCAAAGTCTTGGCTGTTAAAAGTATGCATGAAGTATGTGACCTCATTATCCACTCTAAGGGGGAGAAAGGTGAGTTTACTTCCCAGTAATTTGAAGTACTTCAGCATAAGTGAACTGCAAAAATGAAAAGCAGCTTTGAGCACAGTAGTCCTATTAACCAGGCTGTGGGTGGCAGTCAACTAAAAATACATTTTAACTAGTGTCTTCAAAAGCTCCTTGTCCTCTCCATGAAATTGCCTTTGTATTTCCAAGTTCACTGAAGCCATTACAAGCCATCTTCACTGAGAAGAAAGGAGAATCTCTTTATCTCAGGTTAATGAATGAACATGAGCTTGGTCCTGGGAGAGCCAGAGAGCAGGCACGGCAGTGACAGCCTGAGCCTGCAGTGCGAGCCCACTGCCTGGCATCTTGCTAACATGCCTTGTTGTCCCACCTGTCAGGATCGCCCCTATTTGAATTATTTTACCAGTGGTACTAGTTCTAATAGATGGCACTGTATGTCTGTAAGCATCTCTGCTTTTTCCAGATGCTGTACTATGAGAGAGATGTCCCAGCAACTGTCCGGTATTTCCACAGCCTCCTGGAATCGCAGGGAAAGCTCCTCATTATCCTGGTGTCAGGTGAGAGTTGCTCCGTGAGAGTTGCTCATTCAGGCAAGAGCTTTGGGGTTTCTGTGAGTTTAGCACAGGCCACAGGGTGAAATGACATCCACTGAAACCTGTGTGAGTCATAAACACCAAGGTGTTATGAGCCACCAAACCCACGTCGTGGGCACAAAACATCTTCCTCTTGCCCTATGCCTTTCCCCATCTTACAGCCTGTCCAGCTGTGGACAACAGCAGAGGCCCCACATCAGGAGGGAGGCTCCATCCTGCAGCTCTCACTCGGAAGAGCTGCTCCATCCTCAGCTGTCTGCTGGAAAAGGCTTTCCAGGCTGGGCGCTGCATTATCTCGCTCCCGGAGACTCGTGGCATTAAGCAAACGGCCACGGCGGGGCTCGGCTGTGCCATACAGCAGGTGTTACAGCACATATGGTTCATTTTCTTCTCAAACTGCCCATTTCCTTAATATCATCATTTTTGTGTAGAAAACGGCGTTCTTAGGCCGTTTCAGGTCTCGTAGAGATGCTCTGTGGTCAGTCCAGCAGGAAAATGCAGGAGCAGAGTAAACAACGACCTTTTAATACTGTGAGCAAGGCATGCCAGAGGTACTGAAATGGTGGAGTCCAATTTGACTCTGGAAAGCCTTTAATTTGCCTTAAAAGCTATGGAAATTTTAGTTGTGTAAACAGTCTCATCTGATAATTTTGAAAGGGATGTTAAGCATTATTTGTTCAGAGGTTTAAGCTTAATTTCTTATTTAATTTGGCCATGTCTGCAAACTGTATTTGATGAAGTTGCTTTTCAGTTTGTTCATGAAGGATCCACAATGCAGAGACCATTCTCTGAAATGAATTTATTCAAACTATTTTCTTTCCAAAATATTTTTGGTTCAAAGTGTTTTCAATCAGTTCACGACAAGAAATCTGTAACAATATGATTTAAAATGACTTAAAAAACCCTGTACTTGTTCTTTGGCTGAACGAGAATAAATCGTAATATCAGGCTATTGCTGATTACCTACACGTATTTAACTGAAACTCTTTTTCAGTTGCTTAACCTGTCTATTTGAATATTCACAAAACATGAATAAAGGAAGGAACACATCCTTATTCAAAATTAAAATTATTAAAGTTCTGAGTTCATGGAGAGGATCCGAAGTCCTCTCTGGGCCACGTGACTCCACATGTTCTGATGGAGCAGAAGTTGCTGGAGCCAACAAAAAACTGGGAAAGAAAAGCAGGACTCAGATTACAAGAGAGGAAAGCAAGGGAAAACCTTGGGGAAACAAGAGAATAGAGAGAGGAAGGAAGAAGTGCCACGAAAATGAGCACTGAAACAAAAAGAGGTACTGAAAGATCAGCAGAACAAAGCTCATTTTGAAAAAGGAAATGTCTTCTCCAACACAAACACATCAGGGTGTGTTAATTAAAACCCAGTTTGTTAGGAGAGGGCTTGGGTCAGTCGGTGGAGTTGCAGTCCCTCCTGCTCTGACCCTGCCAGGAGAGCAGGCGAGTTGCAGGAGCTATGGATCTGTTTACATCGCCCTGAAAACAAAAGCAGTGCCATATGCTGAGCCTGTCAAGGGCCATTATAATAATGCTGCGTTCAGGTACTGTGTAATTGCTCGGCTCAGAGACGGCACTGAGTCACACAACACTGACACCAGCAAATTTCCTGCAATTAACGCTCTGCATTCAATTTCCACCAGGTGAAAGAAAATATTGTAGCCTCTCTTCTAAACACCAAACTGTTTATTTGACTATAAATAACTGTTTGCAGATAAAGCAACTGCAAAATCTACGGAGCAACTGGTTTTAGTACTTAGGGAGAATTATAGCTGTAACTTTCAAGAGCTGCTCATTAGGCTCGAAGTTATTTTCATCCTGTCCAGTCATTGTGGGTGATCCTTATAAAAATGATTTATGGGAGAAATCCTGAATCAGACATCCAGGCTGAGGGAAAATAAAGATGTGAAGACATAACTGGGGAGTTTTCAACTTACCCGGCTGGTTTTGCTTTGTAAAATGTCTCTTCAGAAGAGGTGCATGCACGGGTATGAACTGCTCTGGCCTCACCTGGGGGCTTTGGGGAGAGGTGCTGGAGCTCCAGGGTAGATAATGTGTCCACTCGCTCCAGCAGTCCCCAGACCTGAGGCACAGAAGCAGGGAGTCAGCCGTCTCCACCATGCGCCCCAGGACACATCCCAGCTCTGACAACTGCTAAAAAAACCACAGATGATCAAAAATGTGTCCAAGTAATGTTTTTCCTTACTCCTGAGCATTTCTCTGGTGGTTCCTCTCTTAGGAAAGAGTGGCTGGGAAACGCTGTGGAAGAAGTATGCGTCTTCCTTCCCTTTGAATGATCTCTGCACTTATGTCTCCTCTGGTGACTTGCCAAAGATGCTGGATTCAGCAGGGCTGAAGTACCAGCTCTATGAGCTCCCATCCCACCTGGACATAACGAGCTGCTTTATTGAAGGGGACAAAAATGGGGAGTTGTTGCTGGATTTCCTGACAGAAACACTTGAGTTTTCTAAAACTGCTCCTCCTGAACTGAAGCGTCAGTTAATGGAAGAGTTGAGAAAGCCTGGGTGCAGTGAAAACAGAGATGGGAAGGTGCTTTTCAATAACAGCCTGGGTGTAATAGTGATTGACCCATGAATTAACCTATTCTTGCTTCTTGATCTAAAGCAAAAAGTCAGATACAAATTGTTAAGGACTGAAATATTTTTTAAAAATATTTTTAAATGGCTTAATTCAGCATTGATATATAATTTTTGGAGCTTGTTAAGAAATCAGTATTAACATCTGTTGTTCTAAGTGAGCTTTAATACCTGATTAATTCTACACTAATCCATGAATGTTTAACTCACTGGGCAGTAAATTGTGTTTTATCATACGGATGTTGTATAATCAGCTATAACTCAAACTATCCACTCAGGCAAAGTGGATACAGAAACCCAACCATTCCCTAAGAAATAATCCACAACTACATGTGGTTTCATCCTCTTCATTTAAAAACTCTCTACAGATCAGGCAAGCAAATTACAGCTTCTCAGCGCAGCTGGCAGGAGTGGAGGCTCACAGTGACTATTGATGGGATTTCTTGAGCTTGTGACTTCAAGATCTCATACCTCCAGTTACTGTGAAAGTGGCCTTGCACTTGCGTGTTCAATGGTTTCCTTCTCCTGCCTCCTAAGCCAACTCCATGTAAAGGCACTGCTTCCTTTTTCCTGGATTTTTACTTTAAGACGGTGTACAAGAGGGAAGCGATGGAAGATGGTTGAGGCACAGGGCTGGTAACAACTGTCCTGGAGAGGTGGATTTCAGTGCTGAGCCCCTATGCACAGTCTTTGCCAGGAATCAGCAGCTACAGTCACACAGGACCTTTTTTTTTATTTTTTTTTTATTTAACCACACAAACCTTCTGGTCACAGCATTTCCCTCAACAGGCAGTGAAGGCCACAAAGGCCTGTGAGCTTTGTAACAAGGAAAATGTGAAAATAAAATGTGATACCAAAACTGACCAGTTCCAGTAGCATTTTTTTCATTTTCAGTGGTGTTGTGCCAGGTAAATCTGTTCAATATATAGGGAGTTCAGCAAGAAGGTGTTTCAGTCCCTGCTCCATGTGAGGCTGTTGGGGTTGATGCATTTGTTTTGCTAAATGGTTTTATAGTTTTAGGAACTGTTTTGCTCTCTATGAGGCACAATGCATAGTGGAATACAATATAGTTGCTTGAATGGATTTAATAGTCTGAATACTCAATTTGTCCCATGAGACAGGTGTGATTTCTGCCATTGAAATAATTTGATTCAGTGTTGAAATGGTTTACTTTAGGTAATACTTTAGCTGAAAGAAATTATGTTTTATTTTTGCACACCCATATCTGATACAATATAGATTATTAATGATATGAAGTCATTTCAAGAGATCATATTAGGCATTAATAGCTGTTTATATTCATTTTGGGGCAAATTATTTGAAACACAAACCTCTCCTAGTGCTCAAATATTAATTTCCAGTGTATTTTAGAATGCTTCCTTGATATTTCTCAGCTGTTGAGCAGAACAAGATCTATTACCACTTTACACAGTTCTGTGCACAGACTCCTGCATTACAAGACCTCAGTATATCTGTAAGCTGCTACAGTCACATGCCAAAGCAGGAAAGAAAGCAAATCTCTCATTAGAACAGATTGCTGCATGCATTTCTAATGGGAAACAAATTAAAGATACAATTATTTTCATAGCTCTTTTATGCTGCCAGTGACCTTTTCTAAATGGTGCTTGCAAAGGAGGTGACCGCTGAATATTGCCACATCAACCCTGTCAGGAGTGAGAGATCTCTGAGAGCCACAGGAATGCCAAAACAAAAACAAACCCCCTCAAATCCAACAACAAAACCCAGCAATAAGATGCACGTGCAGGTCCTGTTGTTTTCTTTTTTTAGCAGACTTAAAAAAGAACCCACATGAAAAAAAGGGTTTAGGGGGTTTGGGGGAGGTTTTTCCTGAAAATGCAGGAGGGAGCAGGAAAGATGAGGAGCAGCAGAGCTGATCTGGAGAGAAGAGAGGAGGATATGACCACACACACACACACAAAAAGATGTTCAATATGAATGCACGAGAGAGCTCCTTCCCCTCTTTTGCTTCTGAGGATAATTTCATTAAAAAACTGGAGGAAAAAACACAGTAAGCTCCATTCTGTATATGCTGCTGCTTCTGCTAAGGGACTGGGGGAAAACTGAATCAGCAGAGCACCCTTAAGGGATAAATTATTTTTAATTTTAAATTTGGAACACTCACATTTCCAAGAAGTAAATATTACTTAGGAGGAAATGAGTATGGGGAAGCACAATTTTATGCTCATTTTACCATAAAAACTGTAGGACATTTTGTAAATTTCTCAAACAGCTTCCTAACAGAGTGAAGAACCACATTTTCATGTGAGAATCATCCTTAATTGTACAGTGAGATCCTGATATTCCACAGCGTGGTTGGGAAGCACAATTTGTCCATGGAGTGAGACTTACACGGCAATTTTGAGTTTACCTGTGTGCTTCCTACACTGAATTAATTGTTTTCCTCTCAGAAAGTCTGCCTTATCTCAACCACCAGAAATTGCTTCCAAAAGCACGTCTCCAGACCAGCCTTGGTGTTTGCAAACCCCCAGGAAGATGTGTGGGCAGATGGGATGGGTCTTCGTAGAACCATAAAATCACAGAATGTTTTGGGTTGGAAGGAACCTCCAAGATCATCCAGTTCTAGCCTCCCTGCCATGGGCAGGGACACCTTACACTAGACCAGGGTGCTCCAAGCCCCGTCCTACCTGGCCTTGGACACTTCCAGGGATGGGGCAGCCACAGTTTCTCTGGGCAACCTGTGCCAGGGCCTCACCACCCTCAAAATGAGGAATTTCTTCCCAATATCTGATCTAAAACTGCCCTCTGTCAGTTTGAATCCATTCCTCTTGTCCTATCACTACATGTCTTGCAAAAAGGCAAATCCCAACCCCACATTTTCCTCACTTGCACTCCCAGAAAACTAACTTATAGGCTTTATACAGAGGTTCACTGAGAGCAGTGGTATTAAACCAGCATAACACTGATTGAAACATGTTAGGCTTCAGGATACCTATATTAAAAAAATATACCAGAAATGATCCTGAAAGTTCTTCATGCGTGGGTACCCCTTTCTGGCTAAATACACAATGTTTTAGCAATGAAATGTGACTCTGGGCAAATGAAATCCTTTATATTACATCTATATATTTCTCAGAGATGGCTCTGAACAGTGTTTGTTTTCAAACTGTGAGACATTCATTTTTGTTTTCATTTCAGAGGCACATAAACCTGGACTATGCAGATTCTAATACAGGTACAGGAGAAAAAAGCTGGAGGGAGGGAGGAGGAGGAAGAGGAGGAAGCCTCCTTTGAAACAGCAGGCAAACACGCAGGCCTGTGTCCCTCTGATAAGTCAGAATGAGCTTGTGGCTCTGATGGTGCATCAGGTGATTATTTCCCAGTGTCATTCCCGTGGGAGGTTTGCTGTGCAGGGAAGGGAATAGCCCGATGCCCACGAGCGAGGTATGGCTTTGGAGCGATGCCACACGGGGAGGCTGGGGCAGAGCCACAGCGGGGGAGCAAAGGGCTGACCCCCTCCAAAGGAGCCCAGACTTCATGCATATATCCCCCTGCATCAAACACATCTGCCTGAACAGCTTCAGGGCTGTTACTTTAAATCACACATAGAAAAATATTCTCCCTGCTCCGTTAATTACAACAGCGAATTGAACAAACGCACTCACAGCTCGGCTGCTGTCGCCGTTCCTACGTCGGTGTAATTCATGCTTGCAGCCCATGATAGGATTTTTAATGTCATTACACAGTAGGGCAAAGTCTTCATTTTTAATAAAAATACAAATGCTAAAATGAAATGGATTAATATCTAATTTTACATCTTCATTTACACGATGTGCAAAATTATCTTAAATATTTGTTATGGATGGAGTGGCTTTCCACCAATTTAGGCTTTTTTTTTTTTTCATACAGGAGAATGTTAACAGAAATTGTAGCATAAATCATTGCCTTGTACAGTACCAGAAGGCGCATATAAAAACCCATATCTTTACTGCACATATTTCCCATTAACCATAATCTATTAGTAATTGAAGTTCATTACAAATTCTTGTAGACTTTATTGCTATCATGCTGCATGACATAGTGAACCTGGCTTGCATAACAAGAAGTCCTTGCTGGGAAATATCCTATTAACAATGACAGTGCATTTGTCATTGTGATAATAAATCCAAAGCTGCCTGTAGATTATAAATTATTGTGGCGCCATTTCCACCGTTGTAGTTTAAAAGTTTTGTCAGCACTTCCATTTTACCCCTGCTTTACGGGCAGTTATAACCTGACCATAAAAATCTGCAGGGAGCTGAATCCCAGCTTACAAGGTCTCAGCCCCAGAGAGCGTTTCTTCCCTCAGTAAGATTCATATTTCATCCACATAAAAACCTCTGAGGCAGAAGCTGTGTTTATGACAGATCTTTAGGTTCTACATTTGCATAGATTTTAATTGGAAAAAAACCCCAGGCTATTTGTCAAGTAATTTGTCCATAATATTTCTAAAGATTGTGGTAAAATTTAAAAATTCATCAGGACAAAAAGATGGGAGCTGGGCTGAGCTAAGTGTTCACTGTTTAGCACCTGAAAAAACCTCAGTCCTTATCTCCAGGTGCCACAGACTTTGGGGAGGCATTAAGCACACCCTGCTTCTCTTCAAAGGAGAAACTGAAGAGAAATGATGCTTCCATATGCCTCACAAAGGTGTTTTGAGGATTAATTACTAACACTGAAATTCTGGCATCCACTCAAGTCATCCTTCATCACATCTATGCAATTCTTTCAGCTCTATATAGGTTTTAAGTGTTATTAAAAGAAAATTGCCATAGAGTTGAACTTTAAGCATTAATTATGACTTGAGATATAAATGACATCAGGTCAAATCTTTCACAATTTAACTCTGTAATTGACTTCATCTCTCTGCACCAAGGGATATCTCTCTTGCTGAATGCATCTGTCTATCACATTTCTCAAGTGCCTATAGCAATGCATCCAATTAGCTGGACTTAACCATTATGCCTCAACGGCTCCTAAATACTGTAGGATGTAGCCTTCATTTCCCTGAAATCATTGGGAAAACTCCCTCCCACCAGCAAGGCCAGGTTTTCACATCATCCTGCAATTCGTGCTCTGTTTTTAACTGCTGTTTTCATGGGGTGGAGAACGGATTTTGAAGTAAATATAATAATTCTCTCTTCACATCAACAATGTATTTCATCTCACAATGCCCCAAATTACTTTCAAATCTTGATATGCAAAATCACTTCACTTGCCACTGAGGTGCAGCAATCTCCTGGGTGAAATTCAGCAGCTGTTGGATGTTTCAAGGCACCGTTTCAACTGTGATTTATGGTGGGGTGAGGAGGAGGTGACTGTTGGCAGTCAAAATGACAATGCCAAGGAGCAGAAAGCAATTTCCCAGGCTGGCACTGAGCAGAGGCACAGACACTAACAAGTCTCCAGCCAAAATTGCAACCAGCTTCACCTCTTCCTTGGCAGAAGAGCGGTGGGACATTGGGCTGAGACAATGGAGTTGGCTCAGGATAAAGCTCAATGCTCACCCACCCTCCAGCACATCCAACAGCTCATGCTGGTGATGGAACCAATGGGAATCAGGGAATCATATGGGTGTCATATGGGAATCATATGATGGTGTAAGGGTGTATTCTCTTTTCACATTAGTGGAATATACCTCTTTCCACTCCCAGCTGGATATGAATGGCACCCAGAAGAGGTCCATGAGTGTGTGGGTCCAAGGTGGTACTTGTGTGAATCGGAATGGGGCTTTGTTCAAGAGTGGTGAACTGCTCTAAATAAGAACCAGAAAATATTATTAAAATATATCACACATTTCTTACTCAGTTTTGTGTATTTTATCTGTAATATCAAATCTCTAGGCAAAGAAAATCAAAGCCGAACGAACACAGAATTAAATGAATTTAAAGACCATGTCATCCTTTCCCACTTTGAAATCCCTCAGTACAAATCATGTCATAGTTTCCCACTCACACAGAATATAAGGACCTTTGGGACTCCTAATGCTATAAATACATTTTGATACTTTTATAACCATGATTTTACAGAGGTCACAATGAGGTATCATTTATTTTGGTGAGGATAAGCAGGATATTTGCCAGCAGTTATAATCTCTTTGTTTTCTTAAAGAAAATGAAATGACACTATTTTAGAGGCAGTTTCAAGGATCTGGTGTGTTACAGTGGATCCTGGAGAAGATGAATTAGTGGCCAGTGTATAGGTGATCTTGCCAAAAATGAATAGCAATGCAATTTATCATACGCTTCTGTAATTTATCTCACGACCATGTATTAGATTAGATAAAGACAGAAAGACATGTGAATTGGACTGGACTAATACTGAAAACTTACACCTGCTTTTATTGAGGCTGACAGAAGATTTCTGTTGCCTGCATTGCAATCAGGATTTGGCTTCACATTTTTAATTTGCTTTGAAGTATGATCTTGTCCAGCAATGAGAAAAAAGCTAACTCAACATTAAAGTTTGTTGATGGTGTCTATTTCTTATTCAATACAAATTTGTTCCATCATATATTTCATATTCAATTAATTTAAAAATGTAAATCTAAAAAAAACCCAAACCACTTAGAAGCTTAAAAAGAAGAGTAATAAGCAGCTGTGAAACTGCTGCAAACACCCATTACATGCTACACCATTTTCAAGGTAACAAACCAATAGTTTATTTTGTCCCCCTCCAACATAATCCATACTTCAAAATCCACTTTTCATACCAAATCGGTCTGTCTGTAAGACAAACAGTCTGCAGCTCAGAGTGTTTACCTACAACAGCAAAAAGATGTGCTACACTGCCTTCGAATTCAGGAGTATCATCAGCTACCTTCTTCAGGCTCGTCGCGAGCCAGTGATTGATATCTGTTCTTTTGCATTGCTTTCCTCTCATATCTCTTTGTCCTGCCGCTATAATCGATCACAGATTTTTCCATCAGGCTCCATGTCAGATTAGGAGAGTGAACATGACTGGCTTAGAACAAACTGCTTCAAAGTGCACCGAGGTAAGCTTGGGAATCGAACCACTCTAACAATGAGGGTTTTGGGCACGTCCGTGAAGACAGTGCAGCAGCAGAAACTCAGTAATATGCTTTTATGGAAAGGGTCAGGGGTTGCTGCTCTCTATGAAGCCTGTTGTGATCACATCTGCCACTATGGGGATGGTATTTTAAATAAGGAGCAATGCCCAGGTCATCATTTTCCTGATTCAGGAATCAATTCCAGCTTAGGAGTCAACGGATGTATCTGCAGGATCTGCACACCCATTCTGTCTGAGGCTGGAGTTGCAAAGTCACACGTAGCTTTCTTGTTTGGTGCTTTATGTGTGCTATCAAGAGCTGTAAGGAGTGAAAGACCAACAACTTTCTCTGCTCTGCATAGAAATAGATTTTAAAGATTCACTGTGACTGGTCTTCCCAGGAAAGCTAAACTATCAATCCCTTACTTTAAAAGCTCTTTGGGGGATTACTGCTTGTTTTTTTAGTACCTAGCACAATTGAGTCTTCATCTTGGTTGGTGGTTTTAGGTGCATCTGTTGTATAAATAACAAATTTATTTTTTTTATGTGAAGAACAGAGCATTATTTAGGGAAGAGGACTCTAAGGATTTGATATGAATTTGGATCAGTGATCATGGATGAGTTGGCTGACAGCAATTGCCTCCCCCATGGCTGCTGTTGCTCAGATCTATAAATCCTGAGAACGAGGTTGCTCTTCCTGTGGCAGCTGGGTGACCTCTGGGACTCCTCCTGGAAGAGGAACAGATGTTACACCTTTACATGGGTTCAAGAGAAGACAAGAACATACTGGATGAGAAGCATTTTGAGGAGGAACATCCAGTGTCCAGCACATGAGGTCCCTGAGGTTAAATAGGTGGAAAAAAATATTAAGGAAAACTTAGTGCTTGCCCTGTACATATAAGATGATGTAGGATACTGTCCCCTGGGTCCCTATCTGTGACCACAGCTGGAGAAACACTAATTTAATAATCATGATAGTCCAACCATTTAGAATTTATTGTAGTCCAAGCTGAAATGCCCATCACTGGAGACACTATAGAAGGCATAGTGGCACAGATGTGCTGCTACTCATTTGACACACTAAACCTCTTCTTCTGGAATTTCATTCTTTTTTCCTAGTAATGACTGACATCTAAGCTAAGGGCAAGCATTAGGCCACTGAAAGCAGGGCTTGCACAGCCCATAGGAGCATGAACTCTGACAACCTGCATTTAATCCCAGGGAAGACACAGGCAGTGGTGCGTTAGTGTAATGCTCTTAAATTCTGAGTAAAAGGCTTTTTGCTGTGCACGTATAAAAACCAGGTACTTTTGGATGTTGCCGTGTGACAGCAGATGCTGAGAGTGCCTGAATTACAGTTTTCTGGAAAACAAAACCTGAGGAAGCTTGAGACCCAGCAGACACAGAATATTTCCATTAGAAGCTATAATTGAGACTGGGATCTTTCCTGAAACAGTTCAAGTGAACTGTTGGTCAGGTGGATACACTGCCAGGGCAGAGGGCAAACTATGAGGTACTCAGGTACCTTATGGGCTGCTGTAGCACTGTGTGCCTGGCAGTAGGTAATGGTATGGGGGGATAAAAAAACATGGTTGCAAAAACCCCAAACAAGTAAAATCTTGTAGTGTGCCAAAGACAGAGGGTTTTCAGCACAGACTTTGCAGTGTTTCTGGGCCCTACAGCTCCTGGCTACTCTTTTTCTTCCCTTTCAGAGGTTTAGAGGCTGTGCCTGAGGGCAGCTGCCCTAAGGCAGAAACTGGGGTCTGCTGGAAGGCGAAGGATGATGGCCAAAGAAATTTGGAGTTTCTTAACTTGCAGGTGAACCTCAGGCCACCCAGCTGAACAGCCTATTTAAACCTTTGGGTAGGTAACCCACACAGCAGGAAAGGTTAACCCAGATGGCCAAGGGAAACCTCGTTCTGGCATGATTTATAGAGAGGGTACGACTGCCCTGTAACCAAGAAAGGGACACAGATGCCCTGGTTTACTGTTCAAATGGCTTGTCGGTGTGTAAGGTCATTCATCACACATGGCTTTGGACTCCCTGGCCAATACATATAAAAGTCTGTCTCACAACAGGCACAGCCTTTTCAGCTCCCATCTGCCCACAGCAGCCCTCCCAACATTGCTAATTACATCCCTGCACGTTACTATATTGGCTACAACTCGCCTCAAAGCCACGGCTGTACTGATGTGCCCAAAGGGTGGATTGTGCTAATGAACAAAAACAATGCAGGGTCTCCACTTAAGAGCCTGTTTCAAAGCCCAGAAGTTATAAACTGAACCTCTGGATAACCACACTCCCACTTGGAAGGCAGAGTTGCTCCAAGACTGCTTTATTTGTTTCAGTTTGTTTGATATAATTCTGTTTTTCGTGGATATGTGGCAGCACGTCTGCACCAACAATGCATGGAGGAGCTCAGTTTCTTTTGCAGGGAAAAAAAGAAAGATAAAAAACAGATGCACAGAGAAGACGAGAGATGAGCTTGAGAGGGACCCCAGGAGCAGCAAAGCTGGTGCTGTGACTGGGCTGCAGTGCAGGAAAGGCTGAGAATTCCAGGTCTTCCCAGAAGAGGTGTGAGAAGGGAAGTGGCACTCTCAAGGAAGAGTTTCCTCTCAGCTGTTATGAAAAGCATTGAAAAGCAATTAAACCAACCTAAAAATAGGAAGGTCTCTTCCTCTTTTTTTTTTCTTTCCTTTTTTTTTTCAGAGTACACTTCCGTGCTCCCAAGGCTCTTGCTGACCTAGATAGAGGTAGGGGGACATGTCTGGCCTAATGCACAGGCAAAAGTTACTCTGTTTATTAACCAGGGACATGCACTGAGGCATCAGTCAGCAGCCCAAAGCCTCAGAGGAGCCCAGGGGCTCAGGCTGTAGCTCAGGGCAGTGAGGTGCCCTAGGGCCGTGCCAGGAGCGCCGAGGGCAGCAAGCAGAGCTGCCCACACTTGCTCAGAATGGAGAGCACAGCAGCTAAACCTCACCATTTTTAGGACACAGGTGTTTATTCTGGTCACAAGGCACCTTCATGCCCAGGAGATTGATAAAGCTTCTGCTGGACCTGGGAGAGTCAAGCAGAAAGAGGTGACTGGTGCTTTGAATCAGCTTCAGTGCTGATTGTACCAACAGAGAGGGCAGGGGAGCTGAAATGGAGGGAGACAGTGCAGCCTCACCCCTGAGTGCATCTGCTTCACAGGTGAGAAACCTCTTCCTTGTGCTCTCCATGAGATTTGAGGAGGTTTGTGAGCCAAATCCTCCCGCTGCGAGGTCCTCACTGCAACACAGTGGCACTCGGGGAACACACACCGGGGACACACAGCACTTTAGCTCTTGTCCCAGCAGCAGCTACCATGCCAAGCAGCCTGATTTTAAGTTACTTTATTGGAAGAAACAGATAGCTCCACTCTTAGATACAAGATCTCAATCACCTAATGCTTTTCAATCACGAACCTCATGCTGAGAGCTGCCTCTCTGGAGCTCTAGCTGTGCAGGCTCACTCGCAAGCAGAGAAAATAGACGTGGTTGTCCTTTGGAGGATTTGGAGAGGGCTTGAGCTGGAGCTTGTCACTGTTGTGGTTTTAACCTTAGTAACAGGTCAATCAGCAGGCAAGAAGGAAGGGGGGAGAGGGCTATGACATCCAGCCAGGGCCATGTAGTGATGCACACCTGAACACTTAATCTCTCCTCCAAATGATGGGCCAAACCACTGAAGTAGTTGGGAGCTGTAGGAGTACAATGAGGTGTCTGCAATTCATGTAAAAATAGCAACTTTTGCCCACTGAGTGCTACACCGCTGCTGAAGGCTTTGTAGGCTCACAGCCATGGTGAGTTTTAGGGGTGGGGTTGGAGAACAGTAGGCATTCAAAAACGAGCTTAGGATGCCTAAGGAAAGGAAATTTGGTGACTGCTCCTCTTAAAAAAAACCAATTGTACCAACAGCATTAACATAAAAGGAGTAGGGAATAGGAATTTGTGTAATGGAGTTCTAATTATAATTCCTTTTGTTTTCCTAAAAAACATTAAAAAGCCATGACGTGACCAACGACTCAAGCCTAAAAAATACTTCCAATTTTATTCTTATACTCATTGTGGCCCCTTGTTAATTTACAGCTAGTGAAATAATAAACAAAGCCGATCTTCTCATTTGCATCTGACACTGTAAAAGTGATAATTTTTAAAAGGCTACCTAGAATCAGTGCAAAGATTTGATTTCTGTCATTAGCATATTTAAGTCCAGCTTAGGTAAGGTTTCTTCCCTGAAATGAACACACATTTTGTTAAAAGCTGTTTAGTGCCCATAACCATTCTGCTGCTCTCAAAATATGATGCCCTCGCAGGCCAGAGCTAACCTGTGCATATGAAATGAGTTCAGTTTAATGTTGTGTTAAAAGAGTTTGGTCTCTGGAGCAGTGACTCTGCTTAATAACATGTAATCATATGCCTCCTATTTAGTTTTCATTTAACTTGCCCCACACAAGCAATGAATCCTGTTTAATTAAATGTTCTTTTAAACAGCGAAATGACACTGGTTCGTATTTTAAAAAATCTATATGCCACAGGGCACCCTCAAGACACAAAATCCTAATAAAGAGGATGTAAGATGTACAGCTAATATTACAGAGCAAGTTTGACATTTGCAGGGTAATTTAGTGAACCAAGTGCTTCCTTACAGGCTTCACAGAGGAGTGCAGTGGCTGTGCTGCCATTTAATAGAAGATGAAGAGCCATGTTTGTAATAATGCTAATAAACAGCTAATCTGAAAATTAGACTAGCATGTGGCAAAGGGATGTTGTGCATGTGTAATAAAATGCTGCTCAGCAGCAGGATGGATTCTGTCAGCAGATGCTGAAATCCTGCCACAGCGTTCAGCAGCAGTCTGGGGTAGCTGGGCAAGGCTCGGTCTCCTGCACCCCACAAGTCCCCAGGCTGCACACTGTGGGGCAGGGAGAGCAAAAATGCACATAATAATGTGTTGGTGTAGAAAAGGGGCACTGCAGGTGCCACTAACAGAGCTTAAAATAGCCATGAAGTCCTGATACTCAAGGGACTGGCTCTGAGTTCAACAAGGGTTTAGTTCTTATCCCAGTAAAGGGTGAGAATGAGTCTTAAGTGTTTGAGGCCAGGTTGGACCAGGCTTGGAGCAACTTGGTCTAGTGGAAGGTGTCCCTGCCCATGGCAGAGGGGTTGGAATGACATGATCTTGAAGGTCCCTTTCCACCAAAACCATTCTATGATTGACCAAGCATCTCCTTTTTGTTTTTCTTTTCTCTGATAATTTAAACCTGGTCTAATCCTGGCCAATAGGTAATTTAGCTCTTCTGTTTGTTTGGTTTTTTTCCTGTAGAAGTAAATGAGGTAGAAAGGAGTGGTAAATGTTTATTTTTCTCCTTTAGAAGAATCAGAACCTTTAATAAAGGAAGTATTAGGGCAATGAAGAAATAAACACTGAAAGTGTCTCACCCATTACTAAAATGAAAGTGCTTGCTAATATATGCAGTGCACCTGGAAATGCCCATTCCAGTAATTACAAGAGGGAAAAACACCGGGGAAACAGGCAAGCATGAAGACAATAGCCATTAGGAACAATATTAAATTAAGCACGCCTTTTGAGATTTACAAATTCACTGATTAAATTGTGCATCACAAACCCTGCCTTGACTTCACTTAGCTGGAGTCCTGGAGCGAACCTGCAAAATTTGAAAACAGCCTCTTGTTTTGCATGGAGCTGAAGTCAGGGCCCTTCCTAACTTTGCTTAGGCCTGGATTGGTTTTTTTTAAAGATGCAAAAAATAACATTTTTTCCCCCCCAGATTCCAGCTGGCAGAAAGCATCACACTCCTCCAGTCTGAGCAAAACAAGGGCAGAAAAAGGGCACTTCATGCCATGCAGCATTAAGCTTGGCAAATGGCATAAAGCCCATCAAAATCAGCAGGAACCTTCTCATTGACCGAACAGCCCTTGAGTGTGGCCATCCCTGAGCATCTGGGTGAATTTGGCTGCACAAGTCCCTGTGTGCACCCAGGACAGGGAGCTCCATATTTCCCCAGGGAGCCCCTTCCCACCCAGCTGTGGGACAGGACAACTTCCTGCACTGCATTTTGGCAAGAATGCCTTTCACTATGGGGCAGAGCCAACAGGCAGGAGGATTAACCCTCTGGATTCCTGTCCCTCAGATATTCCTAGACCAGAAACAGCTCCTGGGGTAGCAACTGTGAGCCATGGCTCTGTCAAGGCACTCACAGCCACTTAGATGTTTGAGTGTTTGTGAAAAGAAAGGGTGGAAATAAGACCAAGATATGACCTTACCACTGACAAAACTGTATCCTCGTACAGAGACATGAGAAATGAGTGAGGACAAGGTTATTAATACATTTCTTGGAGTGCAGGGTTGTTTATAACCATTTTCCTATCATTGATGAGATTTCCAGGGCTAATGGAAACTCTCCCACTTTCTCCTGTTCTCTGAGAGATATCCTGAAATTGATTGTGGAAGCCAGCAACCACTTCCAATCGATTTTGTGTCGTTAAACATTAAAAACCATGTGCAGCTTTCATAGAGTTCTTTCTGCTGGGAAGTGGGCTATCATCCACCAGTGATCCCAGTTTGCTGCTCAAACCATGGGTTGCCTGGGAGGGGGGTAAAATTGTTAGAAAACTCTTTTGAAGCTAAGACTGCCTGGTAACAACACATGCACATAACCTGTACTCCTTCCAAAACATGGGAGATAGGCAGGTATTTAATTTTTCCAGTTTTCAGCTTCATTTATTGGGAATAGCTAATTGGAGATCACTAATTTCTCCTTCTGTCCACCCAGCCCCTCCCTGCTTTTCCCTAGGCAATAAAGTGCCTCTTTGTTCTTAGGGAATCTCCTATCATACTTCCTCCCCCTGTTCCCTCCAAGATTTCCAGTGAGCCAGAAGGAAATAGAACGTTTGAGAAGTCTTTGCTCCCAGGATAGCAGAAGTTGAGGGCTCCTCCCCTGTGTTTCTTAGTTCATTCCCTCCATACAAACAACCTGGAGACAATCTGCAGGGTGCAGATGGAAATTCTCTCTGAAGTTGCTGATGGGCAGTGGGAGGCATTGAGCTCCTATGCAGTTGCAGGACTTGTACCTGCTGCTGATCACAGTGAGGGATCTCCAGAGACATATTTTGGGAACACAGATATGCAAATGAGGCCTTTCCAAAAAACCCAGGAAGGTCTGTGAGAAGTGAATTCAGGATGACTCCATCCTTGTCATACCTTAACAACAGACCTCTGTGGTCTGAAGCTGACAGAAGACCAGGAGAAAAATGGAGTTCCACAGGTCCTTTCCACTCCCTAAACCCAACAAGGGCCCAGTAGACCTGTTCCACAGCTTCACAAGTCACATTTCCATTAGCTGTACCAAAACCCCAGAGCACTGATGGACTGCTGAGGGGACTATGGTTAGATGACAAATGGCAGGACCAGCCACCTTGAATGCTGCTTTGCACAGATCACAGAATCACAGAATATTCTTAATTGGAAGGAACCCACAAGGATCATCAAGTCCAACTCCTCAGTGAATGACCCATACAAGGACCAAACCCACAAATTTGGCATTTTTTAGCACCATGCTCTAACCAACCAAGCTGATCTCAGTGTATATGTCTTGGATACAAATGGAAAAACACTGAGGGACAAAGCCTCTGTTCCTGCAGGGAGCACATTCAAGAGGACAGCTTTTGTGCACCATTTCCGACTTTGTGATTAAGGCTGGAATAACCCATAAAGTGACACATAACATATTAAACACCTTCTGTGTCCTAGGAAGTGCAAACTGGGTGTTGCAAATGGAGGCTCATATGGCCCAGCTGCCTCGGGCCATATGGTCACTCTGCTCCTTGCTGTGCCATGGTATGTTTGGAAGAGCAGCAGGGCAGCAGTCAGGATGCCAGGGTGGACAAGGAGCAGTGGCATGTGGGAGGGGGACAATGGTGGTGGTAGGACAGAGCCCAGCTCGACCTGCTTTCCCTGACAGTGATGGTGGACTTGGTTCAGCCACTCAATTTGTGATATGTAGAGCAGCCAAAATAATTCTCTGCAAAATAAAAAGCTGAGAGCAGATGAAAATAGAGCTAATAATACAGTCATTAGGAAGAGAGCCAAAGCCCAAATTGCAGTGCCGAGTGTGAAAGCAGAAGTCAGAGAAGGGAGGTGACTGTATGTACCCTGCACTGCACAGGGGACACAAATACACCCCCAAATAGCAGCTGTCTACAGTAAAGGGACAGCAAGAGGCTGTGTGGCCAGACCTGTTGCCTTGGCACAGGACATTATCCCAGCAGGATGGTGCTTGAGTGCTGGGTAGGTTGTTCATGGCCTTGCCTTTTGGGCAACAGCTCGCTGGGGTACAGCAGCAGGCAGGGAAGGAACATCTCACACCATAGCTTGTGTCACCTGGGAAGGTGGGACCACCACCCCACTCTTACAGATGGGCAGGACACATCTGTGAAGGAGACATTTGCTGTCACCACATGGGTCACGATTGAGAGCTGTAGCTGGATGTTTGAAAATAGCAAAATGACAGTCCAGAAGGGTCGGGGTTGGTGATGAAAAATCATCCCCAGTCCTTGGATGGGCATCAATAACTGCAGTGTAGGGTGTATGGCTGGTTTGTCCTGTCCTGTGGAGGCTACAGTCCTGCAGGCAGAGCTCAGCCTTGGTGTGTTTCCTAAGGCAGGCACAATCTCAGAAGTGCTTAACAGCAGCAGAGCAGTCAGGGATATTTTACTGCCATCTGCTTGATAGCCAGTGTTTCTGACCCATCTAAGGTCAGACAGTGTATTTCTTTTTACCCTCAGGTAAAATCTAATGATAATGCAACCTCTCGACTGGCCATTCACAGCACCTATTTAAGGCTGCTCAAAGAGGCTGTAAAACTGCATATCCTTAAAGAGAAAAATTCAAGTGCCTTTTTGTGCCAAGTGCTCTTCAGTTTAGACCAACCTTCAACTTGAAATGGGAGGAAAGTCCTTCCAGAGAGCAACAAGAGAGCAATTAAATACACACTTCATAGAATTGTAGAATGGTTCGGGTTCAAAGGGACCATAAAGACCATATTGTTCCAATCCCCCTGCCATGGGCAGGGACACCTTCCACTCCACTAGACCAGGTTGCTCAAAGCTCTACTCAACCTGGTCTTGAACACTTCCAGGGATGGGGCAGCCACAGCTTCTCTGGGCAACCTGTGCCAGGGCCTCATCACCCTCTCAAGGAAGAATTTCTTCCTGATATGTCATCGAACCCTGCCCTCTGTCAGTTTGAAGCCATTCCCCTTGTCCTGTCACACCATACCCTTGTCCAAAGACTCTCTCCAGCTCTCGTAGCTCCTTTAGGTACTGGAAGGGGCTCTAAGGTTTTCCTGGACCTTTCCCTTCTGCTGGCCAAACACCCCAAACTCTCTCAGTCTGTCTCCATAGCAGAGGGGCTCCAGCCTTCTGAGCATCTTCATGGCTCTTCTCTGGATTTGCTCCAAGGGGTCCATGTCCTTATTACGTTGAGGGCCCCAGAGCTGGATGCAGAAATCCAGGTGGGGTGTCACTAGAGTGGAGCAGAGGGGCAGATTCACCTCCTTCGACCTGCTGTTCTCGCTCCTTTTGATGCAGGTCAGGACACCGTTGGCTTTCTGGGCTGGAAGTGCACGTTGCTGAGTCCCACTGAGCTTCTCATCAGCCAATACTTGTTTATATAACACCCTTCTGCCCAAGATGATCGAGGTGATTCTCCTTTATATGAGTATTTCTGCTATAATGAAAATGCTGTGGAGCAAACAATGCAAGCCCACACTTCAGAAGTATTGACTGGAATGATTTCTCTCCACTCTTCTTGCCATCAGCTTTCTCAGGTGGTTCCAGTCTAGTCTGTTGCATTCTTAAAATGAGAAAAAAAATATCCTGATTTCTTAATCACATGTTATGGAATGATTGTGATTTCCCTCAGCATCTCCCTATACCTTTAGGGAAATATAGTCTAGGCCAATTTCTGGCATCTCTCTTTCCTAATCCCCCATGTACACCAAGGTGGAGAGTTTATTTAGTGCTGTGGAAATGTCCACAACTTCAATAATTTTTGCCTGCTTTGTTCTCTTATTGCTGGAAGGAAAATGTTAAAGGACTTTTTGTTTTCTCCCTCTCTTTGTTTTTTTTTTTTTTTAAAGTAACATCATGAACCTAAGAAATGAAAATTTTTCTAAAAAATTTTTGTTACAAGTAAGACCTAAAATTGCAGTAACAGAAAGGAATATTAGATATATTCACACTCCCTTGATTTTCTCTGTTCCCTTGAAGTTGTTAAAATACCAAACTGTGTTAGGAACTTTCCTGTTTAGCTGGGGCACTCGTGGCCTCTGCCAGAAGTTTCTTACCTTCTCACAAAAGTTTAGGCTAGAGAAATAATTTCCTCTCCATAATCCTGGTGAAGGACCAACATGAAGAGCCTTGAACCAGATTTTCAAAATCATTGGGGTGCCTAAATATGAGGGCAAAAACTAAATGGCAGTTTCAGGAGCTCACATTTTGTGAAACCAAGAGAAGTTAGTTCCTATTTTTTAATCTTGAAGTACCTGAATATCTTCAGAGTCTGCATTGTTCTTCCTGGAGCCTGTGCAGGTTGAACATGCACTCCCAGCTCTGGCCCAAAGTGAGGACTGAGTGCATATCCAGTGATGATGCAAACATAGGTAACATAGACAAACAACTCCAGAAAAGCACAGAAGAGTGATGAGGGTAATTAGGCTGATGTTACGAGGATGCTGTCCTATGTCACACTGTGTGCCCATGCACGAAAGGTCCATCTTTGCCAGAGTGGTAAAAGTGGCTCTTCTAAACAGATGCTCTGGATGAGCTGAATCAGACAGAAGGATTTCCCTCTTCATTCCTTGTACAATGCAAAGCAGGAGACACCTATGCCAAACCATTTCATTTCTTCCAGTTTTACTGCCAGCCTTCGGGCTGCCTCATTCTGGACCCGCTGCAATCCAATCTGCTCTTGCTAATACTTCAAATATAATATTTATAACAGCCCAGGTTGAACCAAAGGCTACTTGCACTGACAGATGTCACAGGCTATATCTCTCCTTTCCATTTTATTGTTTGGTAGCTTCTGGCAAAGAGGGAGAGGATCTGGTAATGAAATGCTCCTTCTCTGCTTCAAAAGCACAGGAACATTTTGCTGTGCTGCCTATTATTCATGGGGGAGTAATCAAGAGGTAGCTGGTTGGTTATCAATGTGTTCTGGAAGGGCAGGATATGTGATGGCAGTGGATAAGATATATTTCTGATTTAATTATTGAGCAGCAAATGCATATGAAAATTTGTACTTGTGGTTTTGGGGATGTGGACATGGGCAAATGTGTAACACTGTGGACAGAGGTACCTTATGCTATAACAGGGGGTAAAATCATTCCTCTGTAACTAAAGATAATGAGTTCTACAGAACTATAAATAGGGGTGGAGCTGTTTTGCAGATAAAGCATCTCTTTGATACCTTGCTACGACAGAGCAACAGGGAAAACTCTGCAGGGAACAATCTTCTCCTGGCAGATGGTTGGACCAGGAGACCTGCTTAACATTTTCCATGACTAGTTTTCATGATTTATATGACATCACCCTTTGGAAAAGCAATTCTGAGAGGACTTTACTATTCTATGATAATTCACTGTTCTTCATAGAAAAAACCCAACCATTATAAATATGTGTATCCCCTGTGTTTGGAGCTTCAAATCCAGTTCCAGTTTTTCAACTTTCTTGTCTAGAACCACATGGAGATTTTGTAAGATGGTTGATTAAGCACAATTCAATGGGAATAAGAGTGATTCTGGGGGGAGACATGAGAATGGTCAGAGGGAAAGAAGAGGGATGATGAAGACAGTCAGGCACCCTGGGCCTGCACTGCCCAGGAACTGAGCTCAGTCTCTAGTACAGACCAGATTGAGGAGATGTTCAGTATCTCCTGCCCTGCACATTTGACATAAACACTGGGCCACTTATTGTCTCTCTCTGAGGAAGAAGGACCTGTTTTCACCAGTCGCAGAATGAGAAAGGTGATGAAATACCAAAACCAACTACTGGAAAGAAAATAGCTTTCCCCTAAGCTGTATTCAAGTGCCTTGGGGGGAACACTCCTCTTTCTGGTCTTCATTAGAAAGAGAAGTGTGAATCAAGGGGGAAAATAACATCCAAAGGGAGCAAAAGGCTTCAGGGCAATTTTTTTGCTCAGTACAACTCAGTTTAATGTTGCTGGCACTGGGAGAGTTTTACATTGCTCTGTTAAGAGCCGTTGCTCCACATGGCACAGCTTTGGGACACAGCTGCTGTCCAAGGGTAGCATTTTCCAGAAGTGAAGATGGAAATTACCACGTTCATAAGGACATCAGAGATCAGAAATAAAAATAATTCAGATAAAGGAAATGTTATCAGGCCAAACTGGGAGGATATAAAAATGTACAGACCAAAGAGCCCATGATGACAGATTATTTTAAAATTAACAATTAGTTTAAAACAAACTGGCAATTCACTTAAAACCACAGTCGAAACAGAAGACGACAAGTCAGTAAATGCAGAACAGCTGTGGAAAAACCCCCAACTTCACTTGTGTTTATGGATACACTCTGTCCCCCTCCCTTAATTCTTCTTTATAACACAGAGTAGAAACAAAGGCTCAGAGCCTTCCAAGTGCCACACACAAGCAGAGTGCAGAAACCTGACTATTTGTTGGTTTTAGTCTTTCTTGAGACTGTAGTCCATGGCCTCAGTAGAGCATCCACTGGTAACTACTACTTCATAATTTTGTCCTTTCCTGCAAAGGAGCTGTGTTCCTCTGAACACACAGTTTTATTTAAGGTGATCCACCCTGAGAGCTGAATGCCCTCAACTTTTGCAGATTTAGTCCTAAAACCACAGAAAAATAAAGGAAGGTATTCTGAATGCAAAGCAAACAGCAATTACCCTGACACTTCCTTATTTCAGCAGTGAACTGCAGCTGTATTTGCTGTTGGGCAGGGGAACTGTTTTCACTTAAGCCATGGAGAGAGGAGGATACAAATCCCACAATTTCATTGCCTGGAGGAATCCCCTCAGCACACACATTTGGGTGTGAATTGCTCGAGTCCTGGGCTGGAAAAAACCCCTCAACTTATTCTTGCTGCTCTTGGACACAGCTGGCCAGGACAATTTGCATTGCCTAGAAACCAGGAAACAGAGCTTATGTTCAACTGATTTTGCTCAACTATTCTTTTTAAAAAGCCCCAGCCTCAACAGTCCTCAAGAGGTCTCTCCTATCCTTTAATTTCTTAATACATGGGAAATCAAACAGCAGAAAAACAGAGCAGAAGGTTCATTCAGTTAAGCTCTAGATTGACTTCATCCAACTTAATGCCTTTTAATCACTCTTTGAACAAAAGATTTAGTCTTCATAATCCTCCTTTTGCTCAGTTTGCTGTTCCTTATTTTCTGAAATCTACCATTTGTTTGGTTTCCCTTATTCCCACCCCCTGAATGAGTTTTCAGGCGAAAAAAAGTGGCTAATATAACAGGGAAAAATACTTTCAGGAATAAAATAAACTACAAATGACAATGTAACCTTTTCTTTTATGGCTCTTCACCGGAAAGGTGCACCCAAAAAGACATAGAGCCCTTTTTACTGGGTAACCACCACTGCTAATGCACTGAACAGGGCTGCTATCCAAAATTCCTCAGCAATCTCCAGGACCACAAATGTAATTAGACCTGCTGATTTCAAGGCTAATGCAGCCCTTTTTTTGGAAGGCTGAGATTTGGTTTTAGTGGTAGAGACTTTTGCAAATAAGTTGCAGGCTCTGCTTCTTGGCAGTGTCTAAAAACATTGCCACTAATCTCCTTTTATAAACATTTGGACGTACGTTTTGTCTACATATACTTCAGCTTGGCTGTGATGGAAATTGCCAGATCCAATCAGCATGGTGGGCTGGGTGAAGCTGTACCTCTCAAGGGCTCCAAGACCTGCTGCAGGAGTCCCTGGGTGCTGTGGGTGTCTGGCTTTCACCAGCTCCTGCCTCATGGCTCTGTCAGACAGTGGAGAATAACTGTGCCTTGACAAACAAGCCCATCTTTCCTTTCCAAACATTTATCTCTGATTCATTGGGCCTTCAGGTCTGCTTAGGAGAAAGTAATTCAGCCTCAGGATTTCAGCTGCAAAGAAATACAGTGGGAAATAATGTGGGCAGCAGGAGAGCCAGACCCACAAATCACCATTTCCCATCACCCCAATCCTGTTCTATCCTGGATTTCAACTGCTGTGTTTTGAGCAACCATTTTGCAAAGCCCAGAGCTATCTGTGCTCACACTTTTCTTCATTTTCACAACATCTATGCCAGTTGTGCTGTAGACCTTCTTATGTGAGAACACTTGCAAAATAAAAAAAAATTAAATGCACTTTAGTCTTAGCATCTGTAAAGCTAAATATATCTCACCTTCCATTAGCTCCTCATTTAAAATAAATCAAACAAATTAAATATCACTTTTAAGATATTATAAACTATTACATACTTGAAAACATATTTATTCTCCAAGTTGATCATAAATAAATATAAGTGTAAATTAATCTAAAGTACTCTTTGAAATTTTATCTTTCAGTTAAACAATTGCAGTGAAGGTCCTTAAGAAAACTTATTACTCTGTTTCCTACCAACCCATAAGGTCAGACAGATGTGATCAAACATAAGTAGCATATAACATACCTGCAAAATTCTCTTGCCCTCATTTTTCATTTTTGAGAAACAAAGAATATGCCCTTAAACCATGTGGAGGAGAATAGACCATACACCTAGACACAAACTGTATCTGGATTGTTTCAGAAAACTGGAACATGATTTCCTCTGAATAACAGACACAGAGCCCCAGGCACTTTATATGTTCAAAAATTAAACTTACAACTGGCATACATCTGGCAGTGATCCTGTGCACTAAATCCATTTGGTTGGCCAGATGGCCTGAGACTTGCAGCTTTTTAATCTCACGCACAAAGCACTTTAGGCTGGAAAAAACCAATAAATACAACATAATACAGCATCGTGACAAAAAGCCTCCTTTATTGGTTTTCCGGCTATAGGTACGGAAAAATATGGGCAAAGTAAGTGGTATTTTCACAATTTACTTCCTAAAATGTGTGATATCCTGGTGACTGCATCTTATTTTCCTCCATTTCTTATACCTAACTGATCCTCAGCAAAGGGTGAGTGATCCCTTAGGTACAAGGCTGGATGCTGGTGACAGAGGATGGCATGATCTGCCACGACTCATCTTTGATGAGGAAGAGCAGGGCTGCAAGATTATAATATCTCTTTTACTTCTGCAGTCTTTGGGACAAAAATACCACATTGCTGTTTTGCATTTAGTAGAGAGACAGCTTTAAAAAGTGAGTTTTCCTACTGTCAGTATCTTTCAGCAGCCAAGGGCTAGAAAACACAACACTCCATTTCCTTTGCTCCGAGTACACATTTCTTTTTCTCAAATACCTTCCTATATGTTATTGGGGAAAACCTTTCCTCCCATTGACTTCTGCAGGAGCTGCAGTCTTTTCCCTGTATGCTACTGATCAGTTCCTGTGCCTTTATCTGCTTTTTTTTTCCCATCTAGAGCTACATTCTGTTAATATCAGAGTAAAAACTCTCACTGAATTCACGGCTCCATGAATAGCCACCTACTAAGTCACCATGATATGACGATAAACTTTCACCTGACCCATTAAATTAGTGACATCAGGATGGGAGCACATTTATGAGTTCAGTCCTTTGGTGTTCTCTGCAGCAACAGCACAAGTATTTGCACAGCTGTGTGAGTGAAGCAGAAACTCAGCCTTCCAGCATCTGCACCCCTGTTCTGTCACTAAGGCTGCCCATTACCGTCACTCATCGCTTCCTAGAGCTATCCCTTCCTCACTCTCTCTTTGGAAAGGGTAATGGAGCATCTTTGGCTTAGGCTTCAGTTGTTCACCATGCCACTAATTCACTCAGAATAGCAGAGTTTAGGACACACAGACGACTTCACTCACTGGCTCGTTTCATCTTTCCAGCGATGCCTTTTTCACTGGCAGCTTCAAAGGCATCTTAGTGGATAAACTGCCTGACCTACTAAAAGAAGTACAAAGAGAATCCCCTTCTCAATTAATTCTTGTGCTCCAAATTCATACTCAGATTTGTTTCTGAGCAGCTTTCATTTCTCTTAATCAGCTACGACAGTTTTAGTTCCCTGGAGTTGTTGCTTGGCTGCAGATCTCCTCCTCTACTGTACTTTTCCCAATTGTTTTAGGAAATGCTGCTGCTGAAATGGCAGAGGCCTGGACCTCAGCTGAACTGAATCAATACCTTCACCACAGGAAATCTCAAATTCACTAAAGTTAAAGACAGCAGATTTATGTCACCCGAGGCTCCTGTCCCTCCGTGTTACAGAGATAGCACATATGTATCTTACTGCCTAAAGACCTGGTCCAAATGCTGTTTCACACTCTTAAATTCCATAAGAACAACTAGCTGAGGGAAGAAGATTGCTCTACACTTTGATATCAAAGATCCTACAGTAAATTTGTGCTTCAGGGAAAGTAGGATATAATAAGAGACATTCACAGCAACATGGAAAAGGAACACTGTCGTTGCTGTCCTACAAAGAAGAAAGCAGAGCTGGGGAAAATTTCTTTCAAGGCCATGAGGGGTGTTGAAAGTGGAGCTGGGAGAAAAGGTCAGTGATCTCCACCTGTCAGCTCTGTGCTCTCTGCCCAGAGCACTGGGCTGTACTGATGTTTTTAATAGATGGAAAGAAAGATGTGTGTTCAGAGTCAAGATCTGTGGATTTGTTACAAAAAAAAAAAAAGGACAAAACTATAGGTTTGGCTACTGTCTGAGGTGCTTACCTAGAGTATCTGAGGCTTGTAGATGAAGATTTTAGCTGAGAAGCAAAGCCATTAAATAAACTCTTCTCCTCATCCCCAGTACTCCCAGTACCCCTATTTGTCACTTGCTGAAATCTCTGCAGCTGGACCTACAGACACAGAGCACATCTGGAAGCAGAAGACTTTAATTCAGAGACCTAACTACTAATTTATGAACCTAACTTTAGTCAAGCAAGTTTGTCAGCCCTGGCCTCTGTCTGTAATGCTATTAGTATTCTGGAGGGTCTATTGACGATTTCATGCCAAATCAATTTTGGCACGTTAAAGTGATTTGTCAGAAATCCAGCAAAAGAGCTTTCCTAATAATTCAGCTCTCAGACTCTGCAGTGCTGGTGGGAAGGTAATATGTGCCTGCATAGGCACCCTCAATTTGCTCTAAAAATTTCAGAAAGATTTTACTGGAATTTAAAGCTTTTTAACAAATTTACCTTATTTTAAACCTTTGCTTTTAATTTTAACACTGAGTGATTTGTAGTTTGCTTCAAGGTAATTTTTAAATAAAAGAAATCAAAAATGTCTTTAAGGAAAAGGTGTTCCACTTTGAACTTAAAATCTTCCAGGTATGTATGTCTTTTAGATAAAGCTGTATTTGCACCTGTAAAAAATGCACATTAGACTGTGAAATATATACACTAGCAAGGTGTACTAGAAAAGTAGCCTTGAACCACTTGGTGTTAGTCAGGCAGCATGACTGTCTTTGTGCCAGAGCAATGACAGTGCACAAATAAGCAGACTTAGTGTCCTTTGTGGAACATGTATCATCTTCTTCAAAATATTTTGGCTTTTCACCCTATATGTGGATTCATATAAATGTGATGACCCATGGATTTTACATTTGTAGTTTATATATATATCTAGGATGAAGGATCATATTAGCTGACTTTATGGGAAAGGTTACTTACACCACACTCAAAGCTGTGAAAAGGAGAAACATGAAATCCAAGGTCCCTCCTGCCTTGGTACTTTGGGTGAGGCAGGCTCAGAGGTTTAGTATATGCTGTCAGTTGGGAATGCTAAAGATCATACAAGTTTAGGCGCTGTCTGGGTCTGAGTTTGATAGGTATGTTGTGAGCAGGCACTGTTTTGTTGTTGAAGGATATCAGTTACCAAAGAATCAGCCAGGGATGTTAAAAAGCTTGAAAGGGGAAACAACCATCACCTGAACTGCCAGCTCATTAAATGAGTGTTTGAGTGAATATTCTGCAGCACAGAAACAGCCTTGTCCAGGGTCCATCCAAAACAGTGCCACCCAAATTCATAACAGCTAACCATAGAGGTTAACCATAGAGGAAAGGAAAATAAACATTTCTACCTCTTTGCATTATTCCTCCCCATTATGGAGCTTACCATCTATCCCTCTTTATAGCTCTTGGAGAGGGCCCCAGCACCAGCTGATGGATTTGTGTCCAGATGCCCAAAATGACTCTGGCAGCCCAGCCAGGCAGAGGTGACACCATCTGGCACAGCCACCTCGCTGGGTACTGGTCCTGAAAGACTCTGCAGAAACCCCCTGGTGGGCTCCATGCTGTGTTCTGGGGCTGGGATCGGGGTGGCTGCCTCCTCCCCAGGGAATTATTTACTGCAAACCGCTTTTGGGGTGACAAAAAACCTCGTTAGGAAACATAAAAATTAACCCTTGCAGCCTCTAGCATGGTTAAGAGTCTTCTGGTCATGGATCTGAATACAAATGTGTGTTATAGATATAGAAGTCACTTAGAGGGGAAAAAAAAGGTATCTTCTCCCTGAGTCTCCACTATTCAGGGTGGTCAAGGAGACTTGTACAAGGGGACTAAAGATAATGTCCCAAAAACAAAGAGCACATTTTGCTCTAGGTAAATGTACTGATATGCATGGGCAGCTTTTCCAGTTCTGGCACATTGCTTCAATCTTCTCTTTCCCACCATGTGAACAAATGTTTGTTTGCTTCAAGTTCAAGGCAGGCTTTCCAAGGCAAAATCCATCCAGATGGTCACCAGACTAAGGGAGGAGTCTCAGAGTTCTCTAAACAAGCTTTTAAACCAAATAAATTGTTTTCTACAGTGTTCCTCACTGATGATGTCTTTTTTGCTGTTGCTCACGACACTGACTGGAATAAGCTGCTTTTGTTGATTAAAGCTTCGGAATCCCAAAGGCAGCCTAAATCCTATCAAAAGGTTCATCTTTTCAAATGTTCTTTTTAAGTTCTTTAACTGGTTTCTGAATTCTCCCTACTATTTCAGTCCTCATGGATAAGCCCTTCATGTTGTCTTTATGAAGTTCCTGGAAATGACATGATCACTGTATGTGCACATTTAGTTCAAATTAATATCTATGTTATTATTGTACATGTATCACACATGATACCACAAAACTGCACTGTTCATGTACTGCACATGTAGCAGATGTGCAGACAGATGTCTGATGAATTATTTTTTATTATTTCCTGATTTTTTTCTTTGAAAGCAGGACAATCACACAAACCTTTAACCCAAAAATCTCACTTTACATCCTCTATGTTGTTTAAAATATTACATTTTTTTCAGAACCAGTGTTCTTGCATCTTGTTTCAGGAGCAGTCACTTTTGTGGACACTGGTGACAGTGTTTGCTGCAGGCTTGCCTGTCACTAGAACTACACACTGCTTTCATCCAGAAGCAACACACAACAGGTGAGATCAACCACTTTTAGTGCATGAATGAAGTATTGACTCCTGTGGCAAAATCATCAGCTGTTATTAGCCCAAACACGTTGTTTCAAGCAGGAGGGTCTTCATCACAGCCCAGGCCTCCATATCCTAAACTGTTGTGCACAGTTCCCTTTACTAGACTGGGAGGTTTATAACCATTACCAGGGTGTTGCAGAGCAGGGGAACAGTGGAGGAGTTTTGTGACTGCTCAGTGCTCCAGGGATGCTGTGGTTCAGGCCATGTGGGATCTGGTTATCATAAGGCAACTAAAGAACTTGAAACACGCGGCTTTAATTCCTGCTCCACTGGTGTGTACGACCTTGGGAAGTATGAAAAGTCTTTCTCTCAGTGAAATGGGGAAAAATGTTCTTCCTCACCTCACACAGTCCTGAGGATAAATTCCTGAAAGCTGCTGAGGTGCTCAGAGCCTACAGTAATGGATGCACTGCAAGCACAATAGATTGATAGTCCTTCCATTAACTTTGGATGAGGCCTCATAGACATTGTGCATTTCTCGCAGCGTTCAAAGTAAGCAATTATCATTATTTCCATCTGTTCTTTCTCTGACTGTGTCCTTTAAAAAGCCATGGCAAAGGCTGATGAGGTAGAAAGAGTGTATGCCTCAGAAATGAGCAAAGTGAAACAAAAGCCCTCACCAAAGTATGTCTGAAAAAATAGAACACATTCTCAGAACCGTGTTATACCCACCGAGCAAAATATGTATGTACACAATACCAAGTGTGAAATTTCTGCAAATCATTTAGAGAACCATCACAAAGATTGTCTTTGGGGCTTGGGTGAGTGGCACCTCCACTTCAGCATGTTCTGGCCAGTGGAACAATTGGCTTTTAAATAAGCAATTTATGATTATTGGCATTTTTTAGTTTTGAAATGCTTTCATTTTACAATCTTTGTAAAACTGGCTCAGAAATGGATGGTGTCATTGACTTCGTTGAGAAGAAAAACACAAAAAACTCGCTACAAGTAGAGAAAGCCGATTCAACAGAGGGATCACTTCTGCCTAACAAAGTCATGCTCATCCACAGCAATTGCACCTTTTACCAAATATAAGAGACCTATAAAATCACATAAAACTGGACAGTTGAGTATTGGCTTTGTATAAACCCCACGGCAGCAGAAATTGTAGCAGGATCACTCAGAGAAGTGGAAAGGCAGATTGGTGATGTGGTACCAGCACAAACTCTGAAGGGAGAAAAAAGAATTGTGATATCTTTAAAACTGCTGTCTTCATAAACCTTACATATACATTGGCCCCCTCCTAAACTCTGTTTAGCTGGTAAAACATCTCCATAAATCTAAATTCCCAGCTCCTGGGGAAAATACAGATTGTTGTCTACATTACAGATTCTCTGTTCCTCTACCTGCAGGTTTATGAAATGATATTGCAGCCCCTTTAAAACACTGCTCTGTTGGTAACATCCTAGTCAGAGACTTGGATATATGATCAATGGTTAGGAATAAATTCACATTTATTGCATTTGAGCCTAGATAACGTTAGGGTTTTTTTATATTGCATCCTCAGCAAGCTTTAGCATCTTTCAGGTGTCAGAGAAAAACCACCTGCAGCAAGCACCCTGAGAAAGCTTTTTGGAGCAGCACTTGCTTCTGCTCACCTGCAGCAGGTTCAAAGGACATGGTGAAAGGATGGCCAGGACGTTACTTGGTTTTTTCTCACAAGTGTTACAGATCTTTTGGGGAAGTGGAGAATTGCTTTTCCAACTCTATGTAGTGAAAAATTAGTGTAAAGCTAGGCAAGAGCAAGGGGACTCAGGAAAGCTTTGAAAAATTTCTGACTGGGCACTTGAGCAATTTTAAGCCTGAACAAAGTAGGTGAGAGCAGGGGGAATGGTTCATTTTGCTTGCAGGATGATTTTCGTGGGAGTTCAGTGGGATTAAGAGATGGTCCTTCCTGTTCCTAAGTGGGCTGGTGTGAGGAATAAAGGTCAGACACTGAACATTTCCAAAGGACCCTGTTCTGGCATGCTTTGGCTTTCAAAATGCTTTCACAGTTCTTCAGACTCTGCTCAGAAAGGGACAGCATCACTGATTTCCTTGCTAAGCATTAAGAGAGAAGTAAACAGAAATAGGCAGCTGACACACAGATTGCTTCTAAATTCATACTGCTGTCATTCAATCAGAGTATACAAATCTGTGCCTATGGAAAGGTGGATTTCTTCTAAAGGCTTTTGTGGGCAGCTTCTGCTTCTGTTAAAGATGTTCAGCTTTAGTTTCCCAAACAAATCAGTTGGCAGCCAAGGCGTTAAAATTCACTACTAGAAAACATGGCCAGAGGTGAAATGTCCATTTGAGAATGTATTTCCATCTATGTGTGGATAGGCCTGTGTGTCTGGAAATGTTATCAAGGTTAATTAGAAAAATTATCTCATCAGAACAACAAAAAAAATCAGGTGAGTGGAATCTCTCTGCCTGAGACACGCTAATCTTTCCCAGCTCGGTTTCAAGTGCAACTGTGATCCATCAAAGTCATTTCCCTGTGCAGTCCCTGGAGGACATCAAAAGTTTAAACCAGAGTGGCAATACTCACATTGCACCCTCAGTATTAATGAAAATGGGTGTTGCCACTGCTTCCTTCAGCAGTGTGCAATTAAAAAAAAAAAAAAAAAAGAAAAACTTAAAAAAAGCAAGGCTGACATATCCATGCCATTAAATAGTACTACCCCTATTTGAAAAGATGTTGTTTCTCTTTGTGATTTGGAAACACCTCCCCTGAGTTAAAAAGAAATCATGACCATTCTCTGTCTCCATTGTTATTTGATTTTTCTTGTTAATACTTACTTACATACTTTTTAAATTGCTTTGCTTTCTTCTAATAAAACACAATGCATGTCCAGGCAGGGCAGTGAATAGGAGGTGCATCTTTGTAAAATGGCTTTAAAAATAAAATCTCATAGTATTTCTTATTCTGGGTTCCACCTCACTAGGTTTTTTTCCTTTTTTCAAGTGGGCTGTCATCAACACTGATACCTTGCTGGTTGTTCAGGCCATTGATTTTAAAGTGTTCATTGTCTCCTTCGGTAAGTTTTTTATGGATCAAAAGGTTTCACACAGCCTGATTCACTGCTTGCCTGTCATGCAAATTGGGGACTGGTTGGAAAAGATTGTAACAGAATCCAGGTGTTTCTCTCCTTTGGGAGGATTTTGCTATGTCTCTAGTGCCCAGGCTTCTCTCTCATCACTCACAGGACTCATTCCTTTGGCTTCAGTTTCAGAAGAGCAAGGTTTAGCCTGGATTTCTCCTCCAAGAAAAATAAACTGTTCGCTGTTTTGTTTTCACACTCGCTTCCTTGAGAGCTGCCCACTCATCGGACGCAGGCTCTTGCCTGATCCCTCTGCTCAGGCACTGCTCCTCACCAGGGGTGGAGGACAGAGCTCCAAAGTGCCAGCCTGAGATCAAGAAGCAACAAAACTGTCAGCCCCAAGATCTATTTTTACATTTTGCTACACAGCATCACCATAAATAAAATGGAAAATCACTGCCGCAGCTTTCCTGCTTTCTCCCTTTATCAGTCGTTGTCCTTCCTGCTGCAGCAATACAAAACAAGCAAGAGAGAAAACAAATTAAATTACTCTCTGGTGCATGGAGAAGAAAAAAAAAAGTCATTTAGTCTGGAATTCCCACTGGAACTGCCAGGCTGCAACAGGGAGAGAAATCTCATAATACCAGTGCTGCAATGTGCAAGAGCATTAAGTGGTTGTTGCCTCTCCTGGCCAAGCAGTGTGCATGGGAAGACACAATGGTCACGCTCTCCTCCTAATACTGATCCTCTTGCAAGGGGTGCAGGGAACCATGGCACCATGATGGAAACTCCTCAGGGAGTTAAGAAGTTCCCACAGTTGGGAAGAACCACAGCCAGCAATTCATTAATCACACTCGTCCTCACAACACACCCCCTACAGTTTCAAAGCATTTTGTAGGGCTTGTGCTAATGCTTGCCATGTTCTTACTCTGACCATAGAGGGGATATAATTTTAGCTCTATGGAATGAACAGGAGTTGGTAGCTATAGCCCTTCCTTACTTATTAATATAATTATTACTACTACTCTATTTTATTATCATAGCACCCAGGAACTGCAGTAGTGCAAAAAAGAGAAGCAACCTCGGTCCATTGGCAGTTCCTTTCATCTGAGTGTCTCAAGCTGGTTTGCATTTACTAATTGGTTTCCAAATCTACAATATCAGTGTAAAGGCTTGTGAGATAACCACGGTCCAGCCAAAGCACTTGCTCAGGCACTGTCCCCAGCCCGTGCGTGGTCCAAGAGAAGTGAAGGACATGTCAAAGTCAGAGCAGTGTTTCAAGTATGGCACAGGCTGCCCCATACACGCTCTAGCAGCAGTTCAGAAAGTTTCCAATCTCCAATTTATCATGCACATGTTGCCTCCTTATATGCATTTTTAAACCTCAATTTTATTTCCAGCATAACTCACAATTAGAGACCCTCTTCTCTCTTGCGAAGTGTTTGTTTTGTTCCACGCTAATTTGCAATGTCCCTAATGAGCAGTTAACAAGATGTCAATTAATCATGCAAATGGGAAGAAACAGATATTCAGATGATTGCACTACCTGGAGCTAAGATTTGGGGCCCCACATAGTTAATTTTCTCTTATTTGGTTCTTTTATTTATTTATTTATTTTGTTAAAATTTTCCATGACTTTCTGCTTATGCTGTTAAAGAGATGCTTAATCCTTCCACCGCATCCTTGTCTTACTGGTCCTGAAAAGACACATTTCTGGCAAGACTTATTTCACATTGGATACAAAGGAATATATCCATGTGTAATGGGTTCTTTTCCCTCAGAAAGACTACACCTTCTGCACGTGTGCTGCCCAGATTGCTGGGCATGTGTCAGCAAACCCAGCTTTCCTCCGAACCACAGTGATTTCTGGGAATATACAAAGTAATCTTTGCAGTTCAAAACGGATGAACATCATTTTGTTGCCATGCTGGACGTTGAACCAGAGATACTTGCAGTGCCTAACGCCCGGTCAGATCTTTCCTTAGTCATGGAGTTAGTTTGGAAACACATTTAAGACTGCAGGACAAAACTCCAGAATTCTGGAAATACACATGAACAATGTTGCTTGGAAGAAAATGTGGCTCAGGAAAGCTTACACACACATGGTATTAGGACTTCAGCTCAGGTCATCCTCAGAAAAATCAAGCCTCCTTAAACCCCAGTATTTTTTTTCATTGTCAGGCAAAGAGATTCAGGGGCTTCCATGCTAAACTATCCTGGAGGATTCAACAAAGGCAACCAAATGGTTTTGCTTGCATGACTGCTTAGAAGGATAAATTTGAGTAACTGCATAGATTTAGAGGGCTGGAAAAGTAGATAGTATTGCTTATGATGACCAAGACATGAACTCACCAGCAGAGAGTCAGACAAGGAGCGGCAGTGCTGTTAAATTTTGGCTCAGTACGTTTTCTTGACTGCTGCCTGGATCAGCTGGCTTGGGCTGTGTAGGTGTGGTTGTTTCAGGATGCTCTGGCTGCCTGACTGTGTTTTAATATGAGGGGATCAGATCACTGAGGGTGTAAGCCTGGGGAGAGCGTGCAGGGACCAGGAGGACAGCAGGATCCTGCTGGAGTTTCCCAGAGGAGAATCTCCTCCGTTAGTTACAGAAGTCCCATGCCGAAAGTGAGGAGAACTCTGTGAGGGCACAGCACGCTGGGATAGCAGCAGGGCTTGGGGATGGGACTGGTGGCCACAGAGCTCCCACATGGCTCCTCCCTGCAAAGTTGTGTCCTGTGCCACCGTCCCTGGGGGCTGTGCAGTCCTCACATGTCTTTTATTCCTCCTCCACCCACTGGGAGTTTCCCCTCACTAATTTGATTTTGCAGTTCTGTGTTTTTCTAAGCAGATGCACTGATTTTTCTTTCTTTTTTCTTTTTTTTTTTTCCTACACTCTTTTCTTTTTTTTTTATTTTCCCCCCTTTACCCTGGAAAAACTTATCCAGTGATTATTTGAAAGGCTGCAAAGGCATCTGGGGAGTTTCACTTGCGCTGTTATGATTTAAGCTTGAAATTGCTTAATTGCTGTTTCCTATACTTCTCATTTTCAGGTCCCTAATGACTGTATCAATTTGTTGCCTATTATTCCCAATGACAGGGCAGCGTTTTGTGTGAGTATTTCAACAAGCTAGTTTAAATTCTTTTTCCTATGAGCTGCAGAAGGATCTAGCTTTCCATCCTGGCTTGTTCCTTGTTCCTGTGGCCAGGAGGAATTCCCACATATGGCTCCAAGGCTTGCAGGCAAGATTACACTTGGCCAATTTCTGAATATCACTACGCATGCTCAAAGATTTCCTAAGTTTTCCTCTCACATATTGCTTTTAATTTAAATGATTAATTACTGATGGGATTCTATTAACTTTTTCTGAGGAATTACAGTAGTTATAATGCTTTAAAAATCTTGAGCTAAAAAATACATAGCAAAATAACAAGGACAATAGAGACAGAAAGGCAGGGAAGCAAAATAACAGTGATGTGAACAAATGAGAACAGTGAAAAATAAGGTAAGCTGAAATTAACTCACACTTATACCAGGCTAAATTAAAAATTAGTCCACAAGACTCACTGCTACAATGTTTGTGAAATGAATGTTCAAACCCAGGATGTGTTTTTACTGTTGCAGTTCTCAACGCTGGGACAAACTCTCTGCATTTGATGCAGTTCTCCATGATAAGGCAAAGACCCTGTTCGGGTCATATTAGTGCAAAAGACTTGTGACTATTTATTATTACAATAAGAAGATAACTCATAGATCACTTTACATAGCATTAAATAAATAATTTTTTGGGGAGATAAACTTGCTTGTTTTCTCTGTTCATTTTCTGTTGCCTTTTCTTTCAAATGCCCAGTTCTGTATTTTAGCATTGAAAGCTGTGGAATAAAGACCTGCTTCCAATCCCTCTTTGCCATCTTGTGTTTCTAAATGTTGATCTTCTTATGTACAAGCTAGTTTGGTGTTAGGGGGACTCAGAGCTGTCTCTGCAGTCTGTACAGCCTCAGGAGTTGGTTACAAAATCCTCAGTTTTATTTTGTTCTTTTATGTTGATGGGCACTTTGATGTAACATCAGCCATACACAAACTTTACCAATTAAGTCTGTTGGGTGAATGTCTTTGCAAATAGGAATAGTGTTAATAATCTATTTTTAAATGGATTTATCATACTGATCACTGGAAGTAACATTTAAAAATGGGTTATGATTAGAAATCAAGCACATGAATGGAACAGTGTCCAATGTAGTGTCAGCTATCTAAAACCATATGGCACACGTTTTAGAAGATGACAGGTGGTAACCAGTGTTGAGGAGGAGACTCTGCTCAGTTCCAAGTGCTAACAGAAGACACTCAGCATATGCCCCTCCAAGAAATCTGCATGAAGTTTGGAAAGGAAATGCTAATGATGCCTTCATAAATTCTCTTCTTTCACAGCTCTAAAGGAGTCATCAAATTCTGATGCCATAGATTATCACCTGACCACAGCACCTCACAGAAGCTGCTGATACCAATGGCCACTTATATTCCTAAACCTTACAAACCAGGATTTGATGTCTGCAGTGTGTGACAAGCACGGTTTCAGCGAGGATGTAAAGCTTCCTCTCGAGCAGCCTGGAGAAGAGAAGGCTTCAGGGATACCTTAGAGCCCCTTCCAGTATGTAAAAGGGCTCCAGTACAACTAGAAAGGGACTTTGGACAAGGGCCTGGAGTGACAGGACAAGGGGGAGTGGCTTCGAACTGACAGAGGACAGGGTTAGATGGGATATTGGGAAGAAATTCCTCCCTGTGAGAGTGTGAGGCCCTGGCACACATTGCCCAAAGAGCTGTGGTGTCCCCTTCCCTGAAGTGTCCAGGGCCAGGCTGGATGGAACTCTGAGCAAGCTGATCTAGTGGAAGGTATCCCTGCCCATGGCAGGGGGTTGGAATGAGGCGACCTTTAGTGTCCCTTCCAACCCCAACCATTCTGTGATTCTGTGATTTTAGTATTCTGTTTTTATTAAGTACATAATCTACTATGTTTATCAATTTTCCCTAATTTCGTTTAACCTCACTTTCAAAGATCATCTGCATGACTCCAGTTTTCAGGAGTTCATGTCTGGATCCACAGGGCAAAATCCCAGTGAGTTGGACCCATAGGGCTCTGAGTTCCTCTGCATCAAGTGTATCCTCTGAAAGGTGTCATCCTGCATAGGCAATTTTGATAGCCTGCAAGTTGTCTGAAAAGGTCAGATCTCAGTTCCATGACTCATCTTAGACCTGAGAGAACACTGTTCATGGTATATTTTATCCTTCAGCAGAGCCCTCACTGGAGCACCTGAATAACTTACAGGTTGCACTGTCATTTCATGTATATTCACATAAAGGGAAAGTTTAAAACTCAAACAACTGCCATTCCAAAACATGGCTGGACAAGAGCCAATTTTGTCCAATTTTATTCAAAGCATTTACAGCTTACTTGGTTACTTTGATGTAGTGCATTGGGTCAAAATACCCACCAAGCACTTTTTTTTGTGTTTGAGGCATGTATTTAGAATTAGCTTAGACAAGGTGCATTACCCTTGAATTATCTGTGTGAGCTAAAGCAAAGCAGATGCAGGAAGAATGTGATTATCACATAATGTTTGTGAAACAGATGCAAGCTCTAGCTGTTGAATTAAGCACCCTCCTATGTTACTAATGTTGTTGCCACCAGGTTAATAATCCACTGCACATCCACCATCTCCTTACTCAGTCTACTGGGTAGACATGTGAAAAAAATATCACTAGGAAAAGGTCATATCAGAAGTATTTATCTCAAATAAGGTCTACCCATTGAAACATTGGACAGTCTTCTGCCTCCTACAGCATCACATCCCACGGGTCAGCAAAAAACAATAACCATTTGTCCATCCCCTTCACTTTCTTTTTCAATTTATTTTCCCTCAATACAACATGTTCTAAAAGCACAACCTACATGATGAGGCCAGACATTATCCAGGCTCCCCTCTGCAATAATTTAGCCATTTCTCTAAAGTTTACCACAGGTTTGGTGATTTTTGGTCCCAGGTGAAAGAAGCAAAGGTGTGTAACTACACTCTCCTAGACAGCATTCCCTGTGCCCAGCTTGGCCCAGTTTTGTGGATGGCAGGGAAAGGTGGCAGCAGTCAAATCATCCCTGGGGTTGGCAGCACAGGCTGACCTTAGAGGTCCTTGTGGGCCAGTTTGCTCTGCCTGAGGGAGATGAGAGGGCAGGCAGGTGCTTTTCAAAGCTGACTGCACTCCATACATTATTTTTTTTTTTGTAAAGAGCCTGAAAGTGGGTGGTAGATGCTCTAGTTTGGTATTAGCACGTTCATCTTACCTTCCTCATCAAGGATCACTTTTTCCAGCTCAGGAGTTGTTGTCCTGAACTGTGTAGCCCATAAGAGAAAATCCCAAAACACTCAGTCTTACCTGCATTAGGGACTGGTTTCACTCCTGTGCAAACAGGTTGGGGCCATGGCCTCCCTTAGCAGCCACTCTTTTCATCCTGCCTGAAGGTGCATCTTGCTTGATCCATACACAGGTAACACAAGGAATAAAGGTCCTTCATCCCTCTCTGTCACTGGAAATAAACAAAGCAGATGGGGAATCCACTGCTGTGCAAGGCACTAAGTCATACCTGACACAAAGTTATGATGTGAGCTGAACCAGAAACACAAGGACTTGGGTACTTCAACACTCAGCCCAAAGTAGGCTGGAATCTGTGGGCATTTTTCTTGGCATGGCTCCTTCACAGATTTCAATCCCCATTTAAAAAAAAAAAAAAAAGAATCTGTAAAGATGTCACACATTTGCCTACTAAAGGAAACTGACAAAGGAAAGATAAAAAACATATATATTTCTATCACCAGGCTCCCAGGGAATAAGTACAGAGCTCTATCTTACTCTTCAGCACTGCACAAGAAACAGAATGCAAAATTTCCTCCTTGAAATACTCTGGCACAAACAACTCTTCTGCACTATTTGTTTAGAAATCCAGTGGGGCTTCACTGAATAAGAGCAAGTATCTTCATACTGGTAGTTGAAATAAGAACCAATTTCATGCACAATTGGCAGCGCAGAAGGAACTTCCTTGATAACCAAAGAGCAAAAGATTTTATGAGGCTGCATACGTATTTATGATTATTTAAGGTTCTTGTTATAATGAGGATCCTTTAAGGAGAGGAATTTTGTATTTTAATTTGCATAAAGACAATAAAAACTCTTTGAGAAGCAATTTCTTTCTATATAAAAAGTGAGAACATAGCACCTTAGTGGCACAGACATCTGTTACTTAAGCAGATGCCACCATCTAAACTCCATCAAGCAGCAAAATCCGCCAATCAGAAACCACCCAGACTACATCCACAGCCAAAATTCAGTGGGTGGCTGGGAGCCTCCAAAACAGGTTGAGAAATGATGGGCTTTTCTTCAATGTCCTCATTAAGCATCCAGTGGCACTTATTTGTTCATCATTAACGAACGCTACTGTATACCATGGCTCCGGAGGTGCTCTCTGGTATGAAGTTAATCCCTGTGATCTGCAAGCCCTGCCCGTGAGATTCCCGTCCAAGGAGCCTTAGCCCTTCCACACGCCGAGATAAATAACCACTTCTTTGTTTCTCATTATGACTGGGGTCCTGTGTCCTAGTTCAGGAGCTGATGTATCAATATCTCCGAAAGTGATTAAATGTTGCCTGCATAAGTGCTACATGCAGCGATACAAACTCAGGGGATTGCATTCAGCAGCCGAGCAGCACCGGTGAAGTCTGGGGTTGATAAGCCCTTTCTGAAGTTAGCTTACACTTTAAATCAGGAGTTCATGAAAGGCATTAAGAAAAACTATTATATTACTAGAATGGATGGCAGGACAGTTTATATGTTACACCTTGAAGTAAGCAGCAGGATTTTCAATCACTTGATAACCTTGAAACTGCTAAGGTATCAAATTGCTATCATGAATATTGTGCGGGAGCAGAAATAACTCAGAAAGCTGCCTTTGTGAATAATAATGTGGGAAAGAGCAATGTTCTTCTGGGCTAGGCTCACAATAGCACCGACAAGCAAATATACATGAAGGCAAGGCATGTACTTCAACAAGCATATTTGCATTTGACTATATATCAATCAGTTATCAGCACAGCTACATCTTACCTGACCCACAGAGAAAATAAAAAGGCAGCTAGATAACTTTGCCATTCAGGACAAAGGAACTACCAGGGACTCACTTTTATACATGCACCTGAAACCATTAGGATAAAATATCCTCTACTTCAACAGGCATTACACCTTGAACAAGCATTTTAAAAAAAACCCACACAGTACAGATCCATCCATGCAGGAATTTAACGTAAAACCCCAAACAACATATCTTCCTGGTTTGCATGCAAGACATGTAGACGCATCCTGAGCTGTGATTCTGATTTCATTCACACTGGGTGAAAATGCAGAGATTTCCTGGGTAAGAGAAAGCTGAGCCAGCCCTCCAGACTCCCATGTTTATGCCCTGAATCAGTGGAGTTTATACCAAACTCCGTTTTTGTTCTGAAGTACAGCACAGGTTTAGTCTTGTGGCATTTTCAGGTGACACAGCCTACTGAGATCATCTGACAGCCATGTGAAAACTCAATGTCTGGAGTGATTCATCATTGTGTCAGATTGTCCTGCACTTTGTCACAATGACTGACAATAGGGGAAACTTGGAAATAATACAAAGATTCAATGCTGGCTGATAATGCCTGCATTGTGATTAGAGCAGGCGGTGAGCGCGTGAGGAGAATGCTAATTTTGTCCCCCACCCCCGATTCCATACTACTTGTGCTTTCAACAGCTGGGCCTCTGCACTCGCTTTCTTAATCTTCACTCCTGTGATACTTTTAAATGCAGAGCCTTTTTTTTTCTTTTTTTCCAGCAAGGTAAACAGCCATATTATTACAAATGCAAAAAGAGGTAATATTGTGCAGAAGGGTAAATTCTGCCAAGCATCAGTAGGCACTGCTTGGGCAGAAGCATCTCTGGGTAGACCTGTCCTTCCCTCCTCAATCCTAACCTTACCAGGATACCTTACCAGCACCCTAACACTAAAAGCACGTTGAGCAATACTTCCAGGAATGCTGTAAAACCCAGCAAGCATGAGTGAATTTGCATGTAGAGTGGGAACTTGCAGAAGGGTCCTATAAAAGATAAGTATGGAGAAATTTTTCCTTTATTTTACATTGACTTGGAGTAAAAGTTTGAGGTAATTGCTGATTCAATTGGGTATTGACACTTGAACAAGTGGTTGCAGCAACTTAAATGTTCTAAAGCCCTTCAAGTTTTATCAGAGTTCACAGCAACAACATCAAAGACCATGGACTCAGGTGTGTAATTAATTGAGAGGAAAAGAGAAGCCCTTTCTGTGCACTCCAGCTGCCCAAGTTATTTTGCTGGGTAGAGAATAGGGGGGAAAAAACAACAAACAGCAGCAAGAAGCAGCAAGATAAACATTGCTGTGTCTACCAAAGGAATGAAGGCAGCAGAATTCCTCCCATTTTTGATGGTATAAAGGAAGCAGGTGGCTCTGGCTTGTGTCCCCTACCCAGAGAGAGGCCAGTGGCCCCATCTGGGGTGTGTGGGATGGGACAGGCTATTCCAGAGGATTTTTCCCATGGGAACTGGTGTGGCATGTGCTGCATCACCAGATGGGACATAGGGACAGACACTGTCTGTGGCTGCTGCCACCATGGGTGCTGTGGGATGCAGAACACATCCTGAACTGCTCAAAAAATCAGGTATCACCAGTTTCTTGCGGGGAAAATGGCAGCACTAGCCAGAAGAGAAAGAAGACTCGAGCAAGTGGTAAACAAACACCTTTGCTATGTCTCTCCTCCAATTCTGCCTTTTTTTTTTGCTGCTTTTCTGGAGAAGAGGCTCATGAAGGAGGCTGGTCTAGCAGCTGACACAAAGCAGGTTTAGGAGAGAAAAGACAGCAACAGCTCTGAGCTCAGCAGAGGATAGAAATTCTATTTTGTCCCCATTTTAAAACTGGAGGAGCGCAAATGTCTCTCAAGAATCTTACTTGCTACAAACTCAGAGGGTGTTTATAATTTCATAGCTCATTCTCACCAGCAGCCCACTTAATTAGATATTTGCTATTATGCTTTAGAAGCTGGGCCCTTGGAAGTAAAAGAAAAAGAAATTTCTGATGGAAGAAGAAGAATGATCCAGTTACCTAATTGGCACTAGCAATGTTTTGTTGTTTTTTTTTTCTCAAGCAAATAGCAAGCTTAAATACAGTAAAAAGAAAAAATGGACAAACCTGCTGCAGCTTGTTACTCTGCTGTAGGCCACTGGCTCTTTGTGTGAAGAGCTGGGTGATGCCAAAAGTGGTTCAACACACTGGAGAGAGGCCAGGGTCTGATTCTGGTCTTGCTTTTGCTGATATAAAGATGAAAAAAAAAAACCCCACAGGCCAAGGTGGACTCGCTCTGAACTGGCACAGGTGCACCTGAAGGAAAATGAGACCAGGTTAAAACAACCAGTAGAAAGTTATCCAATTTCCAGTGACCACAGCTCAGCGTGGGTTAGGTTTGCATGAGCTGGAAGCTGAGGTGACTTAGGTGTCCTCTGTTGAAGCCCAAAAGGTTTTTTAATCTAGCATTTTGTATCTAACAAATACGGGCACACAGCTTGAAAATGTTTAATGAATTGGTACATTAATTTAATCTCAACAACACAGTTCCATCCCTAACTGTAACACTGCTCGGTGAGCACAGGCATTATCTAATTTCAGGGTGGTAACTGAGGATGCAAGAACAGGGAGATGTTAAAATACACCTACACAATAAATGATCCATAGGTTAGAAAGATGTCAGAAGTTATCTGTTAAATAAAGCTCCACAAACATTGCAAGCTGAGGGAAAGAATGATTTTATGGACACTGAAAAAGCTCATCATTCACTTTATTTTCTTTAAAATGAGCAGTAAAAAGCCAGACATATTTTTTCACTCTGTTGCTTTGGCAAGATGAGTTTGAACCATCAGCTTAAGGTCTCTGGACCTTTAACATGTGACAGTGGTGATGGAAGATGCAAGTTTCCTAAAATGTTTTAACAACCACAACAATATCTGTCCATGTAGATATTAAAGATATAGTCAGTGAAAGCAATACAAATCCACCATAAGATTACAATCTAAACATCTGAGAAACAATTGCTATGTTCAATCATTCAGATGAAATCATGGCTGGCCTTTGGACTACCCATTACAATTTCCCCCTCCCCCCAGTTGTTTCTTTCTTATAATTAACAACTAGTATTGAGTACAAGACTTTTTAATTTTGTTTCAGAAAAAGCACTCTTCCATGTGGACTGCAATTATCTTTGAAATGTCTTAAAATTAAGAAAAGAGAAAAAAAAGAGAGCAGTTTCATTTTTAGTGTTCAAGTTTAATTAAGAAATTGTTCAAATAATTTAAAAATGTAGGCATTAAAATACCAATTAAGCTTAAGGCAATTTCTCCTATTAATTTTGATGACATCAATACAGGGGTGTCACATAAAGGTGACCCCTTAGAAACAGGTTATTTTGAATTTAACATTTGGCTATATAGTGCTGAGAGAAAATTAATTAATTTGGGAAGAAACTACACCTCTTTGGCTGATCCCAACAGGCTGAGCTTTGAGAACCACACTGCAGTTCTCACAACAAGTAACTTAGCAAATGTAACCTCCTTTCAAGATTTTAATTACAATTTTTATTTCTGAGATGTCCACTTTGGGTGGCCAGCTAGTTGGAAAGGTAAAATATTTAAGCATAGTTTTAGCTGTGCAGTATGAACAGAACTGAAGTCTACAGTTTGAAATGAAGGCTATTCCAAAGCCCAGTAATGTTAAAACCATTTATTGTTCTAATTCTGTGTTGGTGGATAAATGATAAGTGTATTATTTTAACACATTATAATTCCTTTATTGCCTGAAACTCCAATACAGGAATAAGGCAAGTTTTCATGGGTGGCAGTAACATTAAGAAAGCAAAGCCCATATATCTGATTTGACCATTTACAATTAAAATCTTGCATGTAGCTGGACGCCTTAAAATGCTCAGAATAGATGACCTTGCAGGAACAGTCACTGGGAGTATCCTTATGGACCCCAAAGAAACTCATTCTTAAAGGCAGCCCGGTTATGATGGATTTAACTAAAATTGATCTCATTTCATTTGAGATCCTAAATTGGTTAATGAGGCTGAAATATGCTTTATTTCAGGGAAGCCTTACTGATCTGGACAAGGAAGAGAATTTATGCTGATGTTCAAGTCGAGTGCAAATACCACCATCACTTCTTCATTACCACGTTAACTGGTGTGATCTGTTCTGCTCAGCAGAACTTGAACAAAATGTCAGCTTCCTAAATGAAGAAGCTCCTGGCTCTCTGTGAGAAACCGGCTGATTGGTTAAAAGTACTTCAACCTTTATTTAATTCATGCCTTATAAGTGCTCTTTGGCAGGAGCTCTTGGGATCTGATCTTATGTCACACTTACTGAAACTCATTTAATTATTGCAGCTGAGGAGGTCAGGGAGATGGTTATCGCACAGGGAAAATCTAATCCTCTTCTTTATCAGCTTAAACCCTGGACTGGGGAAGTTGGTTAGGATTCCTCTCCTTCCCTTAGAAACATCCCCTGGTAACTTGTTTGTCAGTGCATGACCCCTTCCTTTTGGTGGATTTTTCCAGGGGTGTTTTCTGGCAGAGATTCAGAGGGGGTTTGGAAGCAGATGTCCCCGGTCTCCCTGAACACAGACCCTGTCCTGGAAATCTCTAAGCTGCTGCTCCTTGCCATGCTTAAGTCGACAACAAAGTCATTAAGGGTGGGATTGCAAACATCCCCAGTGGTTGTTTCAGTTGCCAGAGGAGACAAATGGAGCAATTTGGATGCTTTGCAACCCCAGGCGGTCACTGCCAAAGCAGGGACCGACCGTGCCTTCACGCTGCCACAATGGTGCAAAGGGCCTGTGGCCCCAGTGCCTCTGGAGCACAGGTTAATATCCAATTTTAATAAAGACCAAACTCCTGCCATAGTTTTCTAAGAGTTTTTCATGGGTCCTTGGCGAAAGCAATTTTATGCCTTGTTCTAAAGAGTGGGAAGAGGCAAAACCACACATATTCCGCCCTTATAAGCAAAATGTAAAGTGTTTCTGATGGAAAGCACGTGCAGAATATGGGATTCAGCCTAAGGCTAAAGACAGAGAATCAGTGACTTTTATAGCTTTAAAAATTGGCTTTATGATATCATTAAACTAAAGTATCTCTCCTTGTGAGGGACTCTTATTTCATCAGGGGTTGCACATCTCTTGGCACAATTAGTCACCTCCAAAGTGCTGTCACCATAAAACTCCCCAATTTAAATTGTAACAAGAAAAATTGGAACAAAACCACCCCATTTTGAAAGAGAATGTTCAGCAGCAGCGAGTCTTAGACCAGGCTTGCTAGATTTACACAGAATTCTTATCTGTGCGACTCTCTTTTTGCAAATTCCAACCTGAGCAACATACAAAACATATGGTATAAATGTTCCCTTTGAAAACTTTTGTGCACTTCACTATTACACAGCTTATGAAGTTTAGAAGCCTTGGGCAAGCCAGCTAACGTATCAGAGGAACGCTTAAGAATTGTTTGTATGCTTGATTTGTTTTACAGTGCATTTGGTCTTTAGTTTTGATTGGATTGTCTCACTGAAACATGAAGGGCATTTAGAAAGTAAGAAAGTGAATAGGATACATTTGCAACTATATGCCCAAAAGCAAGATCTTAATGTCAGAAGTAAATTATAACAACTTACGTTGCTGATGACATACATTATAATTCAAGGCTTGGCAAACTACATCAAGGTTGTTCTCACCATGATCTGACAAAAATGTCTTTAAAGTCCTGTGAGTCTTGTGTTTTTCAGGTTTATGGTAACCAGAATTTATTTATGCTAGGAATTTCATAAATAAAAAGCAAGCATTACTGAAGGTAAACCTAAACCTTTTTTTTTTTTTTTAAATGCTGCTGGACCTTTCTAAAAATTAAAACATTTATGCCAATAATTTTTAGAGTGGGCTGGTCCAAGTGGTAAGACAGGTTTCAGCTATTATCCATATTGTATTTTTGGTTGACCTTGCAGTGTTTTCTAGGGATGGATCTATAAAGGACTTGGATAGTCAGTTCTAAACTTGCTGCCTACAGGTGAGGGTATCCCAGGCCTGTAAACCCTTCTGTAGGTGACAGGGGGTGTGAAAATGTGGGAAGTTTTGCCCTTGAAGAGCAGAAAAGCACACGAGACTTCATGCTCCCCTGGCCCAGGGCAGCTCTCTGTGTGTGTGTCCCAGAGGATTTTCCATCTCAGCATTGCCCCACAGGGATCCAGTCTTGTGGGAAGATGTAGCCCAAGCTCAGGATACACAGGCAGGAGAAGGTAGGAGATAACACCCTTTCCAGTCTCTTATCCATGCAAAACCACCCGTAGTGCTCAGGCCAAGGATGTTCCAGCTCCCTGCTCTGTCTCTGACAGCAGCCCTGGCAGTGGCAGGAGAGGAGCAGTTCTCTCTCTGCAGCTCATTACACTGTCAGGAGCATCCATAGCCTTGTCTTGAACATGACTGCAGCCTCCAACAATTCCTATGCAAAGGACATCTTCTCTATATTCCCTACTACTCAACAGATTTCTCTTCCATGGAGTTGTTAGGTCTTCCCTGAACTCTCTTAAACCTTCAACATCCACAGCCTCTTTTGGTAAGTAGCTCCAAAGTTAAACCACAGGTTTGGTAGAGGAGAAAAAAAAAAAAAAATCTCCTTTTGTTTGTTTTAGATCTCTCTTGTTTTGGAAGAGGGACTGGGAAGTCCCTGCTCACCCATTGATGATTTTATAGATTTTTGTCATATCCCCATCACACTTTTTCCCCGAGCTGAATAATCCCAGCTTGCCTCCTTTGTAAAGGAAAGCCTTTCCACCTTAACTCAGTCATCTCACAGGTATCTGTTTCAATTCCTGATCTCTCCAGTGGGATTAAACTCCAAATCTCCCATTTTATGGTGACTTGACACCAAGTTTCTCCCCTGGGTAAAGTGAAATTCTCCCCCTGGTTCAGGTTTTATATAAACAGGAGAAGAGAAAGCAAGCAAGGAGTGACAGCAGCCACTTTCTGCAAGCTCCTGTTGGGGCACTTAGGGGAATGATGGACTTGTGTTCCAGTCCCTGTTCTGCTAAATACTTCACCATGTTGTACTGATTACTCCAAGCTCAGGCACCTTTTGCTTCGATGAATGAGAGCCTGGTTTAACTGCAGGGTGAATGACAACGAACAGCAAGGTGATTGCTCCCAATTTACTCCGGTGGAAATGGCTGCCACTTTAGAATCAGACCCACCGAAACCCCAAAAATAAAAATGTTCACAAGCCTTAAATATAATAAGCCTGATTTGTCTTCATTTCAGCTGCAATCAGCGAGAAACATCCGTGCTGAAGTAAGCCTGAATGAAACATGAGATGGCATATTTAGGTTAACAATGGCTGATTTACTCCAGGCTTAGATTCTAGTGCAGGATTTTAGTATAAAAGGGTCCATGTCATCACTGTGTCCAGACATTGGAACTGCAAGCTCCTGGCATGAGGGCCCTGATATCATCACACCAGCCCCCAGCAGAAAGGGATTGTGCTGGGCCTGGACACAGCAGTGGCTTCCCAAACCCTTGGATGGGCTGGGGACACCTTGCTTTGATCACCAGCTGCTGAGGCTGCAGCTGGTTTGAACCTGCCTGATTCTGAGCATTCCTGAAGTTTTCACCAAGCCCAAATTTATACCTAGTCTGTTAACTAAGCTCCACAGGGGTTTTACTTATTCTGGAAGTGTACACACTCCAAACCAGGTCCATTCTCTCAGCAGAGCAAAGAGATTTTTGTTTTAAAATGCCACAATATTATCATTTGTTTCCTGAAATCCTAAATATCCCCAAGGAAAGCCCACCAAAAGTAAATAAAGCTTAGTAAACTAAAAATCCCATAAAAGCACACTATTTAGCTTTAAAAATAATATTATTTTTGTATGGCATTGCTTGCCAATTATGTTTTCTGTGAAGTAAAATTCTGCTTCCACTCTGGCTTATAAAGACAGAATCATGTGTGTGTGTGGAGCTTGTTCACAGCATATGCACAACGACTGCACTGGGCTCTGCTGGTCTGAATGAGAAATTAAAAGGGAGTTGCTGTAGGAAAATTAAAAAGTGGAAGCAGCTACAAAATCTGTTTAATTCAAGCTACTTATAACCCCCCAAAAAGAAACTAATGACAATGCCTGAGAAATCTTAGGACAACTCTGAAAACCCATCAGTGGCAACATGATTTGCTGTGCTATTTACACGTGCTTCAACTTCTAGAAGCAGAGCCTGGGCACAGCATTTCAAGGCACTAAGCTCTTAGTGACTAACACAGAACATCGTTATCAGTCAATAATTGCTTTTTTCTGCTTGTTCTTTATTTTTATTTTTGTACTGCTTCCTTTATTATGATAGTGGCAGCCCACCAGACCTGTGTTCCATGGACCAGGAGTTACCAATCTTACTTAAATCTGAAGCTTCAGGGTGCAACCTCTTGACTCTGAGGCTACCAGGATGAAACACATTAAATACTGGCATTTTCCTCAGAATCACAGGCATCTGACACTTCTACATGAGGAAAAAACTTGCAAAATATTCAGTTTCCAGACTGCTTTAATTCTTAGGATGGAAGTGTCTAAGTAATGCCAATTTAAAATAGAGAAACCATAGAAGCCAGTGGGCTTGAAAGTGAATGAAACTGGTGTGAGATCAGAGTTCAGCCAAATATATCAGCATTTATGCAAATAACACCTGACTGTTCAAGAGAGAATTCTGGTTTGACCTGGATTGGAGTCTGAAAACCCCTTGGAGCCTTGTCACTTTTGTTTCTACAGAACGTTTACCTCAGTATATCAGTAGTAGAGATATTATAGAATCACAGAATAGTTTGGGTTGGAAGGGAACTTAAAGATTATCTTGTTCCAAATACCCTATCATGGGCAGGGAACCTTCCACTGGACCAGGTTGCTCAGGGCCCCACCCAACCTGGTCTTGAAGCCCTCCATGGGTATATTTAATAAGTGCATTAAAAGACAAAACAAAACAAAGCTGCACACTCTGCCTGTTCCCCTAAACGCTGGATCTCAGGAATACAGGAAGGCATGAAGTTCGGCTAGATTTAAACAAAGCAAACCAAAGCCAGACTCAAATTTTTCAACAGAGGACCAAAACCCACAGGTTAAACCTTCCAAGAGTCAAAACCACTGAACTCACAAACTAGAGTTGCCAGTCACTTACCATGTTGCCTATTGATCGGATTATGTGCCGCAGGGTTTATTGATCCAGTGTTCAACAAACGCTCAGAGTAGATTTCACTGGCATGTTCATGCAAGCAAACAGAATTCTGGAGATGCCAAATGAAAATACACCATCCAGCTTTGCCTTCGTTGACAGAACTTGGGCCACCCCAAACTTTGCCCCAGAGAGCACCAGGCTGGATGCCTGCCTTACCTGTCACAGGTGTGATGGTTTCCATATCACAGCTTAGAATTCCAAGCATCCTCTTTAGCAGACATTGAAAATATATCACCTGTCATCTGAACAGCAAAGGTTGTTCTAGAGAAAGCAGCAGTTTTCCCACTCAACATCTGTTGATATTTGAGAAAACTATGAGTTATTTGCCTCTTCCAAATACTCAGAAGTCCTACAGTGTTTTAGAAAGCCCAGTGGTGGGATCAAGAGCAACTCCAGATATGGAAGCACTACTGCTGTGTCCATTACACAGCTGACAGCACTTATGATCATCAGCTAATTGGGAAAAAGTAAAACATGGGTCTGAGGCTGCTTTAAAGCACCAGTGTTTTGATTTCTTTACTTTTTTTTTTTTTTTTTTTTTAAAGAAATGAAACGTATTTCCACATTATGCTAATTCTAAAGTAAATTTCTACTTGCTCTGTGAAAATTGAAAGTCAAATGAAAGGGAACTAATCTGGGTATCTTACTGTGGGAGAACCTGCAGTGTGAACTCAACCAAGCCATTAGACACTAGAGAAACCACATGGGAGGGAGCTGCAGGAAACAAAGCTTCATAAGTTCCACTGGTCACAGAATGACTCATTTCTTTCTTAGTTAGGATTAGCCCTTATAGGAGCAAATGGAAAAGCTGTGAGAAACTCCAGCAGGTAACTAATTACACAATGCAAAATCAAACACAGGCCCTCAGACGTGTTCTTTACCCCTCTTTGAGTATGAAAGTGTACTCCAGTGCCAAAAAAACAAGACACAAAAAATTTCAAGGAATCTCCATGTTTCCATATATTTTCTGAAATCATTCCTTTGAAAACAATGTGGTAAGAACTGACATTTTTGTGAATATATTAACTCTTTTACTGAACTGCAAATGCCACTTGCACAGGGAGGAGAGGAAACATGAGCCAGATGCAGAAAATTGCTCCATTTGCTGGCAGTGGAGCTATTTATATGTTGACAAACAGTTGTGCCAAGAGCAGATGGATATTTTCTAGGACTGAAGAACTGCTAATTGTTTGCTGCTGTTCCTCTCAGGTTCGTGGGGGAAAGCCATTGGTGTTCTGCAGAGCAAGGCACGAAGAAACCAGTTCAAGCCATGCATTTGGCAAAGTGGCCCAGCACCTCCTCTGAGGGCGTGGAGGATGCCCTGCAGCAAGAAGATGCTCTGCCAGATGTCAGCTTAACCACTCAGCAAAGCACGACCGCGAGGAGCAGCACTTCCCAAATCTTCTGCAAGTCCTTCCCCAAGCTGTACAACTACTGCAGAAGTGTTCAGCACAGCCTGCTGAACACCACGTGCTTATAAAGATTTTTAAAGCTATTTCGGCTATCTGTGTCTCACACATATCTGAACCACTTGGAAATACAAATGTATTTATACTAGAATGTATTTCTACCAGAATGCTGGAATGATATCTATGTAATCTGACAAGGAAAAGGCATCTTACCATAAATCTGTATATACCTCCCCTCTGCTTGTTCATATCTGAGGCTGAGCCATGTACTGCCCACTTACTGACACATCAAATCACATTGGAATGAAGTGGGAAACAAGTGAAGGTAGATAAAGAAACATGGGGTTTTTTTCAACCTGAAGTGCTTTTATCCTACTTTGTTTTAAAAAAAAACACCTCTCAGTATTGTGCATCTTGATATTCTTATAGATATCAGTACCAAAGTACAATTTAGTTAGCTTAAAAAAGTCTCAAACCTGATTTATCTATGAGACACACTTCACAACACAAACCAATTTTGCTGTAGTAATACCATGTCAATATTTCTTGACAGAAGACAAATGTTGTTATTATTTTGCCATTTCTTACCTTTGTGAAAGTTTAGAATTTTATAAAATGGCTCTTCTTTACATGTCATTGTTGGAAAGAAAAAAAGAATTGAAGCCATTCTTATATCTATCGACAGTGATGGATTCTACAGTTAGGTTAAAAATGATTCTAGCACCATACTGATGTTTAAAAAAATAAAAAATAGATGATATTTTTAATGGATATGTGCATTTTCCCTATATAAACTAAGTAAGATAAAGAAAGAGAAAAATAGAAGAACTATTTTTTGTTGTGTTTTGTAGTATAAAGAAATATTTATCTGCATGCTGTCTGCTGGAACTATTTGTACAAATCTGTGCAGATACAATTTCCTCTCCATAGTTGTGATCTTCAGGAAAAGGAGCCTCTCTTACCTTTGTATTCATCCTTCTCTTGGATGGATTTGTCCCTTTTCACTATGTATCATCTCTGATTTATACTAAAGAGATTACTTTTAAAAATTACTAAAATTCTTGAAAGTAAAATATTTCAAAATTTTTCTCTGTCATTTTTAAAAATTTCCTGCAATGCTTAATAAATACAATTCGAGGAACCATGTCTTGCACTTCCACATGGATCTCTCTCTTGTGCTGATGTATTCCTGTTTCTGTCTACAATTACACCTCATGCCAACATAGAAGCATAAAAAGACTTGCAACAACCCCTTCTCTCTACTTTAAACTGAGGCAGAGAAATAGGTCACCTCCAGGATTTAGGTTTGGGATTGCCTGGGTATAACTGGCAGGGAGGGATGATGTCCAGGTGTGGGAGAGGTGCAGCACCGAGTCCAGCAAAGAGCAGGTCAACTCATGCAACAGGGGAAATGCTTGTTTTGATATAAACTGGTCCTAAAGCTGGCCCAGCTAACCAGAGCATAAAGATGAGGATCTCAAAACTGTCCTGCAGAACATCTGCATGCTACTGCTCCCTGTAAAATGTAAGACACAACATTTCTGGTTTCATCCCCAGGCAAGCCAGGATTTAAGGAAAGGGTAAAGAAACCCTATGAGAGCCACAGAGCACTTGCAGAGAGAAACCCAAATGACTTTATTCACCAAGTTATCCACTGGTGAATCTGTATGTTACCCTGTAATAAAACTTGGCCAATTTTGACCTTTGCTGAACACGTATGAATCAATTTCATCACTCGTTAACCCGGCCAGGATTCAAAAATATCCCTCCCCAAATCAGGAATGAGCAAGTGGCAGTTCACAGATTAGTCATAGGGAGGCAGACACTGAGGATTTGTATTTAAACTGCAGGAGTGCTAAGCCAAGTTACCAGTGAGCTGAATGCAAAGATACGGCTTCAAATATGGATGTTGAATAACAAACACAAATATGGAGCTATATGATATCTGTATTTAAATGAATTATGCAGACCAGTTTCAAGAAGCTTTGAGTTTGTGGAATATAAAGACCTCAAAGGCTATTATGATCAAATTTAATCAAAGTTACAGTGTTTATATAAATATTCTCACACTTTTTTCCTTTCTGATTAATTTTTAATTGTGAAAAATCAAAGTCAAGAAAAACAGTGGGCATTCTGTTTCAAGCTAAAGACCACAGAATGAAAGCCTAAACACTTTCACTTATCTAAGGACCAGCTGCACTGAAATCACTGAAATTACCGCTGTGTTTTTATTTATATTGCAACAGCTATATTGGCCTAAAACTGACACAAAGGGAGAATTAGGCCATATATTTACGTTCAGCACATTCTATGGTTCACTTTCATGCTGATTATTTTGATATGTTTCCCAGCTCCATGCTGTGTAAGTAGTTGCGGATGATTATTTTACATTGCAGCAGCTATATGAATGGTCTATCAATTCTTGTATAAAAGTGAATATAACCTGTATTCTGAACTCTAAAAACAGCCTCCATTTTGCCTTAATCCTGTGCATTATACAAGCAGAATGTAAAAAATTTTACCTTAAAAATAAATTACCTGAACTTTAATCTGAAAATTGTACAACAACTCCACCACCGTATTTCAGAGAATTTAGGATTATTTTGTTTGTTTGTTTCCCATCTTGATTTCCTGCCTAGCACTGGCGCAATGTCCCACAGAGCACATTGCATACATTCTGAGGTGTAAGCTGGGGATGCAGCAGGGTCAGTGAAAAGCAGGGCATATTTCAGTGCCTATTCCTGTAAAATTACCATGCTTCTCTCCTTCTTTATCTTCCACCAGAGACACTAAGCAGATGATTTTGCAAAGACTTATGGATTCATTAAGTTTGAACCATGCCACATGTTCCTCCAACTTCAACAGAATTGCTCACATACTGAATTTAAGCACATACTTAACTGTTTTCTGTATTAACTCTCTGACTTCCGTATGGAATTCACGGGCAGTTTTCCCTGCGTTCTTGTAGGTTTTAAAAACAACCAGAGATCCACTGATCTTTATATTATATAAAATAAAATCTATGAAGGTGGCTCATATGTTGCTTTAATACACAAAACATTTAACTTGATTAGATTTTTGGGGAGAGGCAGTGGCAGCATGTATTGAACCCCTAAGTCTTCATCTTTACAACTATTTTCCCATTCCATTCTGAAGCACATAAAGCCATGCTAGAGGGAATTTTTCTCAGTCTCTTGGGACTTTTAAAGGATGTCTAATGTTTATTTTCCATAAACTTTTTATGTATCTACATATGAAAATGCTGTTTTTTCTGTGCACATAACATGTTATTTGGAATCAATGTTCTGTGTTTGATTCCCTTCTTAGACCTGTAAAAATCATACAGAGAGATTAGTTTGTAATGTAGCCTCTTTGATTGAGAGTAGATTAGTGCACAGGAAACTATATAGAAATTAAGCACCCACATTTACCTGATACCAAATGATTTTGTCATTTTTGAGATAAGCACATGCCACATATGATCATTTTCCTAAAATGATTCCTTCCAATTTCTCCTCATAAAATAAAACTAATTTTCTATTTCCTAGTTCTATCTATTTGCAAAATGCTTTTTCAAAAGCTAAGAAAAAGAGGTAATTAAATTTGCATCCTCAGAACAGAAATGTGCTTGTGCACCCCATTTGTTTCATCAGCGATCACAAAATGCATATACAAAATATCATTTCATTCCTCACCATAAAAATTACATACAATACAGACCTTCCTATATACTTCTAATTTTAGTAAACTAATGTATTTCTAAACCCCCCACATTCATGTTCTTCACTCCCCAGCAGTGTCAGCCTATTGATACACAGGAACTACTTCTGCCTGGCACAAGGAGCAATTAATCCACACTGCCAAACACAAGAGGAATGTAATGCTTTTTCAAATATCAAATCAGTCCAATTCCATTTAGACTTAAATGATTTTTCTGGTCCCTCTTCATGTAGATACCTCTGCAGTCAATTAGCATTGTCACTTTTAATCTGTAGTACTCAGATACCGGTCATTTCCCATTAGGGTCTTATTAAATAGATTCTTATGGTCAGATAGAACCTTCTGCAATGTAATACCTGAGGAGAGAAAACTGACAGTCATTATGCAGCTGGCATTTACTAAAAGGTTAGATACTGCAGATAACCTTAATCACGAATTACACTGCATGCCAGTGAATTACCTCACCACTTTACAATTCCAGCTAAACAGCCACATTTCCAACCCAAACACTCTTAGACTACGACTCAGTTAAACTTAACCATCTAGACGTTCCCTAATTAAAATGTTTTTATGCTTTAGAGCGTCAGACTTCACATCAGACTTCCACATTAGACAGAGAAGCCTGTTTCAAAAGCTTTGGAGCTCCAGAGCTTTTTGCTGCCTGTAAAACCCACATTCCCTTAAGCTGCAGACACGTGTTCTCAGCTGGATCCCACTGTGCTGCCCCACCTGCTTGGTGAGAACCTGCCATGACTGAAGCTACCCCTGCTAAGTGATTCATTTGGAGGAATCCCATGAGCAGCTCAGCCAGCAGGCTGAGGTGGGGGACGACTTCTGGCACCAAGAATTGCCTTACAAGCAGCTGGACAGTGGCTTCAGGTGTTCTGTTCTGTCATGGAGTGAAGCTCAAACAGAATCAGAATTTCTCAGAGTGATCTCTTCTAAACCAAAGATGACAGAGCGTGAGAGTCCAGTTTCACAGGGTTTTGCCAGAAAGGAATCCTCTCTGTCTTGTTAAAAGGCACACACAACACACTCTCACCCAAGTAGAGGACAAGGATTTTTTTAATGAAATTTTGATATGTGATGAGATTTTTTGTGACACATGATTCTCTAAAAAAGGATTCAGTAAAGCAGCTGAGAACTCCTTTGAGTATAAAGAAATCCAAAGGAAATGATGGGTTGGCTGGGATGTAGGTAAATGCAGAAATCAATATATCCATCACATGGTCTTAAATAGCAACAGTTAAACCAGGATGCTGCAAAAAGAGGTGATAAAATGTCTGAGTTGTTTAATTGCTGCTCTTCAAACTCAATAGAAATGCACTGACTTAATGAACAGCAGAGCAGATCTGAGTGACCAAAGCACTTGAATCACTACTGGCTTAATGATATGAGATCATGGCAAAGATTTTCACACAGCAATCCAGACATCACCAGCAATGCTTGAAGCATTTTCTAGGGGCACAAATAAACATCTACTCACTGTTTTGTTGTGGTGCTCATGGGTATGATGGCAAGTATAGACAGGATGGCTTAGCAGCACGAGTAGGGAAGATACAGTTGGGTTGTGGTTTTGTGCTGGGTCTTTGAGGACTGCTCACTACATTGACATCATTTTCCCCTGAAATGCCTCCCATGAATACACTACATAACCAGTTAATGACTGTCACATAACTGCAATGATCTTTCTGCTGTCTCTTGCTTCCACCTGCACCTTGCTGCACTCACAGATGTCCAGCCTTGAAGAGTATGGCCAGAACCATACCTGCTGGTCCCGTGTTCCTCACAGAGGTACATCACTTACAATGTGCCTTTTCCACTTGAAAAGAAGGGCCACTCTTGCTCTAAGCTGGTGTACCTTTTTGCTTCTGTAATGAAGGAGTGGAGCTGCTACACAGAGAGGAAACTAAATGGCTCCAGTCTAAAACTGTGGTAAAACGGGGGAACTGACCACGGATCTTCATGTTCTGGTTCCCAGACCTTCCTCCCATTGCAACTCTAGAAAATGCATCACTTTTGCAAAAGCTAAGTCAGTATTAGTTACTGCCACTCACTGTATTCACACATCGCATATTTTCATTATGCAACTTTATCAAAATATCTATTTCATCCTGAGCAGTGCATGTGCATTTTTTTCCCCTACTCAGATTTGTTTAAGTGATTGCCTGCCTGATCAATCCTACTGATTGTTTATCTCTGGTGGCGTAACAGCACGCGCAGAACTATGCTGCAAACTGACAGGCATCTCACTGTACGGAATAATTCAATGCCTCATTAAAAAAGAGAATTAGACGTGGCTTTGGAGATTAGTGCCAAGAGAGTTTTGCCATTTTACATTCTTGTTGATGCAAACTGTAGGGACATGTAGTGTTGATCAGCAGGATATGAAACAAAAGACACCACAGAGGTCAATGTGAGCCAGCCTGTGTGGGCTTTCTCCTGAGTCTCAGGAATATGTGTGGGTTTGTTTATTGTTGAAATCCCTTCCAAAGCACCCCTGTTTACATAGCATTAAGGTGACCCAGGAGACAAAAAATGGAATAAAAGCTGAAAGCTTAACATTAATGCTGCTCCTCGTGCTTACACATCAGAATAATTTCTGTCAAACTTTGAGCCATAGCAATGCTGTTTGCTATAGTCTTACTTCTGTATACTTTACAGATAAGTGTAATTTACTTGAAATCTGGTTTGATTTCATGTTCCAGTGGGATCTACAAAATAAATCAAGATGAAAAAAATTAGGCAACCTCCATCTTCCCCTCTGTCATGTGGTTTTCCTATAACTTCCTGTCAGAGGTGAATAGTGGTGGTTCATTGGCACATCGAAAAGGATTTGGAGGCTATCAGGGAAAATGTTGCAATAAAATATTTTCCCTGTATCCTTTTAAAGTGTCTGCTTGGACACTGAATTGAAAGCTAGCAAACTGTCTAAGATCCTGCCAGCTTTCCTTTCTGGACACACAAGGGATTTGGGAAGGGTTATACTATAGCAGCCTGACTTATCTAGCTGTGGAAGACTGGCTGAGGTCTCCAGGAGGAACCTCCTTCAGTCAGCCTGCCTGCAAACACAAGACTTGAGGACAGAGGAGCTCTGAGAAGCCCAGCTATGTCCTTGCAGACCTTGTGGACAGCAGCCAGTCATATACTGTTCAGCACTACTCATTAGTAAAGCTCACTGGGGCAGAGAAAGGGCTCTCCTGTTGCTCTGTACAACAAACCAGGACTTCTGCTCTGCTCTTGTACAGAAGAAGGACACTCTCTGCCTGGCTCCCTCCAGCCCACAGGCTCATGATAACCAGAAAGTGCCTCTTTGTGCTCAAGTAATACAAATATTACACAGCTCACTACAGGGAATGAGAATGAGAGACTAAGCTCTAATACTCATTAACAAATAACCACTGTTTTATTAAGTTGAGTGTCAAGGACTGTGCAGAATGGAAAACTGCAGTGATTTAATATAGATTTCTAGTTGGAACATTATGATACCTGTAGAATACTTCACTAAATTACTGATGTCAGTTGTATTTCTCTTCAAGACTAGGGAAATAGGTTATTGGCACAATAAAACATCTAGAGGCATTTAAAATGTCAGTCTAATAGCAAGAACCAGTAAGGCTTTTAATTACCTTCTGTGCCATTTTTTTAATTGCTTCAGTGGCTGCAGTGCTTAGTGAATTCCTGACAGAGCAGCTGCAACTGACTTAATTCAAAACATGTTTTGAGCTTTTGGTGGAAGTATTAAGAAATACAACAGAAATCCAGGGAACTACGTGGGATATTTCATGTGGTGCATGTGAGGAAACCCTTGGCTCTGTTTGCAGCATGGGCAAGAATGCTTTGAAGAGCTTGAATGGATATTCACACCAGCATTCCCCTGGTCTGGGTAGAAGATGGTGTTGGCTGGCTTTTGTAGGGGCCATGTTTCAGCAATTCAGTTTATAGAAAGCAAAACCTATCCCTCGTGGCCCTGGCAGCCACAGGACATGGAGCAGAGGCTAAAGAGAAAGGCTGAGTGCCAGAAATTGTCCCAGGACCCTGCCAGTTCAAAGAGAACATACCTTTATCTTGCAGATGCATTTGCAGCTCTTGAGACCAAACTCTTAAACTCTTTTTTTTTTTTTTTTCCAAGACAGAAAGCTATTCTATTAACAGGGAAGAAAGCATAGGAAAATTTTCCCCTAATAAAGTTTAATTTACAGATAACTGGTGCACTTTACCCAAGGACTATCCACAGTGATCACAGAGGTGGACCTGAAGAATACCAAAGAACAAAGTGAGCTCGTATTTTTCGAGCAGATAGGAAAAGCCACTCAAGCTGGAAATGATATCTGAAACACAAGCACCTCAGCTGCAGCTATATGTTACCCACAGTGTGGAAGTGGCACATGGGGAATGTCATTTCTCTTTGTCCACAGGCATTTAAGGCCATGCCCAGCCAACCCTTTGGCAGCATATGCAGGGTCAGATTGTCCTTTGCTGGGGATCAAGGTGACTCCAGCAACACAACATGGTGCCCATGCACAGCCTGGGGTGAGCTCTTGCCATGCAGACCATAAATACCTCCTTTCATCCTGTCCCCTCACAGCACAGCCAGGGGACGTTCCCCTACCAGCCTCCAAAGACTCAGGCTCCCCAAACCCACGTGCCACCTCCAGTGAGGGACTCCCAACCACACCCTCCCCAGCCCTGGGTAACCAGGTGGGCTCAGGCAGTTTGGGCACCACTGTCCCATCCAGCTCACTGCCACCAGCCTCAGGACAGCAGGAGCAGACAGGTCTGGGTGTTGGCCCAACACTGTTGAAGTTTCCTGGCAGAGGGAGGTTGGGACAGGGAAAATCACAGCAGGGCTTCCACTCATGGCTCTCTGGTAGGGCAAAACCATATGCTTTCAGGTTTATTTCATACTACACTGCACTCAGTTAATAAAATGGACTTCTAATCCATTTGGAAAACCACACGGGGCACAGATCCATCTCACAAACCTCTCTTTCCCTCCTGGGGTTTATCTCAATTAGGCTGTAAAAAGGCATCATTGAAAAGGATTAGCTAAAAACCTCCTAGCATTGTTTCAAAGGGTGTTTCCACCCTACAAAAGCACAGCAGTATCATTTTCTGGCTAGAGCATGGTTAAAGAAAAGTTTTTTTCCTAATAACATTGCAGGGAAGGTATTCTACACCAGTACATGCAAGAAGGTGAGGACCTCAGACACACAGCTGGTACACAAACGAACAGTACCTTATCTATTTTAATAATTATAGTCAGGACAAGTTCTCAGACACGATGATTATGAGGACACATCATGGACACAGGAAAGAATAAAATATTACCTAATCTGGTACATTGATTCTGGCGGACATTTAGAGCCACAAAATAAGATTATCCATCAAAAATTATTGGACTTCTTGTCACTTTGAAGGGAAAAAGATGTGTCTTTTCTAGCTATTAATTTTTGTCTTACATTGAAACTGAGAGGAAAACATAGACACTAGGTAGAAATGTACTGGCAACCTTTCTAAACTGAGGTTTTAGTTAAACATACAGAGCAGTCCTTAGAGTGAATATTTAATAGCAATTTTGAAGGTCAACTATAGTCAGTAAACAGGTTATAAATTATGCTGAAAAATTCTTTCGATGAGTTCTTGCAATAAATCCTTTTTGTGTAAACTACAACATATTCTACTGGGCCCTTTCTGATTTCATTCATACTCACATAAATCAACAGAAAATCCATGGGAGTCAATGGACTTACACTGAAAACAGTAAAAATTTTCCATCTGATTTTTCTAGGAAGCGTAAATTCATTGCATCAGCTTTTCAGGATTATTATAATTTTAGGGGAACACACGTTGATGACAAAATCCACTGGATCTTATGTTTTAGTAATCTAAAAATTCATGTTTACCAAATACTTGTCATAATTTAAAATAATCTACTTAAATGGGAGGGAGTGTCAGATTTTACAGAAGCTGGAGGAACTGGATCAGAATCATTTAAAGTGAGGTGGTTTCTTTTAAAGTGAGGTGGTTTAAAGAGGGTTTTGTTGTTATTTTAACTCAAAATGTTGAAAATAGGTTTCAGTTTATGACTCTGCCTTATAGGGCAGATTTTGTTCTGCCTGGCACACCATGATGTCTTTTTCGTTTGTTTGAATATAAAAAGATTGCATATTGTTAGATGTGCATAGAGATAAATGCAAAGAAAAAGCCAGTGTAATACTCCATGTACACAAAATGAATCATTGTCATCAGAACTAAGAAAACCTGGCTCTGTGTGCATTTTTATTTAGGATTTACTCCAAAAGTCTGCTTGTAACTAGGACAGCTGTATAATCTGTGCAAGTATTTCTATGTCCTATAGAAAAAGGTCTTTTCAGAATGAGTAGGTCTCCCTTCTTTTCTTGCCTATCTATCTTCACAAAAAATCTGCAAACAATCACCAACTTCTTTGTCAGCTTTGGATGGAAAACATGTCCACAAGATTGTTAACAGGTGTGCACTGAAAACAGTAGGACTGAAACAGGTTGGTTTTGTTTCTGTGTTGTTTTGTTTTTCTTTTTCCCAGAGGATTAAACTAAAGTACCATTGTCTGACAGCAGACAGGTGGACACATGAAAAACTACTTAGATGCAAGTCTAAGGAAACCTACACTGCCAGCACAGTAACTTCCAAGCCTGTTGCACAGCTTGACAACCTGCAGTTAAGATCAAGGGCTTTCTGATGCAGTAAAGCAAAGCAGGTACTAGTTTCATTTGTTTTAAAATCAGAAACATTCTGGTGTTTTGTTTTACTCAGGGGTTCCCCCTCATGTCAGTGGAAAAAAAAAAAAAAGAAAAAACCATTCAATATTTAAATACTGTGCTATAAGTTTATATGGTAAGAGATCCAGAGGACCCTTAGAAATAGGATAGGCTAGAATAATTTTTCATGCTTAAATTCTGAAACTCATTCAAACACCCTGAGCAGTGTACTGGAAGGCTACATTTTCTATCTGTTATCTCTGTTTTCATTAATCTGTCAATTTTTTTTCATTACTACCATCATATTATAAGATTTTATTGGATCATTGACTAATGTTTTCTATTTTTCAGCTTCTGATTAATGTGTTTATTGATGCAAAAACCAACAGATATTAGGTTGGGGAACAAAAAGCAATACACTAAATTGAGCTTTAATGTTGGTTTCTTTACCAAATTGTCTAAAACTAAAGAATTAAAATATCTGCTTCCATTTATCATTTCACCTACACAAGTTCCAGTATCCTATTACATGCAAGAGGTTTCACACTTGAGACAAAGGTTTAATTATCAGGCTGCTGCTAGAATTGTGATATATTCTCAGGTAGCTATATTACCTGTGATCTCCTAGCAGCATTTCAATGTTTTAATTTTAACCAATGAGACACTTCATTTTACATCTCCAGAACCTTGTTAAATACACTGAACAACAACAAATTTTTTATTGATCTTAGTGGAGGTGTTCAATGTTAACTTCATTTCACTCTGACATTCATTTTAATTCCTTTTGTTCCTTGCAGTCTTTCATTTGGCATAGGACAACACGATTCATCGAGGCTCTAATATGTTTAATTATGCTCAGTGGAAACATGTTTAAAATTCATTCTAGTTCTAACAGACGTATATAAGCCAAATGCTTCCATAAAAAAGAAAACTCAATAACTGGAGACTCCACAAATTTCAATTCATTCCATGCAGCAGGAAGGGAGGGTAATCTCTTTCCCATCTGCATATTTTGATGAGCTATTTTAGTCCATAACTCCCTAAATCTGAGGTTATAACTTCAAAAAGGCAAACTCAGCAGTCCTGAGGCAAGTTGCAATCATCAAACTGTATCAGCTACCGCTCCCTTGGGCACAAAGCTGAACCAGAAAGAAACAGCAGATGCCTGAAGACTCTTTTAAGGAAGATGCCACCTGCCAGTTTAAAACTAGAGAGGTGGGTGGGTCTGAAGGTTCTCTGCACTATGCTGAGATGGTGGCTGTGCCTGTGAGATAAGTTTCAGCAAAGCATACTGCAGAGCAATCACACCATAATGCCTTTTCAATCCATCCATAGCCTTACCCTCATTCTCATTCAGCTTCCCCCACTCTCACAAGACCACTGTGGGATAACAAGGCTTGATGGTGGTACTGGCAGGGTCTTGTTGTACCTGATTGGCCTTGCGAGGGACCACCAGCTCATTTCTTGAGGGGAAGCCGTTTGAGGAGCAGCTGAGGGCACTTGGGCTGTTCAGCCTGGAGAAGAGTAGACTGAGGGGAGATCTCATTGCAGTTACAACTTCCTCGTGAGGGGAAGAGGAGGGGCATGCAATGATCTCTTCTCTGTGGGGACCAGTGACAGGACCCCAGGGAATGGCCTGAAGTTGTGTCAGGGGAGGTTTAGGTTGGATATTAGAAAAAGGATCTTCCCCCAGGGGGTGGTTGGGCACTGGAACAGACTTCTCAGCACCAAGGCTGGCAATGCTCAAGGAGTGTTTGGATTGTACTCTCAGGCACAGGGTGTGACTCCTGGGGATGGCCCTGTGCAGGGTCAGGAGCTGGACTCGAGGATCCTTGTGCATCTCTTCCAACTCGGCATATTCTGTGATTCTGTGATTTTAAGCCACTCTTCTGTGTACAGCCTAAAACCTGCAGCTGGCTTGACACCTGCAATTAGCCACTGCAGCACCTACCCAGGCCTGTCCCTACCAGGTGATATTTAGCAGAGTGACTTACTTTGCCCTCAACCATTTATGTGTTGGCCTTTTCAGCAATTTACTGAAATCTGCATTGCCCTCTTTTTTATTAGCAGGCCAGTGACCTCCAGAATTATATGCAAAGAAAGCTGCAGCAGGCAGCAGATCCATCTTAACACCTACCACCGAGTTCAACCACCTGTAGTTTCTAGGACTGTGCAAACATATGGTGTAAAGTTGTGTAATGCCGTGAAGAAACCCAAGAGGCATAAGTACAATTTTATATTGAAGACATAATCAGCATTAATTTCACAAATTAACCTGTTCTAATTTCATTTATTCATAACTCTTGCAGTGTCACTGTTGGTGACTGTGATCTGAAGAGTATCAGCTCTCTAATAACACTCTCATCCAAACTCTGATGTTGGAGTCAACACCACACTCATCTATTGCTGCCTAGCATCCATTTCACTGGCTTATCCAATAAGCATCCCCCTATTTCACATAATTTGGGCATGCATGAGAACTCCAGGTAATGCCACTTCCATTAGCTTACCACTGACTGGGATAATGCATATCATTAAATTTGTATTGTTTTGAATGTGGAATTTTGTCTAAACATCCTCTTAGTTTTCCATTTTTCTCCTCCATTTTCAATCACAAATTTCCTTCACTCACCAGAAGATCCCAGAATTAATTTGATTGTTCTTTTTCCTTTGGCTGTTCTTAACTTGAACGTTACTCTATTTTTCTCTGTTAATGATTAGATTAGCAGTTTTCTTGTTCTGGGTTGTTTTGCATCCACCTTCTCCAGCAATTTTAACTTTCCAGCTTTGATGCGAGTAGTGTTATAAACAGTACTCTAGACAATGGCCAACTCTGCCATATGGAGCAATAAAAATGCTTGGATCTCCTTTTGATTTATAGTGCATAGGACTGGTAATTCAATTCACTGCACTACTTGATTTGTTTTTCATTGCCCGTACACATTGGGATGAATACTTTAGGGATTATTTTAGTACAGAAACACCCAGATTGCTTTATTTGCCTAGATATCAGCACATTTCCCAGTTTATGAATGACTTTTGTTTGTGTTGTTTGTTCATTTACCTGGACTGAATTTCATCTGTCATTGGTAGGTCCTATCACGTCGATGTCTTCCCAAACGAGCTGTACTGCACACGTGGGACGTTTCCTTTGTGCTCTCAGTGGATGTTCCTGTTACTGCTTGGAGATTCAGTGTATATGAAGGGGTACATTCTGCTGATGCCAGCTGCAGCCTTCCTCTGCACAGGACTATTATTTCAATCTGTCAGAGTCTGACAGTAATGCAACATTTGTGTTTCAGCATAAGCCTCACTCCAACTTTCTTCCTAAGGCCTGAGTTTGTGACACGCAAGCACTAGAACTACTTCAGCTATCCTTAGTTTTCACCTTTGACTTCAAAATCCCTTTGAACTACCATGAAAAGTCTTCTAAGAATCTAAATATGATTACCTCCTTAACGACCAGGAGAACAACATTTTATTTTTCTTATTGAACTCTTAGCACCAGCAGTTATCCATCCCCAGGAACTTTTCCCTGAGAGACATGACTACCTCATGGATATGGGCGTGCTTAAAAACACATCTAGCTGTCAGCAAGCCCATAACAGTCAGTCAAGCCCATAAGAGTCATTCAAATGTTGCAAAACATTTAAAATGGAACACTTTTTATGATGCATTTCCCAACCAAAACTCCTTCTATATAATACAGTAAGTAAGAATATATTTATTTAGCAGGATCTATGAATGCTTATGACTCATGCTGGAAATCCTGACTTCTCAGACAAAAGAGATAGCCTGTAAAGACCATATTTATATTTTAGTCCCTGAATCACTGAAAACTAGAACTTTCCCTGATTCAGGAGCATCATATTTTAAATCCCTCTTATCTTCCAAAAGAGTTTAGGAGAAGAATCATGCCATCAAATCTATAATATAAGCCGTTCTGTAGCCTTCTAAAATAAGACTTTAGGAAATTACTAGAAACGAGTGAAAAAAGCTAGAGTACAAAAATGGGGTGGGGGGAAAGAAATAGTGTCACATGTGAACATTAAAATCTAGCAATAAATTATTCAGAGTTGGAAATTCCCTCCAGCAAGTGCAATTGGCTATTTCTTTCTCTCTCTAAACATTTCCATTTGTTTTCAGAGACCCTAAAGAAGATACATTTGGGTAAAATTATGTAATTTTTTCACACAGTTCTGAGCAAATCTTTTAAAGAATAATTTTGTTTTACAGAGATTTGATAATATTTCCCTAATTTTATGCTGAACACCTAAACATTTTAGAAAATTGTAAGGACTTAGAGGAGCAAATAAGCTCCAAATTTCAGAGGTGATCCTTTACTATTCATGGATTTCTCTCTGTTGGAAGGCAACACCAGGTTTTGGTGCTTGCACTGTGTCCTTTAATGGCTTTGTCTGTGGATTGTTACTGTCCAAATCATTTCACACAAGAGACAGTTTTGTTCACTTAGCAATGCATCTGCTATTGTTGTGAGCATCAATGTTTGTTAAAAGAACTGTGTCCACACAGGAAAAAAAGTGGTTTCCACATCCCTTGGAATGCTAAAATTATACTTTCCTGATGGAATAATATTATATAGGATGGTATTCTTGAAGGAGGATATATGGTTGTATTAAATAAAAATATTAAATAATAAATGCGAGCCAATTCATGAAGAAAATTCCACAGACCTGAAGCAAGACATGTTTACCTAAAGCTTTCAGTTTCACAAGCTTCATATCAGGGACAGTAAAAGCACAAGAAGCAGCAAAGAAATTTTTTTGTCACCAGTTTATGAACACAGGATTCAGCATGAAAATGGCCAGGATGTAATATAAAAAATATTCAATGAAACACATTTCAAAAATAATAAACAGATCACAATAAGCTATTTTTTGCTTATTTTTTGCACTTTAATTTTCATAGGATCATACAATCCTAGAATGGTTTGGGCTGGAAGGGACCTTAAACACCCTCCTTTTCCACCCCCCTTGCGATGGGCAAGGTTTCTCAACCCCCCATCCAGCCTGGCCTTGAATTTTAAGAAGTCACTCTCCCTTACATATTCCCTACCTTGTGTGCATTTTTACACTTATCATTATTATTTCCAGAATGACTTTCAGCTTCCCAGGGGCTGAGCTCCGAGGAGCCGGTGAGGCTGTTTTCTGCAGCAAAATAAACTGCACAAAGAATCAGCACTGTATTATCTCTACAAACGTGTACTCTTCCTTACTCATTTTGCAGTTCTCAATCTAGTGGATGTCAGGGTATTTAATATGGCCCATTCTTCATGGAGAATAGTCATCCCATTTGCTGCTGTGAGATTGATAGTGCTGCGTGCTATCAATCCCAAAAGCTCTGATGCAGGCCATGGACCTCAACCAAAAGATTCCTTTCTGTGCTATCAATCTAGCAGCTCTGTATTCTCTCCAAGTCTTAAATCAGTCTGGTTGATATCTTTCCAGTTTCTGTATTCCTGCATCAGCAGTCTGGCTAAACATGGTCATCATTCACTACCTCTGTTTCAGCAGTGGTTACAAACACAATATCACTTTCTGCAACGTTACACTCTTATTATTGTCATTGCTATTTATTTATATTACAATAGCACCCCCGAAGTGATCAGTGCTTTCCAAACGCAGGGAAACCCACAGATTCCATCCCCCAAAGTGGGGGAGCCATGCAGGGATTTTTTTTAACCATAGCAGGACTTTCAAACTTAGACAGCACAGATAAATACAAACTACAACAACCTTGAGTAACAGGAAAGTGCAACATTTGCTCCATTATGGATGTTTCCATCCTTAACACACTGAGCTCTGAAGCACCACAAAATGTTGGAGTGGAAAGGCACAAGTTCCCCTTCTCTTAGCACTATTTGTTAGCCAAATAGCCATTAGGTGGCCTCCTTAAATACTCTCAAAAGGCCTTACATGTATTGTGGTGCTGGAAATGGTTTTGTGTAAATGTGAACATTAAAAGAAATATTTAATTGGGTTTCTCTTCTTCTTTTTTACATTATTTTTTAGGCTAAATTCATCCATAAGATGTAATTTTTACAAACCCAATAAAGACACCTTCAGAATCTGAGTCTTGGGAGGTAAGAAAAATCTTCAGTCAAAAGCTTATGGCTCACATGGAGAACAGTTGAAATGTCTCTCATATTCAAGTCTTAATATAAGCTGATAATTAAACTCCTTACCATTATGGTTGAATGTGGATTTTAAATCCTTAAAATATGGGAATGCCAAGTCACCTTTCCCACTGAGACAATTTAACAATTGAAATTTATGAACCGTACCCTTCATTATGACTTCCATTATGTAAGGGGATCTTAATTTTAAGCCCATTCAATTTTTCAGTAGAAGGCTGGTGAAATAGTATGAACCATAGCTTGAATAGTATGAACCACAGCTTTTACAGAGCTGCTTCTGTACAAAAATAGTCAGAGAGTATGCTACATGAGCATTTGGGTCTACACAGCACTGCTTCTGTGAATCAGTGTGGTAAGTCAAAGCTAAGTACTTACCAACCAGCTGCTCCTCTGTTCTGCACTTTGGTAATGCAGGAAATAAAAGAGTAGAAGGACTCGGCACAAAGCCAGGGAAACTGCCCAAGGTGCACGAGCAGCAGCAAAAGCAGGTGAGGCATCACCATTTCTCCCTCTGCAGCTCTGCTGGGCTGAAGTTCAGAGCCAGATGTGTGTTACAGGAGCCTCCTGTTTAGAGGTCAGAACAGAGAAATAGGGCAGCTGTCAGTTTATCCAGCTGAACCAAACCAGATAAAAGTTAAGATAAAAAAACCCAGAAGTGATGGATTTCATTTTTGTTCATCCTGCCCTAATTAATATGCACAGTAAATATATCTGGACAGGCACCCTGCTTGGAGTGCCCAGATGAGAATCTGTAATGAGAATCAATAATTTAGTGGAGACTCTATTTATTATTCTATTTTTGCTGCCCATAAAGGCTGTCACAAAGACTGAGGACCCCACCACGCTGCACACAGGGCAAAATAATTCCATCTGGAGTGTCAGTGTCTGCAAATACAGCAGACCATGAACAGACAAGGGAAGGGAAATCTAATGCAGATATCCAGTTCAGTGAAGAACCAGAAATTGTATTCATGACTCCCAAAAAAGTGATCCACTGCTCTGACTGGGATGCGTGCTTTGTAATTTTAGGATTACAGAGCTGCTTGAAAAGATGCATGATTTTATTCCAAACAAGCAGACTCTACACCAGGCAGGGCAAAGCAGCAGCCTGATAACATCACAGGGGAAACGGTCTAAGCTAGACAAAACAGAGAAGGGGATGATAAGAAAATAAGAAGTGCAGCTGATGGAGATGGGGAAAAGCAGTGCTGGGCTCATCTGAGAGCTGGAAATGGAACTCCAGTGTGGAGTTTGATTCCCTTTGCTGGTGGAAGAGATGATGCCACTGTGCACAGCAGGGCTCCTGCTGGGAATGGTCAGCAGAGACATATTCAAGCTGCTGAAAGCCTGAGCTCCAAAGCTATGTAGGTTTAATCATAAAAAAAAAAGATTAAATTAAATCCACAAAACCCTTTCAAAATGCAAGGCTCAAATGGGAAGTTTAGCTAAACAAAGTGCTCCACCAGAAAAAAAAAAATAGTAATCAGTGAAAACCAAGAAAAACCTTCTCTATGTGTGAATAAGTTTTGAAAAGATTTCATAAAAATTTGATAATTTCATACAAAACAGACAGAGGTGAAATTAAAATGCAGTATTTCAATTGGCTCAAGGAGCTGGATTAAGCAGATGAAGATAGAGATGGTTTTAATTACTAAGAAGAGGTTCTTTATTAGTCTCTGACTTATATATTGATTTACTCAGATTAATTTATATATGAGTGGTCCATGGAAGTTTTTGTAGGCACTGTCTGCTGTAAATACCTAATTTCTCTCTCATCTTTCAAGGACCTATTTCTTTATTTTAAAATAAATTTCTCTTTATTCTATAAAAGACCTCATCTAGTTACAACTTCAGTCTGCAATGAATGTATCCAGTGAACTAATTTATGCCTTTTTCAGAATTATAATTACTCATTTTTTATAGAAACTATGTTTACTGCATGAAGAACTGATTGAACTTTCGCTGCTTACAGAGTGAGACTATAAAGATGCTTGTATGAATCTTACAGTAATATCTTTACAGAAGACAGAAATGAGGATATAAAAACCTGAAATACAGTTCACTTAGATTGCAGTTTAGTGGAAGTGCACGACACTTTATCAGTTGTATAAGTCCTTCTAACTAAATTATGTTACAATGATGATGCCATTAATCATGCCTGAAGTATTCTCCACATCGTAAGAGATATCTCCAATATACTCAGGCTCTGTGCTAAAGAAAAATACCACACACTCATTTATCCTCTATTAAAGACAAATAATGGAAGCAAGGTAATTACTGGCAACAGTGATGTAAAAGCCAAAACACGAGCATATGCCAAAAACAATTGGGGAAAAATGAACAGTAAATTCTATCCGTAAAACTGTTCTGTTTTTCTGCAATAGAGCAAACTATAAAGTGACTCCATAAAGCTGTTAATGTAATGTAAATCAAGGGCTCCAGAACCAAGGTCATGCAAAAAAAATTGGAACTTTCTAAAGCCAGGAAAGCAAAATGAGAGAAAAATCCATGTTCTATGGTATATACTATCCCACCTACTAAATAATGATGGCCAAGATGAAGAAAGAAAGGACATAATGCAGCATACTGGGTAGAAGTGGGACAGAGCACTCATCAGTATGCAAAAAAACATCTGTTTAAGGGAAGAATAATTTAAAGGTTATTTCAACAGAAGCAAGATAACTGCAGAGTTCAATATCTGCTTTGTCATTACAATCCACCCTAAACATTAATGCAAAGTACAAATAGTTATCATTTCTTCCACCTCTACAGCATGTGATGCTAGATCATAGAGAGTTTAGAAGAATCACTTAAAATGAGTTACTAAGCCCACTCTGAAAGCAAAATATTTATTGGTTGCTCATTGGCTTTCTTTTGGAGGAAGGGCAGTTCTGCTGCACTGCAAAGAACAACTTTTAATGTGATATTTTACATCTGAGTCCCCATAGCTATCAAAACCCTCTTCATTTATCATTAAACTCTGACCATAACTGCAGTGATTCAAACACCTCTACACAGAGAACTGAAATTGCCATGGCAGTACTCCCAGAAGCCAGGGCATGTGCTCGTGACAGATGTGTATGCACTGCACTGAGTGGGCCATGGAACACCATCAGGCCTTACACAGTGCAGGCATCACTGCAAAGTGTTTGTGTCCCACCCCACCTGATGAAGGACTGGGGGATAAATTGGCTCTGATGTGCAGAAATGAACGTGGAAGTGCCAAAGTTCCCTGCACTGGGAAGGCTGTGGTCACTTGGCTGGATTCCTACTCACATGTGAGCTCTGGGAACAGCTGCCTTTGCAGCACAGCAAACCCCTCAGGACTTCCCTGGGGTCATTTTTCTGTCTTGTGACTCAGAGGCCAAAGCCAGGGTGAGGAGCAGGGCAGGCTCTGCTCCTGGCTCATGGATGCTGCTGGCTCTGGGCTTCTCAGGTCCTGGCACTTCCTCTGTGCTTCTCTGGCTTCCAAAGGACCCCAAGGTCCTGTCCTTAACAGTGTGAACTTCTTGCCTATGGGGAGCATCAGAGCAATGCACTCCACACCTGAGCAATCCTTGGTGTAAGCCGGTGCCAGTGGAGGTGGGATGCTGTGCTGGTGGGGAAAGTCTGTTTCCTCTGCTTTGCTGAACACTCTTCTACCCTTCAGGTACCACCCCTTGCTCTGCTTTAGGCTCTGTTAGAGGCTGGGAGTGGTGGCAAGCACTTTCTTACTAATTTGGGTCACTGCAGAATTTGTTGATATTTAACATGTTTATTATATGTTAACACATCATGTGCCCGACACAGCTATAGAAGCTGGCACTGCTGTAACAGGCAGTTAAGCAGAAGCCAAATGAAAGCATGTGCCACATCAGTTTATAACCAGTTTGCATTCCTTCATCATTTTCTTCAAATCACCTCTGAATTGAACCCCTTTTTCATCCATTTAAACTTTCAAGTAGAAGTGTTTACCATGTGTCTATGGTTTCTGTCAATGCAAATCAGTGTTTTTCTATATTGTTGCACAGCGTAGCTAAAATTACTTCAGTAAACAAAATTATTTAATTTTCCCATATATCATCATTACATTAGGCTGAAAGCTCAACACGTTTGGCAAAGGAAAAGAAATGCCAAGAATGGCACACAGAGGCTTCATCTTCCAAACCTGCTATTGTCAAAGGAAACATAATTTTTGGCTCTTACACAGTTTATCCTGCTGCACACACTTAAACTTCAATGCCTGAAAACTGCCTCTGTGCATGTGCTGAAATATTTGCATGCAAAAGCTAAATATGTGCAGGAAGAAATGCGTCATTAGCTTCTGCACGTTACAGAAAATTGGAACAAAAATGCCCCTAAGGAAAAGATCCCATGAATTTACAACTGAAATGGTCAAAACCCAATGGCTAAAGAGCAGCATTTAACCATTCAGCAATACATTGGGCTTGTTGTTTGCTTTAGGCTTTTTTCTATGGACTCCAACATATGTGTGGGTGTCTGCATCTTCTGGGCAGAGCTTGAATTAGATCAGCTAAAGCACATATCAGCTCAACAGGGTGCCCCAAAACGCTCACCAACCAACCCATCCATTGCTGCATTTGCCATCTTAAGCAAATTCAATTTCTTTCTTTGTGATAAAATAAGCCAGTTCAAAGCAGATAACATCTCACAATAATGAGTCCCAATGCTGCAATTTAACACAAACCTAGCAATTCCATTATACAACACATCCAGTTCATTAAAAACAACAAGCCAGCTTGTATATGATCTGTATCGCCACAAATCAACCATCAGCAAACTAAGCTGCTGGGAAATGCATGGTCCAGTTGAAAGAAAAAAAAATTAAGCCATGTAATCACCTCAAATGACAGCTAATTTAGATTAAATGTTCAGATGGATTTATGTTTAAGAGCCATTAATAGCGAGATAAAAGTTGTTTTCATCCAGTAAACTTAAAAAGATCTTAACTCTACCCTATATAAATTGGAATATATTCATAGTAAATATAGTCACTTTTAACGTATTATTCCAAACCTGTCAGTTTATTTAAATATATGGTTCATAGTATCAGAGGTCTGGTTAACCAGTATTAGTTTATTTACTGGAAATATGTTGCAAAGGACAACAGAAACCTATTTACAAGGTATACCTAAATAATTTGGACTCAGTCCTTCATTTCATAAGCTGCTGGACATCTGGCAACCCTCATTATCTTTAATGAGAAGATTCCAAACCTTTCCAAAATATGAATACTGGGCACAATGGGCCCCCAGCTGAAGCATCTTATATATTTTAGCATTCACACCACTATAATGCTACGGGTTATGCTGCATTATACTTGCTTCACCTTGCTTAATGGAAAGAATCTATCAGGTTTAATGCTAATGAAATATTTTAAAATTCCTCTAGGCTCAATAAAAGGCGAGAGATGTGGCTGACACACACTGTTCAAGTGGTCAATTCAAGTTTTAAAACAACAATATACAGCTCTTCCTTACAGGTTTACCATTTTAATTGCTCTCTCTAATCCAATTTTACATCTAATAGACCATTCAGAGTGCTTTGAAAATAGCATACATGTTACTGCAGCAATTTGGTTACTGCCTTACCATCCATCTACTGAATTGCTCTCAATGTATTTGCTGCCACAGTGTCTGAAAATTTCCAGGACAAGAGCTGGGAAGGGCAAAATGAGGCAGGGAATGCCCCAGCTAAGCTCTGTGCCTTCATACTGCACATGTGCAAAAGGGAGATTTTCTGAGAGTTAAGACTTGCAGTTTTATGGCCATTTCCCCATCCCTGCACAGAAAAAAACCAATAGCTGGATTATTCTGTGTTTTTTTCACATATATGGAACATAGATTCCAATTTGTTTCTGTAAATGCTACAGGCTGTGTCTTTTCATGGGACCAGGACATCACAAAGAGTGGAATCCACGACAAGTACAAATCACAGGCACTGACAGAAAAGGCCAAATTTACCCAGCAATGAATCTTGGTTCTAACTGCACCAGCAGGCAAAAGGACATTTCTTGCTGTGATCAAGGCTACCTTACACCAGCTTAACAGGCAAGTGAAGGGGACAGTATTAAAATCACCACAACTGCTGACACACCAGAGCAAAGCTGTGCTTATTACAAACTTAGCTCATCCCTATAAGAAAATCTATTTTAAATTGCCTTATGCTTCTGTGAGGGCTGAAGAGGGACCAGTGGTCCCACAGGGCAGACATGGGGACCAGGGTGTCTGTAACAATCTGGATACCTGGTGTGACTTTTGCTGTTGTGTGCCTTGATATTTTGTGAGCAAAGAAGAGTTTTGTGCCTCGCTGATGGCAATGGTTACTGAAACACAGCTGGGAGAAGGAAGCTGAACCCTAATTTTGGAGCCTCTTGGGATCACTAACTTGGGATTTGCCACTATGCTATATAACATACATGTTATATAACAGATTTGGGAGAGTCCTCACAGAGTCCTGGGTGGTCATATGGGTACTGTGAATGCTCCAATACAACATTCACACATTTCTATACAAATAACAGCAGCATGAGCAGAAAGGCAGTACGTTAATAAGCATCCAAGGAATTTTGAGAAAATATAGTACTCCAACTTTGGCAAAGTCTGAGAAATATCTCTGCCCTGACAATGCCTCCAGAGACTCCCTGGCCTGAGCAAGAAGAAGCAGCAACTCATTTTGTATGAGGAAGAGGAGTGAGAGGCACCGTGTATCTTCCTCCACACAGGTTTCTGGCCCACCCTTACTGCAAAGAGGATAATACAAGGATATGGGGAAGCCTTAGTGAGTTTCCCTTCCTCCTGGCACAGAAATCCCACCAAAGGAGACCGTGAGACCTACCAAAATGCTGAGACATTGTCACATGATTTTCAAACAGCTAAAGATTAGCCAGCCATGCCAGAGACATTATAGAACCAATAACAGCTCAATGGACAGTTTTTATAGTGGGATCCATGGTATTCCTAAAACAGATCACTAAGCAATAGGTGACTTTAAAGATTTGTTGTCTTTTCATGAAAAAATTCTGAAGATTGGGTACATACTCATCTGCACACAATAATTGACCCAGAAGAGAGGTAGCATTAAGAGAAAAACTGTTTGATGAAGGTGGAACTTAAGACACATTTGTTTAAGATACTCTCTCTCAGTTTTGAGAACCTTAATGTACTGACTGACTGTCTTCCTTTTTCAGAAGTGATCAGGGCACAGAAAGACAGATCTATTTATTTTTGATATATATACAATTTCTCCTACCGAGGTTTGCACAACTTCAATTGTCAGTGTCAAAGGTCTAATGATACAAAGTTATATAAAGTTTATATTAAACATATAGAGGAACAATTTCAGTATAGACTAAAGTCAGCTTTAGAGACTTAGAATGGAAATTTTAAGTATTTCTTCCCATATACACCTGAAAAATATTTATACAAGAAAACAAAATTCAGAAATTTCATTTTGCAGCAATCAAAACCTCACTCTGTTTCAGTGTTTCCAAAGGTTTTAAGAGCCCTTAATTTCTTTGAAACCACAGCAGTGAACTAAAAATGTGAGGCTTCCCAAAATACTCCCTGGTCAGGGAATATATTAGCCCTGGGTCAGTCCCCAGTAGCCCAGTTAGAGAAATTTGCCTGATAGGCTCCAACGATGCCAAGAAGCCAAGGAAGCTGCTTCCTGGAAGTGCTGCCAGTGCAACAGGAAGAATGGATTGGGAGAAATCTCTGCTACATTTTCAGCTGGGATGTTTTAATTTTATGGCAAGTGAATTTTCTCCTGAAAAATGACCATTATGGCACATCCCAGACCTCAGTCCTGCTCTTATCTGCAATGTTCCCTTGAACAGGATGGACAGTGAGCAAAACCCTGGAGGCTTGGATGGCTCAGGCTGATAAGGACACATTCTGCAGCAAGGGATGCGCTTCCATGGACTGGAAAACATCACAAAATACACTGAAACGTGTCAGCTACCAGGCACCAAAGAGACATGGACACCTCTGCCTTTAGGAGAGAGCGGGGTGCCAGGATTCAAGGATGTGAACAGTGTTTAACAGCCACCGCCTGCTGATCTGTGCACAAGGCTTCACATAACATCTCACCTTGCAGACTGGATTCTGAGATGTTCAGCTTGCAGCAACGGAGTTCGTGGATAAATATCTGATTATCACAAATACATGCATAATTCAGCAGTTTGCTGAATTGCCTAGTTTTGAGCAGGGTCCCAAGTCTGGCGCTTTCCCCAAAACCTGGCTTAGGCCAAAACAATTACAGATTTTCAAGTAAGCTTCCAGTTGCTGGAGGGAGGAAGAGAAGGGCAACAAAAACCTGTTCTAAATAAAATGGACTTCTAGTGCCAGTGAGCAGTGTTATCTAGTCTTTGTGTCTTGGCCAGTTTTTAAGTTTTCAGAGATGGGATCTAAAAATTGCATTCGATAGCAGGATTTTTAATGTGGATAAGAGGAGCTAAACAGAGGTGCTGATCACTGTGTTACAAACACAGTATGTACAAACATATATACACATATTGTTTAGTTAGAAAAGTTTTGAGGTGTCGTTTCACATTTTTCACTCACAAAGGACTTTTTGTTGGCAGATCTTCAGGTCAGCCAAGGTTTCATCATTGTTGCATCTATCAACTGTTCAAACAAGCCCAGAGCAATCTTGAAACTCAGATAATCTTTTCAACCCCTCATTTCACAAGTTTTACTCCTTAATTGTAAAGATCTTCCCACTATGAAGCATTTCAGTTTAACACAGTCAATAAATTGAGCAACACCACTTTATGGCATAGATGTGTATTATATGGTGTCCATACCATGTAACACACCAGCTACTATGATCTATAGCAGCTGGTAGTTTCAAGTTTGCTGCCAAAGAGACAAAATGAGAATATTTTTGCAGACATTAATTTTTGTGTTATGATTCAGTGACTTGAAAAACCTCAAAACTGTGGCTTTGCATGGATACCTGCTATTGCTGCTCAGTGCTTACATTTCCTTTCTGGAAAACAGTAAGTGATTTCTACCTGGGCAAAGCTACAAAATGAGGTGATCAAGAACTACACAGCTGGTTTGGAAATGTAATCTGTGTTTACGTGAGAGAGGACACAGAAGCAAGGCAAGCCTTTAGAAACAAAACATACCACATACCATTCTCATCAGAAGCTGACAGCATTATTCCTCCAGCATAGTAAATTTTGTTGGAAATTAAATGAGAATTTACTAGTTTTCCAGATTCTATACATTGAGAAGTGACATACAGTATGAAATATTGCTTCTCAGATAAAGCAGCAGCCCTCGCCTCCAACTCTATACTACAACAGTCACCAATGAAATATAATTGCTGGCAAGAGAGAGGTAAAAAATGAAGCAGGGGGTTAAGTATGAAACTGCCAGTAGGCAGGCAAACAGGGAACCAAAAGCAAGCAATCTTCTCACATGGATTAGCTTGTTTCTCTCTGCTAACCACAATTAACTATATACATCAACAACTTGAAATATAAAACAGAGAAGATAAATCATTTTGGTAGGCTCTTGCTATTGACTTTAATTGGAGCAAGACATGTAGCATCAATATCAGGCTCAGATGCTCTAATTGAAGTGAACATTAACTTCCTCATATTTGTTATACTTTTAAAACCTTTTTTTTCATATCTTCTGTTTCTGAATAAGATTGACGAATTGGAAGACAAGACTCAGTTATTTTACATCATCACCACGAATTCCAACAGTGGATTAAAATGGTAACAGTAAATGTTCTGTCTGTCTGTGCAGCTCTCCCTCCTCCACCACCCAACTCAGTGAATTGTGCACATCCAGATCCTCATCCCCTTAACTGGACAAGCACTTTCTTTTTGTTTTTCCTTTCATTTTTTCTATATGTTTTCCTTTCAGAGCTGGCTCTCCAGCTTCTACTTGATCTTTGCTACGACTTGCTTCACTGTGTAGCTGAAAAGTAAGACTAAAATTCCAGCTATCCCTACATTTGCAGCTGGCTTTAGCCCTAGAACTGAGCCTTTGCGACTTCTGGAGCCCCAGGCAGGAGCTGACGTTACTCGAAACAAACCTATACCGTACATTCTGAACTCACAGAGATAAAAAATACGGGGTTTGAAAGCAATTTTTACATCCTGTCTCTGGAATCTAAATGCCAGCTGAAAACCTGGCCAAGATACACAGACTCTAGATAGCACTGCCCATCTTAAGTCACTTCTCTGAGCATCCCAGACTGTTAGATGCACCTTGAAGGTGGTCTGTGTGTGGTTTGGAACAGGCCTGATCAGAAGGCAGAAGTCTGCAATTCCTTTGTTTTATTCAGAAATATTTTTAGCCCATCTTTCACCTGCAAGCTTACATATTAAACCCAATTAAAAATGCACTTTGTTCTTTAAAAATGAAATTCAGTATCAGTCACTCCCCTCTTTTTATCTCTTCAGTGCAGTGGTACTGCTGGAGAGGGAAGCAATTAATGAAGAGAATCAAAAAGTTTCCAAAGTGTTTCCTCTTCACAATATAATCATGATTATACTAATGTAGTGTTTTTATTAAATGAAAATCAAGCCAACCTAGGCCTGTGAATGTTACTTCACAGGCAAGGAAACCTTTATTAGCATTCTCTAGCTGCTGCTGCAATTCTTTCAGGGAAGTTTTATTGCTGCAATATATATTCTCAGGTCTGCTACTAGATTTTTGTCTTGTTTATGGAATTTAAATGGTGTATTAGACTAAATTCTTCACTCTGCCTCTTTCCAGAAACAGAGATCCTAGACAGATGAGTTGATGGGAAGAAAACCAAATAGAAATAGAACCACTAACACTTTGGAATTAGAATTCAGTAAACAGCCCCATTTGTATCAGATATCAAATCCTCTGCTGACCTCTGCCAAAGCTGTTGCAGGAGCAAGAGCAAGGGAAATGTGGCCAGGGAGCTGCAAGAGCCATGTGTTACCCCAGTCCCAAACTCAGAGCCTTCAAGCTGTGAGGAGGAAGCACCAGAACTGTAGCTCTGCAAACTTCAGAGTAGAATCACAGAATTGTTCAGGTTGGAAAAGACTTTTGAGATCATCAAGTCCAGCTGTCAAACCCACCACCACCACCATGTTCACCACTAAACCATGTCCTTAAGTGCCATAACCACAAGTTTTTGAAGACTTCCAGGGATGGTGACCCCACCACTTCGCTGGGTAGCCTGTTCCAATGTTGACAACCCTTTCCAGGAGAAAGTTTTTCCCTAATATCTGATACAAGCTTCCCCTGGAGCAATTTGAGGCCATTTCCTCTCATCCTGTCCCTTGTTACCTGGGAGAAGAGGCTGATATGCACCTGACAATGACATCCTTTCAGGTAGACACTTTTGTCAAGTGGACCCTTCTCCCATGTCCTACATTTCAGGAAGGATGGGGGCAGGGAGTGCCTGCCTTTCCCCAGGGTTTCTCTCCATCTGGTAGCCAGTTTATGTAAATAAAGTCATGCTGTGGCCTTCCCCTTGTTCAAATGGGAGCAGACAGCTTCACTCCCTGCAGCGTTTTGGGCCCCAGGGCTTAGGTTTAAAGCCAGAATAACTCACTGAGTTCAGTGGAGTTACACTAACATTAAAATGGAGGAGTCTGAATCTTTGAGTCCTTAGTACTCCAGTCTTGCTGGTGTTATTTTATTTATTCAGCTCATCTTTCCAGAAAACATCCAATTTAGATAATAGCTAGTGGGAGAAGCAATCCCCTTTAGGGATCAGCGGTGGTTGTTATATGATTTCTTAACAACTATTTTCTCAGCAGCAAACAAGTCTGCTACTGAAATAGTACTTCTGTAGCATGTGAGAGTGCAGCTTCCAGAGCTACTTAGGTCTATTGGGGTGGAGGAAAAAAATAATAGATTCATAATGCAAGATTAAATAATTCACAACAAATTGATAGTTTACTTGGCCTCTTTTTCTCCTTGGTGGATTGTGCTTCTTGACCACAAAAGGCCAGGAGACTTAGTACACTGATGCACCCCCAAACCAAAAGAGGGGCTGAGGGAAGCTTTTATTTTCATCATTTACTGCTGGCTGGACTGTTTGCATGTTGAGGCTGTAGCATTTTTGGAATGTAACATGGCTGCTGGCACACATGTCCTTGCAATCCTTACACTTACATCTATCTCCCAGTGCCACTTCCTTGCATGACACAGCTCGGTGTCTGGAGCCTAAAATACATTTTTACAATTAGAACAACTTTTCTTCTTTCTCTGAGATTTTTTTTTTTCATGAAAAAGCTCAATCAACATAGCATCACTACACTCCTCAAAAATAGCTAGAAAAAGAACACAGATTTTCAAATTAAAATTGAAGGAAGTATTTAATTTTCCAGGACTTAAACTCAAATGTTGAAGGCATTCTAGGTCCTTATATGACATCAGGAATATACAGATAAACATCCTCAAATTCCAACAAAATACGTTTTGCAACTGAAATACTGAGGAAAAATGTCCAGACATTTTAGGGCCACTGGAAAGGCTTAATAACATCAAGCAACGCAATTAAATCTGATTGGATTCTTCAGCCTGCTGATATTACTTGGATGAGATATTACATGGATGAGAAAGTCAAAAAGTCAGAGTGGGATCTTCTGACTTTCCATTTCTTGTTGCTGACAAACTGTCCTGCCTACAGCACTGCTGTGGTGGCAGCTGTGGGGGGAGGTTGAGGGTTGTAAGTCTCCACACACAGAGTTAATGACTCCGTAGGTGGATCTCTATTAACAATTCCACTGATGATACACAAAAAAGGCAGAGTGAATTTAACCAGTCTTCTTTGATTATATGAATTTTCCAATAAAAATCAGAAAATAAATCAAACTAAACCTCTCTGATAACATTTATTAGAAATGGCATTTCTCATTAGCTACTTTTCATTAATTCATGTCTCTTTATTTTGGAGGGCCTAAATTGAAGCTTACTTTTTGACAGCAGTCAGGAAAGCTAAGAAATGTGCAAGGAACACATTTGTAGACAGAGCTATCCAGCCACACAAGGTCAGTTTGAGAGTCTGCCTGAGTCTGCTGCTCCTGTAGACCCAGCACCCCAGAACTTCAACTCATGCCCACATTTCAAGCCACAACCCATATCTACGGGATAAAATGAAAAATTCAGACAGTAGTGACTTGATTTCATCTGTTGAATCAGCAAAGTAAAAAGGAAGTAGATAAATTAAAAGATGCTTATAAAAACTACAAGAAAAATTCGGAGCATACACAGTAGTGCCACCATTCAGGACTAAGATAAACTGGATGACTATGCCAAGGAACCTTATGAAATTCAACAAATAAAAGCACAAATAATCCCTAGAAACAATACTGGCTGGGGACTACCACTGCAGAAAATAACCTCGGGATCTTGGTCAACAGTTGGATCAAGCCCTGAGCAGACTGGTCTGAGCCCAGAGCTGATCCCACTTTGAGCAGGAGTTTGAACTGGAGATCTCCTGAGGCGCTTTCCAACCTGAATTACTCTGAATTACTTCTTTGAAACACTCAAACAAAGTAGCTAGCAGCTTGTCAGCTATTTAGCCATTCTCCTTGGCCTAGCATAACACCATCCTACCAATAAACACTGGATGATACGATCCTGGGGAATGCTTCAGAGCCTGCTGATAATTCAAACCATCACTTTGACTACATGTGAAATACACTCTGGGTACCTGCACTTCAGTACACATTAACTCAAGCATATCACATCCACAGCTACAGTGTCATGAGAGTTCACGATGCTCTTACAAAGACCTTTGGACTCACAGGGATACAATTAACAATCTTATCAAAATCCTTGGAGCTAACACAGCCCAACCTTACCAACAGTTACCTTCCCTCCCAGTACAAAAATCTCCCAAGGCAGAAGTGCATTAGCCCTTTCGCCCTCTTTGAAAAGCTTTAAGAAGAACTACAAGAAATTGATGCAGATTTTGAAGTATTCAAATTACTGGAATCTTTGCAGCAGAGAGCTGGTTTGGAGCAATGGCAAACACAGGGGGTCATACTTATTCTCAAGGACTTTGGGATAAAATTGACTTCAGAAAATAACTTCTAATATCCATTGACTTGCATTTCTGGGGCACGCACAGCCTCATATGAAACTTATACAAAGAGCAAGAATCTCTCTTCTGCCACTCTGTTTGCAGAGAAAGTGGATATTATTTTAGGACTTTTCTTAGTGGGAAGGGTTGAGCTAATTAAAGGGAGGGCAGGTTTGTTGTTATTCAACAGGCAGATTCTTTTTTCCCTTGAATCTGTGCAACACTCATTGCGATCACATTTTCAGTAAGAAATGCCTATACCATCACAGAAGCCATAACCAAGCACTGAGCAACTACACCTGGTTCAGTTGTGGCATCAGATACGCACAAATATCAAATGCTATTTGCATGATATCCTTCATTAGCAAAGGTTAGTTACACCTCTTGCACTGCTAAGGTTCTTGGCTCTTATCTCTAATTACGTGCTGGCTTGCCCAGCTGCACAGGGAAATTGCATTGATACAATCTCTAGAACTCACTTAGACCTGTGAGAGCAGGCTTGATTTAAATTACACAGATATCACTGGCTCTACCTCAGGAACCTTGAGATCAGAATTTGCTGTCTATTATTAATAATAAAAGGATTCAGAATGGATTTGTCATGGAATGTGAAGCAGGGCAAACTGTGCTTCCTGGGACGTGACCTCTGAGAAATAGATTTACTCCAGCATATTATCTGAATAAAGGCATCCTACAAAATCCACTGAAGTCAATGGAAAGATGCTCAGGGGACCAGACTGGCAGATCTAGAATTGGAGCACTACATACTGCATTAGCTCCCTGACAGATCTACCCGTCCTGGAGCACAGCTCCCAAGCCAGAGGCTTGCAGAGGTTGGGAAATGGCTAAACTGAGAGAGATCCTGAAACTTTGGGGCTGGACTGGGGAAATGGAAGAAGCCTGAAGACTAGAGGGGCAGATATCTCACTCATCAGACTGAGGGATCCTAAAAGTGATAGGTAGTAGTGAGACTCACAAGTCATAGCCAGTCATCCATACAACCACCACCACTAGCTACTAGGACATACAGCTAGTCATAGTTAGCTGTAGTAAGGAAGCTGATGGGTTGAGCAAGTTGCATGAGATTGTACTTTGAGCAGGCAGGAGACAGGAGTCAGGATGACAGGCACATCATTTGCTTCCTGGCAGGGAGGATTCCCCTGGGGCTGGGATAGTTTGGAGGGCAAGGATCAAGCTCTCCTTCACCTTTACTGGACAAAGTTCTGGTGAAGGAACTGGGGCACCTGGGAAGAATATCAAAATGCTTCTCCAACTTCTCTGACCACCACCTGCCATGCCATCTGCTGCTGCCATTGCCACCTGGGCAAATCACTGCTTGGATGAAGCACCAGGGGCGGCAGCCACGGGAAGGGCAGAGATGACATTCCAAAGCCTGAAGCCACAGGGGCCTCCAGAACCCGCAGGCAGATCTGTTCCCACTCTGTCCAGATGTACCATGGCCATCACACACGCTGCAGTCACCAGAGATGAATGAGTGGCATTTGACAGCCCTGACCTATGTTGTATCTCTGTGCATAATTGTGTTTTTCATAATTGAGATGGCTTGATTTCATATATTTACTTTGATTCTCTGGCTATTAAACCCCCTCTACATTTTCATGTATTTCGTATGACTTGAGAATACTTTTAATTTAACAAAGAATAGTACAGATCAGAGTTCTCTGAGTTGGTTTGGTTATCTACATTGCATGTTCACTTACATCAAAGACTTCACAAATTTCATTGCTGAGTCTGATAAAAATACATTTTAACCACAAACAACTGTTAAACACTTGTATTTTCAAATAAGCTTAGATTACATTTCAGAATTACTATAATGAATATACTGTGCAATATTGCCTGACATGTAGAGAACCAACTTCAGTTATCTCAAAGGGAAATTGATCTGCTTTGTGACCTTGATCTGAACATGATTTGTTTGAGTTTGCAGGAGCACAAAATGGAATTATAGTGCTTGCTAACTTCCTAAAATGGTTTTTGAGTCTAGGAAACAGTAGTTTTCTTTGCAGAAGGAAAGCCAGACCTTAGATTTAGCAGATATAGTTATGACTAAATGCTTGTGCTGTTTGTACATGTAGAGAAGGTGAGACAGTAAGGTTGACCACAGAATTGCTTTTAAGCACCTTTGCAACATCAATCCAAGATATTGCTTTGATTCACAGAACATGCAGCTTGAACAAATAGCAGTTGTGAAGCTTGGTTACCCTGTGTATTGTCAAGCTGCAGTGAAGCACCTCACACTTGCGCAGGAGGGAAGAGTCTCTGATGTGGCTCCATAAAGCTCAAAGAACTTGAGCCCACAGGAGGAATATTCTCCATGGCTCGAGTGTGTCTTGTTTCCAGGTGACTCATCCAAAGTGACACTCTTTCTGCTGTATTGCATTTTATGAGCTAGTAGAGGAAGAAAGAATATTACGGTTTGAAGTGTGATAAAGGATCTGATCTGTGAACAGGAACCATAAACAATACGCAGCCGAAAAAGATAAAGTAGAAATGGTCTAAATGTCGTAAGCAATGCTGGTGAAGGGTCAAATTTTTGGATTAAGAAAAATTTCAGACACTACTCTCAGAAAGAGTCAGATTTCTCTCAACAATATCAAAATATTACTGATAAAAAGGAGCAACTTACCGCTACCCAAGCGTTACTGTGCCTTTTTTTTTTTTTTAACCAGGGCTGTGTTATAATCCCTCCCTGACAAACAGCCAGAGTCTCTCAGTTTCCTACAGGCCTAACACTTGTAGACTTGCCAGGTTACCACATGGGACCAGTTCATGAAACTGGAAACTGCGAAGGAACCCAGCCAAACGCCATATGGACAAACTGCCAGTTCAAATGCTTTTGCAAGTCTTGGTGTTCCTTTGGAAGTCTGGGTTGAGTGAGTTCCTCCTCCTGCTCAAGCACTGTGTCAGACATCTACAAGGTCAAGCCTTGGGAGCACTCCTTGAGTTTAGAGAGGATGCCTTTGACCTTAATGCATTTATTTTTTAGTGCAACAAGTTCAGTGATTACCAGAATTACATCGGCCACACTCAGCTGTTAAATATTTGTGGTACAGTACCCTCAGGGGAAGCTGGGAAAAGGTAAATAACATGGAGATGTGATGAAATGAAACACAGTTGTCTACAGGAGCAGGAGCATGGTGACTTCCATGGCTTGATACCAAGAGGTGCTTCTGGGCATCCTTCCAAGAGACAGTATTAATTAGCAAGTATACCTAGGCCCTGATTTCACACTCCTCCAGTAATATTCGGTCTCGCAAGAGATTGCAGCAACCTGGGTGGCTTTTACATAAGATTCACTTTTCACAAAGGAAGCTGTCCACTGTGCTTCCCAGATGAAAGGAATAGCAAGCTATAAGAACTTTCTTTTCCTGTCTCATTTCATTAGTTTTGACTTGCAGTGATCACCCCCATAAGGCTCCAACAGGCGCTGAACAATGGCTGCGTTGACTCTCCAACCAGTTCTGAGTGACACATCTCTGGCAGAGAGTCCAGATTAGATGGTACCACATGTATCAAGACTGCTGCATTAACAGTAATTTAATAATAAACTAATAGTCATTTAATTTAACTGGCAATTTTTGCTCTTTTTTGTCTTATTAAACAGATCAAGTAGTGTATATATTGAAAATGCTCTGTTCCATTGTGGTTGCTTTATAAATATGTTCCTATTTCAGTGAGGTTACAGAGCACATAAAATTTTCATATAACTGAAATGAGCTGTGTAGGGTAAAAGTAAATGCCAGCAGGCATCTAAATATTGTAGCATCTGTTATATTTTACACTCTGTGATCACAAATCTTATAAAGCTTCACTGCATTTTAGCAGCATTCTTCACAAACTATTGAAGATTGATGACTAGTGTAATTGCCATATCTGATATGCTATCAGTTTTAATATACTGAGCTACTGCAACTGCCCCTTTCTTCATACTATCAACCTATGTCTATTTTATGTTTCCACAAAGAGCATATTGTACCAGCAGCCAATTATATTACTACCAACTATTTTTACACATTGTGGTGTTATCTTAATTTTCACTGCAATACATTGTTATATGTAAGTACAGACAATACATGATAGTATGCAGCAAGATAAAGCATGACCTTTCCTTTTATGAACAGCCAATTCCACATATTTCAGTGGTATTATATTTTTGTTCCTTTTCTTGGTGGTTATTACCTGTACTTTTCAAGATAAGACTGGTTCAGAATGGGTTAGGCTGATGAAAATGGACTTCCAAATTTCATGCACATTTGCAGATTGTATTATGCAGAAAGAACTGTGGTACCTATGCATATGCAAATTTATAACCAACCTGGAAGGTGCTAAAGCAAAAAAAAAACAACCTGGAGTTAGAAGGAGATCAAGAATCCTAACAAAATGCATAATGAATATCTATTTAGAAGCACAAACAACTACCTCACCACCTTTCCATCCATCCTGTTGACTAATGATGTGCACGATTCGAAGAAGAAATTAGTTTAAGGAGCAGCATAGCACCTTGTTGATCAATTCAACAGAAAGCTCAGAAAAGAGAAGCAGATAAAGAACATTTCCCTAGCTAATCAATTAGAGCTCTCATTTGTCATCCCCAGCCAGGCCCATTACTCCAAACTGCATTTCAAGTACATGCAACTGTCTTTGCTCTATTTTCTAAATAAATACAGCATTTCTGCTGGTGATGAGAGCATGGTGTCAGTCAGAACTGGCTGTTGATTTTTCTACTAAGAGAAAGCTTTTCATTTACAAACAGCATCCAGTTTGCCATTCAGTTAGTTCTGACTCAGAAATATCAGAGGTTTAAACCAAGAAACACAACCTGCCCTTTCAATTAGCTATCTGCAGACACAGGACATACTAACTTTGGTGAACATCATCTATAATAATTAAAGCCAAAATCCGGCAGCAGGAACCCATGTATGAACCCTTCTTCACACAAAAAGCACAGCTGGCTACAGCTGAATTCCCCATGGGACCAATAATTTCTTGGTTGGCAAGAAGATGCTCTCAGGGCTCTCCTGAGAGCAAAAATTTCTATAGATTGTTTAACTCACTTATCTTACTCTTAGAGGGCTTGTAAATGTGCATTAGCACTTATGGGTATAATAAATTCAGAGGAAAGGTGTCAGTCTTTGAGTAACAAGCTGAGCTCTTTTGCATCTTTAATAAATGGTTCTGTGAATAGCATGCAAAGTCACACGTTTCTCATTAGCTGAAAAAAAATGAGAATGCTTCAGAACAGCAAAAGAAATATTAAAACACTGAACATCTGCAGAGATATGGTTTAATGAACAAAGACTATTGAAGGCACTCACTGTCCTAATTTCCACTAAGTTGACAGACAATGCCCCAAAACTGCCTTTCATATTCAACATTAACTAATAAGCTAATCAGAGCAGAACAAGCCATTTGTGTATGACTTTAAAATAAAGAATGGCAAGTATAGTTCTGTAACATATGTAGCATTTTGTTTTTGTTTTTAAACAAGAGAATGATTTGTTTTGCTGAAAGATGCACACACTTATGCTAAATAGTCTGTTCAGTATAAAAATACCCAGAATTGTCTAAAATTACCGTACACTTTGTCTGAGTTGCAATAAACTCTACAATTGTGAACTCTGGCCAAAATTCCTTTCAAAGCCTGTAAGATGTAGCTTGCCATAACTCTGCCATTTGGCCACTGAGATTATTTTCTGTGGTGACCCTCCATGCACCCATCAGCCTGGCATCAATAGGTGCTTTGCAAAAATATCCTTTTAAAATGCATCGCAGCACCATTCAATACATTTGCTGCAGAGACTAAGCTTTATTCAACAGAAAAATTCTGTATCTGGTTAAAATGCCTATTGCATGACTCAGTAGATAAATTTCATCAGAATGGATACCATAATAGGGATGTCAAAGAAAGGAGCTTTACTTGGAACTTAATTTTACCCAGAACTGAATTTGCACCCATGACATTCCATGTCCCTTGTGGCTTACAACTTGGAAAATGATCTGAAAATGTATTTGTGGAGGTATTTTGAAGACCAGTGCTCGGAATCATAGCATGATTTGGGACTATGGTGCTAGTGTGCTTTAGTACAAATCACATGCTAGGTAAACAGAAACCATTCTGAATTATAGTAACTATTGTAGCCATTAATTTTTAGTAGGAACCATCCATGAAAATATATGTACAAGTAGGCATTTAACATTTAGCATATTCAACATAATTTTATCTAGGCAGTGAAACCATAGAAGACTAAAGATAATGAACTCAAAATTAGATTGATGGCAACTGAACCATATCCAAATATGTAAAAATAGAGTCTATTAAGGAAAAAAAAACCAAACAACTTACAGGACTACTTTTTAAACACAGAGTTCAATTATATAGCTCACTTCTTTTCTGCACTATTCCCAGGTAAGGAGGCCATAGGCCTTTCAAATCAAAGACACCACATGTCCATTCTCCTCAGTGACCTGGGCTGCCCAGACAACACACTGGGAACATGCACAGCCATCCTTTGCCTCACACAAAACCTCGTTATTGTAAGAAACACAGTTCAAGCAGAGAGCTCTGCTCACAGAGGATAAACCTACCATTAGGCACTGGATTAAATTACAATCAGATCCCTGAATTAGATGTGTGGAAATCTTGGTAGGGTTTTTTGGTTTTGAGGCTTTTTTAGAGTTTGGTTTGGTCGGTTGTCTTTTTCCTATAACAATTTTTCCTATAAGAATTCCCCAGTCCAATACACTGTGGAGATCCACAAACAACCATGCTGAACCAGGAGAAGGGCTATATTTTTAGCAGGAGTATGGTTGTCTATGGCAGCTTAAGGTCCCTGTGAAACTACTGCTCCAGACTGAAAAGCCAAATTTGCAGCAGAAAGAAAAGACGTTGAAGTGAAGACTTCACCACTGAGAATATTTTAAACAAAAGTGTCTCCTGCAAACAGGTAGTTGAGAGGCCCAGAGGCACAAGCACTGTGGTTTATCTTATCCAGCTGTGGCATTTATGGGCGAAATGGAAAGTTTGTATTTGCATTGCTGACTGGGTTATAAGGTACACAGAAATGCTGACCTTTGTACTGTTTGTTTTATGCAGAGGGTATAGAAACACACCAACGTTCCAGTTACAAATGAATCGATTGTGCAGATAAAAGGTTTAGATTATGACCTGGCTTTTGTTGTTGTTTGAACAGGCCAAACTAAGCCTGTTGATCTCTGAGAAGAAAGATGACAAATGTCCCTCTGGCTGCTGAAGGATATCTTCTCACCCTAGAGGGAAGGAGAACGAGGAGCTGAACATGAACCTTGTATTCCTGAGTCAATATGGGTACAAATACCTTTAAAGCATGAAAGTCACATCTCAGTATGCCAGATGACTGAAGCCAAGACCTGCACCTTGGAAAATTTAAGGTCTCAACTCAAAGACTTAAATTCTCTCTGGTCTCTCTCCCCACTTCCTCTCCTATATCATGGCATGAATAATTTTATTAAGTTTCTCCAGATTGGAATGATGAAATTTAATGGAATTAGTGTTTGCAATGTGTTTTAACAACGAGCAGCAATGTGTGAGTGCTAAATGTTCTGGCAGTTATTGATAAGACTTGCTCTGCACCAATGGAGGAGTTGGTGTCTCAAGAGCTGGGAGTGCTTTTAAAAAAGACATAGATTCTTGTTAGAATATATTAGTGAAACAAAGCAGAGTGAATGAAGGCTTTATGAGCACTACCATGTCAACAAGACTTTATTTACACAACCCCATCGTTCTGCTGACAGATTCAGCAGCTGCAATATCTAATGAAAGACTAATATGATTCTTCATGTGTCTGTCAGCACTGATACTCCATGACCTTGGAAAGGTGGAAACCGAAGAAGGAAGAACACTGAGAAACCATGTTAACAGAAGAAAAAACACAGAGGGGGAAGTTCTTACAAGACACCAGGAGCAGCACTATGTTAATAGTCCCATTGGGAACAGAGTGTGTCTGACCACTTGATGTCAGACTTGACCCACATTTCAGTCAGCCTCCAGGGCGACAGAAGCTTCAGATTAATTTGATACAAACATTACTACTCTGGAAAGATGTATTTTTGAAAGACATTTCTTTTGAACACGAATTGTGGAAGGTCAAATATATGAAATAACATGAAAAGCGGTATTTGAATCTTGACCTATTCGAAGGAGGTAATAAACCTCCTCCCGGCCAGAAATTCACTTGGTACTCAAATCTTAATTATATTGAAATCCTTCAATCTAAATATGTGTTCAGTGTGTTGGGAAGCTTGCTAAGGCTTCATTTCAGGTCTATGCCTAACACAACTCTTCAGAAACCAAACAGACAGAAATCTGGTATCCAGCAGTCTCTTGGAAATACAAAATACAGAACCACTTTCAGTCCCCCAAACACCAGCAATCTTGATTAGCCAGTATTAAAGCATTCTTTTAGTCCTTGCAAGGTAGAACACTCTGAAGTTATGATCTTACAACTCCTTCTAGATGAAGCTGTGCAGGCTGCACTGATCCCAGCCTGCACTGACATTGCTCACCATCACCTCCCTGTCCGAGGCAACCACCTTCTGAGCTTCTTGCTTGGAAGAGCATGAGGTGTTCAAGCAGTAAGTTTTCTTTCTGTTGATGAAACAGGGTTTAACAAAATGGAAGAAAACTAACCATCAGTTTCCAATCTGGGCAAGATAATTCCTTATTGCAAATAGGTACATTTTAACACTTCATAAAGCTTTTCTGCCTCCATTTCAACCAAAAAGCAAGTGAATTAGCCAACTTTTAAAGTCCTTAATGAAGTCAGGTGCCTTGGACTTAAACTAGATAAAGAAATGCACACAAATGCTCCTTGGATGGATGGATGGATGGATGGATGGATGGATGGATGGATGGATGGATGGAGGTAAATAGGGCAGAGAAAGTGTTGTGCCACCAGGCACCAGAAATGGCAAACAACAGAATTTACTCCCAGAAGACATATACCCATAACCTAAATCCCCAGCTAAGGAAAACATTAACCAGTATTGCTTAACTTAACTGCGTGCTTAAAGTTGCACTGAGTTCAATGAGATGGAAGCATTTACTAAAAATTACACTGGAGTTTAAATGACTGTTGAAAGAATGAACTTTAAAATGTGCTGAAACACCTTCTTGAGTGATGTGTAAGTCTCCACAGAGGTTTAGATATCAAGAAAATTGGAGTGGGTCATATGAAGAATTAAAATAATAGCACAGAAAGCACAATGGACAATTGAGTGTAAATTTAAGCATCTCAAATTTATTCACAAAGGCGCCAATCCAAGACATTTATGCAGTCAAGTTAGGCATGAGCTTAGATTTCAGTGGCTTTAATGGGGTTTAAACATTTAATTTTGCTGCTGTCAAGGTTTTAGGGATCTAAACCGATATGGCCCTTAAGATCAGGATTTTCTGTGCTTTCCTCAAGCAAATGAAAAAGAGAAAAACATTGGCTGCTTCCCTCCTGCCACTGCATGGGAATACATGATGATTTGTGTATCCTGCAGTACTGATGTTATCTTTATCAGAGCATTCAAACACCAACATTCATTACCACAACCTCAGCGACTGAAATCACTGGTTTGAAACATGCAGTGCCTTTTTCTACTCTGTACACAGATTTTCAGCAGGCATAAAAGACAGACCTTTCTAGGATCCAGTGAAGCAGTACAATAATCTATATTCCCAGTGCAGAAGTAGAAAAAACCTGCACAATTGAAACAATATAGTATCAGCAGAGCGTAACACAACAAGCATTAAAAATAAAACAGGATGTGAATGATTGTTAGATAACTAATAATAGTCACAGGAGTACCACTGTCTAAGCAATTAGATTTGAATCTTGAGTTGTATTAAAAACAAAAAAGGAAAGAGGTGGCTGAGCACTTAAAAATTGATTTGATTTATTTTAATTATTAATTGCTAACTGTCATTTATTTTTTATTCTGTTTTTTTTCAAAGTAATATTTTATTGTACTAGAGGTAACAGAAGAAGGTAAATATATCATTTACCATCTTCACCATGAAATTTAAGGCAGAAAGCACAATGATTTCATATCTCCTAAAAGGGGGCTTCACATCTCTCTGAATTTAGATGGCCACAGCAGAGAAATGGCCCAGGCTACTGGAACAGAGCATTTATCCTTGTATCTCTTGGTCCTGCTTCTGACTATAACTCTGCCACGTTTCAAAGGAAGATATAAAACTATCATACAGTGTCTTGTTAAACAATGAATGGAAGCAAAAGAAGGGTGGGTTTCTTTTTCTTTCTAACTCCTCTAATGGTCCAGGTTTTACTCTGAAGCCTGAAGATGTGAAGGACCCACACTCGAACTGCAGTCCTTAGAAGGTGTTTAGCCTGGTTGAGTAACAACCTTTGGAAAATTCTGATAGAAACAAACCAGTGGTAACAGTGGCTACACAAGACATGCAAATTCTTCTGATTCCCTCACAAGCTCTTCCCTTATGTATCTGCTGCTGTACTGAAGTTCAGCACAATTACAGATTCTGGCTCTTTCTCGATAAGAAAATTTAAAAGGTTTCTTCATTGTCAGCACCGACACCACAACAACTGGTGGAACTACAGGCGTAATTACAAACCTGTATCCATCTGCAAACCCCTCTTCCAGGCAATAGGAAAAAGAGGGGATGTGTCCTGAATGGTATTCCCTACACAGAAGGGTGGTATGGTTGCATACCTCATCTCAGGATTTTCCTGCTGGATAGTATGAGCTGCTCTCTTGAATGTCCAATGTGTAGGTGTCAGATGGTACATTTTGGCTATGGAAATAAAAATTACAGTTGATCTGAGCTGCTGCCAGAGAGGTTTGGGAGAGTTTTCTGAGACAGAGAGTGGAAAATCTCACAGCGTATAAGGACAGGGAGCCAAAGTGTACCTGGATCAGATATTTCCTTACCACCTCTTTAATATTTTCTGCCTTTGATCTGTTTATGACTTTTTGGTGCATGAGGCACTACTACTGCATTTCATAATTCCCTCTAGTTTTTTAATTTATTCCTGTGCCTGAATGGAAAAGATATGCACCAGACCAGGGAGAGATCAGGTCATAACTTGTTTTGCTTAGATTTGTTTCTCAGAATTTCTGACAATAAATGAAGTGCAGGCTTGCATGAAGGTGGCCTGGGGTCAGTGGGATGGGGAGGGAGGAGATTCTTTCAAGAATACTAATAAATGCTGCTGACTGGGACAATGAATCATTTGTAGGTTGTGTGGGTTCAATGAGGTTGAATTTGTAGCTCTTTTATACAGGTGGCTGAACAGATTGGAAGCAAGCTATCTCCTTCCTTGGAAAGGTCAGGATGGCCACAAAGCTCAGTCACTTGTTAGGAAAACATAAACACAGTTTTTCAACCAAGCCCTCCCATACTAAAACCAGGGAAAGGGGTTATATAGATGGGACTAATTCGGTTTTGAGAGTTCCCAAAATTGGGGCAGTTCCAAATGTTTCTGGAGTTCTACATATGCTTCTGAAATTCTACATATTTCTGTATTAAAATCCAAACCTGAAGCAGTTTTGCAGTCAGTATAGTTAGTTAGCATAAATCCAGAATGAAAGGGTCAGACCCATCAGGTTCTGCTCCAGAGGAGTGAGGAGACAAACAGAGCTGTTTGAGGGGAGAAGTAAATGGTGTTTGCCTGTGTTACCCAATGGAATATCCAGGAAACATCAGATGAAAGTAGCAGAGGTCAGACTGACATAACCAAAACTCTACCTCCAACCATTACATAAAGCTGTGGACTTCCACAGGAAAAATGGATCAGATAGATTCCTGAAGTGGCAGAGGATAGATGGGCAAAATTAGTGTCTTCTGACAGAGGAAATTACCACTGATGACAAACCTTCAGTATTAGTGTCACCTAGTTGCTACGTTCCTTGATTAGCATCAATTGTCAGTGACAGTCAACAAGGCACAGAGTTGGCTGAACCCCTCCTGCTGCTGAGGAACGCTGTGCTCACAGTCACAGGGGATTCAGTTATCAGTAACACTCTTCTTGACACACCTGTCCTACAGGGATACAGCACTGCAGGGTCTGACCATGGAGTCAGAGCCAGGAGCTGGTCACAGGGTCCATCGACAGCCCACGACAAGGCAAATGATGAACCAGGTCCAGGGTTCATCCAGGGAGCCCAGTCAGGGATGAAAGGAGACAGGCCAGGGATGAGACAATTTATTCCAAAATATACAAAGGCATTTTGGTAAGAAAATGCACTAAACTGGGAAGCAATAGGACCACTGATTATTTTCCTCGTATATAGCTGGTGTTTTTATCAGTACCTCAAAGAGTTTGCACCAAAGAGAAATAAGTTTTGGACCATGGTTCCTTTGTTTGATGCCAAATTCACTTTAGCATTGATGTCAATCTACCTATCTAAATTACTTCCTTTGTTGGGAAAATAATTGGCAAACTGCAAGCAAATAGAAGACTTCAAATGCATAATTTTGGAAGGAAAAAGTTCTGTGCTGAAAACCAGAGATCTTGTAACAATATCTGAGTCTAAAAATAAACTGTTCCAACATTTCCCTGTACTATGTTCATGTGTACCAACGAAGAGCAGATGTAAAAGTCATACAAAGTGGTTGTTCTTTCCAAATAAAGTAAGTTAACCATATTTTAGTAAGAAAAATCTTTTATGTAAAAGATCCCTTAGATCTAGAACAGAAATGGAATATTAGTTATTTTTAGTGGCATGAAATTTTTTATAACCTTTGACTCAGAACATCCTACTAAAAGCCTCCTTTCAAAAGCATGAAATATCTGTCTAAATGTCTATATTATTTAAACCTGCAATTAGTACCAGATGTTACTGCATTTTATATTTAGACACTAAATTTCAATATCTTAAAGAGAAAGAACACTCTTGAAGGACAGAAGGAATAATTTTCAAGTATAATTACAGCATATTGTTTTGATTCTCTCTCATTGATTTACCTGATTGCAAAGTAAAATTAAATGAAATTATATTTAAATTTAAAATTGGACCTGTGAGTAATGTAACATCTTATTATCTTACTACACTACAGAAAAAGTAGTTTTAGTGTCTATTTCATATTTCATCAAGCTCCATATCCTTCATAAAGCTGTTAAAAGACCTGGAGATTATAAAGATGCAATAATGTATGAGTGCACAGCATATCACAACTATTTTGTAACAACCCCCCAAAAATGTCAAAGCTCTTTTTTGATATAAATCTGTGACCAAAAAAATGTCCTTTAAGAGCATGTGATGTAAGTAGTTGTCACTAAATGCATTTGATTGATAATCACACTGAAAAGCTCTCTTGACCTGTTCAGTGTCACAGGGACTTGAGACCTGAATGTCCATGTCATGATCCTGATCCCGAGGGAAAATGAAACAGCAGTGGCCACGTCTGTGGAAACCTCAGGCAGCAGAGGCAGCACCTGATTCACTGGTGGATCTTTGGGATCACACACACACACACAGGGTGTGTGCCTTGCTCCTTGGAGCCAGCTCCAAACAGCATTCCTGCCAAGGAGCTAAGGGAGCTCCCCTCAGCAGCAGGAGCCTGACTTGGCTGCTCGTTGAAGCACTCGGCTGGGAAATGCAACCACTTCGGGTAAACAAAAGCATCGGTGTAAATCGTCCAATTCTTGGCAGCGTCAACAAAGAAAAGAAGATAGGGAGGCAGCCCTTCAGGGCTGAGTAGAAGCCAAAGCTGAAACACTTTATTTCACTTGCATCTGTAAAAGTCTCCACAGCTACCAACAGTTGCAAAGGGGACACAGGTTGGTTTTGGTTTTGTTTTAATTAAATATTTATGGTGTTGCTTCCATGTGCTAGAATATATGCTACAAAAGTATTTAGAGACCTGTAGCTTCATTTAAAATCACGCCTTTGTGGATGTGATTGGAGAATCCCCTCCTGGTAGTTGACTTGTTCCTGCTCTGCAGACGTGACTGTCCAAATCCAGACAAGCAGACCGAAAAAACCAGACATAAAGATGCAGATACCTACCCAACATTTGTCTTCCATAAATAGAGATTCCCACTTTGCTTCTTATAATAGAGCATCTTAATGTAAATTTTAGTCTTTAACAACCCACTCCTGTTTTAAGAAAAATTGTCTTCCCCATTACCACTATAATAAATGGCAGTAGGTTGCAAAGCCTATGAGGCTGCTGTGAAGACTCATATACAAGGATTCCAAGAATTTCCATGCAAATCACTGTCACCACAACTACCTGTACAAAACCCTGAGTGCATAAAGCACTGAGTTTGACGAGCAAATGCACATTTCACCATAATTCCAGTACATGCCCTGGAATCTTTTTATAGGTGCATCTAAACCCACGGGCTAAATAATGCAGGCAGTAACTCAAACAAAACTTTTACCAGCTTGAGAGGAAAAGCTTGGAAGTGTGTGAGGAAGCCTGTTGGGATAATTCCTTCAGACCTTTATCTGTCCCATTGAAGTGAATGGGATCTATCACATCAGCAAGAGTCAGTGTGGGCTCCCTCGGATGAATTCACGGCATAGAAATACTTTTGATTTTCTTACATTCCCCCTGAATTCAGTTCAACAGGTGCAAGCCATTCATGTGTAGACCTTTGATACCAGCTATTAAATTAAGATATAAAGTACTTTGGTGTTCTTCTGCCAAAAACTCTCCTTTAAAAAATATTCGATCTCTGTTACACATTTTACTCAAAATGGTCTTGTATCATTCCTCCTAACGTTTATTCATGCTACTGGCTTTTCTGTCCTCACTCCTGATAGGATCTGTATGTCACTGCTTTGTCACTGTTTACCCAGCAGTACCTTTGGCCAGAAGGAAGGAGAGCCAGCCATCCCATTTCCTGAAGGAATATAGGGAAGTCTGACTGTCCTGGTTCTCTGGAAAACTCTGAGAGGGTACACATCACTGCCTCCAACACTTTCCTACACCTTTTGCAGAACACCTTCCTCTGTCCTCCCCTAAATTCACTTAATAAGGAAAAAAACTTGGAGCTGGACAGGGGAGCAGAGCAGTGGTGTGGATGGAGCTGCACCACTCTTCAGTAATGAAAAGGTGTCCATGCTCACAATATCCCACCCCTTCTTGTCACCAGAGAATGCTCAGGTCCAACGTAAATCAACAAAGAAGATAATCTAAGTAAAGTGCAGGTCTGGGAACAAACAAAATCTAATTCCTCTGGTCAGCTGAAGGTATTTGTACAAGCCTACCAGTATTATCTGAGGGAATAAACTGAAGAAATGACATTTCGCTGATCAGAAGTGCCATGTATATTTAAATTTATTCTGATCTTTATGTTCTGTTTTCTGGACAATTTTCCCTATTAGAACTGAAAAGAAGAGCTCCAACCTGATTCATTTTTAAAAAAGCAATCCATACATGGAAATACAGGGGCTTATACTGGGAACAGATATAGTTGTAATGAATTTGGAAACTGATAGTTTGTTGTAGATTTTCATATTATCATCTCCTTTGAGAGACAGTCCAGCTATTTCTTTTAGGTAGCTGAGAGCAAAACTCTTTGTCTGTGAAACTGCAGTTTTAAGTTCTTAGCTGACAGAGATCTGTTTGTATCTGTATATTGTGTGAGGGTTTCTTCATCAGTATGTAACAAATATAACAACTAATTTTGGCTCATGACTTATTCTTTTAAAAAGTAAGATGAAGAATTGTAATAATCTCCTCTACACAATTGTAGTTAGTTCCTCAAACATTTCTCATGTGACCTGAGATAAAATTATTTGCTTTTACATCATTTGCCTAAAGCTCTGTCTTCTGTTTGAAAATCTGCTTGTATTTTCTTCCCTAACATTGATCCAATATCTCTTCTTCAAAGTTTGTGTATGACTATAACAACTGTACTTTAGCAATGATCCATTCCCCCTTGTTCAGGATCTTGCATCCTTGTGTAAGAATCCTCCCCTAATCTCCCTTTCCTTAGCTACAGAGGAGAAATAAGTCAAAACTTTCTTCATAAATCATGTCTTGATTACTAAATCATCTTGGATGCCCCTGCTGCACCTTCTCAATGTATTCCTTTAAGGAAGTGGCTAAAGCTGAGCCCTGTTTTCTAATGAGACCAGTGGCAGGCCAAGATAATTCCTGCAGCTTCATCCACCACACCGCATACTGAGTATATTTGACAAACTTGTTTGCTCTTCTTCATTTTTGTGATTGTTACCAGGAAACAGTGCTAATGGTTTACTCTATTGTCTGCAGTCCCTTCTAGGTTCTTTTCTTACTATGAATTCCTTGTTGTGTTCTTATTTAGACTGCAATCTTCATGCTTATTCTTTTTGTAATTGGCTACATTACTTCACATCATGCTGCACTGAATTTTATGAAGCACTTACCCACCCAAAGACCAATATGCTTGTGTTATAAATATTACATTTCTGCTCATTCCAAGCAATGCTGCTATCACCTGTATTTAAATCCTTAATCTATTCCACTCTCAAAACACCTCTGATAAGGGTGAGCAGCTGCAGTTAAATGGACTAACTGCTATGCAGTCACTCATAAAAAAAGGAAAATACCACAGAGGATTAAAAAACAACAAAAGCCAACCCACATCATCTGTGAAAGGCCAGATTCTCCCAAAGGAGTCATTTAAACATCCAGGGAGTTTCCTGACTTCTTAACCAATTACAATGAAAGTTACCACATTTCATGAAATCTTGCATTCCACCAGCATCCATCACTGCCTTCTGGTCATTCAGAGTGTCCTTTAAAGGGCTGTCTGTGCTTCTTGGGACCCCAGCTTTTTCAAAGGGTTGCCCTAACACCAAGCCTTGGTCTCTTTTTCGTTTTCTCTGGCTGCCTGGATCTGTGAGCAAAACTCAAGTATTTCTTTACATGGACTGCCATCCACGCAGCACAGATATCCACCTCTCCAGCTTGTGCTTGTCTCTACAAGCCCTCAGCAGTATCTTGGCCTTTCTCCCTGGCATCTCCTTACAAATATTTAGCCATCATGTTACAATAAGGATGACTCAAATGTCCCTGTTAGCCCCCTTACTCCATCTCATGTAACCCTGCTACTCCTTTTCTTTCCCCTTGTGATGTATTTTGCCTGTCACTCAAACACTGAAAAGGGAGCCTAAGATGTGTCAAAGTCTCAATTCTTTCTACACAGGAACTGTGAAACTGCTTTTTCCTTCTAATAAGATGCTAAAAACCATGCAGATTTTGCTTTCACCATTTTTTTTTTTTTGTTCTTGCAAATGAGTCTTGCCTCGTTTGTAACTACACAATAAGTGTGACCCTGGTACCCCTCTCTTTTTTGCCCCTTCACTTCTTGGTCCTGTTAAAGGTAAGTTACTCGTTCTCACCCTCATGACCTCCATAGCCATCCCCTCACTGGAAGTTACAACTCCTGCCTCCACTATCTCTTAGCAGGGTTTCCAGATAAACTATTTCCTGCTGCCATCTCCACCTGGGATGGTTTTTTCCCCAGCCACTCACAGAGCTATCCCATTATCCTTCAAAACCATTCTTACACCATTCCTTGGCTTGACATCTCTAATGGACAAATGCTGGGCAGCTGGTATCCTGATAACTGTTTGCCTTCATGCTTATCAACTGTTTAGGAGTTTCTTTGCACTTCACCATCTGTTCATCTCCATCTGGTGTCTCCTGTCTTATAGTTTGGATTTAAGCTCTGGTTGTGGTGAGTGTCTTCTAAATGTTTTTGCTTCTGTTAACAGAGCAGCAAGCACAGGGGGTCCTGGTCCATGACTGCCATTTGCAAGGTACTGTGTAAAACTAATTATTCAGTCAGCATGCCAGTGGACTATTTGCTCTGTGTGGAGCAAGTATGGAACAGAGGGTGCTCGTGGACACCATATTCCTTTTGAATCTGTAACCAGCAGTCATCCCCTTCTCCTATTGCTTCCTGTTTCTCTGTTAATGCACAAGAACATGAAGGAGAGAGAAGGTAAACAAAGTCAATTAATAGTTAGCCATTGCCTTACTCCTTTCTTTCCTCTGCTTTTTCAAGAATCTCTAGGAAAGCAGGGTCAAAAATTATTTTTTCAGGTCCTCATTAAAGAAATGGAGGAGATGAATTGAAACAGAGTGACAGCAATGACCTCAAAAATCATGCCCGGGAAAATATTTCTGGTATTGACAAAGAATAAGGGAGTTCTGGAAGAAATTAAGTGATGAGTGTGAGCACAATGGCCAGAGCACCATGATAAGAGACATCCAGAGATAAAAGGACAGGGAGAAGAGTAGGGAAGAAGCATGGAGCTCAGGATGCATGAAGCCATGATCTGCACACAACACAACAGAGTGTACTTACAGGTGCCCAGGTGAGAAAAGAGGCAAAAGACCACACTTGAGGAATAAGAAGGCCAGAAATATGAAGGGAAGACTATGATTTATGACAGCATGGAAAGAAACATTTTTCCCTCCTAGGCATCTGAAAACCCTTCAGAACACCACTACTGTTTCTATAGCCGAAATCTACTGTATTTTCTTAACTTATACCTCACGTCACAGATAAAAAACCTCCATGTTTATGATGGTGAACACAGCAATTGCCCTGCTCATGAGATCCTGAGTAACACCAAACATCTACTCTGCCACTGAAAGGAGTCAGAATTTTATTTAGCAGCTCTGAAAAAGTGCTCAGTTTGCTGGAGGATGGACCTCTCATTCCCTTCTTTTAAGCTCAGATGTGGGCAAAAATCCTAAACACAACACCAGATCTGATTCTAGCAACTCAGTTTTTACTCTCGAATAACTTTAAACACTTCAGATGGTGCATTTTTGGTTTATTGTTTGGGACTATTTTATTACTATTATTTTTAAATACAGATATATGAGCCATGAAATGACAAATGGTAACACCATACCTTTTTAATGAAGTGTTTATCTATGTTTATCTTTTTTTCCTACAACTTAGGAGCGTGTATGAAAAGTTAAAGAAGATTCAGGATGACTGTATTTTAAGTCAGTAAAGAAATCAGGCTGAGTTGTGTTTAGGAAAGGTTTGTTGTATCTCCTATATTAATCAGCAGTGATAATTTAGAGGCAATCTATCTGTTGGCTTAGTGTTTCAAAAGACAGATCCAACTCAACTATTTAAAACAGCTGTTGCTGAAAGTCCCAGGGACAGTTCTCAGCCTGTATAAATCAGCACATTTCTGGCAATTTCAATGGATCTGTGCTGATTTACATAGCAGAGAATCCAGCGTTCCACTTTTGCAAAAGCTATTAAAATGGAGGCAGTAGATTGACCGTGGCTTAGTGCTGCTAATCCAGCTGCCCTTGGTCTCTGTATTTTCTCTGCTTACACTTCAGAGGCATTTCCTGCGTAGGTAAGCAGCATTAAACTAAGAGTTCTTCAAAGAACTGGACAGTATTGATTGGCAGATGTTTTAAAGCCATCCCTGTGCTCTGTTAGCAATAGTTTCAGCCCAGTGTGTACAAGTCCAAACTGCTGTAGATCTCCTGGCACTAGTGACGCTGTGAGGTTACCCAGCAGCAGAAGGATGGCTTCTGTAAGGTAGGACCCACTTTTCAGGAGTCAGGGCTCAGCCTTTATTTCAGTCTGCCCCTCATGAAATACTTTACCACAGGAAATGTGAAAATAAAAGCTTCAAGACTGGCTTTGCTCTGCGGGATTCATTGTGAGAGTAGATGTCAGATCTTGTTCATAACTTAGCACCAAAACTCTTCTCTGCATACAACTAAGGACTGTCAATTCTAGGCTGTATTGAAAGCAGAAGCCAATGTTTTTTACCTCCCTTTCTTCCTCTGGTATTTCCATTTTGTTGCCCTTTTTATGAAAAGAAAATGTGCAGTTTTCTATAGTAGACTTGCTGGGGCAGGGACTTCTGCTGTCTGTACTATCATGCAGCACAATTTTCCTCCACGGACTGCAATGGTTCCTATGCTTTTTTATTATATCTTCAGTCAGAGGCCTTGGTAGAGAGCATTCAGAAACATCTCCCCCATCTGATAGCTTGTGGCTTTTACATCTGAGACCAAATTTCCTGAGACACCAGGAGTACAAAAAGAACATGGACATGTGCAAACGCACACATACAACAAACATTCTGGGTTCTTTGCAGGGACCTTCCTTGTCCCTGATATTATCTGCTGAGGAGTCAGTATGAAAAGAGACCTGAGGGGTGAGAGAAAGGTCATATTGTCCCATTTTCTTAAGAAAGGTCTCTTTTCACCATGTTCTACAGAAGGTGTCCTGAGAAACAACATATACAAGTTAAAAAACGGGTGCTGGGACTGGTGACATCTTCAAGTCCTGGAAAAGTTCCTGTTTTCTTCTAGAGAAAAAAACTACCTATTGCATTAAGAATATTAGAGCTTGCTGCTTGTCTCAGCTCTTGATTAGGAAATTAGTGCTGCCCCCTCCCTTCTTCTTCCCAAATTACAGCAATTGTACCTGTGAGTACAGGTGCTGTCAGAAACCAGCATCCATTAGTGTATTTTCTGGTTTCATGATTAGCTGATACAAAACTGAAACGTAATCAAGTAAGGATTCATTCGTTTGATTAGCCATTGAAATTATTCTGTGCCTAATCAGGTGCCTGGCTATTTTGTCAGCCTCCTTTATGGAGTCTTTATCTCTAATAGATGGTCCAAATGCATTCACAACAGTGGAACTGATTTAAGTATATGTGTCTGTGTCCTCTGAGTCATCTTGGAGAGTCAAAATAGACAGAGGGAAGAACAGCTTTGATGTGAGCTTATTTCATTCCTCACCTACAATAATAAAAAAATAAAGCAATTCTGAATTGGGAAGACTTGTACAACAGAACAAGACTAGAGGTGTTAACAGAGAGAATGATCTACTGGAATGAGGTCTCTGTGTGAGCTTAGCTATAAAAACAGATACACAACGAAATAGATCCAGGTTTAAAATCCCTATCCTAATTCATAGCAAATAGGCTTCTCACTCATGGATACCAAGGTTTTTGTACTCTCAAATCTTATGTTACTTATTTTTGTTAAGTTTTCTGTATAGTAAAGAGGAAGGGTTTCCTAAAGACTGAACAATTGTAAAGAATGGGCATGTTTTGGGGGTTTTTACTAGAACTCATGATCTGACTGTAAAAACAGACAGACGAGTCAAGGGGTAGCACATACAGTTTTTTTGGAAAAAGTTTGTTCTCACTCCTCTCTCTCTCAGAGGCTGCAGTTGCAAAGCTTCTTTTCCCTTTTCCTAAATACATTATCCCTGAGGCATTACCTCTGTGGCTGATGGGCAAGGCTGGGTCTGTCCTGGAGCCATCTGGCATCTCCTCCATCGGACACGGGGGAAGATCCTGGCGGCTTCTCACAGCAGCCACCCCTGTAGCTCCCTGCTACCAAACCCTTCCCAGGCAAACCCAACACAAGGAGCTATCCTCCTACCACTGCTGAACCAACTCCCGACAGGCCTACAGCAAAATTCATTTCTGCAGCTTAAAGCTGTAATTTTCTGCCCCAGGCAGCTGCCTGACCTGCTCAAATCAATAGTAATTTTTCCATCTAGCTAATTATTCAAGTTATTCTATGACCATTCCATGAAATTAATTTCTTGCTTATCTTGCTCCCTCCTCACATACTCTCGGGTTGTTACACTGCAACACGTTTGAAAGAAAACTGTTTCAGATGCAAGGTTACAGAAGAGTTTTTGCATCTAATTAACACATTGGGGTCAAAAACTTGCCAAACAGGAACATGAAACTGGCTGTATTTTTAACATTCCTACAAGACTAAAAACTCTTTTAAATGCTAAATAGCCTAAAGTAGTTTTACCTCGTTTCCACAGAAGTTATTTGAGCACAGAGATAATCCTGTTTGCTTCAGTATCTTTTTCCAAATATTCTTTCAAAAATATCACTGGGTAAAATTACCATATCTCTTAGTTTCTCTTCTTATTTCTATTAAAACAGGTCACAATCACAAGTGATAGTGATCAAACACCACCTTAAATTGAAATGGTGCTGATCTGTGACAAAATCATTTTTGCTTTTCTGATTTTCAATGTTTTTTCATCAACTGCTGCTATTTAAAGCTAAGAAAAAAAGGCTAAATGCCCCTACAGTATCTCGAATAATTTCTGAACTTACAAGAAATTGAACTTACAGGAAAAAGAACTATTTGGGATTTCAAGTTCAGAAATAGATAAATACTATAAATATAGCAAATATGATGTATAGATATTAGAAAGCGCTTTACTGGAGAAGCCTGAATGCCAGAATTCAATTGCGATTTTCCGCCTTTTAAACACCAACTCAATTCAAAAATTAAAGATTAAACTTTTTTTACACTATAGTCCAAGACCTGACTGGAGTGAACTCCACAGTCTTAGTCTGCTGGTATTGAATACTATAGGAATTCAAGTTCAGGTGCTAGAGGGGAAAAAAGAGTGTATCAACTATTTCAGCAGTCACTCTGTTTATAAAGAGAAGTGGTTTTCCAGCCTCTGGTAATTAACAACTATTATATACCAGGTGTCAAATGGTTATTATGATTTCAGGGTGGAATGAAAGAATACAAGAGTGCTCTCAGGCTAAGGAAGTGGTACAGGAAATTGATAACTAGACTTGCTTTTAAAGTGTGATCTACTCAGCCCCACTCGCTTCACTCAAACAGCAGTTTGTACTGAGAACGTGTCCTCAGTTGAGGCAACTCTCTCTTCCCTCACCCATCAACAAAATCCAGCTGTCTTGAGTGGTATTTTAGAAAGGTTTAATACAGCTTGCAGTTTAAATTCAGCTGGATTCAAAGTTAAGATATTTCTCAAAAAGGATTCATTATCCAGGATGGAAAGGATAAGGGGTTTGTGCATTGACTCTATTACTATTTTCAGTACAAGAATCAGTTTGGCTTTGTATTAACATTGCAAGAACTTCTCACTGTCACAAGCCTTTCCTTCCCCCACCATGGAAGGATTCTGCCCTCTGTGGTTAAAACAGGCCCAGGCAAACAGCAGGGCACAGGATCTTCTAAAATAGATCTGAAAGAACAGTAACCTGGTAGAAGCAGATCAGCTGTCCCTCGGAGTTTTTCACCTTTATCACTTACCCCTCTTCCTTCCCTCTCCCATCTGTGTCAAGTCATATAGCCACCTCCAACTGAGGAGAATTTGGATTAGAGTCAAGAATGCTATTAAATTTTCCCTGTAATCAATTACTAATAAAAGTTAAAACAAAGGATCCTAGTTAGGATTCCAATTAATGCTCTGTAATAATGTATTTTATGGCTGATTAAGCATTTTTCCCTCTGCAGGCTTAATACTAGAAAAATTGATTTAGTACTTGTGAAATGAATGAATGACCCATTATTGACATCAGTAGCCTCATTCATGACTTCAGAAACTGATTAAATGATAGTGGTGACTGATTTAGTAGTAACCACCATCAAATACCATTTAAAGAGTTCTTGCACTGTGCCTGACACCCAGTGTAGGTGAGGGTCTGTTCAAGAAGGTAAAGGAAAAAGGGGAGGAGGAGGCCACCTGCTCTCTTCTAAAAGGAGCTGGAACTCCCTCTGCTGCTCTCTACTCTTTGTAGGTTGCCTCTGATCTCTTGTTACCCCAGTGAATCACGACATTAAGAGCTTGGTGTAACTATGAACTAAGTTCATAGACTACTTGTGTGACCACGATATGCATCTACAGATAAAGGTGAGACCTCTAAATGCAGTACCTGCTTTGGGAACTATTTGGTGTGACTCATCTAAATCAGACTGCAGAAATGCCAGTGAGTTACTGCTGATGGCCCCTTTACAAACTCCTCTGTCCTCCTTTGAGATGTGTCAGTTATCCTGGAATGGAAGTGCAGTCAGACAAAGCTGAGTCTTTCTCACCTTAAGATCTTCCAGATGTCAGATGGGTTCTGAGGACTATGAGGACTATCCAACTGCCCAGTTTCTACTGGACAATTACAATGGTGGCCCTGTCATATCCTGAAGGAACGCAGAGCTTCATCCTGCTGCTTTATGCAGACTCTGAACCAGTGTCCCTCCAGTCAGTGGGAGCTGAAGCAGTGATCAGATGTAGTAATTTTCAGAGTCACTCATAAGCCACTGATCACATCCAAAGTCATCCAACCCCTTCAGTCATTAATTTAACAGCCTACCTCTTATACCCCAAATCATAGCACAGGAATTTTCTGTCTGGAAGGAGTGAGAGGACTAGAGCCTTTCAATTGTTGTGTGGAAAACTGTAAGTTATACTGAAATAGTAAATGAATGAATAGACACTTACAAAGAGAAAGCTAGCTGTCAAGATAGTAGGGGGAAAAAACTCCACAAACCTGAAATGAAGTCAGTGACATTTAAAAAGAAAGCTAGAGAATCTATTCAGCTTGGCTTTGCAGTCCAGCAGCTTGGAAATGACGGCTCATGAGATGTTCTGTAACAAACAAATGTACCCTCTGGGCACAATACATATTATCGATCCTCAAGCGAAAAAAAGAGGAGATTGAAAAACACTGATTATAAAAAAAGCTGTAAGAAAACCTCAATTTCAACTTCTATTTCAAGTTTTAAAATAAATGCAATTGCAGATGTGTACTTGGGTAAAGTGCTTCATATCTTCTGACACAACACCTTCATAACCGCCGCAGTTCGACACGACATTGTAATTCACAGAGAATTCTCACAGGCTTCAGCTGATGTGGACACTAATTGGAAAATTCAGTGAACAAAGGGAGCTATAAAGAAGTTACGTTTCAACATACAAAATAGTGTTCTCAGATAAAAATAAAAACATACTCCTACAGCGTGATGTAAGCTCCTCAAAAAGCTTGCTATCCTGCAAGGAAACTCAGGGGAATTCATGTATAATGTTAAGCAGATATGAATGGTTGGAGTTCTGGAAAAAGACAATTTAAACAGCACAATCTTCAACACTCCTGGTGGCTTCTCAGTTAAAAGGTTGGGGGAAAAAAATTCTGAAATTATTATTACTAGGTTTGGCCCAAATTTCATAATTGTGTATCTAACTAACTTAATTCATTTAATTGCAACTCCTCACAGGATAGCATGAGAATGTGTTTGTGCAAACCTTGTCCTTCATATAAACAATAAAAGCAACTCTCCCCCCAAACTAACCCACAGCTTTGGATACTTCATTTCTAGCTTAGTACTGCCCTCAGAAGGACACTTTTTAAATGTTGGGTGAGAAAAGAAGAAAAATTTTAGTGCAGACATGAAAACACCTCTTTTATTCAATATGTCTTTGATTCTTGCTACGTAACTGAGAAAATTTATATGTTTAAAAGTAATGTCTACATATTGTAAATGCGTTAAAGTTTTCCATTTTGTTGTTGTCTTTGAAATTTATGATCTGCCTCTTTAAAAATATGTCTGCCTGTAGAAATTTGAACCAAGAATCTAGGACTCATTCTCAAAACCAAGTTTTTTTAAAAGCAAGTCTTCTGTGATCATGGGGAACAGAGACTAAAAATAGTCTCCTACTCTCAATTAATAGCATTCATGACTTTTTATTGAATTTCCATTAATGATTTCAGAGGTATTCCAACTGGAGTTACATTTAAATTAAAAATTAAATGCAGTTATAACACATTATGTAAATACATTAGGATTGCTTAGTTACAGAATTGTTTATTTGAGAATATTTTTTGCAGTATTGTTAAAATAGGCTATCAAGTTGTAAAATGCTAAAGCTATGAATAATTACTGTCAAACTGCACAGTGAATTACAAGTTATTACACATGTTACAACACAGAGATGTGCAGTTTGTTTGGCTCTGGAAACACTGCCAGAGTTGATGCTAACCACAAAATTGCTGAGATTTCAGACAACAGAGTAATAAACAGACATTTTAAGTAATTGAATGGATAAAGTCCCACTTTTCAAACACCAATATATTTAAAATTAGACTTTATGTTCGTATTTCAGCTAATTAGAAAAGAGCTGATCTGAAAAGGTACCAAAAATACACTGGTCTAGTGGGAGCTGATATTTTCCAGTATCATCCAAGCCTGGCCTGCTCTGTTTAGGAGCTTTCTATTAGCATTTCCCATTGGCAAAGTCTGAAAACCTGCCTTCAAGTTCTTGTTCAGCATCTTTTGCTCAACTTCACTGCCTTTTTCTGGAGCAGGATGATGCTTGTGCTTGGTTGTTTGTTTGTTTGTTTTCCCTGTTTCTTTCCTATATAGTTCTTAGATTGAAGGGTTTCCTGCTTCAAGAAATTTTCTTCTTGTGTTTTCTACACTGACAGCACACTGATAAGTCTCCAGGAATCAGCTGTGTTATTAAATGGTTATTTATGTATGAGGTCATGGTAATTACCATTCCTAATTCCTCGCATACCCTAATACCTTCAGGCTGGTAATCTTTAGCATGCCTTCTTCCAGCAAGTGTTAAGAAGCTTATCCTTGAGAATTTCAAACAACTTGGAGAACAAGACAAAATCCTGTTGCATTTCCAGCCTCGCTTTTAACTGACATGCCTTCTCAGCCTCAGTTCTCACATGTGTTAGCAGACTTTTATCATCCAATCTTTATAGTAATTCCACAGGGTTCCATCAATTCTCAGTCTTTCCATACTGAGTGATACACCTGTTTAAATTCCAAAAAGACCATTTCCTGGCCCTGTTTGTTTATTTGTCTCAACGAGATTGTCTGAAAAGCACGAACATCCTCTTCTGAAGCTGGATAGACTTTCCTGCAGCTCGTGAGAGCTGTAAGAGTACCCAGGAGGCATATTGAACAGATTAATGCTCTTTGAATACATATACAGATTTCTGTTCGCCTTTTAGAGCAACAAGAGAATTGCTGCTACTTCACTCATCTTTCCTCATTATATGCACGTTTGATTTGTCTGCACTAACTTACTGGCAAGTAATGCTATTTCATATACCTTTCATACATATGATTCCAACCCACATTTTTCATATTTACCACTATGTCTCTTTTCTTTAATTCCACATCTTTGACTGGGCTCTTACTTTCCTAGAATAATTCTTTTTATCTTACCATTAATAATAAATATTATAAATAATACTGATTCTAGTCTATCTGCTTCAGCACAAAACCAAACCCAGACTCTTCTGCAGGTTTCCAACTCATCTCAGTAACTTGCCTTTCTAAACCACATGATGACAAAGAGTCAGTTTGGGTCCAAGGAAATAGTTAAAAGCTCCATGGATTGTCTCAGCAGACTGAAGTTGTTTCAGAGCTATCAGCAGTGTTTTGAGGAAATGTTTTTTCATCATGTATTTGCATACTAGTAAGGGAGCATCTTAAGCTCTTTTTTTTATTGCCACAGGAAATTTTAGATGAATCAACTTCCTGTGCATCACTGGTGGCACAAAGAAAGAGATGAGGAATATATGGGTGGGAGGGCATGCCCCAGAGGTGATGAAGGATGTGGATGTAAACTGATGTGGATGTTCACCCTTCCTCCTTCTTAGTAGCAAAGCCAGTTTAAGAAGTTCCTATTTCCCTCCATCCCATGCATTCCTTCACCTCTGTTGTGTTCTTGCAATCTGTGCCTGAAAGGATATCAGAGAGGACAGGCATTCTATGAATGTCCTGAGACAGTTCTGCCTCCATAGAAAACATTTTCCCTAACTATGTCTTTAAAAGGATTTTCAAATCACTTTGCTAATAAATACAAGACTTTGATAATGACACAGCTCACCCCTAATCCTTAACTTCCAGTATAAACTTGGAAAAATTAGCATGACTGAAATATCTTCACTGCTCAACATTCATGGTCAGTAAGCTTTGTATTCAAATATTTTCTTTATTGCCCTTATGGTGAGTCTTCTTTTCAGCACTTCCTATATCATTCTGCCTCTCCCACTGTCCCTCAGCAGAAAGATTGCCCACATCTAACTATCCTTTCAATCACTGCTAATGTTTAAGTCTTACTTTGGATTTCTCTTGAAGCCTAACTCTACTCCCATTAAATCTCGGCATTAAAATTTCATTTACTTGGGGGGATTAAGCACCATTGTAATCCTTCATATTTGTGGTCTCATAAGAAAGGCAGATTTAAAATTTTTGAATGAAAACAAACTGACTGACCCAAGAAATTATTCATCTTTTTTTTGTCAGCCTACCACATTTATTTGTTCAGGTGCAGACACAGAGCAAGAAGAGTCTCTTCAGCTGTTTTGAAACAAGTGGAAGCTTTCATTACAAGAGAGCTTTACTACCAAACTTCTCCTTGAGCACCCTGCCCTTCCAGGGCAATTGGCAGCTCACTGGAAGTGGGGTCTGAGCTCCTTCCAGTCCCTCCTTTCAGACTGGTCTCACCACCACTTTTTCCCATCGCCTTTTATGCTGACTGTGTATAACCCTTTATGGAGGTGACCGACAAGCTTCTCAAACATTGCACAAAAGAGCTCATCAGCTGCTTCAGCAGCCTCTGCACAAAGAAGGTAGACTCAATTTTCTCAGAGTCTTGCACATCCACCCTAACACATCTAGACACCTTCCAAATCAAAGCAGCTGTTGTCCCAGCACTTCAGATGGCAGGCAGGACTCGTCTATGATGACAGCATCCTCAGACACACATCCAGTGTGCTAGCTAGTGTGGAAATACAGAAAACAGCCTCAGCCCCCAAACATGACATTTTGTCTCTACTGTTATTCCCCCACAGAAGAATTCCTGTGATCCCCTTTACCCTGTCCAAAAGGGAGTGTGTACCCTGATGAGGTCCAGAACCTTCTTCCCAAGGTAACAAGGATGTATTTGCTGACTGATAATAGTTTATCTTCTCCAGGCCCAAAGTGTCGATGCAAACGCATCATTGAACAGCTACAATAATCTGCTGTCAGAAAACCTAAAGAGGACTCTGAGAGCTTTAGACACCTCCTCCCTCTGGATTTGGGTTAACCTTCTTCTTGCTGGAGGTGACAGCGGGGTCATGGTGCAGAATCAGTAATCCAAAGAGGTGAGTTTGACAGCTCGCCTACAGGAGGGCTGGTACCCTCCATCTTCCTCCTTCCTCCTCTGCTTCTCACTGTTTCCTCAAGGCACTAAACCCACACTGCTTCGGCCAAAACAGTGCTAATTTGATCTCCAGTTAATATGAGATCTGTTCCTAAAGGCTGGTGGAAGGAAAAGGACGAAATCAAGAGGCAGGGGCAGATGTAGGACTTCCTCTTGGAGATCAGCAGGCTTTCAGAAATGCAGTATCATTCAACAGTTCAAACAGTTCATGCTCCTGAGATGCTTCAATGCCAAGCGTAGATACAGGCTAAAACTATGAGCAAAAACCAACTCAGAAAAAAACCCATCACCCTCTGGGCATCGGTTTTACTGTTGCCAGCAAGAAATGAAGCATCCAGCAGAGAGACAGAATAAACTGGTAGAGGAAAACATGACAACATATTTTGAAATATCATGAGAAGTAGAGTTAGAGCTCATCTCATCATACGGTCATGACACTTGGACTGTTCCTCCGTTTTTACTTCATGAAAAGCTGAACAAATTGCACAACTGAATCTATCAGCTGAAATCAACCATGTCAATCAAATCTGCAGGAAACCACTCAAGAAATCCAAACAACACCTTAATATGGGGACAGCATCAAAATCTTCAGCTAGACCCATTTCACTATGTCAGCACTGTCGTGTGCTGACTGTGCTGTGAGCACACAGGGCTCTGGGGGCATAGGAGAGGGCTGAGCTCATGGTTGCCAGCCCAGCAGCCCATGGTGCTCTGTTCTGAAGGGTTTCTGTCCCTACTGCAGATGTATGGGCAGTTTACAGTCTCCTTGGCTTATGGTAACCCAGAATGGGTTCCAAGTCTCTTTTAAAACATTGGGCTAAGGACCTCTTAATCTGCAACCTCTGCAGGAGCTCAGCTGTCCCAGTGTGAGGCTGTAATTCCACATATCATTTAGGGCAGTGTAGGTTGGTGCTGTGTCCATATCCTCCACATATTTAGCCTCCCTTTTCTGGTTTGTACATCTTTCCTGTATGGCAGAAGCACTTGTTTAGTCACAGAGTGAAGCAGATGAGGAACTAAAACAAACTAGGTTTTGCTCGCCCAAATCAGGTTTTTTTGATGCACATCTGCACAAATGCTTGTGCTGTCACTAGGTCTTTTCTGGAAAGGCTTCATGTAATGACTCAGTAAGTATCCCTGGCCACATATTAACAGCCTGTGTGTCACCTGCAACCTGGAATTTAGTGTCTGTGTTACATAGTTCATATACAAGATGTTCCACTAGGTTGCTGCAGAATTTACAAACAAGAAGCCCAATTTAAGTTTGAAAGAAAAAAAAGGAAAATTTTATCTGGCTTGGCAATCCTTTTTGAAGGTGTCCTCTCCAGCTCTGAAGAGCAGCTCAAAATAGAAAATAAGGAAAGATGCAAAGATCTCCAGTTCACAATCATATTCAAAGTTATTTTTATACTAAATAGTCACACTTTTAAATAGTCATATGACAAGCTGCCTTTCAATGTTCAGAATGTCTAAATATTAATGCCTTTCAAATAAAAGAGAATTATAGGTATTTATAATCCCTATAGGTATTTATAATCCGTGCCATTAGCATGTAACCTTACAAAATATGCAATTTTGCAATTCTGTGACTGTACTTTCACATTTATGCAAATGAGCTCTTCAATGTACTGCAGCTGTTTCCTCAACCACATAAAGTGTTTGCTTTTTGCAGGAAAACATACATAATTACATTAGGTTGGCTGCCAAGAAATAATAGTCCTAGAAGTAAAACCTATGGATCAGACAACTGGTATATCAGTGTGTATGTCACAGCACAGCTGCTGTCACTAGAAACTGCAGGATCATTCCTTTGTAAACTTTCCAGCTTTTCCCAGTTTCATGCCCTGTTTCTTTCCCTCCATTCAGCAGGATAGGATAATGCTGGAAAATCAGCACCCTTCATTTTTCCTGATAATGGTATCTGCTTCTGAAAAGGCAAATCTCACACCAGCTCTCTTCTAAACCTGTGCCTTCCAGGTATACAGCACATGTGCACATGCACACACGTCGCTTTCCAGTATCAACTGGATTTTCAGTGGAGGCATTTGTGTGGCAGAGAGACTGAGTGTTCAATATGGGACCTGGAATCGCTATAGAAATTTAATGGAGAGGACAGAGAGGTTTCGGACACCAAAAGTTTGGCTGTTCCTCTAGACACGCAAGCTGTTCCAACTTCTCTGGGTCCATCTGCATAGTCAACCTCCAAAAATTTTAGAGACCAGCTGCCCAGTAGATTATATAATGGAATAGCAGCCATGCAAACTACCTACTTGTTGCTGAAAACCATACAGCATGGAGATAGCTTATGAATCATTTAAATGTGATTTCTTAAACTATGAGGGGTGGTCTGCTGGAAGCTGTACTGAAGTATCTGAATCTTCTCTAATGTCAATTGGTTAAAATAAAGCACACCCAGATAACAACTGACCACTTTGCTCCACTGCAACCACTCCAGAGTGGGGTAAGAAGCAAAACCTTGGAGGCTTTGCAAGCAAACGGAGACTGTGAGGTTGATGGTTTTGGTAGGGACAGGCAGAGGTTGCAAGTCAAAGACAAGGGAGGAGAAGATAACAACCTATTAGACACTACAGCTCCAGGTGATCTGGAAAGCTCTGAGCCATGTTTCTAGGGGTTCCACATCAACAGAGCACTCTGGTCTCCCACAAAATGTCCAGGCAAGTTTGTAAGGATCACCAAAATCAGGGAGGAAAAACTGATTACTGCTACTTTCAACCTTGCCTTTTATGAGCATTTCAGACTGACCCGCACTGCAGCCTCTAATTTAATCTTTTACACACATTAAACGTTTTATCTGCTGTACCATTTTATGGTCTCTGCATTAAGGAAAATAAAATGCTCACGGGCAACAAAAACCTCAGCTGTAAACCACTTGCCTTCACTTGCAACACTGTAAGCTCTCCAACCTCCTGCTGGTTTCTGCTTTGGTGTGGCCTTGAAGGGGGAGGGTGTAAACGCCTTTACCCGACATCCCAAAACGATTGTTAAACTGTAACAAAACACTTTAAAGAGTCAATACATAAAGATATATGTGTTTCTCTAGCTAATTATAGAATATCTAACTGCCACTGTGGCATTTAGACTTCAACAATTACTTTAGAAAAATGCTTGCTGTGTTTATTATCCTGTCAATTTTCAACATAAAAGAACACCACATAATATGCATTTTTAAAAAACACTAGCTCTCGACTCCGTGGATGTAAGTGGAAAAGTTCTAGAAGCTGCAGTGATCTGATCTCATGCTGAATTTGGCTTGTTACAGATTAAAATTTGTTGGGATTTTTATCAGATGAAATAAGAAAGCTTGGTTAACAAGAGCATATATTTAGTTAAAACCACAACCTATATATAAGCCATTTTGCAAATCCCATCTCTCAATTTCTTCTCAGATGAAAGCTCACAAATGAAGAACAGTGAAGAGCAACATTTTGTCACAACAAATTGCTTTTTTCCTTCTATTACCACATCTCCAAACCTGACCTCCCTGGCCCTTTCCGAAAACAAAGATTCCTCCTCTTCCATCTGCCCCTTTCCACATAACCCACAAAAACTCTCATACTGAATCACCGGTCCAGTCACAGGAAGCTGGATGTTCCTCACACTGGAGAGCAGCTGAGACACAGTGACATGAGGCACGTTTGCACCAGCTGAGGATGTTGCCTTATCAGAACACACAGCCCCTGCCAGCTTGAATATGAAGGCCTGAACTTGGTGGTTCATTTCTGCACAGCTGAGCCACCAGCTCTGTTCCCACGTTACATTAATATTTTCTCTCTGGCCTCTGTTGACAAAGCTTTGTCACCCACTCGTGAGAAGGGGCTGCTGGTGCTGGGTCAGTGTGCAACCCATGCAAAACCTGCCCAGCATTCTGTGCTGCCTGAAGGACAGGGAGAGTTCCAGCCACTGGCAAGTCAGAGCCTGCAAACCTGTGCTGAGATACTCACAGGCATGCCCAGCTGAAACCCAACAAGCTGAGACTTGTTGGTGTTGGAGCCATGATCTGGCCAAAAAGGGTGCCCTGACCTGCAGTCTGCCCCCTTTCAGAGCAGGCAGGTGCAGAGCTGTGGCAGTGTGTGCTGCCAGTGGTGCTGGGCAAAGGCTGCATGTCACATCACCAGAACACACTCATCTTTAATTAAATTTAATTATCTGCTTCTGGAGCTAAGTAGATAGAAATACAGCCTCCCAGAAATTACCCTCTCTGCTGAAAAAACAAGTAGAGAAATCACAAAAAAGTAGTTTAAAGTATATATTTATATAAATATAACTGTAAAGACAGTACTTTTTTTCTTTTAAAGAGAAACCAATACACAAGTTTAAAGCAAACACCGAGTTTGTGAAACAAAGTTTGATGTGGTGCAGAGGACCAACTGAACTGATGCTAAGGATTTCACAATCCCAGGGAAGCATCCCATGGCACGTTGTAAATGAACTCCCACTCAACTATTGTAGAGGAGACAACAAAACACTCATTTACAACAGGGCATAACATCTGCAGGTAAAACCAGTCTCTGTGAGGACTCTCTGAACCCAGAGCAGGTGAGTTACAGGAGCTCTTGTGAAAGAGCCAGTGTTACTGCTGAAGCCACTCAGTGCAGGTGAGGCCTGAGGCAACAGCAGTAACACAGGAAAGAGTGGTGACACAAACCAGTCCCCTGTAGTTGGTCACTATCAGTAGTTAGTGCCTGTTTCAGAGTAAATAGATTGAGAGAAATTGATAATTAATATTCTCAAAGTAATCATGACAAATGACTATGGTAATTGCTGCCATCTGAGTAAAGATATAGATCTGCTAATTTGCCACTTACACAACAATTCATTCCTGTACTAGGGCCCCTGGACAGCATAAGTCCCTCAAGCTTAGTAAAGGACTGAATCACTACTCTAAAGGGGAGATCCAATTGCTTTAGGGTAATCAAAATAAACAATTTACTGTATGCTGAGAACTGATCTCTCACACGTCTGCAATCGGAAAAAATGAGCTTTCAGCTGCTTCCAGAATCAAAGCTAAAATACAGGCAAGCATGGCAAGGTACAGGATCTCTACCTGAAACAAAAGCTCAAACAGAGCAAAAGAATTAGAGCAATGGGAAGCGTGTCGTAATCATCAGCTTTACCCCAAAGACCCTCTTGTTTTCTCTTTAGGCTTATTCCAGTTTCTAACACAAGAATTTCATTGATTTGGACTGTATGTCAATTTTTTTCACTTTTACTGCATGACCCAGATATCATGCTCATTAATGCATTCCAAATACAAGTTAAGCACATGACAAATTATTTCCTCCTGTGTATTCTGTTTCAAACTCAGCCCCCAAAACAGCTTATCAGTTTGCACTGTTATTATGCTTGAAAGTTTCTCATTTTTGACTTTAGACGCTTTTTGCTACTAATAGATTTGTCTCTTCAAAAAATAAAGACACTTATTTAACTAGAAGAGAGAAGATCACTAGTAGAGAAAGAAGTTTTAATCCTACGTATATCCACATAACTAAGAAAAAGGAAGTAAGAGCCCAAATATATCAATTTTACTTTGAAGGACTTACTAAAAATCATAGGCTAAAGAAGCTTATTTTCTTGGAGATGATTTTTTGGCACAGCAATATCTGACATCAGTGTAAGGCCAGCAAAAACTTCCTTAGTATGCAATGAAGTGCCTGGAGTTCTGCAGTAATTACACATTTAGCAGGACATAAACCCCTCTGCATTTGTGAGCAGCCTGTTAGTCAGGAGTGCAAAATGTAAGGGGTACATATCAAAAAGCAAGCCCAAATACCACATGTAAAAAAAAAAAAGTGAGGAAGGAACGTATATGCCTATAACATCAATGGCCGACTGAGCCAATCCCTCTGCATGGGGCAGAATAAAAACTGCAGAAGCCAAATCCCTTCCTTAAAACTCTTGTCATTCTTGAAGCCATGAATACTCACCAGTTTTAATGTAAATGTTATCAAGCATCCAACCATTATTTTAAAAAGTAACATTTCTGTCAGAAGTACATTCCCCAGGTCTCCCAGCACAGTTTGCAGTGTCAGTCTGTTGTTAGATTGCAACTCCTTGGGCCAGGAAGTGTCATTTTTGCTGCCTCTTACAGCACTAAGCACATTATTGAAGCTTAGCATCCATAACTATGAAGAGCAAAGCAAAATCCCATGAGTTAACTTTGATGTGGTTGCAGATCCCAGTCCTGTTTTGACATCAGGAAACTGGACTCACGAAGGATTTGTGAAGGCTGCTAGAAGACATGATGAAGATATTTGGGGCTCGCTTACAGAGGGACAAATGGGCAAATTAACACATTTTATTGCAGTTTATTTAACTGCATGAAACCTCTCTGTGGGCACTTATAACTAGTGACTCGAATTTGCTTAGGGGAGGGTCTCTTCTCTCTACATAAGGAATTAAGCGTACAAAAAGCTGGGCTACAAATTTCTGCATTTCTGGTGGCTGTACACTCACTCCCCAGGCAATGATGGTAGCTGAGTCCACACACACACACATATATATATGTATGTATGTATGTATATACATATGCATATACACAAAACTCATGCCCACACAGGGAGGTGCCACAAGGAGAAGTAAACAGCATGCCGTGGATTCACACTCTGCTGAACAGCACTCTGAAGTGTCAGATGGCGCTGATAAAAGTCACATCTTCAGGGTATGTGTACCTTTGTCATCAAACTTTAATCCAGGCGTTCTCTGTCGCTTCTGCACCCTCAGTTACTTCAGAAGGCTTTTCCTCCATGTAGCATGGGGAATGTGCAGGCTGGCACAGACTTTTTAATTTCTAGTTTCTAAGGGGTGACAGTACTGTACCATCTAAGAAGGGAATTAAAATGCCTTCATGCTGGGTGCATACATAATGCCATAGTGAGAAAGTCTGTCTCATCTTCTACTGTTGAATATTTATACAGAAGTGGTGACCGGATTCCCCAATGAAGTTTGGGGTTCTGATGTGTTTGTAATTTTTTGCATGTCTGTAACAAGTCAATCACAGGCCTAAAATATTTATCTCATTTGGAGATGACAAAACCCCAGGGAGCATCTGCCTCTCATGATCCAAACCCCACATGACAGCACGTTCTAGCAAGACTAGATACTTCTCTCATAAATAGGTTTTAAGAGAAGCTACGAATTTTAATTCAACTTTAACTCTTCCTAGAGCGTCCAAATCACACTCCTTCCGGCCTGTATCCATTTTCAGTGCAGATGGGAATATTTTTACTACTGTAAAACTAGGACTTTAAACACAGCAAGCTATCTGGAAGGTATTGATACCTATGTGTAAGTAGTAGTAAGGACTCTGGAACTGACCATCAGATCAGGACTTCAGCTTGACCTTCTTGAATAGGACACAATGAATTAGGTCCACCCAGATTTTGCCACCACTATTTTCGAGCAGAAACCACATAACCACACAGCATCAAATGCATGCTTAGATGCTTCATTCTTTTGCTGGAAAGAAACACAAGTGATCTTTTCCTCAGGAGCTGTGTTCACAGTACTATTAAAAGCAGAGACACCAAACACTTGCACCAAGTTATATTGCATATTCAATCCTTCTATTAGAAGGAGAGTGATTGGATGCACTCTGCAATTCAACCCAATTCTCAAGCAATACTCTCCTTCCTTGCTATTAAACATCTCAGACTCCCAGTCCGTAGTAAATGGAGCTGGACTCCTCTGTCTTTTACCACAGCATTTCCCACTGATTTAATCAGTCTATTCATATTTCTTGCTGACCTGATTTTTCTCACCTTTCACTTCTAAATCCTCTATTGACTTGAATTAATCTTGCAGAGGGCTCGTTCGACTGGGAACTCACTGAGTTTTGAAAGCAAGCTCTGGAAGCTCCCAGAAGGCCTTCTCATACATTTATTTTCAAAAAAAAAAAAAAGGTTAAATGCCTCCTGAGAGAGGTAGCCAAGTACCATTGGAAAAAACCACAACCAACCACACACACAAGAAGAGAATGAAAGTGACGGTTAAAGCAAATCTCTACATGAGAAACAAACTGTTTCCATTCAAGTTAAAAGTAATTTTGTGCAAAAGAGTACAGTTTTGCACAGGAAAAGTAAAGACAGAATTGCAACTAAAATAAAGGAGCAGCCAGTTTCATGTGTAGCATACTTAGCCCCTGCAATAAGCTCTCTTCGTTCTTTGCTACAGGCAAAATACAGATAAAGCACTGTAACCAACAAAATCTGTAGCTAGCTACAGTCCTCAAACCTTAAATACAACATGAAGCCATTTAACAGGATTTGATCCCATCTTCATAATTTTGTCCCCATCTTAAAACTGCAGAATATTTACAAACAGCTATCTCTACCAACAAGGAGAAAAAGGTTGGAATTTTGTGACGTAGACTAAACCTTGGTTATACAATAATTAGGCACACCAGGAACATAAATTCAAAAATTATTTCATAATAATCAAATTCAAAAAATATTTTGTAACAATCAGATACAAGCTCATGTGCAGTAGGAAAGAATCATTTCCCTGCAGTGAAAAGTGTGGAAATAAACATCCACTGATGCCCAGAGAAATATGAAATGGCTCTTCACTTCTTTTTCTCAGTGTAACAGTTGCACTGTGGAGGAAAACTCTTCTTCCAAATAGAGTGGTTTTATTTACCATTTCTACTACTATTTTATAGGTAAGAAAATTCTCTTAAACTGGGTTCAAGAAGCAGCATGATCCTGCAGTACTGAATAACATAACACAGCTGCAATAGAAATTCTTACCATTGTTTGCATTTCATATTATTTTATGGTTTTGGGTAGTGGTTCCTGAAGTGTGGTCTATGGATCACTGTTACTCAGCTAAGTCACAACAGGGGATCCACAGAACTACATACTTGGTATTTTCAGTAAAGAATTTGATAGAAGTAAATGTATCCCCAAGAAATTTAGGGGCCTAATGTTGACCCATAAATACATACTCAACACCCGACCCCTCAGTTGTGGGGGGAATATTATCAGAAAGCAGCATTCTCCATGTAAAGAGCAAGGATTCAGGTTTCAGCTGGAAATAGAAAGGTTATAAATGGCCACAAGCTAAACTTTCAACCAGGGGAAGATACTCTTATCCAATTACAAGAAAACTTCTTGTCCCTTCCTGTGATTAAACCATTTGCCTGCACTATTAATACTACCACAACAGTATTTTTTATCCAGAGATGCAAAAGTCAGCATATAAAAAAGAACAGCCATTTGGTATTGGAAATAATGTGTTTAAAGGTGCAGAAGGCATCACTTTATAGCAGAAATATTATTAACAGGTTTTTATCCCCTGATTTTACTAGATTTTTCTCTTCTTTTTACTATGTTCCTGATTTGTTGGGGGTTTTGGGGTTTTTTTAAATATATTACTAAGAGCCTTGTGAGTTTCTATCATGAAAAATATTGTGTAACTATTGTGTTAAGACAGAAACAAGTGAAAACACATCTTTCCTTTCGTGCTTAGACATATGGGAAAAGGTAAAGGAGAAAATCATTGCAGCTGGATTGATTATTGCATTCAACAAATGTGCATGTAAAAATATTTATGAAAATGAACCTCATCTTATAATGAAAGACAGAATCTTTTTGACTGTGTTACAATAGCAGAGTTATTGATAGCAGTCTTATGAAAGTAGGTATTACAGAAATTAATACATCTTCTTTATGCAACTGCTTTGACCTTTGAAAATCAGTGTAGATTCTTAAGTTGATTATATAGCTGTCTGTAAGTTTATGCCCAGTAACTACTGAAAGTATTTACAGACTTAAAAGAAATAATTTTCACTTTTAATTGCAATACTAAAACTATTACCTTATTACTGTTCTTGCTCACTTTGCAACTGCCACAGCTGCTATGGGCAAATTGCCCCTAGATAAAAAAACTGCACATGAACTCGATGAAATAATCTTGCAGTGTTGGCATTTAAAAATGAAGTAAAAATGTTATTCACAGTTTCACAGGAGGAGTGATGAAAAAAATTAACTCCTTCCCAGCCAAAACCAGGACAAGCCATAATGAACATTTATTGGTTTCAAAGGTATTTGGTGAATTACTATCACTTTTTTTTTTTTTTTTAACAAAACTATCTCATTGTTTTATTTGTCCTTGAGAGTTCCATGCCATTAGCTATTTGAGAAAATTAAACGCTTTTTTCCATCAACATGTGCATGAAATCCACGTCAGATTTTCCTTTGAGAAGCTTATGTCAGTCAATATGGTTTCTGTATACTGCTGTTTTCTGTACTGTATCAAATTAAAATTAAATATCTGGTAAAGAGGATAAAATATGTGCATGTGGGTTTTGAGGACCTGACAAAGAACTGTTTGCTGCATATTATCACTGTGTCTTCACCAATCTCAGGTCAAGGGAGTAATGGGAACAAGGAGCAGAGGGGAACAGAAGTAAGAAGAGGAGGAGAAAGAGATGTTAAAAAAGATTCAAAAAGGCGTAAGAGCTCTTTGATATCAATAGCATGGCTTCTAACTCAGTGGCAAATTGTCCCTCAGAAATATGCATGGATACTCCTGGAGAAGGCTGGGAGTTTATTCTCTTGATAACTACTACTGTTGGTCAGGCAGCTTGCTACCATTCTTACTTATAGAGAGATGTCCTTCACAGGGATCATAACCTTTCTTTGGAGGTCAATCCACAATCTAAATGAGCATTCTCCATGTCCAAGGGTTGCTCCCCTGCAGCTTGAAGAAGCCAACTCCTTTCCCTGAGTCTGAGCACACCATAGGTTCTCTGAAAATGCTCCCAGCCAGGAGTATCTCTGTGTGGCCACAGCTTCCCTAAGTTCTACAGCGACACAAACACTGCTGATGGTCCAACAGGACAGGTCCAGCTCCTGTCTGCCATGGTCTGCTTTGCCCTTCAGACAAACACTAAGGTCAGGACCATTAGTCACCCTGTTGACCAGAGGAAAAGCCTGGCTGAGTGAACACAGTGTCAGGATGTAATCCTGTGAGAAGAGGGAGTGAAATTTCTGGTCAAGCAGATTTGCCACATCGCAGATCTATGATTAGTTTCAGTCTAGCCTGATGTAGTCTAAACAGAAGTGACAGGTAGAAAAAGCTGGAGCTGGAGACTGAACCTAAAAGGGAGGGGATAAACCACCTTTTGAACAGTGACCTACCAGGTGTACTAAAGTGATTAATTTAATATTTGCATTGAATTATGGCAATTACAATTAACTGAAGGGGAGGATTCCTGTTTTCTGAAGATCCAAGATGTAAAGGATATCCTTCATTCTTTTGTTATTGCATTTTTATCTGAATTATCAAGAACTTTTGGATCTATAGAAGAGATACAATTCCTCCAAATTCTGTTTTTGTTTGAAATGTTTAACATCCATACTCGATGTCATGCTCAGTTAAAACAGATTAAAAATAATTAGAGATAATGAATTTACATTAAGTCTTCAGATGTTACAATTTTCATTAACCAGTTTGGCCTGCATGAAAAAGGACTGTTCTAAGCCAGCGACCATGAAGATCTCAGATGTATCAGAATTTTATCCATGATCACAATTTAATGCAGACTACATACACAGTACCAGGTAAAAATCACATAGTTTAGTTGACTGTAAAGTAGTACAGAAATATGTATTCAAAGATGCAGTTTCAGTATTACATTTGACTTACTACAGCTAAAGTGTAAGTTATTTGCAATTCCAAATTGTTAAAGTCACTTAGGAGCAGTTTGGTACAACATTCTGGGTCTGTACAAGAGTCCTGATCACTGCAGTGATGACACAAGAGAGAACTCTTGCTGCTGTAATAGTTATCTCTGAGGACATGCCTTTCTGAAATGTACAGAGCACATTCTGAGAATGTTGGTTGCATCTTGTGTTTCAAAGTGAGAACTGAGCTACTGGAACATTAAAAGAAGTCAGAAAGAATCTTGGCTATTTTTCAGTTTCAGATGCCCATAAGCATTCCGATATAATTCACTTTCATATGTTAACTGGCAAGGGGAAGATTTGAAGTTTCAAAGTCCTATTTATCTTCCCCCTAATCTAGCATGCTTGTTGCCCTTGCAATGAAACTCTTACTGTTATCTGCTCCTGTCTATTGTCACATCCTTTGACTTGTGCCTGGTGTTTCTGACCTTCCCCCTGCACGTGCTCCTTCTCTCATTCCAAGCTCCTCTGGGGGATGCCAGCTCTGAACTAAAACACGTAGCTATTTTTTTGCAAACTCTTTTTTAAAAACCCACATCCCCTGTGACACATGGAAACTATGAGGTGACAAATGACTACCAAAGGGAGCCTGGGAGATACGTGATGGTAAAATCCCAATAGCAAAATTCATTCTTCTTTTCTACTCTTCATTGATGAGTTTCTTAGGGCATGTGTATAATGTAGTATACTGCAGTTCACAGGATGCCTGAGCTGCTACTGAATTGGCCAGCTCTGGGGGACAGAGATAATCAGCCTGAGCCCAGTGCCATACCAGTAGGGTTACACTGCTTTGAAGAGGGAAGTTAGTGTGTCTTCATCAGAGTATCCATCAGAGAGTAGGATTTCATTAGCATTTGGGCAAATGAAACTCATTAAAATCAGCAAAACTCATATGGCGACTTATTTGTGTGTAGGTTTTTCTTAAGGTCTTAGGTGCAGGCAAACAAACACTTCTTCCAGTAAAAAACCCACAAAGTTTGAACTTCTGTCCATTAAATATATATGCACATACCTATACAAAATATAAAGGTTTGTTTGTGTGTGAGGAAATAAAAATACAATGCTGAAGGAAATCAAGGTTACTGGTCACCCAGAAATGGGTGACTTCAGGAGTGTGTGTATGAACCAGCCATCGGGAAAACAAGGAAAGAATTTACTTGACATTTCTTGAAACAACTACAGTGCAGAAATTATTCTCTTTTTATGGTCTTCTGACATTATAGAAACTATACATTTAATTTGGAGAGGTCTCCTATTGGCAGAACAGAAAACCTCCCAAGCTCAGCTACTCTGTTTGCTCACAGCTATTCCACTGAGCTCTGAGTCGCCACTTCCTACATGGGGAGGCAGAACAGAGACCTCACTGTGCACTTCAAGGCTGGAACTCACTCCATGGGAAGTGTCCAGGCACAGCACAGAACAACAGCTCTAGGAATAATGATCCAGGTGTGACCAGCTGCAGGCTCTGTCCCAGGGGTCACTACCAGAGGCACTGTGGGCACAGGTGCGTATGGGCAGCTCCGCAGCATCACCAGTTATTTCAGAAAACGTGAAACTCCCACTCTAATGGAGTACAAAATACTACAAAATAAACCTTTGTAACACAGCACAGTGAAAATCAAAACATGCATTTTGATTAACTGCATGTCCTGAATTTCTATAGCTAGCCAGTTCCATAAACTGCACTTTTATGACATTCTCATCCTTGACATTCTGACTTCTATTTTTCCCAGGTGGATTGCTTAACGACCAATTTCCAACCTGCTCCCAGTGACTCAGGCATCATTTCTGCACTGGTCTGATCACCCTGTCACAAGTTCTCGCTCACACAGATCTCTACACCCACCTTCCATCTCAGTCTGGGGGCCATATCTTATTGGTTGAACAGCAAGAAAGCATTAACAGTAATTACAGAAATGTTTTTCCTCTGCTCTAATTACAGTGACATCAGCATTCTATTAACCTTTAAATTACTGGTATTTTTCCAGAGAGAACTGTAATGAATAGCAGTTAAGGAAAGAAGCTGCATGATTTCAGAGCAGAGCAAATGAACAAGAAAGCAGAGGTTCTTTATAGTGGTGGCAGCATAAAAGCCTCCTGACGATGCTCTTGTACCAATGGTCACCACTGCCTCTTACAGGCCAGACCCTCAGCTTGTATATACTGGAATAGCTTCACTGGTAGCTATAAAGCACAGGTTTTATTTTCAGTCTTTAGATCTCTTGAGAAAATCCACTTGTACCTCGAAGGGCTAAATGTGGTGGGGTAGGTACTTTGCAGCTGGAATCAGTGAGAAGTTACTGTCTTGCATGTGCTGCTGGACAGACAGAAATAAGCACTGGATTTACCATAATAACAATAGATATCAAACACCAAGAAACATGAGAAATAAATTGTTTTTTTATTTTGTGATAGTCCAATTTCAGTGATAGTCCAGTCTCATCTGTGATAAAGTTGACATTTCTTTTATGCCATTGTTGAGATTCCTAACTTTTTTTTGCAACTGACCTCAGATGGAAATATCTTTTTCAGAGAAGGAAGGAAGAGGTTGGCAGAAAACCAATTTTTATGGAGCAAGTCAAATGAAGTAACAGATATTTTTGTGCATTCTGAAAATTATGTTTAACATTTTAGGGATGCTTACTCAGAGGAAATGTTTTGTGTCCCTTTAAGCTTTCCAAACACTTCATTCCTTTAAAGGAAATCTGTGGAAATACTTCCCATGAGAATAAGAATATTCAGGAAAAAAAAGGGAACCATTTATGCTGATGCATATTTTTTTACTCAGTTGTTTCTGGCAGAGGTGTCTGTTCCCCAAATATACCTAAGCAGGCAGATATACAATGGCAAGCACTTCTGCAGTGATGTAACACAAATTTGTGTTCACAGTAGCACACATACATACATACATAGCAGAAGGTCGACACAGGAAGAACAGCGGTAGAACCAGTAATGGAATAAAAAAACCTCATTATCTCATGCACAACTAGAAACAACCCAATGCAGATGATCCCTTATGGAAACAAAATTGTTCTCTTCTTTTATAGACACAGTTCTTACTTCAGTCTAGAACTCTGCTCTGTGTCCTTTGTAAATGTGTTTAGGGTTATCATTTTTAAGTTAAGCCTTCTCTGGTTTTCTCCTTGATTTGTGGCTAACATATTTATGCATGTGTACTGTGAACTTCACTTAATCCACTCCTGCAGAATAAGATCTGGTTAAAAGTAATTTCTGTTTTTCTGTGTCTTTCCTAAGAAATGTTCTAGTGAGTGAATATTTAAAAAAAAAAAAAAAAAAAATAAAATTGGACTAGGTGAAGGGAGTGCTATGAGACTAAAATTCTTGACCTGAATCAGGCAGATAAGGGAATTAAACCAGTTTACTTGTCTTGTTATGTGACAGAGCCACCATACCATGGATAACACTGGACAGATTGTCTCTCTCTGTGTTTGAAATTTCAGGCAGAATTTCAGGAAACCTTCATTGACCGAGAACAACGAAACTGCCCTTCTCAAAGCAGGAGTTTCAGCATTTTCCCACAGAACAGTTTTGTCAACTGAACAAAATATCACGACCAGTGGACTTGTATCATTTTCTAAAACAGCCAAGAGGCTTTAGGACTATGGGATTCATTTTCAAAACTTTATACTCTTAGAAGACTTAATCTTACTTTATTCCCTTGAGGGTCAGAACCGTCAGCATGAATTTACCACAGGTCAAATGAAGATTATAGAGAGCCAAAGGCAGAGAGGAGCATGTAAGCACAGTATAAACCCTGATGGCATTAGGAACGTGGTGATTTCTGAGCCTTGGCAGAGGTGACTGACTCCAACACAAGAGCTCTTAAATCATAACACAGGTTTATTGAGAATGCATCTCCAAAGAATTTCGTCCTAATGAAGCAAGCAAAAGGAACTGAAATTGCTTAGTATATACCTTTAGAAAATCTTTTCCATCTTAATATATTGGCACTGCTACAATTAATAGCCTGTTTGAATTTCCCTTACACTTTCTATTACAGGAGGCTCATAATTCAGGCATAAAATTTTTACTCTTGGCTGAAAGTTGTTATTTAATGTCTTAGCTCATTTCATGCAGCTTTTCTGCACAACCCAGCTCACTTCCCACCAACAGAAGCTGCTCTATGGGGTTCCCCAACCTAACCTGCTGGTAAGGAGTCAGCAAGCTCTGTTGCTGCCTGATGTTTGCAAGAGTATATTTTTAAAAGAAACACCTGTGTCTGTCCAAGAGCAGATGGGGTAAGAGCTCAGGAAGTGGGTCTTTTAACTAAAACTTTAAACACAATCAGAGAATAATCCTAGCAACTTACTGGCTTCTTATTTGCCTATCAGCAGTAAAAGGAATTTGAATCTTGAACCTTGAGTAAGGATCCTATTGGCACACAGGCTTTTGGGCAGGGGTGGTCTTATACTGGAGGCAGAAAAAAAACCCCCATAGTATGTCCATTGAGAATGAGACTGAGGACAGAGGAGTAAGAACAGCCCAAGAGCTGGGAACAGCCAACCACCTAAGGGATAAGCAGGGGCCACATTCAAGGAACTGTTCACGGGCAGGTCAAAGAAATGAGCCAGAAAGAGAATGGAGGCAGAACCATGTCTGGCTGAGACTTTTACTATGGTAAAAGAAGTGATAACACTGGGATTCTTTCCAGATTGGTCCTTACTGTTCATTCTGACTCAGGCTGTGACTCACTAACACCAGATCTGTACAGGATCAAATCCCTTTGCCATATAAATCAGATCCACATCAGCCATTGATGCAAACTGCACTTCTGTTGAATATCCAGACCAATTATGATGTTTATGAAGGTTTTGTACCATGACGTGAAGACAGACAACATCTTAATTAGCAAATCCAGTTTATGTGAGATGGTGGTTTGCAGATGGAACACAAGATTTTTTTTGTGATCTGGCAATAGGAGTTCAAAATCCTAACTTACTACACCCTCAAATTATTATATCAAATGAAAGGTGTTGAGTTACATACCATCACAGCAACTCCACTACACATTTCCTTTCCCTTAAGGCATTACAGGTTTTCTACACTCTCACTTTCATAACTATTTCTTTGAATAATTTTGATAATTTGCTGAGTTTTATAGGTGTCCATTTCTTGAACTATCTTCTAATTTTTGAAAAATTCAAAAGAATCAGAATTAAGATCTGCTGGGGTTTTTTTGCTGGTTTTTGTTTTTGCTTTTTTGTTTGTTTGTGGGTTTTTGTTTGTTTTTTGTTTGGTTTTTTTGTTTAGTTTATTTTCTCCAAAACACTCCCAGCACATCACCTAAAATGGCATGAAACTGTTACAGGCAGCTTAGTGTACCACTTACCATATGATCTGCAAAACCACAAGGAAAATTACTTTAAAAAAGGAAATAAAGGTAAAAAAAGAAGTAGGGAAGGATATGGTGGGACCCTGCTTCAGCCAGTGCTATTAAACTACTGAGACTGTACAAAAGTGTTTTATGTAGCTCTGACTGGAGCAGTGGGGATGTCATCCGTGGAACAGTGGTCTCTATCAAATAGAGTGGAACTGGCAGTAAAGATCCCCAGTTTCTATTCCCAGCCTTGCCACTTACAGAACAGAAAGTCACTTTTCTTCTCTGTTCCTCAGCTTCCCCATTTATAAAACATGAATATCATCACTTACTCACTTCACAGAAAATCTTAGTGATTCATTAAATCAAAATGCTTAACTGAAAAATATATATGAACCTTCCTTGAGGAAAAGAAAATAAACCTGCAGTTAACATAGTTCCCAACAAGAGGAATCACAACAAGTAGAAAATGAGTAGTAAAATGCTCATTTTTAAGAACTTCACCAAACTATAAAGGGCTATCACCCATGATAGCATGCTAGAACAGAGTTCATATGAAAGTGTAACCCTACAGATGATCATAGATGAGAACTGAATAAGCAGCCACTGAGGAAGTTATGTTTCTGTGAATAACTTGATCAGAAAGCACTGTTCTTTATCAGTTTTATGTGCGTCATGTCAGAACATGATGAGGTTTTACCAACTCCTGTGCACTGAGGCAGATTTCTCATAAACTGGTTAAATCCACATATTTTAAATCAGAGGTTGGTAGAGTTTTTCATTAGCCTTAAAGCTAACTTGTTGTTTAGGGTCTTATACATAATCTCTTTTCTTGTATGAGAGACAATAACCTCTCACTTGTACTGTTATTATTCAGTGAGATACACTGATCCTGAATTCCAGTTTCATGCAGCATGGGAGATCATCTTTAGCCCAGAGTTCCCACTAGAGTACTTGCTCACTTTGCTCTACAATCGACATTTTAATTTTGAAGAGAGAATTAACATTACAAATACAGACAAAATGCAACTAGTGAGGTACTCCAACACTTGATTTGGATCAATACAGTTGATTTGGTAGTATGTATTTGGATTAGAGTTGGAAGGTGTATTTCAGATATTTGAAGTGAGAGAAAAACCAACTGAAGTAGAAAGGTTTATAAATTCTCAAATAAAATGATATATTATTCATTTGAAGCCATCTCTCTACAGCTCAGATTTCCTCTACTGTGACAGATTGGAAAACTCCAGTACAATTTGTCTTTTCGAGCTGTCCCTGAAAGAAGGTTCTGGGGGAAGTTTTTCAAGTGAAGAAACGTGCTGTCTTTGCTTTCAGCTCATATCCAAGCTACTGAACTGGGAACATTTTATATCCTGTCAGTTTTAATGTTTGTTAGTCTACTTTTATAATTGTGTCACTTGTGAGATTTTGTTAGAACAGAGACGAGGTTTGTAAAAATGTGAGGTGTGAATGTAACACAGTAATTCACGGAGAGATTTGTTTTCACAAACAATCCAAAACAGAGGACTTGCAAACCCTCTGGTTCTCCCAGACTGCTCTGTCAACTCAGGCTTTATCTTCTCTCTCACGTGGAAAGTGGAACCAGTTCCTTACTCCAGAGCAGTGAGTTCTACCTTGTACTCACTATCAAGGCACAATATTTCCTTATTGTGGCCTGTTTTTCAATTCCCTTGGCCAAGTACTTCCTTGTTTGCCAAAATACTGAAGAGAACCAAAGTTATTTGTGATTTCAAGTGAAATTTTGTCTAGGTACGTGTCAAAAAATGGCAGGCAATGAGAGAAGTCAATGCTTTTTGGAATAGTAGAAACATTCTGCATTTAGGTTATATATGAATTTCATATTGGCTTTTCACTAGGAAACATTTTAGAAGTCACTTTAAAATTAAAGAGAGAAGTAGAAAAAAAGAATTGACTCATTTAATTTGATTTGGAAAAAAAAAATTAAATGTTTCAGTGGTGAGTCAAGTTGATAGCTCATCTGAGATTTACTTGGCTGTTCTGGAAGGTAGTTTTTTTGGAAGGTAGGGTATTTCTGTGCCAGTTGTTAAAATATTCAGGCAACAATATACCAGGTTGTGATCCATCTTTTTGATAGCCAGTATTCTGGTCTTGCAATGCTGAAGTTGTCTTCTCATGGTCACATACCAGTTGCTTATTGGTGTTGCTGGAATAAGATTGTAGCTCTGCTGGTCAGCCAGAGCCCTGGTCTTATGGCAAAGTGGCAAAAATAGCAGTCAGCTTTGTCTGGATAAGGAGTGTGAGTATGGAGAACCTTGGAGACAATCTTGTCATACAACCTGTGCTCTTTGGTAGCCTCTCTGTGTGTGCTTGCATGTGCTTCAGCTTCCATTTCCTTTAGGGAATAAACACCGGGATATTTTCTCTGCCCACACAACACTCAATAATATTTTAAGCTGAGCATTTTGCTTCCTGCCTTCTGTGTGTTTTCTCCACCTTAAGCAGCAATGTCTTCTCCTCCAGTGAGTGTCTGCCTGTTCTGCTTCCCCCTTCCTTACCTTGAACTTTTGTATTTGTTCTGCATTAATTGCTATTAATGTTTTGATCCTTTTCACTCTACAGCCTCTCTCTGTCTCAGGTCACAGTTTTCATCAGACACTTATTACTTATTTCAATATTTCAGGAGTTATTCCTGGTAACAGTGTCAATCATTTTATGTCCTTGCTTCACAATTGGAAAGTATAGAAAATAAAAAAAAAAAGGGAAATGAAAAAAGTAATCCCTAATTTTACCTTCATTTTTTTTTATCACCATTTTCTGTAGATGTTGCATTTTTTTCCTTCTTATTTGCATTTCCTGACATGCTGTGGGTGCCATGAATCTGCTCAGTGACATCAAATTTCATCTTGGGAATGCTGAATAGTAACAGCTTGAGCTTTACAGTCAAATTGTTCTTTATCTGCCACTTACAGAAATCCCAGAACTGTGGCAAATGTCTGAGTCGTGCACAGAGATTTGCACTGTCTGGTCTTCACTTTTCTCTCTTTAAACTCGTACTCATCTAAGTGCCATCCAATGTATTACTGGCATGAAAGACTCCTTATAGCATAAGAATTGAAAAGGCTTCAAATGCTTCAGGTTTTCAGCCATAATTGCTGCTCAGGTCCAGCCTCATCTTCATGGGTAGCACTGACACCACTGGTTATTTGCTTTCTTTCAGGTAAGGCACGAAGGTCAGCAATAGTGTACAAACAGGGCCTGCACTTCTAAGGTTTATTGAGTCTAAAAAGAGCTAATTAAAGCTTCATTAACCAGCGTGCCATACTGTATAACAGCAACTTTGCTATGAATAAAATGTTGCAGCATCAGGAGCACAGATTTTTCTGTTTCGGCATTGTCTCTAACTGCTCCCAGGAACCAGTTCTCTATGAGAGTTCTGTACTCTGAAGCCCTGGGATCAAGTTCCTCCTTCACCCGTACAAATGGTTTTGCACAAACTCCCTCTCTTCCTGCACACTTTTTCTGAAAGCCCTGTTGTATATCTGTACCCTATTATTCAGTGCACAGGGAGAAGAGCAAGTAATATGGACCATTCAAGAACTAATGAGTGACTGAATGGAAAACAGTTTTCCATTTATTTCAAATAAAAGTAATGATAGACTAATCTTTTTAAATAGGAATGGAAACATGGTGTCACCATCCACATTTCTCAGAAGTAAATATATTTGTTACTGATGAGGAACTCTCATGAACTAGTTTTTTAAGCTTCTTTTGTAGTTGGTCATTTAGGTAGAAAAGAGCCGAATTCCCAAGCTCGGGTAAAAGCATTTGAGACAAGGTGCACACAAGTTATGAGATAAGACCTATCCACCTCCTTGCACATGAGTAATCAAGGAAGTAAAAGCAAGTCCAAGGTAATATTAACTGAGATAAACAGCTGGAAAGTAGAAGGGAATTCTTTCCCTTCACTGGAAAAGAAATCGTGCTCTTAATAGCTGTGATTCACCAATGAAAACAAGCTTTTGAAATTATTTGTCTTCATCATATCTGAATGAATATTTAAAGCTTGCCTAGAATTAGCTTTCATGTCAGACATTTGGCAAGTCAGTTTTCCTGAAGCAGACAGTACTGATGGAGTAAAAGCACTGTGAGTTCTCTGCTAACTTCGGAGCTCAGGGCTAACAGTCCCTCCTTGGCCTGAAGAAGGAAGCTCTGAGCTCTCAGGAGTAGAAGGCAGGGATATCATACAGTGAGTTTAGATAGGACAACATGTCTAGAAAACTGTAGCTTAAAGTATTCAGAGGGTGTGAATCCTTCTGTTCCACATCAGAAAGGAAGAACTTACATATTTCCCTGAAAGGCAGGAATAGACTCTTTACAATAGAACTGCTTCCTGGACAGCTAGCTGGCTTTTTGCAGATGGATAAGCACACGTTTCTTCAAACAGTGTGGAAAACCTTTACTTAAAGCATTAAAAAACATTATAGTATTCATTCTGGCACCACCTCAAAATTCTCTGGATACTGAACTTCCTCCTAAACCAATGGTTTGCCTTCACTGCCTAAAAATATTCTTTATCTGCACATGTGGACACATAGAGTACACCTGGTGAAAAAGTCTTGCCATGAGCTTTAGGTCTCCTTTAGGCTTTCTGCTTTCTCAGGAACATCTGTGGAAGTTATTTGAACAGACATCTATTTTTCCTCACTTTCTATGCAGCTGTTCTGCCAAAGCTATCATATGAACACAAAATTTCCCTCTCTGTTCTGGTCTCTGAGTTAGCCTGTAACTCCAAGGAATTAACATATGTGATAGATCTCTTCCTTGCATAAAATTTTTGAAATAAAGACTAAGAAATGATTCTCAGTAATGATGCTTTGTCAATGAAGACTGACCAAAGTACTAAAATTAAATCATACCCTAGCCAGATGTTATGGAATTCAGATTCCTTTCTAAAGTAGCAGATGAAAACTTAGCTTTCTAGAACAACAGAACACCAAAGCTACAAATTAGAAGTATTTCAAAGGCACTTTGATTAACTGAGCTCTAGTCAGGTATTGTGCCAATTGATCTCCGTTTCTTTCTTGCCAAGTATCGTTTCTTGGCTCCAAAATAAACTGACCATATTCAGGAGTGACCTTAAAACTGCCATTAGGGAGAGATGACTCAGAGCAAAGCCTCAAGCTCTTCTGTGTCTATGAGATCATGGCTTCCTGTGAATCTCCTCATTCTGAAGAGATGCTGCTCTCATCTTCCGTTATCTTAGAACTTGCAGGGCCATGCAAGTGTTTTAGATGACAAATCTGACGCCGGTGTTCTCAAAAGATGTTTTTTAGAATTGCAGCCATGGTTGCCAATGACTTTGGGATAACACACTTGGCACTTAAGGGTAGTTCAAGGTAGATTACCAGGATGATCATATTTAACTTCTTCCTTTTTAATTAGTGACTTCACAGGCTTATATAAACACCTTGAAACACTAAAATTCGAAGGACATTCCAATTCTTAATTATTGACCAACTGAAATGCAAGATACCTCTCTGGTTTGGTATCTATATGGTCTTTTTCACCAAGACTCACTAGGAAGCTCTCATTTATGTTTTATGAATTTAAACAGAATATGCTGAAGTTGTTCTAAAGTTAATTCCTGATTTTTGGATGTGACCATTACTGAATCAGCTTCTTTATCACTACATATAATTCTGTTGAATTCAATAGAGATTCTCAGGTATAAAACAGCTACAATGAAAGATCAGATTCTAAACCTCAGGTATTTAATTTTAGGTATTTAATTTTAGGTATTCAAAGTATAAAACAAGAAAGAGTTGAAAGCAATCAGGCAGCTCAAATTCAGGTTACAAGAAAATTGGGCTTTTAATATATGTATGGGAAAACTATGGGAAGTTCTTTTTTAATGAAGAGATACAGAATGAACCCATATGCAAATATACTGTATCATGATGTAATAATTACTGAAAATATCACATCTTTCCAAATCAATGGTGTCAATAAACTGTTTTTAAAAAAAAAAGCTACTTTCACCTTTGGTTAAAAATGGGATTTTGACCTTGTCTAAGTGCAATGTGCATAGGAGTTTGCTGTATAATTTTCTACCCTAATTAACAGTTGTGTTATGTAAATTTGGCAAAGCAGTTGAAAGCTACAATCTCAAATGAAGTTTGCATCCAAATGCAGCATTGCAAAATGATTCTAACGCTGTTTCACCACTATATATGTTTCTTATGCCAGAGAAAACCTGACTCAGAAGACCATTATCTGCCTTAATCTACCTTTTCCTGACCAACAGTTTTAAGCTGCTGAAGAGACTCCCCGGAATAACTCCCTCACTGAGTGATACTCTCGTCATACTCCATTATTCATCTGAGCTTTTGCTCTAGGAACAGGATACTTCCATGCTGGTCTCCTGAATCCCACAGCAAGAGGAAGTTATTCATCTTATGAATCATAATATGTCTGGAGACATCTAAATGCTTGCCAGCAAGGAGAAATGAATTAGATGAAAACATCAACAGTAAAAAATCTGTGCTAAGGAGAACTGCAGTAGTCACAGCACATACTGCTATGAAAAAGGTGTGAAATCTAAATATATGCCAAAAAAAAGGGTAAGAAACACCTGTATTCTCTTAAAATGAAAAGGTTTGCTTCATCAAATTTTCAAATATCAAGCATAACTCTGTTAGAAATAATCATGGGGCTGTTCTGTGTTCCCAGCTTAGAATTTAACATTTGTACTGGGATCCTTCCAATAATCCTGAAAGGTGTTTGGGGTTTTTTCCTGGTATTTAGAATATGCTATTTATCCTCACTTCTATTCATAACGAAGGGAGAATGTCTTATACAAATATCCAACATTTCTTAGAGATGAAATTCAGTGACCCTGTGTCTTTTCAGCAAAATTAAGGAGTCATTCTGCTTAGGAGATTTTCCAATAGAAACTCATACAGGTTATGTTATTTTGATTACTATTATACACATATATTGTTACATGCATATATCTCTAATATTGCTTATTATCTAGTGTGCATGGTTCAGCACACTTTAAAATTAACCTTTTTGGAGGATAGCCACATTCTTACATTTTAGCTACTTAAACTTTATTAAGACCTTATGACCAGATCAATTATAGATAAAAGCGGTGAATAAATCTGGGTAAATTATAGGGTTTGGGGGGATGGTGAAATGGAAAAATTAGAAAAAAACCTAGTCAGTGGAATGCTTTCACTTCTCAGGGAAAACAAAAAAAAAAAGAAGAAAAACAATGTATGGTCAAACAAAAATGCTGTTTCATACACATAGTAAAAACATGTTTCATCAGGGGTTAATTAACCTTCTGAATTAACAGAGGTCTACTCATGTATAAAACATAAAACCATGAGCTTTCAATTTAATATTTCTCCCCAAATCAATTTTTCCATTATTTCCTACAAAACCCCTGCAAAATATGGAAGAAAAAGAATTAAAAAATACAATATTTTTTGTGCAATATGCACAACTGAACAAAATAGACAATTGCATGTGTGACTCATAAATCCATGGCTAAATTATACTGATCGTGCAACCATCAGTAAATATCCAGTTAGCTGTTCTACACATTTGGCAGGTATAAAAATAGGCATTTACTGAAATGACAGCACTGGTTTATTTGAATTATTAAAAGTTAAGTATTTAGTGTTCCATTCTAAACATGTTAGGTTTGCAAAGTATGACAAAAGAGCTCAGTCCTATAAAATGCTCCGTTAGAAGGAATATTGGTTTTCTCACTACACACAGAGACAACTGAGCCAAGTCCTGTCATGAAACTCAAGAGAACTGGGAGAATATTAATGTTAAAAAGTGCTCTTGTGAGTAGCATGATTAAGGATTTTGTTTATCAGTTAGGAAGCAGGAGGATGTTTCAAGAGGCAATACCACAGAATCTCAAAACAAAAAAAGGGTAATAAAGCTCAAAACAACTTGTCTTCCTCACGGGCTGAATTGAGGTGTGTGTTTTCCTTCTCTAAATGTGCCTTAGCAACTTGATCTTCATCCAGTGAAGAATTTGTTGATGCTTCTGAAAGTCTATTTGTGTGCTCTCTGAGCGAAATCGTGTTCAGATGCTGGGTTTATCTCCCTTTATAAATGATGATGTTTGGGGGCTACATAAAATTCAGAACTTCATGCTTGTTCTTCGCTCTCTGAAAATTACTTTTAAAGGCATTTTAAAAGCCACTTGGTATTGAAATGAGGAAAAGAGTATGCATTTGGCTTCACTATCAAATTTATGAGTATAAGCCACAAAGCAAAATTTACTCTTTATTGTTGCTTTCTGGTATAAAAACAAGTTTCTACACTCTCTGAAGTCTGTAGAAGGGAAGCCACTTTGTGCTTCAATGTCTTTTTGGAGAGCAGAAGGGAGTAGACAAGGAAGGATTTGGCATTACATTCAAAAACACAGGCTTTGATTTTACTTTTCTTGGGGGAAAGGAGAGGAATGTTAATTTGCAAAAAACTCAAAGGAGGGGTTTTTATCCTTTAGCAAGATCCAAAAAGGATCTGTTAAATTCACTAAAAAAAACCCCAAACAACAACAACAACAAAAAACCACAAAAACAAAACAAAATAAAACAAAAAAAACCAAAACAAAAACAAAAACAAAAAACCAAACCAAACCAACCAACCAACCAAACAAACAAACAAAAATCTTTCCTACGTGAAACTATTAGAAAACAATTGACCACATCCAGTGTTAGCAGTAGTGCCTATCAGGTTTGTATCTTATTAAATACATCAAATAATACCCCCCTGGTTTGCCATATCATTTGTGACCCTGCAATAACAGTGAAGGGAGAGGGAAGGAGAAAGACCCTGGGACACAGCACATGGTTATACAGTCATGGTTGTGGAGTTCTACAAATATGATTGAATTCAACTTCAGTTTGCAGGACGGAAAAATAAGTTAAAAATCAGCAGATTTGTCTAGGTGAATGACTGAAAGAAACATGGGGATTTTTTTTGACAAGAAACTGGTGATAACATTTAGAGAACACTGAGGAGGTAGTAACCAAAGATGGGCAGTGATTTGCAGCTCGATATTATGCAGAAAAATTACTGTCATTTAGTGCTGCAACCAGTCTCCAGTAAGTTTTCTGCCATTATACATTTAAGAAATATCCACAGGAAGATAGGTTACCTGCTTTGAAAGTCCTTACTGTCTATTTTAGGGCATAACAGTGAATAGAGTAAACACAGAAAAACTGAGAGAAAGGAGCATGACAATTCAAAGCAAATTCTATTTAATAATTCTTTTTTAACACTAATAACATGTAAGCATCCCTTGAAATAAAATCTGTTGAAAAACTGAGTAAAACTATGTGGAAAATATTTTCCTTTCTTTGTGAAAGTTAGAAAATTTCAGTGTTTTCATCTTTGGCACAAAAATCTTTTCAGTGTTTATTTATTTGTTTTTAAAGAAAGAAGAAAGGAAAATCTCAACCAACAACTGCTGAGTTCAGGCAAAATTTGGAAGTCCCAAGTTCAAGTATCTGCTAAAACTAGTGTTTGTTTAACAAAGTGTAAACAGAGAAGACTTTAATTGCATATCAGCCAGTAGCTTGGTTGTTAAGTTTTTATCTCTGGTGTGAAAGACAGATCGAAACTCACACTGAACCAGGAAAAACAGACTTGACTGACTCACTCACCATTGGCAGGCTCTGAGCTGCAGCCACTGGAACACTGTTTATTCCTACAATAAACTCACCCTCCTCTCTCAGAAGAAACTGCATCTTTGCTAAAACCTTTCTGCCAAAACTAGCATATATTTCACAGTGAAGAGTGCTGGTTTCAAAACACTGACCTTTACCAGTGAAGACCCATTCTGTTGAAACGTTCCTGAACAACTTTAGAGCTGTATCTCTACCATCTGAGGAATTAGTTGTTTGTTGCAACTTAACGGGTTTTATTGTTTTCCTTTTTGAGAAAGAAAACCTAGAAGGAAAATATAAAAAGAAGTTAAGGGGAAAATTCAGCCTAAATTGGGTATTTCCTAATACCCTGGAACTTTAAATTCCAAAAGGCAATTCAAATTCTGAAGCCACTGTATTATGAAAAGACTCAAAACTTCCCTGCTGAAATTTTATACTCTTTTAAAACTGCCCAAGAAATTTTGACTCATATCAGCCAGATCTGCCTCTGCATTTACTTAATGCAGTCACCCATACATCTTGGCAGTACATTTGCAATGTTGTCTGCTGGCTCTGTTAAAACTAAATAGGGTAAAATAAAATAAGATGTTACAGGTTTATCAGTATTCCTCCAGAAAGTGCTCTCATTTGGACAACAGATTGGGAAAGAAAACAGAAAGCTTGTGACACTAACACTCTTGAGTTTTTTGCCACTGTTTTTTCTAGAATATGTCAATAAAAATAATCATACTGATTAGGAAAATAGATGAAAATAATATTCTTGTCTTTAATTTCTTTCAAAAAGTCTATTTTAGTGATATAATCCTGTTGTGATTCTTGAAAACATACTGCAGGAGTGTGCTTACATGTGTGTATAATGTGTCACAAAGAAAGATCACAAAGAGGCTTATAATTAATCTTTAATTAGGATATATAATTTCATTGAAATGTGGCTACTTATTGGGTAAAGAATAGCTTCTACTCATAACTTCATTTCATATTTACATATGCAACTACCTCCCTTAAATCTGTGGGATTAATACTGAAAACAATCTATTTTACATGCTCTGGGGGTTAATATCATCATGTGCAGCAGCTTAATTCAGTTCACATCATACCACAAAACAAGGATGAAGAAATCTCATCAATAACCTAGAATACATTCTCTATTTCAAATAGAAGTACAGGAAATATGATGTTTAATATTACAGCAGACAGAATTTGTATTTTAAAGGGTTTATCTAAGGTGAAAGTCCCAACAGCCCGAAAGTTGATTGCTCTGGGATCACTGTGTTGGCTGCCCAGACTGGAGCACTTAAAATCTGCAAATACTAATCCTTGTATATGTCAACATGCTTACTTAATCTTTTTAGGAGCATTCCTAAGCAAAATTATTCTGTAAAGAAACCCCTGAGAACTGTTAGGTAATGTGTTCGAAACAGCCTTTAAGAAGGGATCCAGACTGATTGTAGTAAAGGAATATCATCTGTTGGACTAGATAATCACTGTAGGTAACTTTCCAACTGAAATGTTTATTCTATCCTATTCTGAATGTAAGGACTTCATAATGAAGGATGGTACCACCACAGTGCAGTGGAAACATTGCTCTGTCCCAGTGGAAGCTGGGAGGAAAGAACTTCTACAGCAGTCGATTTCTTCTTCTGACTTTAATCACTGACGGCTGCTACTGCTTCCAAGTTCATGTTCCCTGCTACAATCATTACACATTTACAGGTCTCACACATTAAACAACCCTTCCCCCTACACGTATGTGTTCAATGAGATCTTTTTCATAATGAGAAGCGATAAGCAGTCTAAGTAGAGGAGTCAATACTACTGGCTGTGTGAACAATTAAAAGCAGCAACTACAGCAGCCATAGTGCTATGCTGAAGTTTCTTTAGAAATATAGTTTCCCTTGCTATAACTTGAAAACTAAATATATTTAGTATTAGGCTTTATTTAGGACAATAAACTAACATAGTCTCTTTCCATACTTTGAACAGTATAAATACCACCAAGTTTTTGCCAGAAAGTGGTGTGTGTTGTAAGAGCATATTCCTATGGGACCTCCTGTCTTGGCTGAGGAAGTATGATCTAAGGCATTCACTCTGGACCCAGGAAACTTTTCTCCTCGTCTCTCTCTGACAGAATCTGTGTTCTGGAAGTGTGTTTAATCATTTCACCCTGTCTTGTGTTTCTCTGCCATTTTCTGTCCTAACTTAATTAGATTACAAACTCTGTTTTGTGAAACGTCTGGCATGAAGGGTCACTTATCTCAGCTGACCCACTAAGTGCTGCCATAATGCAAATAACACCAGTGCATCCTGACACTACACTATTTTGCCTTAACGTTACACAAAAAGCCAGTACTATGTGGTGTGCTTTAATTCAGCACTGAGAGGGGACAAAAATGGAAATCTAAGGGGGAATAGCAAGGAATAGGACTGAGAAGTGGATGAAAAGCACAGGAAAATAAGTTAAACTTTGGTTAAAACCAACTGGAGACTCCAGATCTGGAAGGTGGTAGTTGCCTTGCTCTGCAACCATTCACACACCCCTCTGTGGCACACCAGAATACTGGATAGGTGAGGGTGAGCAAAAGGACTTTTCAGCCCAAGGGGTGTATGAGCTGTAATCTCACCTTTTGTCTCTTGACAAATATGCAGGTTTTCCTCAACTTCTGTTAATGATCCATCTTTGCAGATATTCTCTACAGCAGGATTTAAGGGAAATGATGATTACTTCATACAAATATTCACTTGGCTTACTATTCTTTTCCTATGTGCTAAGTTAGTCTAGTTAAATCCTAAGATTTCCATGTCAGACTACTCAGCTACAATTAGGAATCCACTCCTGATTTCCGGTAGGGGTGACCGAATTCTGGCCCTGTGAAAGAGTGGACAACTTTTACTTCCCAGTTGCAACAGTGTCTCCAAGCACTGATAAGACCAAAAATTCCTATATGCTGTGTTCTACCTGTGTCTGATACAAACAATAAATGTATACTGTGTTTTCTTTTAAGTCATAGACCATATAAAAGGTAACAACCTGGTCCTCCTGGCACTCACCCCGCTTTCTAAATGGAGTAAGTTCTGGCTGTGGCTGTAAAACTGTATCCTGGTATGAAAAAGACTCCAAGCAAACAAAAAATGCTGAGACATCTGAAAATGCAGTGCAATGCTAGACAGGTTCCTGAAATAGTTCTGAGAGAACTAGTACTACCAAAGGCAGTATGGTCCTGTCAGTGCAGTTTTTCTCTGCAGGATGAATTATCCAGGGCTCTGTGCCTCACTAATGCAGTTGTATTGATCTTGAGACCTTGCTAGCCTGGGTATCCTTACACAGCACAATGCTCTGTGTGTGTATTCTTAGTGCTCATTCTCAAGAGAAGCAATTAAGGTGTCACTGAGTCTTAATTGTGTCCATAGAGGATGTTTTCTTTAAAGTCCCATTTGTTTGAAAAACGAAGTAAAACATACTGCTTAAGTTTTATTTCCAACTCCCCACAGGGAAGTTTGCAGTACTGTATATGCAATTTACAAATTATCACGCCATTTAATTTTTAGGAGCAATTAGGAAGATGTGCCAGTGATGTAGAGAAATTCAGCTGTGTCTAAAGGAAACCAATCTGACTGACAGCTCTCAAAGCTGTTGGGTGGTGAACACGTGTGGTAGGAGCAGAAAAGCCGTGGTCAGGGGCTGTGGGGTGAAGGGCTCGAAGCTCATGGCTGTGCCAGCCAGGAGCAGATCTGTGCACCAGGTGAGAGGCTGAGAATCCAACATCAGCCCTGTAAGTCGGGGAGCAGCCACCAAGGGCTGGTTCTTGTTGAGCCCAATACCAGAGAGCAGATGAAGCTCACAAGTGTCAATTTTAGGTCGACGTCCTCTGAAACCCAAAATTACAGCTAACTAACGAGTCCTCAGAAGCCCCAAATCTGCCCCAGAGCATGAACCTTTCTGGAAAGTGGGGTAATGACCAGACAGCCGCTTCAGGGGAGCCCCCCGACCACTCTGAGGGGAGGTACAGAAGAGGGCGACACTCCCTTTCCCTCAGCACCTCAGGAAAGGTGCTCCATCCCTCCGGACGGACACGAGGCAGAAACTGAGGCACGGGAAGTTCCACCTGAACGTGGGATGGAGTGAACGCGTGAGTGACAGTGCACTGGAACAGACTGCCCAGAGAGGGTGCGGAGTCTCCCTCACTGGAGATATCCCAGAACCGTCTGGACTCGGTCCCGTGCCACGCGCTCGAGCGGGGATCCACCTGCCCCACACGCCCCGTCCCGGGAGCGCCCAGCCCACAGCCCGGCCCAGCCCACAGCCCGGCCCCGCCCGGCTCATCCCGCCCCGCCCCGCGCGCCTTCCCGGATGGAAGCGGCGCCGCGTGACCGCTCCCTCCCGGAAGTGCGGCGGGAGCGGGAGCGGGGCCGTGCGGGAGCCGGGAGGTGCCGAGCGCGGGGCAGGGACGGGACGGGGCCAGCGGGGAGCGGGCAGGGCAGCGATGCGGCTCCGCCGCCGCCCGGGCTCGCCGCCTTCGCCCCCCGCGGGGCGCCGGTGACCGTCACACCCTGCGCGCCCCGGCGGAATGAGCCCCGCCGCGCCCCCGCCAGCGCCGCGATCCGGTACGTGCCGGGGCACCGCTCTGGGGGGGTGTGTGGGGCTGGGAATGGGGACGGAAAAGCCTTTGTTGCGCGCCCGGCTGCCCCTGCCCCGGGCAGCGGCCTGGCGGTGCTGCGGGAAGGGCAGGGAGGGAGCGGCCCTGCCCGGCGCTGGGGCGGGCGGTGCTGGCAGGGATGGGATCCAGCGATCCGCTGGTCCGGAGATCCGGGATGCCTGCCTTGGGCTCCCGCGGGCCCTGGGATGAGCGCTTCCAGCCGCGGAGAGCCCGGCCAAGCGGCGCGATGTGTTCCGCCCGTGCCCTGGTTACCCACCAGCGCAGTTTGTTTTTGGGAAGTTAGGCGTCTCGTAGGGAAGTAAAAGAAGGAAGGGAAGCGGAGGGGTTTTTTTTCCCCTCCCTTCGTGGGTCTGCGGAGAACTTTGAGGGAGGTTGTAGGGGCGAGTGAATAATGTGTAAAGCAGCTCCTGGTTGATTCATCGGGGCTGCGCGCTCCATCTTAGACGTGGTCAGGAAGTGGAGTTGACTAAGGCTGGGTTTCACCTGATGATGTCGCCTGCCGAAATTCCCGGGAGTCCGGGGGAATTTGCATCACTTTGAGCCTCTTTGAGAGCACAAGTAGGTGAGAAAGAACGTAAAGAATGGAAAACAACAAAACAAAGGAGGCAACACTGGCGATATCGCTGAGTTCCTGTTTGTTTGTTTGTTTTTTTAACTGCAGTGTATAAACCCGGTCCGTTTTAAAACGTAGCTTTGCTTTGTGGATGTATTCTTAACTTGTTTTCTAAAACAAGGTGTTAAGAGTTATAAAAATAGTGTTTAAACAAAAAGGATTGTTTCGAGCCTCCTGCCAGGAAGAACAATCTGTGACAGTCAAGCTGGGTCATTCCTTATTCTTATCAGTCCTGCAGAATGCATTATTTTGATAGATATCCCATATGGTTACAGGAATTTTTACCACAGTGGTTTTGAGCCGAGCCATTTGTATGACTGCCAAGGCGTTTTGTTTTAACTGTTTAAAAAGAGGGTTTGTTTCTTTTTCTGTTTTTAGTAAAACAGAAAATTTCTTTATTTCTGGAAATAAATATCCCTCTTTAGAGGGACAGGTAGTACTCACTGTTATTTCTGAAAGTTTTACCTGGCTTCTCTCTCTCTGGGCCTTCTGGGATGTGTGGCAAGGACAAATGTAAATGTTTGTGAAGGATTTCCAGTGTGTGTCTACTGCATGGTGTTTTCCCCCCACTGTGTAAGTGGATATTTACTCAGGAAAGGGAAAATAATTTTTAAACAAGATATCTTTTGTATATAAAGCTGCAAACTTTATATAGGCTTCGATACATCAGCAGAAACTGCTTTTAACTCTCTTCTGGAAACCTGAGATTTTATATATCCAGAAATATCCTTGGTGTTATATTGCCTTGAAACAGCTTTCTGCCAAACTTTTAACTTTGGTACTTTGCAGTCTACTTTTAAACTGTCAGTGAAAATAAAGAATTACATTCTGTGCTTTCATAGGCAGTGCGAGCTACTTGTTGCTATTAAAAACTTGTATATACTATAGACAAATATAAAATGAATTTGAAAAGCCACCAGGTTTTCTTCTGGCCCTAACCACTGATTTCAGATGTCAGTGCATGCTCTTTAAAGTTTTCGGATGTTCAGTTGAAATCACATAAAACTATTTTTTTCCCTCTTTTTCTCTATGTTATGTTTCTCTGTTTGTGCCTTTGAAAGCACCTAAACATAAATATACAGGAGAGAAAATGAGACCAGTTGTCATTATCAACATAAGTTAGAGAGGAGGAGAAATAGCTAAAGACACCAATAGGTAGCATTGATCAACTTGCACATCGATGTCATTAACTTCTCTCTTCATTCATTCTTCCCAGGTTTTCTGTCTGCATTTGTTGTTTTTCCAGCCTTTCATATACAACCCCTTCACATCTCTACCTTATCAGTTCACGTTTTTCTCTTTACATCTCATGCCCTTGTAGAAGTGACCCTAATCATAGTTAGAAATGTGTCCTGTTGGATTTGTTTCCAGGCTCTGGTACATGCTCAGGCATAGCCTTCTGTGTGTCTTGCATTGCAAAACCACCCCATCCTGGTTTTTTTTCTTTTTTTTCCTTGTGTTTTCCCGTTGATGACAAGTGGATATTTTTGGTGTTCTTTTTCTCACAGTTTTTGTGACAGGTTCATATGCTCCTTATGGGCATTTCTGTCGCGCTGTAAAAAGCAGTTGACAACGTGCTGCCCCTTCTGCTTCCTGTGTATTTAGCAAAACATGGCTAAGACTAAGGAAGTCTAGATGATTGTTACACTCCCTAGAAACAGTAACCAGATACTCGTTGTCATAAAGTCCTGGGGTCTTCAAAATACTGTGGCCTGGATCAAAGCACGGACTGTGCATTTCGTTGTGCACATCCTGGGCCCTGCATTTTTAGGATAGAATAGGAGGCACTTGCCTCGGTGCTTGTCTAATGGTTGTGCCATCACATCAGATTCTGCTCTCCAAGAGGCTCTTGTACCTTGGCTTTTGGCCCTGGCACAGGCTGCCCAGGGAAGCTGTAGATGCCCCATCCCTGGAATTGTTCAAGGCTGTGTCGGATGGGGCTTGGAGCAACCTGGTTTAGCAGGAGATGTCCCTGTCCATGGCAGGGGGGTTGGAATAGGATGGTTTTTAAGGTACCTTCCAACCCAACCCATTCCATGATTCTTAAATTCCCTTTCCTCTCTGCAAAATATGTGCATATTCACAAGAGACTTCTTCCTTCCTTTGAATCCTCAAGGAACTTCTTCCCTGTTCATGTCCTTAGCACACTTTGTTTCTGTTTCTTCTTGTCCCACTGATTTCAAAAGTCATCATATTGGATCTGTCCCTTCAAATGGAAGTAGGAAATCTCTCCTTGAGTTTGTGATCAGTACTTAGAGGAGAATTGTTGCAACTCTGTGGGAGGTGGAGGGGTTTTAACAGTGGTAATTTAGATGTTATAGTAGTTTTTAACTGAGAGAAAATGGACACTTGCCTTAATTCAGTGGGTTTTTTAGGTGATGTGTATGTTTTTTAGGTAGTATGTTACAGAGTGTGTATTTTGCATAAATGGTGGGTTTTTTCCTTTTTGTAATGTTTTAGCTATTCAACTTGTGTGGTGGAATCTTGGCAGGAGTATATGTTGAATATTGGAATGAGCTTAACCTAAAAAACCTCAACTCTCTTGGTTCCATTTTACCTGAGTTTAATAGCATTCCAATACATTTGTTGTAACCTGGTTTAAAATTATTCTTTGTCAGCTGTAAAGGCTTTTTATGTTTTGTACAAGGAATCACTTTGCAAGCATGTATGTGTCTGTCAACGTTGTTGTGATCAGTGTTTGCATATAGCATTTGGGAAATGTAGTGGAAAGTGTGATACTCTTACCTGGTTCAGAAACTCATTGGCATGGAATAATCCAGAGAGCTCATGTGTCCAAATTCCCTCAATTAGATTATTTATCCTTGGTATAGCCTTGCATCTCTCAGAAGCCATTTATCACTTGGGTTTTTTTTTTGGTGAAAAATATTACACTTACCACTTTTAATTGGTTACTTGTCTCTTTCTCTGTGTGGAAATCATCAAAAATAGGTGATAGAAACCAAATGTAACATGTTGAACATGTTGCTTTAGTGAAAAAAGCCAGTTTCCTAATCAGGCTGCTTCTTCAGAGGTTAAAGATGGACTAAGTGATTTCCAAGTGGACTTCCCATAAGGTTCAGTGCTGGGTGAAGGGGGAGAGGAATTGCTGTTGAGTTCTCATCTCTATAAAAGAGGCTGCTGTATGTACTTGTAACCTCTTTTTTTTTAAGCATTATAAATGTCTATGTGCTTTCCCTTGATTTCGTTGCTAAATACAAGGAATGAAGCTGGTGGGTTGTGTGAGCACTTGCAAGATGGCAATTTACTTCTTGTGTGCCTGTGAAGGGTTTGTTGTTGTTTATCTTTTTTTTTTTTTGGTGACAATTTTTTGTAATGGAACAAACTTCAGATCTCAGCTCTTCTAGCTGACAGGCATTATTGGAAGCTGCAGTTTGATTGTACTCACGATGTAGGATTGCTTTGGCACAGGCAGATGCCGAGCCTGTAGTTGGTGGTACCTCGGCAGTTGAGTAGGGAACAGCCTGTGCCAGTTCATCCGCCTTCGTTCGTGTGGCATTTGCTCTTTGCACTCTATTGTGACTTGACTCTTTAGGTAGTTCAAAGGTGAATTATCATTTGATGTGTAATTTGCCTGGCTGCTTTATAGAAAGAAAAAGCAATTGTGTGCCAGGGAGAATGCAACAGAGTAGCTCTTGGCGTAGGCAGTGCTTGCTGCTGGTGGAGTAAATGTCTCCAGCAGTTGGGAAAAGTTCCAAAGTTCATGGGGTGGGAACCTCTTATTGTTGTGCAGTGGAAAGGATCACTGGGTGAAACTTGGGAGCCAAGCTTTCTCTCGGCCTCCTTCCTGGTTGTTCCTTTAATGTGTGTCCCCTCCCAAGAGCTCACTTACCAGTTGGTCAAGTCTTTTGCAAAATCGATTCTTAGGTAGGGTTGGGAGTGGAGATGAAGGGAATGGGGGGAGTAATGACTTGTTCTTGATTTCCTTCAAACTACTTGTTTTCTTGTGTATTAAATGTTCAGCAAATTATTTAGACTGGCCTGTGTCTAAAAGGGTTTGGGGTAGTTGCATCAGCAGTTGCTTCCTGAACAACTGAAATGATGAGTGGATGCAGAACTCCTCTGGCCTGAGGAAGAGCTGGTATAACTTTCTCCTCTGGTGTCCTACTTTCTAGCTCTCTGTTCCATGTTGACATTTTCTTTGGAAAACTTCTTTTCACAAAAGTTTTAATTTTCCTGGCTTTCTTTGTTCATATTCAGTTTCTAATCGATGGATCTGTTTTTTCCATCAACATGGCCTGTAGCCTGTGAAGGACAGATGGTTTCAATATGCAGAATTTAAGTTAAAAATCACTGGTTTAAGTTGAAATAAAGTCTAAATACATGTAATCTGTTGGTTTTGAGCGCTTAATGGATTAATCTAATGATTCAGATTAGTTAGCTAATATTTTCTTAAAATTCTTCAGAGGAGGCACGTGTGTACTGCCTTTAGCACTGAACACAATAGGGCTCTGAATTAATCTGTAGACATTACCTCAGCAACAAAACCAGTCCTCTTTGGTGGCAGCTTTTCTTAAATTTTAAAACAGATGGATTCCTTGTTATCTGAAATTGATTTCTGAGTTACTTGTTTGTTTATAATCAAAAGTCTTGAAGATAAAACCAGACCTGCTTTGTAATGAATTTAGATGATGAGTGCTTAAAATAGTTTGTTGCAGTTTTGGGGATGCTGCAATACATCATGGAAATCGTAAATTTTACCTCCTTTTGTGTCAGCACCAGAGGTATGGGCACACTGATATTTATGTATCAAATGGAATAACTGTTCTTGTAACAGGACAAAATACAGTCAAATAATGTGTCTGTGCTGTGTGCGAAGTTAACTGCAGCAATTATTTGTGTTCATCTGGATTTTTCCTCTTTTTAGGTGGTTTTTTTTCATGCATTTGGAAAGTCCTTAGAGCCTGTATGAACTCATTTAAAGATTCAAGTCATACTGCTTCAGTTCTGGAAACGCTATACTGCAAACCAACTTGTCCAGAATCTTTAGCTGATTTGGGTAATTGCAGGTTAATGTAATCCATTGCTGTACTGACTGTCCAGGTGGGTGTGATCTCACTCTTGGGTCTGGGACTGTGCTTGGCATACGCTGGTTTCAGAGGAATAGAATATATGAAATGTGTTTAAAAAAAAAAAAAAAATGTTTTCTTTATCTCTGCAGAACATGTCAAGGTTGATTTTTTTGGTTATTAGTATGCATAACAGCAGAAGAATATTTGTGTTGCAATAAACATAAGAAATTGAAAATTCTTTTACTGAAGAAGTTTGCATAAGTACACTTTTTGCAGGTTTTGCAAAATACACTGATCTGGTGGTTGATCTAAGGGAACAAACCCAGTAAATAGATATGATGGTCTTGAATGAACACTGTTACATCCCAAGAGAGGCTTCTGATTAGGGAAGTTCCTGTCTTGCTTAAAGCAGAAGATGCTCTATCAGTAATGTTCTCCTAAAGTAGGTTGTTCTCTTTAAGAAAAAAAAAAGGCTGGGAGGAGGGAAGTAAAGCATGATACAAGTAGAAAAGTAGAAAAGCTTCCATAGGGAGTAGCCTGCTCAAAATTCGTGTGTGGTAAACTTTATATCCAGAGTTAGTTGCTATGATTACTTCTGTTAATAAGATTATCAAACAAAATCAACCTTTATTCTGTAGTCAGTGGTTTTGAATATTGTTTTACAGGCCAGTCATCATTTTTAATGATTTAAATAGCAGTTGTGTTTGGAAATGGGCCATCCCTTCCAACAACTGTGAGACTCCACTCACTGAGTGGTGAGAGGAAAGATATATGGCAGTAGCATCATCGAGTGTTAGTCTGGGTAAGTAATAAATTAGAGTGTCTGGGCCTTCACAGAGGGTTTCAGAGTCACTTGTAAAGACAGGCTCGTCACTTGATGTTGGCTGACTTCTTGATTTCCTGGCATTAAGTTGCATTTTTTCCTTCTGTTTGTTTTCCTGCTTTGGGAGAGCACTTTTCTGTGGCAGCACTGCAGGCACTGCGCTGCGTTTGACGAGGTGGCCTCGCCGGGATGAGTCACGCCGGGGTTATGCCTTCTGTGGATGGAGGCGAAGAGCATCTGCTTCTGGTCTGCCTTGTTTGACAGCACCAAAGATGAAACCAAATCTGTTTACTTACCACAGCCAGTGGAGGGCTTTGCAAGCCTGGCTGTGCTTCAGCAAAGCTGGGAGGGATATTTGGCTTGCTGAAGTGTGGCTGTCAGTGGGCGATTGCCTGGGTGATGCAGCCTGTGCAGGCACAGCTTCTGGTGACAGGCACCCACGTGGTGGCTCGTGGAGTGTGTTGCCAGAAAGAGCCTCTTGAAAGCAGCTGAGGCAGCTCATGAGAAGAGAGTTTGGTGTGATAGAACTTTGCTGCCCTTTTTCAACTCCGTTGCTTCTGTCAGACTGAAATCTGCTTAACTGTGCCTGATAACCGGGCCACCCTGACAGCCCTGCACCAGCCTCTTGGCCTGACTGTGCTTTTCAAACTTGGGAAATTTTCTGCTGTCTTGAGCAACTAAGACTGTGCTGTAAGTGGGAAAACTTACGGAGAACGGAAAGGTTTGAAATTGCTTTAGTTGTGGAAAAAGAGATCTTAAACAGATTATATTTGAGTTGTTCTTAAATCCAAAAGTATAAGCAAAAGAGTATCTGGGTGTTTTTTAAACAGCAGAATGATAGAAGCTGTGTATTTGTCTTTGAACTTCAGAAACTAGTTTCTCTTGGACTGAATTTGGGAGCTGGACTCAATAATTCTTATGAGTCACTTCCAACTCAAGATATTCTATGATTCTATGAACTTTTAGGATTTTCTTCTTTATCTCTATGGATGTAAACCTGTCTAGCTGCAGTCCAGTACTGAGCTGTCAAGTTTTGCTTGCCCTGATGGCTTTCAGAGATTCCAGCTTGATATTCACCAAAGCAAGTGAGTGTGCAGCTCTGCCTCTTGACCTGCCTGTCCTTCCTAGGATGTGTCCAATCCACTGTTGTGAATTAAATTTAATACCCAGTCCATTGAAATTAGTTCAGTTTCAAGAGTATTTGGCTGAATTAGCACAAAATGCAGTTTGGTCCTCTGACAGAATTGAATTTTTTTTTTTTTCCTCAATTTCCTAGCTTATAAGTATGACTTTTTTTTTTGCACCAAGTGTTATCCTCAGGCATGGAACAGGCCTGAAATGAGCTGTAACTCTCAACATTTCCAAGATGCAGCTGTGTGAACAAAACTTGTCCACTGTTTGCCAGAGAGGTAACAGGGCAACAAATGAATGATCAACCCCCCTCCTGGTAACATCTGCGAGTACCAGGGTTTGGCTGCTGAAAGCAGTTGTACCACTTCAGTGTGAGCTTTGCAGGTGATACCAGTCTGCAGAGGTTAATGGGCAGAGCATTCTGCTGCTCTGAACAGCTTCTCTGCAGCAAATGAAAGCACCAGTCTCTGGAGAGTGTAGTCCAGTGCTTTTCACGACTCTTATGAATTTTAAAAGAAAAGACAAACTAAACAAAGCAAAACACCCCAAACTAGCTGTGACTGTGCTAGAGAAAGATGTTTTTTTGTTACAATTGAAGTCAACTTTCTGTTGGCTAATACAAGCTTCTGTTTCCTGTGCTAAGAATAAAGTCAAGATTAGCATTTTCGATTTGGTGAACTCTTGACTGTGTGTAACTGGAGTATTTAGGGAAAGAATGTCTTCATATAATATACTTTCACATGTCAATGGTTTGTTGGAGTAAAAGTAATGGAGTGAAACTAAGGAGGGGAAAAGATGACTTTGGCTGTATACCGGGAACAAAAACCCAACAGCAATAGTTTATTTAAATAGAATAGTTTCCCAAGAGGAGTTGTGGTGGAAATACCCATCTTTTGGGTCCCATAAAGCTAGACTGGGCAATGAAAATGAAAAATGCTGCAAGAAATAATCTTGCATTTCTTCTCCAGGGAAATGCACAGATGACTGCTGTAGGGAATGGTCTGGGATATCTAATACAGAGCACAATGGGTTTCCTATACTACAGAACAATAATGCAAGGCTAATGCTGAGGGATTTTTATCAGTAAGCTTGGCTGATGTAAACTAGACAGTTACAGCTGAAGCTGTGCTGAGCACTGGGGTTTTCTCTCAGCTGAGGTAGAATTCAACTTTATTTTTCAAAGGCTTAGGTTAGGAAAGAAAATTTAGAGAAAAGCCATATACTCATCTTCACACAGTTTTTACAACTAATATCATCATCACCTTCCTAATTTTGAGCTGCTGACTTCAATGTTACCAGTTACAGGTGGAGCCCCATCCTCCTGAAAAGTTGGGCATTTCACATGTGCTGGGTTTGTGCTTTGCTGGCGTTCTTCTGCTGGAACCACCGTGAGGATTTGCTTTTGAATTCTGGAATCTTGGTTGCAGCTATTTTAAGTTGTCTCTGCCCCCAGCTGCCTGCCCTCCCTGCTGGAGTTGGACGGGGTGTATATGTAGTTTCTCAGCTGTCACAATCCTGTCCAGGGTAGTATTTTTTCTCACTGGAGAAGCGTGGAGAGGGTCAGGAATTGGCTTGTGGTGTGGGTGCTGATGTGTGTGTGTGTGTGTCTCCTGGCTGGGCACAGGCTTCCAGCAGAGCTGGGGGATGGCAAGGCTGAGGTCTTAACCATGAAGCACATGGGAGTAGCCTGAGCTTATGATTTAAACCCCACAGCTGGTTTGGGTTTGTGTAAACTTGGTTGCTGTTGTGCAGTTCCAGGGAAAACATATACTTAAATAAGCATTTTTAAATATTATGTTCTAAAAAAGCCTCAAACTCTTTTAAGTGATATGGGATGCTTCTTCAGTGTGTGTCATAGGATCTTCCTGTGCACAGGCCAACTTCTGTTCCCTTCTCTGGCCCTGAAAAAGAAACATTTTGTATGTTAGAAGTACTATAGGAATTGTGAAGTGAAGTTTATCCTTAACCTATAGGTTTTGCTAACACTGGGGGAGGATATATGTGATTGCAATTGTCTTAAGTATCAGTAATTCTGTTCACTCAAATGATGCAGCAATAGATAGAGTTTAAATTCAATAAATACTAAACACTCTATTTAACTTTTCTTAAGTGTATCCTGAATCTGTTTTCTGAGAAGCAAATGATGATACTGAACAAATTGGAAAACTGCCTGAACTTAACAGAGCTTTCAAATGTCTGTTGTTGTGTTGTGGATCATCCAGTTTTTAACAATTCTTTCAGAAAGATCAATTGTGAAGAGATGCAGATCCTGCTAATGAAAAAACAATCTTTCACAAATTTGGTTTTTTTCTACTTACTAGTAGAAGTCTTACGAATTTTTGTAAGCATAATTGGCTTTATAAGACAAACCCTTTAACAGGAAAAACACTCCAGTTTCTTCAAGTGGATATTTTTTTAGTCTCTGAGGTTCAATGACCAGAGTGTGTTTATTTTGAATGGGTTTTTGGAAGCTGATTTTATTGAATGAAAGGGTTATTCAATTCAGACTTAAAAAAAGAAAACAAAACTAAAAGTTCTGTCTGCACAGTTAGCCAAACTGTATTTGGGTTCTGAATTGTGTATTTACTAGGAATAAAAAGTTGGTGGAACAAGGTGTTATTTGCCAGTTAACCTTCAGAAGTTGATCTTTCATTTCAACCAGTGATGAAATATCAGTATTTCCAAAGGGAGGGGTGTGTGCTGGTTTTGGCTGGGGTAGAGTTAATTTGGTTGCTGGCTGGGGTTAAACCATGACAGGGGGGGAAAAAGTTAATTCACAACAGCGTTGCATTTCTTGAAATGTTCAGCCCTGCTCAGGCAAAGACCATCACCATTCAAAGGGAGTATGCAGTACACGCGGGTGGGATTTGCTGGTGTGGCCCAGGAGGGAAACACTTTGATCGTGGAGGCTCAAGCCCTGAGAGGAAGGGAAATTGGAGAGAAGAGGCTCAGCAGGGACTGATCAGCCAGGTCACGGTGTGCTTTTCCTCTCATTCCTGTGGGAACAGGACAGGGCCGCTGATTTGCTTGGTGAACTGATCTGTGTGTTGGGTTCTGCCAGGCTGGATTTGACTTTCTGGGTGTGTTGGATACCCTGCAGAAGGCAGTTTGTTTTGCCATTCCTGCCAGTAATTTGCTGACTGTAATCCCTCATTGAAATACAAAGATAAACCCTTGCCATGGTCACTGCTGAAGGTACAGCACCTGCTCCTGCGCACCCGTTCCACTGTCAGTGCTCTGAAAGATCTCCCAGGATCTGGTTAAACTGAGCTGCTGCTCTTAGGGGTGAGAGCTGGCCCAAGATCCTGCTAACAGGGCAGTTCTTCAAATAAGTTTATGAAGTGTTTTGTGGGTTTATTGTTGGGGGAGTAGGGAGTTCTTCTTTGTGTTTGTTCATATGTATGTGGTGCTTTCTTAATGAGCTAGTCACTTTTGCAGTGCAAAAGTTGAGATAATTCCAGCACAAGATGTAAGAGACTGGGAATGTGTTCTTGTCTAGCTCTGAGAGGTTGAAAAGTAACTTTGTTTAGAATAATGTTGATAAATATTCAATTTCAGAGAAGGGAAACAAAATAATATTTTTGAAGTTCACTTTATTCATTTAGGAAGTAGGTTTGAATCCTAAGATCTCATCTTAAGTTAGGAAAACAGAAAGCTAATACAGCTTTTAATGAAATTCTGTGTAAATACATTTTATGGAAGGTAGCCCATGCTTTCTTTACACTGTATGTGCAGGTAATAAATTAGCAATAATCAACTTCAGATGGCTTGAAGTTAAACACATATATTTGTTTGACTAGAAGAGCACTTCAGTTGAATCCTAAATAAAGCATATTGTGAGAATTCTTCTTTTTTTTATGTCATGTGTCTACTTGCTCACTGTTCAGCAAGTAGTACTGAGCTCTGTGAAGGTCCTGATCTATCAGAGACTGTTGAGAGTTTATCAGAGAACAGAGTGATTATCAGGTGAAGCCAATACCTTTGTTAAGAGGCCAGTAGAAGAAGTGGCAAGCCCATCATGTTTGGGGTCAGGGAGTACAGGTGAAGCAAAGTATCTTTGAGCTTTTCTTTTTTTTTTTTTTTTTCCCTCTAAGTAAGACAATGAACTCAAACTCTCAGAGTAAAATCAGCACTGACTGCTGCACCACATTCATCATGAGTATACCACTTCATTAAAAAACCCCCAAAACAAACAGTAAAGGTACTTGACACCCTTTAAAAATACATCTTGCTTTCCTTTTGAAAACCAGAAACTTCTTTTGCCCTCATCTGCCAAAACTTGTTTTGCTGTTCCCAGTGCGAGTTCCTCAGATGGTCAGAGATTTCTGCCTGGCAGAATGGCCACACTGACTGGTTTGCTGAGCCCTGTCCAGACAGGTATGACATTGCCTGAAAACTCTTGGAGCTATTGCCTGATAATGTCCTGTCACTTCTGGTGCTTTGTTCAGGATAGCCTGCAGAGAAATAAATGCAGGTTGTAGCATGAAAATTGTCCCTCTAAGTTGTTTCATCCTGCAGACAGCAGGCCTGTCTTCCTGCACTTCAGTGATTTAATTCCGCCCAGTCGCTCTCCGACTGGTTTTGTGAACTGCAGCTCTCTCTGTTCCCAACCATTTGTTCTAATGGGCTGTGATGAGGGGTTGGTGCTTGAAAATCCTTTTTGTCAGAGCTGATGACAGTGGCTAATCAATGATTCATAAACAATTTTTTTCAAAGTAGTATTTAGGCTTCTCCCCACGCAGAGCTCAGCAGAACAAAGGGTGGGTGTGTAGTTGCGCCTCTGTCCTCACCTTCAGGCTGCCCGTACAGCGTCCACTTTGCTCTGGTGACCATCAGTGGCCACTCAGAGTGGGTAAGACTTTTTAAAATTGTGCATCCAGGCATACTAAAAAATACAAACAGCCCCTCAGCACAGACTCCCAGGATAATATCAAGTATTTAAAGTTACTGCTTGCTCCCAGTTTTCACAATCGAAAAATTTGATTAGCTTAGTAAATCCATGTGGAAAAAAAAGTGAGATGTAAATCTGTTTCTCAGAGACGTATCAGGAGGTCATGAAAATCAGCTGTCTCATCCTAATGCTGTAATTGGAAGCTTTACAGAAAGCTGAAGCTATTTTGAAAGACCTGAAAAGTGTCCTTATGTAAAATCAGGCCTTCTTTCAGAACCTGAATGAATTAAAGCACCAGGCTAAAGCATCCTCTGAAGTACAGATGCCCTGGGTAGAAGAGGTACAAAGACAAGGTGGACCTGAAAATAATTGAAAATAACTACCTTTGCTTAGAGTTAAATTCTTACTGAATCAAGCTGATTCAACTGTGAGACAGGAGGGGACATGTTTCTACTGGTAGCTGGCACGAGGTCACTGAACACTTTCTTGAGAGATCCTGTACTCCAGTTATTTTCAGGTTTTTTCAATTTAGAAACCCCTTCAGAGCAAATTTGGCTCAGATCTGCTACTCCTTCATGGTTACAGGGAGCTGACTGGTCCAATGGACTGAAGAATTGAGGTACAGATGAGAGATGAGACAGTCCTGTGCATCTCATGCAAATGACAGAATAAGGAATGGGCTGTATTTCTTCTTGGGTTTAGCTTTGGAGAATTGAAGAGCAGCAAACAGGTTCAGTAAAGCTGAGTTAAGCTGTTCTAACCCTTTCAGGATATGGTTCTGTGTAAAATCAATCATGTTTGGGGAACAGCTTCAGTTGTTATCACTGAGTAGGATGTGCTTCCTGAAATAATGGTAATATAAGTGCTAGTATTTGCATTATGAAAGAGGAATGTTCATGTGTATCCTTCCCAGAAATTTTACTCCGGGTGATTCTGTACAGAGAATCAAACCCAATTGTAAACATGTAAACAAAATATGTGTAAACACAACTTCCACAATAAATATGTTTCCTGCTTAAAATATGGGGCAAACAAGTTCCATTATCTTAAATTTAGGGGTGCTGTCTGTTACTAGTTTCCATTTATGGCAAGTACTAATTAAGTACTGAATATTGCTGTAAATAAATGCAAGTTTTATTTGGGGAAAAGTCATTTATGGGAGACAGCTGAACTATAGTTATGATTAGTCTTCAGTATCTCAGTGATCCATATCTTGCAGGAGACCTATTCAATATTTTGTTTTCATCCTGTCTGAGCAGATCTGTCGGTAGAGTGATTATATATCATCTGCTTCCTCATCTGGTAAAAACTGAGAATTTGCTTTGTTTTCAGTGTTTTATACTTTCGTGATTCAGATCCCCATGTCAGCAGGCTTTAATGTGGAAGGGCTACTTCATACCACAACTGAGTGAGAAGCAGTACCAGAAAGGTGGGTGGGAAAACATCCACTGAGGATCACAGCAATTTCACAAAGGAGAATTCTTCCTGTAGGAATAATGAACTCCTTTACCTCATGACTGAATTACGTGTGGTCTTGCAGCGTCTTTTTACCAATGTTTGCATGAAACCTTGTTTCTAAGTGTTGCCCATCCCTGAAGGAAGAGTTCCAAGAGTTCCAACATTGTTGGGGATGTGCAATCACATCCTTTGAGCAGGGCAATTACTGTTGTTCTATCACAACTAAAAAGACCTTTATGGCAAATGCTGCAGGAGGATTGTTGCTCTAAGTGATAGCAGGGTATGTTTAAAGAAACTTTCTCTGCTAAGAGAAAATGTTCTGTGGCAGAAATAATTGACTTTCATCTGGTTTGATCAGGGTTCATTTCACTTTTTAGCAACTTAATGGAGCGGCTTAAGTGAGAGGCTGTGCTTCTGGCAGGAACCTGCCTGCAGGTGAAAGCAAACCCTCCCTAAAGCAGAGTCAGCCCAGTAACCCAGAGCTACCCTCTGGTGGGCCCACCTTCTCTCATTAGCCAGGTTCAAAGGCGAGTAGGCTGACTAATTATGTGTCTTTAGGTATTATGTGATGGATCTGGGCATGTGACTCAATTCCTGATGGGCAGGAGAAACTGCAATGCTCTGTTAGGTGGTAACTCATAACAAAACTGCTTCATTTGCAGTTAGAAAGTTCTGGAGAGTTGGTGAGTTGACTTCAAACTGGTTTTCACCTTTATACTTTGATAGGGGACCAGCACATGGTTGTGGTGATTTTAGTTCTTGAGTAGGATCTCTTGGAGTTAAAGATACAAAGCATCCATGAGAGACTTGTGAAGGAAATACTATTTTAAATGCAAGTTTAATTTCTTTCCCTCCTTTTAGAAATCTGTGTGAACCTATTTTTCTCCCAGGTGGTTGGATGTTCTTCTAGGGCTGAATTAATGCCAGTGTGGAAAACTAAGGCTTTGGTACTAATAACTGAGTGTTCACAAGGCCCTGGTTACTCTGCAAATCAAAGGAGAAGATCCTGAAGAAAAGTTGTAACATGACTGGAGCGGTCAAGGTGGTAATTTGCAAAGGGGATGTTGAAATATTGTCATTAGTGGTGTTGTGTGATGCATACGTAGGTGCTTACTTTTGTGAAGTGTTGCATGAGGGTTGAGCCTGCAGGTTTTGAGCACTGGTTGTTCATGTGTGACACCCAGCAGAGCCATTGTCCTCTTTTCAGGTTTCATTTTCAGATGTGTATTTAGTAAACACAGTAATGGTGGATTTTTGTAATTCCCACACTTTGAAAAGGGTGACCAAAATCTATTAATTGCCTTTTTTTTTTTTAGGAGAATTACTGAAGTTTGGATTGCTATCTTGATTCTATAAACCTGCAATAAGTGGCAATGTCAAGGGTTCCCACCCCACCTCCTCCTGGGGAGATGTCCAGTGGACCTGTGGCTGAAAGCTGGTGTTACACACAGGTAATCTACATAAATTCCAGTGGCTTTATTTTCTAGTCAAAGTTATTGTTTAAAAAAAACAATCTAAAGTTATTGACATATTGAAAGATTATAGCTGACAGTCAAACTAGCTCTCATAGTTAATGCTTGATATGTAAATTAAATTTTTAAAATATTTTCTACATCTTTTGTTCAGGTTAAAGTAGTAAAATTTTCCTACATGTGGACCATTAATAACTTCAGTTTTTGCCGAGAAGAAATGGGTGAAGTTCTAAAGAGTTCTACCTTTTCATCAGGGCCAAATGACAAAATGAAGTGGTAAGGTCTTTATTCTAGCAACTGCTTTGGTTTTTGGGCATTTTTTATTCACAAAAATATGAAGTTAAATTACAAATGAATAAATAAAACTTGAACATTTCTTGTGGTTTTAATATTGGTATGGATTGGTTCTAATTTCAAAGTTGCAGCAGACACAATGGAAATGTTTGTTTTGGTAGCATGTATCGCTGTGTCTTGTAAAAATATTTCTGAATTTATTGTGGGTACCATTTAAAAATTACAGTTTGTCCATTTCTTTCAGGTGCCTGAGAGTGAATCCAAAGGGATTAGATGATGAAAGCAAAGACTATCTGTCATTGTATTTGCTTCTAGTCAGTTGTCCAAAAAGTGAAGTCAGAGCAAAATTCAAATTTTCCCTGCTGAATGCGAAAAGAGAAGAAACAAAAGCAATGGGTAAGGGAATATTAATGTGTTGCATGTGGATTTGTAAGAACATCCTGAGGAACATCAGCAGTGTAATTTTTTTCAGTTGAGAACAGAATTTAATATTGAGATAAACTTTAAAAATATCTTTTTAATATCCTTTTAGAGACTTAATTAAAAAATCCTGTTCACGTTTCACACGTTTCTGATCACTGAGCTATGTTAATTTTATCCTGAGCAGTATAAATTACAGCACGTTGCTAAATGCTGTCACTCCAGATTCTTGTCACTTACTTTTTCTAGCAGATTATTCTTGCTTCCTGTTAGCAGAGGTGTATTTGCTTGTTTGTAGCTAAAGTGGAAGTGTTTGATTTCCATAGTTAATTAGGATAAACATACATGGCTGGGTTTTTTTAGACACTCCTTTACAATGTTTTGGTCTGTTTCATCTGATTTATGCTGGAATTGGTTTAAAAACGTGAGCCATGTAGCCAGGGAATTGGAAGACTTTGGAATAACTGGTGATTTGTTTTTATTGTTGTGTTGATGTCAAAAATGTATAGAAGGGTCTTAGTATGAGCCCAACCTTCATTGGAAATGCTTTTTGGAAAAGCTGGAATTCTCATGAAAATGTGTGATTTAATGCTGAACTGCACTGAATTTGTGCTGTTGCAAGTCCAGTATATGAACTATCTCTGCTTTTCATCCCTTCTACTCCAGGATTTAAGACATCTTGCAGGGTCTGTTCTGTTGCAAGTTCTGAATCTCTTCCAGAAAGTTCAGCAGTGCTTGTACCCAAAGTTGATGCTCTTTTTCCTTATGTAACTAGGCCCACTTGTGATCTTTAAAGTAAATCCACACAACTGAGTGCAAATCTAAAAATTAAATTGTGGGATTCTTTGGAAGGAAAGTAAATTTATGTGTTTCATGTATATGTTTCATTCTGCTTCATCTCTTTCACTGATGGAGATGGTTCAGCCTCCTGGTTCTGGAGCTTATGTGAGCAAAGCTTGTATACATTTGGTGAATATTTGTATGCATTTGGTGGATCTTTTGGCTTGAGACAGTCTTCTAGTCCAGTAGTGGGTTGGTGTTGGTAATAACATGTGAAACTGCAGTGTGTGTCCCAGAATATTTTGAGATAATCATAGAATCACAGAATTGTTAAGGTTGCAAGGGACGTCTGGAGTTCGTGTGCCTCAAACCCCCTGCTGAAAACAGGGTCACTGAGGGCAGTTTTCTTGGGACCTGCCATGCTTTGGATATCTCCAAGGATATAGACTCCACACCTTATCTGGGCAGCCTGTTTTAGTGTTTAACTAGATGCTGCTGCTCGTTTTTTTTGCCTTAGGGATTCTCTGCAGGCTCTCATTTGTTTTTTGTCCAACAGGACCCCAAATCTCCAGTGACCTGTTTCTTCCTGATCAGTAGGTCTAAGCAGACACTGAGCACAGCATTGCTGACATTGGCCTGCCCTCTAATCCTGCCCTAAAAGCTCTCAGCTGGTTCATCATCTGTTGCAATGCTAAAAATCACAAGGTGTCAAAACTCAAAAATCCTGTGAGTAGGTGTGTCTTCAGTTTCTGCAGTAGTAGCTGTGCTGTATTTGGCACTACAGGAAATATAAATATCTTTTCACTTGGGAAATTACCAACAGAAATCTTTTTCCTTGGACATTCCAACCATTTGCCATCTGCTGGAGATGCCATGTTTTTATTTATACAGTGAAATTATGCCCCACTTCAGATGTCCTTTGTAAATTGATAATTCATGCATAGACTGCTGCTTCAAGTGACGAAGCTATGTGCAAAATAGATAGCAAGCTAACATTTTAACTTTATTAAAAGAAGAATACATTTATACTTCTTTGCTACTTTATTTTTGTGGGGTTTTATACTTAAAATGCTACTGATGACTTGATTGCAGGGGGTTAATACTGGTTGTTGCTGGTAAGAGTAAAATTAAGTCTGCAGAATAAAGAATTGGGCTGAATCTAGAGAGGAAAGTTTCGAACCCTTTTGGAATGTGATTTTCTGATTTTTATTCAATTTAATGAGGTTAGAAGTTGGCCAGTAAGTGAAAACAGTAATCCAGATGCCAAAAAATCTATATGGTATATTTTAAAATGTGATTTTCTGCCTTGTTGTCCAGATTTAAACATGTGAACAGTGGTTTGTGTTTGTTCTGTCACCTTCAAAGCCCACACTGCACTTCAGTGAGTTCACTGCATACTGAAAATACAATCAAAACCTGTACACTGCATTTTTCTTGATATAATTCTAGTGAGAAACTGTTCTGAATATAATTTTTCCACCTACTGGTGGTGAGGACAATGCATGACACGTGTATGTTTTCTGACATCCAAAGTGTGGTAAATGGTCAGACGTGTTCCAGTGATGCTACTAAGTTAATTAATCTAGAGAAGTGTGACTTTCCTCCTGGCTTTGTTTTGGAGGTTGTAGAAGGAATTGATATTTTAACAGATTCTGTCATGAAAAATACTTTCCTTTTAGTCCAAACGTCTGACTTAAACTTCTGAATTACTCTTGAGAAGGCTAAATCATCTCCCCATCCAGCAAATGAGATGGTGATGCATTTCTTGCCCAGCTTTTTTGGAACGAAAGGAAAGTTCTGTCTTGGAGAATTCTTCACAAGATCCCTCCCCACTTACCCTCTGGTCTTACTGGATTACTGTGGAAACTGGTTTTTTGGGCTGTGAACATTAGAACTGGAAAATAAGAGTTGTGTGGTCACAACAAATCTAATGGATTTAAAAAAACCCAGTCCTGTAACTGTGGCTAAAAGGTAAATGTAAATAATATCTTTTTATGACCAAAAATTAGTTTGCTGCTTGAAAACTTATATTTCTGCTTGGCTATTTTAATGCTTTTACTGTATTTCAAACTAATTTCAACCTGTGAAACAAGATTTTCCATTTCAGGAAGAAGTCAAAACAGATTGTTATGACAACTGCAGAGCGTTGTCAGGATGTGTTTGTAGTGACAAATTCATTGTAATGGTGCTTCCCTGTGAACAATTTGTGTTTTGACACATTGGCATTCTTAAACACGAACTGAAAAACTCCTTGTGCTGGGAGGTGCTTGAGATAGATCTAAGGAGCTGATATGGTTTGAATTGCAAATTGTGCTCTACTAAGGTCTATCAAGTGTTTTATAAAGTAACACTATTACAATATTAAAAAGCTTTTAATCGGTTGTGGATTTTCTAGAAATGTGGCACACTATCCAAATGTGTGATATTGATTCAGTTTTTTTTTTTATTAACACTTAGTCTTGATGTAGAATGAGGTGTTGCTATTTGTTAATATTTCCCTTTAACTTGCTCTGTTTGTCCTGTAACTGTTTGTTATCAGAAAGCCAAAGAGCCTATCGATTTGTGCAAGGCAAGGACTGGGGGTTTAAGAAGTTTATCCGAAGAGATTTTTTGCTAGATGAAGCTAATGGTCTTCTACCAGATGACAAGCTTACATTATTTTGTGAGGTAAGTTGATATTTGTGAGGTTTTGAGTGGTAAACTTTTAAATAAAGTGTTTTGTATTCTAAGAAGTAAGAGATTTATGTTGATTTAAACAGCAACATACTCTAGAAGTTGTCTTCTGTAAACTGTAAACATGGTACAATACACATTTACTTGCTTTGTCTGCATTGCATTTTGTTTTCTTTTTGATGATCACTTGGAGTTTGTTGGAAATGTTGGATTTCTCCATGAATCTGCCAGGAGTATGTTAGAATCAACTGTAGAACTATTCATGCATGTGCATATGTGTTGTCTATAGAAGTGCTGTTTTACTGATGTCACTTTTATTTAGAGAAGCTTTCTTTGGAATTAGAGGATTGTTTTTCACTGGATAAGCAAAAGGAAATGTTTACATACTGGTTCATGTTATAAGCCCTCTTCCCCCCCCCCCCCCCCCCCGGCTAATTGCCAGAATCTTTATTCCTGTAATATCCTAATTGATGGCTTTAACCAATTAACAGGTCTTTCCAGTAAATTAATGACTTTATTTTTCTGCTGATTGTTACATTTTGTTTTCTGGGCAAATGCGAGTATCTTGTAGAAGGTGTGCTTGATTGATACTGAAAATTAGCGTTGAGAGCTGTGGTATAAATTTAAATTCATGGAGCATTATGGTTCACTTCTTTAATATCAGTTATGTTGGTAACCTAAATTATCATATTAAAATTCGGTAAAAAGCTTACTTAGTGTTAAAAATGGAAACTAGAGAAAGTAGCAAGTGTAAGTAGAGTGTATGTTAAATATACATTGGCTGGTTATCTGGGCTGCCATAAAGTGATTAGTGACTTAGGAGGATGATAGATGCTCTAACTGCTAATAAGTTTGCTTTGATCTGTGTATTTACAGGAAATGTGTAAAATTGTCTTGGCAAGATTACAATTTAATTATATGTCATTATGCTGGGTAGGAAGAATAATTGAAATGTGGCCCTTGAGACTAGATATTGCAAATATAGTGCATCTTATTTTCACTTAGACAAGTTAAATTAGCTGCATGATAAATTTGTTATGAATACAATTATTTGGGTGATAAAAGCAGATAAAACAAGTGTTTTATGGTTCTATAAAGATACTTTTGAGTATTTTCTCATTTTAAGTTGTCCTCTTAATGAACACTTTGATCTAAATGAACAGCTCTTAAAAGTAGTGTTTGGTTTTGGAAATAGATCACTCTCTAATTTTAGAAATGAAGTAAAAAAAAAAAAAAAGTAGAAGAACTACTGAGTTTTCCACAGAGAAATACTGTTATTTAAATTTTGATGCTAATTGTTGCATATAACTGTTATTTCCCTACAAAATTCTCCATGTTTTAATGTGAGTGCCCTTTGTGAAGTGCTTGACCTACTGTGATTATAAATTCTGAAGGAAGTAAAACATCCAGTTGTGCATAGTGAACATGTTAAAATAACTTCTGGCTTATGTCAGTATAAAGGAAAAAATGGCAAACCAAATATTTTAAGAATTTATTTAGATGTGTGATTCTAGTTCTTCAGCTGTCATTAGAAATAACAGGTGTTGTTTGAAGAACCTGTTTCTAAAAACAAGTCTGAAGTTTTTGTCCTTTCTAAAACTTTAAGTGCTAATTTCTGTGTTTGCCTTCCTACTTGTATCCTGGTTGGAAAACTGACTTACCACTTAAAACTGTATTGCGTGAGACTGGTCAGACACAGCAAGTATTTACTAAAGGCCACTGGTTACTGACTGTGTTGGTTGGCTCTTCTTCCTGTGGGGTTGCAGAAGATTATTTGGTCATCTTTGGCAGCAAAGATGTTCTGTGTTGCCAAAGATTCTTAAGATTGGCTGAATGTTGGATTGGAACCTGAAGGGTTGTTAAGTTTAAATACTTTGTAGAGTCTGGTGCTGCCACCCAGGAGTGGACTTGTGAGTAAATACCACCTCAATTGTGGTTGTTGTTTTGTTTGTGTGTTTTTTTGTTTTTTTGGTTTTTTTTAAGTGAACTGGTCTCTGTTTCACTCAAATCTACCTTTCTGTGTAATCTTAAAGTACTGAAGCCTTGCAAGTGTTTTCATTTGTTAATGGAATAGTATATTCTTTGCAGGGATGTTTTTCCTCACGAGTGCTTTCACAGATCTCTTACCTGGCTTAGGCTGAGAGTAGTGTAGGGAATCACATCTTTACTATTGGATCACCAACAGATTCAAAATCAAGAAAATGATATGAATTAACACAGTAATGCCTCCCACACACAACTTGTTCAAGTCATTGAATTTTTAATAGTTATATGGGATTAACCTGGTTGGATTTCAGCCTGATTTAAATAAATTAAAAAAGGAGAATGCAGTTGATTTTAAGCATGTCATCTGGACAAGTGAGATACGAAATATCAGACCCCTGCAAGCCTTTGTATGTAGAATAGTTGAAAGTTCTTGCTGTTTATAGATAATACATGCCAGGCCACTGAGATGGAGGAGCCTTGAATTAAAATTTTGCTCGGGTTATATGGTAAAAGTGTAGTGAATTGTTTTTTTGCACAACTTTCAATATATACTAGAAAGCATTCTAAAATGGAAGCTTGAAAGGTCAGTAATCAGTTAAGGTGCACATGAAGAGTGTGTAGATGACCTTCCTAATCACTTGTCTTTAGCTACCAAGAGGATTTTGAGTGGACAACTGGGATCATGAACTTTGAGTCCAGGCTCTAGAGAAGCACAGCTCTCCTCTGGCAACAGAAGATGAGCTTGGCTAAGCTAAAACTTCCTTTGTGTGTATGTTTATCTCCTGAAATCATTGTGTGTGAAAACTGTGAAATAGAGAACACAACAGCTCTATAAATTTTTTCAGTGTTATAAATGTACAGTCTTACTGTGAAAGGGAAAATTTGAAGGGCTTTGGGTTTCTTTTTTTTTTTTTTTTCCTTTAAAAGGTGGAAGAATGTAAAGCAATTTCTTATATTCACAAGGGATAATGGGTTGATACGGGGAATTATGCAATGACTCAAGTCCCCAAGCTGCTGTCATAATTGGATCATCTTCCTCCTCCTCTGGTCTGGAGTGCTCCAACTTTCTGGGAAGCTTAGCTGTGCTGTTTTTGCTTTATACCAGATTTATTCCAGATGCTGTGCCTCTGGAAATCAACCAAAGCCCTGATCCAGGCAGTATCAGCATTTTCTCTTAACATATAACCCTAATTTTCTGTATTTGGGAGATGGAGTGATCAAGCTCTTGTAGCATGGTTCTTTACAAAGGTTTTATTCTCAGATGTGTGCTCTCAGACAAGAGGAGCAAAACCTGCTGAGGTCTTCTGTTTTCCCTCATTAAAAGGATTTAGCATGTGAAGAAAGCAAGTAGGAGTGCTACTGACCTGTTTACTTCTTATATGAAAGACTTAAACATGGAGAATAATGGCAATATACTCACTTCAAATACACATATTTCACCATTTTCTTCAGTAGTTCTGTACAGAAATTACATCCTGTGAGCATGCCATTCATTACTGAAGGTACCTGCTACCTCTCGCATTTTGAAAATAACGGCTTTTAATCTTGGTTGGAAAACAATCACTTGTGATTCCTGCCTCAGCTGGACACAGTAAAAGGAAATAAGGAAGGAGCTGTTACTTGCACTTAGTTTGCTTTATCACGTTGCAGGTTAAGTATGAACTTACTGTCATTAGAATAAGGGCTATCTGATTAAAAATTTCTGTGGGTTATCCATATGAAACTTTTCTGTGCCTTGTGATCCTGATGATCTGTATAAAATTTTCTATATATTTTATTTAAGTGTGAAGTGTTGAACTGTTAATTTAACTCTGAAATAGTTAAACTGTTAAGCTTTTTTTTTGTTCCCTCTGATATCCCAAGAACCATACCTCTCTTTGACTTATTTACTTTGGCATTTCTTTCAGGTAGCATGTGCTATTGTGATCTTTCTTTTTGTTTTGGTTGGATAAGTAAACAATATTAGAGTCTTTAAGTAAAGCCCTATTTGTTTTATTTTACTCAAAAGTAAACTGTAAAACATTGCTTTATGGTTCTGGTCTAACGCCAGAAACATCACATGTTTTTTTGCTTTGCTTTGGAATTACTGAAATTCTAGCACTAGGTACTGTAATTTAAATATTATTATTATTGGCATTCAGTTATGAAGGAGTTGTCTTGCTGTGATTTTCTGTTAGGTAAGCGTGGTCCAAGACTCAGTAAATATATCAGGACAGTCTAATACAAACACTTTGAAGGTACCTGAATGTCGACTAGCAGAAGATTTAGGGAATCTCTGGGAAACCACAAGATTTACAGATTGCAGTTTTTATGTAGGAGGACAAGAATTCAAAGCTCATAAATCTGTCCTTGCAGGTACTTTCTACTTTTGTCTCGCTATTATTTTGCAATTTAAATTGCTAAAAGTTGCAAATTTGATGATATTTAATACTGAACTTTTCTCGATGCAGCACGGTCTCCAGTTTTTAATGCAATGTTTGAACATGAAATGGAGGAAAGCAAAAAGGTAAGCTTTACTGAAAATTTTACCTGTACTTTGTGAAAAAGGGAAAACTTGCAGAAAACTCGAGGTATTGCAGATTGAGGAAGATGAGAATGGTGTGATGGTGCATGAGGGGAGGAGGGACTGCTCCTGAATTCTCTCCTGGTGAGTTCTGAGGGAGTTTGTGTAGATAGAACAGAGAGGTGCTGTAGGATTTGTTTTCTCAGGTACTTGTGTCTGCCCTAGATGATGTTTCTAAACATTAGCTGCTGCTGTAAATGACCTGGTAATCTCTGACCCTTTCTGCTTTAGTTTTTGTCTTCACATAAGCTGACTGACTTGACTAAGGTTCTGCTATTGTGTATTAAAGCATTTTTTATGGTAGCCAAGAAACAAGGGGTGAATTATGACTCGAATTAAGCCCTGAGGCAGTGAAACACTGCTTTTCTTTCACAGCTTCTGCAGGCACTTGACCTGTGTAAGTGTTTTGGATGGATAGTTAATCAGCAGAGAGCTGCTTCTGCTTTTATACACTTGATACCTCCCACAGTGAGGAGCTGTTTGTGTTTTTCATGAAAAAGAATATCAAAAATAGGAATAGATGATCATCACTTGTTCTTGAAGGCTGCAGGATGCCACTGTGTGAGCAAATAAATCAGAGGGATATGGTGCTGTAGTACAGTTGAGATTCACAGACATGGCACTTCTCCAGTATGGAAACTTTCACAGGTGGAATTGGAATATTTGGAGCATTTTATTGAGGTTTTGGGGCTGAAAGAAACCCAGTTATGTTACAGGTTCAGTAATGTGCCATGTCAGGCCTTTGTTGTCTTGTTAGCACAACCCAACTCCTAAACAGTGTGATAGGGAACCAGAACACACCAGTGCCTCTTGTGTGCTGATGGCCTGTGATTTTTGTACTCCATTCAAAGGTCTGGTGCTTCCATCTACATCTCTGACATAATTTCCTCCTTCCTTAGTTGCCAGTAGGGAACACTATTGTAGGATGGGGCCAAACATGCAATACCAGCTGTTGTGTTAGGATGGTCTTCAGCTACGTGATGTCAGTTCAAAGTGCTGCTTTGTTTGCTTTTTTGGATTCTGAGAACAAAACGTAGGTTGTGTGGACTCAGTTGGAAGTCAAACAAAAAATGCCTCAATTTGTTCTTTCTGCTGCCCTGCCTTGTGATATTCCAAACACTTTGCTGTTGGATTGGAAACTTAGAAGCCTTTTTAGATATTCCTGAAACTGTGTCTTGATTTCTATGTACAACCTGTATGATAGATTCCAGAGTTATACATTTCTAGAAAGAAAGTTGCAATTACTTTTTATTGCTGAGGCTTTTCCAACTGATTTCCACCTGACTTTTTAAGAGCTTTTTCGATTGCTTTCTGCTTAACGCTGTTGGATGTTAACTTAAATTTGTAAGGATTTTGTATGATGGATGGCAAATAAAAACTTGTAGTGTGCATGCAGATGATAATGGATATTCACTTTAAATTTGTAGCTAAATTTAAAAGACTTTTATTGATTCTTCTTCTTTCCCAGAATCGTGTAGAAATAAATGATGTAGACCCTGAAGTTTTTAAAGAAATGATGAGATTCATTTACACAGGAAAAGCACCAAACCTTGAAAAAATGGCTGACAATTTGTTGGCAGCTGCAGACAAAGTAAGTAATTGACTCTGAAGCTCTCAAAGTTCATGTTTGCTTGTGGAAAGTTCTGGTAAAAAAATCTTGTTTTAATATTGATATATACTTTGATTTTTTTTTTTTAATATGAGAAGCAGATCTCATCAGAAATGAAGAAAGGTGGGGAAGAGATTTTTTTTTTTTAAGCAGTAGAAGGCTGATAAATCTTCCTTGAACAGAAGTGTTTCAGATATTTATTTACTATCAATTTTTTTTTTTTATAAATTAGGGACTGTTAATATGATTTGGAAAATTGGTCTTGAATAAAATGTATCTTAGATCTTTATGTTCTTCAAGAAGATTTATACAAATTCCTGAGTTAACTGTGCTCCCCAAAGTATTGCTACTGTAGAACTTCCATCTTTTTGTCTTCCCTTCAAACATAATAGTTCTAATCTTTTATCTCTTCCGTGTTGAGATCTTGTCTACTCTTTAAATTGTTACTCAGTAGAAAAATATTTTTTCTACTGTGATTTTTGAGATAAAAGGACTTCTAGCAGCTCAGCAATTACGGTTGTTTTATGAATGATGGCCTTTTTTGGGGAATAATTGACTAATGTAGAGACTATTATAAGGTACAGTTGTAAGATTGTCTGCATTACCAGCAAATAAAAATGCAACCTGTTCGTACTGTGTCATCCTTCAAAAAAAGAAGCACAGTTTATTCATACAAAATATAGTATGGGAATGCATTTGTTTTAGGTTGAATTTGTGGTAGGCTGTGTCAAAGGTATGACAGAAATTAAGGAATTCAAAGATGGGTTGGGACTTAACTTGAAACAGGCTAGTTTTAAATAGGCTAATGTATTTTCCCTTGGACAGTGTGATGAAACTCTCCATTATATCATATCTTGCCTCTTGCTTTGAGATAAGAACATATCTAATTCTGATTTTGATAAAGAGCCCATGTGTGTTCCTTGCTCTTCCTCCCTTACCCAACTGAAAGGAGTCGAAAACTTCTGAATTCATTATTTTTGTTGTTTTAATGAAAGTTCTGTGGGTAAAGTGTTTGATATAGTGCATGTCTGATGTTTGAGAACTCTTCAGTGCAGCAGATTGGGTTTTGAAGTACGTGTTTGGAGGAGGTTTGATGTTAATCTTGGGAGGCACCAAGCGTTTCATGACTGGAACTCTCTTAAGAGCTGTGGAGATAAGGGCAGAAGGAATGAGTTTGAAGAATGATTAGTGTAGTTTCTCTCTTTCACCAGTATGCACTGGAAAGGCTGAAGGTGATGTGTGAGGAAGCACTCTGCAGTAACCTCTCGGTAGAAAATGTTGCTGACATTCTTATCCTCGCAGATTTGCACAGCGCTGAACAGTTAAAAGCACAAGCAATAGACTTTATTAACAGGCAAGTACTGTTTATGGGACTCTTAAGTACCTTTGTATTTATGCTTTGTGTACCTTGTCAATATTGGCACAGTTCTCTCTTACAGGTGCAGTGTTCTTAGACAACTTGGGTGTAAAGATGGGAAAAACTGGAATAGCAAGTAAGTTTCCCTGCCCCACGATGTTCTGTACAAACACTGCTAAATAGACTGCAGATCTTAAGAACTGTTGCTTCATTTCCACACTACTGAGGCCTGTCACTGACTGTAAGTAAAGTAGGATTCAGCAGATGCTACCCCAGTTACGATTGTGACTTCCCCTTTAAATGATAGGGAATGTTAACTGTACTCCAGTACGAGAACCTGACAATAGCTGGCTTTTATTCCCACTCCTAGGGACAGAGTGCTGTGAGATGGTGGCAGCAGCCTTTATAAAGGAAACCATTCTCTTCACTAACCAGGTTTGTGCCTGGAGGAGTGATAACCTCAGTGTGATTTCAAGACTTTCTTAGGTCAGTGTGAGCCCGCAGTGTTGCCTGAACCTGCAGTATTTCCAAAGACGGGAGGGCAGATGTTCTTTTTTTGCCTTTGGGGACGTGTTTGTGCACCTTCCCACATGCCAGCACTGGTGCTCTGGAGGCCACACAACTAGTCAGGCAGGTCCCTCGGACCTGGCTGACTCTGAGAGCTCCTGCCTACACTGGAAATAAGTTGAGACTGTGTGGCTCAGACTGTAGGACTGATTGCAGCAGCAGCTCAAGTGAGTCATGGGGTAGAAGACAGGAGACTGGAATAGCCAGTGGTGGGGTCAGACAGTAGAAGGGCAGTAGAGCATTTATTTCTTACTGTCTAGAGAAGTTAAAGGCTGAGTTGTACCAGTTAGTTTAAATTAGATTGTTTCTTCTTTAAATAAAAAAGGCTTCACAGGCCTAATGATTAAGTATGATGTGGAAAAGAAGAAGCTGGTGGGAAGTAAATAGTAAAATACCAGTATAAAGATAAGTCAGAATTGTAACTATGTAAACTAGTTGATGTATTTATTCCTCCCCAAGTGATTTGGAAGTTCCTGAGCTGACTTCAGTCTTCAATAATTGCTAGTTAACATGCTGGCCATCTTTGCTTCAGCTAAAACACCCACAGTAAATCAGAGAAATAATGTGAGAGGGCCTGGCTTAATTTACTGACTGGGCACTGGGGAGTCTGAACTTTAGTATTGTTTCTCAAGGCACTTACCTCTACTGACTTGCAGCAGAAGATTAAAGACTTGCATTAGAAGTCTGCCAGAGGTGTTTTAGAGATCATATGGTATAGAGGTCAGCTGCTAACTTTATGTTTGATAGTGTTCCTGAAACAGTATGAGGGTGCTCATGAAAGGCTTTTGAAAATGCAGAGCAGCAGAAACTTGGGACTGATGCATAAGATGTTAGTTCCAAATTACAAATTTATCCTGTGTCAATGCAGTATTCATCCCAACCAGTGTAATATTCTTCATGTGCAGAGTGAATTTTTTTGCTTTTGTTCTATAGTACTTCACCAAAAAAGTAAATATATACATTGAGTAAATGCATAGTTTTTAATCTCCTGGATGTCAGTGTGATACTTGCTGAAATTTGTTGTTGTTTCTATGTTAGTTAAAAATCAACAGTGACCACTGAAAACCATTTTGAATGTAGTCTATCATCTGTAGGGTGAATATTCCCAAGTATGCTCTACTGGTACTGAGACTGCAGACTCCCAGGGAAGGGTTTTGTAGCCAACCAGCTAATCTGTCTTCATGGCTCTTTATAGTAGATGAACTGCATCATTTTTGCTGCAGTTTCAGCTGATTCATTTTGTCATCTTTCTCTCTCCCCAAATTGAGCATGCCCTTTTATGTAATGAGATTATCATGTCTTGCCTTACTTTTTGTCTGTGCTCTAGACCTCATTTTCCTCTAGTTTTCCCTCTTTATTTTATTGTTTTTCCCGAGCAATTTCATGATGGTTATCCTAACACAGTGCCCAGTATTGGATGTAGTTCTCTAGCTGAGGTCTTGCTGGTGCTGAGTAGAGCAGAATAAGTTACCATGTGTCCTACATCTGATTATGATGATAAACCCATATTGCGATGTGCCGCTTCTTTCCATCGACATCCCTACCGGCTTTCACCGTCTTGTCGTTTTACAGCGGCTCTTCTGTGCTAGCCCTGCCTTGCCTGCTCTTCTCCGCTGTGCCTTCGGTTTGTAAAATTGTGTGACTGTTCTTAATGCTTCTGTTTTCAGCCAAGCAACAGACATAATGGAAACAGCAGGCTGGAAGTCCATGATCCACTCCCACCCTCACTTAGTAGCAGAGGCCTTTCGCGCACTGGCGTCTGCACAGTGTCCACAGTTTGGCATTCCACGCAAACGGCTAAAACAGTCATGAAATCTTCCATGAACTTTAGAGAAATTGGACTGACTCTCTACTCCTCCATGTCCAGAGGTGTTTTCACAAAGCATAACAAGAGTTTTTGTTATCCTTGTCCACAGAACAGAAGCTGAAAAAGCCTATTGTTTGCTTTTCAGATGGATAATTTATGGTTTAATCCTCAGCTTTAAATTAGACTGATTTAATTCACTGAAAGGCCTTAAATTATCTTCAATGACTCTCTAGTCCATATAGTCTAATGTATCTTGATTTTTTTATTATTATTTTTTAATGTGCCTTGTCTTTTTGACTAGGCTCTGCAGGATTGCACTAGCTCCATAATGCAGTAAAGTTGAAAACTGAAGATTAATTTTTGAAAGGGATCTTCCATTATTTTCAGAAGAAAAAAAAAAGAAAGATTATAGTTTGGTCCTGTGCTAACTGGAAGGTTTTGACTGGCCTCTCATTAAAAGCACTTGAACCAGAGGCACATCGTGTACCCTAGACAAGTGCTAAATATAGGGAGAGCCTGTTTACCTTCAGCGAATGCCTACAGGCTATTTATGGCAATATACTGCTTTGAACGTAATTTATTTTTCATTGTGGGGGCAAATATGCAATGGTTTGGCCCAAAAATGTATTTTCATTACAGTTTGTAATGCTTATTGTGTGTGTGTCAAAGCTGTCCAGGCGGTGAAAAGAAACACAGAATAAACCTCTTGCTTGTGTTTCTTTACGGTCCATCATTAGTTTACATTTAATGCAGAGCTGAACGAGAGGTAAAGAGTTCAGTGTGAAAAGGAATAGTGTTGTATATGGAGAAATTATATCCCACGTGTATGGTTACATAGAGAAGTAAAGGATGCATAGAATGACCAAATGTAAATTGAGGAAATGGGCCAAATGGATTCTGAATATGCACTTTTAATGTGTAACTTTTATATGTTGTGTGGTACATATATATTTTGCTTTTGATGAATTAATGAGGTACAGGTAATTGTGGCTTAACTTTTTAGATACATTTTAAGATGCCCACAGCCACATGGGATTTAGTTTTGTTAGAAAAGAAAGGCATGTCTTTTTAAGACTCAGTTGAAGGTGGCTATTGCAAGCTTTCATATTTAAGTAACAGAATATTTTCGCTTATTTGAAAAAGGCATGTGAATGGTAAAAACATTGAAGGGATTTTTCCCATCTTGACTTACGTGCACAGCTTCCATTAACACCTGAGGAGGCTGTGTACACATCGAGGAGTATTTCCCTGAAATGTCAGATGGTATTTGCAAGCAGAGACTTGCTCAGTCTTGCATTTCAGTTATTGTACTAGCATTGTGGATGGTATTGAAATTCTGCATAATGTGAAAAGGATGAAACATTTGTAAACTGCTTGTCACGGGCCAGTTCTTTGTTATATGAACCTTAGCTTTAATATCAACATCCTCAGTGTTTGATAGCTTTGTTTACAATTGGGAGGAAAAGTCTGCAGTAGTGCACACTCTAAATGTTCCCTGAGTTATTGCATTGAGTTTACTGTAATAGTGATAATATGCTGTATTTCTTTTTATTTGGGAAGACTTGGGTTTAGCAGTGGGGAATGAGAGGAGATCTCACCTAATTTATAAACTTATTTGCATAAGGGTTTGAGTTGGCCTGTTAAAAAAAAGTTACGCAGGGAGGAAAGAGGTAGAATTTGGGATTGTTTATTGTCTTAAAATCTGTCTCCATCCTCATTTCATTGAGACTCATCTGAATTGCTCTGAAGGAAATTTTTGGAGGAAAGAATATATAGTTTTATACTTTGGCTTCTTGTAAAGCACTAGGAAAGGTAAATAGGAAAAAATGCCCTGTCCAACTTTGAAGACTATAACCTCTAAACATGCATTTTCTTCTTACCTTCTGACTAAATCTTTATGATGTGTAAAATCAGAAACTTAATTAATACAGAAGGCGTCAAGTTATATATTTGCAGAGATTTATCCTTTTAGCAATTTTTAAGTATTTATCTGAAATAAGGTCTCATAAGCATTCTCCACAATAAGAGAGTAAAGGCAATTATTCCAAAATCATGATTTTTTTGCTGCACTGTGTAATGCGTTGGGACTACAGATCCTCGTGCTGATCACTGTAAAACTCGCAGCTCCTCACGTGCAGAGTGACTTGAATATTTAATGCTGTAATGGTTGCCCAGGTCAGCCTGTTCTGAGGTAACAGCATACAGTAATCAGATGGAAAGCTTAAGGATTTCTGTGAATTTTTTATTTTAAGAAGCTTAATAGCACACTTTGTACCAAAAAAATGTCAGACACTGTGCTGTAACATCATCTGCATCGTAGAGCGTCCCCTTCTCCAGTCAGGAATGTAAACTGTATGTTACACTCACAGGAAAAAGCCCAATGGTGATTGATCTGTTTAGATTTGATTTTATTTATTATGTATGTTTTCAAGTTTTGTCAGCTCTTAAGAAAAAGGTAAAACAGTTGCTGTATTCTTAAATGAGTGCACTAACTATTCACCTCTTTAATTACCTACATGCAGTGTTCTCACTGGAACGGGACAGCTGGTAATTACAACCTTCTCCTACGGATTCAGTAGCTTGGTTTCATTCCCCACATCTCAAGAACTTGCCCTTCAAAGCCTCAGTTGTCAGTTCAAAGTGCAGCAGATAGAAAAATCTATCTAAATCAACGGACAGACTTTTTTCAGGCTGAAACCTTAGTTTTGTGTTTTGTTTTGTTTTTTTTTCCTTAGTCTTCTATCCAGATTAGGACTATGATGTATGAAGGTGCCATGTTTTGGCTTGCCAACACTACCCTCTCAGATAGATGTGAACCACCGCTTCCATACTTTTCTGGGGAGAACCCTGCATGTGTCCTGTGTGTGCGTGTGTGTATGACTGTGCAGTGTTTTGGGTTTGTTTTTTTTTTATGTCAAGAATGACTTTCTAAAAATAAGGACTCAATTTGCTGTTAAAATGCTGTTATGTATTATATATATATATATTTTTTTTTTTCCTTCCGTTCGAGCCTCTCCTAAGGAGATGCTTTGGGTGGAAGTTGCTTCAATAAATAATCCTTATTTCCTAGTCCATTTACTGCATGCAGAAGTATGAACACATTGTGCCTTTTTAGGAAACTGTTGCAATGAAGGGAAGGTTTGACAGGATACAGTCTTTGTGAAAGGTATTTTTAAAGGTGAAGGAGAATGCTATTTGCTACTCAATTGAGATGGAAAAGTTGCATGTTGATTCTTGCTTCCTAAATTCAGTTTCACCGAGATAGAAACTACACAAACAAGTGGAATAAGTATTACAGATACAAGTTGAGTAATGGTATCATTTTGTGAAATTGTGATAATATTTGCTGTTACAAGATAAATGTGTATGTCAAAACGTGATAATCATGGACACAGAGTTACTCTAGTTCTGATGTTTTTTCTAAACATTGAGTATTTAGTATAAAATTCACCTTTGCACAGAAGATCAGTAGAAGACCTACATGGAGATTATGTTCCTTTTAAATCCTCACAGCGAGTTTTCTCCCTTGGGAGTATAAATGATGTGCAGTATTTGAAACTGTGTTTCATGGAAGATAGTGAATTGAAAATGTGAGGTATTGCTGCCTGAAATGTTGAATTTTACAGTTGGTTAAAACTCCTAAGTTTAATTGAATTTTTTTTTTTTTTTTTAAATTGACAAGTGGAATGTTACCTGTCCTCTTTGTCTGGTGTTGATAGTGTATTTAGTGCAGAGCTTAGCTCCTTAGCTAGCAAGACACTTAGTCTCATAACTTGGCTTCTGCTTACAGTAAATGGACTATGTTTGTAAAGGGACTTCACAATTTCAAGTGTTTTGCAAGGAACTTCACTGTATTTGTAACCTGGTTTTTGAAGGCTTAAGATCAATGAGTCCTATTTTAGAAATTAAACCAGTGAAATGACTTAGACCTGTTTTGGGGTGGAAATGATTAAGAGAATTCAGATATGTAAACAGTTGTATCAAACCATCCAGCCTTTTTTTATCAGCTGATGTTAATGGTGAAATACTTTTTGTACCTTGTTGCTGAAAATATTTTTGCGTTTCAGCACATCAAGTTACAATAAAGTTGTTACTTATACAGAATGTGTCTGTCTGGCTTGTATTTGTTTTGGGTGTTTTTTCCCCTGTATCTGTTCCCAATGGCTGCCTTTGCTTTGAGAAAGGTATTTTACCAGCACTGTGAGTATAGTGAAAAATACACAGCTGTGCTTTTGGAAACCTTTTGGGGAGGATCATCTTGCAGCCTTGCTTTGATCTCCACTAACTTAGTTATTTTTCCACTTTGACACTTTCAAATATCTTAGAGCTCTGAACAGCTTAACTTGCCTACCTGAGAAGTGACTGCCTTTACACAGACTCTCTGTCAGGACTGATGCTTGGTGGGAGGAAGGGTTGGTGCTGTGATAATGAAGTTGGGCTCTGTGGGTTTTAAGAGATTTGCCTTCTTTTTCCCCCTGCCATCAAAAACTGTCGTCTTTTGTCCTGTCCAAGAGTGTAGGCTTATAATGACCACATCCAACAGGAATGCTGTTTGCGTTTGTCACAGGAGAAGTGGTTTGTAAGAGTAATCCCTATGGGGAGTTCATGGGGTTTAAGACGGTTATAAATGTTTTGCAATGATGTGTAGGACTGTTGATATTGAGAGGTGCCTCCTGTGTATTTGACTTTGGACGCACTGAACTCCAGAAAACAATGGATGTCAAGGTAAGTTATTCTATTAAAAGTGTTTGCCTGTAGGTACATGCAAACTTCTCGAGGTTTAACAATGGCATAACTCACACCTTTACAGGCAGCTCCAGTAACCTGCAAGGGAAACAAGGACTGTTGCCACTGTGAGTGGTAATAAGAATTATCTGTGCAAGTCCAGCTTTTTGAAATGAGCTTCATCTTTTAGGTAAAACAAATATTAAACTTCATTATTTCTTATTTTAGAAGGCTTTATTTTTATCCTTAGTATTTCTGAAGTAATTTTTCTTCCGAGATGTTTATCTTGTCATCGTACAAAAGTTTTCTTTGTTATTCGGCAAAATGGATTCAATGAGCATTGATTTAAAAAAAGCACCTATTTTCTTTCTAGAATGAGTTCTAATAGTGTTTTGTGAGGAAACTGGGCACTTAAAGAAAGCTTTTCTCCTTTGAGATGAGTGCTTCTGTTATGAGTGTTTTACAGTGTCAGTCCAGTCCAGCGTATGTCCTTCTCTTTTGTTAAAAAGGGAAAACTCAAATAACAAGTTGGTAATGTATGCTATTAGATTAAAAACCATCTCTTGCCAATCAGAATTGCCCATCCTGGCATACACTGAAGGGACAGTTTGATGTCCTGCAGAGTAGTGTCAGCTTAACCAGTCCCTGTTACTGCCATGAGAAGTTATTTCAGAGTGCAGCCTGAGCAGTCACAGGTGAGAAGTGCTGGTTAAAGTGTGTCTTTGTGCCACTTCTCCAAACTTCACAGCATCAATGGTTTTCTATGTTTTAAAATAACTTCTGCTACCATTTAAGTCAGAGTATTACCCATTTCATTACGACTTTAACTTGCCACGTTTATTAAGTTAATTAGATTAACAATCAAACTGCTTCCATTATACACAAATAACTTTGCACTTAACATTGTGATAGGCTGGTAACAGGAAATGCTGTTAGTTGCCATTGAAAATTAGAGTAGTTTTGAATAGTTTGTCTTTCTGCAAACTTCTTGGTAATTTTCCACTAGAGGAACAGGTTTTGCTGTCAATTTTGAAGATCCCTTCTTTGAACTCTCAGAGAAAGCCGGAAAAAATACAAGTATAGGAGTGGAATGAAGCATTTCTGATGTATGATGCAAGGAACTTGCTTTTTCCATTACAAACACTGCATCTAGGCAAAAAAAATATCAACTGTGAGATATTCTCAGCTCTGAGAATTCCTGAGTGCTTTGGAATGGCATTCCAGGGGGTGTCAATATAAGTTATATTTTAAACAGTATGTGAAGTTGATGCTCTAAGTGCAAAATTGGGTTTCTCATGAGTCAAGTATAAATAACAGAAATGAGCTTGTGATTCAAGACTCAGGAGGGAAAAATAACTTTGCAGGGTTTTCTTGGCCTTGGCTTGTAGAGAAACAACGAAGAGTGTTTTGAGTCCTCAGTTAAAGTATTTTAAAGGAACCTCAGAGCTGGTGGTGATTATCATCCTGTCAAGCAGGGAGCAGATTGGACTTCTTTGAAAACGTTGCCTGACACCGACATTTTTTGTCTTGCATTCTTTAGCAGGGTTTGGAGCGTAACAACATTTTTGTGCAGGTACTGTATTTCAATCAAGGGTTTGTATATAATGAGTGGAAGTCTCTGCTTTGCCAAACTTATGCATGTTTCATGCGTTGGCAGTGATAGTCACGTAGAAAATAAATTGCACCATGTCAGACTCGGCGCTGCTGATCAGGGTGGAGGCGGCTGGTGCTGCATTTTAAGCAGTTACAGTTTTTGACTTCCCACGTTTCTCACTGCATAGTTGACTGAGCCATTTCGGTTCCAAAAGGTAAATTTTGAAGCATATGCAGAAAAGATTCTAATAGTGCGACATCTTAAAGCGTAGAAGCTTTAACTGCAGGCTGACCTATTTTAACAGGAATTGCCACGTAAACTCTTTTAAATTTTCCATTTTCAAGTTGGTGACTTTCTGTAAGCTTTGAAATTAATATATTATGTACACAGTTTTCTAACCCAGCTGTGTTTATCGAGTCTTGAAATTTTAAAACAAACCACCTCCTTGCTACTGAAGTGTTCAACTGAGATGTTTACCTTCTGTGGTCAGCAAAGACTGAATCTTGCTTGGGTAGTTGTGCCATCCCCAGATGAAAAGCTATGGTGTTGTGTTCTCTGTGAAGCCCACACCAAATGTTTTTAAATGGAGGAGAAAAAAAAAAAAAGGTCTATTACATTGTGCATCTTCTTCCTGTCACATCTTGCAGATGGGCTGTTCTTGTCAGACACACACATGAGGGAGTTCTTCCACTACCAAACCTTCATTCCTCCCTTACAACAGGACTGGGGTCTACTGATGCTGGATCAAAGGAGTCTGTACCAACCAACACAACTTCCCTGGGGAGGGTTATTGCAGGGCAATCAAGAGAGGGACATAAAATAATATTTTTTTTTGTGTATTTATTGGCTTTTGTGGTCAAGGTGAATTGGAGATGTAGGGGTGGAGAAGTGTGGGTATCTTTTTGGATTCTTGAAATGCCTTGTTGTTTATCTGCTGTGGTGGTTTTTTGTAATATGTGCTGGCACCACTCAAATAGTATAAAGAAATACAAAATACCTAGTGAACCTGCAAATGCTTTATAATGAAATATCAAGTTCAGTTTTCCTGATTTAAAGAAATAGAGATGTAAATTTTTCTGTGACAGGGCCTTTTAACAAAAACGTATGGTGTCAGATGTAGTTAATCTCAGAAAAAACTGTAGAAGGGGTTAAATTGTGTACTAGATTAGGAAAATATACAGTATTTTACCAGTTGTGCTAGAATAGCAGGCATCTACTTTTGACAAGCTGACAGACCAGAGAATTGGAACTTAATGAATCTTAATGCTTTCTGTCATGTACTTCAATTTTCTCAAATTATTTCTCCAATTAGTTCTAGTCTTTGTGAAAGAATGATTAATGATAATTAATACATTCTTTTAATTTGCATATTCAATCTCTAGTGTTACTAAAAAATACAGATTTGTGTATGTGGGTGAGGCACGTTTGTCTGTTATTTCTTTGGGGTGTTGGGGTTTTTCAGATTTTCAGTTTTGTTCTTCCAATTGAACAGGGAGAATATGGTGGATGGATTAGGGAGTTTAATGTACTCTTTCCACATAAATGATTTGGGCATAACCCAGGTCTTTGATTTTTCCTATAAAGATGTTTTCCCAGCTACTCTATAGTGGGTAGGTAGGGAATGTGGGGATGCAAAGCTGTTGTCAGGAGCTTAACTCACCCTGTGGGTCTACATCTGAAAACATCAACATCTGCAATAGTGGGCATCTGCTCTTCAGAGGTTGATTTTGGTTTGTATATTTTATTTTATTTTTAGATTTTCTGTATGCCTCCTTTATGTTGTCATTCACTTTTTGTTCTACTCCTGACATGCACACATGGATGGATTTATCCAAAATAGATCATGATCTGAATTTGGTGTTTGAAATCAGTAGAGCAGCGTGAAGTTTTGAAAGCCATTGTTTTTTGTCTGCATAGGAACTCAAGCTTTCCATGCAGCTCTGCAGGAATCTAATGTTTGACTCTTAAAAAAACCAAAAAACAAACAAAAAACCCAGCAATTTTTGCTTCTGCCTAATTAGTCTTTTGCCTTCTGATACAGTGCTCATCTCAGAGGAAAAGACAGGGATCAAACAAAGGTATTTTTTCAGTAGTAGAAAAATGGCACAGTAGGGTAAAACTTCGTTTCATTGGCAGGAAATAAAGATTCAGCTTGAAGAAATAGAGCTTCATATTTGACAGAACAGAGATTTTGTGTGAGGGAGATGCTTTAGAGCTACTAATGCAGGAAAAACACCTTTGAGGCTGTTCCTGGGGCAGCTTGTGACTCTGCAGCTCTCCTGCCCACAGGTGTGGAGGACTCGTATTTCAGAGGCTTGTTAGGATAACTCATGGTTGGAAGCCTGCAAGAGTGGCAGGCTCTGTATGTCTGAAATGGCATTTCTTCAGGTAGCTCTACAAACTCTTCTTCTTTAGACACACTTTATCAAAGACATGGAGTGCTTACCACTTTGAACTATTTTTTAAATATGTAAATACTTCATTCCAGTTTTCTTGACACTCATTTAGTTAAATATGTGGTGTTTGCTGGGGCAGTGTGCCCTGGTTATATTCACCTCTGAATATTCTGTACAAATTTTAATCAAAGTACTCTAAGCAGAGTGTAGAAACTGGCTTTCTGGAAGAATTATCCCCCCAAAAACTAGTATGGAGGCTTCAGTTAGTAGGAGGCTGCAGTTTTCCAATAAGGCACTATGGGCAGTTAAAAACATAGAGGTAAAAAATGTAGGTATTTTATGACTCAAAATCAAGAGAAAGGATGTTAAAGTACCATTTTGGGCTTTTTTAATAGTCAGCTGTTGAGGATACTCCATGTAGTATAAATCCAAGAGCATCTAGAAGTTGGGCACATTTTGTGTAACAAATAATCACATCCACACTCTTGGTTGTAGTCATACTGTGAACAGTCCCTGTATTTACTTTAAGTCAGTGCTATGATCAAGTCCATAATCTTCCCTCGCTGCTTGTTTGCAGAGAGCAAACTAAACATTTGTTCCTGATTCCTCTGGATAAAAATACGTAGAGGAAGGTGGTGTTGCACCGAGACTGTCCTTAACAATAATCCTTGTTAGTGTTTTAGCACGAATTACAAAGATGGAAAGAAGCTTTTCCTGACATGAATGGGGTTTTTTTCGTGCTTTAAAGATGAGCACAAAGCCCAGGGCTGGCTCAGCAGTGTTCAGTGCCACGAGGACAGCATCTTTAATAAAAATAAACTTTATTTACCCGTACGTAGAGATTCTTATCACAGAACCACCAAGGCTGCTGGCATAGTTTTGTAGTCTTTACTTGCTCCTTGTAAGGCTAAACTTTGTCAGAACTGGCTTTTATGCCTGCAGATACACAGGGTTTAAGCATCTGTAAGGGAAATGCCAGTTCCCCCAGAGGAACTGCCTTGGAGGGAAGCAGAGGGTGTGACTGGCTGGGTGGAGCTGAGGCACCACTGCTCACCTGCTAAATATCTGATACCCCTGTATGGGGTTGTCAAGAGCTGTTTGTTCAGCAAGTTTGGCTTAAATAGAGAAGTTGGGAGTGAAATGAAGGGGAGGGCATTTGTGTTGCCCACAGCAGTGCTCTCCAGCAGGGCTGTAGGAATGAGCAGTTGAGCAGCCAAAAGAGGAACAGAGCAACAGCAGTTTGCTGATGTTGTGATTTTTTTTTTTTACCTTTTTTGTATCTTTGCCTAATATTCAAAGCTGAGGATTCATCAAATAATTGATAAGCAGAGGGTGATGAGTGCTTTTATTTCCAGTGAGTTTGAGCTGAAAGGACTCAGTGTCCCTTTCACATGGCAGGCCAAGTATTCTTCTTTCCTGTTTCCACCTTGCAGAAATTTTTTCTCCCCCTCTCCTGGGTAACAGCTGCTGGAAGAAGGTGAAGAGAAATTACAGTAAGAAATAGATTCTGGCTCTGCTGTGGGTACCATGCTCAGGAGCCTGCTCCTGAGTAGGTGTGTGGCAGAGCTACTGGAACCCTCTTGGGAAGTTCTGCAGGAAGAATTTGGAGAAAACAGGATCTTTCTTTGCTTCTTGCCCAGAACTCTGTGCTGACATGATGTTTGTCTTTCTGCATCCCAGTGAAGGGATTTGAACAAAAACACATGAAAGAGCCTGCATGTCAAAAATGGTATTTCCCAAGCCAGCTGAGAAACAGTTTTCAGTATTAAAGAGCAAATACTTTTTGTTCTTAAAATATCATAGACTGGCTTGGGTTGGAAGGGACTTCAAAGATCATCTCATTCCACCCCCTGCCATGGGCAGGGACACCTTCCACTAGACCAGATTGCTCCAAGCCCTGCCCAACCTGGCCTTGAACACTTCCAGGGATGGGGCAGCCACAACTTCTCCCAGCAAGCTGTGCCAGGGCTTCACCAACCTCACAGGAAAGAATTTCTTCCTAAATATATTGCTAATTACCATCCTAGGCATGAATATTATTGTCCTATTAGTTTCCAAAATTAACAAAGTTACAGAATCTATTCATTAGATTCTCCTTCACTTGAAAATAATTTTTAAAGAACAATTTTTCCTTAAAGATTTCAAGTAGTACATGTATGAAAATAGAGAGGGAAGAAAATTCCAAAATTCAGTCAGCCTGAGGAGACTTTGTATAATAAAAAACGTGAGTATGTACAAAGTGAAGGAAAACAGCTCTTAAAGCAGATCTTAAAACTTCCCACTTACAGCTGTTAATTCCTGTACATAAAGTGTAACACTCACTAAGGTGTTGTTGAACAGTTCATTCAAATGTCTCAGTTGTAGGAAAAGTAATGGTTTGAACAGTCACAAGTTTTGGAGATGGGTCCAACTTTTCAGATGCCTAAAACTGATGAAAATCCCAATAAATGACAATTCTGAATGTGGTCACCACAGTTTTCAAAATATTGTTGTATATTTACTACAGCTGTAGTCCCTTGTCTTTGGGAAGTGCTGGATTCGGTGTTAACTGCTTTCTGCTTCTGGAATCGACTCTGTGTTGACTCAGGGTGGTTCAGAAAATCCCCACTTGCAGCACACTCGGGATCCAATGGAGCACTTCATTTAATGGGTGGCAACTTTTGGATTATGAATTGTTCCTGGGTACATAAATCAGACAGTTCAGGGAAGGAAAGGTGAAGGCCGTCGTGATGACGGTACAATCTATCTTCTGAAAATGTTAATTTGGTGGAATATTTCCCTTATTACAAAAATGCATCAGGCAAATACACTTGCATATTTTGAGCTTTAATATGCTTTTTGTATCCTGCAGTAGATTAAAATGTCAGTCATATTCTCCATATTTTAGAAGCCCTGGGGAAGGTGCACATGTCTTATGTTACTTATGTCCCACCAATAAAACAATCCTCTAGAAGGAAATCTGTGCAGGCTGTACAGCAAGATGTCAAATTAATTGTACTGAAATAATGAGTTAGCACCAAATGCTAATTAAATATTGATGGAAGTCATACTCTCAATTATCTTCATTATGGTGCAATGTTTTATGTAGACATGAAGTGCTGGGAAGGTGGGCATGTATTATTATTAGTCTTGTCATATAAAAATATTAGTTATTTCTCTTCTCAGAAATTCGCTGTAAATGCACTGGAGGTCCATGTATAGTATCTTTTTGATGGAGTAGATATTTATTTAATAAAGTTTTTTGTGTTCACCCCTTTTTCTTCTGAAGGAGCCAGAAGGGCCAGCCTTGAGGTCAGAGAGGACAGAGCTGTGGGGCAGCATAGCAGGGAGAAGAGTCCAAGGTGTGAGCCTGACTGCAGGAGATTGAGCTGAAGCAGAGGGGTCTGGTAAGGGAGATGTAATCCAGGATGTTTTGCTTTCAGGAGAATGGAATGAGCAAGAGCTGCTCCCTTCCTCATGTGCATTAGCACTGAGGAAAAGGCTTGTAAGCGTGAGAACTTAGAGGACTTTTTTTGGGAAGGACTTTGTTACTTGAAAACAAAAGTCCAGGACTGTTTAGACTGGAGACTAATTAGATGGCAAGTCCCAGGAACAAACACAAATACAGTTTTATGTGCAGTTGCCTTTGGGGAGGGTGGACAAACTAACCACAAAATTCACGGGTCAGACAGGTACTATAGTGTGAAGTCTTGTTCCTCTCGAGGCCCTTTTAGACTCTGCTAGAAAAACAAAAAAACTAATTCCAAGACTTCCAAAGTATTCCTGGAAAATGCTGTCCTAAAACTTTTTTTAATAGGAATGTTTTTTTCATCAATACATAAAAAAACATAAACTGAGGTGAAAATTAATCCTTTCTGCAGACTTTGTGGAAGGAAGAAGCTTGTCTAGGACTGCTTGGATGGGCCGTCTTCCCAAGTTGGACTGGAGAAGAGTTCTACCTGCCATCTCTGTGTGAGGCAGTGGTAAATTGGTGCTAGTTTGGAGGGGAAAAAAGTGTTTTGGTGCTTTTCTTTTGCCTCTTTCCTTTAATTGCAGCAGATGAGCGTTAAGTATGCTCCCAGCAATGCCTGTGTGATGTTCCAATGTGTCCTGTGCCTCCATGCGGTGCATGGGCAAAAAAAAATCCCAGTCCCAAGAGCACTGAATGCTCTTTGTCACTTCTAACAGCACTGGAAGGTTAAGAGTCGAGGCAGGTGTGTGCCCATAATTGGGGAGGAGGGTGCAGAGCTTTTTATTGTAGAGAGTGCAGCCTTAGTGCCATTGTCTAAGTGTAAATTGTTCCTAAAGGATAACTCTGGTATTATCCACGCTGGAATATACGTGAATCCAGTGAGAGGCATTTTCAGATTACCAGTGGTGAAGCGTGGCAGAGCAAAAGGAGCACTTGAGCTGAAGAACAGATAATACCCAGTGGAGCAGAACTGCGGCACCAGCTGCTGAGAGGGTAATTCAGTGCTCATAATGATTTCAGCTTCTCTCTAAAACTATCACTTCGCAAGTATCCCTCATCTAAAGTACAGAGTTTCCCCAGACCATCAGAATAGAATCTCTCCACACCCTGAGCATGAGAAATTAATGACTGAATATTATGCTGAGAGCCATTTAATTAAAAACACTTTCATTAATAATGCAGTTGGAGAGTGTATGTGTGTTATGTAATTAAAGATAGTACATCAGTAAATGATACTATGCAAAACCAATTCAAAAAATTCAAATGAGCTGGTGTAACATAAGGAACTCAATTCAAGGGGGAATAAAGTCTGTGTGAAATAAGCTCAGAGTTTTTTCCTGGAAGCTGCAATTAATCTGCTTCTGGCAACACAATTCAGTACTCGTATTTTAAATAAGGGGCTGTGCTTGTTTTAAAAGATAACTGGGGTAGTGAATCAAAATAGATTTCCCTCTCCACTTTTAGCCAAATGTAAGTATCCCTTAATGTCTGGACACAATGATAAGCTTGGCTGACCTCGTGGGTCTGGGCTGCCTTGCTACCATTCATCTGTGGTGCTGTTTTTGCTTTCAGCAGTCAGGTTGTACTGGGCTGTGACCAAACACTGTGTGCCTGGTATTTATCACAGAATTGCTTTAAAACCAGGAGAAAAAGGTGGAAAAGAGAGATTTTTCCTTTGGGACAGAGCAATCTCCCTGTCTGGCATTGCCTCCAAGAAGCTGGTGTGAGCAGGCATCTTGTTTTCCCAGAGTACTTTGGCTAATCCAAATCTTCAGTGATTGAAGTCAGAAACATCACAGTTAAATATATCTGACATGAGAAGTGGATTGGAATTAAGTAGCTCTAAGTACTATCTAATAAATAGGCTTGCTTATCATCTGCAATAAGGCAACTTGAAATATTTTTTAATCCTTTGGTTTACCTGCTCAGAAATCTGTGTTAAATTTTCTGTACTCCCAGGACAGCAGTGCATGTCTGCTCAGCATCACCTGCTTCAGATACACTTTTCTACCACCTCTTCTTTCAAGGAGTAAGTACTGTTGGTTTAGAATAGACTGATGGCTCCTCTCAGAGCAGTTCTCCTGCTAAGTCAGAATGCACGTGCTCAGTGTCCAAGTTAAATCAGCTTGACGTGTTTTGGATACCTGAACTGATTGTTTTAAGGATGCACCTTTGTTGTGCTCTAGAAGAGCTCAGAGTGAGTCATCAGGGACTTTTAGAATGGGGATGGATGGTGGTGTAATTGCTGTCCACCCATCTAAAAGCCTCATAATTGGGATGATTTTCTCATGGCTGCTTAGGTGTTTGTTACTTCAGTCACAGAGTCATAGAATGGTTTGGGCCAGAAGGGATCTTAAAGGTCATCTCATTCGAACGCCTGCCGTGGGCAGGGACACTTTCCACTAGACCAGGTTGCTCCAAGCCCCGTCCAGACTGGCCTTGAACACTTCCAGGGATGCCACAGCTCCTCAGGGCAACCTGTGCCAGGGCCTCACCGCCCTCACAGGGATGAAAGTATCACAGGGATGAAAGCAACGATCACAGCAATGCAAAAAACATACTGTGATGTTGCAGCTCAGAAGTGAGAGTTTATTTGAGCTTGCCTGGGACTGTCTGAGCTGTGGGCTCTGAAAATTTGTTGACATATGCCAGGGACAGCCACAGAATGTGGGCACCTGAACTGTGCCCTGTGCTGGGCTCTGTGCCCTTTGTCCTCTCTTCAAGGTGGCTGGGTGCTAGTGAGCACAGCAGAGCTCTTTCTTTGCCTGCTTTTGGGAGCTGGCAGCATTGCTGCTGTCTGTAGGATCTCCAGAACGAAAGATCCCAAGCCTTGTGTCCTGGGAAGTAACACCAACTCTAACAGATGATACAAACCTGATAAATACTACACGTTCAAAGCAAACACCCTGATAGCTTTAGGTGGAGGTGGGTTTTTTTGGCCATTTTTAACTTCAGGGCTAATTCAAACAACCTCCAAGTCTCATACTTCTCTTTCTTACCAGTTTGGAACCAATTATAATGTATCATCTTTCAGGAAGATCACCAGTTTATATGGAGCTGTTAAGATAACGTAGCCAAAGCTTAATTGACTGCTAATGATGAAAGAGCCACGTACTGTCTGGGAATGAGGCAGGAGAATAGAGAAATGGCATTTGCATCCCGGGGGCTGAAATGCAAAGCTGCCAAGGGCAGATGAGCAGCATGATGACTGAATGTGAGGTGCTGATCTGGGATCAGGCTGGTAATAAAGCTGTCTTGTTTTCCAAGGACAGTTAACCGGAGAGAGGCAAGGTGAGCAGTGGGATGTCTGGGAAGGTGTTCCAGGGGCAGCTGTTGCACAGTTGCTCCTCCGTCGTGGCTGTGCTCCACTGCTGCCCTCAGGCTGTGTCCTGTGGTGCCTTGTGCCTTGCTCCAATGGCCCCGTTCTGGGTGAGAGCCACGAGTCCTGCCTGCTGAAAAGCTAAAAGAGACCTCAGTCTCCTGTGTGCTTCCCACATCGCTCCTTTCCTGGTATCGACCTAGGAAAGGTGATTGAGCCTTTTGACTTGCTCATCACCTCTGAACCCTCAGAATTAGTCCCCTTCCTGTGTCTGGGTGAGGAATCATGGGTGTGTATTTTCCACAAAATGAAGAAAATACACTAAAATGTCCCTGAAGCAGTGGATTTTTTTTTTTTTTACTCTGTTCTGACTTGAGGACAAAACCAGAGAACAGTGTAAGAGACTTTAACGTGGTTGACTGTTCCATTACTGTTGAATAGGAAAATGCTGATGTTTTCTTTGGAGTCTGTTTTAGAGTCCTGCCACTGTTTATGCAGGTAGAATTTTTTTCTTCCTGGAGTAAACTGTTTTCCCATGACTGGTGATGGCTTTTTAATTGGGCTGCAGCTGGTGCTGGATTTGTGCTGAGTTGGAGACCAAATTACATCTTTGGAAAAGGCATTTTTTTGGTGTTATTTTGTTTGTTTTGTTTTTTTTATTTGTTTGCTTGTTTTTGTTTTCTTTTTTCCCCCTTCAAAATTCAGTCTGGATATCTGGGGTTCTTGCTTGAGAGCACCAACAACTGGAGGCCTTCAGTTCCCGTCACTCCTGACTGCAGATCTGAACAGGGTTTTGCAGCCCTGAGCTCAACAACCCACCAAAGGAAGCGTGGTTTGACACGAAGTGGGATGTTTCATGACAATTCAACTCCTCTTCTGTAAACCCAATTTATTTGCTAGTTCTAAAAGAAGGATGCTGCTCCTGATGGGTGCTTGCAAGAGGTGTTCACGAGGGAGAGATGGGAATGGCAGAGTCTAGTTTTTCAGAGGAGACACCCTACAGCTAAAAATCTACTTGATTGATGTGTGTTTCATTGAGTTACTTAGTGTATTGCAGCTTGTTATTGTCTTTTCGACTGTGCATATTTGAATAGAGACAGTGCTAATGACAAATCATTATTATACTATAAATAAAACATTATCCAGATTAGGCTGGTCAACAGAGCATAAAACAAATAGCAAATTCTAATGTCCTTGAATTACAATTTAAAAAGAAAAGCAGCACTGGATGCTGATTTGCATGGAACACCTTTTCCTAGTTGCTGTGAGCGTTTTTCCAGTTGCATCGGGATCATTCAGGGGTTTGCTCTTTCAGCACTGCCCAGTAAATTCTCCCTAAAAAGAAAAAGTGCCAACCCCAGGGAGCTCAGAGCACACAGCACTCAGCTCTGCTGTTTGCTGGGTTCTGTGGTACAGCAGGGGCACCCCATGTAAGGGCTCAGGGACTGCCATGTGCCCCCACTGCCCTGGGCATCCAGTGACCGAGGAATTTGTGGCAGGATCTGACCCCTGGTAAGAGCTGCAGGGAGATGAAAAGGCACAAGGGACAAAATTCTTCAGGGGAAATGGAAAACCAAACTAACTTACTTCCCTGTTCAAGTAGAAATGATTTAAAAAATATGCATGTGCACAGTCCCTGCAGCTCTGTACAGAATGCTGGCCAAAGAAAAAAAGCTGATGCTTGTGTGTGTGTCATGAATGAAGTTTTTATTGGGATTTTTTAAATGAATATCCATGGATGAGGAGAAAGTAGGAAATGTATTTACCAAGAAGTTTAAATATTATTTAATGTATTTAATATGGGCTCCCCAGGGCAGTGGTCCCAGCACCAAGCCTGCCAGACATCAAGGAGCACTTGGACAATGCTCTCATGCACATGGAGGAGTTTTTGGAATTGTCTTGTGCAGGGTCAGGAGTTGGACTCGATGATCCCTGTGGGTCTCTTCCACCTCAGGATATCCTATGATTGTATGATATTTGCACTGATAGAAATGTGTGCAAAACTATCCTGTTGAGATTTGGATTAAATAAAGGGTGTATATTAAAAACTTCTAGATTAACTTGTCGCTGTCATAAGTTGTCATTGCCCACTTGAAACTCTTTCCAAAAATGGTATTTAATCTTTGAAGGTTTTGATTTAAAATCCTTTGAATAAGAGCCATAAGAGGAAGAGTCGCTGAGATTTGAAACTTGTCTGAAATAATCACTTGTTATACAGAAAAATGTTTTTAAAAATTTGGCCTGTTCTGTGTGAAATGAAATCAAAATTAGTTCTGTTTACATGGGAGGTGTGACATTTGACCCAATCAAGTCTGTCATCATTGGATTGTGTTTTGCTTCCTTTGCTTAGTGTAAATAACTTCTTCTTAATCGGATTTTGACTGCAATAAGATCGTGAGTGCTTTTTTTGCAGTGAGTTTCTCAAAGCTGATCTCAAAGAAAAGTACTGCTTCAAAGTTGATTTGTACAGTATTGTGATTGGGAAAAGGGTGGTGGCGAGTTCTCGGGTGTGATGGAGTTTGGTACCAAGGCTCCCTCCCTCTCCTCCTGCTCCAGCTGCCAGGCTGACTCCTTGAGCCGAGGGAGGAGAGCAGGTCGAGTTTCTCCCATCGTTTGTTTTCCTAAAGCCTTGAAACCTCAGCCTGGGAGGTGTCTGTGCTGCAGCCAGAGGATGTCTGTGGAGGAGGAGAATCCAGCTCCTGTTTCCATGTGAGACTGAGCAAGGGCTGAATCAGCAGTGGGCTGCTGTGTCTCCCAGCATGTTGCTGCTTGGGAATGTTGTCTAATTTAAACTAACCCCTTCACTTGTGCAATTATTAAACAGTTCATGATTGTCTTCGTCAAAACATGCACTTCATTTCTCAAATATCACCTGAATACTGTTGAACTTTGCCCAGGCCTGCACACGCAGTTCACCATAGCACATATTTAAATATCTCCTAGAAAAACAAATTCCAGCTGGGGAAAAATGTTCAGTGACGTGTTGCTGTGCTTTTGTGTCTTTATATATGCAATATTAAAAAAAAAAAAAATCAAATAGGCCAGAAGCAAGTGCCAGATTTAGTAAACTCTCTTTATTTACATACAAATACATGTACACATATGTGCTGTATATGTACACATATTTCAATGTATATACATACATGGTTTCCACATACTCTACAATAAATAGCATGTAGGGTTTTCTTTTAATTGCCTACAGTGCTGAGTAAAAATACATGGCAATAAAATCATGGCTTACAGCTAAGTTACAAAAGCACCAACCACTGAACTCGTAGCAATAAATCCAAGCTCATGTACAGCTGGAGCGAGGACACGCTATACAGAATACAAAGTAGACCAACTTGTAGGAATTGACAGGAATAGGCAAACTAAAAAACATCGTTATAGACCAGGAGAGACTCTGTATGAAGTAAGATGAAGGAAAACGTTTAGATTATTGATCAAACTAAACCACACATTTAAATTTGTCACCTAAAGAGAAAAACAAATCAGCCAGTTAGTCGTATATTTTTAACAGAGTAATTGTTCTGTGTGAGTCTCTACCAAGGAAATCAGAATTAATCTCATGAGTGAGTCCTTCTGAGCTGCCATAGTCACTTGTCTGTGTGCACATCACTCAAACAGAGTACTTTAATAGTGCTTTATTTTAAGCTGTGTGTAACTTCTTGAACCTTCGTGCAGGTCTGATTGGAGGCAATAAAAAGCGCTTCCTCAGCCAGCTTCTTCCCCAGTACCTGTGACATCAAACTGTCACAAAGGGCCATAAGACCAAATTGGTGGCAGCAGCAGGATCAATACCCAGCGAAAGCACAGGGGATGATGCTGGAACCTGCACTGCCAGAGCCAACTGCTGTGGACTGTGGTGGGACAACACCAGTCCTGTTGAAGCAAAACCACAGCTGGACCAGCCATTGTTCTAACTGCACCGGAGGGATTCTGTTCTGCACTAGGGGAAAGCCTGGCTGAATATTTATGTTAATAGTTTGAAACCTGCTTTAGGAGGTGAAGATGCATAGATTTTTGTTGCTCTCTCTCTTTGTCATGGCTGGTATTTTGACTCAAGGCATGCAGTGCACTGCTAAGGAAGACAATTGGTGCCACGAAGCAGAAAGCTGCTTGTTGTTCAGGTGTCCCTGTGCTGTGGTGTGTTTTCCTTGCTGCAATATGCAATGCTAAGAGGCTGGATAGCAAAATAATTGCTTCCTTTGCTTGGAAACCAGCCCCTGTTGCAGTCCTCAGACTTCATAGAATCACAGAATGGTTTGGGTTGGAAGGGACCTTAAAGATCATCTTGTTCCAACAAGGGACACCTTCCGCTAGACCAGGTTGACTTAAACAGAGATTACCCTTTTCCAAGGTATTTATGTATTCTCTATTGCTGTAAAACTAGTACTGGTGTGTATGTGAATGTTTGAGAAGAACCAAAACCAGTGGTGAGCACAGAAGGAAGGAATGTACACCACATGTGCACACCTGGGGGGTCTAAAAAACTAAAGCTCATCGATGTCTAATTACATCACTGCATATCCATGGGTAGGAAGGCTGAAGGAAGAACTACTCACTCTTCACTTCAGTGAGTACCTATAGCTACTACAACTCATAAAAATGCAGATTTCTTTCCTTTTTTTTTTGTCCTAGATTTAGCACTTCCTCTTAGTATTTGGACTTGACTACTTGAACCCTCTCTGTAGCATTCTTTGTGAAATCAGTGGGAAAGCTCTTTATTTGGAGTTTGTATATGAGCAGCTGTGGGGCTGCTTCATCATTCGTTCTTTATATTGTCACCTGAAGTTCCCAGTGAGAAATAGGATCCCACTATAAGTGCTGTCCAGTTTAAGTAAAAGACAACCTCTCTGCCATGAAGTAGTTTAAAAAAGTGATTTTCGAGATCAACGTTCATTACAGACATAATCTTGTTTGATTTTTGTCCCGTGCCTCCCTGGCAGTTCCCTCGTTGATGACGGCAAGAGCTAAAATGCGACGGTCTCAAATGAAAATGATTGTTACATAAACAGTTTGATTAGTTACGATACAGCACAAACACAGCTACAGTTTTTAAAGACTTTTTTTTTTTTTTTTTTTTTAACCTGATAGGAAAAACATCTTCTTCTCCAAAAAGGTTGATGGAAATGCTTCTTTTAATGACTGGTGCTGACGGCACCGTGTCAGCCGGAGGACAGGTACGGCGTCTCGCTGTGGTAGTTGTAGTCAGGGCAGACCTTCTGCACCAGTTTGTAATCGACGCTGTAGAAAGCGATGTAAATGCAGATGACCTTAAAGGGTTTGGAACACAACCAGGAGACATGGCTTTGGGTCTGCTCTTGGTAGCAGATCTTTGAAGGGTCGAAGTTGCACAAGGCAGTTTTTTTAGCGCGGTCTGTTTTCTCGTACTCGATCCGGCAGTTGAAGGACTTGGACTCCTTGGTCTCCAGCGTTGACTGTGGAGATGGTTCAAACTCGACCACCTTGGAAGGTGGCACCAGGCTGACAGAAACATTCCCCAGACCTGTGGAGTTGTGTCGGAAATAAACACTGAAGGTCCCATTGCCGTGATCGACGATTTTCCCCGTGATCAGGAGGTTCAGCTTAACAGTTTTGATGTTAGAGTGGAAATCGCCCCATCCAAACATTTTCTTGAATTTCCCAGTTTTTACTATAGGTCTGCGTTTAGTTCGTGCCAGAGATTCCTGAACCTCCGTGACGTTGGACAACCAATCCCAAAAGTTTTCTATGCTGTCCGAGTAGGAGACCTGGCCGTGTTTCAGTACTGGGGATGGCTTAACAAACAGGCGCAAGGGGTTGATCATCCTGGAGTGGACCACGTTGTCAACCAGTGTGTCTGCAGCATCCTTGTCTTCCCAGTCCAGCACGTCCGCAGCTTGTACGACCTGATTGGCATCACAGAATACCTGTTTCAGAACAGAAAGAGGGAGTTGTGTAAAGTGTGAAGATAAAATGGTCAAGATAGAAAAGGAGCCATCTATATTTATATTTACACCAGTAGGGTCTGTATCAGTCTCGTCACAGGTGGTTTACTGTAATGAGTAATTTCCACTGCCCTATGAAAGCTCAAGGATCTTACTCAAAATAGCCCGTAGAAGATACAAAAATCTCAACAGGAGCCATTCACTGGGGCAGATGGATAAACCTCTGGACAGGTTGATGGCTGTGATGTGCAAGAGCAGACAGACACCCTCTGCTCACAGATTTGTTAGATGAAAACATGCCCAAGGAAAGTGGAAAACCTGAAGAGCGAAGTGGCCCATCTGCTGAAAGACGGAGTGAAATACAATAGAGGGATTTTCCATTCCCCTTTGTTTTTCTCCCCACCTCATCTCCCAGCTGGTTTAGGCTTAAAATCCTGTTCTGGTGGTGTAATTGTATCCTAAACCATTTTATTGTACTTTTGCCTTTTCTGGTGTTGCCTTCTCCGTTTTTTCCCAACTTAGCCTGCGCATTTGTGCTCGCAGCTTGACACAACAAAAATAACCATATTTTTGGTGTTTTGATTTCAGCTGCTCATCTGCCTGTGTTTAGCATGGCCCAGCCTTCCAGAGGTGCGGAGCAACCCCAGCCATGCAGCACAGCTCAGTTTTGGGAACCATGACTAGACCAAGCTCAGTCTGCAATCAGAAAGCAAAAAATTCCTTCTTGTAGCGACAAAATGGCCTTAGATTTGATAGTTAAACATGCAACAACAAATTCCCAACTTAATGTAGAGACACATTTCGCATTTTTTTCATCCTGTTCACTCTGGCAGAGAAGTCCTGCTGAAAATGCAGAACTGGAACATATGTTTTAAGAGGTCAGAAGCAGGATCTGTGTTACAATGGGCTTGAAATGATCATCTAACTTTTTTAGGTTAAAATGGAAGCTTTGAAGAATGTGTTTTCAGGGTTTGTTCTCCTCAGGACTGCCTTACACCATCATCCTAATGCACGAAGAAAAACTCTTTCATCTGCAACTATTCTTACAAAATGTGTGAGCAGAACAAAGAGATGCTTAAAATGGAAAGAAGAAAGGACAGTGTTGTCCTGCTCCTGTCCCTGGTGATAAACTGCTGCTGCCATTTCCTCCTGGCAAAATGCTGCTCTTGCTTCATCATCGATCTGGTACTGCCAGGACCCAGCTGGTGGATCTCAGTATAACTACCACACAGGATGGGGTTTTCAGTATCCAGTACCAAGATTACGGGGTGGAAGTTTGCCTAAGGCAGTCAAAGCATCGAGCACAGACGCTGAATTGCATGGGGTGGGATTTTGTGCTTCCTGTCTCACTGGGGAAACTGCAATGCTGGGCTCGCTTTTCCCTCTGCTCCTGATCCCAAAGGGATCTTCTGTGCCTCTAGTTCCTAGAAGTGTTCCATCTCTATAACATCCAACTGTTATTTCTATAAATTGTAGTTTTTAATTACCTAGAAAAGATGAGATACTCCAAAGCCTTTAATCTTCACTGGGGCGTGTTCTCCAGCAATAGACTCCAATCCAGAGCCCCAATCCACTTACCACATGTCCTTCCTGATCACCCCTAATGCAGTAATTAAGATTAAATGATGAACAGCAGCAACGTTCACAGCTGGAATGTTGAAAGGCAGCAATTGCAGTTGCTAAATCATAGAATCACAGAATGGTTTGGGTTGGAAGGGAACTTAAAGATCACCTCATTCCAACTCCCTGCCATGTGCAGGGACACCTTCCACTAGCCCAGGTTGCTCCAAGCCCCATCCAACCTGGCCTTGGACACTTCCAGGGATGGGGCAGCCACAGCTTCTCTGGGTAACCTGTGCCAGGGCCTCACCACTCTCACAGTAAAGAATTTCTTCCTAATATCTAATCTAAACCTGCCCTCCTTCAGTTTAAGGCTATTCCACTTGTCCTCTCACTTATTTATCACTATAAATAAATCCACGGCTGGATGGAAATGCAGTGGTCAGGTGCATCTCTGCAGAAATATTTTATTTCCTTCTTCAGATTAAAAAGGGGGGAAGAAAAGACAACAGTGATCACTCTCAGCCTGAGACCTTGTATGTCAGCTTTCTGCCTCTATCTTATATTTTTTTTATGGCTGAGCTATGAACCTGGGAAAATAGGAGATTCTAATGGAAACAGTGACAGATGCTGATCTGTACCGGCCCAAATAGCACTGTCATAATGGTGCTGGGGGAAGCATCACTTCCACTGTGATGGAAAGCTCCTGCTGAAGCTCTGCCGTGTTTATGTGTGCTTTTTCAGCCACTCTTAAGCCTGCACAAGCCCAGAATCAGCCTGGTGATGCTAAGACAGCTGGCCATCCCCACTGCTAGGGAGATCACTCCCCTGCTGTAGAGCGGTGACTCTGCTCAGATAAAGCAAGAAGTGCTGCACAATTCACCCATCCTTCACCCCACATATGGCTTGAGGCCTTGAGAAGCACAAAAAAAAGGCTTTTCTGCTGCATTTCCAGTGGCCTGGCAGTGCTGGAATACCAGACACTTTCCTCTGTGTTTGCACAGCTAAATGATGTGCTACTTTAAATGCTAGTGACCATTCAAACCATGGGCACCTCCAGCTGGTATTGCTGTTATTAACTGAGCCATAGGAAAAGTGATTGGAAATTTTGAGGTGAAATGATGTAGAAATGAAGCTGTTTGATTCACAGGCTTTGCTTGTGTCTGCACCCAGCTCTGTCTCTGGCTGTCTCAGGACTGTCCTCTGGCAAGGGCACAGGAACACGCTCAATTTGTCCTTCTGGGCTACTTGTCTTCCGCAATGTTTATTGAAATCCCTGCAATGGCTCTTTGGCTTTTCTCCCCTCGCCTTTTATGAAGAGATCTAGAGGATACTGAGTCATGTGCTATGGCTAATGCTCAGTGTATGTCTCTTCAGGGGGCTCTCACTCCAAATGAGAAAGCCGGGCATTGCTTTCCTGACGGCGCTTTGCTGAAGGCTCTGATAGAAAAAGAAGAAATATGTGGGTGTAAGGTCTGGGGGGGGCTGAAGGGTGGGAAACATCAATGCATGCCACTACCAGGTGGGTTTGCCACATCAATAATGTATTGGGGCACAAGTATTTCAAAACTGTGGTGGTGAAATGGCAGAGTTGCATCGTGCTAGCCTGCTACTGCCTTTATTTATATATGTGTTACACCAAAGGAGGTGTACTCATGGGATAATGAAACACACCCCCAGAGCTACAAGTGACCTGGGCTATGTCATGTGGCAGCAAAACAGCTTTCACAAGAGGGGAACATGAAATCATTGATAAGTTGAATTATAAGGATGCAATCACCAGCCAGTGATGAAAGTTGTATCTTACACTTAAGTATTTTTTTCCTCCTCCTCTTTGAACTAATTTTCAGGCTGTAGGATTCTCCAATCTTGCACAGCCTTAGTTCTTGCCTCTGATCCATCCCTCTGCTGTCTTGTTTCACTGATTTCATTACAGGAGCGAGATTCAGAGGCTGACAGAGCTGTCAGCTCAGTGGGTTGCAGGGAAGGGACCTTGTGGGCTCAGGGTGGTACATTGGTTGTGTTTTGCAGATGTTTAGTAAAAAGGTGTCTAACAAAGAACCACCCAGTTCTGCTCAGTGCCTAATGCAGGAGCAGGAATGAGGGGGCATTGTTCAGAAATGTGAATTATATTTGTGGTTTTGTGATGGAAAACCTTTGTGGTGTGCAGTTATTTTTAATTTTTACCTGTTCTGAATAAACCTTTCTGCAGTATAAGAGAACCCAAGGGCCCTTGTTTTGCTTGTAGTGAGGACGGGCCGATGCGCTTTGTTCATCTGTTTATTCACGTTGCTTTAGCAATTTCCGGGCAATAAAAAAAATAAAATCTGTATTAAAAGAATGCAGCACATGCTGGAAAAAAATTACTTCCTCAGCATCTTTCCATTTCACTATAATGCATCTCTATAGTGAAAAATATTGCTGGTAGGGTATTTGAAAAATACTAGCTCAGGGAGGTTAGTGTGTCCATTTAAATAGATGGCTATTGCTGGAGTTCTCCTCTGCTGCACCTGCGTTTTCCCACTCCTTCCAAACCATCAATTTCCAAACAGAAGAAATCACCTAATCTTTTTCCCTATTACAGAGGCTGTAAAATGGCACCCAGTTACCCTAAAATTTCCATTAGCCCGTGGATATTTTCCAGTAAGAAGCACAGACCCATCCAGATGCGATGAATCCACAGCATGCCTGGTTGTTTTCTTTTGCTACGTAAGCCATGAGAACAGCTCAAACCACCGTGATGTGTTTTATGTTTATGGAGTTTTAAACTTTAAACCTTTGGTTCTTGCTGTGCCCTTCTCTGAAAGATGATTGACTGCTCTTCAAAACCTCCCTCTTCCATGAATGATCCTGACCGTGGCAGAGCCACAAAGGGTTAAATAACATTTGCCATGAGATATTTTTTGAGAAATGAGCCTGCACTGTTGAGGCACAGGTATCAATAAATGCTCTGTTTTCTCTATTTGCCCAAATTCAGGTTCATTTGGAACTGCCTCCCATGTCCTTCTCTGTGGGCAAGGCACTAAACAAAAGCAGGTGTCCCCATGCAAGAGTTAATAGTTTTGATGCTTTGGGAATTTTATCCAGGTTATTCATCAATCACCAGCAATCATTCTTCTGGCTTCACCCCTGCCAGGAACCATTTAAAAACTCTTGGCAATTAGCTGAAATGAATCAGTCTGTTGGAATAAACAACTCTGAAGAACCATTTGGCCACTCACTGGTGCTGCCAGGAGCTCTTTAACCCACCGCTGGAGAGGAAGGGGTGGTGGGAGGGCAGTGGTGTTCAGTCACCTCCTCTTGCCCCCAGTATCACCAGTGAAAAATTCACACTGGGGGACGATTCCAGTGGTCTCTTCCCTCTCTGCTGCTTCCATGTCTGAGTGTCTCATGGGTTTATATTTGTGTCCCCTCTGCAGCAGCAGAGGACACTTCTCTGGCTTCCCTGTGGTGATTTTGGAGCCTCACAGGCCGTGAGGGTAACGCAGCATCATCAAGCGGCTGCACAAAAGCCCCATTTTGAAAGGGGTGCACGTAGGGGGAGAGGAATAACTCTGCTTTGTCTGTTTGAAAACTCAGAGATTTCCACACATTTATCAAATTTTAAATAATTTATGTCTTGACAGGCCTTATCAATTTTGCAAAGCACACACATTAACCAGATACAATGATCTCATATTAGCTTTTTCAGCATCTTATGCTGGAGCCCAGAAATATTAATAAAAACTCAGCCCATCATCAATTTAATGGAAAAAACCCCATAAAATTGTGTTCCATTATAGCCTCTTAGCCTTTTTTTTACCCTCCAAGAAAATGATGACGGGTTCTAATAATTCATCACAAAAAGCTGAGCTTGAACTTTACTGATTATTAAATATGTTTTTTTCCAAAGACAGAGGCTGTGGTGGGTTTTATGGCAGCAGATGTGATTGCTGTCAGGGATGCTTCGAGGAATTTGGGAGTTAAGCAACATCTTTCAGCAGAACTGTATAAAACAGACATGTTTGTTCCATCCAGTCACAGCCCTATTTTTCAGGATGTTATCAGCCTGTGTACTTTCATGATTGAAAGATGGATTAACTTTCATTTACCACTGCAGCTTCTGCCAGGATTGGAAGCTGTGAATTAACAACTTAGGCTACCACGCAGAAAAATCCTTAATAATCCTCCATCTTCAGCTGCCCAAATGCATCCTCTGGATTTTCCTTGGAAATTTTTAGTTTTTGATCCTGTCTCCCCAAAATTCTGCTTATGGGAAGCTTATGGATTTCCCATGAGACAACAAAATTGTGTGGGTCAGCCTGCTCCAAGATCAAGGAGTTGCTTTTCAGTGGAGCAAAAAGGACAGATTTGATGGGGCTTTGAGGGTCTAGTGGAAGGTGTCCCTGCCCATGGCAGGGGGTTGGAATGAGATGAGCTTTAAGGTCCCTTCCAACACAAACCATTCCATGATTCCATAATCCACCGAGTGCTGAGCTGTGGGGAAGGACAGAGTGAGCAGGGATTTACTTTTGGCATAGTTCAAAAACCAAAACAAATTACAAAAGACATCTCACGGGGTCCGTGTGCCCTACATGGCTCTGAAATCAGTGCTTCCAGTTTGCAACCTGGAAGGAAGGAGAGCTGTGAGCAGCACACAGGCAAAAGTGGGATGGGAATATGAGTACTGGTCATACTCATGCTAATGGGGGTGGTGGGATGTGAATATCCAGAAGAGAAGCTGAACCTTGTAACTAAGGATGCCCTCACTCCCCAGGCAACTGAAACACTTTCCTACACTTGCACAACCTCTCCCTTGCTAAACTGTAAATAAATAAACACCAGCAGGTTGTTGTGCCTGGCTTTCTCTCTCCTGTGGGCGGTGATGGATTGTTTAAAACACCTGGTGCAAAGATAAAATTAAGTCAGAAATTCAGAGTTCACTTGCTTGATTTCTGTCTCATTTTGAAACAGATGATAAAGAGGGACTGTGGAGTTCAGCATGCCAAATTCAGCAAAGACATCCATATGGGGGGAAACAGAGCAGGGAGTCAGGAGCGCTGATCTCTAGATAGATGGTGGCAGAGTGCTCAGACTTCTTAAAGTCCTCCAAACATGTTAGTGAGGCTGCAATTTGGAAAGTTTTAAAAGCTCATACAGCTATTGCTACCTTTTTTTTTTTTTTTTTCTCACTCAGGGAAGGTGGTGAGAAACCCCTTGTTCACTGACTAACATAACTGGATTACTTTAACAACTTTGTCCTGTCTCCTGTAGTTAAAACTACAATGACAAGCTGCTTTAGCAGAAAAGAAACCCTTCGTGATTGAACCTTGCAGCCCAATGAATTTTCTGCTTGTAAATAGAATCATACAATCATTAAGGTTGGAAAAGACCTCCAAGATCATTGAATCCAACATTTGACCCAACACCACTATGACCACTAAACCACAGCACTAATCCTGCTAATGCATTCCTACAGAGGAATTCCCCCTCTGCACAGGGAAGCTGTGCTGGCATCCCCACTGATGGAAGGGAGGCGTGACAATAAGGTTGAGCCTGAAGCTTTCCTTCACTTTTTAGCCTTTCAGGAGGTTCAAACTGTCACAGAAGTGAGTCAGAAAACATGAACTGGAAGCATGAAAGCCAGTGTGTGACTCAGCACTATTTTCCCATCCTATAATATGGTGAATTTCCTCTCTGCTCTCCAGGTAGATGAGCAGGAAGCTGATGAAGGGCAGTCTGTGGTGCTGAAAGTCAGCGTGGCTGAAAGGGGCTTTGTCATTCCTCCTCAAAAGATCCAAAAGATTTCTGTCTGCAACTGTGTATGCCTAAAGGCTGGGGAGGGTGCAGGTAGAAATCTTTATTTAATGAGAATATGAGATGATAACATCCAAATAACCCACAGACAAAAATACAGATCTAAAAGAGATATGATGGGAGAAATTTCCAATTCTGGATAGAATTTAATTGCATATTTTTTAAACAAAACTTGTGCTTCAAACTCAGTATTGTATTTTACAGGAAAAAAAATCACTTGAAAATTCTCCAGTTTGCACAACTAAGCAAAATAGTATTTTACTAAAACAGCACTTCAGTTAAAAAATAAAATTGGGAGGAAGAAGCAGCACAAGAAAAGAGTGAAAATTAAAGTATCCAAAGATTTCCTATTTCAAAAATGTATTTGTGGAAAGTATGTGCTGTCTTTCTCACAGCCCTGATGAGTAGTTTTAGGTTATCTGAAGTGTTCTCTCCAGCCTCAATTGGATAAATTTCTTAGAGCATAGATAGCTTTTAAATTATATCCATGAATTGAATTGATCTACCTTTTTGCTGAGAGAACAGAAAATTTGTTCTGAGAAATGTTTCTTGCCAAAAAAAATAGGCACCAATTCTATTAGTGAAGACTTAAGGGTTTTCCCCTTAAATCTAAAATAGAGATATTTGAGATAAAAAATAAGTACCTTTTCCGTATGTTTGCGTAGGAATAAGTCTTATAATTTTTTTTCTGATATCACTAAGTAGTTTTACTCCTTTACTATATATGAGGCATTCATTCTTGAAGGGTGGGTGGGTAATTTAAATGTAAACCTTTCTGTGAAAGTCTGAAAAAAGTCTCATATAAAAATATCTAATTCAGTTATGGTGGATACAGAAAGCTTAGAATATATATATATATAAATAAAAATATATGTACATATAAATCTATATGAAATGTTCAAGAAGAATCTTTGGTTCCTAACAGGACAGACAAGGCAATGCCGTGGTGGGGTGGGTGAGTATCCACCTGACTGGCCACACAGTGTCCTGAACTGTGTTAGTGATCAACTGTCCTTCAGTAAATAAACAGGTCTTCGAGCCTGTGACACACAAATGGAGTGTTCTAGCCAGGTGGGACTTCTGAAGGACTTCTCCAGAGAGATGTCTAGAAGCTCTGACTTCAAAAATCGTTATGCATTTCTTTCCAAAGCAGTTTCTGACACCGGGAACTGAGAGGGAGAAGATGAAACCTGAGCTGACCATCCTGTTTGGTGATGACCTGTGACTCCTGGCTGCCTGAGGGCATGTTAAGCCTGGGGTGAGGGTCACACTTCTTTTGGCAGGGGGCTTCGCCTCTAGGTGCTTGTTCCTGCTCTCCCCACACTCCTCCCTAGGCCTGGCATGACCATGGTGCCTGATGCAGACCAGACCAAGTTACTTGTCCATATTTAAGAAGAAAACACAGTTCATGCTCAGATAACATATAAACCCCACTGATTGCCAGGTGTTTTTTCAGTCACTCTGTACATTTCCTTGAAATTCAGGCTGCATTCTTGCAATGAGCTTCACTGCTACTATGTATTATGTATTATCTTAAGGAACTGAGAGTTGTGCTTTTAGGATGAAGGTCTGGCATTTAGTTATTTTTAGCAGACATTTAGAAGACATTCCTCTTCACCTGGAAAGCCTGTGAGACATCCCAGGTGTTTTTGATCTCCACTGAAGTCACTCTTCCACTTGCAGGTGTTGCTCATAGAATCATTTAAGTCAGAAAAGATCTTTAAGACCATCAAGTCCAAACATTAACCCAGCACTGCCAAGTCCTGCTAAACCCTGTCCCTAAGAACTGAGGCAGCTTGGAGGGGCAAAACCCAAACCAGCCTCTTCCTGCAGATGGAAACGGGAACACTCAACCCCTTTGCCAAGACAGCACCTGCTGACCAGCCTTCTGTTGAACTTTACAGTTAATAATTTTCCCTCCTGCTTATTTCTTTAATGCCTGGGAGATTTCGCTTTACATTTGCTGAGATCAGTTCATTAAAATACTAATTTCAAGTGGTAATTATCTGTTGGTGAGCGCTGCCGGTGGAACCAGCGGTAGCACTGATACGCTCTCAGCTGCAGGAGAGCTCACAGATGCTCAGGTCCCTGGAAGCTCTGAGCAGGAGTCACTGTGGTGCTCAGCTGGAGGCAGGCTGACAAGGATTTTTTTGCTTTTTTGGGGGGTGGGAAATGTTTTAAGAATCATAGTTAACCATTAGGGCTATTTTATGTGGCAGGGAAAGTGCATTAACAGAAAACTGCTGTATCTGTTAGAAATGAACCTGATTTTACTGAAGTTGTCATGAGGTTTCGTATGCCTTGTAAAGTATAAATTAAAAATCAATTACGGAACAGCCCTTAATCTCCTCTTTGGAGTTGATTCATATTTGGATGTGGACTCTGAGACCCCCATGACCTCCCTCCTCGCTCAGTATGACACAGCAAAGGCTGTTTTTGTTCTCTTCCTACTCACGTGCTATTATTCAATTTTTTTTACTGCATTATGAAGAGGAGAGTTTTAATAATCGAGCCAGATTAAAAGAATGAAAGGATGCTTCTGACGAGTTACAGAGAGAGGCTGCGCATTTCTAGCAGATTTCAAACTCTGTGTTATTACAACGTGTAAGAGATGATTAACAAAGAAAAATATTACAGTTATCTACTCCCTTTGAGAGCCTAACTAATGAACCTCTACCAGCTGCTGTTGAAAAATCAGTAACACTATCACTATCAATTTCAAGACAAAGCACAGCTGACAGATGTTTGAAGTGATAAATCAGGCTGCACAAGGATTAAAATAACAAGCCCCAAATGGCCTTTAAAAGACAAAGGTGCTGCAGTGAACTATTTTCAGCCACTTTGGATCCTGTCAAAAGTTAGATCACTGATACAATTATCTTGCAAAACAGTAATGACCAAAGTAATATGTTATGAAAAATCTAACAATGGTGATACTTCAGCCAAGTATTTGAAAAGAACAGGCTTGATACTCATTTGTGCTTTCAATGGCAGAACTGAGAATGCTGTGCTGCCCTTAATACTTCTTCTGGGAATGAGTGATGAAAAGTATGTGCTGGGCTGAAGCATAAAATGTAACTGAATTGCATTCTTGTACATTTTAATTAATCCTGTTTTAAAGCAGGAAGTTACATTTTAATAGGCAATGAACACCATTATTTAAATAAGGCATAAGATTTTTGTGTTGCTTCACTGCAGGCTGCATTTCCTAACAACCTGCCAGTGACACGATGGAGATAAAGAGCCCATTCCTGAAGAACAATGTGTGTGCTTCCAGACTCCACTGCCTTTAATGGGAGACAACTGTAACGAGGGGAGAGAGAGCAGAAACAAATCCCAAGTTTCTGAACTTTGCCTCAGTGTTCACTGTTAAGTGCATCTTGGCAGAGGGCATGTTTCCTCCCTAACCCTCTCTTAACCCTGTAGCATTTATGAAATAGAAGTGCTAGAAATGCTGTTAGAAATGCTCTATTTAAAGCATTAAAGATGCAGGTGTTTTTCTGCCACCACTCCTGGCTCAGGCAGGGTCACCACAGAGCTCAGCATGGGAAGCTCCCACTGGAAAAGAGCTGTCTCAAGTGATTTCTGCACTGACATCTCAGGAGAGCTGTGGTCACTCCAAGTTCCTGCTAAAGAACCTGTTAACTGGGGTTATCCAGTGATTCTTGGCGATTCCTCCTGAGCCCTCATGCTCTTTGAAGGACGTGTGTGGATGTATCCAAGGGTCCATCCAAGCTGGGCAGGGACAGGGGGGGGATTGACTAGTAGTCTCAAGTTAAACGCTTTCTTCTAGAAAACGCATTTTGCTGCTTACTTCAAGGATAGTGTTCCTTCCTGGAAATCCTACTGCCCACATGTGCTTTTGTTAATGTACCCAAGCTGTGGGAGCCGCTGGGTACATTCTTGGCACCTCCCTAAGACAAATATTTCTGCTTAAAAGCTTTGTGACAGAAACACGTGGGAAGTGCACGAGTACACTGGATTGCTATGGATACAGAGGGAAAAGGCGACTTACCCCTCACCAAGAAGTGCTGTGTTGTGGGGTCAGGGCTGCCTGGGGAGGGCTGGGGCTGAGGCTGCTGTGGAGATGTTGGGGGGGGTCACACACTGGGGAGAAGCTCCTCCACTTATGCCTTTTCCATGAGGTGGATGCCCTTTGGGGAAAGCCTGGTGGGGAGCATCTTCCCAGGACTGAGCTCAAACCCACCCCTTGCTGGGAGTACCGAGCAGCCCCTTCTCGCTGCTTTTCCCCGCCTGCTCCGGACGAAGCCATCGCACCAACGTGGGATGAAGGCAAGGCTGAGGTTTGTCCTCCTCCCCAGCCAGTGTGGAAGCTGGGGCTGGGCTGGAGCTGCCTGTGCCCCCCATGGCTGCCAGGGGAGCAGTGCCGTGCTGGCTCACAGCTTCTCCCCTCCCCGCCTGACGCGTGGAGGGCCACAACACTTTCTAAATGAAATTAAAATCTTTTTCCTTTTCAAACCACTTAGCATGGGGTAGCACACCGGGGCACTTGGAGGTATTTCACTGCTGCCTACACACACGCATGCATGCTGCTTTCCTAAACGAATTACTCCCTTAAAGAAGAGAAAGTCCTTGACTGAAGCTGCCTGATTATTAAGTTTTAAGGTGAAACAATATTATCCTTTGCCTAACAGCAGCCAGCCACGCCTGCAGCCATTGTGTACTGCATAATGGTGTACTAACAGTGACTTCGTACTGTAAGGTCCTATTGAAACCCAACTTTAATCCCTTTTAATTTATTCAGCCATCTTTTATGTCCCCAAGAAAAGGAAAGTCAGAATTCCTTTCAGCCTGAATTTGGTTGTACTTCAAAGACTGGGGGAACAGTGTGAGATTAGTTGGTCAAAGCTTCCTAAAATATAAAGATCTTTCTTAGCCTTTTTTTTTTTTTTTTTTTGAACTATCAATTAAAAAACTTAGGTTTTCTGACATTTTAAAAACAAAACCCCCCTGCCATTATTCCCATTCAATACCGGTGTGAGGTACATGAAATGTTAATTCCAAAATGAAATTATAGGTTTGAGACACTTAAAACATGACAAGGTTCAAATTTGAAATTCCATCACCATGTAAGTTTTAACAGGGCTTAATAAGAAGTTGGTCAGTCATCTGTCCTGACATAATAAATCCATGAACTGGGTTTACAAAAGGGAGAAGTGATGAGTTTGATATCTAGTTTGCCTGAAAGAATGTCATAACACAGGCCTGATTTGTTCCCCTGCAGGAATTTACCAAGATATTTAATACCTAAGATCTTTGTCTATGCACTGTAAGAACAGAAAGAGGATGTGAAGACAGAAAGGCACAGATCAGATGAAAACGTTATGTTCTAGCACAATGGGAGTTAATACAAATTGTTGTCATTTGCATGTAAAAATATAATTTCAAACCTATTTGCTCCACACGCGCTCTGTCTCTGTCAAACAAGAAGGGAGCACGTTCAACACATCTTTACATCTTCCAGTCTCTCTTTTACTGTGAATTACCTTTACACATAACCCCAAGTATTAATTTGGTCTCATCCCACAATGCATTTGATGCATTCCAATCAGCATATAAAGAACAACGTTTCGAGGCTGTGGAAGAGAACTGTACTAGCAGGGTGCTTGCAGTTGGTGAAACAAGCACTGATGGCAGATAAATCACCTGCAGGAGGGCTGAGGATGAGGGAAATGGGACTTTAGCATGTTTTTTTAAGGCACACATCTGAAACATACACCCTAGAAAAGGTACAATCCTAGAAACAAGACAGAAGGAAGCGTTCCCTTTGGATGCAGACTAAAGGTGTCTTAGGAGAAATGCTGTATTAAAGCATAACCTGAAAAAGTCTTCCCTTAAGTGCAAATAATGCAAACTACAATGCAAATATCAGTGGATTCATAGGCTGTAACAGCCAACTGGATCCCAAACCTGCAAACCCCACAATGGCCTCAACCTGAGGTCAGTTTAGATAAGCATTCTGTGAGAAATCTCAGCTCCTCTGACTTCTTTGTCCTCACTGACAGCAGACATTCTTTCTCCAAAAGTTTAGATAATCATAGAATTATAGAATGGTTGATGAGGTTGGGAAGGACTTTAAAGCTCATCTAGTTCCAAACCCTCCTGCCATGGTCAAGGACAGCTTTGCTAGAGCAGGACGGTTCCATGAATACCGCTATCCACATTCCTCTGCCAGCAACTCATTTGACTTCCCTGCTCCAGGACTTGACCATGAAGGGTAACAAAACCAAAGTGTTCCTTAGGTACCTTGGTGTTCAAATTTCTTTGGGGATTTTTCTTTTTTGGTTTGAGCACAATCTTGACCTGCCTTGCAGGTAATGAATCTGCTTCCAAAATAGACTTTTCTAATTTCAGGTTTACTCTGAAAATATCCACTCTGCAGTAGTCAGTTCTCACTACGTTTTAAAAAGCAGAATAAACCAGTTGAGAAGGACTCATGATTGCTAATAAGACTTGTATTCACTGCCTTTTTCATGCACTGACTCAACAGGTGTAACACAAAATGAAGTCTTTTTCATCAAGTTGCCGAACTGTGAGTCTGTATAAGAAACCTAACCACTGGCCATGAATGGGTTTGGGAGTGAGTGTTAACAGGTGCCCTGAGTAATCTCAAAACCCAAACACACTGGGGTTAGGAAGAGCAGGCTTTTAGAGCAGGAGATATGAGATGTGAGCTGCTAAGGAGAAGCTACAAGAACTGGTGATGTGTAAGTGACGCCAGCCTTAAAAAGTCACACAATCCTTCTTGTCTCTAATGTGTGTTTTCACACAGATTGTAGAGATCAAAGCAGGAAACAAATCTAAATGTAACTGCTGCCTAGACCAAAGCTGGTAATAGGCTTGTGACAGACATAAAAGCAACTCCGCTGTAAATGTTTTAAACTGCCTCCTGTGGATACAAAGGTGGTTCTACAGGGACAGAAAGTAATCCCCTGTATTAAAATTTAATGTGTTGCCCTATGTGATCAATTACAAAGCCTATAAATATGTATGTGCATGACTGAATCAGTAATAAAAATGTGATTTTATAAATCTCTGAGTCTCCATGATCAGGTCAATAAACTTGTTACATCAAATAGCATTACAACTTCTGACACCTATGGAAGAGCCAGTTGCTTGAATGAACCATTTCAGGAAGAGTTTGTTTGTCTGTCCTATCTGCCTGCAATGCTGCAGGGATAAGGATGAACGGAGCTCAGCCCTGTGCCAGTTCCCTGCATGCCTGGATCATCCACCGGTACAAACTTAATCTGGACCAGGCATGACCATCAAATTCACCAGAGTGTATGCACAGAAGTCTGTTACAGATTTTGGCTCAGAAATTTGTGCATAAGTCTGGTTTCTCTGTTCTTTGTGGTTGGGTTTGAAGCAGGGAACCTTCCAGCTCCTGTTGGAGGTTTAGCAGCTTCTCCTGCCCACGTGCCATGCATGGAGGAGGGCACAGGCTCACAGTGAGAAACAAGGATTGTTATCACCTGTATTCAGAGAACAAGAAGCTTGGATATGTTACTTCACTGATCAGAGAGCTAATATTTCCAAAACAAGCTCCAGAAGAGAAAATCTTGGCAGATCTCCTTCCAGTCAGCAAAGGGCAACACCTCATTAAGTGTAGATAAGATGTATGTGGCTCATGTTTGACTTTGCTTAGGGCTCAGCTGAACTTCAGCAGAAACTCTGATAGCTGAATATGGATCGAAATGTCTAAACAATTTTGATGTGCAGTTCATTGCTGGTCAATACTCAGGAGGAGATGTTTTCTCTGGAGTGCCAACAGCATGCTTCCCTCAACTGCTCTTCTCCATTTATCTTCATGGTCAGTACACAGGAAAAACGCAGCACAGATTGGAGGGAGGAGGAGGAGTCACTGAACTTCTGGTTTGCTTTTCTGTCTGGATTGGGATGCTGCTTTCCTGGCCTTGTAGCCAGGTCATGATGCTCACACCACTGTTTGGGTCTTAAGGTATGAGAACTGCTCCTGCTCTGGTCTAGATTTGGGAACAGGGTGCCCATCACACCCCAGCAGCTTCCCTGCTCGTTGTATTCCTCCCAGATGCCATCCCACCTGGTGCTGTAGGTTGGGAGCACATCACCAATACCAATCTCCTCTTCTGTGCCCTGTTCACTGCAGGTGAACTGGCATTCAGGCACTCACACTCAAAGCTGAGGGAAAACATTCAGTTTGGAAGCATGTGAGTACTAAAACATCAGATAAATTCTGATGTTCTACGTTTAGAGGTGTACTTGATTTCCTCTCTGTTAAGTCCAAAGCTAAATGCACTATGCCTGGGTCATTTTTTGTAATAAAAATCTTGTCTTTTACATGACGGTACAAGGAAAATGCTCCCTGCCAGAAGTCAGACCCAGGCAAACATCCATAGGTTTCAGTAAGAAATAACTGGAAAACACATTGACTGCAGATCTAACTTCTCCTGTCTGACAGCTACAGGCTAGAAACATGCAGATAACTGATAGGTGTGACTGTGACAATTCTAACACCACATAGTCCTGAGAGAATATGCTCTGTTGCAGAGAATGGCTAAACACTGCCTTTGGCTTTAATTATTTATATTATGTGGTAAGTGAATGAACAAGGTACATATGTTTTATTGTTCCACCCATAACTTCATGTGAGCATCTCTTTTTTTTTTTTTTTTTGTGGCTGCTAACATTACAATTAAACCTTGCTATATGGTCTGGGAATTTATAAAAAACCTCAGCTGTGCTGCACAAAATACTTCTTCCAGAACTATTCCTTTTCTGATTTCCTTAGTGCCTATGTTATTTTCAGAGCAAAAAAAAAAAAAAAAAACCACGGGTAATCAAATCACACGACCTACAAAAAGACAGGGCCTTGCTTGCTCCCAGAAGTGAGGAAATGTAGTGTTAAGACTTGAAACTCATTTCCAATTTTCTGCGTTCGTACCGTGGTCTCTAAACAGCAGCATTATCTCACACACCAGATGTGCAGCAGTATGCAGGTACTACAGGGTGTGATAAGTATGGAATTTCAGCCCTGCTTCTTCTTTTATGTTGTAAGTCAAATCCTTACTCTGATTTTAATTTAGGGTTTTGTCTTGTTTTCTGTGTGCTTTGGGGGGTGGGACAGAAGTGGGGAGTTTGGTGCTTAATTATAGAGATGGAAAAAGAAATCATTGGGGTCTCAGAGTATTTTAGCTTAAGAACACAAGAGAAATCAGCACTCAGACCTCTAATTTTATTTAAATTGGTGTAAAACCAGAGTGTAGAAACAAGCTGATGTGATTAACTCCACTTAAGTGGAATTTGCTCACAAGTGAGCAGTCTCTTGGCTGGCACAAGCTGCATTTGGAACTGAAATAAAATGGAGAGATCTTGAAAATTTGAACAACTGTCAAGTGCCATTCTGAAAATACTATTTGGATATTAAGCAATTTGAACACATTACAATAAATAACACTGTTACTTTTATGTTACTAAGATGTTCAATAATATAATAATTATAATTATAATAATGTTCAGTCTCAGCTGAGAGGTGGTGACCCTATAAAGCAGTAAAATGGTGTTGCAAATGCACGTTTTTCATATCTAAGTAGTCATCCTGGAAATAGAGGAAATAAAACTTTGCAGCAGGATGAATATAAAACTTGGATACAACATGGTAATTTTCTGGTATGTTAACAGCATTTGGGAGCTTGGAAGGTCAGAGTTTAAGCTGAAGGGAAAAGGAGGCCACAGAGGAAGAAAATGAGCTTTATTCTTCAAGACACATTTTTGGCTTGCTGTTTCTCCAGGAAGGTTCCTTTGCCTTCCAGGAGCCACCGAGTGCTCTTTGGATTCAAAGGAAACTTTTTGCTGGTTTCTGTGGGCTTTGTCTGGGGCCCAGTGCCTGAACATGAGCTTGGGCTCTGTGGAAGCTGAAAAGGTTTGGTTCCTTGCAGGATCAAAGGGCTGCACACCTCTGAAGAAGCTGAGCATGATGCTCAGTGCTTCCAGTCATCCACAAGTGAATGAGCTAATTAAATTTTTCTTTTTTGTTGTTTTTTTTTTTTGCTCTGGTATACTGCATAGTCCAATTAAGTTACTAAGCCAATCATCTTGAAATAAATCAACCATATTGTTACATAATTCTTCTTAACAAAGAGAGATGTCATTATATGAACTAGGTTCTAAGGGTGCCAGATGCTCCTAAACAGGGAGTCTAATTTATTTGGTTGATTTTAAGAAGCAACTCATTCATGTGTGATAGATTTTGTCATCCAAAATGCTAATTCTTATCTGAGTTTAAAGTAGATTTCTGTCTCTTTCATACGTAAGTGAGAGCACACAAGAGCTAAATATGGACATTCCTTAATTCTCCATCACACAATCACATAAAAATCTTGTCCAAAAATACTGAATAAATGGCCTTTTTAAGACAGTTAATAGGATTGCAATAGAAAAGAGGCCAAAACCACATCTCAAAATGATTGTACCAGATACCTGGAAAAAACATATGATCTTTGAAAACAAAGCTTTTGCTGAAGAAAGAGCACATAATGAAAGGTTAGCACTGTGTGGTGGGAAAAATGGGATGAAGTGGGTTCCTGGTCAGCCCATGGTGCTGCCCAGTAATTGTGCTCAGCCCTGGAGGAGAGCAGAGCAGGCTGGCAGTGGGCTCTGGCAGACTGGGAAACCTAGTTCCATCTGTAAAAAAAAAAAAAAAAAAAAAAGAAAAAAGAAAAGATTACATGCTTTAGATTTGATTAAGGTTTCAAGGATACTATTAAAGGAGATGGGCAGTGGAGATGTTCCCTTCAAATGCTGCCAGTGACGTCGGCTGCTCCAGAGAAGAGCATACTGCTCACTTCTAACACAGTAATCAAGCAAGCCTGGCTTTATCTTTCTGCCCTTGGTAAATGCTCTTTTTTCTTTTTTCTTCCAGAGAGAAGATTATAGAAAACAAAAAATGTGTTGGTTGTTTTTTGATAGCTTCTTTGGAGGGTTGAATGAGTCACACAAAAGCCAAGGTATGCAAAGCAGCTTTTGGGTGACAGTCCTCTCCTAACCATCCTCCAAGGGTTTCCCGAAGAAAGTGCTACTGACCATTAATAATCTGCACCCCTTGGAGATGCAGGATGTCAGAACAGCACTGAGAAGAAAGAAATGGGGATTACTGGATGTTTTCCGTGCACCTGCGCCTACCATCCCAATTTGTCACTCCTAATTTTGGGCTGCAACAAAACAGCTTTTGCTTTGTGTTTTCACTTGGCCAGTGATGATTGAAAGTGATTTCTCTGGATAAAAGTTGAAGGAAAAACCCCTGTGGTTTCCATTTGGACATTAGAGGGTTGATGTGTTTTGCTGTCACATTCTATTTTTAAATGCATGACACTGCACAGGTGTTCAGACTCTGAATCCTCAGCGAAATCTGTCATCTCTCTGCAGCTTGTCACTGCATCAGCTCACAAACTGAGGGAGAACCAAGTTCCCCTATGGTAGAAAACTGCAAGTGCTTGACAATGGTTAATGACAATTTCTTTCCGTAGCTGAAAAATATCTCTACACTTGATAAATTCTCAGGTGTTATAATTGCTTTGAGGTTCATTTGCCTATCCGGAATATTCTCGATTTAATTATTTATCTACAAGTCCTCAATATGTAGAACACAACCCAATGGATGATTAAAAATGTGAATCGTTTTTGCAGGAGCAAAAGTTGTTAGTCTGAGTCGAAGCACAGGCTGACAGTTTTACCTCTGTGCTTAGTCTCCAAGAAACACTGAATTCAGAAGGATTGAGTCTCACAAAGAATTACAAATCTTCTTGTGTCTGTCTTAAGCATATATTATTTCTGTGGGCATTGCTAAAATGTAACACAGCAAAGGATATAATAATCAGTGTTTTAAGCAAGCTGGTCTTGAGTTTTTAGCTCCAAAAAGCAGGGTTAGCCCACACTAATGATGATCTTGAAAGTTTTGTTGAATCTTATATGGTTATATGGATTTCAGGCAAAAGTATCCCATGTTCAAACTATAGAGAAGGGGGGGAAATGAAGCAGTTCTTACAGGACTGCTGCAGAGTCATGAAGCAAGTACAGATTGCTGCTCAACCCGGAGCATCCTCATCCACAAGGAACATTTAGTTCTGCCTCTACAAGGCCACTTGCATTGATATTGGAGGACCTAACTTAAGCCCTGCCCCTCTAAGTAAAGTTTAGATCTCCTAAAGAGACCTGGAGCAAACCATCATGTCCTTCTAGCTAATTTAAAGACAAAATTGTGAATGAAAAACATTCCTTTGCAGATGATTATTTAAATTATGGCTTAATGATCATTTAGCATTCATCACTAAACTAAAACAACTGTCTCAATGGTATTGTATTGAACTCCAAGGGATCCATTTGACTCTTGCACCAACTAAGTAACACTAATTCAAGTCCTCTGAAGTTTGATTCTTTCTTTCTTTCCTGATGACCAGCAAAGATCCCAGAGGTAGAAACTGTTTTCAAAAAGGCTAAAAACAATCTGTGAGATTATCAACTGCTCAGACTCACTTCAGCCCTCAGGGAAATCACCAAGCAAATCCTTTCTAAAGTCATATGTGGGCACATGAAGGGGAAGATGATGACAGGGAATAAACAACATAGATTTACCATGGATTTACTAAATTTACGTGCTAGACTAAACTGGTCACCAAATATTTATCAAATTACTAGATCTGTGGATGAGGAGAGAGCACAGGAGTGTCATCTACTTTGTCAAGGTTTCTGACACCGTCTCCCAAGCATTTCTGTCTCCAGGTTGGGACATTTCTGCCCTGATAAGTGGACTACTGAGCGGGTGAAAAGCTGCTGGGCTGAGGCTCAGAAGGCCAAGGTTAATGAGTCACACTCTAACCAGACATGGGTAACAAATGGGTCCTGTTCTTCTGTAAGACTACAAACTGAATTCACAGAGGGATTTGGGAGGCTTAAATGTTCATAATCACTATCACTACTGAAAAGTTTTGACGTGGTTTGCTGGAAATCACAGTGTAAGGCCCCCCCACCTCCTTCCCCCTGATAACTAATCTACCCAAAGAAGATGATTTAAAGACTCTTGTCTGCTTCAGATTTCATTATAAAGTTATATATAAGTTTATATTTAATTATAAAGTTATTTTCAAAATATACCATCAGTGATATTGGATCAAAGGTGATTATTTGAATTACAGGCTTTGAACGGCAGCATATAATTGAATGTAGCAATTTTTTCCCCTTGTTTCTAATGTACACATTCCTTGAAACAAAAGTCATTTTTGTGTTGTGAGTTTGACTTAAAGGACAGCTTTCACCTGCTAACTTCCCAGGACACTGTCTTACATATATATATATATATATATATATGTATTTATATTTACATACATGCACACAAAATGTGTCATAGGATGAGGTGTTCTTTCTTTTTAACACAATGAGGACTGCTTCCACTCTGGGTTATCTGGAAGACAGTCCACTTCTTGAATAGATAGCTCAAAAGCATTTTGAATAAAACAGAATACTTTTTTTTTTGGCTGATAGGTTTAAATTTATCACAGAGCAGACCTACAATTAGCACCGTGTGAAAGAAGAATTAATCTCAGAAGTTACCTTATGGGAATTGTATTTATATTTATGATGATTAAAAAAATATTCATTGTGATCTACTGAGTTAATCTTTCACCCTACACAGGGATGTAGGGCTGCAGACCCCATCGCTTCCAGGATTGTGACACACCACAGAGAGGGCTCGACCAGCTACTCCCAGACTTGAGACCACATCAGAAAATTAGCAACCAGATCAGAGAGAGACACAATTATGTACTTTTATGAGTTACATCAATCAGATGGATTTATTCATATTGTCTTACAGAAGATTAATAGATGCATAGAACATTAATATACTTTTACAGCAGTGTAATTTATAAAGGGAAAAAACTTTTAGGAAAAAGTCTGATGCATCTACTATTAATATTTTGCTGAGGGGGATGAGACTTTTAAACTACTCACCTTGCAAACACTACTTAAAATTGACAAAGCACAGCCTAGGAAGGTTATTCTGTATCTTGTCCTCCAGGGTCAATAATTCTATACTTGGAGCCTCCTCTGAACTGATTTGTCTATATTTTAGATAGGAACACACTTTGATGTTCCTAACCAAATTGATGCATTTCTCCCACACATTTATTGTTCTTATTTCTAACTGCTGAAGGAAAAACTAGCATCTTGTCTAGCTCTTAATGGAAAGTTTATCTATTAAAGATGATGACTTGTATGAGAAAAGGTGGTGGTTCCAGGCAAAAAGACTATTTTACAGACTACTCTAAATGTATTTCTTTCAGGAATAGGAAATCTGAAGCAATATTGGGTTTATATCAACAGAACATGTGATTCTTTTAATAGCATCCTTCAACAGCAGCTTTTCTTACACACTGACAACTACAGAGGTTGTCGCTGCTTGCAAAGAAACGTGTCCCTTGGGAATCTGTGGGATATTTCTTTAATAGAAATCAGAGAGTGAGCAAAACATTTAGGTATTCAATCTGTTTATGTGTAATTCCTGCTGTAATTTTTCTTTTCAGGCACTCTAATTTTTACTCAGGGCACTGACATGTGCTCAGCCCTGCACATGAAGCAGAAGACACCCCTGAAGATCTAGCAATGGAAATAACACATCAGGGAGAGTGGTAATGTTTCTGCCTAGATACAAGTCTTCTCCCTGAGCTCTGAGCTGATCAAAACCTTATAATTGTATGAATTTTACACTAATCCTACTTCTTGGTGCTGTGTTTGTTAACTCATGCATAATGCTAATACAGTCACGTAGTTCACACGCAGTGTCCCATCCTCATGGGCTGGCTGCAGATGTCCAGAAAAAATCCAATCTGTCTAGATCACATGCCCATTAAAAAAAAAATTGGTAATGGAAGCATTGAACTTTGAAGTAGAAAAAATATTCCAAGAGAATTGTTCAGAATATAATGCCTTCCTCCTGAATCTAGCCCATTTTCTTAATCTGAAAAATTGCCAAATTCTCCAAGAGTCCTTTATGTAAGGGTTAAAAGACACCATCTAAGCAAATTTGTTCAGCACTTGGATATCTTTCCTTTAAGATGTTTTTTGAAAACCAAGAGGAAAAAAGGAAGAAAATAAAAATGTATATTACTCCAAACACTCAGAATCAGTAGAAAAGATGAATAAAGAGGCTAAAGTCTGTGACTCACAGTGCTAATGTTGCAGTTCTTTGAGAAAAAGGTCCCCAGGAACAGGCAAATAATGCAGCCTGAACAAAGTGTCTCAAGAGTGATAGAAAAGCAGATAGCTAAGCATAAAGGGAAGGAATTAGGGAAACTTTGTGCATAGCATTAGAAAAAACTTACTAAACAATATGATACCATCAGCTGTGAGACTTCCTAGGGATTCTCATGGGACCTTCTAAAAGAACATTACAGAAGAATACTAGGAAGTGTTCAGCATGAGCAATCCTACATCACAGGATATTGGATAGCTTTTCCTGGTATCCATCTGATAAAGATAACAACAAAAGCAGGGAGAGCTTGACAGACAGCTAGTGCAGTTGTCCCCCAGGTTTGTAATAGATGCCTAAATCTATAACCTCTAAAACGACCCAGCAAGACACATGACCCAAGTAGTCCTGGAGTTTTAAGGTTGCAAATTCCCTTTAGTTTGTTTTGGAGGACACCTCACTGAGGACCTGATCTTGTAATCCATGTGTGGGCTCTCTCAGGATACAAATCCAGGTATTCCTTCATTAATTTCCATTGAAGGATCCAATCCAGGATGTGGTTTTCATGCACCTTTGGCTAAGGTCACAGAACAAGGTAAGAATGCTTGCAGTGATGCCTCCATCACAGTTTATTTTCCAGTGCCTCCTTGCAGAAGCAAGATAGATGCGAGAAGAGTCAGCTTCCTGCTCTCACTGAATTTATACACACCTGACCTTCCACCAAAATAAATGAACAAATTTGTACCTCTTCTCTCTCTCCCCTCAAAAGGCAGATCCCAGCAGCTTTTAGTCCCGTCGAGGGCAAGGACTGAGCACCCTCTTGTAGAATCCTGTCTCCCTCGATAAGTTCAATACTGCCTGGAGAGATGCAGGCTCACTCTCCCTTCTGCTATCCTAATTAGGGGATAAGCACTGACTTATTTGCTTAGAGTGAATGGAGATATTATCACCTATTTATTCTTTAGTCATTAATAGCTGTTCTACCTCAGGCTGCCCAGCTACCCTTAAAAAGCCTCCTAGTCTGGGTGAAAGTGGGCATCCCTGTGACCCACCAGAGGGTTCTGGACCTTACAGATATCTCCTCTCTGTGTGGGAAACTTGCTAAATTTCATTCTCAGGCACCATCTGCAAAATGCAGGTGTTTGATTCAAAGCTGTGACATTGATAATTCTCTGCTATCTTTTAGTGATTTTGAATTTTCCAGAGGTGTAGGAAAATTCCTGACCACATTTAGTTAAGATGTTATTCTCAAACTGAAGAGGTCCCACTGAAATAACTGTTCAGCCATTCTGTGCACTTCAGTTAGATCAGAGCTGGTGATCCCAAGGATAACTAGAACAATTATTTAACAGGACTCTAGTTAAGACAGAAATTGGGGTAAGGGGCACATGTTCATAAAAGAGCAGGCTTTATTAATCCCTACTCACAGGCTCAGTTTATCTCAACACTCCCTGAAAGCTCAGAAGGATGTCAATGGCACTGGTATGGGACAAGTCAGTTAAGTGACTAATGGGTTGTGTTATCAGGACTACAGTTTCAATATCTAAACAGAAAAAAAAGTTGAATCTCCTTCACAGTTACCAGCTTTATTGAAAAAAATAAAAATAAATCTCATAGTTAATCTGAACTGGACAGGACAATCCAATCCATCAAAGCACAAGAAAGATACAATAGCCATTATATTTGTATTTTCCACAATAATAATCTTTTTGCTCCACCAAAAACATAACTGTGCTGTTCATTGGAAGAATATTGCAAACTCTCCAGAAGGCAAATTTCTGCAGATTGGTATTCTTAGTCATCATAAATACAAAGTTAGCTATTTTAAATTCATTCTTTCTCCCATTGTTCAACATCAAGAATTAAAAGCAGCAACACTGAATCTTCAGTCTAAGCAAGCAGAGTAACAGATCCCATCCAATATCCACAAAAAGGTTTTGTTAAATAAAATATGGAGTTTAAATTCCTTAGTCACATCAGTCCTAGGCTGTCCATTGCTGATAACACATAGGTCATGTGTGTCTGAATAAAAGGATTATGGGGTGAACACCATAAAATGGATCTGACTATGAGGTATGTCATGTTTTCTCATTCTTACATTTAGAGGCATTTAATTTAATTTAAATCAAATAGGTCCTAACTCAACAATGCATTTATTCTCCTGTCAGGCACTCAACACATTGGCATTATTTTAGCTAGCTTCAGTTTGGTGCCAGGAACTGGATAGTGAATTCCAGTGAGAAGAAGAATAAGAAAAGGCTCGAAGAATGAGATGGATGAGAATGACTTTCCCGCTTTTTAAGAACTGTAAGGAAAAGCATCAGCTGTGATTTTCACCAGAACTGCTATAGAAAAAAAAAAAAATTCAGGATTTCAGGTTCTAGGGGGAAGGAGAGAGAGTGTAAAGAAACCAAACACCTTCTGTGTCCCCAGGATGTTCATGTGGAAGAAATGCAGTTGGTTGTATCTCTTGGTCTGAGTCTAAATGTTACACACCACAGCTCACTGTCACAGCAAGACCTTCACAAGGAAAGGGTGTCAAAGGGGAAAAATATGCTTTGTAGAGACAAATGCTTTTGAGGGCAGAGTATATAGGATCTGAAGCTCTGTAAAACTTGCTCCTTAAAAAAAAAAAAAAAGAAAAAAAGTATCACGTTCCAGTCACGTGTTATAGTAGTGGATATCATGACAAATGAGTTTAAAAATGGACCATTTTAAGTGGAAACACTCTAGAAGTACATTATACAATCTACAACTCAAAGCCAATAAACCTTTGGATTGATCCGCTATCAGAGAGCTTGGACAGAAGCTCTCAGTGAAGGCTGAACTGATGACCACTAATAGATTCTGGAAAGGTGGTTCTAACTACTAGTTTCCTGTACAAAAATTAAATATAATAAAAAAATAATAATTAAAAAAACTCTTTAAATAAAATTTAAAAACCCCTGAAGTTGAGCAGCAGAAAGGATTATAGTCTTTCTATCTGCTGCTGGCTACTGTACTTTGGATCAGGAGGGCATCTCCAGGAGGAAGAGGAAAGCAAGGAAGCTGCTGCTTCTCCCAGAGGAACTGAGCATTCTCTGCTTGGAAAAAAACCACTTTAGGAAGATGGAGCATGAAGAGAGAGAAAGAGTTAGCAAGCAGGCAGCTCAAGGCAGAGTGCAGCTTGGAAAAGCTCCCTGGAGGGCCAGAAACTTCTTTACAGCAGGGAGCAGACCCAAGCCAGGGGAATGCAAAGAAGACTGATGGATTTGTCATTCAGCACAGAACACGGTGCAATTTGACTCAAAATTAACTAAAAAAAAAAAAAAAAAAGGATGTTTCCACTACTGGAAGACTAATTTAATGTAAACTGCACAGCAGTTCAGCAGTGGGATGAAGCAGAGCCTGGAATACAAGAGCAGCTGTATCATAGGATTTGTCCCAGCCCGATAAGGAGTTTAACATCAGTCTTTTCCTTGCCTTTAGCAGTGACAGAGTTGAAAGTAGTCAAAGAAATAGACAAAACTGAATCAGTTTCAAAAGAAAATGAGGTGTTTCAATCACCTAATTTAAAGTGGCCCAGGCTAACACACCTGATAACTCAGTGGTGCCACAGCCACAGAGGTAACATTATCTGCTCCGAATCTTTCCACAGAGCTGATTAGCATTTTGTTAGTTTAATGAGTGGAAAACAACACAGACTTCAACCTTCTCCCTGGTACACTTTGCTCGAGAAACTGAAGGACTGGCCTTCACTCCTGCCTTGATCCACATTATGCCACTCTGAAAATGCCCCTGATCAGATTCAGCAGCTCTTTGCCTTTGTATCGAGAAGGGCCAGTGAAGGAAAGGGTCAGCTATGCAGAATATTCTTCTTGTCTACTGGAGGCGAAGCTGAGAAACGTGCCTTGAGGCTCTATTTTGTTTCTTTGGTTTCTCAAAACAGTAATGGCACACGTGTAATACATCTTGACTATAAAGGGCTGTGAATTCTGACTACAGTGCACTATAAAATTACTATTGTGTGCCTTCTCCTGTACTACAATTTTTGAAGGTTTCTTCTTCAAAGAATCACCTGCAGTAAGGAGAAAATTCAACTTGGGAATACCTTGTCTGTTTTAGGCTCCCAGTGGTGGAGGAAGACAGTCACCAGTAACAGCTACAGCTAAAGGCTCCAGAAAAAGAAAAAGGACTGGCCATGAGACCCTTGAAGCCCCATGAGAAATAGTAATTCCAACTTTCCAAAGGTATGTGGTGAACAACAGAAGCAACCAGTAGGGTGTTTATAAGGAGGAAAGAGCCAGGCAGCACTGGAGGGAATAAACTTCAAGGTCCCATATTTCACCCTCCTGAGGTTCATACACAGGTAGAACTCAGTGTAATTGGGGGAATATTCCTGGTTACTGTCAGTCTGTCTGTCTCTCTCCTCCTGCAGTAACTGCCCAGGCTCAGTTCAACTGCTGAAGGCATTGTTTTATTTCCATCATCCTCCTCTTTCTCATATTCACCTCTTACTCCCTCAGCAAAATCCCAGGGCTTTTTCCCTCCAGGTCACCCTCAAGCACAGCCAGCTCCTTCTCCATCAAAGCCATAAAAAGCCCTTAAATCTACTTAATAACAGAATAAATATAGAAGCACTTCTATGCACAAGTGGTTTATTTTCCTGGATAATGGGTAAAGTCAGATGAAATTAAGATCGTGTTTATACCGGTGATTCATGATATTAGAAATACCTGGTCATCACCAAAAACAAGTAAAGAAATTCTCAGCTGATTGTAAACATAAAAGGAATATGCTGGATCTGGAAAAGCAGAATTAGGGCTTTTAAAGTAGCCTCAAATCTGCACTGAAATGATACAATAACCACAATTGCCCCCAATACACATAAAAACTGATTTTAGAGACAGTAGAGTCTTCGTTTTCTTTTTTATTTCTCCCTATTCTTTCATTTTCACTTCCCAGCTAATAATAGCTTCTGTTACTACCAGTCGTTTGGAACAAAGAAAAACCTATCTCAAGAACTACAGATCTTACAGCTCTTTAATTCTACCTCAAATTATAGTCAATCAAATTCTGTATTTACAGTAAGTGCTACCATTCCAGGAAGAGCAGAGCATCACACCAGCACTGAAATCTCTGCTGCAAGGACAAATCTCCTTAGTCTTAACTGCAGACCCAACTTCACAGCCCTTTTTTTCCTCCCAACTCTTACTTTGTTTCCTTGAGCCTTCTTGTTAACTGCAGCTGAGCTTAAAGCTGGCACAGAACACCAGCCCACAAGGAGATTCCTGACCAGAAAGGAATTAACATTGTTTTCCAACTCCTGACCTGCAGACCTTATAGATTTTGTGTGAGATTCACCCAGAAACTCATCCACCCCCTCCCCATCCATCCCCTCTCTTGCTCACCTGGCAGAGTGCTGACAACACCCATATTTCTGCACAGATAGATTTTCCAGCATCCCAAGATTTTCCAGCATCCCAAGTGCCTTGTATGTGGAGTCTGGGAGAAGGGGAACATTAGGACTGCAGCCTGTGCTCCTCCTGCAAGGTGCAGACTCCTGAGCTGCATTTTCATGTTGAAGGTCCCCCATCAGCTCAGATTACTCAGGGAGTAACCCAAGTGCGTGACTCAACTGTAGACACAACTGTGCTGCATGACTGCATGGATGTTATCACATTTTCAGTGCTACAACACCACAGTAAGAGTTCCTGGACCACAAGGAAACTACTGATAAAAGGATTTTTTACAGATAAGAGTACCAGAGAAAACATGCCAGTGTAAACAGTGCTAAATTGAGGAAAGGATCTCCGAGAGGCTGAAATGTGTCTCTCATGGACTTGTTTTGCAGTAGTGATGCTCTGCTGGAAGCAGAATCTGATTAGCAGGTCCACCCTTGATTTTCTTTGAGTCTTTAACTACCTAAACAAACAACACAAACGATAACTGCAAACACAGTGGAAAACTGAATGGGAATGAAGAATGGGGTTGGACAAATAAAAACACAAACATTTAAGATTTGAAGTGAATGGCCAAAGCTGCCTCAAAGTAGGATGTTTGGAAATCAAGTTCATTCCTCTTTTCCAGTTCTGCTAGATTTGATTCAGTTCTCCGAGATTTGATGTGGTAAGAAGTTTCAGGCTGCTATTTGTGCTTTATAATGGGTATAGTGAAGTGGCACGTTAAAGAAGTCGGCAAAAATCAGGACTAGAAGATGGATTAACAGAGTAAATGGACTGTCCTGTGAAGCACACAGGCACAAGAAGGAAAAAAATCTTCCTTTTTCCTCGCTGCCTGTGGTTTTGATACATTGACAAGTACATGAGAAAGATCCAAAGCGACAGGATTCCTTCAGCACCAGGACAGCTCGCTCTGTTCCTGGCCAGGATGCAACCCACAGCTATGGAATCACAGCTGTTGTCTTAAAACCATTCTGGACTAGCACTGATCTTTCCCTATGTCAGCTCTTTACCACAAGTGCCCAAGAACTACCATGTCTTATTAATCACTTGGGCCAAATATGGGTTAACACCTCACCCACGGAACACGCATTCCTGTCACCCTAGGGCTCAGTTCCCACGTCGTGCTGAGCAGCTCTTGCTTCTTCTCATACAGTTTTGCTTATAAAGTGCTGACTAAAGGTAAAATTTTCAACAGCAAAGGAGGAAATTGGTGCAACTAGAGCAGAGTTGTGTCTTTCTGATGCCCTGAATGTCCCCCTAGTGAGTGGTTTCTGCTGCTTCTTTTTGACTCCCATGTCCGAGTTCCTTTCTTTCAGAAACCGAAGCGCAGGAGGAAAACCAGGCAGGTGGGAGTGATCAGTGCATCCCAATTTAGCATTTGGGCTCCACTGATCTTTCCATTTCACTTCCCTGTCGGTTACACTTACAGCACATCTCTGACATCTCTCCAAGTGCTTTACAATGGCAGAAAAACTCCTTGCATGTTACACATGGAAGGATTGAGACTTGCATTTTACTTGCCCTGTGCTAGGGAAGCCTGGGGTGTCTTGTGGTCTACTGGACATCAAAGAGACTTTCTGTACAGATTTGAAATAGGATCCTTAACCTTTCTGTGCCCCAGTCAACCTCCAATTTTCAGTCAAACTGAAAAATATCAGTCACCAATTCCACAGAACTAGGTCAAAAGACAAGACATGAGGACAGGTTAAGCTGTGAACCTCCTATGTAAAGTAAACCTGTCCCTCTCCACCTTAAAACACAACTTCTCATTCAGGGTAATAAATTCTCAAACTTCTGAAACCACCATTTGCTCAACTATCTTCAACTCCAAACTGCCCTCGTTTCTTGGGTTACTCACATTACTTTAATACACAAGAATAAAACATGGGCTTAGAATGCCCACAGCATCGAGAAAAATAACAAAATAAACCAAATGAAAGGTTGGGCCCAATATGTTTCATGATAAAGTTCCCTCTGAAATTAAAGGGGATGGAATTTCAGCCGTGTGCTTCCAGATGACCAGAGGGAAGCATTTACCTTTCTGAAATGGAGCTGAGAGTTTTGCATGGTGCCTATTTCTGATTCTTACTGCAAGGGCACGTTACATGGAATATGTTTGCAGGGCTAGAAGACAAAATTAAAGTAGCCAGGAGGAACATACTTCTATGTTTCTACACTTTACAGGGCATACATATTTTAAATGGAAAGGCAGCGTTATCTCAGTTTTCAAGTAATTTCTTATGAAGCAATGTCTTCTACTATAGCAAATACTCTTTTTAGCTTAAGTCATTAAGAACCTTAAATTCTGTTAAAAAAGAATCTGTAAAAATTTTGTTTCACTAACTGTAACAAAACCCAGTTTGTTGGACAATTTTAGCCCTTGAAATTCCAAGACAAACAATCTATCATTGAATTTTCCTCATATCAAACACTGTAGTCTCAAAGTTGGTGGAGAAAAGTCTTAAAATAACTTTTCTCTTTGTCTTTTTTTTCCTAATTATTTCTTATCTATACAAACACTACTGGGGAAAAAAAAATCAACAGCTTTTAAGGGTTTGTAAAATTAATTCCTGGATTTCTAACACAGCAACAACTCTGCCCAATGATAACGTTAGAAGGGAGTTTCTTGATAGAAATGCTGGTGCAACTTTAACTGTAGGCATTGGAAAATGCTGGTTTGATCCTTTCTTAATTTCAGATCTCAAAGATGCAGGAATGTACAAATAGTTCTGGTGCCTGATGACCCTACAGAACCACAGGTCCTGCCTGAGTGTGTGTCTGTAACTACACCTTGCCAAGACAAAGAGAAAGTAGTGACTAACTCTGCTTCTTGATTCAAAACCTGCATACAGCTTTTATTTCTTTTCCTTCCTATAGGAAAGGGGGAAATATCATGCATTTTGAAGACTCCATCTAAGCTTTTTTTAACAATGTTATGAAACATGACTCATTAAATGTGCAAATTAATAACATGGAAAGGAAATAATGGACAGTGACAGCATTTTTTTTTTTTTCAACAAGATTTCTTTAAAATGACAAGTAATATTCCCAGGGAAGTAGGAGAAGCCCCCTTTCCTTCAAGGTATTTAAAGCTGACTTAATAAAACACTATCAGGCATGCTATAAACTGTATTATCCTAATACTTCACTCTCTTCAATATTCAACATGTAGAACTCTATTATTTATGAAGAGGTAACTAACAAGGCATTCAGCAATTATGTGACAATTGGAAAAGCTTACTGAAAATTAATAGTAAAGCAAGAGTACCTATTAATGATAACACAACACAACAATTCTTCATCTTCTTATCAATAGCAGCCCAGACATGTACTGACTGTGCATTGCAAATTGTTGTTTTGCTCCATATTGTCAACATAAGGTAAACCTGACTTTTAAAATCAATTGCATTTTTACAGGAGCAAGTTAGCACCTTAGCCTGACTCTACAGCAGGCTTCCTTACTGCTCCATATACCCAAATATGCAAAATATTTTAGGAAATATATATGTGCTTATGCTGCATGCATACTGGTACACCAGCTATTAACCAAAATAATAATCCAGGAACATGTTACAAAAATATGTCCACACTCTATTAAAAGTACTACTCATGAACTTCTGACAGAACAGCACATAAAAAAATCATCTAGCACTGCTTTCGGAAATTCAGTGAGACTCTCTGCCATAATCCCCTCAAATTTATGAAGTTTCATCCTAATTTATGCATCTTTAAGAAGTAGGTAAGTAGACAGCACACTTTGGTATCTGAAAGGTGAGGCAGCATTTGAAGTTCAGTTTATTAAATAAAAAGTACTTCTATCTTCACTGAAATACAATGCCAAAATATTTCACATTGTGACACCTCTTACATATTTTATAAAAAATTAAGATTGCCCTATCAGGAAGGGTTTACTGACAGCATTTATGGCTTCCTAGGAGGCTGCTGTACTGCAACACTGAAACCAATGGTTTCTTTTATTTCTTGGCTGAAATGCTGAGCCTTTATTGTTGAATAATATCAATCATGTTCATCTTTGGTTAAAAATACAAAGAAAAAGTCAAGAACCAGTAACACCAATGCCTGCCTGCTAAAGCTGCTAATCAGACTCCAGGAAGCCACCAGTCCCTGCAAATACTGACCAGAGAACAAAGAATAGCACAGACTTGTACTCAAAGCATTACCACCAACATCAAATATTTTTAATTTTATAATAAGCAAAAACTTTAACCAGATGTTAACCAGATGTTCTAGCATGCCAAAAGGTATTTACACAACTTTTTAGCAGTAGGTTAGCATTACAAGGTAAGCCTAAAATGCCTCAAAAATCTCATACATTCTCGTTTTGCTTTAATTTATTATTTAAGCTAATTTATATAAGCTATATAACTAATTGAGTTGAAAACCTTGTTGGTTTGCATATAAAGAATGCAGAAAAAATGAATCCTCCTGAGTGAGCTGAGTGCCACATCCACCTGAGAACCTTCAGTGACTGTTTATGATTTTTGTTTGATTCAAGGCAGCAACTTTGCTTCTTTTAGCCAGCCTTCACTTACAGCATGGAAAACCACAGCAAGAAACTTCCCAACATCATCCATAAAACATTGTGTAACAAACCCGATCCCTGATGATTCAAGTTTCAAACGATCCCTTTGATATCTCTTAAAAAAAAAATAAATAAAGAGGAGGGTGCGAGTGAGTGAGAGAGGTTGCAGACGTGAGGAAGGAGCGTTTTTATTTAGTTCCCTTCTGCTCAGCAACTTTGTAATCCATTTGCTGCTCTGCTTTCCCATCTCTCACCCCTGCGTGTTGTTTAGCTGGAAACTGGGCTGCAGGAATGTGAAGAATGTAAACAGCCTTTTATTGTCCAAAAGGATGGGAGTGTGAAAGAAATGTGTGCCTTATCGCAGGGCTGCAGCTCGCTACTTCATTGCTATGATAAAGTGCTGGAGCAAAAAACATTACACGACAAGCACAATCCAAAACCGGATTAGAATTTGACATAAGCTTCCTCAAAAACTAATCAATCACCTCACGCTGTAATACTAGACTCCAGTTCTTAAGGAGGGTGTTTAATCTCTTCAAGGTTTATTACACACTCCCTATTGACTGCGGTGACAAACTTTCGGGTCCCAGGCAGCTGGGGAAGAGAGGCATAACTTTTGGCAGTAAAACCAAAACTCACCCCGAAATAACGAGTATACTTAAAATGGGATTTTGAAACTAAAGTGAAGATGGCCAAACTCTTCTGTAAAGACTTTTTTTCCCTCTTTTTAACCTCTCCTGCCATCTGAACCCGAGCATTAATCCATTTGTTTCCCACCATCAGTGCCCCACGAACGAGGCACTGCTGGCGAGAGAGAAGTTGAGCTCCTCGCCCGCCTCCAGCCGCGCACCTCGCTTTGCCTCCCTCCCTTCAGAGCCCTGAATTTCGCAGCCTGCATCTCACCTTGCCACCACGTCAGTCCCCGCATTCCCCCACCGCATGCAGAGGAATCTTTAGCGTAACACCGGCCTGTCCCACAGTTTCTGATAAAAATTAAGGAAACACCTGGCGTGCGCTGCAGCAAGCCGAGACTAACGGGGCAGCTTCCCAAGCGCAGGTGGCTCTACCTGCACGACCCGCTATGTCTTGCGCACGAAAAGAGGCGCTTGAGGCGAGCAGAAAACTTTTCGGGAGCGGACAGTTCGGGTGATGCTCGGCACACACACACATCCCCCCGTCCCCGCCCGCGGTACCCGGTGGCATCCCGGCGCATCCCAGCGCATCCCGGCGCATCCCGGCGCATCCCAGCACATCCCAGCGCATCCCAGCGCATCCCGGCGCCCGCGGCCGCGCTGCCCTCGGGTGCGCGACTGTCCCACATCCCAAAACAGCCCGGTGAGAAGCAAGCTCGCTTAATTAAAAAAACAAAACCAAAAAAACCCCAAACAACCAAAACAACAAAAAAAACACACAGAGAAAGAAAAGAAAAACGGGGAAAAGAATAAGAATCCAGTCGGGGGCTGCGGGAAGGATGGTTTGGGATGCTGCTCGGAGCCAGCCCGAGGGGACCGCACTCCCCGGTGAAAGGGCGCCGGAGTCCCCGAAGCCCCCTCGGGAGAGCCCGGGTGCCGCGGGGATGGAGACTTACGAGCTGGAGGACGCCCTGGACCACGACGAGGGGCAGGGGCTGCAGGGGCACCATCCTGGCTGCCGGTCTAGGCGGCGACTCCCCTGGCGCGGGTCTCGCTCATCCCCGCTCCGGGAGGAGGACGGGGAGGGGGGGCAGGACCGGGCGCAGGGACACGCCGCCCGCTGTCCCCGCTCACGGGGCGCTGTCCCCGCTCACGGGGCGCTGTCCCCGCTCACGGGGCGCTGTCCCCGCTCACGGGGCGCTGTCCCCGCTCACGGGGCGCTGTCCCCGCTCACGGGGCGCTGCCAGGCAGCGGCCAGACCCCGGCACTGCCGCTGCTCTCGGCTCCGCACCGCCCGGCTCCGCGGGCGGCCATGGCGGGCGGGAGGCGGGATGAGGGAGGCGGGAGGTGTCGGCGCTGCCCGGCTCCCCCCGGGGGCAGAGCGGGGTCCCCTCACAGCCCGCGGCCGGGCCCCGCCGCCCCGCTGCCCTGCATGGCGCTGCCGGGGACCGGGGACCGGGGACCGCCCGCCCGGGCCGGAGCGGAGCAGAGCCTTGTCGGGGGGCGGCGCGTCCCCGCCGGGCGCTGAGGAGCCCCCGCTGCCCCGGGCGGGGCGGCCCAGCCCTCCCGGCAAGTTTAAAGAGGTGGCGGCCCCTCCTCCGCCCGCAGCCGCCCAGCCCGAGCCGGGATGCGCCTCCTGGAGCGACTACGGGCTGCCCGACCGCTGGTGTGGAAAGGGAGGCAGGTGAAGAGTCGGGCTCGACCGCCCCGGTCCTGGTTTTATAGGACACTCCTGTCGCAGGTCCCTCTCTTTAGGGTGGATTGGCCCCCCGCATACACACACGCGGGTGAGCAGCCACCGTCCTTGCGGGGAAACCCGACGTGTTTCTTCTGCCCAGCTGTGAGGAGACGCGGCAGGACGGCCGGGTCCTGCAGTCCGCCCTGGAGACCCTCAGTCTGCCCTCAGGACACTCAGTCTGCCCTTTGGGACACTCAGTCTGCCCTTTGGGACACTCAGTCTGTCCTGGGACACTCAGTCCACCCTGGGAGCACTCAGCCTGCCCTCAGGGGACACTACACATCTGTCACCTGGGAACGATGTCTCCTTGAGTGGGCACAGGGATAGGTTCAGGGTCCAAGCAGGTTCCTTGTGTGGGGCTAGAGCTGTGCAAGGCAGAGGGGTCTGAGCAATGGCACACGAGCCCGCTGGGAGCCCTGAGGGCTGCAGGACCCATCTCCAAAGAAGTCACTGAGGTTAGATCCATTTCATAACATGATTTAATGAACACTGGACACAGTTTTGAGGTGGGCATGAGAAGCCTGAAACACTTGCCCCTGTGCTTCTTAGCTTGTAATGCGGTGACCTTGAAAGGGGAAATAAAGTTTTGAGTACAGGAGGCTGGGTTGGAGGGTGACCACAGCCTCCCACACGGCCTGGGGCTGAAGCAGTACCACTGTGACCCATAACAGGTACACTTGTGTCCAGCCTGGTCGTGCCTGTGTTTGTTAATCAGTAATTTACAGGTGATGTGATATGCAAGCTCTCTGCCACTGGCAGGTAGTGGTTTCAGTTTCCAAACCCTGCATGTCTGTCATTTGCAGATTAGTTTCCTCTTAATTCTCAGTCTCATCTTCTTACTAGGTCTGTGCTCAGGTTACATTTTGACCAACTTTGTGTTTTCAACCACTAAAATCCTTGTCAATGGAAACAGCTTTGCAAGCCCCCTCATTGCACTTGAGAGCAGCCATGATTTTACCCGATAATGATTGCAGCTGTTTAGTTATTATATCCCACGGGTTCCTTTCCTAGCTCTGTTGCAAAATGTACCTTGTGGATGTGATGCAGCCACAAACCAGTACCTCTCATTTGGGTTCAGGAAAGATGCTTATTCCATAGCAAAGGAAACTACAGAAAGAAGGAACAACTCTAAAATTGGCTAGTTTGCAGCACATTCAAAGATTTGGAGAAAACCGAATCAGTGATGGTCACTGACTAAATGTATTATAATGTGATTTATGTGGTTACTTTTTGTAGCAGTATTCAAAAGTTCTTTTTCATGAGATCATAGATTTGCAGGATGGTTTGGGTTGGAAGGGACATAGAAGACCATCCCATTCCAAGCCCGTGGCAATGGCAGGGACAACTTCCACTAGACCAGGGTGTTCCAAGCCCCATCCAACCTGGCCTTGAACACTTCCAGGGATGGGGTAGCCACAGCTTCTCTGGTCAGCCTGTGTCAGGGCCTCACCTCTCTCACAGGAAAGAAATACTTCCTAATCTCTAACCCTGTTCTCTTTCGGTTTAAGGCCATTCCACCTGCTCCTATCATTACATGCCCCAAATCCCTCTCCAGCTCTCTTGGAACATCTTTAGGCACTGGAAGGGTCTTTAAGGTCTTCCCAGAGCCTTCTCTTCTCCAGACTGAACAGCTCCAACTCTCAGCTTGTCTCCACACCAGGAGCTCCAGCCTTCTGGGCATCTTCATGTACCCCTCTGGACTTGCTCCAGCAGGTCCATGTCCTTTTGGGAAACACAGAGCTGGATGCAGTGCTCCAGTGGGATCTCAGCAGAGTGGAGAGGGTGAAGGTTCACCTCCCTCAGCCTGCTACCCACGCTGCTTTTGATGCAGCCCAGGACATGGTTGAATTTCTGAGCTGCAAACACATTGCTGGATCATGCTGAGCTCTGCATCAACCAACACCCACAAGTCCTCCTCTTTGGGGCTGCTCTCAACCCCTTCTCCACTCACCTTGTGTCTGTGCTTGGGTTTGCCCCGAGTTTATTTTAGTGCTCTCCGACCTGCTGCGCCACCACCTGATTTCACGTTTAATACAGAACGATCAGCATTAAATACATCAAGATTTACCCCCCAAAAAATTAAAATCCGAAAAGCTGCCTTTTCCCCTGCTGCGCGGAAAAACAGCCAAGCGCTGCCCTGCGCGCGTGTTTAATGCGAAAAGGCGACACTTTGCGTGGCATTTTTTGCTCTGCGGTCGCGGCGCATCGTGGAGAATGGACACGTCTCGGGCTCCCTCTGCCGCCTGCTCGTGGAGAATCGCTTTGTGCCTGAAAAGGCTCTTAAGCCTTTAGTAGGAATTACGAGGACTAAATTCGAATGAAGTGTTTAACAGATCCTTTTTTTTTTTTTTTTTTTTTTTTTTTTCACTAAATGAAAAGCTGCGCTCCTTGTGAATTCAGGGAAAGCTGAATTTCTGTAATTGGCTTTGAATGGAACAATGGCATTTAGACATAAAGTGCTGCAGTTCTATCCTATTAAATACAAACGGAGTCGATTCAAATGGCATTAAGTTTGTCACACAAGCTACCAGAAGCTGGCCTTAAATCATACTTTTTCCAGATTAACTGGCAATAAATATTTGTAAAGAGCTTTGAAGATGAAAATGCAAGGCCTGTGCTTTGCACTCCCTTGCTTTGCTGTGTTAGCATGATCTTCAAACATCATTTAAATGGGGATAGGAAAATTTTCTGGTCTAATTTTAAGGCACAATAACAAATAGTAGGTTCATCTCAGGAAATAATGGTTGTATACTTTATGAAGTAATCCTAATCTCTCCAGAAATGACTGATGACCCAGTTGGAGAAAACCTAAGCTAAGAGTTCAAGGTCCTACTAAACCTTCTTGGTTGCTACAAGACAGTGAAAAACATCTGATTTTGGACTGGAAAGAGCTGCCTGTGTCATTCAATCCATTCCCCTTAACTGCAGACAGTGAAATGTAGATTCTTTTTGGAAACTCTGTGAATCCATCTTTAAATTAGCTAGTTAGGAGTAGGGGGAGTTTTATGCTACATTAGGAAGTTGCTCCAAAAATGCACTCCTCTGCCATTTGAAAACCTTTTTCTAACCTCTAGTTTTCAGCTTTACTGTATTTGATATCTGGTTTTATACTCATTAGTCCTTTTACAGTCACTGCTTTGTCTTAATGAGCTCCTACTCCTCCTTCTGACATTGTGTAGGTACACATTCCCTCTCAAATTTTACTAATTATGTGAGCCAGGCAGTCTCTCTCAGGCAATAGCACTCCATGTCCTGTGTTATCTAGTAAATCTTTTCTTTTGTCTATTCCCACTGGAATTAATTTTTTTTTTTTTTTTTTTGAGTGGGTGTACATCCAAATTTAGATGGTGGTAGTCACGTGGAACATCATTAATGCCTAATCTATCTGTGTTGGAAATACAGCCTCACATACATGGTGTTACTCTATTTTCCTTGTCAAGAATACATCACAATTATATTTTCTCTCTGTTGTTCCAATGTGTTATCCAGATCCTTCACACTACTGGCTGCCTGCTGGTTCTGTGTCAGCAGCATATTTCAACAGCAAGGTCCTACATTTTATGTTGGAATTGCTGCTTAACTAATTTATTGAATAATAGTGGCCCCAAGATCAATCTTTGATGAACTCTATGAATTATTTCCTTCCAGACCTTGAACACAACCTGTTAAACCACACCTTACCCTCTCCACAACTTTTTTCCCAGTCACCTTCTCCAGCCTGTTTTTCCCACATGATATGCAGTCACATTTTGACTGCAGTGCTGATAGAAGACCCTAATTCATTTGTCTAGAAAATCAGCAGCCTAATCAAAGGCAGATAATGAAATATTTGCCATCCCAGAATAATCTACCTTTCTCAAAAAAAACCCTTAAACCAAACCAAAATCCAGATGAATTTATCCCATTTTCTACTTATCCATGTTCCCAAGCCTTCTTCTCCTCCTTCTAGCTTCCTTTCAGCAGCTTTGCATATTTCTAAAGCTCATATTTGCTGACACTGTGTTTCTCCTTATACTCTTAGGGATAAGATTTGAATTTGCTTTTCTACATATACATCATCCCCGATTCTATGGCTTTATTACAGATCTATTCTGTCTGACTTGCAGTTGTCCACATTGGTTATTTCAGAGTTCTGGAGTGAAGATTGTCCACAACCACTTCTACATCTACACTTGCTCTTTGCAATCTGATTTTACTGGGGGTGTCGTAACTTCCACTTCCATTTTCTCCTGCCTTTTGATTAGTTATATTTGTCCCAATATTCAGAATCTTCATTCATATTGAAAACTAAAGTAGGAGATTAATTTGGGGGAGATCAATTTCCTTCCAAATAGAGGGTGCCATGGCTTTTTCCTTTCCATATACTTTTGGATGAGGCTGAAGAATCTCGGGTACTTTTTTATGTGACTTTTTTGTGATTCTCACATTATTACACTTTCTGACCTCTAATAAATACATTAGTTTTGATTATCAATATTATGCCATTTTTTGGTGGGCAGTTCTTATCTTTAAATATTAAGATAATTTTTATCTAGTTAGGCTTAGCACACTTGGCACTCAGACATTAGGAACCCAAGTTGCAAGCCTATTTTTACTTACCCATTAACTTAATTTGAAATGTGTGAAAGTTTTTTGTTTGTTTGTTTGTTTTTTTCCTGCTACAGCTAATGCAGCACTTTCTGTCTCATTGATATCCATCCTCTTCCCCACTGATTTTTCTCTATTCAGTTTTCCCTCATTTATTTCAGGTGCTCAGTTTTCTTCAGGTTGACCTGTAAGTTTGTCTTGAAGCTGAGGAGGCCTCTCCATCAGAATTTTCTGTCCCATCCTCTAATTTGGATTACACAAAAAGTCTCTTTGCCCAGTGCATCCAGTGTACTGATTTTTTTCCATAGTGACTGGTCTAAACAGGGAATTACAATCTGCTCAAGCTTTAACCCAGGTAATGGATCTGTTGCACTGACAGACTCTAGTCCAGATGCTCAAAGTAGATCATTGCATGTTTAGATTTAAAGCTGGGTTTAGGAAGGCTATGAGGGAACACCACATTGAGCTGGTTTGGGTTTTGTTTGTTTTGTTTTGTTTTTTTTGTTTGTTTGGTTTTTTCTATACCCTTTAACTTGATTTTTGATCTCAAAAAACCATTTGAAAGAGAAATGAGTCACCAGTACTTACTAATTCGCGTTGAGTTCCCAGAGTTTACATATATTTACATATATTCAAAGAAGTTAAAAAAGCCAAACAAGTGAAGTATAACACAGCTTACCAATGAGCACAGATCTGTGTGTAAATACAAGGGCTCATCCAGATCTAATTTTATGGACAAATTCAGTCCTTTGGATAAAATAAAACTATTAGCAGATATGTTGGGGATACTGGAAGGAGAATGGTGAGAGCAGGTCATTAATTAAAACTGCAGTAGTGGTAATCAATTACATTTTAAACCTTTTTATAAGCATGAAGGAGTGAATAAAAAAGACACCTGGAAATCTGGAATTGTTAACAAAGTTTAATGCTGGGCAAAATATCTGAGCAAATATTAAGGGAGTGCATACAACAGGACCTGTAAGACAATTTGGTGATTGATATTCCTGCTTTTACAGAAACTAGACCAAAACTTCCATCAAAAATTATTAATAATATTTGGTTATGTGAGGAAGAATTTGTAAGAGTTCAGCTGTAACAGTCACAAGAAAAGTATGTTATTCGTGTGTGAGGTTTTTAAAAATTTATTTATGTGGGGGTTTTATTGTGAATTGAATGTTCTTTGATAACGAGTAATTCCCACTCAGAGAAATGCTGCAGCCTGTATGAAAGTCCTTTGCAAGAAATAATTTCAGCATCTGCCCAACTTCATTTTCTTTAGTCACCTATAAACGTCTTCAGCAGAGAAATTTTCTTGAACTGGAACCATATGAACCACTCTGACAGGTGAAACATGTTATCTATTTAACCTACTGTATCCCTCACAGTATTTTCTATATTTCTATGTTACAGTGCAGGGGGTACTTCAGGAATAGATTAATTTCAATTTAAATTAATGCTTTACACTTGCTAAAAAGTTAAGATTGCTCAAATTCTCCCCATTTTTATTTTAAGGTCTACTATATATATTAAAATTTACTAGAAAAGTTAACTTCCAAAGCTTATAAACTATGTCAAAACAAGAACATGGAAAAAATTTTGGAAGGTATAATAATAAGGAAAAGTAATGAAAAAAATTCTGCTTTAAAGGAAAAGGGGTTGTCTGTAACTGGGTAAGGAGGGCTATTAAATCAAATTGTTTTTAGAAGTCATAATAGCTGGAGTTACTGCAATACTAAATATCCAGACAGCAATCATAACATTTGAGGGCAGAGTGGCCCTGTATTAACACTCTCAGGGTTTTTTTTTCCTACCTTCAAAATTTTTAATATGTTTTCCTCATCATAAGTAGATAAATTATTTAATCAGTTAATTTCTTGCAAAGGAATATTTTCTCATTTAGAATGAACTCTCATGTGTCATTTATGCTGTGGCTACCCTGTTTAATTTATCTCTGAGGCTCTTAAGTCCTAAAATTTAGTGCTGAAGTTTTTGTTTGTTTGTTTGTTGGTTTTTGTTTTGTTTTGTTTTTTGAGAATTTAAATTTTTAACATTTTTTTCTGTAGAATATGATTAAACCATATCAGCACAGCTCTAACATGGTTTATGTTTAATCCAGGAGATGAAAGATGCAAATCTGTATTATGTCAAAAATATTTGCTGTGTAATTCTGTTAGAAAAAAAAAAAATTCCAGCTTTATAATATGGAAAAAAAAGTCCCAGAGCTATGTTAAAATGATGACTGTGACTTGAGAGATTAAATTTGCTATTGCATTAATGTAGTACTGAAAAAAATACTGTTCAGTGAATGCTTCCAAATCCACTTCCCCTTCATTTTTGTGACAATTCTGTCATAATCTCTTATATAAAAAGATGCAATTTTTTTACTGTCAACTTTCATATGAGGAGTGATAAGAAAATAGCTGTATAGCACATGTACAATTACTAATATCAAGGTGAAGTCTGGCTAGTTCTAAAAAACAACACAAATATATTATTTTTAATAGAGTTCTAATGAATCATGGATATAAATAGCCTAAAGGAATGACAACGTGCCCAAGTGAACTTTTTTCAAAGATAGAGAAAAACACATCTTGTTATTTCTTAAGCAAGTTCCATGTGGTTCTTAAAAACATTGTTTTTCTGGCCAAATTTGCCAAAATAGTTATGTCTTTATTTACATAATTTCCAGCATAAGCAGTGACTTGAATCACCAATTAAAACATTGTGCTCTGCATCTATTTTCACATTGTTTATCAGCAGATGTCAGATTGTGTTGCTCTTTTTTATTGTTCTAAATCTGGCCCAGCACATATCCCAGTGGTCTTTGGTGCCTCACAAGATAAAACTGCTCATAAAACATCCAGAACGAGCATTTTGTTATGGGAACAATTAAAGCTGGTTGACAAAAACCTCAGGCTCTTAGGGCTAAGTCCATAACTGGTTGGTTTTTGAAAACTGACACAAATTCTTTGTTTCCTTTTCCACCTTCCACAACGCCAAAGCAATTATTCACAAGACATTTTCATATCCCAGGGAAAGAGGGAATTTTCTGACCTTCCCTCATGCCACTGTGGAGTAGTAAAACTTGTGTTTCCCAGGTGCTGCCTGTAAGCTCATCATTAGGCAGCTGAGGTGGAGGGGAACCACAACTCCTTCCACCTTCCTTTTAAACTGTGGCTCAGCTGGGTTCATAGCTTTTGGAGAAAGAAGGAATTACCTTGGGAAGGTTTGTTCAGGACTGTGGAAATCAACACAAGCTTCTTTATGTTTAGAATCCAGACCGGAACCACAGAGGAAGTTTGGATGAAGCTGTGCTTTGGTCCTCTGAAGAAACTGTTTCCCTCTGTGGGTGAAGAGAACAAGAAAGGCAGACTCTAGCTGCTGGCACAGTTGTTTTGGAGAATTGGCCAAACTGCTGGGAAGGTGCTCTTTTGTTCAGCACTGGAATAAATCAGAGGGCCTCGGGAATCTTCCCTGATACAAGGTAGTTCATGTTGTCATTTTTTTTAGTTTTTGTTTCCTGGGATATTGTTTCAAAAGTCTGGGATCTCTGGGGACTGGATGCTTGAAATTCAATCAAATGTGGGGGAAAAGAAGCTGACTTGGAGAAACTGTTTTGGTTTTTTTGTTGGACCAGAAGCTTGAGGTAGGGCCATGGGTTTGCAATTAAGTTTGTCACATACTCCAGTCAGTGCTATTTAACTTTGCCTTTTGCTCTGAAAAACCCCTCTCAATAAGGGCAAGCTGTTTAAAAATGGGGTGGTGAGACCACTTGTGTTATCTAAAGAGAGCAGCAATGATTTATGAGTGACCTATTAACAACTCCTGTGTAAGGTCACACTGCAGTTTGTTCTGTACTGACCTCAGATTTTACTCTACCATCCAGCTCAGAGGAATAGACACCTGTATGAAAATTGAAATACAGTGGTGAATGTTTCATTACCTTTGAGAGAACCAGAACAGAAATTGGAGGTTTTCCTGGTTCTGGAAACTGTGGTAGCAATTGGCCTCCCCTGGTCTTGAAGGTACAGGAGTCCAAAATTGGGTATCACCAGTACCATCAGGCCTGATACTGCTGGACTGAATAGGAGACATCATCCCTCTGCCCACAGGGAGACAAAGCTGTAAACTTGATCTGACTGGAAGATGAGGAATGGTGACTCTGGAGAGGTTTTCTTTCACTTGCAGCAGAAAGAGGCATGTATATGTCTTGTTGCATTCATTTTTATCCCCTGAGTCTTTGACAAATCTATCATGCTTTCATTTTTCTTACAGAGTTCTGTCAATTTTTTATGGTTGTAAGATAAGTTGAAAAGCCTCTGCCATCTTTAAAAGTTTTGGAGTTAGAGAAAGAAAGATGTGACAGATTAATTTTTCTTTTCTTTTGAGAGTGGAATCAGGAGGGAAGAAGACAAGAAAATGCCCAGGTGCATGAGAGAAGTTAGGTTTCTCAAACCAAAAGGCATTCTTCAAAAGTGTTACCAAAATTAACACCCTAATGACCTTCTTCTGATGATTAGTGAAGACAAGTACTACTGTAACTTTTCAAACAGCAGATATCGTGAATAAAGTAATGAATCAAGGGAAATATGCTTTATGGGATTAAATAATTCATAAACGACAGCTTGGGATTTTATGCAGTTGTGCAGTTCCCTCCTTATTCTCAGATCACATAAGGCACATTGTAGCCAGACTGCAAATAGTTCAGTGAAGCAAACAGAAATCTTCAATAGAGTGTTCAAAATTCATTTTAGGAGTCAAAAACATTGGTATAAACACATCATGCTCTGTGCTTTCTCATCAGTAGTGATGCCCTAGTCAGTCCAAAGCAACAGTGGACATAAATTTAGGCAGGTGGAATTTGACACATATCCTTTAAAGTAATTTCTGAAAGCTTTTAAGTTACCAGGAACTCTTGTGCAGTAATTGCAACTTCCACAAGCTTTCAGCATTTGTGGCAATTTTCTAGAACCACTTACTGTAGTTAGTTTTCTAGGACAGCCAGTATTCAGGATGAAATCAGTTGATACTAGTGCTTAACAGAATGGGTTTGGCAAGACAAACCTTACTGCCAGTAGTGGAAAGATGCTGGGACATTATAAAGAGGGGAAAAAAAAAGTTATGTTGGAGTGGCTTATGTCTGGCTCTATCTGTCATTTTTCCTTCTCTTCACAGCAGTTGGAGAGGATTTGGAAATGCTTTACTACTTTTTTTTTTTGCAAGCTTCTTTTAGCAGCTCTGTGTATGTGTGAACGGAAATGGTCCAGGTGCAGATTCCTGCTTATGCCAAAGGTCCAGTTCAGTGACTGCTGACCTGTTGTCCTGAGTTTGATGCGTTTCTTTTCAGGGATCAATAAGAATAACTGGGGAAATCACGCTATGTAAAAGGTGGTTTACATTTAAACCAAGAAAAGGTGGAAAACATTTATTTCTCTGTTCAGCTGAATAAAGCAGTGGGTTCATGCAGTTAAATGTGATTATCTGGTAAGACATGGAAATTTCTTCATCTCACAGGAGAGACAGACTGCCACATGTAGGGCTGTTATATCCATTATGCCTTTTTGCTTCTTCCTGTGTTTTTCCTGCAGTGTCACATCTGGCACATGTTGCTGGCTACACACACCAACCTTTCCTTGCTAATGCATTCCCAGAGTGTGCAGGAGTGCTGGCAGTGGTTTATCCTGCAATTGCTCATCAGGGCAGAGATAGTTAGCTGGTACCTCTTTTCCTTCCACTTGTGACTGCTTAATGAGTCTCAAAATATGATCAGTCGCTCTGTAGTATGTGTTCAGTATTAAAAGAAAATCACTGACTGTAGGCAGGAGGTCATTCAGCATTACCACTAACAGCTTTTGATATTTCTGCATTAAAACCCAAACCAAACATTATAGGCACTGGACCATCTGCAGGCATAAGTAGGCTTATTGTTGCTTAACTTCTCAGTGTAAATGAAGAGGTCTGTTATGTGCTTCTGCCTGCCTTTGTGTGCTCAGTGCTCCCAGACAGCGAATCCTCTCCTGCCTTCACTGCTGTGTCAGAGTTGAACGAGATGCAAAGAGGTTTTTATTTTATGAAGTGTGTGTTGCTGCTCTCTGCTCCCTCACAGCAACATGATCTGACAATAAAAGAAGTGGTAAGAGAATGTCAATAGTTTTCCAGAGCAGCCTGTTGTACCTGTAACCTCATCCCAGCGATTGAGCTGTCTGTGATCCGGGGCCCAGAATGAACACAGGAATGATTGAGTAGCCCCGGTTCAGACTTCTGAGCAACCTGCAGACCTGATAGCAGGAGCTGTAAAAGCCTTCATGGAACAGAGCCCTGCAAAGCAAGAAGGTGAAACTGCAGATAGGGTTGGTGAGAAGGGCACAGCTGGCAGCTCAGGGATTCAAAAGGAAAAACAAATATGGAAAGGTATACAATCCTAAGGAGAAAGCAAGGAGGCTGAGGATGACAAGTCTGCAGCAGCAAGGATCAGCCTGTCCCAAGGACAAATTGAGGAAAGTTGCCTCATATGATTTTTCCTGTTCAGCAAATGTTGGTTGAATGACATCTCTGGAGCAGTGACCTTCTCAACCATTGGATTGGGAGCTCATTAATCCCAGCAATCATTTCTGTGTATTAGACAATGATGAATTGGTCTGTGCTTTTACATGGTGTATCACCCACTTCCAGAATCTCTTTGTGCCTGTTAGAAGTTGCCTAAAGCGACTCAGAGTGGGACCATTACATACCCAACAATTTGACTGCAGAGGAAACTGCATCAAATCGTGCCCTTGGTTTATCTAAGCACGGCTTAGATCCTCATCTGACCTCGTGCCATCATCTGTCTCTCTCCTTTCTCATTTGCACTCCTTCTTGAGGATGAGGCCAGGTTATCAAAAATAATTTTCAGATCTTTTGTGATCAGGCTTTTGAAACTTAGATGTGGTTTCACCAGTGGGAGCTTCAAGTCGTGCATCACAACTGGCTTCTGCAGCTGCACTGCCTCTTCAATATAGGCCTGATTTCTGTGACTTGGCTTAATTTCCAAAGCATTGATGCACCTATGGAGAGAATGGGAACTGAAACTTCATTAGAAACTCTTCTGTCAGTGTGTGAACTGAGAAGTTGTTTTATAAGCAGTTAAGTGAACAAGTTTTGTAAGTACAAGAATTTGCATAAGGACAAGGGCTGCCTAATGCAGGCACAATACACAACATGTAGTAGCCTGGAAAAGCCTATTGAAACTATTAGAAGTTGCAAATTCAAATGAACATAGCCAAAATTAACTATCCAGATCCTTTGTATTCACACACTGATCTAGAAATTAGTTCTCTTTCTAATTTGTAGGCCCTATTTTTGCTTTTTAATAGTGAGGTCAGGGAGTGAGAATGTGGCTCCTCATGAATTTCAACCTGTTGTTTTCTAATTCTGCTTAGGTGCCAATTAACCTAAACATCTAAAACTATCTAGATCAGATATTATTGTCTGCAACTCAATGGCTGTTCTGTCAGCTGGAGGCAGCACAGTTAGCTTTTTGCCTCTGCTAACTGTGGCTTAATTTCTTGCATATTTCTATATCCACAACTATTTCCCATGCACGACTCAAATTTATGTCAAATTCTGCTTAATTTTTGTGGTATCATAATTTGTCCACATAGAAAATATTATTTATATATCTATTGCATTATATATATATACACATATAAAATATATCTACAGATATATATCTCATATACATACAGATATCTGTGAAAAATCTTCTGCTATGCAAGCTCTAACCCCGTTTCAAACAATACTATAGTACTATTAAATTTAGCTGTGTTATTTATCTGTAACACTGAGTGTAATCTTTGAATTTCTAACTCTACTGAACATCATATTTCTGAAAGCAGATAAATTACACCTCTGATTCTAGTGAAGCAGATTTTATCATCTTTTTGTGCTGAGATATGTTACAGCAGAGGTTAAACTGGGCTATAATGTGAGGAGGCAGAAAGCTGGCTTGTACCTTTAGGGACAGCTGGTGAGTTCTGGCATGCCTGCTCAAGCACTATTAGCAGCATTTAAATATACAATGACATTAGATCCTGTTGCCCCTCTTTTAACCTTATCTTTATTAAATGCTACTTCAGAGAAGATTCTTCCCTCTGCCCCCAGTGTTATGATACATCAAATTTATTAAGACCTGAAGAAATAGGGGAGGAAACAGAGGGAAAGAGAAGTCAGGGTGGAAATAGGGATTAATGGTAAGGTAATAAGGAAAAAGAGGCAATAAAATAGAAGTCAGAGGATGAGTAGAGTATTTATCAAAGCGATAAAGAACTGTATTAGCAATTGTCGTGCTGAATACAGGGTGTCCTTTGAAACTGTAAAGCAAAAGTTTCAGGTAGGACGTATTAGTGCGGCATTAGAAGTAGTGGAATAGTTGAAAATCTGTCTCCCTGTGTTTGCAATATCAGGTTGATGTAGATCTTTTACTGCCATTCTTACTATAATTGTTGTCATATTACTGCCATTACCTTGGGGGTCTTTAAATCCCATCATCGTTTTACTCCATTAACAGCACAAAGGATTTTTACATCCCTTTTGCAGTTCATCTCTTGCACCTCAAAACACACCGAATTTCAAAGGCATACTGAAATTTGGACTTTTTGAGTTAGTCTACAGCAATAATTGCCTAATGATGCTCTCCAGGAATGAGCAACTGGTTTCAACTGCTCCTTGACGGACAGACTTTCGGAGACTAAATAATTCAAGGAGCTGGTAGGTGAAGCTTTGGGGAGCACATGCTCCTCCTGGCAGGCACTGAGAGTCCTGGAGCAGCAGGAGATGGGTAGGGGGAGGCTCTGATTGGGTGCCCAGACCTCAGATGCTTGAAGGATACCTTGGCACGTGAGCCCATGAGGAGCAGAGGCTTCACAGCCACTGCTTCCATCAGTGTTCCACATTCCAGCTATCCCACCCTGGCATGGGAGCCATGTGAACAACTCTTAGAAGCTCAAGCCAAAGGGACTTGCTGCTTCATGAAGTTCTGTGTCCTTTCACATCTTAGAAGGCCCTCCTGAGGCCTTGTTTCATTAAGATCAATTGTTTGATATGTTGTAATATAAAAGCAATGTATTATTTTTGACAGAAGGGTTTTCTTTCACTACAGTGCTGAAGCAGCTGCTACGTGCAACGTGGAAAATGTGGAATTTTAGCTGCTTCTGAGGGACAGAAGAAGGCTGATGAGAACATTTCAGGTAAGGAAAACACACCAGAAATCCAGACTAGAGTCTTGTTTCTTTAACATTTATTTTGAAATGGCCGAGTCATTCTGGCTGTAGCATCAACACAACACAGGGGATGCAGGAGCTGGCTGTCAATTTTGCCATTTTTATAAAAATATCAATAAAATACACTGTTAAGCTTCTATATTGTCAGAAAGTGAAAAGGATATATCCAGGCTCCATCAACAGGGGTAGGAGAGAGAAGGTTTCCTATCCACTATGAAAACTCTATTATAAATGCACCCTAAATTTCCTAACCTGAAAGAACCACATCACATGAATCGAAATAAACCTTACATACAAAAGTACACTTTTGTTACTTTGCCCACAGCATTTTATATAATTGCTTACTCATAGAAGCAGACTGCAGACTGCAAGTGCAAACAGCAGTGCTTGTTATCTCAAGGCCATTTTGTATTGGAAAACGTAGAGAATTAGGAATTTGGAATGACTGAAATCTGTACATGATACCTACTTGGGATTTGTTTCCATTTAAATTATCATACGAAAATGACTCGAGAGAGCAGTAAAATTTTGGGATTCTTTATTTTAAGTTTGTTAGGTGTGTACTCCTAGATACACAGCTGCTGCCTTTTATACAGGTAGGAAGACAGCAAACATTATGTATGTGTGTGTATTGTTTGATAGCAGGAAAATATCTTGTGTAGTCAAGAATCCTGTGGAGGCAGGGCTAGAAGAGCTGTTTTTACTGCTAGAACTGATGTCCTGAACTGCAGATGCAGGGCTGGAATTCCAAATTTACAAACCTTTCTGAGTGTCTGTACCAAGAGACTTTGTCCAGATTATCTCCGCTTTACAGAAATCTTTCAATTTCTGTGTAAAACTCGTTTAAAAACAAACAAACCTACAATAAAAACACAGAATCAGAACCAAACGAAGGATCAAGGAGAACTTCACTGTTCGACTCAGCCCCTGAAGGATTTCTAAGAGGCACGACTACAATATTTTGCTGTGAAAAAACACATGGGGATGTGAGTTTACAAAGACCCAACTGTTTCTGGCTGAAAGGATTTTTTCCCCTGTAAGCATTTTGGCAGAGCCCGTTGTGAGCTGAGCGGCCACATGCTGCCATCTACTGACAACAGGCACCGTCGGGACTCTGCAGCAAACACTTTTGACATTTATTCCTCAACTTTTTCTTTAATTTGTTCTCTGGAGAAGAAAATCCAGTAATTGAAAGAGGAAGTTGAAAAAAAATATAATATATTCAGAATAAAAAATCTGCAGTGAAAATGATTGAAACAAGTGGTGGTTTAGGCTTGTGGGTCCCTTCCAACTCAATATATTCTGTGATTCTGTGAAGTGCTACAAATCACAACACTGTGCAGCTAATCAATGTGCAGTATGCAAAAATTGAATTTCACGCGAGAGGAAAAATGTGTGAGAAAAGAAATCATTTCTTTATGAGCAAGTTTCGTGTCTTTCCCAAACACACTGAAAACAAGGGAAATATGCAGCATTTCCCTCACGTAAGATACTTGAGATTGAAATGGTTCTGTGATTGTGCAGCCAAAGGGCACTGTGGTGTGAACGTGTGCAGTAAACAGTGCTTAGAGTGAAAGAGATTCGGTACAAAAATGACATTTGTAATCCCCTCTCAACCTTTCTAACCTCTCATACTTGGTTGAGTAAAGTGTCTTCCCACCTTTAACTCTCTCACTCAGTCTCGTGGGACCAGGTCTGTAAGGGATGAGGGCTTGCATGTGTGCACTCAGCACATCATCTGGGGAGGATATGTAAGCAACAAGTACTCTTCAGTGCTTTTTAATGAATTGTTCTGAAAACTGTTTTTCAGTGCATGACCTGTTTTGGTTTCCCAGGCTGCTGTACAAGATGCTAAGGGGTGGAAAATGCTGTGATTCTATGATAGTTTCCTGCTAGGTTTTCGTAAATATTTTTATATAAATGAAGAAATACATGCAAATCTTCCTTCAGTGAAAGAGGAACCTACATAAAAATCCTGAAGACTTGATCATATATCTGGATATTGACCAGAGTGTAAAATCATTGTTTATGACTACACTTACCATCTGCCGTTGGAGAGTTGATGTGGTTGCATTTGCAGAAGAGGTATTCCTCTCCAAACTGGTGAACGTGAAACAAGCACCTTCCTAACACAGCTTTAAATCCCTCAGTTAAATCTTTGTCACTCTAAAGTTCACATTCTGGTCTCTTTCTTATTCATGACATATCCATCTTTGGAGCTTCCTTATGCACACGTGAATGTATGTTTCTGAATGAATGCTTGTAATGCTGGGACAGGTTCTCTTATAATTTGAAATAGTGAGTTTATTTACTCATGAAAGTGTTTGCCAATTTTTCCTTTTCTTTTTTTTTTTTTTTTGGTCAGAATTTTAGTGATCTTCAGTGTATTTGTTTGTTTGTTTGTTTTGTTTTTTCTGATCTCATTCAGAATACCACAAGAGTCACTAAATGTATTTTAGACAGCAACAGGTAATATCTGTGGTTGGACAGAGGAATATATTCCATGATGGAGATAAAAAGATTGGCACTAAGACTTGTAGGCTGACTTTCCTTTGATGCAGTATTGGCTCTCTGTGAATTATTTTACCGTGCCAATACTTGGATTTTGTGACACTACATTACAGCTGGGTGTTAATGCTGTCCAGTATGCAGCCCAAGACCTGGGCAAAAACTGAATTGGAAAGTGGACCTTCAAGTGCTCAAAGTTCTTTTGAGAAAAGGCCCAGCAGAAAGAGGAGTGGGGTCTGTCTCTTTCCCAGGAAGTGTTTATAAATGCTTTCAGCAGTGTTTGTAACCTTTGTGTAACCAGAGTTTAAATTTCCTGACATTTCTGCCTGCCTATAGACTGCCAAATCACAGCAGTGACCTGAAAAAGGTGGGTTTGGTTATGGAGGGTTCCTTCCTTTTTGGTGTCTTTCTCTTCCACCCTTGTTGGGCTAGATGAGCACAATTCCTGAATGATATTCAGCTTCTTATAAAACTTTTCCATAGAAACTCAAGGCTATTATGATGTACCAGTTAGCCAAGGCAGTGTCCTCATTCAGCTTCAGAGTAAAATTGCACAGGATGAGTGCAGGGGCTGCCATCCAAGTGGATTTCTTTCAACATATTTCTGTTTGGCGGTTAAAGAATTTGGCTCAGAGGTGTCAAAATAGTGGCAACCTGCTGCCCTCAGGCAGCAGAGATGCACGAATTACTATGGCATAAAATGACCAAGCAACCAACAGACTCCTTTCCTTGTCCTCCTCTTTGATCCCTTGCTTTTCTTCCTACTAGAACCAGACTGTTGGGGTACCCTATATAAAGTTTGTCACTCTCTCCAGACTTTCAGGGTGAGGGTGAGGACATATGAGTATCTCTCCTTACTCTTTTGATTTTGGGTGAAGTCCAAGATTGGATGGCACCTGTTTTCTAGATCTGGATGGGCTGCAATCCAAGCTGATGGAAATGTCATGAACAGCTGATCTGGAAGCAAGGGCTGTCAAAACACTCATGTTTTACAACCTTCAGACCATTTTTAGCACCCAACAAATAATAATGTTCTGCTGTACTGAGCAACAGCAAACCTCCTGTGTTCTTTCTGTGGTTTGTCTTGAAATTTTGCTGTGAAATGCATCAAATACTGTTGCTTTCAAATTCCAAATGCATGTACTGGTACAGTCATAAAAACCAAGCCTTGACTTTGAACCTGCCCTATGCTGATTAGGTCTGATTAGTGCCTTCTGAGGATATTTCTAATGAATAAAAATGGTAGAAGCTGGTTCTAAATTAACCTCTAACTGGAGCACATTATGAAAGAAGTTAAACCCCAAACCTTATAAGCTGTGGCATGATTTTTCTTAAGTCTTGTTGTATGGTAGAGATCACCCAGGTACAAAAACATACAGGTTTTACTGCTATGTCCAGGCCTAAATAATTTCAAGATGACTTTGTTCTGTATTAGAATCTGTGCTCTCTCATGCTAAATATTTCCCCAATTTTTGTACATGGCCTCCTGGAAAAAAAAAAAAGGTATAGGAGATGCCATGGTGGTGAAGATTTTATAGAAATGTTGCTATCCTTTCTGATTTCTATAAGCAATCCCTTTGGGTACTGGATTGGTGGGCTGTCCCTGGTAACAAAGCAAGATCCTTCTAACTTCTAATCAGGTTTTAAGTTGAGGGTTTGACTAAATTTATGGATCAGAGTATTTTATTGATAGAAGAGCTTGCCAGACCTCTTTGGCAATGCTCTCTTTTCACTTAAAGACCTTGGTGTAAATCTTTTTAATGCTTCAGCCACAAAAAAAATTTCAAAGAATCTTTCCCCACTTCTTACCATCGCGCTATCATCTGTGTAAATCATCTTGCTTACTCATTCTCTTAGCTACTTTAGATTGTTAGTCTTAATGACAGGGCTGCAGTAAAAGTGGGGGGAAAAAGGTATTTTAAACTGTCATTAGTCCATAAAACTTTGATCATTTATAGTAAGTGGAAATTCATGTTGGACTTTTAAGAGAAGGGAGAGGTCAGTCAGACCATCCTTACTCAGCTGTGCACCTGTGTAACAAAGCACATCTCAAGGGAAAAATAGAAGGTGGAAATGCAATTATTAAATGTTCTAAGACTTGGATATAGCTAGTTTTTAAGTTATAAAATATGATGAAAGAATAAGAATTGAAGGTTTTTTCCTTGAACTTTTCCTGTACTTTACACTTGCATATTTACAGTAAGAGTTATTTTAATGGCAGTAAATAATTCAAGAATTACCACTGTCATCATTCATCGGTTCCTTAAATGTAAACACCATGATTGTTGCGGTACTGGAAAGGGACTTTTTGTTTATACTCATTATTTGCATTCATGTTTAATAACTGTGACAATGTGTGAGAAACTCTTTCAGGGTGAATGTGGGTCCAGTGCAGAGACATCTTACAACAACATTAGCATTTTTCTAGTTAAATCTTTAAAAAAGATTTTAGTGAGACAGAAAGTCTTCCTTGGGACCTTGGGCTGTATTGATATGAACTTCAACCACAGCCTCTATCTTTGCCAAGCTTTTTGCTATTGATAAACTCCAGTGCATGACCAGACCTTAAGTATTCTGAAAACAGACTTCTGCTGTAGTTTTTAAGTTATATAATTTGACAGATTAAGAGTCAGCCACCTGAAATGCCAGTACTTTATGTATGAATCTCTTTGAACTTTCAGATGAATTTTGGATTACCTGAAAACATAAGTACTGCTGCAATGTGCAGTTTTCATTCAAAATAATTCACTTAAAAGAGTTCCAGAGTTCAAAGCAATGCAAAACTATTCAGGAACCCATCTTTTGGAGGTTTATTGTGGTTATTAACGAATACAAGTTATTTTATTTGTGTAAGTATTGGACTAGAAGTATATGTATATTTGGGTGGGTTACTTTTTTTTAATCCATGTTTTTTATAGCACACCTGAAGATTCATTCCTGCATTCTGTCAAGTATCATTCTAGTTCACTCAGTGGCTTTTTCCCCCAAGTCTTTCTAAACTCATGCAAAACCCTTTTAGGCTCTTTTTTTATTTTTTTTATTGTGCTTAGTTTCAGTAGAAACAGGTAATTGTAATAATTAGATGAAAATCTGATTGTCCCTTTTAAATGAGTAGCATATATAAAATGCACTGTTATGACTGCTACATAGAATAGCCAGACTGATTTTGGAATACTTTGGAATACTCCTGGACTTTGCTGGTATATCTGTGAAGCGGTGCAGCGTGTGACTTTGGTGTTCTGAACTCACACTTTTGTTTTGCTGTTCCTCTTACATAAAAATCAATAGGCTTTAACAGGACTAACCATCCATGCAAATGGAACAAAATAGGACATGGACTATTTTTCTTAAACATGCACACATCTTTTGGGTAAATGCAAACATTGTTTTGAGAGAATACTGTAGTATGCTGAAGAGGTTTACCATGTGCCTCTTTCCCTGATCATTTATATAAAGTCAGGTTGCACAAAAGAAGAGGTAGGCACTGGGTAAACATCCTTATTGAATTTCAACCTGGATTATGAATAATTATTATGAGGTATTAGAATTCAGTTTACAATATATGCATTTCAAATGTCTTGTTCCTGGCTGGCTTTATTTAGCATCCTCACAAATAGTTTCTTATTATTGATTTTTGTTGTTGTGTTTTCCTACAAGATTTACTAGATGTACTGGAGGTGTCCTTCTCACAATTTCCTTTTCTTTTATTGGCTCCCTTAGGACATCATTATCCTTTGAATAAGCACAGAAAACTGTGTTCTCCTTCTCCTGTTTGGATTTCTTCCATTCTCTTTATTTCTATTTGAACCATGGGACTGGTCAGGGAATTCAGAATTAAGACTTCATTCCACATTCTCTTCTTTGCCTAATTGTATTGCAACTAATATTGTCCTCAGGGTGTTTAATAACAGGAGACAGGAATGTGTGCTGACAAAACAGTAGGGCCATGTGTAAGGGGCTGGAATGCACAAGATCACAAATTATGTGGCAACGTTCTTAAACTCGAAAGAGCTGCTATGAAAAAGTTTGCAGTCAGAATTACTCTGCCAGGTGGAAGTATATGATAGAATCACAGTAAGAGATCCACAAAGTGGGAGAAAACTCAATATTCTTCTTGTGGATCCCTTATACTTTTCTGCCCCATCTATCTTTCTATATACTTGGAATCCTACTTTGCATTTATGAAGAAAACCCCTTTAAAATGGAGTTATAATCCAGTGGGTGAAAGCAATTTCACTTCAGCCATGGGAAAGAGAACAAAAGAAGATCTTCTTTCAATGTGTTTATCCTGAAGGCATGGATGGTTTCTGCAATGGTTTCATGAAAAAGGGATACTTATATGGCACACTGTCTACTGACCCTAAGATTTCAGTGAATTAAAAAAAAAAATGAAAGCAGAAAAATCTTTATATTAGAAAGCTGAGCAAGAAGAACTTAAAGACCTTGGTGTCTTCCTCATTTTATCTGTTCTCTATAGCTCTGACTACTGGAAAGGGAAAAAACCCTCCAAATTTCAGCTGGAGCAGGTACGAAAGAGAAAAGTGTCAGGCCTTTCAAAAGCAAAACAAAACAAAAAAACAAACCCTAAAAGCAAACCAAAAGGCACCCTCTTAGTTCAGGATGTCAGGGATGAGCTCTACCTTAATTGCAAGGATACAAACACTCAACAAACTGCAGAGCTGCTTGAAGTTGATGCATGACATAAAAGCAAAGTCAGACTGTGCTATCGCAGTGTCTTTAGTTTTAATTTAATTGTTTTTAAATGTAAGGCAGATTTACTCAGATTTAATTGTATGCTGCTAGTCCTGAACCACGAACTCTTCACTCTGTTAGAAGCATCACAGAAAGGTTTAAGTGAGAAGCACATTTAGTAAAACTATTCCTGTTCCTTTGCTTTGGTATCGTGTCAAAGCCTTAATGTTTATTGGTTTATCATGCATTTGTGTTTGAATGAGCAGCTTAGTGGGGCTCCATCTGCTCAGCTCTGGTAGAGTCCAGGAGGATGTGAAGGATTCGGTTACAGTGTTTGAGGAGTAGGAGATGACTCCAGTACTGTGGCCAACACTCCCTTCCCTCACTTCATAGCTGCAGATTAACTGGAATTAGTAAAAGCATTCACAGCTGCACATGGAATATTACAGAAAACATGATGGCTCCATGTTTGCCCTGCATGCGCTCATTTGCCTACAAACAAGTGTAGACTCTTGTTCTAATTTTCCTTTTTTTCCTCTTTTTTTTTTTCTTTCTATTTTCTCTCTTGAGAAAGTGCAAAAGCAAAACCTATTCTGGTACAGGACCATCATCATCATTTTTGTTTCCATTTGTCTCCATTATATAAAGTCTTTCAAAATGTGTTCTAAAAACTCACACACTACTGAGATCAGACTAATGAATTTGTAGTTCCCCAGTTACTGCATCCAACCTTTTAAAACATACACAGTGTATTTTCTCTTTTCAAGACTAAATTTATTAGATTTATTAGATAAATCATGCTATCAGACTTTATCAGACTATTGGACATGTTGAATTTGAGAACATCAAGCTTTACTTTTCCTTTGGATTCAGTAACATCAGTTCCTCAATCTCATTGCAGTTTGATATCTCTGCTCAAGCCTTGAGTATGGTCATCTCAGTGAGATTAATTTGGGTGTCTCAATGTAGAACCATAAACTGATGATTATTTCCCTGTTCCCTTACACATTACTGAAGAATATTTCTAAGTTTTGCTTCAGGTTCTCATTCTGTGTAATTTTTTATCTTTTTCATCATTTTCTCTTGGATCTTGAAGATCACATTTGATCCTGAAAAGGAAGCAGCTTTTTTGCTGAATGGTCTTTTTTTGTTTTTATTCCCTGTGGCCACTGCATATTTATAATATCATTCTGGGGTGGGTTTAGCTCAGTGTGAAACTCCTTTTTAACAGCTTTTAATCTTCACTTGAAACAGAAGTACCAAGGATATTTTGAATTTAAAAAACCTTCTAAACCTAAAGGATGGTTTTGGGCCAGTAATAGCTGGTAGTTTCAAAAGGTTAAGCTGCCTGGAAAATGTGACAAGATGTACTTATAAAATTAGTGATATATCCAGCCTGTGTAAATCCAGGTTTTTGATGCACATTTTAAACCATGCAATTTTAAATCAGTCTTCTGTGCTGGCATCTCGGACTGGCATAGATGACAGGCAGCTGCTGAGTCCAGCTCTTGTTTGTATTTCTGCAACCTTTACAGAAATGTCATGGCTGGGTGTGGGGTTTGGTTGTATTAACACTGATGGTACTTTCCAAAGAACCCTTCTTCCACTGAAAGGAGGCATGAAGAACATCTCAAAATAAAGTAGATTTTACCACTGGGGAATCAGATCTAGACACAAGTGGTGCTGTGATACCTGCCTGAGTCTTCAGCCAGTCTGAAACCTCAGCTCAGTGTTGTGACCCGCACTACACAAGCCCTGCAATATCGGGGTGTCCTGGTTGCTCCAACCCAGTGATCCTCCACAGGCTTCTTTCCCTCTGCAAGTTTAATTCAGTTCTTCCTCAGTGAGGAGGAACACAGAGCTCTCCTCCCTCCGTGCTCCTGAAGGAGAGAGCCATCAGCAGGGAATCACTGCCCTTGTGCAGTCTGCAGGCTTGTCCTGAGGCTCTCTAAGTATGTGAGTGCTGGCTTTAAGGGAGAAACAGGAATCCAACCAACCTCATTTCATCCTTTGTCTGACTTAGCTTTGTTTAATAACATAAGGAGAGCCAGCAAAATGTAGTTTTGCAGCATGCTGGGACACAATTTAATTTTGGATGGATTCTGTATACTGCTGCAGGGAGCTGTCGAATTGTTGTGCCATCACTAGTTATACTATTTTACTTGAGGATGTGCTCAGGTTCTGTCTAAACAATAATTAAATTTTATTTGTAGGGGATGACTGAATGTGTGGAAAGACAGATAAAATAATCAAGGACACAATTATTCACAAAATCAATAGAAATTCTAATAATCTTATAAAGTGACCCACTTAATTTCTTTCATGTGGCTTCTGGGTTGTTCGTATTTCACATTTTCATATTTTTCCCATGTACAGGTCAATTAAATTTTTAAGTAATTAAATACACTTTCTCACTCACCTTCAAAGGCCACTGTACATCACCAATTTATATAAACTACACTTGCACAGCCTATTTTTAACTTCCCATACTTGAACAAAGTGTCTGGTTGTTGACCTTTGCAGGGTCACACCTGTGTATATTACTGAGTAATAGCCAATTTGTTGTTCTGATCTTTAACATGCTCCACGCATTTGACCAGACCTACAACCCAAACAATCTAAGTTAATTTTTATTTAAAGATACAGAATTATGTTTGCTGGAAGATCAGGGAGATTTGTGTTAACAAATCAGAAATTTTTGCCGTAACTCACAAGTGCCTGACAACTGTAAGAGGAAATATGACTATTCTAATACATTGTGACTTTTTTAAAACTAAAATTTATTTCAGAATTGAAACACCTCCATATATATGAAAATCTAAACCAGAGAAGCTCCTTATTTAAAAATATTAAACCTCCATAATTTCACTGCAGTAGAACAGATTAAAATTTATCTTTATGCATGGGCTAATGGTACCTAATTAACAGACACCTGCTGATATTGTCTTCATTCACTAAAAGTGAACGTCGAAATAGATTATATAATACACAAATATTTTCAGGTCTTCTATTTATCTGTGAGTTCATCTCTTTCCACAAGTCTACTTACCAGATAGAAACAGGCCCCAAAATAAGAGAATATAATTCAATTTCTGCATTTTAATTATATCTCCAATTACAAAATGCAAACATATACAAAGATTAACATATAGAAATACATTTAAATTTGATGAGCTTTTAAGCATCAAGTTATTTAATGAAATGGTGGGGTTGAAGGTGAGCAGAACACATAGTCCAACTAAGGCAATAGATTGCAGCACTGCTGTTACTGTCAGTCACAGGTTTAAAATACTCCCAATCATCAGCCTTTCTGTCAGCAACCTCGAATTAAATTCCACAAAGCTCCTAATTACAGAAATGTACCATAACCCCCTGAAACCAGAGATTTGTGACTGTGCAAGGGACTTGCTAAATCTTGCACTGATTTCATTTAAAGCTGAGTTCCCTGCAAGTTAGTGTGTATATTATTATTATTATTCACATTGTATTGCATGCATTAAAATTATTTATTTTGCCAGTGTAAGACAAAACAAACAAAACAAGCCCTAACAAAACTGAATGAATTTTTTTTTTTTTGCTAGATTACTAACTAGTACCCACGAACTATCTGCAGAGGGCTCAGGCACCTCAGAATATTGAATGTTTCAATTTCCTCTCTGTTACTACATCCCAGTGCTCAAGGCCAATTCAGCATCTATTTGTCATGCCTGGGAGCACCTGAAATCTGATTTTTCTTCCTCACCGTGCAGCCAATGCAAACACCAGTATAGAAAGATCCATAATGGGATTGGAAAGTTTAGTGGACACGACACTTAATCAGTGCCATGAAATTTGTTTTAGCTATACTTTCATACACAGTCAGAATAAGAGGCGGTATTTCAATTTTCCAAGGTGACACAGAGATATTAGAAACCTATTCTTACATATTGAGGCAAACTGGGCAGTAGGCTTCATTCCTGCCTAAAATGGGAGTGCAATGAAGTACCAATCCAGAAAAAAAACGGGATTGGGATGTTATCTGATGTAATATTCCAATTCTGCCTAGCAGATTGACTTGACAGGGATTCACAGGGAAGCTCAAACCCTGTGCCATATGTCATCAAGCAGCTTCACAGAAGGGTTTTTTGTTATATTCCCCTGGTCAGCACTGAGATCTCCCTTTGCCTTCCAGGCTTCTGAGCTCTCCCTTTGCCTTCCAGGCCTGTGTGTGGCTCAGCTGCTCTGCTGACATTTGGTAGTGGAACAGCAGTTGTGCTGTTTGGGGACCCGCTCAGCGGAAATTGCAGAATTTGCTGTTCTGAGCTGAGTTACCGAAACGTGGATTTCAATTCTATGCCTTTGGACTGTAAATGGAACAAACATCCTGAGCAGGGCATCTTGTTTCCTGGCTCCTCCTCTCTGTGACCTGGATGCGTGGCTGGTCCTGTTCAGCAGGGATTGGAGTAGGATGCTCTGTCAGTGTTTTTGTGGAAGTAAGCTGGTAGCAAGCACATAGAGGTGATACACTCTGTTCATAATTACTTAGCTGATGTTCACCCCTATAAATTATTCTGCACAAGTTTCACCATTTTCTCAGTTTGGAATACACAAAGGTGGTGTCTTGTGTTCCTGCTCATTTCCACACTGATCAGTTTTGGTGCAGTTCAGGCAATGGTTGATTTAGAAGAACATACACAGAAGGGTGTTTGTGTGTGTGTAGGTATTAAATGTTTGTAGGCACTGTCATTTTTAGTCAGCATCTGAATCCTAACAATTTTTTTCCCCATAAAACCTTAATTTTGTTTTCCAAGACCCAAATCTTGTTGAAAATCAATGAATTCAGATATTTAAAGGTAAGTTCTGGCAATTCCTGTCTATATAGTTTTAGAAGTTATTGTCTTTGCCTGTGGCAGTGCAAGGAGCTAGAAGAGCTGGCAAAAGGAACCAGAGCTTTAAGTACCAGAACTAACTGTCTATTGCATCCCTTGAAGCTGCTACTGACCTAGTTTAAGTTATATATACATATATATAGTTATATATATATATATATATATAGATCTAGTTATATGAGTCCAGGAACAGTGGTACCTACAAGATTTGATCTGTTTCTGCTCATACAGACAGCAACTTGTAGCAGATGGATGTGGTGGGCAACAAATTCCAAATCACTGCTACAGCAATTGGCAACCTTTTCTTTTAACAGCCTCGATTTTCTGCATTACTTAGACTCTTAATCTTTCTTTTTCCTTTATTTTTTTTTTTTTAATTTTATTTTTGGCATCTGTTAAACTACTTGTGAAAGAGAAGTAGATCTGGAGGGTAATGGAGTGAAATTATTAGCCTTTTAGAATCTGATGATAATTAAGCCAATATGAGAGGATCACTAACTCTAAATAATGCCAGTGAAAATAAATTCGCTAATTCTTATTTACATTACGGCTGCTTTTGGAACCCTTTGTACTCTTTGAGGCCATAAGGTCTTTAAAGCCCATAACAGAAATGAGAGAATGGGCCTTTTAAATAGTTTTAATTAAACAGCCTAACCAGCTTAATTAAAACTTTTCAAGTGTGGTGGTGTTTTCCTAACGGCAGTGATTTGTTCGGTCATTTTTCCTGGTGCGTTTCCCATCCTGGGGAGAGCTGGGCCTCCTGAGCACACCAAGATGGCAGAGAGAAACAGTTTCTGCAGAGGAGAGGGTCTGCTAATTTGTAATATGTCAGTGACAGCTGAAATGTACCAGTCAATGGATTGTCTCGTGTAATGGAGGACATGGCAATGTTACAGCATTTGCTGGAATGTAGAGACACCCCATAACACACGTTTTATTTCTGCTTCATCTCATTACAGATGCTAAAATAAGCACTAACATGTTTTATGTAGCAGAAAAGTAGCCTTTGATTTTTATCCTGCCTCTAGCTGGGTTCAGCTATGTTTTGTGCAGTGCAGGAATGTTGTGAGTTGCTGTTTTTGGCCATTTCTCTTTGGGTCTCTCTTGCTGGACACTGCTGGTGCTTCAGTGGTTCTGATCTGTGCTTGGCTAGTTCAGACTTGATTCTTAACACTTAGCCTGTAGAGATACTGAGCATTCCAGAGACTGCCTCTTACATCAGCCAGAAACTCTCACTTATGCTGTTATCTTTCACAGCACCTGTTATTAAAGCCTGTCTTTTCCACTCAGATTTTCTTTGAGCAGTGTAGCAAATAAATATAATCGGTTGCAGTGGTAACAAAACAGCACGTAGTAGGACCTTACTCCCTGCAGCCTGGCTCCTGTTTCCCAGGGATATATCTTGAATCAGTTTGTTATACCCCTTGCCATGATGCTAAAATTACTATGGTGCATTTCTGATATTCTGATTACTTTGTATGCATATATTTAGCATATACTCAATCTCCAATCACAAACAGCACCACAGGCTCTTTGAATGTTACCCTTGAAAACCTCAGGGTCTCAAAACTTCTTTTTATACTACTGCTGGTGTCTTTGGGAGACATTTATTAGTTAATAAGATCGAGGTATCCTGTGTCACCATTACATAGTTTGGCATTCACAATCTCAAGTCCCTCTCCATCATTCCATTTGCACAGACACAGTAGTTAAGACTATGTATTTCTCTACACGTAGTGTTCTTCTAAGTTACAATTTTTAACAAATTTTATCAAATTTTCTACCCAGCCAGACATTTCAGACAGAACTCGGGGAAGTTCTGATAATCGCAGAAAATACTGCCGAAAGGGATCTTGGTGAAATATGCATCCAGTGTGGGGTTTAATTTCCTTGCAAAGTCTTGTCATGTCTGCAATATGTGACACCTCAAAATTAATTTTCTGCTTGCCATTCTCCATCATATGTTTGTGTGGTGGGTTATTCCTGCCGGTGTGTGGCACTACCTACATTCCTACATTGAAATGCATCTTTTTAAGAACATTTCTCATTTTATTATTCTATGAGTTAATCTCTAATGATAATCCTACCTTCCAAAGTTGTCACTTGTAAATTTAACCATCACTCAAACAAGTAATTAAAACCTATTTACTAATTCTGAGCCAGATTAGACCTGGGAGGTCCTTTTGGTAGAAAAAATGCCTTGCCTCTGTTTCTACTTTTGGAAATTCTCTTTATAGGCATGTTTAGTTTCTCCTTTCTCCCCGAATCTTTTTTTGCTCTCCTGTTGATATGCATACTGGATGTCCCCCACCTCATCTGGAACAGATCCTGGAACTGCCCAAAAGTAAAGATTTTTCCTGTGAAGTCCTTGAATTTTTCAAGTTTTTCTTATTATTTCATTCTACAATCCTCCTTTCCAGAGAGTCATAAGCTCATCATTTCCTAAAATCATGGGAAAGATTAGACTGAATGGGACCTTTTGGTTTAATCAATACCTCTCCCATTTTCTAAGAGAGGCTGACTTCAAAGTTAGACCAGACTGGTTGGGGTCTCGCTCCATCAGCTTTTGAGACTCTCCAAGGTGGAGGCTTCCACAGCCTCCCTGGATGACCTATTCCAGTGCTTAACCAGACTTGTGGTGAGAAGCATTCTTCCTTAAGTAGAAGAGAATAAATATTAGCTTATTGCAACTTGTGCTTTCACCGTGTGCCTCTTGGAAAAGCCTGGCTCTGCCTTCTCCTGTAGCTGTTGGGAGACTGCTGTTGGATTTCTACCTGCCTTGCTTTCCTGTCTCCATTTAACACTCCTCTTCCCACAGCCTGTGTTCCAGCACTCTTGCTATCACTGCTTTCTGGAGTGATTATTGTTGCTAAACTCGCACCTTATCTTTGTTTCTAATCTAAAGAGTTAACTTGACTAAGAATATAAAGTGAAATGATCCTCCTGCCCTTTGCTTTTTACTCTCCTTGTTATCTTCCTCTCGTCCTGCATTTTTTCACCTGATGTAGAGTCGGTATTTTAGATAAAAATGAGCTCTGAGAGTTCCTGTTTTCACTACTTATTTGTTTGGAGACTTCACTGCATTTTGCTGCTTTTCATACTGAGGATGCTATTTCCCTAAGAAAACTGGGCTTCATGGCACCCTTTCAGGATAGAGCACAGCTGTCTGATCTTATCTGGGCCTGACAGATGCCTGCACTTCTCACCAAGCTCCGTTCTGTTACTGAAAAAATTACCTGTTTCTGTAATCTTGCATTTAAAAATGAATCTGCATTCATATGCTTGGAAAATAAGGTTTATTTTAGTAATGTGAAGGAAAGACAATCAGATGTTGGAGAGAGATGCCATGGCAAGCAGAATTACTTTTATCACTTACTTGTTTCATCACCCATTTCAGTGTAATGTCTTATTTATATTGGTTTCTCCTTTGGAAGACCACATAGCAATTTCCAAATGTTTAATTAAAACTTCACAACACTACTGTGATGTGAATGTAGTAAATGAACGAGAGAAGATAAGGCTTTTCTAAAGCAACTTGTCTTTGAAGTGTTTTGTTACATGAGCATTTTGTCTGTTACCAGAACAGGGGACAATTTCTTTGGTGCATCACAGTTTACTTGTATCAAGATGTCAAAACCTTTCAAGGAGCTAGGTTTCTGTAGGAGTTTTTTTTGAGAGGTCGTTTATTAGTTTTGTTGTTTTAACGTAAATCATAACCCTCACCTGGCTTCAGAAGGGGTCCACAAAAAGTTCCAGTGACCAAGTTACACAGCTGAGGGGTCAGGAAAGAGAAGATGGAGGAAGGACTGCCTTTACTTGGCTTTCTCCTCTGGAAAATGCATGCATATATCCATCCTGATTTTCCATTAGGTGTAATTCAGGTACCTAATTGTAGCACAGCAATTCAAGAGGACATTTCCTAGTTGAATAAATTATGATAAATATTTAAATATTCATTACAACAACAACAGTTGCCCAGCTCATGCCCAGTTGCACCATAGTTCTTGCAGATCCAAGACATCAACTTCTCACCAGAGGCTGCTTGGGAGTCTCAAAGCAGACACCAAACACACCTTGCATGCACTCCTGGCAGGAAAATGAGGGAGGGTTATGGTCATGAGACCATTTGTAAGGCTAAGAGTTGATCTATACCTGAACCAGGATTTCTCTTGGCATCACAGAGAACATCCTTGGTGGTGGGCTACTGGTTACTCTTTATCCATGCCTTCTCTTTATCCTCCCTCTCCTGGGGAAGTCTGCATTGATTGACTGTACAGCTTCAGAAATGGGATGAATCTTCAAGGTTTCTGAAACTCTGTATTATGTTGTAATAGCTAAAGGATATCACTTGAAATAAGACATGCCTGGCTATGCATGTATATCCAAATTTTGAAAAAGTTTATGAAGAAATACGTTCCCAGCAGCCAGTTCAGTTCTTCTTGCTATTAAGTAATGGCCTTTTCTTTCCCCCTAAGCTTTCATAAAACTCTATGGTATTTTTTTATCCCAGTAAGAGTCTTCTCTTTCTCCCCTGCATCCTCATGTTGATTCTTTAGAAACACTTTTCTTCAGCCCTCAAAGGATTCCCGCAATAAGAGATCTCCAAGATCTTCCACCTTTGCAACATGCTGTTTATTTAGCTAGGTTTATATAAACTTTTCCTCTTCACCTTGTATTACCCACTAGCTTGTACTATTAATCAAGACATTACTACTCTCTTTTCACAAGTGTTATTTACACAGTGAGTTTATATTTTATATATATTTTTTTAGTGAGATTGTCTCAATATTTTGTCTACAGTACAACAGGAAAACACAGAAACGTGGCACTGACTGCTCATACTGTGGGCTCTTTCAGTCACCAACTGACTTGTTCACCCTGTTGAACTTCCACTGATAAATCAAACTCTTCCTTTCTTCTCCCTTCACTGTTCCTCCATCCTTTCCCTTCATCCAGCTCTCACTTAGGATGTCGTGCAGGCCCTGAGCAGAGGAACTCACCTGTTCATTTTCCCAAGCTTTCCTTCTTTCCTGCCAATGCACACATGTAGTAGGTACCTACACACATAAATATGCTGAAATCTTGCATAGAGAGATTTGAAAAAGGTAAAGAAAAAGATTACATTTGTCTTAACTGAGAAGGCCATAGAAAAGAGCTACTACCCTCATGTTCGTAGTTTATTGTTCAAATTAGTAACAAAAATACTGTTTACTTTTGCAAATAAAAGCACATTTTGCAAACAAATACAGATTTTTGCAAAGAAGCAGATTTTCTGTGAAAGGAAACTTCTGTTTTGTAGAACAGAAATGAAAATAGTAGCTAACATGTGAAACTACTTTGACTTACATTACAATTAATTCATGAATAACCAAACACTGTGTTCAAATACTTCTTTAAACTTAAGCAGTAAAATCAAACAACATGATTTATTCATTTTGCTTGATGCTGTTTTCATACTGCGATGTAGCAGGCTAAGCACAATGACTTATACAAAGTACTATGCTTGGAATATTTTACCAATCATTTAATAGGATCTGAGACCAAACGGTGTGTATCTCACTGTTTCTGCTTTATTCATGCATCATGTAAATTGAATAGCCAAGTGTTTACAGGAAAACAAAGATGGGATTGGCATCAGGCATTCCTCCATTCATACATACAGAACAGAATGCACTTACAAATTTTGTGAGTCAAAACCCCAGTGTCTGCAGCAGAACAAGAGGTTGTTCAGCACCTCTTACCACAAGTAAGGTACCTGCTGTTAGACACCCTCAAAATTTTGACTTATATATATTTGAGTGCCATGAACAACACTGCCCCACGGTTAAAAAAATAGAACTGATAAGACACACAAACTCACACAGCAAAAATTCAATAAAACACCCAATGATGATGAGCTCTTTACATGTGCAATCTGAGCTCTCAATTCATCTGTGTCTCCAGAAATTAAATTATTTTTTTCTCAGTTTATAGAAAACCCATTAGAGAGTAACAGCTCAATCCTGTATCTTTTTTGTGCTCCTGGGGGTAGAGAAGTTTTACATTATAAATGAATTTCAGAGAAGTTCAGGATCTGTCTCCACTTGTCCCCATTTAAACACGTAGTGTTACATCTATATAAAGGTTCCTCAGAGAAATCACTGTTATAATTGTTTTGTATAGATATTATCTGTCTATGCCATAACTATTTGGGCCGCAGTACTCTGGGGTCTAATTACTGATATGACCAATCAGTGCTACTAAATTGCTATATTATTTAGTGATTGAAACCCTGAGAAAATATTCAAGCCCAGCTGAATTCAACAGTTTATCCTGAGTAAAGAGAGAAGAATTTAATGATACACTGAGCCACATTAAACAGTAGAGAAGGCCAAGTCATAAGGACTTGCTCCTGCTTTAGTCACTGAAAAGCATTTTGGATAAACCCTACACAAAACCAGAGAGACAAAATCCCATTTGAAGTAAGAACACCAAATTCCTGTAGGATTGTACAAATTATTCATAAGAGTTTCAAGTCAAGAGTTTTCAGCTAATACTGTGGTGCAAAAGTGGACTCCACTTTTTTATACCCATTTCCATTAACAACTAAGTATAGACATATCCTATTAAATCCAAATATGATACATTTGCAAAGAAAATACATAAAAACCTCTTAGAACTATAATAAAATCACAACATTTTGAAAACCTGATTTTATTGTCTTACAAATTTCAAAACTCAGAGCATACTCAATGCAAAATTTGCCTAAAATTGTTTGAAACTATATTATGTTTTGTCATTTTAGAGTATTATACAGAATGATACAGCTAAATGAATAAATTAGTATTAACTGTGTCTGTAAAGAGGTCAGATGTTTTGGTTTAATGTGTTCATAAGAGTGTAGGGCCTAACTGTAAGATCAGCTTTAATTATAGAGTAAATACCTTTTTAAAAGATAAATTTTTTCACATTAATTAAAAAAAAAAGCTAAGAAGATGTCTTTGTGGAACTATATACCCACACCCACAGTCCAACACACCACCAAAATTAAAAGGCACTTTGTACAAAACTTGTAAAGAGTTCCAGCTTCATGAATCAATGCCAAAGCAAAACAAAGATCATAATCAGGCAGCAATTTAAAGTTCCTTATTAAAAACAAGATTAATGATAGAAACCTTCTAAACCCAAAAAAGTCTTCTCAATCCAGGAAAATACAGTGTGTATTTTTTAATTACTGAATAGACTGATGCGATGTGACTTTGGTATTTTTCTTTATTAGGATTCAAAGGAGAAGTTTATTCCAGGTTCTGTAGCTACAGGAGGGTTCTCCTCATTGTGCCACAGGAAAGGTGATCAGTGTGTTTTAGGGAGGGGAGAAGGGAAACTAAAACTATGAAGCTCTATGAGTAATACACCAAAATCCTGCCCTTGCCAAGTTTTAGCGAGTGCCAGAATTTGCTTTGCACTTATGTAGGGGAAGAAGAGGAAGTTCTATACAGAAAACAAAGTGAACAACACGGTGTTGCTCCTTCAGCCCTCGCTTTTGGCTAAAGCAAGGCTGGCAGTGAACAGATGGGATCAGGGGAATAAAAGGGAGAGAAGTATTCTTTGCAGCCCTTCTCAGAGTGTTACAGTAACTAAGCTTTTAAAAAATAGTGTCTCCCAATGCAACAAGTTAAGATTAATTAAAGCCTAATTAAGCATATTATAAACAGCCATAAAAATATTGCAAAATCAAACTCTGTATTTTTTAAAATCCTGCATTACTGGTGTTTTAAGGTTGTAGCCTGCTGCTTTGTTAATGTCCAAAACTGAAAACGTAAACATGCTTATTTGCTTATTTTAGAGTCACTTCTGAATATAAATATGCAAGTTAATAAACTGAGGGGAGGTAAATTACCTCAGTGACATACAGGCACTATTTGGGAATGACCTGGGTGACGGGTAAAAGCCCTTGGGAAACCCTTCCTACCCCGTGCTTGCCAGGCAGATTTAGGAATATCCCATGCTATTTAAAGGACTGGCACGACTCACACTGTTAATAAGAAAAGAGCATCGCTTACACTGCACTTCTCCACCTTCCTGTCCCGTCCTGCCTACGTCCCGTGCCGACGTGCTGCTGTGCAAAGGTGGTGCTTTCCCTGGAAGTTTTCTGACTTTCTGTGAACACCTTAAAATAATCTTCCAGCATCCCTGAGACCTCTCGGGCATGTCAGCTGTCGGTGTCAGCCCCCTCCCCGGGACCTGGTGTGCAGCTGGAGGAGTGGGAGGCAGCGCTGCGTGCAGCCCAGGCTGGGCTGGAGGCGTAGGGCACAGCGTGTCCATGACAGCTTCCTCTGACAGGGCACGCTGTGTGTTTGGAAGTTCAAGTTTCATCATGCGACACAGGTTTAGGAGACATCAGGATCACGGCTTGGCTGCTTAGGTTTAGCGTTTCTGGCGCTAAAATAGCTGCCGCACCAGGTGCAACCCTCCCAGCGGCGTTCGATTTCATTTTACAAAAAACCTCACCCTGAATAAACCTCTCCCAACGTGAAACAAAGTGCGTAGGCTTGAAAAGTAACTCGTTTAGGACTATGCTATTTAAATGTAAACATGCAGCGTGAGTGTGGCGACGTTACCCAGAGCAGTGGTACAATCAGTGCAGGATTGGTGTGAGAACCTCGGCCAGTTCAGTGCCCGCTCACAGCTGGACCAGCTGGTGGTTTCTCTCCTTCTCGGTGCTGTACGAGGGATAAAAACACAGATTAGGATGCACCGAGGACGCCACTGAACCCTTTTGTTGTGTCAGTCCCAAACTTTCAGGGGATACCCATAACCACCCTGTGCAAAACAGAGCTCCAAGAGGGGCGAAATCCCAAACTCGCGGAGGGGGGGGGGGAACCGATAACTGTGCCTAACAGAGCTCCAGGACGGGCGATCGGGAGCCAGCCCTTACCCGCTGCCGCTGCTCGCTGAGGCAGAAGGTGCAGATGGTCCGCGGCGCGGAGCTGTCCGGCGGCGAGCAGGGCTGCGGGGGGGACTCACGGGGCTGCGGGTTCTGCGGGCAGGGATGCTCGGCGTCCACCGCCTGGTCGCGCCGGCGCTGCTGCAGCAGCAGCACGTTGGCCAGGTGCGAGATGTAGCTGGCCGCCAGGCGCAGCGTCTCCACCTTGGACAGGCGGCGGTCGGCGGGCCGGGTGGGGATGAGCCTGCGGAGGGCGCCGAAGGCCGAGTTGACGCTGTGTGTGCGGTGCCGCTCCCGCGCGTTCGCCGCCGCCCTCCGCCCCCCTCCTCCTCCTCCTCCTCCGCCGCCGCCCCGCGCCCTTCTCCGCCGCCCGCAGCCCCCGCGGGCCCCCGCGCCTGCCCCGCGCCCGCCGCGCCCCCGCCGGCCCGCATCGCGCCCGCCGCCGCCCCGCAGCGGCATCACTTTTATGCGCGGCAGGGGCCGCATCGCCCCTGCTCGCCCCGCGCCCCGCCGGCCGCGCTTGGCCGCTGCTCCCGGCCGGGGCCGCCGCCGCCGCCGCCGCCGCACCTGTTGCGGCTCCTGGGCTGGGAACCCCCCGCTCCTCCCCTCCCACCCAGGCCGGAGCGCGGGGTGATGGGGAGCGGTGCCGTCCCCGGGAGACTCGTCTGCCCGCCGCCCTCCCGGCCGGGCGGCTCCCGCATCCACCGGTGTGACCGACCCTGGTCTCCTCGCAGGGTAGACAAACCTCTGCGGGTTTTACCCGTTCTGCGCCCCTCCCCGTGCGAATGTAAATATTTGTGTATATCACAGAATCACAGATTCGTTTAGGCTGGCAAAGACCTCTGAGATCATCGAGTCCAACCTCTGACCTTGTCAACCGAGTCCAACCTCTGACCTTGTCAACTGTACACAGTAACTCTACGAAATTAGTAAAACCTGGGTTTTACTTGTATGTTTCGCGCACACCGAATTCCCGGTACCGCGTTTTCACCAACCACCTCATCCATGCAGTGCTGGGGAAGCTTGCAGTGCTTCCATAACAACCCCAGGTAATCACAGAATCGATTAAGTTGGGAAAGACCTCTGGGATCATCAAATTCAACCTATGACCCTACACCACCATGTCAAACACACCATGGCATTAAGGGCCATGTCCAGTTGTTTCTCGAACACCTCCAGGGGCAGTGACTCCATCACCTCCCTGGGCAACCCATTCCAATATTTGACAACCCTCTGTGTGAAAAAATTCCTCCTGATGTCCAAATTGAACCTTGAGACTGTGTCCCCCTTGTCCTTCCCCCTAGTTGCCAGGGAGAAGAGGCTGATGCCCACCTTGCCACCAACTCTCTTTAGGTTATATTTTGGCTGGAGTGGACTAACAGAACAAGATTTCATCACCTTACCCAGCCTGCACTAGACACACATACAAATCCAATTTCTCATTCTGCTCAGAAGGCGTGCCTGCCTCAACCATTTACTTATTAAAAGGTCATCATAAGCACTAGTTGATTACACATCTTTTCTCCATAAAAATTTGACATCCTGTCTGAGCTCAGAGACTCATGAAAGGTCATGGCGCAGGGTTTCTCAAATGAATCATCTCTACCTGATTAAGCTGCCTCAACTGACTCTTTTTTTTATGGTCCTGGAAGCTTATTTGTGGTGCTGTTCCCAAATCAGGGCTGGATTAGCAGAGTCATATCTCTCTAATCATGGATGCACACACTTAGGGTAGACAGCTGCTTTGACATGTTTGGCTGGGAGTCATGCCCTCTCAAAATACAGCTGGTACCAACAAGCAAGGCTTCATCTCTGCGGTGCATTCCTCTGCCAGAATGGCAAAATGCCGGTTTATGTTTGTTGCACTCTCCCTTTGGACAGAGGTTGCAGGGAAAAATGGACAAACAGCTCTATCAGACAGTTGTAGTGGTACTGTGCCTTGGTAGTATGAACCACTTCTTTAGTGCAATTGTATTTATATTACTTGGGAGAAAAGAGGGGAAAAGGTTTTTGATTTCACATGAAACGATGTTTGTAAGATTTTTGTGATTTCCGTAGGAAAATATTGATGCAATAAACTTAGGTTGAGGTATTCGGTAGCAAAGGCTGCAGATGGGCAGGTGTGTGCCATGCCTTACCACTACTTCCATAGTGGTAAAAGCTCTATCTTCTGTCTGCTTAACCTTTTAAAAAGAGAAAGAAACTTCAAAAGAAGTTTAGAGTGCTGCTTTCAGCGTCCTGAGAAATGAAGTTCCCAGGTAGGCTTGCATTGTCCTCCATGAAGGTTTCTCTGTTGAAGACAGTGGCAAAACTCGCACTGATTTTAACGGAGGCAGGATTTCACCCTTGTTACATTCAGGTAGCTGAGAGGTGAGGTTAACTGATTGTTTGTCAGACTCACTCATTTGCTTATCAGTGTTTTCCTGTCCTTAACATCCCCATTTCTCTGTTGTGTTTATTTTTTTTTTTTTTTAATTTTTTATTAGTGGTCGTAAACCAAACCCAAAACAACCCCCTTTAAAAGAACCCTGAGTCAAAACTACTTCTGCTATTATCAAAGTCACAATTTTTGGCTTATTGATGAAAAAAGAATGAAAAAAGGAAAAAGAGATACCCAGGAAGAAAATTATGCTGTACCTGCAAAGAAAAACAGAATGATTTTTGGTGGCATTACAGCAATAATTAATGTGGGGGTTAAGGACAAAGGAGTGGCCAAATGATACTTGTTCTCTTTTCAAGGCAGTTCGAAAAAGTAAAGCAAGAAACTTTTTTTTCTTTTTTTTTTTTTTCCCCCCCTAGATAAGGAGTCTTGTAATAAGGTCAAAATGCTGGTGACTTTAATTACCAGGTTATTGATTGGGATAACATTTATGCAAGTGCTAGGGGGAGCATATTCCTCAAGGAAGGTGCAGTAGTGCAACACTGCTGTTATTTTACAATTTGCTGAATTGCTAATAGCAAGCAAGAATGGGGCTGCATGAATGTAAAGCAGAAGACTGGGCAGTATTTTATGTGCAGTGATAAGGGTTTGCCTGAAATTTGCCTTCGTGCTGCACAGAGAAAGTTATCTGATAGCCATTGTAAGGAAGCATTCAACAATATTCAAAAGACTGGAAATATGAAGTATCTCACTGATTAGTTGCAGTCTAGTGGCTGGTATTACTTTAATTTGCCTTTATTTTTTGAAGAACAGTGTTAATAGGAAATACAAAAAAAAAGAAAGAGTTTTGAAGGAAGCAATTTGGAAAAGCCATATTTATGAAGGGAGCAAGTTATTTAGAGGATAACAAAAGAACAAAATCTAAATTAGTAGTGCAGAATGCCTATGGTCATGGCAAAGAAACCTTCCAAATGTATTTCCATTAAATAGAAAGCAAAACACTAAATTGTTTCACTTGCAAAGAAAAAAAAAAGGATATTTAGAGGCAAAATGCCTTTAGAAAGCAGTGCTTGAAAGTTTGTAGCATTCTGCACCTGCAGGTCATATTGACTTCAGTTAGGCACTTGTTTACTCAAGAGCAGAACTATGGTGTTATCCTATAGACAAAATTATTATTTTTTTGTACAGCTGTTCATATTTTTTTTTGCCTAACACTGTGGTGCTTCTTGACACGTTGTGATTTTTTTGAAGGACTGTGCTCTCTGTTGCTTGTCTTCTCCATTAAAGTCATTACACTTACATATATATATTAATTTCCATATACAATATTGCTCACACATACGAGAAAGTATGTTTATGTTGTAGGCAAAAGCAGCACAGATGTCTAGTATGGGTTTCCCAGGCACTGTGTTAAGACCTCCTCGTTTGTGTCTTGGTTTTGGCAAATATCACCACGGCAGCCGTTCCAAACACAGGTCAGCCATCCACACACCGGGGTACCTCCATCAGCTGCCGGGCTCCTGTGCTCATAGTGGGGGGAATATTGACCAACCCTGAATTTTGGTGGTGTTGTGAGTGCACCTGGGAGCTGTTTCCCCTTGTGAAGAGGCACCAGGCCCCCAAATTATGCAGTCTGGTAATCCACAGTGTTCCTGTTCACTGCCTAAAGATTTCTCGTGATTGGAAGTGTAGGGGCAGGCCCAGATCTCTTCTCTCTGGTGACCAGCAATAAGACCTGAGGGAACAGCATGAAGCTGTGTCAGGGAGGGTTAGATTGGGTGTTAGGAAAAGAACACGCTCAGATATGTGCTGGGATTCTTGGGGTGTCCTGTACAGGGCCAGGAGTTGGACTTGATTATCCCTTCCAACTGAGGACATTCCATGACTGTGTATGTGTTAGTAACCAGGATACACTGCATATTTCAATCACACTTGACAGATTCAAGGGAGAGTCCAGAGGGGTCTAACAAAGAGAAACAAATAAAGGATGATGATGGCTGGAAAGGTCCACACAGCTGAAAATAATATATTTGACAAAATGTTATCCATTATGTGCCTGTCTGGGACTGCCTGGCTGTGACAGCTGCTTCTGTCCTTCACAAACCTGGATGACGGAGTTGTCATTTTTATTGCAGTTCTTAATAAATGTGGCAGTCATAAAATACCTGTTGATTGAAGAATCTTTTAAATAGCATTTTACCCTATACAGGTTCTGTAAGAGAATAATTTTAAGGAGAGGAGATTGAGGAGTAGTCAAAATATGGAATGCTACAAGAAAGTTTTTTGGAGAAGAGGGACTTGCACAGAGCATGTTAAATGAGGGAAGGTTAATCATGAGGTGGATTTAAAGCTTCATGTGTTAAAGTCCTGTCAGGTGGGATGGTGAACCTTCTGGATTGTAATAAATATCCTCCACATATTCTGAACTATCAGTCTCCTACTGTAGTGCAAGTTCCCAGGTAGGAGTGGAGCAGGACAAACTCTGCACTGCTGGTAGTTGATTAATGTGGGATATAACAAGTCCCTTCTTGATATTCTAGCCAGCCAGATTTAGCATGACACTTATCTCTTCACTTGCAATCTCTTCACTTACAATCTCTGTTCTTCATCTGAATTGATCTGTGCCGTGATTCCCCAGTGTGTTAATGAGTTTTCTGTGTGGTGGAGTGCTAGAGGCCTTGTTAAACTCCAGAGACATCCTTCCCACTGCATTTTATTTATACACCCACTCTGTTACTCTTGACAAAAAGAAGCTGAGTTGTTTATCTTAGGTTTTTGTCAAAAAATCTGTCTTACTGTAATTTTCTCTGCTTTGGCTGCCCACAGAGGCAAAACCAAATATATTATTCACCTGTTATTTCAAAACCGTTTAAACCTGCCAAATCTAAGTGCTGTTTTACACGATTCTGCTGATACTCTCAAAGTTGTTATTAACTGCCTGGGAAGTAATTTTTGATTGTGGTTGGATTCAGCAGAGCAATGACAAGGCATGTTCTTTTCTCTGCCGAATTGAAGTGATATGAGGACAGAATACACCTGACCTTGGAAGCAAAACGTTTTGCAAGCAGCGTCCAGAGCCCTCCTTTTCCTGCTGCCTTATAAATCCATCCTATAAGCTTGGGAAGATGTTGTCTAGAACATTCAGCTGTTGTGCGTGGTTTAGGGGCTGAGGTCCTTCACCAACCCAGTTTGTGTAATGTTTTGCTGCTCCACATTCTGTGGTTTTGCCTTTTCAGAGTCTAAGGGTTGCTAGGTCTGCTTCACAACGTCTTATGATCCAGGCTTGACAGGTTGGATCACTGATGGAGAATCTCCATGGAGAAACTCCAGCTTCCTGGAGTTGTTCTAGGTCACTGAGAAGTATAAGAGTAGAATTTATAGCATTAAATAGGCATCAAATTTTTAAACAGATCCATGTTTGTTTGGTTTTTTTGGCTGTTGTTTTGGTTTTTCTTTTCTTTTTTTCTTTTTTTTTTTTTAATTTTTAGTAAGGGTGGAATGCTGCTGTAGAAACACAACTGAATTTTAGTTATAAAAAATGCTGTAATAATGAACATGAGGCATAGAATCATCCACTTGTGTGGAGCAACTATTACAAACACATCAAAATGCTTATTGTGGTTTGATTTGTTCCATCTTCCCCTCCCAATGATAGCTAGATCTGCCAAAAAAAAGCTTTTCTTCCCCCATACATGTAGTTTTATAATATCTTTTTTCATGAAGAGCACTGTGCTGCACAACATTTTGTAGGTACTTTAAAGGATGTATTTCTAACAATTTCTTTCAAGTGCTCAGAGCTGACAAATCCAAAGAAATACCCAAACCCATGAAAGAAATATGATTGATTGTATAATTACCAGAGCTCCTGCAATATCACTGCAACTGAAGTTGTTTGTATGGTTTCTGTCCCTCTTCTTAGCTTCATGAGTCTTCTCTTATGAAGGTTCTTCAGATCTGACATTCTTTAGGTACTTCACTTTGTTCTTATTAGTGCTTCAGTTTAAGTGTAGCGTTTCTGTTAACAAACACATTGTGATCGTGATTCCATAGTTCAAATTAGATTAGAGGACAGGTTTACTTTCAGTCACTCAGGTTGAGGTCAGAACTGACACCATTGCCACCAGCTGAGTTAATCTGCATCAGTGGAGCTGGTGGTGTAATCAGAACAATAATCAGTTGCTGAACTGTAGGCAAAGTTTTGAGGTTATTTCATAACTGCTCAGTTAAAAAAACAGAATAGAAGTGTTGTGTCCTTGCCATTTATCAATCCCTTTTGTTCCAAACAGGGAAGCCAGTTTTAAACTGCTGTTGGAAATACATTGTCAAACAGTGTATAATCTCAATTTTTGTAAGAGAAGTTGAAGTGAAATACATGCATTTGTGAGTGTGTATAAAAACAATATATTTTGCTTTCAAAAGTGTGTTTTAAAGAAGACAACCAACTATCCAGGGCCATGAGAAATAGGTGCACTGGAGACACCTTTCCTCGTGCAGCCTGGCAGATGTGTGAGCTGCTAATCCACAGCTGCATGCCCAGGCAAAGCCTCATCCAACCAGCAGTGCCAGCATTGCCTGGTACCCATGTCCTCTTCTCTGGCATAAGAAAAGGTGGTGGATATGTCAGAGCTGTTTTGTGAATTCTTACCAGGCACCCTCTGGCTAATCCAAGGGCATCCTTATGCAAAAATGTTGTATAAGATTCAGAACTAAAGTTTTGATCCTACACTTTAGAATAAAATAATCTCATCTCTGACTTTTTTGCTCACATTTGAGGCAGTGGGAGTAGATACTTTTATATTTAGATAGGAGTGTGGAAAGTTTTCTAAAAGGTTCACTTGGTCAATCACTAATTGAACCTGAGAGGTTTAATAAGATATTTGCACAAACTGGGAAAAGTAAAATAAAAAAAACCGAAACCACAAACAAACAGTGATCTACCTAAAATAGATTTTTTTTCTAAAATATGTGTCCTTTAATTAAAAAGAGTGTTTTGGAAGCCTAAATCCACAGCTGTTGGTGAAGATATATTCAGTGGTTCGTTGGAGCTGGACTAATACAGTTTAATTAATAATATGTGAAATTATAGCAAACAAACAATTTACAGTCTGAAAGCTCAAAAGGGTATTCTACAATGCCAAGCAAACCTGGAACAAAGCCAGTTTTATGCTTTTGGAATGAATCTCTATCTCTATTAGTGTAGATAGTATCGTGTAAAATAAGTTTGACTAAGCTAGTTAGATTAGTGATCTGTGCAGACCATAACAATCTCATGTATAGCAAAAATAAAAGAGAGAATCATACCTTTTTGTGGTTTTATACCTATAAAATCTTTTTCTTGATTCTGTTGTATGGTAAGTCTTTTACATGTATTACAGATTGCACCCCGGAGATCAAGCTCAGACATGGAGAACCTTCTACAAAGATTATCTGACCTTTCTTTGGGTGCCTTTGGGGATATCACTTGGAAAAGATAAGTCACTCTCATTAAGCTTCCTGCTGACAGCTGGCAGACCAGGTGGTCCTGCAAAACACAAGTGCAGGGTCTCACATCCCAAGTCTTTAAAGATTGTGCAGGTATGAAGTGGCTGACTGGTGCTCTGAATTAAACCAAACTCTTCGTTTGAGTTTAAAGAAGTGCTGTTTGCCTTGTCTTTTCTGAATATGCACTGCTTTCCCCTGCAATGTGCCCAATTTACTGTCTATCTTGCAGCACATTGTGAACTCTTGCAGGTCTCTTCTTTCCTGCTTCTCTTTATTTTAAAGTAACCAGAGTTTCCAAGCTGCCTTATGGGTTCCCAGTAGGCTGGAATGGCCCACTGCCAGCCCAGTGTCTAAGCCAGGGCTCTTCCCTCACAGTGGCTGCTCTTGAATCTTTCTCAGAGATATACAGCCTCTTCTGGCTAAGAAATACTGATTAGTGTCACAGGTTTTCCTTTCTCACTTCAGACTGTCACTAACTGCTCTCTGCCCAAGATTTCTGCTTCACTTCGGGCCAGCACACACTGTCAGGGGGTTTCAAACACTGCTCCAGAACTATGACTAGTGTGTGATCTCAGCTTTCATGGAAAAAATAAAATTGCAGATAATATCATAATGAAAAAAACTTGAATTCCTGAATTGAGCATTCCTGATGGAGAGATGGATTCACAATTACACTGGCACCACACCTCTGTTATGTGCAAAGTAAGCCCTACATCTTTCTTAAAAAACTGTCCAGTTAAGTGATTTATGAAAGCCCTTGCTGAATGGAGATTTAAAAAATTTTTAATCCTTTTGAAATGAATGATATTCAAACTTATTTATTGCTTTTGTCAATTCTATCTAAACCTCCACTGCAATCACTGATGTTACAGGGAGAGAGAACAGTAGTCCAACATCTGTGTTTACATGGGTAGAGTACATATAATTTCTTAGTGTGTCTACTGTCAGTTTTCTTTTTCTCCAGCTGTACTTGCCTCTTCTTTTGGGCATTTTGCTGTCTGTAGTAACCCGATGCCAAAGCTTATAAAACAACATTTCCTTTTATATCAAAAATACTACCAGAACATTGTAAAAAGGAATTCAGTTCTTGTATCTGGCATTAAGAATATGTCATTAAAGAAACTGCAGTTTGACACATCCAGCAACTGTACTGAGAATTATTTCTTACAGGAAATAATGGCTTTCTGCTGAGATCATTAAAATGAAATTCTTGACTTGTCTTGGGATTTTTGAAGGTATGGAGAGGCAGACTTGCACAGTTCTGTGTCTGTTAGGCATATCTGCATGCTGACCTACCTTCTAGGCAGACCTGAATAAGTTGCTTGCCTGGAAGGTGCTGTACAAAGGCTCATAACTCACTTTCCAGGCAGACAAGAACTGGTAGCTGTCTGGGAGACAGCCCCTTGTTGACGACCTGCCTCCAAGGCAGATCTGTCTAGTTATCTTTTCTGTCTTTGAAGCAGCTCCATACAGAGTTCTGTCCTTAGTGGACTGTGCTGCTGCCTCATACCCGGGAGGTACTCGGGCTGATGATCTTCCTTCTAGAAAATCCCGAGCAACTATTTACCCAAACATCATCTCTCCAAAAGGGACATTTAGAATATGAACTTGCAAATGGTTTTTAGTTCTGATTGATCAATGTGTCTGGTATTCCCTGCTAACCTTCCGTGTATAAGAACTAGAACAAACATCCCTCTCCCACGTTTAAAAGAATGAAGGAGCCTGTCAAAAATATCTGCTAACATAGCACAGAGCTCACACATGCTCACGCTCGTTTCCGTGGCACTAATGTAGCTGCCAAACTTGCTGAAGGGAAGGAAGGGAGTAAGGAGGCTTTTCTTTTTTTTTTTTTTTTTTTTTTATAAATTCAAAATTGCTATTCTGTGTGGAAGGACTAAAGGGAAGGCGGACACTTTATGTATTTCCACGTTCAGTCTTAAAAATGGCATCTGATCATTATGAGTCAGGGAACCAGTTCTCAGTCGCTTGTACAAAATCATAAGTGTCACATGCTCATTTTTTAATCAAAGGAATGCTTTGCTTTTCTTGGAAAAAAGAGCCATTACTAGTTAACAGTAAAATACAATTTAGTTCCTTTTCCTTTCCTAGAGAAATTGAGATTGCAAGTCAGACATTAGACTTGAGAAAAAAAGAGTCATATACCTCAAGGCCATAAACCAGCAGCAGTTAAGTCACCTGATAAAGGAGAGATCAGATATTAAGCATTTTTATGTTTGGAGTAATATTGTTGTGCAAGTATATCAGTATAACTGTGCAGTAGGTTGGTTGCACTTGGTGTATAGTTACTCTGGCAGACATGGAATGAGCCCAGAATTAGGCTCTTATTTTAGCTCCTCTTGTGTTTTGTAGAGGAAGCAGGAGTTTCACTTTAGATGTGTTAATCCTGGATGCAGTGTGGCAAATCCCATGTGTTTGGAAAACATTATGTTAACTCAGGAAGTGCAGCAGTTGAAGGCAGGTACTGCAGCACCTGTTGGCCCTGCTCTCTTTCCTCCTGTAGTCTGAACCAGTTCAGTTCTGGCCTAATATCTCCTGTCACGGATAATTTCTCCCTCTTTCAGCCATCCTGAATCTCTTGGCTGGGGCACTCTGCATGAAGAGCATTTAGGGGTGGTACACTCTGAGCAAAGGTGTGTGCCCATCCTCAGCCAGAGTGCATGAGCACTTTGTCACAGTATGTTCAGTGCCAGCTGTTCCCAACCTGCTGCTGGCCCCGTGTGCATTTGCATTTGCCTCACACCCCTGGATGCATGGAATGTGTGAGTTCTGCTTCAGAATTCTGCCTCTGGTCCAGAGAGGAAGGAGGATTTTCCACCTCTCCTTATAGGCACTCTGTGCCTCTATATCATACAAGAAACATGATTAAAAAAGACAATCTTGTACTTAGAATGGAAAGCAGTGAAATTTATATTAGTGCTTTAATTCTGATCTAAGCTAGTTTCATAGTCTGGAAAGGCTTTTTTCTCCCTCTTCTGCCCAAATTAATTTAATTCATTGGGCATGAGGAATAGAAATTAGGAGCCTGAAGTCACACTGGGCTATCCAAAAGTACAGGTATGATCCCCCTTGGTTTTTTCTTCATCTTTCTTTCCCTCAACCTCTTTCACCCCATCTTTATTCCAGCATATTTTGACTAATGATTGTGGCTGAAGAAATTGAAATCTGCTCATGGGTATTTCTCAAGCAGACTAAGTTTGTCAGCTAAATTATTCATTGTGAAATAGCTCCTCAGAGGCAAGGACTATACTTAGTGTGATGGTGACCGAGCTGGACCTCTGGGTACTGCCACGACAGCCACATGTGGCGCTGACAACGTTCACAGTTTCAAAGGACCACAAATGACAACGTGGATCTCTCCAGCACACATGGGAGCTGTGGAGCTGAGAAGCAGGACATATTCAGAAGAGGGGAGTCGGGTGCTGACAGGCAGCCAAATGCCCAGTTACAAATAAAAAGTTTCGAGTGGTAAAATGTACTGAAACTGGGTATAAAATTTGGGTGTTGGATATTTATTAAAATATTGCCTTGGTGGGACGTAACTGTGTCCAATCACTTACCAAGCATGTTCCTAATCAGGGTTAATTTGTTATTTGTAAACCAGACTGACATTCTTGCAAGTCACCAGATGTCTTGGTGCTGTGTGTCACTGACTGGGGTAGCTTTTGAGCTGCAGGACTGAAACCATGCTTATTTGAGTCCATGTCGTAATTTCTGCAAGACCTGGAAATGTTTATAATAAAATGATGGGCTGTGACATATATATTAGTTGATAATACCTGGCAACTTACTGGTGCAAATATGTTTAAGTATTTTCTGAAAAGAGGTTTGAATAGTGCATTTGAAAAATCAAAGCATGTTGGAGAAAAAGTACAAACCTCATGTTTTCATCAAAGATTTTATAAGGATTTATAGGAAGAAATTCTTTAGGAAGAAATTCTTTACCATGGATTGGTGAGGCACCAGCACAGGTAGGATGGAGCTCTGAGCAACTTGGTCTAGTGGAAGGTGTCCCTGCCTATGGCAGGAGGGTTGGAACTAGATGATCTTTAAGGTTCCTTCCAACCCAAACCATCCTGTGGTCTATGATTTTGTTTTTATTGATACTGTGTCCTACTTTAATCTCAGCATCGTTGTGGAGTTTAGCAAATGTGTTGCAGATAAATCCTCTGATGCTTATCCATGTGCATTTTGAGAAACATCAAGGACTAAAGAGAAGACTTCAGTGGATATGGACAGAAGAAAAGAGTTACTGACTCTGTTAGAGAACTCAACCTGCAGTAGTCATGGGCAAACCCCACCCAAAGTCCCTGAACCCTCCAAGTTTTAGTGAATTTGATAAAGGGTAACGCAGATCAGAGCTCTCCATGGTTTACAGTTTGAGTTTTGTGATGCTGAAGTCCCTGCCAGGCTTTTGCTGATACTGTCCTTGTTCTTCATCTCTATCCTGCATAACAAAACACCTCCTCACACAGTATCCCATGGTCTCCTATATACAATAAGAATGATGAGTGCCATTACCAGGTGGGAGTGAAGTGGAAAACCCTCAGCTTTTGCTCAGTTCATAACCCTTCACTGGATCAAATCAGGCACTCAGGGCACTTTAGAAACTCATGCCAACTTCTTATGCACAGTGTTTTTTACACCTCGTTCAAGGTTACTTTGTGGGGTGTGAATCCCCATTCTGGCGCACTGGGTAGAGAGTAAATTGCTTGGAAGTGCTATTTTAGTCATGAATGGAGAATATTTACTTCCACCCTTTACTTGGGCCAGACCTTTTCTCTGGTATTATGTTTTCAGGGTGAGCTATGACCTGTTTTTCATTTCTCTCAAAAGACGAGTCTATCTTTGTGCTCCTTTCCAAATGAAATCCCACTGCTCATCCTGCTTTTGAAGCAAATCAGCATTCCACTCCATCTCCGTTTTGCCACCTGAGATATAATAATTTAAATATTTTGGTAAAGAAAAACATCCACTAAAGTTAGTGATGGAGAGAGAAATGTCTCGGAGTGAGCATTTGTCCTACAAAATGCAGAATTCTTGGATTCTGGTTTCTTATGGTTCTGTGCCTGTTTTGGAGCTCAGTTATGACTGAGCTCTGATTCATTCTACAGCTTTTCTCTTGATGGGGGTGTGAAGTTCATCATGGCTGTCTAAGTGTTTGTATTGATAACCTGTGTTAGGAATACAGGGCCTTTGAGCCTGCTGCCTCTCTGCTGGGTTTGGTTAACCTGGTTGAAAGGTATTAAAGTTACTGGATGGACTGCCAGATACAGGCACACAAGCAAGGTGCTTGCATACATATTGTTCCCTAAAAATCCATGCTAAAACCTAACACAATCTCACCCCTCCCTGAAGTGTACACTTTTCTTAGGCCCTGTTTGTCCCTGGCATCACTTTAAAGCTAGAGCTAAGCTTGCTTTGCCTTCTCTCCATCGATCTGGTTGACATCAGTCGTCAGTCCGTCTTTTATCAACACAGCCTTTGCCTGTCCTGGGGCCTTGAAACTGCTCCCAGCCAGTTTCCACACCTTCAGCAGGGAGCTGGTTTGGGCCTTGCAGCACCTGCTCTCTGCTGCATCCTTTCATTAAGAGTGAAGTTGTCCTGGTCTATTATCCCCGTCCCTGGGTCTGTTAGCCTTTGCTGGATTTTGAGTTCACAGAAACCACACAACACAATAGCAGACAAACAAACCAAAGCATATTTTTCTGCAAAATGTTAACAACTTCACCACTTCTAACACAGCATGTCAGGTACTTGTGGAGAATGTTTCTCACTGTTACAGCATCTCTGAATTATGGGCTCTCTTTTCTTGGTGCACGCCCAGGGGTGCACCTTGCCCAAAGGCAAGATGGCAGCTTTTGCTCACTCTGAGTTTACCTGTAGATTGGAGAGCATGAGGAAAAATGTGCTACTGGCATGGCCAACAGCTAAATGTCAAACTTTGGCTCTAAGACAATGCTACTTAAACTATTTTTCTAAGTAAGTGCTCCTTACACAAGGAGGGATTGAAGGATCAGACTCATAGCATTGTAAAATCACCCTCTTAGGAATATTCAGAATTGCCTAGAACATTTTGAATCTAATTCTTCAAACCCTCAGGCAGCCTTGAATATCTCAGCTGTAATACATTGAAATAACAGACACCGATAAAAAAAAATGAGCGGGTGATATTCTGCTCTACCCAGGCAATTCCCCTCAGGGGGGACGGGATAACTGCAGGCTGTGCTGCAGAACTCTGCCAATGCTCCGACCTTGGTCAGGGCTGCACAGGGGTGACTCCATGGGCACCCTTGTGCCCACAGCAGCTCAAGGTCTGTGCATCTGACACAAACCCGTGCTTCGCTGTTATTTGGTGGCAGGTGTTACTGCCACATCAGCAGACAGACCAGCTCTCCCTGCCCAAACTGTGCCGGGGCTGGTTTGTGCAGTGGGCTGGAAACCTCCCCGTACAGAGGCAGCCTCGAGGCAACCTCTGTAACCTCGAGGTAACACAGAACTTCATCCTGATCTCTACATTTTTAAGGCTCTTTTATCTCTCTTGGTCAGATGTATTTTATTAGGAGAATTCTTATCATTTCCGAAGCTACAGCGACTTGCTTTTCCCTCTGTCTGTGTGCAGAGGAAGATGATGACCGGAGCGCGTTTCATCCCCCAGCACCAGCCGGGCTGTACCGGCTCCCAGCCCTCTTCTCCACGAGATGGCACTGCGTTCCTGCTCTTCAAACCAGCTTTAACTTTAGTTTAACCTTCTTCTAAGTTAAGTATTTCATCAGAAGAATTTTTTTTTTTTCCTCCTCCTGAGCAAAGATTGTATTTTCCTTCAAAAAAAAAAGTGAACAGGGAAGATTGTTTTTATTGTCTTTTTCAAAAATATAGAGGCTGTAAAAAGCTGGCGGAAACTTCAGGGTTTAAAGTGGCAGCTTGAAGGGATCTTTCTCTTAGTGTGTCATCCAGTTCATCACCTCAGGTGACCCCCCAGCTACAAATCTTGCAACTGTGTAAGGGGACTGCTGTAGAAATATCATCAAGCATCAGGATCTGGTCACCTGGTTGTATGTCAAATTCACATTTTTGTAACTGTGATGAGTTATTCCTTTTTTTAAGAAATTATTTTTACCTAACACCTTTCCCTGTTTCTTTTTATTTTCTTTTTCTTTCTTCCCTCCCCCACTTTCTTTAATTCCAAAAATCTCCAAGGGGTACAGCACTGATTGAGAACAGGGATGGGGAGGGGTAATGGGGGCAGGATAAGAGAGTGATTTTTTTCTCTTGTGCTATCAGCTGAAAAACACCTTGGAATGTTTGCAATTAGATTATTTTATAAATATTGTATTACAAGACTATAAACATTAAAAAATCACTTTGTAAATACTTGTTTGTAAGAATCATGTGTTTAATTCCTTCAGCTGAGAGTCTCTGAGGATAATACAGGAATAAATTCAGTGCAAATAGGATAAACTACCTATGCCATCAGTTTTCTCCAGTAGTTAATATCACTTTTAAACTGATAATGCTGGAAATTATTTTTGAATAATGTGCTATTTGAGATATTTGTAATTTAAAAAATTACATTCTAATGTGATCTTTGCTGCCTTGCGTGAGCTTACATGATGAGTGGCGTTATAACTAGAAAAATGAAAGAGGAGAAAAAAAATCCTTGAAAACAATTTCTCTAAGGTCGACAGGTAGGTAAAATCTTAATTTACATTGCAGACACTGCTTGAGACTCAGAAGGGAATAAATACATAGAGACAGCCTGTTCCAGTCCTTACAGTGCACTGTAGTGCTGTCGAGAGCTGAGAAGGCTGCGACTCCTGCCCTTTTAGTCACTGCTGGTGTAGTTCTGTACACAGATGAGTAGGAAATGCTTCTTTATTTCCAAAATGAATTCCAGTCAGAGGTAGGCTAAAAGCACCATTCATTTAGATTAAAGATCCTGAAACTATCATGTTTGCAACCATTTGTCACAGTTTAAGTAGCAGTGCATAAATGTCGTGCTGTTGGTATACAATTTAATCTCTGCTGACAACAGCTCCATTTCTAAAGTTTCCTCTGCATCTTTTTTTAACGGCTTACATTTCTTATAAACAACCCCTGCTGCTTATGCAGAACTGGGATGGCTTTGAGGGTTACCAGGCCTGAATTTCCTCCACATGGAGAAAAAATGGTAAAGCATCAAGGGCACTGTATGTAGGACCATCAGGCAGCCTTTCACCTGACAGCACATGCATCCAGCTAAAGGTGTGGGTTTCCATTCTGCAGGAGCATTTGAATTTTTTGTTGTTGTTTGTTTGTTTGTTTGTTTTTCTTTTTTGTTTTTCTCTTTCATGACAGAACAAGCTGGGTAAGTTTTGTTTGGGTGACTCTTCCGATCTTCACCTTCTCCTTGCTCCCTCTCATGTTACTTCCTCTGTCCAAAGAAAGGGAAAGATAACTCACAGGACAAATGTGATTTTTCCCCATGATCCTTCCAGTACCTGCAAGAAAGAGGGAGAGACACTATTTACAAGTGAATATAGTGAAAGGACGGGGGGAATGGCTTCAAAGTGAGAGTAGGTTTAGATTACATATTAGGAAAACATCCTTAACTGTGAGGCTGGGGAGGCCCTGGCACAAGTTGCCCGGAGAAACTGTGGCTTCCCTGTCCTTGGAAGTGTAAAAGACCAAGCTGGATGGGGATCTGACAATCTGGTCTAGTGAAAGGTGTCCCTGCACACGGTAGGGGGGTTGAAACTAGACGATCTTTAAAGTCCCTTCCAACTCAGGCCATTCTATGATTTTATTATTCTATGATATTTGAAATTATTCTGTTAAAAAATATGAGCAATTATTATGATTTTATCAATCACAAATGTTTAACTTCCAGTGGATGTCACTCTTATTGTACTGTTGGCAGAATGTTTATAGCTGTAGGCCTTTACTTGCATTAAAGCATTGGCCCAGAGAGAATAGGTTATAAATCCCAGTGTCTCTTTCTAGAGATAATGTCCTTTACAGACCTTCTTGACTTGTCTTCTGATTCTGTCTGTGCTTGAGACTGTGCCCATCCTGGAGCAGGAGGAGGAACAAGTGGTGAATTATGTGCTGTTAAGAAACTTTGCTGAGCTGTTTTCATTGCAACTAGCAGGAGTTTTATGGAACTATATCTTAAATAGAGAAAATTAAGGTGTTGCTACATGGAAGACTAACTATCCACACTGATTGTTAGAAACATAAATTGCAGAAGCCTCATTGCTTCACAGTAGCAAACAGAGATGCAAAAAGCATTTACGGTCTAAGCACACTTTTACTAACCCAAAGTGATAAGAAGGTACGATTGAGCTGAGGATATCCTGAAGGGACTGGAGCTCTGTTTTAGTGGGATACTTTTGATGCAGCTGAATTCAGCTCCTGATGATCAGGGTTGATGTGCTTCTAACAAAGTTACTGATGAGAATGGTTCATGTCAGTACTTCAGAGAAACTCTTCAGTCTGTTGTGCCAGGATTTGCAGTTATCATCTGCAGCTTTTAAAACGCCTGCAATTGTTCTGGGTAGAAAAAAACCCACAAGATATACTGGAGTAACCACTACATCCACAGAAGAAAAATTTCAAGTGCATGGAAGCAGAATTGGTCTCAGCTGACACATTTAAGTTGTGTCAGTGCTAAAAAACATTGTAACCTCCTGGGTCTGAGGGAGAAGCACTGTCTCTTGACCAAAGGTCAGGTTAGCTGGAAGAAGCTGTGAATAAGTAGCAGCATCAAATTCAGGTAAAGAAACAGGATTGACAGAAAGTACAGGTTGAGACTGGAGTTTGGTGACAGGAATTAGAAACCAGGAGCCAGGCAGCAAGAAATATCAAAGAGATCAGGGGTTATTCTATAAAAATACCTTATCCAAAATGCTATGAGCTTTAATTTGCAGCAGCAAATGTTACATGAAAGTCCAGAGGATGGAAAGCCAGTGCTACTGAATTCAGCTTGCAGTCCTCTAAAATATACCTCTTGGAAGATACCTCTGCATCTTGTCAGGTTACAAGAAGCTTAACAGTGGTGCTTTGCATCCTTTCTGGATCATTTGGCTGTTCAGTTTACTTTGCAGCACTGGTTTTCCCCGTGTTGCAATACTTTTACTGCACCTTCTCTTACCCATGACTAGAAATGTTGAACCTTCTCAGCATCTGCTGCATAAACACTGTCTTTCTGTTTCTCCTACTCCATTTTCATCATGGATCTTCTTTCCCTGGCACCAAAGTTAAGTTCTCTTTGCCCTTTGTCTTTGTGCAGCTGACACCCACAGTGACCCATTTGCCCTCCCCAGCCTTCTGGACAAGCTCTCACCACCTCCTTCTCAGCCCCACCAGTGCTGGGACAAGCCCTCTTCCACCTCACATGATGTCCAAACATGTCTTGTGGCCTCCTTGGCCATTCTGATCCTCCTTGTCTTTCAGTCAACCTTTCCACATGCCTGAGCAGGGCTGGCACCCTGACTCACAGGGTATTTCGTGTGGAGGAGAAGTCATCAAAAGAAGAGATCCTGGTGGTAGATTAAGTGTTTAATGGAGCAGCTTTCATCCAAAGGGAACTTCTGGACCAAATACATCGAGAACCTCTGCTCTCTACTTTCTCATACAATGTTGACACATTAACCTTATCTTAGCTCCATTTTTCTCTCCCCCCACCCCCTCGCTCTTTAACCACTGCCACATTGTAGTGGCCATTTACTTCCTTTCCTTAATAAGTGTATCCAGTGGCTTTACATGGTATTTCAACTGACATGCTTATCTTTTCCTCCTCTGAATCAATTCAAGATTTTAGAATCTTCTCTCTGTAAAAGGCTGAGGAATGAGTGAGAAGAGCTGAAATTTTGGATGTACATTATGAATTTCAAGCAAATCTTATTTGTTCTTCAAAAACTCCCCTTTTTAAAATTTGAAACTTTTATTTTTTCAAGGTCACTTCAGATTTAATTTACCCATATGATACATGCGAAGAGTTAATTTAATAATGCAATGTGGCATTTTTAAAAATTGCCTAACAAATACATTGTAAGTATGATCACATCTCTCTGTAATGAAAATCAAGACCACTCAATGTCCTTTTGTCAAACTGATTGTATCTAATTAAAAAAGAAAGAAATCCCAGCGATGCAGCTTTTCTTCCCATTAACATGCACCACGCAGGTTGATACCCAATTTAATACAGAATGTTGTCTTGCACTGCTCCATCCCTGATGAAACTGCTCTGTTTAGATGAAGTTATGTGAAATTCTGAGTTAGAAAAGAACCCTGGCAATCCTCACCCTAATACCCAATGATATATAATTTGACCATTTATTTCCTTTCCTTAATAAGTGTATCCAACTCTGGAAGCAGACAGACTAGCCCTTGGCCTCACACCACTGAGCTTGACACTCTGATTTCTTGGTAAATAGATAAACATGCCTATAAGATTAAGTGACAAATTCACATCAGCATTCAAAGCTCTTTGATCAATACCACTAATCCATTAAGGATTACAACAAAGCATCTTATGTTCCTGTCCTTTCCTTCTGGTATTAAATGTGAACCAAAAAGTAACGGACTAAAATATCTCTAAAATTAAGGGAAAAAAGAAAATTACCCGTTTGCACATTTTAAAGATGAAGAACCCTCATTAGTGCATCTGCTGGCCTGGACAGACTGCCTTTGAAAGAAATTCAAGTATAACAAAGTAATTTTCAAATTTAAAAAGGAGCAGCGAGTGTATAAAATGAAAATGTAACAGGGGACAGCCAGATCCAAAATCCCATCCATCTCCTGAGTCTGACAACAGTTAACCTGACCAAATGGCAACAACTGCACCTGAAGGAGAGGGGAGCAACAGCTGAATTAAGGCAAGGCAAAAGTCTGTTGAGAACTTAGCATGAGATTCAAAGTCCATTGCAGTAGGTGGGAATTTTTCTATTGACTTAATTGTCCAAATCTGTCCTTAATTGCTTTGAATAAATGAAAATTTATGATTCAGTGTATCCTTTTTCCCAGGGAAAAGTGCCCCTGCAAGATGGTTCACCAGAGTGACTGAGCTGCAAGCCAACAGGTCTTGGCTGTAATTTATTTAAAGTTATTTTCATGTGTGAGAGTATTCTTGGAAGTCAGGTTCTGCAGTGATGGAATTGGATATGTTTGCTAACATAATGATGAAGTGACCCAGGTAGATGTTCCCTGCTGTGTGTGACCTCTTAAATAGTTTTGAAGACATGCCTGTCTATAGAAAGAGGTTTTCTTATTGCTTTTGATTCACTTCCCTCTGATTTCCTTCTGTGTTCTCGTTTCTATTTGCCCACTCTCCTCTGCCAGTCTTTTGCTTGTCATAATTGAAAACAGGTAAGAGAAATGTAACTTTCTATAAACATTCTCCATGAAATAACATTTAAAAATGTAGTTCTTGATGAGCCTCTGAGCCATCTCCTGGGGTTGTTAGATCAAGGCCGTAATGAGTTGGTACTTTTGCTTGCTACAGTACATAGGAGCCTAATGGCAGCTGCAATCATTTACTTTCACTCCCTGGCTCTTTGAGAGTTATTTGCTTGGTTACATGAGGTGTCAACATTAATGCAGATGGGGATGAAACCTGGAGAAATTAACATAAATAGTGTCAACGTGCTGTCTTCTGATGTAGTACCACTTTCTTTAGAATTTCGTTTTATTGCTATGAATATTTCCCTCTGATCGTCACTGCTGCAACATAATTTAAACACTGAAATTTAATTTCGTCTAAATGTGCTGTCCTGTTCAATCAGCAACGGAGGGTTCATCCAGTCACTCCCTCCTCCCCACTTTTTCCCACCTACCATGTACGATTTGCTGTTTATGGCTCGTTCTCTGGACTTTCACACCCCCATCATTTGAGAAAGACGGAAAAATGCCATGGCATTTCATTTAGTCTGAGTTAGCTCCACTCCCCTGGGTTGTGAGAAAGTGAAAATTACTTTGTAAGAAAAGACTTGGCTAACATGGGAGTAAATATCGCTAAATGCCGAATCTGAAAATCCAAGTGTAGACAAGGTGTAGACATTAAAGTAATTCCTTTCATGATCTTTAGGCATGCCATTTCATGACCAGTATTTCTTGAATACTCCTGTGTGTTTTGGGCTTCCGTTGTTTTCCTTTTCCTCCTCTCTGTTGATCATTTAAAACACAGTTATAGGTTTCTGTAGTAGAGAAATGACACTTCCTTAGAGTTCCTAAGGAAAGCTGCAATAGGGTGAACACCACAGAGGAAGGATAAGATTGGTGTCTTCTCTTAAAAGATACATTTAAATCCAGCTTCTGAGTGGAATTCTGTATCCTGGAGGAAGAGGGAGAAGAAGAGAACTTGGAGTGGGTAATAAAGTTCACAGCTTCCAGCTCTGGGGGCAGGAGGGATGGAAATAGCCCTGGATTGAATGCTGGGACTGTATGGTTACTGGAATTTGATTTTAACCCTTTCCTAGGAGCAGGTATAAATTCAAGGTCTTCTTCTGCCCAATACATCCATTCCTTTATCATGAATATAGTGTCTGTCTTTGGAGTGTGTTCTACCATGTGGAGTGAAAAATACGTAGGAGGAAGATAGGGGAACAGAGAATAATTAAAATGGAGGCAAGAAAAGTAAAATAAGAGGCTAAAAAAAGGGCACTTCAGAAATTCTTAAACAGAGTGGTCGTATTTATATCCATGAGTTGCAGCTGCAGTGTCTTAATAGTAGCAGCAGGGCTGTCTTGCTGAGAAAGCAGGAGGCAAGAAGACCCTGGTCTTGTACAAGGCTGGAATGTTGTAACCTGGAGGAGAGAGGAGCAGGCAGCTGCCACAGGCTGCTAGAGGTGATTGAGAGCCAAGGGCCAGGGCAGCTGTGACAAGGTACCCGAGGGAGCAGTGGACATCAAGGTTAAATCACATCTCCCTGGAGGCTGCAGGTGATGCCAAGCGGTAACATTATTGCCTTGGGCTTTGCTATTTGAAGTCCATTTGTCTGAGTGCTGTGTACCTTTTGATGAAATAAATCACACTTTGTTGTGAAGAATTTGTTTTCTGCATCACAGCCTTTTAGTAGTGCTTCTTGTCTTCCACAAGAAAAGAACTCTGTTGGAGGGGAGTCTGGCAGGCTGCAGCAGCAATTACCAGCCAAGGGGATATGATTTAGAGACCTATACCAGAGAGGTCCTGGGGTCTTATGTCAAACAGAAACCACTTCGGGCAGGTGGCTGAGAGAGATGCAGCCAAGGGTCTGTCTGAGAATCTGAGAAGGGGCAGGTAGGTCCCTGCTACTACAAAACCAGGAATTTCCTTTTCCTCCAGTTGGTACCAAGCAGAACAGGGAAGATTCACCTCTAATGTCATTTGTCTGAATTATCCTGAATACACTGAGCCCAGGCAGCTCCAGAAAGATGATTTGGGTGAAGTGTAGGGAGAGCTGGAAGTTTCTTTTCTGAGCAAACCCTTCAAGATGTCTAAATCTGTTTGGGTTCTGTGCTTTGAGTGGCAGCTGCTGTATATTCTTCAGCTGGACATACTCTGCAGACTTCTTTTGTGTATAGTAGGAGACGGTCAGACAAATGTTACCCACCAAGAGAACTGTACAGAGCTTTCATCCTAAAAGAGAGATTCTGCATTTTTTACTCTGTTTCTGGCAGGAGTAGTAACAGTTGTGATTATTTCTGAGTGATAATGATGCTGAGACCACTGTTTGCTGATAGAGCAGAGGTAAGCAAGAAAATGGAGATGGTAAATCTACACATGTTGATGCCTTTCTTACTTTTTTGCCTATGTGAGCAGGTGACTTTAACTTTATGGGTCTGAGCATTTCTCTGCCTGGAGTGACTCATTACAAGGGCAGTCATTATGCTCCCTCCAGACAGATTTTCTTCCATATCAATTTAGCATACCTTTAATTACAACAAGGAACCCTTTAAATTTCATCTGTGTTGTAGGGGATTTTCTACATTCCAATCTGAATTCCACCCAGTGTCATTAAATTAGTCCAATTTACATACAACTGACCTTGCCCAAATCTATACTAATACTAAAGGGGAAAAAAAAAAGAGCTCAAAGTCAAGCAAGTCAAGCAATTAGAAGCCACAGGATCAAAGTCACCTATAAAAACTTTAAATCACCCCTCTCCTAGTTCCAGATAACCTTTACTTTGTTCAGTATAGAGTTCCTACTGAATCAGTAGCAGGTCACTATTTCCTCTATTCATTGTTCTTCGGTTATTTACTGAGTGCTACTGGAACCTTGCATCAACAAATTAGATAAAGAGTCTTCTAGTGCTTTTGCATTGTGCTTTCAGTGTTGTATCTTGCTGATTGGCAAGTTTTTGTGAATTAATTAGCATGGCACCCCTGCAAGGTGAGGCAGTGTAGGCCCCTGTGTGAATGTGACCTCGGGCGTAGATTAAAAGTGAATGCTAATATTGTAAATCCAGTTTGAAATGACTAGTATTTAGATTTTGCAAAATAATGGGTCTTCTGTAGCATGTTAAGTGCTCAAACTGCATTTTCTGTTGGTCTCAGTTACAGGTGTGTTTGCTTGTCTGCAAGTCACATTCCTGGTGTCTGGGCTTGAATTCACAACCTTATCTTCTGAATGAGGTGGAACACCTGTCCTTAAAAAATTAATACTGCCATGTACATGGAAGTTGTATCAGAAGCTCTATGTTAAAGGCAGCTAAAGAAATGTCCAAGTGCAGCTCTCACTTTGCCAGTTTCTTTTTTTGGAGAGCTTGGTTTTTACAACCCTAATAATTTCTTTTGACGTAGTGTCTTGTAACAGAACCCTCAGAGGTATTTTTTTATATATATATATATGTTTATATATGTGTGTATAGTATATATAAAATGTATATGTTACATTTTATATGTATAATACATATAAAACATATATATGTATATATGTATACACACCCATATATATTTACATACACGTGTATATGTGTGTGTGTGTATATATATATATATATATATAATTCTTCTCCCCTGCATCCCAGACCAGATTGGCTGTGGCCCTTTTCCCCTTGGGCAGGGTGGAAACACTAACTGCAGAGAAGAGGTGAACTGACTGCTTTCCATCCATGTGCCGTGGTCGCTGACAGGAGTATTTGTCTTCTCAAAGGAACAGCTGCCTGGAAGAACACACCGAGTTCCTGCCGTGTGGGGTTGGTTCAGGGCTTCATCAAGCGTGGGCAGGAGCCTCTGCATGCAAAGTCCACTCAGACTGAAGGAGCTGAGAGGATGTAAGGCACTGAGATGAGAAATTAGCTATGAAATTCTAGCGTGTTTCTAACTGAGCAAATATTTTCAGAGGCCGAAAACGCGGCCAGATTTGAATAGTTTAATGTGGTGGCAAAAGGGTTTCCCTTCTGTGTGATTTGTCCCTCTGCTAAGAATTCAGGTCTCTGCTTCCAAGCATGAAGGTGTTAGGTAAGACTGTCCCAAATGTTAACATGCACAAAGCACATTTTCACCAGACCTCTTTCCAATGAAGCAGCTCAGCTGCTTTTCTCAAAGCAGAAAAAAAAAATCAACCAAGATGCAAAACTAAATGTCCCATTTGGAAATTTTTAGTTGTTACTCTGAGAGAGATTTATTTGCAAGGAAAAGCTGGACCTTGAATAGAAAATCCTAAATGCTTAACTACAGCTTCCAATAATTATGAAGCCAATGCAAAGACCTTCCTCTGGGTCAGATACAAATTTTTAGGTCATATTTGAATACTCCAGTAACATGCAAAAAATGTTCCAGATTTCCTCCTACATTTTTCAGCAAATAAAAGGCATCCACTTATCTGCCTTGTAAGGCTTCTGAGAGATTCCATTTCCTCTGGAATTTAGCTTGGATTCAAGCTTTGCAGCACAGCAATGAATCATACCAGAGCAAAACCTGGGGTTCTTACTGGTGTGCTGGACTTCCAGCACCACGTTCTGAATTCTGCTGGCCTCAGGCTGGTCAGGACACCATTTTCCACTTTAGCTTTTTCAAACATTTAGTAGACATGGATGTGTTGAAACACAACATTTCCTTTGCCTTTTTTTCTCTGATCTCTCACAGCTCTTCCCCAGCCAATCAAAATCTGCTTCCTTTGTAAGTGGTACTTAAGATGATTTGTGGCATACCTATATCTCCAGAGGAAAATACAAATTAACATTAATTAATTAATTGTCTTTGCATTCTCGCTCTCTGTCACTGTTTTGGTGTTTTCTCTCTTTTGTTTGGGGGTGTGTGTATAACTGTGTAACTCTTGCAGGACCTTGATTCAGCTCTGGATTCAGTCATTGGGTTACAGAATATTCTTCAAAAGATAACTGTGAAAAATCTCATTCCTTCAGATTCTTATGAATGAGCCAGTAGGAAAGGCACCACATGAAGCAATCACATGTTATTATTTAAATGGCCTAAGACAGATCCTCTTTTTCTTTAATGGCATCTTTGACCTCCCTTCTTCCTATACTCAAGCCTCCCCAAAATTACATTTTCTAGCACACATTTGTATGTGGCTCTGTCATTTGGTTATTTCTTTTCCAAGTTAAAACTACGTTTCCCCTCTTTTTTTCCACCACCATCGAAAAGAAAATTGAGCTTCTAGGAACTTAATGTGCAAACTTCACTGTTACATCCTGCAAAATTGAGATTGCTTAGTGGAACCAGAAAAGAAAGATTTTTTTTTTTATTATGATCAAACTTAGGCAACTTTAGATAGTCATTTGCGGTCTAGTGAATGCAGGGAACTAAATCCAGAGTGAATGCCAGAAGCAACAATTACAGTTCCTTTTTTTCCTAATTGAATTCTTTCATGATTTTCCCAGTTGACTTCAGAAGCACAAGTATTCAGTATCCAAAATTCAAACAGCTGGGACATTAAAATTATGAACTTACATGAATATTACAAGTATATTTACAATATTCCTGCCAACTGAATAGTGTGAAATGCTATATAGTTGATTTCCTTCCTTTAGAAAAATAAGGAAACAGTATAGCTGGCACTTTAAATTTTATTCCTACTTTTCTGCACCTTCAAATTGGTAAATGGTAATAAAAATGATAAACATTTTCCCCTTAGTGGAAAGAATGGAAATTTTTTATAATTTTGGTGGATTTTTGAAAAATTACTTATGAATGAAGAAATTCACCACTACACTGGAAAATATTTATGCAAGCTTATCCCTACTGGCTGTTTCTACCTTCCCTTAGTACAAAATAATTAGTTTGTGGAAAACTTCAATGGGAAGATCTTTTTAAAACTAGTACAATTGGTGTTTGGCAACAAAGAGAAAATGAAACTTCAGTACCTCATGGGAAGTTACTGCCTGTATTGCAGAGGTTTGAGGGAATGCTGCTTGTTTGTGTAGCATAACTGGGTGGTGCTTTTCAGCTGATTTGTAATGGGATACTGCAGCGTGCAAACACCCAAGTCTGATATAAATGCACTCTGTGTCGCCAGAATAAAGAACATTTTGACTAATACCAACCAACCTGCCTGCTGTACTAGACACAGGAACATGGAGTGTCTGAAAAAGAGCTGGGGAAACAGCTGAGAGAGACTGCATTTGCTTGGTAGCTTTAATTAGCCATTCTCCTGTCTCTGTTCTCAGGCAGGATTCTCATCCTTCAAATACATTTTAAAAATTCATAATGTTTACTGCTTTTTCACATTGCAAGCCATTTTTTTTTTTTAGCTTAGATTTTTATAGTCTTACTGGAAAACAATGATATTCTGTTTTAAATCCCTAACTCCCTTGATCTTCCTTAGTCCAATTTTTTTGGTCATTTGTTGTATATGTCATAGAAAGTCACATGTCCCTTGTAATATTTTCTTTCTCTCCTTCCTTTAGAACATCTTTATGCCTCAAACAGTTTCATTCTTTATTTCTTCTAGAAGAACCTCAGCCTGATGTCTCTACTAAATCACTAAGCTGCTCAATTCACTGAATAACTTGTTTTCCCTGTGTTACGCCTTTATTTCTGTACATCATTTGTATAAAAATGTGGCAGTTCCAATTTGTCAACACAGAAAAAATACTCTTCTGCTAAAAATCCTTTAAGAAGGTAAATTGTATGACATAACCTGAAATTTTTCTTTCACATTTTAAAAAATCTCTCTATATTCTTAATGAAGTAACTCTGGGATTTGTGCTTTTAGCACGTGTTCCCTGGAACTAAAGGGCGTTTTAATGCAGAATTTGCTCTAATCTTTTTTTCAAGGCTCCACATTAGCTGTTGCTGTTCATCAGCTAATACCTGACTTGTTTCAGCTCCCTGAAGGTATCCTGGTAGTTGGATAATGACAGTTAAAATTCCTTGTTTGCTTTGCTTGAGTTTCTGGGCAGATCGTGTTACTGAACGTGTGGGGCCTGTGTGTGCCTATATGAGCGTGATGTGTATTTTTATAGGTTCATGAAAGGTGATCCTTGTGTTCCTGAGCACTTCTTTCCATTACATTATTATGAGGCAAAACAAACCTGTTGTTTCTTAAGAACTGTTCCAGTGCAGACAACCACAGAGCCGTGCCCTGTGCTGGGTGCTGTGAAACCCTGGACCAAGAATTAGTCATTTTCGGGTGCAAATTCCCTGAGATTGAAAGGATATGTGTTTAATGGGATATTTTCATCCTGTTTTTATGAATGAGAGGAACTGCAGCATTCAGACAAGTGACTGACTTGCCCAAGGTCAGGAGGGAAACTGTAGCGGTCTCTGCATCTCCCCAGATGCAGTTTCAGCCACTTAAATGCTTGCTCATCCTCCATGTGAGTTCCCAAGCGTGGTTCTTTGGTGCTTCAGGCACTTTTCTTAAGAAAGAACTTCGTAGAATGTATATGTTTCAGTGGGTTTTTTTCCCAGTTTGTTTTGGAGAAGTAAATAGACAGTAAAATTAAAGAAAGAAGAAGCGATGAAAATGATTTTCCATAAAATGAGAGTGTGGCAGAAGCAGATGGAAAAATAAAAACATTCTGGGTTTGATTGCATGATGATCTATAACCTCTTCCTTTAAGAGTTTGAGAAGATTATGATGTTGAAGCACCAGAAAAAAAGAGTAAAATTCTGCAGTTAGAAAGGACTGATGTTTCAGCTAATTTCAGAAGAAACACTTTACAGGAATAGACCCAGTTTAGCAAAAGGAGAAGATCTGAATATATATTTTCCAAATGGACTTCTACTTCCAAAAGTTCCTCTTTTCCTATCTCATGATGCTGATGAGACAGCAAGGCAGGTCCTTTTCTGTTGTAGTATTTCCATGTCAAAGGATAATAAGAATTTGGCTGAGTCAGTGCTCTTGGTCCTCCAGCCTGTCTTCTTCTCTACCTCCTCCCACTCATTTCCTTGTATATATATATATAATATATATATAATATATATATATTTAACACTGTAAAAGAGCAGTCTGGTGGAATTTTAGGGTTTTAGATTATAATCTGGTATTGGGGGTTATTTGGCCAATATATATGTTGTACAGGAGTAGCAATGCTATTTCAGTACAAATGTAAGCAATTATCCTTACAGCTGAGCTATCAGTAAATTCATCACCAAATAGGCTATTAACTAATTATATTTATTTTTCCAGGCCAGGTTAATATTATTATTTTTCAGTACACAAGATCATAGTGGGGAACATCAGACTCTGTGGAAAACCAGAGTAAGATTCAGCTGTTCCTGAAGTTTTATTAAATCTAGTAATTTTATATGTTGTGTGTGGATGTCTGAAAAGGAGGTGCTGCAGTGCTATGACATAAACAATACAGAAGAGCAAATCACGTGTGTGTGGAGGATAATGGTGACTTCTTGTGTTTCGCTGAGAGTTGGGACTGACAAAAGTAAGGACAGCCTTGCTGGTGGCCTGAGCCCTGAGGCTAAGGAATTTCTGTGATGATTTTCAGAAGCCTTGCTGAGTCTTGAGCCAGTAAAATGAACTATTTCTTGCATTAAATCCAATCATGGGCAAAAACCACAGCAAGCTGTGACCTACTCCATGTGATCAGGCCCTTTGCTCACAACCAGTGTGGGTGTCCATGAGTTACCCTGTGGAACTGAGGTGTGTGGGACCATTTTACAGGTGCCCTTTTCTTTTAGCCTTCCCATGCTACAGCTTCATTTAGGATTCCTTGTTAGTAGGAACTCAGTCTGCAAACTGTTTCTTTTGATGTTTTTTATTTTTTCCTCCATCCCAATTAGTTTGTAAATTGAAGTCTCTTGTTACTGCTAACGTGCTCATTGCAGATTTTAATTTCTCTTATCATTTCTTCATATTTTGAGGGAAGCAGGCAGTTTATAGTAATTCATATTAGCAACATGATTTATTTTCTCACCCCAAAAATTCAGCCTTAAAATAATTTACCTCTCTAAAAGTTATTTAGAACTGTATCTAAGTGCTTAATTCTGATCCAGTTACATTCAGTAAACAGCTATTCATGCAAATTCAGTTACCCTTAGAGTTCAAACATTCAATTAATTGTGAGACTGATATGAGGAAAAAATTCACTCATAATTGTTGGATTTCAAAATGCCTTACAGGGAGGGTTGCAACATATCTCCTCCTTATAGATGGGAAAGTAAGGATTGCAGGAGTGAGGTGCCACTCTAATAGTGGCAACAAGCTCATTTGAGCTGAAGTCTTACCCCAAATAATTATTTATGCAGTGCTAGGAATACTTCAGACAATTACATGGAATGAATATAAAACACATATAATATGTAATGTAATATATGTAATGACTAGTTAAGAATTACTCTTGCATGTGTTATGAAATTGTATATATCACATGGGTTGCAAAGAATATTTCTTGAAAATAGGATATGAGGGTATTTATGCTTTTACTTTAATAATTTATGTAATTTGGTATTGATTTTTAAAATTTTGAAATGTTTTTTGAGGTGTAGACACACCCTTTGTACAAAAAATAAGTTAAAATAAGAGTTCTTTATCTCGAAACTCTTGGCAGAGTCAGGGGACTTTGTTAACTCGTGGAGCTAGTTTGGGTGTCAGAGGAACAGTGTCAAGCTGCAACTTCCACTGAATTATAGGGAACCTGTAAGTGAGGTATAAAAGAAATTAGAACTGGGTGAGAAAAAAATGCCTTCACCATAAATCAAGTGATATTCCAGGTGAAACAAAAAATACGAGTACAGGCAGAATGTTGTAATTGAGTCACATTTAGAAATATTAAAAAGCTTCAAAGTGAATAATTGTTTCCTCTTGTGAGCTCCTTTCCAGCATTAAAGAACACGTGTAATATTGATGTATCACCCAGGTCACCTGGAATACTCCTTGTTGCTGGAGTAAACAAAGTCACTATAATATTTTTGAAGGTTTCTCTGCATTGTAAAAAGCATCCTGGGAGTTTATGAAGTTTGTTAGAATACTGAAGAAATGTTAACAGCAGTTCTAAGTGTTTCTTTCCTCCAAAACAAGTTTTGTTTTGTTTTGTTTTTATTTTGAGAAGAAAAATACAGGCAGTGAGCACTGGAAAGAGACTCATGCTGGATGAAATGAGGAGAAAAAAATGTAGCCACTATTGCTGTTTGCAGTTGTGGGATCTTTTGGGAAGCTTTTGAGTTTAGGGAGGCTGTGTTTTAAAGCTTTATTTTTTTTTGCATCGTATGAAGAAATTTCTAGCAAGAGATAAAACACTAAAATAAAGTTCTGGTAGCAAGATGCAGCTTTCAAATATCTCAGCAGAGAGAACGCTGGGGTGTCTGGGGCCTCTGCTGATCTGACAAGTTGTATGATATACAAACAAAATACATACCTTAAAGGACTGTGTATCTCTCCTCCACTAAGATACTGCCTGAAGTTGATGCTTCTCATCTTCAATGATAATATGAAAAGTTATACTGGTCCAGAGCACCATCTTACTTCGTTCAGCACTGGGATCCACGATGAAAGGCTGATCATGTGGATGCACAAGAAAGCCTTCAGATAAGAGAAAGGACCTCCTGGAATCAGCCTGGATGTGAGAAGCCAGAATAAGGTTTGAGCCAAATGCACGTGTGCTGGGCATGTGAGGATGCTGCTTGTGTCTGTGTTGGAAGTAAGGGTCTTCTGGGACTGAACTGAAAACTTCCTGGCCTTTGGATGACTCCTGGCATGTAGAGGATGCCAGAGAGAGAACACCTGGATAGTTCCATCTCAGATGAGAAGCAGTTTTGTGAAACAGCCTGAAGGCGATTGCAGAGTTAGTGGTTTTGGTGGCATTATCCCAATAAATAGTGAGATAGGAGCAAAAATGGTGAGAGGGGATGCAACTCTGTGGAACAACCTAGGAAGTCTGAAGAAGGGTAGAAAGGTTCATTGAAAAAGTAAAGAAGGAGAAGGAATGAAAGCTGGGAGGTAACAGGGTCACTAGAGAATCAAAGACAAGAATTGAAGTGAAAGGTGGTTTGCAGGAGGGAGACATTCACAAACGAAGAATGGAGGCTAATTTAGGTTTTAGAGACTACATTAAAACTAAGTTAGTGGTAGCTAAAAGCTGGATTGAGCTGGGTCTAGTTTGAGACTGGAAAAGGCCAACTCTAATCAGCTGTTATAGGCAAGAAGTTCAACAAACTTAGTGAAACAATCAGCTGAGAAGCAACGGGACTAGTGAAGCTGTAACTCTCACAGCAATGTCTTCAGATAAAAAATAAAGAAGGAAATATAGTGTGAAGGAGACCAGAAGCTGGGATGGGCAAGCAGATGAATTAGAAGAGTAACAGAGAAATTTAAGATGAGTTACAAGAGAAGACCAACAGAGAAACTTAAATACCTCTGGCATGGAAAAAGGAGAGGCTTCAGCCTGGCTCTGTAAAGTGAAATGGTGCCAGCAGTAAGAATCCCTCCTTCCCCCAGTTTCTTCTGTCTCCTAAGGGACATTTTAAACTTGTTTACTTCACAGGGAAGCCCAAAGGTGAGAAGTATTGTTTAAACAAAGAAGGATCAGTGTAATACACTGAATACAGAGTGATAACAGATGGTAGAACACTCCAGCAAGAGTAGTAAAGGAATAGCCCAGAGTCAGAGTGAGACAGAGGCTGGTGGTTTCATGAAGAATCTTATGCATCATGGTTACCTACAGCATCAGAGAGTAGGATTTGACCCTCTCATATTTTCTTTGAGTTCATCCTCAATTTCTGAGCTGGTGAGGTAACTCTTTACAGTGGAACTCAGAAGTGGCTCAGAGCCCTCCCAACCTCAAGTGTTCCCTTTGGGCACTCAGTATTTCCAGTCCTTGTGAGCGATTTCCAAGTAGCTAATTACATTGGCTTCCTTTCTTTTTCTTCTATTTTGTTTGCTTGATTTGGGATTTTTCTTTTTGGCGTTGTGCCTCTTGTGATGAGATATGAAGCAGACTAAGATCTGCCCTGTTGTGCCTAACTAGAAAGGAAATCTTTCTCATCCAGTCATCCTTATGTAAGTGTTTTGAGTCCTTGTCGAAATGATGTATTCCCAAATGGCACCAGTGCTAATGTGGATATTGAATTATGAATAGATTTTTATGGCACATATATCAGAGTTTTTTGAAGATCACTAGGGAGAGTATTTCTACTGACTGCAATTTGATGAAAGGCACACAATGCCCAAAATAGCTGTTGATTTCAGATGCACTTGCAGTTTCAGGTATTAGGAAAAAACAAACAGGTAAAGTAATATTTTTTCTTCATTTCATGTGTATGTTTCACTGTCAGATTTAAACAGCAGTGATTGACCCTCAAAATAAGTAGCTTTCGGAATAAAATAAATATATATATAAATAAAATCATTTGGAAACCTCTTATATAATCATTGATTTTGGCTGACTGTAGGAGAAATTTTGCAGTAGTTATGACAGTAGACTTACAAATCTCTGTGATGCAGAGTTTAAACAAAGCCCTGTTGATGGTGCAGGGGCTTCTATTTCTTTGTCTGAAAAATGACACAGAACAAATTGAAAGGTGCCTTCACAGTAAGACATTTTGCTCTTTGATTTCAGCTTTGATTCTCTTCAAACATGCAGCGTTAACACCTTCATTTAGATGTTCTCAGTATGAACAGAAAATAGATGAATTCAGAGGAGTCCTATGAAAGAAGATAGTGCCATATGGGAGAAGGATGTTTTCATTATTTATTCTAAGTTTGGCTTCCTGGACATTGAAGTGCTACTGTTCTTGAAAGACAAGTTTTTCTAGTAGAAATTGGTGTAAAAATGACATGATGCAGTAATTGCTAATGGAAGATAGTCTTGGGATGCATAAGTGAAAGAAGTTTCAGTTACTAAAAGGCAACCAAATCTTCTGGCTGGATTTGTTCTTTATTGTCTCCTTGTTTCAGTTTTCTTATCAGTAAAATGGAGAATCCCACACATTAACTGTTTTTTGGGATTCTTGAGTAATGTGCTATAAAAATGCACATTTTTATGTATTTATTTTTCAGTTATGCATTTAAGATTCCTTAATGGAGACATAAAGATAACCATTTTAATTTCCCTTTGGCTTTTGATTTAAAGCAAAATAGTCATTCAAAAGATGGTACTATATGAGGTCAGCTACCTTCCCTCTATAGTCTGTATAATTCATTTCTACAATAGCTGAGTCAACCATTTATAATGGTCTTTAGAGTTCTTGGTAATAAGCCAGGAAATCAGTCTTCAGAAAGGTCAAGAAGACCAAAACATAATCTTTCTCTGAGTAGTTGCTGCTCTTGATAAATCCCTTTTCATTTGTAATTTATTGTTTGCACTGGGTCTGCCTCTACAATGCCAAGGCTTCTCAGGTGCTCAGGACAAGTTGTATTTTCTTAAGTTGAGATTGAAAACCTGAGTGCCAATGGTACATCCGAGGAACAATGGAGTTGGGACGAGTTGTTTTGATCTCATGAATCGCTCGAGTATCTGCAGAACAAAGAAACTGTCACCACTAGATCTGTCTGTAATGATCAATAAGTATCACCTCCCCATGATTGCAGCTATGGTGCCTCTAATATTCCACTATCAAAGCTGACCTGTATTGTTGATTATCGTGCACAGACTTAAGAAATCAGCAGAATCCATATGGTGCCATAATTCTACACTGTATAGAATAGTGCTGTGGAACTCTTGTTTATGCCATATATTTTTTTTTTTTATTTTGTATCTGACAGGACATAACAAATTACAGCCAAGTAATACCTGTGGAGGAATTATTTTTTATTAGTATAAATAAATACATTCAATCAGGCATAATAGATTCATTTATTTAAGAGACTAAGATTTATTACTTTATTTTTTGGTCATTTAGGTAAATAAATAATATTCTATGTGGCTTATAATCTTCTACAAATAATTTCTTGATTTTCTTTCGTTCTAGCAATTCATAAATGCATTAAAGTGCAATTCCATATTTAAATAACAAAAATGGTGACACAAATTAAAGCCATAACAGCATAAAAAAACCAGTACAGGCTGCCAAGATAAATTTGAATGTCCTATTTTTGATTATTTATGTTGCAACCTAAATGCTGAACATATTTTTTGTAATGGATATGTTTGTAAATTTCCAGTGGGATTTCATTTTTTCAAATACAAATTTACTGGGGAAAGGAAAGTGCACGATGGGCTATAATTTGCTTGCTCCTCTGCTGACACAAACAGCTACACAAACTTTAAAAGGGTGTTATTTTATCAGAACGCATTTAAGCAATGAAGCACAATGGGTGGTGTTGTTATGGTAAGATAATCACCCCCTGAGGGGCACTGAGGCACAGTGTGGCTGATTACCTCTAGTCCTGTTGGGATGTAATTATTTCATGGTAACGATGTTCTTGGAAGTGCCTTATTGCTGTTATCAAATTTCTTTTAGCTTTATATCTAAACACATTAAACAATGACTTTGTCAACTTCGAGGCCCGTTGAGATTAACCTATCTTTTCACAACGTTTAATTGGCAGTTGAAATATTTTTTTCAAGTCTGGTTTCGATTTCCTTGTCAGATTCCAGCAGAATTGCAAACAGAGGAGTGGAAGATTGTGATCCATCTGAATGAAGCTGCAGAGCACAAAGAGTTTTAATGAAATGCATTAAAATTAGGAAAGCGGTCCTATTGACTAGCAGAGATTCCAAGAAAATTAGGAATATTAAGAATTCAAATTATATGATATTATATTTATATTATATTTAAATTATTTTTAAATTATATTTGAATTATTTTTAAATTATATTTGAGTAATATAAACTTATGAATTTGCTGAAGTCACATCAGCTCTGCCAGCCTCCTATTTTCAGTGCAGGGTAAATATACAGATGAGTCTGAACTATAGAAGCTTACCAGGAGAGGAAGCCTGGAGGTCCTAGCAAGCTCTTGTTGAAAGGTTCAGGGAAAATTCAGCTCCTTGCAGGCCACTTTATCTTGCTCTTTTGCGGATTTGGCAGCTCTGTACTGAGCTGCTTTCTCCTGGAGTGGCCAGCAAGGGTTTCCCAACCATCCAGATGAGAGCTGGTTTGTGTGCCATGGCTGCAAGGTAGAGCTGCCATCAGCCTCTTTTATATAAACCCTTGCTCAGTGGTCAAACAGCTGCCTGACCAAAGCCTGAGCTGCTCAGACTTTTCCAGTTTCCATCAGATCTCTATCCCAGGTCGGCTCAGTGACGTACAGAGAAAAAGTGCAGGACAATAAGGAAACACTGCAGTCTGAATGCTGCCATCCACTTTTGCACTGTCTGTTTTTTCTGGCTCGTGAAGGCAGGTCTGAGCTCTTCAGCCCAACTGGCTGCCTGAAGGGAAGCTGCTCAAACAGTGGGGACCTACAGACCAGTTCCCTAAATTTCAACTGGGAGAAGCAGACACATAGCAGAAACTCAGAGTAAAACTTCCATTTCTCTTTCTGCCTTCAGTCTTCATCTATCATCACATCAAGATATTATATATATATTATATAAATTAATTATTTAAAGAATATTTCATGTTATATCTGATTTATATGGCTGGAGGTTACACTTGGACCACAGGGCAGACATTTCACAGCTGAGCTCTTTTGTTTGAAGGATGCAAGACCATTCCATGAATCTCCTCCAGTGTCCTCCTGGCTGTCCTGCCCAGAGAAACCAAGATGCAGGAAGAGGAGACCTCTAGCCCCAGTGATGAACTGAAAAGGTGGGTTGAGGAGAAGGATGAATTCCCTGTCATACATCTCAGCCAAAGACTGAAGCTCAGGAGCCTCTCTTGGTAGCTTGTAAAACTGAAACATGGATCTAGGAGTTAAAATGGATTGAGCTGAATTTTGTGTTTTAGTGTAGAAGAGGGAGAAAAGCAAGAAATTTGTCAGTGGATAAGGGTGTATTGTTAAGTCATCACATTTTGAAACTATTGAGCCCTTCTTGGAGATGAAGAATTATTCTGCTAAATCCTCTGAGCCCTATTAACCTGAACGAGGATAAAGAGTTGAAGAGTCCCTTTGGGGCAGAAGAGATTATAGAATGGAAGAGGAAGATCCCAAAGCAAAAACCCCTAGAAACAGTTATGGGGGAAAGGCTTAGAGTAAGATTCATGCCTTTTTGTTGCATAAATTTATGGAAGAAAGACTCCAGAAAACTGAAAAATGTGGACCACTGTTTCTATATAGTGTTCAAAGCAGAGTTAGGGCCTTTTTACAGCATGATAGCAAAAATTCAGGTGGCTTATTTTTGTTTATTATTATTGTATATGTGCATGTTGGCTTTTAGGGATGATCTTATTACAAAGAAAGGAGGAAAGGGCAAGCAAGATGTAATGCCTTCTGGACCTCTGCCCATCCCACAAATCACATTCTCCTCCAGGCTTTCTCAGCAGATCATCTTTGTTTTCCCCTGAATGGCCTACTCAAAGATGAGTTGAATTCATTTATTTTCTAAAGTAGGGCTTGTTTGCACTCTGTTTGGAATAGATTTCTGTCTTATTATACTAATGCACGTTCAGTCCTAATCTAATAATCTGATCTAGATTACTAAGTGCTAACAGAGCTGTTATCTATCAGGGATGAGTTTATCTCAGTGAAGGCAATGATTTCCAGAGGGAATAAGTAAGATTTCAGAGTATGTATGTGAATAATGAATGAAGGTACAGGTAGCACATTTCAGTAACGAGGAGGTAAAATGATAATTGAGTGGCTCAAAGTTGCTGTGGTCTAAAGTAGATTTTAATTGGTAGAGATTAGCGTGGTACATGACCATTGTGCAGTTTAACAGTGTTGAACTAAGAGGATAGAATATTTTTAAAAATTATTTCTACAGCAGAGGAGGTGTCATTGGTGAATTCAACTCAAGTTCCACCTGGCATGGTGATGTTCTGCCTCTCTGAATTCTCTGAATGGGTTAAACTGTAATATTTTTTTTTAATTCTCACATACAACTTTTGCGTAAAGTTATTGAATTTCTGATCTGAGTCATTGCAAATGGTTGTTAGAACATATTCTAGCCTTGATAAAAGCAATTTTCATTACAAAATCAATGATGAATTTTTCAAAGAAGCAGGTATCAAGTCCAAATTCCCAGCTCTTGATGGCAATGATATGACTTTTGCAGGTTGAAGTGTTGACCTTTTGTTTTGGAGATGGGTTTTGCTTTGAGTCATAAGGTAGCAGGTAGCCTGTGACCTAATTTAGGAGCTCAGCTTTGACCTGTGAAAGCTTTGTTTGAGATATGGAACCTCGATCTAATATTTGAGTTTTACTTTATTGTTTGCTGAGTTGCTGAAAGAAGAGGCTGAACAGGTTTAAATGCTGCAACAACAAATATTTGAGTAATAAGTAGAGAGTAGTTAATGAGAATATTTCTATTGGGAGTTCTAATTCCAGTGAATCCATTTTTTTGTGTCAATGGTAAGAAAGGAGAAAGAATAATCAGTTATCATGGCCTCTATGGGACATGGTGCATCTTCTACCTGTCTTGAGGGGAGAGAAGACTTTGTTTGACTGAAATATGTTTGTACTTCTGATGGAAGAGACGGCTTGTGATCCTGACAAATGGGTGACTCTTTCCCAGCACCAAAGCGATTGAGGATTTCTTGGATCTGCAGATGCCATCCATACAAAAGCAGGTCATATAGAAGTGGGTGGAGGAATGAAATCAAGGAGAAAAATAAATCAGGAGGGGAGGAAAGGAAATGTGACTGCTAAAAATGTATCAGTTTCAGAAGCAGAAGGATCTGGAGGCTGCCTTCAGAGCTGGAAATGTCACATTGCACCAGGGTTCAGGAAGGAGGACAAGCACTCTGCAGGCTGCAGGAGGTAAGCACATAAATTACAGGAAAGGAACAAGGTGAAGTACAAACAAACAAGGCAACAAAGCAGTAGAAGACACTTTCAGTAAGGATTTGACCTGCTGGAAATTGCACTTCACCAGACGTGATTGCAGGGATTTGGGAAGAGAACAAAAAGAAACACCTATCTACATTTATACATTGTTGTATAAATTCAACAATTGGAGAAGAAAGACAGGAGAAACTACTGCAGGTGAATGCTTCTTAATAAGGCCTGCTGCCTGTTTTGGCAGATCTTGTGGCAGATCTTGTACCAGTTTTCCTTGTTAAATTTACATGTGTGTTTCGATGTGACTCACCAAGCAAACAGTCTTGCTTATGAGAACGAATTGCAATAACAAATAACCCTTTTGCAGATGTTCTTCAGCTCTGCTTTCAGTGTGGGAAAGTTTCAGTGGTAGGAGAGTTTCTTGTCCTCCTTCGTAGTTAGTAGGAAACATCTTCATTCTTGGAAGAAGTTAGAGAATTCCAGCCCTCCTGCTCTTTCTCTTGACCATGAAAAGCAGGGATATAGTGCTCAGGAGAATGCTCATAATCACTCTGAGTTAAAAAAGCTGAAAGGTCTTTAAAAAGCTTTAAAAGTCTGTACCTTTTGCAAATAAAGAGGAAAATAAAGATTATAAATTACCAAAACCATCATACCTCCATCATGAATGCAAACATTCAAATGCAAAAGCTAGAGCCACTCTTTCCTTGGATTTCCAGCACCAGAGTCTGGGATTTTGCAACCTTAATGATTGCTTTTTAGGCCAATATCTCATTTGACCTTAATGAAAAGCAAAATGTTTTCACTTCTGTTTTTTGTGATGGAGATTCCAATTGAAACCTTGGTCTGGGTAGGCTAAAATAATTTTAATTTTCATTCAAAACCACAATTTTCCTAACAAAATAATAATAATAATAATAATAATAAAATCAAGATCTGAATGATTTAATATAGATTTTTAATCACTGTTTTCTTAGTACCAGATAATCCCTGGGATATTCAGAATATTATCCTTAATGCAGGAAGACAGAATGCCTGCTTTAGAGAGTTTATTACTTTTGAGCAAGAATAGTGATGGTTTAAACTCTACCAGGGCCTGGAGGAATCCTTCTTCAAACCCTGCCTCTACAAACTTCCTATTAAACTTGTGCCTCAGAGCTGCTTCTTAAAAATAAAAAGAATTGTCTGTTTTACGAATGAGTTGAGCAGGTGCATATTTATGAAGGACGCTGGTGGTACAGATGCCCTAAAAACCAGTGTGTGCTTTATTTGTGGCAGAAGTACCAGAGGTGCCTGGCAAGGGTGTTGCATGGTAGATACCTGCAGGAAAGGGATGGCTCGATGTTTCCTGGGCAGCCTGGTGAGTCAGCTGAGGAAGGAGGAGAGCTGGCAGGAGCTGCTGGACTTGACATTACTTGGCTGCCCTTGGATGTGTCAGCAGAGTGAGAGTCCTTGCAGGCCAGCCAGCAGGTAATAGGTCTCTTGGAGAATTCCTATCAGCCCCTGTCTGTACTCCATTACCATTCCTTTTTATTCCTCACCTTAAGCATTCTGGTCTGTGTGGCTGGCAGGTTGTGGTTGTCGTTCTAGGACAGTTTCAGTACTCAGGAGGCAGAGTACTCTTATTTTGAGAGCATGAGCTGGAGATAAAGGGAGAGTTAGAAAGGCACAGTTTTACCCGTGCCTTGCATACTTCTCACCAAGTTATTGTAACTATCATTAACTACCCTTCAATTATGTTTGATACTTCTATGATTGTAGTACCTCACATTCAGAAAGAACATGATCTTTGCAATCTGGTCTTTACATCTATCTTCCTGAGCAGACCTCAAATAATTAACCACCTTGCTGATGTCTAAAGACATCACTGTTGGTGATGGGTGAAATGCAAATGGACTATGTGCACTGCAGAAAAGGGGGTATCCTGCTGGTCTTGGTGTCTGGTCCTGTAGAGCCCCCAAGGTGGAGGGAGTAAATGTACTCATACCAAAGTGGTCTGCTGCATAGATGGAGAGCCAAGGCAAGGATAATTAAGAATATATCCTTATAGAGGACCCCAACTGAATTAGAAGTTGCTTAGTTGGATTTGTGATTGACTTTAATTTATTAGTAAATTGGATGTGGACTCATTATTTACCTCTTCTTTCTCTCAGTTTCATTCTCTCTCTTCAAAAGAAGACTCTTCCAAACCAAAGTTAGAGTGCAATCTTTAAAATGTGCTCCTTTCCCAATCTCTCATGTCCTTTAATTCTTTTCAAGGTAATTTCCATTCTCCTAGCTCACCTGACTCATCACTATCTTTGCCCCTCTGTATCTTTGTCTGTGCTATTTTCACACTTCATTTTCTATTCTTTCATTCCTTTTTTTTTTTTTTTCCCCCCCTCAAGCTTCTGACATCTTTTGCCCAATTTCTTCCTTAAGTATCCTCAGGATCCTTAATCAGCTGTAATGCACGAGGCTGGCACCGTGTCTTGCCTTGATCTGTGAGGTACAGTAGGCTGTAGCACAGATCAGTGGACCGTGCAGGGGATGCTCCGAATTCCCCCCTCACTCCGTCCATGGGTTGAGTTGATGTTTAAGAAACTCAATCTCAACAGCACAAACCAAATGGGATTGTTTTCATTAGCCCAGGAAGATCTCAGCTGTGAGACTTACTTTATATCACAGATGAACTGAGGACCAGATTCCTGGGTGGAGTTATCCTGAGTGCTTCTCTGATGAGTGGAAGGGGCGTGGCACTGATTCACTGCAGCAGTGAATGTAGACCATGATGGTCTCTGTTCAGTTTTGGCTGTTACCTTTCCAGGCACCTGACAATGCCAGTGTTTTATTATTTAAAGAGAAAACACTAGTAAAGAATATAAAACCCCTTCCACCACACCGAAAATTAAGCTTGTGAAGCCTATGTAAGATTAGTGAGTAGCAGAGCAAAAATGCAGCAAGAAGTTTGCCAGTGATCTACCAGTGAAAAGAATGACTGACTCAAAAAATGAACCTCAGTACCCAAAAGAGTAAATGAAAAAGCATTTTTGATCACTGACAATAGTTGCAGCATATTGTAGCAAATTGTCCTGTTGCACATATGAAAGACAAACAATATTTTATTTCTGTTCCTTTTTGGATTGGATGGAAATGTAAACTGGGAATCTTGGCCTGTTTTATGTTCTTTTGAGATTGATCTGAGTGCTTGTTTCTAGCAGGCACTGTCCAGTTCTACCAGAAAGGTGGAAACAAAGAAAATATCTTTCATTTATGTGCAATGTTCTTAGCTGAATTCTTTGGATTTTTTCCTGTGAAATCTTTCCTCTTCTGCTCCTGCTATTTGAAAATTGTTTCTTCCTGAGGAAAACATAATAGAGCAGTTGCTTAGGCTGTCTTTGCAGATGAACTATTTGCACGTAGGATTCTGGAGTGTGCTGACTGCATCTCACATTTTTGCTTTAAATTACTTTGAATGACTTTCTCCCAGAGATTAAACAGTTGTAAAGGTATTACAGGGACTGAAATCCTCAATAATTAGAAGCCCAAGGAAGGAAAAACACCTCCTTTGAACTTTTTTTTGTGGGTGTGTGGGTGGGGGGTGCTGGCAAAGGAGCAACAGGCACCATTTTTACCCATATATCTTGGTGTATCCCTGTGGAGAAGCTGGAGGTGATAGCACAGACTATGGGTCTTTAGCTCCTGGAATTGCCATTTGCTTATTTTAGAGTATTATCATGATCAAAATGGGACAAAGAGTTGTCTGCTGGAAAGTCAGGATTCCTGTGTGGTTTTGAATTTTCTCAAGTAAAAGAACTTGTGCCCCAAATATCTGGGACAATTCTAAATATGTCTTCTTTGAACAAACGCTCTGAGGTCACAGCCCGTTGCAGGTATGTTAGCTGACAATATGCATTTTGTAGCCTTTTACAGTAATGATACCTGAAAATGTCACTGCCATTATACAGTACATTTTATGCTCTCTGTTGAATGCCCTCAAGCTTCCTGTCCTGATAAACAAAACTGCAAATTACTGGTCCTGGGTAATCTTCCTTTGGTGGTTTGATATTTGTGTTTTTAATTGTCAAACCAATTACTGAGGCTTTCTGCTGGGAATGCTAATGTTGCATTGTGCTTAGCCAGGGGAAAAAAATAATAACCATCTTCTAGGAAATCGTGTTTTGAAATATAGGAATCTAAACCCACATATTTAAAACTCACAGAAAAATGTGAAAATGCTGTTTTTATTTGGCAACTCGTATACTTTAATCATTAGAGAATTAATACTGTTTCTCATTTCTGGAAATCTCAGTGCGTGTAGGGAATTCAAGCTGGTAGTGGAATATTGTGAAGGAGCTTGTAAAAGCTTTGATAAATGTAACAGCCTGTGTTGAAAATCCTTCTTGAGTTCCTTATAAACAAGATCAATGTAGGTTTACATAGTGTCAATGGGGCCCATTTTTTGCTGGGCTGTGAGGTCTTTTAGCACACTTTTCCTCACACTTACACTCTGATCAAGGCCATGGGCTGTTTTAAAGAGTCACTGTAACTGTGAGTATTTAAACTGATTGCAAAGAAGTGCCTCTGACCACAAACCCAACCTCTCCAACCGAGTGGAAGGACAGGGGCCAGGAGAGGCAGCAGCTTGAAGAATGTGAGCCAATTCTTTCAGTCAGAGCTACGTGATGGGTCTTCCCCCCCACCCACCCCATGAGGTTTAAATGACTATAAAGGCCAGAAACTCCTCTGGACAATGTTACTGTGTTGTCTTGTATCTGTAAGGGACAGCTGGGTTCTTCCTGCATTAGGCTGCTGTTTTCTTTCTGTTAAGATATGCAGAAACAATTTTTTTATCAATATTTTCAGTTGTTATATACAGAGAGGAAGTAGTGGGCTGGGCTCCCTTGGAAAAAGTTGCTTAGTGTGAATGAATCATCTGTCTAATTATGTGTCTTCTGACCAGAGAGTAAAAAATGGTGATCATAGTGAGAAGAAGGATTATAATGGAGCCTATCCATGATTTGGAGGTTTATTTGGGAGTATTCTACAATACGCTGTGGAACAGACACGTGCACTGATTTTACCTACATATTTCACTTTCAACTTTTAAATAGTGTGACCTGATCATAAAATAAATCCCTTTTAGTGATTACTTCTTGCACGACCTTTATCTTCCAGCCCATCCAGGTCTTCCTGCAGAGTGGCTCTCCCTTCCGAGCTGTCCAATTTCCCCGCTCAGTTTGGCATCACTGGCAAACTCTGTGAGGGTACACTTGATCCCATCTTCCATATCACTTATGAAGATATTAAACAGCACGTTGTCTGTAAATAATGAATAGATGCTGACTATTTAGATACCTAACTCAAGTATTTTAAATTTAAAATGTGATTGTACATTTATTGATAAATCACTGTTTTTCTGCTGATGGCTCTCCCCTGAGCTGCTCTATTTGCAGTGCTGTTCATCAGGTCTTTGTCAGCTGAAATCTTTGCAGAGATACTGAATGAACACAGTCCAGGTGACCCTCAGAACCACTTAGTTTTGGAGCTGGTGTGGGCATCCAGCATTCAGGTGCCTTGGACTGGAAAGGACAGAGAGCTTGAATGAGATCAACCTCACAGTCCTGTTGCTCAAACTTGGACTGTTCTGGGTGAGTGGTACCAGGAGAAGACTGTACACTGATTTACATCCTTAATCCACATCTGCTTCTGTGTGAGCTCAGCAAACAGGAGGCACAAGACCAAAGCAATCAGCGCAGTCAGTCAAAGCAATGGTCATTTCATACTGTTGTATGAAAAGCTCTGTTTGTGTCCTGGCTTTCCTGAGAAAGGGAAGGATGACTGTCTTCTAACAGGAGATGGTTTTAATTCTCTACAACAGAAAATGTAGGTTTTAATCTGACTTATTTTTACAGATCTTTGTAAAAAGCAGGAATTTTCTTAAGACAGCCATGATAGTTACAATTAGATGAAATTTTTCATCCCTTGCTTGTTTGATTCTTTATTTTTAGTAAATGTAGGGTTTTTTTCAAATGCTTTTTTTTTTTTTAATTGGAAAAATCCAGAGACAGGGATCTGTTACAGTTTTATTTGGATCAGTTTCATATTAAGTCACCACACGGGAGAGGGAGAAGATCAAGTAATTGGTAGAATACTTCTGGAACGAAGTGTGGAGGAATTGTTCACATGCTGGCGTGGAGGCCCATGCAATTAAAAATAAATGTTGCTATAGAAGAAACTTTAACACAAAGTGATCCTAAATACTGAGATGACAGAGTTTTGCCCACCCTTGCAGTGTTAAAGAAAGGAGGATGTCTTCCTTCTTTATGCCCTTGTGGTGAAATGTAATTAGAGACTGATATAATATAGAGAATGTATGGTTGAACATTATTTTTAGACTCATAGTGCTGTAGATGTTTAAGAACAGCTTGCAAACTGATTAGTTTTAAATCCCATAGTGTGAATAGTTTCTGTATTAAAAAAGAAACCTGCCAGGTGGAAAAGATATTGCTGGAGAAATCTACTAGGAATGGAGCGCTGCTTTTCCACAGGAATACTTTTGTGCTCAGACCCATTTTGAATACTGTCCTGCTAAAGTATTTCATAGTGTTGGAAACTAGGTGACAAAACTCCTATTTTTTATTTGAAAAATTTAATTTATTATTAATTTTTCATCTCACATCCTACTGAGTGAAACTTTTGAAGTTCAACGCACACATAAACTGAACTGAGCAACAAGCTTCAACCTGCTTGTGACAACAAGATTGCTTCCTTCCCCCAGGAATCTCTGGGAAGACAGTGGTTCAAATTGGTCCACAATGGAATTCTGCTCTCATTGGTGAATCTGCAGCAGGAACATGTTTGGCTCAGGGTGTTAGAAACCATCACCCCCCAAATCCCACGTGTCTTTGGCATAAGGAACAGCATCATATTCTCACATGCAGGACTCCAGCCCCTCTTGTGCTGCAGTTCCTTGCTCAGTCACTGATAAGAGTATTACAAAACCAACAATTACCAGTCCTGCATCGTTACCTTTGCTTTTGAGCACCAGGAGTCGCAGTACTTGGCTTCTGGAGACAACCAGATTTTTGGTTTAGTATGTCCATGACTGAAAGAAATGTCGCTGTGGCTGTGGCTGTTCTTGCCACTACCTCTTTTCTGTCCCAGGCCATATTAGTTTGCAGGCAGTGGTGTTATGGGTAATAGTGTTTCTCTCACCTTCATCCCCACATTTATTTTCAAAATCTTATACAAGATTTTCATTAGAAGCCTTTTTTTCATGATTTCAGACATGAAAGGATTTGTTCATCTAGGGTCCCTAACACTGCTGCTCTGGGATCTGAGAGGATCAACAAACAAGATTCTTCATCTTTTTCCCTTTTCTCCTTGCTCCTTTTTTGCCCCCAACCCCCTGCCCCCTCTTTACTTTTTTTTTTTTAATTTCCCTCTTTTTGAACCTTTTTCCTCTTCTGTTCTCCCTGAATGCAAATAACATGTTTTTGCAATTTTTCTTTTTTTTTTTCCTGATTGTGGTACGCAACGTGTCAAGTCATCTTAGTCCATCAGAGAATAATAATTTATTTAAGTATAGATTACTAGGCAAATCTTTTTTCCTAGAATCTTTCCTGTGGAGATAACTACTCTAGTGAAGATTATTTTAAGTACTGAACTTTGTCCTCATTTATTTTGGCAGTGGCTTTAGAATTTATGCATCATCTTTTAAGAACAGAACTCTGATAAAATGCCAAACCTCTCAAGGACCCAAACATTTCTTCAAATCATATTTTGTTCTTTATTTCTATGATTGTGTCTCCTGTATGAGCCAGCTTCCTGAAGATTCTTCACCCTTCCTGCACAAAAACATCTTTTAGTAACTACATCCCTCTTGATGTTCTTTGGTCAGAGGCAAATCTGCCCTCTGGTTCTTGCTCTCCCATTTTCACTTGCACAGATCAACAGGCCAGGGTGAGAAACCCTTGCTCCTCCATTCAAAGTTCTTTTTCACATATCACAAACATTTTAATGTTTGTCTGAGTCTTTTCCCTCCAACACTTATGAACAGTCATGTCAAACTGTCATGAAAAGTGAACGTGTAACTCTACCTGTGAGCTCCAGTGAGGACTGAACGGTGACTGTGGGAGGTATCACGTATTTGAGCTGTATATAATCTGTCTCTCCAGAAATTCCTACAGAAATTTCTGCTTTTTTGGCATGTCTACTGCTCATCTTAATCCTAATGGTGCATGTGATAATAATGGCATGATCTTTATTGCTTTTCTCCATCTTCCTTGTTATCAGGTGTCATGAACTTGAAATTTATACAACTACTTATACAACTGTAGCAAAAAGAGATCTTACCTACTTTTTATTCTGTTTTCCTTGTTCCTCAGCTGGAGCAAAGCCAGTTCATACTACTGTGGGCCCTCAGCTTTACTTATATCAAAGGAGGGGCTTTACATCTTTTAAATACTTTATTTTCTTGCATAAAATTAAAAAAAAAAAAACCCAACTAAGCAAATATACATGATTTTAAACACCATGTGGATTGAAATCTTGCATAGGAGTCAGGACAGACATCTGACCTGCAGCTGTCATCATACACAATCAGGATTAAAGAAAATCATGCCTTAAAATACTTACAAAATACAGCCTTTCTTAAAGGCAACAAATGTGTGTTCAACTCCCATCTCAGTGAGAAATGTTTTAATGATGAACTTGCATACAATTTTAAGAATTATTTAAAAAATACAGCAGAAGTGCACTGTTGTGTCTGCCTAGGGAGGCTGGGACTTGCAGCAGAGCCATTGGTCTTGCAGTGCCAGAGCTGGGACTTGTGTAACCTGGGTTCCTGCCTAAACCCCCAAGGATGGAACTGTAAATCAACCCAGGGACATGATAAGCACGTGTTAATTAGACAAAAAGCCAGTTTATTGATGTGGTGAACTTTATCTTTGCTGGTTACCTGCCTCTAGATAATCCTCTTTGCTGAATAGTCATCTCCAGAGCAATTTAGCCACAACCCTGTTCACATTACTCACTGTCTCGAGGATCTCCATGCACAGAGAGGAAAGGACAGCTTGGATTTGTTGCTGCCTCTTGTCCTCCAGCCACACCAAAGACACAAAACAAATGTGTAGCATTTTCGTTCAGGGCAGGGAGAAATAAAGAACAAAGAGGAAAACTACATTTCTACCTGTCTGCATATCTCTGTGAATTATGTAAAATGTTCTTGATAATCAAACCACACTTGTATTTATACATTTCATCAGAGACATAAGGTAAATATATCCACAGGCATAAATAGTTGAAAAACTAGCTTTTCTCCCATATAATGTATCTCCAATTATACTTTTGGCTAAATACTAGGAGACAATAATTCATACATAACCTCCTGCTATATTTAACTATCAGATATGTCTTTCTAATTAGGAATTCAGAAGGCATTAAAAATCATTAGAGGAATAGCTGGGTGAATGTAAGTGATCTTTTTTCCATGAAGGCTGTCTTGAACTTGCCAATGAGTTCACTTTGACAATACTTCCCCTTCTTGGAGTTTTAAATCCTGCAAACATCTGAACAACTGGATTTTAATATTATGACCAAAACAAGAAAATAAATCTGAATGTTTAAAGCATGTATATATTCTGGGTAAGATATAACACCTTGCATGAGGACAGGGCTTAGAAACTCCATGGCTGCCACTCTACCACAGACATTAATATGAGGCAGGTATGGATCTTGTCACATGTATTGCAATTTGTGCTTAAAAACAGATAAGTACCAAGGAACAAATTCAGACTTGTGACTATTGGATCTCATTTGGGATCTGAGTTTTTCAGGAGATGGCTATATATGTGCAAGTATAATCCTCACTTCACATCCCAGAATCCCTGCAACAGTACTGGAGTGTATCAGAGTGAAAGTACCATGAATTCAAATAAATTAATTTCATATTTTCTCTGTTCAGAATTCAAATACTGTAAATGCCTTTATTTGAGCTAAATGGAAAATGTGTGGGCTGAAGAAAGTGCATAATGAAACCAGAAAAAACCCTAAAATTCTGCTCCAGCAGGTGATGGAGTAAAATTACACCACCATTTACTCCTCCAAAATGTGAGTCATCAGAACCTGTGGTTTTGCTTATAATTTCACTAATCTCCTTTCTGCATTTTGGTGATCCCAGATAGATGTGATTCCATCTTTTCAGCCAAGAGCTTAACCCTCTACATTTGCAGTGTGATACTTTTAAAGGAGGGAAAGCTGTCCCAGAAAGCTTTTATTAGTACGTAGTCGTGGCAACAGATCTCTGAGAAAACAGCATGTGTTGCATCTTCTTCTATGTTGCAGGATATTGTGATGTAGAAAAAGAATCATGTCAATAGGAAAAAGGCTTTTATCTCCATAGAAAAAGGGCATTTTCCTTGCAAGGTATTATTAGAAAAGCTACATGCCTACAACTGACCAATGCACTTGTTAGCATTCAATGGAATTTTAGTAATAAAAATGGAATTTAAACATGGACTTTTAAAGGAAAATTGAAACTGAAAAAAAAAAACAACCAACCAACAAACCAACCCTGACTTCAGCGACTTCAGCTAGATAATCCCCTAGAAAAATCTCTACTATAAATTTAGAGCAACAAAAAATTTTATAAAAATAGATGGAAAATTAAACTAACATAAGATTTCTTACAGGGATTTGGCTCAAAGTAACAATTTAGTCAAAAAAATAGCAAAAGTTGTGCCCCAATACCACCAGGGATGTAATTTATTCCCCTAGTGGAGTACAACATCTTTCTCCTGATCTGGTCAATCTGAATCAATGACTGTCCTAAGTGACTTGTTCGTGATTATTTAAAAAGGTTCTTCTTTCTGGAAATAACTGCTTTTCAGTTTTTGGCCTTCTCTGTGGAAGCTTAGGAGTTTGATCTTAGGTTAAGTATGGTTTGAATTTATGGATACACTGTAAGTAGATTTAATAGGTCAATACTGACACTGAATCTGAGTACAGGCCACTGAGATCTCATGCTGGTTTTAGGACTGAGAGTGATATGAATTTCACAGGTTATGGCACCTCTTTTTATCACCTGCTCTACAGCTCTTGTCTTAAGGGCCAGCAGCCTGAAGTGAGGATGTGATGGATTGCTGGTGAAGATACGTAGAGGAAGAACTGAAATTCATCTTCCCTGCCATAACTCAGACAGGTGGCATCATACACAGGGTCCATCTAATTGCCTGACTGTAATGATACCTTCTGGAGACAGTGTACAGTCTATATTTGAAGCTTCTGTGCCTCTGTAGAACTCAAACTGCAAAGGTCTGTTTGCAGAGGACTCAATCAGGCAAAACCAGTTAAGTCCAGAGCACATCTGAGAACCTCGAACAGCAGCAACAAACTGCAGGGGTGGGAGAGGAAGTGTGAAGGTTACAATCACAATGAGGAGGCTCTTCAGGATGATTTGGCATGGATAGCTCACTGTGTTACCACAGCCAGTAAGTCATCTGAACATAACCAATTAGACCCTGAGTAATTCCAGGTCTGGCAAAGGGCAGTGGTTGTTCATTCAGTTTAAAGTTTCTAACGAGCTTTTTGTGCATCAGTATTCCTGGAAAGCACCCAAAACAGTCTTGTCAAAGTGAAAATGGTATTTTATCTTTGAAATTAGGGTTAGAGAATTTCACTGCCCTGAATATTCAGCACTTTTCTCATCCCAGCTCTGCTCATTGCTCATGCATGTAAAACATTAGTGACATGCTGGGTACTGAATTTAATTCAGTCCTTGCCATTTGCAATTCTACTCACTTTGGAGGTCATGGAATGTGGCAAGGCTGCCTTTTAGTTTTAAAAGCCATGTAAACCTCTCCCTAGCCTGCTGCAACCTGTCAGCCCAGGGAGCACTGCTGTATGTCTGCTAGGAATGAAGTGCAGTCCACAGCAAATTAGTTGGCTTTGAAAAAAACCCTCCATGAATCCTTTGAACCTCGTGTGCCAGTTGGATTAGCAATAGGAACCTGCAATGTAAACTGTCCACGTGGCTGCCACAAGGACCAAGGGAAAAGAAAAAGCAGGGCTCTCAGTGTCCTGACTTTTTACTTTCCTGTCTTCCTTGCTTCCACAGTTACCTCACCTGTATTTTTTTCCCTTTCAGCTCCACTTCTTCTTGTCTGTAGTGTGGTGAAGTTGAGCATCACAAAAGAGATTTCCTAGAGATGACACCTTTTAGACTTAGAGCATTGTATTAAACTCAACTATGATTGTTATAAATACCAATTGCTATTAATATACAGTTGCATACACATCTGAGATGCTGGATGACATGTAACGTTGCAAGACAACAAAAGACTCCATTAAAACTATGAAACTGGAATCTGTGAGGTTAAATATTCTCACACATATCCTATTTTGAGTATGCCTTCTCCTAAAGACACATGCCTTCCCTCTTATATTTGGTCATTTCTTTTGCCTCTAAAGTGAGAAAGACAACCAAACCCTCACCTTGTTTGTTAACAGTTAGTTAATACAAAAAATTGCCCATAATTTCATGTTTGTATGAATCTGTGCATCCTCTGAACTGTAACAATCTGTTTTGGTGCCAACAACAAAAATTCTTTTTTTCCTAAGTAAAACCCTCAGCTGAAGCTGAATAGAACACCATAAAATTAATTGCTGATATTCCTGGGAAAAAAAGCTACAGGCCCAATGATCCAGACAAAGTACTGGAGTCTCAAATCATGTCAATATTTGCCCTGTTCACAGGAGTCTGAAGCATAATTACAGATAAAAACTTTGGAAAGCAGAAGTCCATAGGCATGTGGTAATAGGCATAGACAATACACATTATGTATTACCAAATGTGCATTTAATTGACAGCACATGGTAATACAGGCATGGAGTGACACGTTTCTTAGAGGATTTTAGCTTCCTCAGAATATTTTAGAACATTTTACCACTCTTATTTTTATAGAAATCATTTTTTTCTTCTTCCTAGACAAACTAGAAAATTAACCTCCGTGTTGCTCGAGCCCCAGACTTAAACCTTACTGGGGTCAAATAGGGATCCTCAAGTGCTCAAAACTAAGCAGGACTTCTGTGTTTTGCTGGAGTGAGTCAGAATGAACAGCACTTTGCTTGATCAAGGCCTCATGGATTCAAGGTGGGATTAGTTGTCTGATTACAAGTAGCTCTTGGTGTTTTATTAAGTTAGAATCCAGGGAAAATGTAGCAGAAGCTCTCCAAAAAGACCTTTGGATAGTATTCTCTACAGGTTTATTACTTTTTTTCTTATTCTAATGGTTTAAAACACCCTGATGATTATGCATTCTTTCTGTGCACGTTCTTACTGTGCTCTTTGCCCTTTGTGTGTGTTTATTGTTGCTTTTCACCCCTTATGCACACTAGAAAGTTAAACAGTAAAACAGGAAAAACAAGCAAGATATTATGGGATAATTGAACCTTTAATACCAGTGTTATGATGCAAGCAATGCAACCCAAGGTCTCTTATCCTTCAGTACTAGGCTGTAATTGCCTGATGATAATCATAACTGCACTCCCTGGAGTTACTTTACTGCTGTTGAGAAATATCTTCTGTATCTCTTGCGTGAGAATGATGAAAACCTCCATGTTCAATTATTCTGCTGAAAGTTGAATGATTATGCTGCATGCTCCCTGACACAGTGATTTACACAAATAGAAGCTTTATTCTACAGGGAAGGGTAATATTTAAAAGCAGAAGTAATTAAATACAATGTGGAAACGTCATTCATTGCTGAACACGGGGTCTTCCTGTTTGCAGAGCAAACATTTTATTACCTGCACGTTACCTGCATTACATCCCTCAGCAAGTGGAGTTGTTGCAATAACTGATTATACTAAGTGGCTATTTTTGAAAAATGCGGTTGCAATGAGTAATCAGCTCAGGCCTGGCATGAGGTGTGAATGGAATTACATCCTGTGAGTTGTTTTGCCAAGTTTGTCATTGTATGAATGATGATGACTTGTTAACCAGCACAGCTACAGCCAGGCTACAGCTCACCCACGCAGCCCAAGGGGTCCATGACAGCACAATTGTTTACACCACCTAAACCAGGGACAGTTATTGGTGGGGTTTGAATATTATTTTACTATGAAGAATAGCCTTTTGGCAATGGATATCACAGTGGATTGTGGATAACAAGGTTTAGTTTCTTATGCAAACTATCAGAAACAATTAAACCTTGGAAATGGGCAGAAATACGCCAGGATATTTTTCATTGCTTCCTTGGGAGGAGAGGAGTGTTGAAATACAGATTGTGGAATGTCTAAGTAGCAATGATTTTTGCAGGAAACTGTTTTGTGGTTCTTGCACAGCTATTCCTGTAGCATGTGAGGTGTGCTTTGAGGATGATGTGCTGGATGCAGGGATGGTAGTGGACAAAGGCCACAGAGATGATCCAGGGATTGGTGCACCTCTGTTATGGAGTCAGGGTGAGAGAGTTGGGGTTGTTCAGCCTGGAAAGACTTTAGAGCACTTTCCAGTGCCTAAAGGGGCTGCAAGAAAGCTGGAGAAGGGCTTTGTACAAGAACCTGGAGTGACAGGACATGGGAGAATGGCTTCAAACTGACAGAGGGCAGGGTTAGACTGGATATCAGAAAGAAACTCTTCACCATGGGGGTGGTGAGGCCCTGGCACAGGCTGCCCAGAAAAGCTGTGGCTGTCCCATCCCTGGAAGTGTTCAAGGCCATTTGCAGGGGAGTTTCTCTAAGTTGCATCAGTTATATTAGCTTGTGCTTTTCTGAACCTCAGAGTAACCTGAAGGGCATGTATTTGTATATATCACAAGATAAAAAATGTTTACATAATAAAACATAATAAAATAACGACTAAAAATGACTTAAAAAGAACGTGGTTTTCAGTGATTGCAAATGTTATTCATCTCTTTGGAAATCCCTTGTCTTCTCTGAAGATGATTGTTCCAAGGACAACGGGTCAGATGTGAATACCCTCTTTAGGGTTCATTCCTTTGGAAGTCTAAGGCAGCCTCAAAGATTTGAGAGAACGTATTTCTTATTGCAAGTGGAAAATGCATTTTTAAGACATGACAATGGGTATATCCCACAGCTGGATTTGAAAAATAGCTCCTGCAAGTCATCCCTGTTTTCTCCCTCCCTCTGCTTCTTTTTTGAAACCATTCATATAGAACTATGCAAATTATTTTAAATAAACCCCAGGCTGATACCACTGTTTTAAATGTGTTACAACACCGTGAAAGGTGTCAGCACGCTGATTAATTTATTTGCGACACAAGATCAGCATTTTTCATATTTTCTTCCTTTTTCTAAAAAAAAAAAAAAAAAAAGAAAGATTTAATCCATGAGAGAGCAGCAGCAGCCCTAGCATTCTGCTCAAGGATCCATGTCCCCCTCCTGTGTGGGGAGCACTGGGAGGATGAGGGATACACTAACAATATTTTTCTGCCACAACCACCTCGATTTTCTTCTTCGGATGCTTTGTTTCCTGCACTAATATTCTGGTTCTCTCCACATAATGAATGAGCTTAGGGACTTGCAGGAGTTTCAGTACCATTTGTTTTTTATCCTAAAGGAAAATACAAACCCCTCTGTCAGATAGGACTCTGCATAAAAATAAGTGCTTCCCGTAATACAGAAGTTGAAGGTGACCTACAGTAATAACTGGCACAAACTTTTTTAAGCTGAAAGCATTCCTCCCTAGGTTTCATTTGTTCTAGATAACATTTCCTCTCATGATTTAGGGACTTCATAGTATTCAAAGCATACACATTTAAAAGGTAATAGATAATTGAGCACCTTAATGGGCTGCCTTTTAGCTATCAAATATTGTTTATTCATTTGCTTGGTGGGAAAATGATATTGAACTTGCATAAAAATGGATATCTTCGTTTGACTTTTAAAATCTGAGAATGAAAGCAAGTGCTTTTCCAAATCAAAAGCTGTTAAAATCTTTTGTTCAGTCAAAAAAGGTGCTTACGTTTCCACCCTATTAAAGAACAGCTCAGTAAAGGAACTGTGAAAGGAATAATTTAAAATGAGAACAGAATCAAGAGATTCTATTTAAAAGGTAAGAAGCCTGTGTGTTTCTCCATTCCTTGTTTTTTTTTTTCTTCTACTTCTTAATTTCATGTTATCTGTCAACAATTCTTTTTCCCTTAAAATTTTGGTGTAAATTTCTTTGCATAGCTTTACCTCTCTATGAGAAAGAACATTTATTTTAATATGACTCTGTGCTATTGATCAATATTTATGCTATTAACCAAGCAGTTTTATAACAACCTGTCTGTTCCAATACCAAACGAAAATATTTCCTTTTTCTTTCTATAAATTGCTCCTTTGCATCTCCAGTTTATTGAGAGAATAAGTTACTTTATTTCTTCAGTAATAAAAGTCAACCCCCCCCCAACTGGTGATCCTTGGGGAGTTGATAGCAGCTGGGGCCCAGAGAAGTGACAGAAATGCCCTGAGCAAAGACAAGAAAGGATGATATTATTCTCTTTCCTATCCAGAGATGTCATGGTAGGATTAGGAGCTACCTTAGTCCCTTGAATTAGAATTTTCCCTCAGTTTCCATAAAGCCAGGACTGAGGCCCATAGATGCACAAAGCTCTTAACAAACTAATTAATATTCACAAAAGTAAGCCAGGAGTTGGAAAGATGAACTAATGAGAAATGATTAAGAGTTAAATATGCATGTCATGGCTTAACAACTATTAAAACAAAGGACACAGTAGTTGCCTGCAAATACAGAATGTAAATAGAAGGGGCAGAGGAATTAGTGAGGTTGGTTCTGGAACTAATGAAATAATATGCAGTAAAGTTGTTGTCTTTTTGCTTATTAAACTTTCCCTTAAGCTCTAATGCAATAGGGGTTACTGGAAAGAAAAGTGAGAAGGGAATTTCAGGATGATAGGATAAGACTGGAAAAAACATCAGATTTTAATGGCACTTTGTGCCTCTGAAATAACTAAAAAATGACATAGGGGGTCAGAGGAGCGTCAGCCACGAGTGCTGTTCTGCTCAGTGGCAGCACAGCCATCAAGGGAAACCCCACCTCATCCCAACAGCCACAGTGGAGCAGCAGGGACCAGCTGGGTGCCTTAGGAGGAGGGTGAACCTCAGAGGAATCTTCACAGTCTGGAAAGACTGGCCATTGGAAAACTCCCAGAGCCCAACAAAGGCCAGTCTGAAGTCCATCACCTGGGGATTTGGATCCCCCTCCTGGGGATGGCACTGGGGAAGCTGCATCCACAAAACTATGTCTCATTTTAAGAGATGCACACAGAAAGGAGAGTTGTCTGTGGAGGCTGCTAAGGTAGATGGGAGCACCTCCTCCTCACCAGCAGAGACTGGAGTGTTGCTCTTCCTAGACTGGAGAAACGTGGAATGGGGTAGACCCAACCTAATAACAATCCCACCCAGCTCTTCTCAGAGAGGCACAGAGGAAGGACAAAAAGGCAAAAAACAGACATTGCATCCAGGGAGATTCAAATTGGACACACAGAAAAAAAAAATGGCACAGTGAGCATGGTTAAACAGCAGGGCAGGAGCCTGGAGAGGCTGTGGAGGTTTTCTAAACCCGAGTGGACACCTCTCTGGGCACTCTGACCTCTCTGGAAAGCCACCCTTGCTTCCAACAGGAGACTGGACTGTGTGACCTCCAGACTGAGTTTTCCTATGATTTTTGCAGTGGCCTGAGGATCTGAATGCAGCTGGGCCTCTGCTCAAGGAGGTGATCAGAGAGACAGAGTGAGCAGGGAGGGAGGAAGCAATCTGATGGATTAATTACATCTAAAGAGGATTTCTGAGTGGAGTTGAGAAGGTGGTTGTGGTCGAGGATTGCGCATATTGTAGCCCAACCCCAGAGGTTTGGGGGACTCCATAGAAAGCTTGCAGCTAAGAGGGATGCTCCTGTGAGGAATCCAGGTCTCTATCTGGGCATGGAAGAGCCATATGAGCTCTGCATTGTCATCAGAAGCCATTTAGGAGAGATTTTGTGTTGGTAATTGTTTTCTGTATTGTTTTCACCAGATTAAAAAATGCAAGTCTACTGCATTATTTTTTTTATTATTTATTGTTCTAGTTTAGTTGACAAATTGATGCTACTACAGAGCCAATGTTCTGTTAAATCCGGTTTGCTTGAAACAATACAGGTGAAACACCAGAATAATTGAAGTGTGCTGCCTATTATGCTGTTCAAAGTGATTCACCTGCCCTTGCATGCATTCAGCAAGATTTACTTTAATACCCAGTGTCATACAATAGAACATTTCAGAAGAACCTGCATACTTAAAATGCTGTAATTCTGTTTGGCAAGTCACCTAAACAAAGTACAGGCTAACAGAGTGGCAGAGCCTGTGCTTCCAAAGCTGGATGTCTGTAAAATGCAGCTCTGGAGCCCAGTCTGTTGGTGGGGTGATAGCACAGCTGGGAACTGGAAATATGGGGAGGTTCAGAGGTGCAAGGTGAACCCCTACATCTGATCCCTGAAAGCACTTAGAAAATATACCAACTTAGAAGTACAATTAGAAGTATACTAAAAATCCCGATTCAGATTTGCTGACATAATAGATTTCTTGCATCTCTAAAATATATTTTGTTTTAAAATTGCACTAAACAGCCCAAGTAGCTTTACTTGTGAGGATGTGAAGGAAACACAGGATGAAAACCAGAAGATTTCAGCCCAGCCATAGATTGAATATTGTTGATTTATATTGGCAATGGTGATTTCTGTGCTTGGAAGTTCAAGAGTTCCTTTAAATCTGTCTCTTACCGTAACAATATTGGGTCAGAAAGCATCAACTTCATCTAGGATAAAACCCCCACTTTATGCCTCTCTTACAAGAAATAGTATTATTGCAAACTTGAAGTATGGAAAAAACCCATTATTGCCTCCAAGGTGGTATGCCATCTTAATAAGACTTATCTTCAAGACACGAAAAAATGTACTTTTCAAATCCCACACGCATTATAAACCACCACTTACAAAACCTTTGTTCTAAAGTGCTGGCAATTTTACCTGGGGCAGACATTTTACTGCATTTAAAAGGTCTCCACAGGATACTTCTAAATCTAAGGTGAACTATAAAGGCCTACGGATACAATGAAATTTAAAGTTTTTGTTTTTACAAGTTTGTTGGTTTTATTTATTTTTTTTTAAAAGTATCTTCCATCCTGCCAATATAATCTTAGTTTATATTTAATATCCTATTTCAAGAGAAAAATGGCTAGTGAAATGAATAAATTGATGCTTTTTCAGGAAACATCATTAGAAAACACAGCATTGTGGCAATTAAAGCAAATAGGGTTTTGAAGTAAACTAACAACATAACCAGCGATCTATTTGGGTCCTGAGCCAGAAAAGGCCATCTGGCATTCCCAGGGACAGCATGAACAAGAGCTGCCACATTTTATTGTGTATTGATAAGGTCTAGTAACTGCTGGATCGTTCCACCTGAATGCAAACTTGCAGACTTACTGGGCAAGGTTGAATCACGAGTGGTTGTTCGTGCAACAGAACAATAACATTGCCGGGCACGCAGCCCTCCCAGCCAGGATTATCTGCCTACTTTGCTCCAAAGACCTGGAAATTGGAATTCTGCAACCAAAGTGCTTATTTGAGATAAACCAAACAATTCAGGGACTGTTCATGCACAAATAGATTCAATATTTGACTGACTGTCGGGCCTGGTCCACAAACTGTACCTCAATGGCAAGGGTGGGTCACCATGAGCACCTCCACAGGTTTAATCATAGAATCTTAGAGTGGTTTGTGTTGGAAGGCACCTTAAGCACCATCTCATTCCAACTCCTCCTGTCCACACGCTCACAAATGCCAGACGTTTTCCATGTGAAAACAAGGCCCAACTCCTGAATTACAAACTCGCAATTTACATTGCACTGGTCATTCTTTAAAACATCAGAAATGTTCGTATAACTCTGCTATGGTTGAGAGCTTTCAGTGTAGTAACTGTGAGACCTGTGTTTAACAGCAGTGTTAAAAAAAGAAGAGAAAGATGGTGCCAGGAAGGTTTCTTATTCTTCCTCACCAGTCATTTTCCTGGCATATATTTGGATGTCTCTCAGGCTTTTATACCTCGGAGCAGAGGTTATACTAATGGCTTTAAATGTGTAATCTTGTGCAATAAAACCCCTGCCATTAATGCAAGGTTAAGTACCTGATTTTTAAACCTATGAAGGTCAGGAAAGAAAGGAGATAAAATTACCAATGCAATTTAGCTTGGAAGTTTAATGTATTAAACAGAGTTTACAACTGCACACTGCAGTGGAGGAACATCTGTCCCGGTAGAATGAAAAACATGTTTATAATGACTTAAGTGGTTCTCTGACTGATCAGGACACAGAGAAATCAATACCAAGCCAAGGCAGGACCACATGGAAGAGAAGCTGCAGTTCCTTGGGGCCAGTGAATTGTCAGTCCTGTTCCCTCACCAGGAGCATGAGTTTATAAGACTCCACTGGTCAGTGGAATATATATGGCCAGGCACTGGCTCAGTTATCTGCACAAAGAAGAAAAAGGCCTCTTCAATCAATTAATCAGGTTTTAGCCTCAGGCTTTAGACCTCTGTTGTCTGGTGGGATTTCTTGTACCATCCTGGGCGAAAGTCTGAAATGGCAACTGGAGAATTCTTGCACAATAAGGACCAGTTATTTTTGGAAGGTGACAGCCTGTCTTACCCCATGTATTTTAAAGAATCTATAAAAACAACCTGAAGAAAATTGTTTTGTTTTAACTTTACTCTCTTTTTTTTTTTTTTGACCTTTATGAAGCCCAGTTAAATTCTTCTCTCTCAGAATCCTCCCGGACAATTTAGCCATGCCAAATTTATCCGCTTTTTGAACTTGATCTTGAAAAGTGGCTTTATATTAGTAAAGTTTAGTTACTTTGTTTATTTATTTATCTGAGGTCAGAACATTTATATTAAATATAAGTAGGCAAGAATATTACAGCTGTGATGCATGTTAATAATGGAAATGCCAGCATATCTCAGAATGTTTTTAGCACATTTTTGCCTGAATCTTGTGTCATAAGCCTGTACCTGTATTTAATGCATGTCTGCTCTGTGTGTTCAACACAGGGTTTGAGAACTGAGTGATAGATATTTAAGTCCATTATGGTAATGGACAGAGAGCTTCAGAAAGGGAGAAACTGAACATTGTGCATTTTATTGGAGCTTTGTGAAGTTGCAGACTTCAATTTGCTACAAACCAGTGGAGCCAAACCAGTGTTCGCAAAGATGGGAAATGTCTTTTTTTTTTTTTTTTATGTCTTAGAGGTTAAAATTCTCTAATACTTTGAGCTAACTGTAGGCTTTATTACATGGATTTTGTAATATTTCAGACTACTGTTGCATTATACTGTTTTATTTTAGCACTGATGCTGGATACCAACTTCCAGGTGAAAAACTTCTGAAGGATTAGTGAATTTTACACCACAGTAGCAACTACTAATTCTGTTAATAGTTTGTATTACACATAAAACCACACTAAATTACGATGAGCTCAAAGTTTCTTGATAACTCTTTTGTTCAGCTCAGGAAGAGAGTAAGTGTGCAAACCACTTTAAGAAGTTAAAAGAGGTTTTAACTCGTTATCTTTGTAAATGTCATCTAAAGTAGAATTAAAAATGGCACAACTGTTTTTTCACTCGTTTGAAACAAAATAGAATTATGAGAAAAAATAACAATACTTTTTGATAAACCACCACCTGAAATATCACTTACGTAGATCTCTCTCCTTAAAACTAAATTCTTGCTTTTAAACTTGAAAGTAGTAGTTTTTTACAGGTCAACTTCACGTTTATTAATGATAAAAATGCTGAAATAGGTTGCACAGCCTGTAGTAAATAATTTGGAAATAAGTATTTTAATGTGAATATAATCAGTAAATTAAGCAATTATTCATTATTGTGACATGCATATCATGTGAGATGAATACTGAATGCTATTCTACCATAGTAACAGTGACAGTAGTATTTATCTTCAATATAATCTTTTACTTTTAAAATTATAAGGTTGTACAACAACTAGAAAATAATCAGATTTTATGTAGCATAGCTCTAGAAATTAAATGCAATAAGTTTTCTATCTGTCTATCTATGTTTAACTGGTTTTTTTCACATAACATAACAGGTGAAGTTCAGTTAATGAAAATGATGTACTAATCTGGTAAAATGCCACCTCACTTTAAAGCTTTTCTTTCTTGTAAAATTGACTTGTTCTAAGGGGAAAAACTTCTATCAAATATCCCAGCTAATTGGAAAACTGTACTTGTGCTATAATGTGAGAGAAAGCAGTCAAGACAGCTGAAGGTCTCTAAGGGACATTAGAAGGTAACAAGTCCTGCTTGTGTGGAGCTGACAGCTGCACTTGAAATTCAAAAGATTAGCAGATAATGCTTTATTGCTCTGGCCTGACTATCATAACTCTACATTTTATTTATATATTTTTAAATGAAGCCTTCAGGCAATGAAGTTTGTTATGTTCCTCACCTCTTATTTACTTTATCTACATCTTCTCTCTCATACTCCTAATATCTCCAGCAGAGGTTATTTCCACAATCTTTTCTCATCTTGCTGATAGAGTTAGTACCTTTTTTTTTTTTTTTTGCTATCGGAACTTAATCAGGGAAGGTGCCTGAGTAAAGAAAAGAAAATCTGCTCTGTGCTCAGAGGTAAGAAATGCCAGATTTGTGGCACTTTGTGCTGAGTCTGACCCCTTCCTGTGTCTGTACAGTGCAGCAGCTGAAGAAGGATCCTGTGAAAAACTGTCCTTGCAATTAAGGCCCATATCACTCCATTTGTGAGGGTTTTGTCAAGGTTTAAAGGATAAATATTGGTCTGGTGTTATCTGACACTGGCAGCCTGACATGGAAACTTTCAAAAGATAAATGCCCTGTTTTTAGGAGAAAACCAAACTGAGCATAGTCTCAGAAGATGTTACAGACTGTTGCACTTGCAATCCTGATTCTCCTGTTGCCATCGCAGCAGCAGTGACATCGTCTGACAGTCCCATGGTGTCGGTGCCCCTGGTGGGGAGGAAGGGCTTGCGGGACCTGCTGCCTGCAGGGCTCTTCCATGGCACACAAAGTGGTTTTGAAAACAAAGCTTGGGATAAGATTATTGTTGTCAGACTATTCCTGCCCTGAAGAGAGGTGTGGAGGGTGCTCTTGCACGATGCCGTGGCCATTTCATGTCCCAACATTTGGCAGGCACAGTTTGCCCTTGTAGCTCCTGCAACTCTGTTCCAGGACCTGCAACTGTGTTCCAGAACCCTTGACGTGTTCCAGCACTCTGGGAAGCTGGAGACAAACCTAAGCACGTTCCTGTGGTCCTGGCAGCTGAGGGCTCACAGGGCACAGTGAGACCCTCCTGCCCCTGCTCCCAGAAAGTTCTGACTGTTCCCATTAGACCTCCTATAGCAGCTGTGTTAGCACAAACCAGGGTTTCCATGGACAGTAATGTCCTACAGCCAAATTAAGTTGTGCTGCAGTGACTTAATGAACCTGTGTTACTGAATGCTCCCTGCACATTTCTGTTTTCTCAGAATGCCTTCTGCTGTATGAAATCACCAGCAAAACAGACTGCTTTGGTCAAGACAGGGCTTGACACCTCTAAGAATGTCAGTGTTGGGTAGCATAGGAAAAATTCCCAGTGCAGCTCATCAACAGCTGGGTTTTGTGTGAATGTTTCTGTCCACGGCACTTGCTACCCATGAAAACGAGATTACTAAGTCTCTTCATAAATATCCAATGAGCTATAATGTCATCAGTCTTCCTAAAAATAAAATATTAAACACTGTAAATGGTATTTGACCTCTATTACAGTGTCTGGAGGATTAAAAATGCTCCAATTTCAGGCTGTGTGCTGTCCCACATGCCTCAATTGTGTGCTGTGTGTTTGCAGTTCGAGCCTGTGGCAGGGGACACTCAGAAGGAAGGCAGCCTGAGTGAGAGCTGCCTTTCCTCCAGGATCAGTGTTGTGAGCACAGCTGTGCTTTACACATTCTGTTGGAAATTTGGAAAGTGGGCTGCTGTGACACTACTGCAGACAGGTTTGCTCCCAACACCAAGCTGTGTGGTGTGGTTGACACGCTGCGAGGAGTGGGGTACCATCCAGAGCAGCATGGCCTGAGAGGTGGGTTTGTGTGAACCTCAAGTTCAACAAGGTCAAGCACAAAGTCCTACACCTGTGCCACTGCAATCCCAAGCACAGATACAGGCTGGGTGGAGAACAGATTGAGAACAGCCCTGAGGAGAAGAGCCTGGGGATGTTGGTTGATGAGAATCTCAGTGTGACTCAGGCAGGTGCTTTTGCAGACCAGAAAACCAACCATGTCCTGGCTGCATCAAAAGCAGTGAGACCAGGAGCTCAAGGGAGGTGATTCTTCCCTTCTACGTTGCTCAGGTGAGACCCCACCTGGATTTTTGCATCCAGCTCTAGGTCCCCAAACACAAGTAGGACATAAATAGGCTGGAGCACCTCTGCAATTAAGACAGGCTGAGAAAGTTGGGGTTGTTCAGCCTGAAGGATAGAAAGCCCTGGGGAGACCTTAAAGCACCTTCCAGAACCTAGAGGGGGTTACAAGAGAGATGGGGAGGGACTTTTTACAAGGGTGTAGAATGACAGGACAAGGGAAAATGTCTTTAAACTGAAAAGGGGTAGGTTTGGATCAGATATTACAAGGAAATTCTCTACTGTGAGCTAACTCTTCATGGTGGTGAGGTCCTGGCACAGGTTGCCCAGAGAAGCTGTGGCTGCCCTATCCTTGGAAGTGTTTAAGGCCAGACTGGATGGGGCTTGGAGCAACCTGGTCTAGTGGAAGGTGTCCCTGCCCATGGCAGTGGGGTGGAACAAAATGAGCTTTAAGGTATTTTCCAACCCAAACCATTGTAAGATGCTGTGATTCTATGACTCCATGACTATCAACAGTATGGTATCAAACTGCATTCCATCAGTTTTGCTTTCAATTTTTCAGAGGTAATGTCTTTTCAAGACTATTTTTAAAACTTACGCTTACAGCTCCCTTCTCAGCACTGATAACACGTTTAAAAACAAGGATGAATTTGACATAGAGAACAGCCATATTTTTCTTCAACAGCCAATAAATAATATTTCGTGTTGCTGAATGAGTGAAGCTGAACTAGTGTTATAGTGAACTTAAGTTATTTGAGAACAGGATTATTATGGCCTAATGTGTCTGTTCTCATTTCTGTCAGAATATCCATCATACTTCCATTTTGAAATCAAAGATAAGGAGCAAGGAATATCATCTGGCTCTAAGACTTTACTTTACAAAGGGATCTGCTTAAAGAAAGGAAGGGAGAAAAGAGGAGCAGGTTGATGATGAGGTTTTTGTTTCAATATGAATAGAGGGCATACTAACAAGAAAATGAATAACAGTCAACATGAATTTATTAAGAAAATGTCGTGTCAAACCAACACTTTTCTCTGGAAAACTGTGTGTGCCTGAATTTCATTGCCTTCTGCAGCGGTTGTCAGAATTCTTTTCATAAGTCAGCTGATGAAATCTGGTCCAGGTGCATTTTGTCTGGGGAGAGGAGGGAGCAAATCTGAGGAGCTGCTGGTGGTTCACAGCATCTCTGTGGGCATGTTTTGCTAGTGAGGCTCCATGGGGTCTGCCCTGTGTCTGGTTTTCAGCCTGTCCTTGTTCCTGGCTGGGATGGTAGGGCAGAGATCCTGCCCATGAAACGTGCAGGTGACACACAGCTGCATGTGAGCTGGAAGGTAGGATTCAAAATCAGGTTTACAAATTGGAAAATTTGTCTGGATAAACTAGCCTTCTGTTCCACCATGGAAGGAGCAACACTCCACACACAGCAGGGGTAGTTCCCTGCCTGTCCACCACATGGGTAGGTGGCATTGCTGTGAAAAAGCACAGAGAGGATTATGGTCTGTACTGTCCTGCTCTGGAGGAGAAGTCAATAAGCACTTAGGGATATCTAAGGAAATGTATTGTGTTAGTACTGATGTTTCCTGGCACCAAAAGACCTCAGCTTTTTCCCTGCACTCCACAGGGAAATTGGACCTCAGGAAGTGTCTTAGGCATTACAGAAGTTCAGAGGAGAGCAGTGGGAATGATCTGAATATGAAAATTGGAGCAGGGAGTAAAGACTGGGAGACACTGAGCCTAAAGAAGAGAAGATATGATAGATCCTAAAATGACCAAGAAATGCTGGTGCAAGCTAAAAGACTTTTCTGATATAATGCATCACTTGGTTATGAAGAGCTGGTAAACTCTGGTTTTAACTTTTAATCCCTTCTTCAACTCAAATGTAGGCTTTCAGCTATTCTCTGTTCAGAGTTTATAAAAGGGAGGAGATCTCAATTAAAGTGCATTTAGTGATAATAAAAATATTGCAAAAATAGGAAATGAATCATTTTATTCACATATTACACAAGAATTTAAGTGTTGAGATCTCATATTGGCTGGGAAAATTAATTTATTTTCCCTCACTTTGAAGATGGATTATGTAATTTTTTTTCCCTTTTTCATTATATATTTTGATCCAAGTCAATTCCAAGTCTTGGTGTTTTGAGCTGATATATTCTCTTGATAGAAACTGTTTACATGACTAGAGAGATGAAATGTAAATATTTTTGTTGTCTTGGTAGTAATTTATAAAATAATGATAAGACACATAGCAACATTAAATTAATGTTTAGAAAATCTGACAGCCAAACTTGATCTGATTCTGTCTCTTTGAGTTATACATTATTTTACCTATAAACTACTAATTAAAAAGTAAGTGCATTGTGCTTAATAAATGTCCACTTGGATTTATGTTCTCCAGTAGTTACTTCTATCAAAGAGAAGTAAACAATCATTTTATAATTTTTAATGGAAGTGTATTATTTAATAATGTTTTAGCTTTTGTCTTCGATAACTCTTGCTGTAATTTTGTTAACATAAAGTAATCTCTGATTACTTTTCAGGGCATATTAAACAATGACAATATGCTTTTCAATAAAAATACACTGAGGGTTGGCTTCAAATCCCAGTGCCTAGTAGTCATCTTTCTAATTTACAAATAATTCAGGTTTTACTTTTGCTGTTACAGACTGATAAATCCACAGCCTGGAACTCAGCTACGAGCTTTTCTTTTCAGACTTCAGTTCTGTGGCTTTTGAATTCTTTATATATAAAGTTTTTGAAATCAAAGAAATTCTCTCTTTTGTGAGGGCTGGCTTGCTTGTTAGTTCACTGCAGCTTTTGAGTAGTTCCTATTCCCTGTGCTGGCTCTCAAGGGAGCCCAGGGAGGAAATGCAGATGGTTTTTAGGTAGGTCAGTGGATGAATGTTTGCTTCCCCAGATCCACCTTGGCTGCAGGATAAATGGGCGAGAGCATCTGTAACTGGAAATCCAGCACAGATAAAGTGGAGTTGAAATCATGTGAAGGGGCCATGGGGAGCTGCAGGAAAGACAGGAGCTGGAAATACTTTTGGCCTGGCTTCAGTCGGGCAGGCAAAACACGAGTTTCTCTGGACAGCTGTGGAGTCAGAGGGGATTCTGCTCTCCTTCAGGCATCTTCCTTTGGGTGTATAAGGGCTGTGAGACTGTTTGATCTTGAGAAAGCTTGACCTCAAAATTAGCCAGAAAACTTTCTAAACTCTTGCCTAATTTATTTTGCTGTTCCTTTAAGTCCTCCCCCCCTCCATTTATCTTATTAATTTTGTACAAACTTTGCTAAGTTGGAGCTACTTCAGGAGCGTACTACAACTCTGGGAGCACCCCTAACTTGCATAAAATTGAGTGTATTTCAGGTGCCATCTCTTTTAACTAGGAAAGTTTAAGGCCACTGACTACAAATCCAAGCATGAAATGATCCAAAGTGAAACTCTTTCTCATGTGGCCTTTTCTCCTTCATCTAAATTTAGCCCTCAAGTATACAGATGCATTTTGCTGTGCCCTTGCACCCAAGGACAGGACTCAGCCTAGAGCACCTAGGCAAAACACTCTCCAGCACTCTCAAATAGTAACAGATTGCAGTACTATAATTGTCAGTAAAATATTAAAATTGCAGATTAAGACTTCTTTTCATGGACACAGAACACCACTCAAACATTAGGAGCAGTTTGTGGTGCCAGGCTCTTGGTACAAAACTTTTCTCTTTCAGCACAGGGACAGTTTCTCCCCCGTCTATGGAATATTTATTAGTTTGCAGATTGCTAATTAACTGGGATGAGTGCATTTAGGTTCATACTATAACTTAGGTATTAAAATGTGTTTAAAACAGCTTGAACTTCACTTCTAAAAGTTTGTTTCAGCTGAACTGTGGACTAAACAGTGGCAGCGTGGCTTGGAAACAGTTGCCTTGATTTTAGTTTCTCTGAGCTTTAGCTTGTCCTCATGGTGCCCTGTGACCTTAAACCAGTCATGTAGTCTTTGAAAGAGTTATGACTTTTAAGTAGTGCATCATTTATTTGATATAATTGGCTCTTTTCCCTTTCCCTTTCCCTTTCCCTTCTCTATTAAAGTAAGTTCTTTAGAAAGGAAAAATGTCATCATTGTAAGAGCATTGGTCTGGGAGTCTGATTCTCTCAATTATTTAAAAACACAACAGATACCATGACTATACAGATTTTATAAGCATTTCCATGGATAGATCCCTTCAGTTCAAAATCAGCATATATGCAGCTCCTTCATGCTCAAGGTTTTAACATCTTGAAGAGATTTCATAGAATCACAGAATGTGAGGTTGGAAGAGACCTCAAGAACCAACCTTTCTGGGCAAAAACACAGCGTAGACAAGATGGCCCAGCACCCTGTCTACCTGCACCTTAAAAATGTCCAACAATACGGAATCTACCACTTCCCTGGGGACATTATTCAAGTATCTGATTGTTTAAATTGTGAAAAATTTTCCTCGTGTGACTAATTAGAACCTCCCAGGAGTAACTTCTACCTCTCAGCGCTCATTTTTCCATGTGACTTCTCATGAAAAAGGTGTCCTTATCTTCTTTGTAGCCACTCTTTAAACATTCTTCACATGTAAATGTTTTCCTGTTTAGATTGTGATCCTAGAATAGCTTGATATCATTTTATATAAAAGTTCTTTAACTTTCTTTTTAAAGCCAGGTAGTCTTTATTTTTTTTTTTCCTTTTTTTTTTCCCAGACTTTATAATGCAAAAATTCACCCTCAACTTCTATTACTTTGAGACTGAGCTTAGCTTTCCTTTGTTTATTTTGCATGCATTCCCCTCCATCTCTTCTGGTTTTTTAAGGAAGGGTAAATCATTGTTCTGGGCTGACTTCGTAGTATCTGTATACCCTCATGATATTGTTAATCTTTGTGCTTTTGCTTTATTCACAGGCCACCCTACTTACTTCATTGTTTTATTTTATAATGACCTGAACCTTGTATGATTTCAACAACTGATGGCTTTGTTTCTTGATCTTTCCAGCTACACTCTTTAAAACAATTTTGTCTAGCTCATTGCCTATGACTTGACTTGTATCTTTATTCTCAGACGTTTCCAAGTAAAAACTGCAAAAATAATATTTGCTCTGTATGAAGAAATAGCAAACGGACCCAGGTTTGAATTTAGTTTTGTGTGTGAGCAGTGCTTTGGTCATTTTTATCTTCTGCAGGAAATCTCTGCCACTTGCCTTCATGAACCTCCAATCTTCTTCAGTAATTTGGTCTTGTAAAGTGATGGCAGGTCGTAGCTGTCGAGGAGAAAATGATTGCTTGGTTTATAAGGGCATAAGCTTTTAAAAGTGTTTTAATAGCAGGAGAAAGATTTTGAAATAGTCTCTGTATTAAAGGGCAAATGGACATATGAGGTTGATAGTGGCTTGTGGAGTTAAGCAGATCGGCTGCTTCATCTTGTGCACATTGAAATTCTTTTTCAGTACCACAGACTTAGTTAAAATGGGAAATAAACAGCCTTGATAATCACAAAGGCTTGGATCTTCATTCTCTGAGACATCCGTGGTAGTGACAAAGTCTTTGCTGACCCTCAGAGGCTTGGCATGGAGTACAGGGAAGGCATGCAGCTTTTGAACAGGGTAATGTAGGCTTGCTGCACCCTTATGACAAATCTGGCTCACACCTGACACAGCCTCTAACAGCACTAACAATCTAATAAATCAGTCATGGGTAACACATGCTGAAAGCTGCTTCAGGGAAAAAGAAAGAAAGGAGAAAGGGGGAGACTTGAGAGCAAACCAGGAGTAGGTTTCTTTCTTCCATGGCTGTAAGGCAAACTGATTAAAAGTCTCTGCATTCTCTGGGTAAACTTATTGCAAGATATTGCCATCTTCCTGATACAGTACAAATGCCAGCAAGTTACATGTCTGGATTGAAATTATTTCTAAACAAAGGGAAAAAAAAATCTTCTCCAGGTGTCAGAGGAATCAGCTGGGAAATTGGCTGATCCCATCAGGAACTCTATCATGACAGAAGAGTAAAATTTCAAGAGGAAAGTTAGTACAAAAAAAAAATTGACAAAATTATGATCATTAGGATAAAAGTTCTTTCTTGTTCAGGCTCCTCAGAGTCACTTTCCATTTTTTTGATCAGTTTTAATAGAAAGGCTTCTCCAAGCTGGGTTAGCTGCAAGAGTTTGGGGAGGTGTGGAGTTACCTGTCAAATGGGAAAGTCATAACAGAACTAGCTGTGGCACAGGGAAGAGACAGAAGGGTGTAATTCTTTGAACTCTAAGGAGGTCAACTAATTTGGAATTGAATTACCTGTGATCCAGGCAGAGACAGAAAAGCCATGAACCTTGGGACAATTCTTGTCTTAGTTTAGGAGCACAGAGGAACACACAAGAGGAAAATATCCACAGAAAAGGAAGGCAAGCAAGGAGAGAAGACAGGCATGGGCTGTGCCACAGGAGCTGGACTTCACCTCTGCAGTTGAAACTCCTGCACCTCTGCTCACCCACCTCTGTTCACAGGGCTGGGCTCTTATAGAATAAACACACAGTGCATCCATCCATAAATTTCTCTCCTTAGGGAAACCTGGCTAACATCAAATCTCCCAAATCTCAGCTGATGCAGATAGGAAGCAATATAGAAGAAAGAGAAATGTCTGTGTCTTGTAAGGAAGAGACCTTCTTCCTTTCTGAACCTGCCTTGCAGGTGCCCAGGGATTGACCCAGAGCTCCTGTTCTCAAGCACAGTGAAAAGTTGTTCTGAATAATGATCATTAATTTTGGATGTGGCAGCTCCTAGCCAGAGCTCCTGAGCATGAATTAGTTTGCTGAAGTATAAGTGGTAATCTTGGAGGTACATATTGTTATGCACATCATGTATATTCCGGTATGTCCTGCTCCTTCCTCAGCTGATATTAATGCTAAAAAAATTAATTGAGCATAAAGATGTAGCATTAGGCCCACAGAGCATATCATTAACTACAGCTTTTGAAGTTAAGTAATTCAAAGTGAAAATAATTTTATGCATATTTCTGTGTGTTTCTTTATGTACATGGAGCATTGCAAAGTCCTTCTCGTTTGGGATGTGATATATGAATTGGCAGATCCTCTCACTGTGTCATCAGCCTGAAATGAGCCCCAAACTGTACTCATTCTAATCCATCACTGACTGTTGTATCAGTGATCCACGTGAAACAGGATTTTCTGGCAGGAAGGCTGAACACTGAAGGCACATGGAGACCTGATCATCCTTATGGGTGGTCTCCCTAGGTCAGAATAGTGGCTTCTGCTGCTGTACTTATTTATGGATAAATCATGGAATGACATCTGCAGGCCCCCAAAAGTGGTGCATTTCTGGTGCAAAACTGCTCATTCTAAAAGGAGTTAAGACGTTGCATCTAAATATCTACTCTACAGGGAGTACATGAGCTTCTTTCAACTTAGATTGTGCTTCTTAACATGAGAGACAAAATCCTTTTAAAATTAAATCGAACTTTTCCTTATGGAATACTGAATAGCATGGTTATTTTTTCCATTAAAAATCTCTTCTTTGCTTGAAAGCAATTTCTATGAGGTTTTGAGCTGATGTACTATGGCAATACACATATATGTGCATATATACATGTGTTCAGTGAAGCTTGTAACCTGTCTCATTTTTTTGGCAAAGGTTAATAGTGGCAGAGTAGGTACAAAAATTAAGTAATTTCTGCTTTTTGCAGTCTCCTGCTTTCTGGGCAGAAAAAGTGTAGGTGACATCTTTTGTCTTGAAAACGACACAAACCCTACGAAAATCCTAAAAGAATAAAGGCAGTGACTTAATGTTTGAACATCCAGATGAATGAATATTATAAGCTATGGATGAGTTAAATCTGCCAATTATTGTGCTCTTAAAAGGCTTTATATTAAGCAAAAACTCCCCAAGCTCCCCCTTCTGCATAATGGTTCTGTTTGCTATTCCCATAACAAGAGATTATGATTTATTGTACCCTATTTATTTTGGGTTTAATAGGATTTTGAAATAAGTCTTCAGCAAACAATGAACATTGGAAGTCATAATGACAATTAGAAGTTAGAACTAAGTAACCTATAACTTCAAGTAACTGTATGGAGCTGGTACATTTTTTTGGTAGAGTGCAATTACTAAGACAGATTCCTGCCTTAAACTTCTTGCTATATTTTTTGACATATAACCATTAGAAGTGGCTTATAAGACAAGGTTTAAAAAAATAAGACCCTGTATTTGCAAGAAAATGTCCCAGCTGGGTACTTTTCTACAAGGTGTAATACAAGTATGAAATTCTAAGGTATAATTTTTTTACTTACATTGTTCAGTACCTTGTTTAAAACACAGTCTGGGAATATAGTAATTACCATAGCTAGTGATTTTTTAGCAAAGTATACTGAACATCCAAGGCAAGAAAATCAGCTAAGTGGTGAAGTGGGTAAAGGCAAGAGTGTCTCGTGCTTCTGAAAGCAGAGTTACACTGACATGAACTGTGACCTAAAGTAACTGTAGGTTAACTATAGTTTGATATCAGATACTGAATCATGAGAGTTGCTATTTATTAATGATTACTTCTGTTTCATAACCACACATGAGCATTCCTCAAAGATACAAAACAACTCTCTAATTGTCTTTAAGCAGATGGGGATGGATGTTGTCTCAAATAGTCACTTCCAGAAATACAGTGAGAAGTTGCAAGGTGTGGAAAGCTGTTACAGGTTTTGAAATCCAATCTTGGCAAGGAGTTTTGATCATTAGCATTGTCTGTTGTGGACATGGAGGCAAACTAATAGAATTCTTTTTTATTGATTGGGGCAGTACTTCAAGAAAGGTGTAATTGCCACCCTAAATTTAATCTTGTAGATACCCATCAAGCGCCGATGTTCTGGTTTAGTATTAATGTCTTCCTGGAACTGTTAAAGTGAACACTAAAAACATATTAACACTGCTGACTGTGATATAGATCAATATGTAGCAATAAAATATAGAAGGATTTTTGAAGTCTAGTCCTTTGTCTAAGTGTTTACAGGTAACTTGCAAGAAGTTATGAGGGAAATTGACTTTTTTAATCTTTGGCATTTGGAATCCTATTTACACTGGAGCAGTTGATAACATAAGAGGAAATTTCAGAAGTAAAAAATAGAGAATAATTTGTTGAAGAACAGATTAGAGGAATTTAAAAGCATTTTGCTACATTAGTTACACATGGAGAAGAAGCTGCTATTAAGAGCTGGGTGAAAGGGAGGAGAAATGTTTCAGTGAATTACAGTAAGCAACAGTTTCTCCAAGTTTTTTTAGACACTTAATTTGCAGTATTCAGAGATCTCACTTTCAGGTTTTTGTAAGTTTTATAAATTGACAGCAAGAGTCAGAACAAATCTTACATCTAGTTACTGCTGCAGCCCTGAAGGTTCAATCAAAAAATCCTTGCATCTATCATTGTTCCAGTAAGTTGCTTCAGGAAGGGTGAGGGAATGTAATAACTTCTTCATTCCTCCACCAAGGCACCAGGATTTCAATCTGTATTTGCTGTGAATCTTCCAGTAAGACAAACAAAAGGAGAGGGTGGATGCCCAGAGCATCGTTTAGGATTTACCTTACTGAACCTGAGTTGTCCAAAGTGACACTTTAGGACTTTTTTTCCCAAATGAACTTATAACTGTTGTCCTTATTCCCTTCCTTGCACTCCTTCCTCCTCCCTCCAATTTTTCCACAACATTACCTGCTTGTGATGAGACACACGACCACTCATAGGTGAGCCAATGGCAGATTTCTGTAAATACGAATTTTCAAATTAAGTTGTAAATCTCTGAGAGCACCTAGATTTTCCAGCATTTCACCAAGCCCCTACAGCCTGATTAGAAAGCTGTTTTTCTTCATAAAATGCTTCTAGGGCTTAAGGCTGTATGGCTATGTGGGTTTCTGTATCAATGGTTGACTCACTCAGGAGCAATGTATAGTCCTTAGAGATGGCAAAGAAGAACTCAGGTGTAGAGGCAACTAAAAGCCAGCATTTCACCAGTTATTGCATTGATACCTCCCAAATAAATGCTGACACACTGGCAACTTAGAAAACCAAAGCTTTTGGGCTCAGCAATTACTCAGCAGAAATACAATGAGCTCGTGTTAAACATTATTGAGGACGTTCCCTTAGCAGTTACTGAGATTTCTCAGTAAAACCAGGATCTTATTTATTAATTTTTCTCTGGACATACCTATTTAAAATAATAAAAAAAAAAAAAAGGAGGAAATTTATCTGTGCCTTCACATTTTAATGAAATCAGAATAACATGGCACTAGTGGTTTTTTTTAAGTGGTATGTACCATTGCAAAACCTTTTTGATGTCAGGAGTAGTGGTGCTGGTGTCACTACAGCCATGGATCATGAATTTGAGTCTTGCCACAGACAGGTTTGAAAATAAATGTAGGTTTATTGACATATGAGAAGGGGGTTGGCTTTTTTTTTTTTTATTCTTCTCTGTGAGATTATATGAGGCTAAAAGGGAGAGAACCAGCAATTTCTTCACACTGTATCTTCCCAAATGAAAAACGTGCTCAGTTCCCGATTACCAATACCCAAACGATTGTCTTCATTGTCCTGCTGTTATCTTCATCCTACTGGGAGCTGTAAAAAAGAAATGAGGATTCAGCTGCTTACAGAACTGCAGAAGAAACAGCCTCATGCATGTGGTGTCATGTAAGAAATATTACGTGCAAGTGCTGAAATGATTTATTGTAGTTGCTGTATTTTCTCTGGAATTTATGTAATTACGGCAAAATCACAGTCCACTTTTGTGGGTTTTTTTCACAATTTTGACTTAGGCAACCAAAGTTTTTATTAACCAGGGAATGAAGAACATGTTTTTGAAAGGGATTAAGCAGTGAAATGATGAATGGAACTGTTCCCAAAGCATGCACATAAAGTGATATCATCTAGCTATGGCTGATTTCTGCTCCATCGCTTCAACAGGAAAATAGCTATATTGCTGAAATGATTAGGCTTAGGCTCTATTATTTGCGGTGGTGCTTGACAGTTATGGAGTTGGAATTCAATTTCTTTCATCTAAAGCAGGTGTGCCTTAAAAAAAAAAAAAAAAATCACTCTGCCACTTCTGTATAACGCATGGAGATTGTTGGCTTCTTGCCTGAAAGTGTTTCAGTGCACTTATCCCATTTTCATACAGCAGAAGTTGTCCAAGAATATCATCCTGGTTTAAATACATGAGAAAATTTTCTTTATCCCGAAACAAGATAACAGATGATATGAAAAGCTTTTTTTTTTTTATGCTAGCACATAGATTTAAGAACCCATTTTGAAGGGTATTTTTATAGAAATCTATATTATAAAGCACATAAAGAGGTTGATATTAATTTGCTATTCAGGACAAGAAGAAAGGTGCTCCTTAATCTTGATATATCTGTATTTGATATGACAGGTTAACCTTGATATTACCATCATGTATCCAAATTTTACTTCCCAGTTTGACTCTAAAATACCCTACCTTAGTTTCTGGTAGTGATATATCCAGGCAGCAGTTGTTTATTTGTGAATAGTACATGGTATGTTTATTTTATATGAAAGGACTCCTACAAGTGCCTGCTGCAATTTAGACAGGTTTAGTTAGAACAAGGATTTGAGTTTACACGAACACAAGGTGTGTAATATCTAGAAGAGTATATATAATTATTGGAGTCAAATATAAATGTATGGGCATGTCTCTGCCATATTACATATTTCCATATATCTGTATACACATTTATATGGAAATATTTATCTGGATTTTAGATGTGCACATTTGAACGTGCAAATTTATGTATGTATATCAAATCATAGAATCACAGAATAATTTGGGTTGGGAAAAACCTCTAAATCTGACACTTAACCCAGCACTGCCAATCCACCACTAAACTATGTCCCTAAGTGCCTCATCTCCATGTCTTTTAAGCTCTTTCCATGGATGGTGACTCCACCACTTCCCTGAGCAACATGTGACATTGCTTGATCACCTTTTCTTTGAAGAATTTTTCCCAAATATCCAACCTAAACCTCTCCTGGTGCAACTTGAGTCCGTTTCCTCTTGTCCTGTCCCTTGTTATTTGGGAGAAGAAACCAACCCCAGCCTGGCTTCAACCTCCTTAGAGGTAGTTGCAGAGAGTGAGAAGGACTCCCTGAGGTTCTTTTTCTCCAGGCTAAGCTCTTCCAGCTCCCTCAGCTGCATCTTATAAGAGTTGTGCTCCAGACCCTTCCCCAGCTCCCTTGCCCTTCTTTGGACATATATATATTTGTGTATTTTTATACACAAAGTAGGACATATTATGAAATTTAATGTGCTAAAAAAGGCCCAGTCCTGCTTGCTTTCAGTAGAATCATATGTGAAGAAAGGTGGAGCATGTATTGAGTACCAAATAGGGCAGAGACTCCTAAGTATTCATGTTACACTGACCTGTCTGCAATCAGCCCAAAACTCCATTCTGAAAGCATGTGCCAATTCAAGCCAAAGCACCTCAGGGAAAACTTTCCTGTGTTCATGAGAAGCTAATGAGAACTAAAGAAAAACACTGTGATTTCCAAATCAGGTAACACTTTTTTGTCTGAAGGAGAATGTATAGGGTGCATCCTTTTATTGCAGGAAAGCAGCAGAAGTCCAAAAGGAACACTTCTATAAGTTTTTTTCATCATAAGCTTCTCTGAAACTAAAAGGGAGTTTAAGTACTCATACTGAGCATTACCATAGGTCTTTAAATCCTTTAAGAACCAGATAAGCTTCTGTCATAAATAGGATGGAGCACAAATGGAGACCCACCCCTGGGTTAGCACAGACCTGAGCAGGCAGGTTCACCTGGTGGGGCAAATCTCTGTGTGGAATTATTTGGGCATTTGGGTGCTTCCAGGTCTAGACTAATTACAGTGTAACATGATTCCTCTGGTTTCAACCTGAATACGTGAGCAAGGGTATGTGCTGAAGGTGTTCAGTGATATGATGAGGAAGTCAGAGTCTTCTTTCTTGCTTAAATTGCATTAAATACCCTTAGATTCCTTTGTAACGTGCAAATAGTCAGACCAACATACATGTGTAGCTCGATACTGCACTTGACTTTGCCTTGCTAACCTCATATTAATTCCTTTAATTCCACACTTGTCAAATAACTTACAAAGAGCCAAGCCGTTTTTTCATAAAACTCCACAGATGACTAACTTGTGTATTGACTGATGCTGAATAGAGCTTGTATAACTTGAGCACCCTGATTTGTGGTTTAATGCCTCTCAATGTATAAATGAGCAAAGCAATAGTGATGTGAAGGTCACTAGCTGCAGCAAAGGCTTGCCTAATATGAGAAATTTTTTATTAAAAACATCACGTATTTTCAGGCTGTACTGAAATCAATAGGATGTTTAATCTTTGGGAGGTAGTCACTGGGTTCATTCTTGGGCAATGGATGCCCTGTTGCTGTTCAGTTCACTGCTAAATTCCACTGTTAAAAATATCTGCTATAAGATATGCCTGTTCTTAATTATTATTTGCTGTAACTGGCTACACTTCTCAGTACCTTTAGGCCTTAGAATAAATATTCAACAGACAGACAAGTTTAGCACATTAATATTTAAACTCTTATTGGGAACATACACCATCACGATAGCTTGTAGTGTGATATTAAGTACCATTTATATCTAACTAGATAACATTGTTTAACTTAAATTAATTCTGTCGGCTTAATTAATGCTATTACTTTAATCCATTTAAGAAGGCAAAAACAACAAGGAAAGCGTGATGGTATCAGTTAGGACAACAGATACAATATCAGTTTCAGCTTTAGGAAAAACTCCCAGTTGTACAAAGTGATGCAGTGATTGCCTTGCTAGTCCCTTTTGGGACTAATGCCAAAGTTTTTAACTGTAGTTCCGCTGGAAACGAGGTTTGTTTAGTCTGTTTTGTTTGGGTCGCCCCTTGCAGCCCTCAATAAATGTGCTCTAAGGGCTGTTTTGATTGTGAAAGTCAGCAGGAGCATTTGTCTTCATGTCTGCCACGAAACTTGCTAAATTATCTGGATCTCTCAGAGAGTCAATACAAATTAAAAGTACGCAGAGGGTTTCTAAGAGAGTGATTGCTATTCCAGCAAGTTCATTAGCCTTCCGAGGAATGCTGTTGGCAGGCTTTGTTTAGCAGAGGCCCAAAACAAAGTAAACCAAAAATGTCAGAAAATGAATTGCAAATCAATTGGCAATATAAATGTGAGGAACGGGGTGTAGATGATGAATAATTTAGGGAAATGTATATTGTTCCTCTAGGAATTCCTCTAGGAACGATACTGAAGATTACAGCACAGAGAGAGGGGAATTAACTTGATTAGGCAAATATGGGCCATCCAGCTTTTCCAAATTCACTGGCAAAAACAGACTCCAGGCACTGTTTAGATGGTGGGAAAAAAAGGAGTTCTGCAGCGAAGTCTTTTTTTTCCAGTTGCCTGCATCTGTCTCCTTAGTGGTTTCAGTCTACACTGTGAAAAAAAGAATCTGCTAAAAACGAATTTTTCACTTAAATTTTGTGAGAATAAATTGAAGACCAAAAATTAAGTTTAAAGGAACAAATCCTAAACTGATTTAACTAACTCTCCCAACTGCCTAAAAGAGGCAATTACCTTGCATCTCCTTCCCCAGGAGAAGGAGGACAGCAGGATTCACTCAGCTTCAGGTGCAGTCACCTAGATCATCCCTTGTCAGCTGCTGCTGAAGGAAAGGAAAAGGCTGCTCCTCTCCAATTTAATCCAGGTTTTTTTGACAACTTTTACATGTCACTGCTACTGTACTGTTCCCATTATTTGAGGATTCATAACAGAAACAGAGCAAAGCATGAGTTTTAATTCCCACAGCAAAAGATAGTGGTGAATCCAGCAGGGAGGAGAGAAGGTTGCAGATGACACAGGCAAGGCTAATGTGCTCAGTGCCTTTTCTTCAGTCTTCTCAGAAAGGTTAAATGTGACAAAAGGTTTGACATGATCAGATTTAACAAGGGAACAGGAATGCAGGGGAGAATAAGGAAGGAAGTGAGTATTTAAATTCAGAAAAGTCAGATTTAAGGTCTGTTTACGAGGTTAAATGGCTGGGCAATAAACTGGGATTTGAATTTATGTGATACTATCTACTGTGTATTAAATCCCCATATGGAACATCTTAGCAAATAAAAGGGTCTTTACATGAAGCAGCTTTTCCAGGTCAAGAGATCCTCACAGTTACCCCAGCACATGTAAAGATGTCGTTTTTAAAGCAGCAGTGATTTGCTTTGAGAACTCCCAAAGGATATAAATAGCCCCAATAAGCATAGTACATGTCTGTAAATGAGGAAAAAGAAGGAAAAGTAAGAAAATGACAGCCAAAGATTCAGACTCAGTTGGTATCTGGAGAGATATTACCATAAATTATTAAACAGTCAATTTATAAGCTCCTCAAGCTTAGTAAGGGAAGCAGCCACTCTGTCCACAAGGAACAGATGTTTTTCACTTTAGAGAGACTTCTGATCTGACTCAGACAGTCATGCCAGTAAGTATGATTCATAACAGATAAGTAAGGAGCAAGGCCTGTTTGAGAAAGCATTATCAAGGAATAATTTTATCAAGTCTGTAGCTCCTGATTTTTCTACTATTCTGCACTTTCATTAATGTCTTAGACAATGAGATGTCACATTTTTGAACAATGTTGCACTTGGATGCAGTGCAAGCAGGCTTAGAATTAAAAATCTTTTTGATAAATGGGTGAAACAGCTTGAAATCCATAAGAGAAAATTAAGTAAAGACAATAAAGATGGTGCTTTCAGAGGAAAAGTCAACTGCACAAACACCAAATGGGAAATAAATGATAAGATTTCAGGACTGTGGAAAAGTCTGAGCTGGTTGTAAGGCTGTCACAGCAAAATGCAAATCTCTTCCTGTAAATTTATTAATCAGAGACAGGAAAGCCACACAGGGAGGAAGATGCTGGGCTACAGCACATCAGGAAGGACATGGAGAAACTGGAGTTTAGACAAGTGACAGAGAACAAGGATTGCAACTTGGTTGGTTTAGCTTTGGAAAATGGGATAAAATCAGGCAGCAGAGACTCTAATTTTCTTCAGATGTAAATGTTGTCACTGAAAGAACTGAGCTAACTTTTTTCCCACCAAGGTTGCCCAAAGAAGTATCAGTTTTGCTTGCAACAGATTTGGTTTATGTTCAGTGTTAGGAAAAACAAAACTGTGCTCTAATAATGTAGTCAAATAATTGAACAGTTACTTAGATAAACTGTGGAATTTCCATGACTGACAGGTTTAGAGAAGGAGTTGATTAAAGCCTACTCAGATTGTTTGCTTAAACCCAAACCAGTCTGATAAAGAAACTCTTGGGAGGCCTATTGTCCCATTTTTTTAACAGAAATATGGATATGTGTACAATTTACTATAATCCATGCTAGTAAATAAGCTTTGTATTTTGATGTCTCATAATTCTGATTTTTTTTTTTTGCAGGGGTAGCTCATTTGCTTTCATGTAACATAAGCCATGTAATTTAAATTAGACACCATGAAATCCAAAATTTTAATTACTAGCTTTGATTCTAGCTCTCAGCAAGGCTCATGGATTGAAGGAAACCTGTTAAGTCCCTTTTATTCAGAACATTTCCTTCTTCACATCAAAGCAGTGCACGTCCCTATCAGCTTGGCCAATCAGTATTTCTGCAGAATAAGCCCTGAAAATGAAGAGGGCTTCAAACAGTCTTAAAAAATGTGAGATGAATCATTGCTAGCGCGACACGTGTGTTTGCATGTGCCACCGATGACTTGGCACTTTGAACATACGTAATTTGAAAAGTTTGGGGTTTTTTTTTCTGCTTTATTTTTCTTCCAGGACTGATTTAGTGTGTAATAGTTTATTTATGTGATAAAGGAGGGCTGATTGTTTGATATAATATTTTCTCTTAAGTGCAACAGAGTTCTGATTCGTTTGTGAAATTAAAAATACCTTACTTTGCACACCCACAACTAGAATAATGCTCTAAAGAAATTCCTGGTAATATTGGTCTGATGGATCCAAAAGGGCAACTCTTGACCTACCAAGGGAATTCTCCTGGATATAAGCACCTGCAGAGAATAATTCCAGTTTATCTTGTCTTATCCTTGCTTCCATTTAGATTTCTTCTCTTAATTATTGGAGAAAATGTGCACCTCACTTTCTTAGGCCCCAGCCAACCTGTTTAATAGATTTTTTTATATATGGAAAATTACAGCACTTACTCATCTTATCTACATCAGCCTCATTCTGGTATTGGTGTAGGAGCTGTAGTCTACTATGAGAATGTACCTGCTAGGAAAATCTATACAGAACTTTAATTGTGATATTAAAATCTAATTATCATTAACAGAATTAAGTGACTATCTGAATAGATTTTCATGCTTTCTCTTAATGCTTTGTGTAACTGAAAGGAAAATATGTTGATTTTTGCCCCCAGCCTTTCAGTGCAGGTAAATGAAAGGGCAACCTGCATGTTTGGAGAGCTGGAAACTGGGCCAGTCAAGTGGAATAGTGGAATAGTGTTTGAGTTACAGGAAATGACTGTGGCTTAACAAATCCCAAATAGTTTTGTCTTAGTGGTGATGCAGGGCATAAACTGGACTTGAAGACACACATTGATGTGATGGTCAGGTCCAGCCCAGCTGTCAGATGTTCTATAACCTTGCAAACCATTCTAGTTGCTGGACATATCTCATGTCTCAACTCAATGCAAAACCTATTTGCATGAACTGGACTCATCTTGGAAAAGAACCTCTAACAAAGTTACTTGGAGAAGTAACAAAGATCCCCCTCTGATCATGAGAATGCTTTGGTGTTTTGCCTTTGGGTAGGTCTGTAGTGACATTTGATGTAGCGTTTGAGGTCAAGCTCGTGAGTTGTCTGTGGACTTTGAAACTGGAGTGGAGAAGGAGGGAAGAAGAGTAATTTTTGCTCACAGACCTCCTGGGTGCAAGACCTGAGATTTCATGTTGTGAACAGGAGGCAAAGTTAGGAAAGCAGGGAGGTGAAAAGCAAGTGAGGGGTGTCTAGAAGGGAGGAGCATGTTGTCCTTGCAATTCAAAAAGCTTCCAGACTTGCCTGGACAGCAACTGGGTGCTTTTCTCCAGGTTTTTCTCTGTAGATGATTAGTGGATTTGGACAGGAACACTGTATTAAGGATTACCCTAACTATCAGAATAGACACACCTTTCCTGGGTTCTATGATCAACAATTAAACTGCTCCATAAGAGAAAATTTTGTCTGGAACTTTTGTACAGGGTTAGTTTGCACCTGAGCAGTCATTAAATTTGCTTTAAAATATTCTATAACTTTATTTACACCTTCCATAAGGTTAACAAAGCTTTAATCCATTTACCTGGAAACAATTTCAGTCACACGTGGGTATTTTTGTCCTTACCATAAGGTTTGGACCTTACCTTCTTTTCACATGCTGAACCAGTGTAGCCACTTCTGCAAGCACAGACATTTGGTCTTACGCATCTGCTTCCAAATAGACATTTTTGCTCACAAAGTGCTAAAGGTGAAAGACAAAGTTACTTAGAAATACAGTTATTCTAAGTCTTTTCATTAGGAAGTGAATATTTAGATGCTCTTGAAAATTAAACATGGTTTTTCATAGGCTTTTTATGCCTGTGTGTCTCTTATGTTTACAATTTCCTTTACTTTTTTTTTTTTCTTTTTTTCCCAGTGATGGGGAAAGGGAAGACTGTGGCAAAGTAATAACCTCAGCTCAGCTGGAAATGGATCAGTACTAGGCCCAATTTTGAAAGCCAGGATACATTTTGGGCCTTGATCTTTGGGTAAGATCCGTGCCCAAACTGATTTTCTTTCGTTCCAATTGAAATCAACAACGGCTGTTAAAAGACGGTGTCTCGAGTTGAGATGAAGAAATATGTTAAATATGTACTTCCAAAGGTGATGGTAACACCATAAATAAATAAATGGGAGAATGTGATGAACTACACACTTTGCACCTCTGGAAACCAGGGTATAAGAACACGCGATTTCATGGGCACACAGAATTAGTTATGAGCTACTTATCCCAAGGAAAAAAGAATCAGAAAAACTTTTTTATCTTATTTAGAGTGCCAGAGTCCAGTATTCATAGAGGCCCATTAATCTGAAGATATTCTGTTAATGAAAGAATCAGTGTTTTATTTTTTGTTTAAGAGAGAAAAAATAATTAGTCATATTTCAGCTAGTTTTTCATCCTCATTAGCAGTTTCAATTGTTATGACATTGTTTTGGCATCGAGGAAAGAGAACAGCCAATTCATAGGGCACCAATTCAAGAAGAACACACATGTCACAGTATTTTAATTAGATCTCATGAGTTAAACCTTCCATAAATATTGCCAGAATATTGTATCCTAGTTACAGGCAGCCAAATTAAATGCCTTCAAAACTGGTCAGAAGTGAATCAACAAGTGGCTTTTTATATTTTCTTGTGTGGCAGAGGCACACAGGAAGCTGCCAACCATGCATCATTAAGACAGAGCTGAAAATAAAGTAGATCCATGTCTATGCTCTAACACCATCTCCTTCTTCATAGAGCAAAATGTTCCATTGGTTTTGAATGAATATTAACTTTAAGAAATTCTGGGGCTTAAGGATCAAATTCCACACTTTCAGTTAGTTGGACTTAGGTTCTGATTTTGACACAGATTTATGTTCATGCAAATTCTTTGTAGTCTCAGAGACAGAGCAGGTCAGTGAAGTTTCTTTAGGAAACACTATGAGATCCTAAGCCTTCCAAATGTGATTCTCAGAGCTGTAATAATGGTTATAATGACCTTGGGAGGCCAATGGCAAGATGTTTAACAAAACCTGGAGTCTGTGTTGGTTTTGTTCTATCATCAGGGTATCGTGGCAGCAAACAGTCAGTGAGAAGGCTGAGATTTTGCCAGAGTAGGGAACACTAAAATCTAAATATCTACAGCAAACTTCAGACCTGATAGCTATGGAGCAGAGGAGGCAAGAACCAAACTTGCTGCCACTGTACACATCTTAAAGAAAAGAGGCTGTAAACAGCTTGGCAAACTGCTCTTACCCTTTTGAGTACAGTCAGGTACTGAGGGTTCATGTTGTGTCAGAACCACTGACCCATAACGTGTCCAGAACAAGAACACCCACAGACCTGCATGTGCCGCTGACCTTCAGGTGCTCCTGTTTGAAAAGCCAGCTGTGTCAGTGGTGATTTGCTGTAGGACTCCAGTGACCTGGAGCTGGGAACTTGCCTTCCTGGTGTATGAGCTAGTTGATGTATTTCTGATGTTTCGAAAAGGTGAAAGTGTTGTTTTCTTGAAACAAGATTTTAGGAAGAAAACAGGGTTTTTTAGGTGTCTTTTGCAAAACATTCCTTAAGATCCAGAATGGGCAATTGCAAACTTCTGAATTTCTCCTTCTTCTGGGAGGTGAAGGCCCAAGTTTGAGTTCTGGGTGTGGATGGGGCAGAGGAGGGATGGAATGACACTCAAGTTAGAACAGTGAGCTCATCAGCCACTGACTGCTTCTCCAGCTCCTCCATGAACCTTGAAAGGGCTCAGATTTATAATTGGAAAAAGTTTCATTCACTGGAACAAAAACATGTCAGCACTGTCAGCAGAAGGGGCTCCTTGTGCCCACTCCAGTTTTGTTCCTCTGTATGATAAGTAGGAAGAGAAAGACCACGGTATGATATTATTATTATTAATGAGATAACTGTATAAATTTCTATTATTCATTTCAGATGAACTTGGGCTGGGGAAAAATGGAACCTGAATCTCCTTTCAGCTTGGTAGTGGATAAAATAAGAACAGGTAATGCAAGGATTTTTCTGTAGACCCCTACAGCATCTGGGGTGTTCTGGTACACATGGGCAGAAGAAGAGGCATTAGATAAAGTACTAGGTTGTTTTTTTTTTTCCTACCTGTGGTTTCTCTGGTGCAAACAAACTAAAAAAAAAGGGAAACTATTCCCACCTTTTTTCATCCTTTGCTACCTGCCTGTCTCTCTGTGTCCACCCTCTGCTTATTCCTGTAGTGCTCAGAAAAACAAGAGCTCAGTCAGGAGAAAAGTTAAAAACATTTTGGAGGAAAATTGGAATTGACATCACAGGAGATAATAACATAGCTGAAGTTCAAATGAATATTTCATAAATGTATTTACAAGGGATGCTAAGCCTCTAAACACTAAAAATGACACTGGCTATGTATGCATTATCCTGTACAGATTCAGCAAAGTCATTTAACAAGCTAAGCTTATGTTAAAATTATAATCAATAAATGCCAATTACAGAAAGAGATTTATCTCTGCATGTTAAAAGAACAGAGCTGTAATTTGCATGTGAACGACATTCCTTTCAAAAGAATTTTCCTTTTTTTAAGGTTTGAAAGGGTTACACAGGAAAGCTACAAGAAAACCTGCCTGAGATGTTGTTCAAGGAGAGAGAGAGAAGGGGGGAGAATATTGAGGAAATTATAAGGCCATAAGCTTGACACTTATAACATGCAAATAAAGAGAAGATATTCTGAAGGGCAATGAGGAGCCGGTATGGATTCAATAATATTAGAACAGAAGATAGCAGCATGAATTTTAATGATGAAGATCCTTCACAACTATAACCTTCTTATACTTTATAATTAATTATTAGAATTGTACCTTGATCCTGCATTCAGGGCCTTAAAAACCAGAGTTATACCCCTGGCTGGAAGCCTTCTGAAGATACTAGGTTGTGTTTTGGCTATATTTGTTGGGATAATCAGATTGTCCTGCCAGGTGTTGACTTATTTGGTCTAATGTTTCTTTCCTAGCTCATGAAAATAGTTATGAGTTACCACCATGGGAGGCAAAGGGAAGCCACAGGCTGGAGCTTTAGACTGGATATCTAATATGGAATGGGAAGGAAATCTCTAATGGGAAAACAAGGTGACCCTTGGATACTGTTTCTTTCTTCTCACAGAGAGAAATTGAATGTTTTTGCTGCTGCCATGAAAGCTAAAAACAAGAGTCAAACCAAACAAACAAAAAAAAGCTTCTAATAGAAGAAGCCTAATCTATAAAGCTTCTGGTTTCTATAGTTGAGACATTTTGAATATTTCAAATTACTTTTTTTTAGCCTGTTCTTCCAAAAGTCTATTTCCCTACATTTGCGGTGCAGCCTGAACCTTGACCATTATTCCTTAAACCGGGCTCCTCAAAGTCATAGGTATTTATCAAGGATAATGTGTGTATTCCACCATACACCTTATTTGTTGGGACAAATGACCTATTTTATCGATTCTCTTTCAGAAGCCATTCTGTTCAGTTACAGATGAGTGGGGAAGAAAACTGTTCTTTTGACTGACCTCTTTATTTACAGTCTGACAAAGGAAGACTGTTGTGTTTTATCCATTACCAGTGCCTCCTAGAAGTCTCTTCTTTTAATCTTGCCCAATTTTTTAGTTTAGTTGTAGCCAGAGATGGGTGAAACTGTAAATAAATAATCCTGCACAGGTGTCTCTGGAATGCCATCGTGAGTTTGGCTGATTGTAGCATTAAGAAATCAAAATTCACGGCATTACACAGACATGTAATTTTATTGTGCATCACTGCAAAAGAGGCAGAGTTTTTGCAGTGTGTTTCCATCCCCAAAATGCATCAGACCTGTTCCAAATTAGATATAAGCTCCTTAATGTGTGGTGAACACCTCTGATATGACAGAGGTCTCTCTGAGGCATTTTCAAAATATTTTAGACATAAAATTATCCTGACTTAGACATTGCCAATCTTCATTACAGGAGAATGGAAAAAATTGTTCTAGGATACAGCCACTGGCTTTGTCTGGTGGAAGGCTGAAGCATTTTGAGCTATCACTTGTAACAAAGATCTATTTTTTTTTTTTTCCTGATGAAAGGTGGGAGAAAGTCTGAGACATCGGTATTTTCAATTGTAAATATTTAATTTAATTATTAGGGACCTAAAAGCAGAGAATATCATGTTTTTCTTTTTCTGGTTTTATAGAAGACTGAAGAGAAAAGATTTAGTGAAGATTTATTGTGGCAGCTGTATCTACTGCTGCCTCCAAATATCTTCTTGAGCTGTCCATGTAGGCTTAGAAACTGCACTGATGAAGGTAATCTGTGACTTTTTAAAGATAAATGAAGAGTAGATGGTCAATATAAATTTTTAGTATTGGTCCATTGTCTCCTTTGTTGGCTTAATAACCTACTCTGGCTATCTCAGTAGAGAAGACTGAAACAATTTATTCCATCTGAAAAGTGTAAAGAAAAGAGTAGTGGAAGTCTCTGTAGATCCTTTGGTTTAGTCACCCTATTGGATGTGTGTTAGGAAAAAATGATGTTCAGGGTGTAGATGAAACCTGTATCTGCATTTCCATCTCTGCCCTCCCTGAATCCACAGGCTGAAAACAAAGAATGAAGCTGGGGTTAATGAATCTTTTCCTACCCTAGAAAAAAATCCAGAGAAACAGTCCAGACCTAATGGGTTCTGGATAGTGGAGAAGGTGCAGTGATTGCTGAGAAAAGTTATTCTCTGGTTTGTTACCTTTAGAGTGAGGTGAAAAATTTACATTATGAAATGGAAACAACCGAGATAAATAAAATGCAAACAAGATTAATCATATGAAAAACATAGAATTAATAGATAATATCTATTATTAGATTCACTCATAGTATAATCAGCAATAGTTATTGTTTCAGTACAATGTTATAGAATAAGTATAAATATTAAATAATATATTAAATAATATTTGAATATAATGAATAATATGTTGCTACTACTTTCTTCTCTTAAAATGTGAATGTTTTGCCCTGTTGTTGACTTTAACAGCCAAAGTCTGTAGTTAAAGTTTGCAAATCAAGGCCATCTTCAACCTTGTTGATACTTTAGTGAAGCCCAGAATTTGGGCACACACATGTAAGCAAGAAGGGGGTGCTGAGCACAGGGAAACCTCAGGAGATTAAAAATGACAAAGCAGTTTTGCCCAGGGGAGTAGTGAGATGAACCAAACACCTCCTTGCCAGAAACACGCTGGCTCTGGCAGAGTATGTGGATTTGGCCCACTATCCCTGTGCTGCTGGGAGATGGGAAAGGGGCCAAAGCAAAACAAGGACAACAAAAAGAGGTAACCAGAGGTTGGTTACAGTCAGCAGCTTTCATGGCAGTGCCAGAGCTGAGAGGAAGGTGAGAAAGGGGAGCACTCAGGAGGCTTTTTAAATTTAGACACATAAATATATTTTTTCATTGAGTTCTGGATTTGAGGGAATAACCTCCCACTAAAACATAAAACCTGACTTGTTTTCAGGGGTTACACTTCTATGCAAAATTTTCTGCCTAACATCTGTGAGGATGAAGGCTTTCCTGTTCCCCTGCTTCACCCCTGCCTCACTGTGGATACCCTGGAGCAACATTGTAAGACCTTACCATCTGCTCCCTGACAATAGTCTTCTCTCTTTCCCCTTAAAAACCCAGAAATTCCAGCCACTTGATGATTATTTGGGTTTGCTGTGGGACCTGGGATTTTGAGCCAGATCCTTTTGGACAAAAAAACAACAAAAAAAAAGTGATTTAATCTCCCAATATAGTGAAAACATGGGAAGAAATAGTAAAACCAGAGTGATTAGCAAGTGAAGGGATTTGGAGTACAATTTCAAAGGTTATGCAGATCTGTAAAAAGTTACCTGGGCTTGTGTGCCTGCATAGCACAGCAGAAATTGTTAATGACAGTGAGCCTTACTTGTCTTTCACGGGAACAAGCACGATTTGTTTATTTATTTAATAAACTGAGTCAAGAGTATGTCACCAATGAATAAATAACTTTAAACATCCCCCGTGTTTGAACTAGAAGACAGCTGGCACAAAGAAACAATTACACAGCCATTGGGATTTCACTGACAAAAGATTTCCATAAGTAATTATGCTCTGCCAGTGTGAGAGGAAAGGAAGATTGCCCTTTAAAGGGGAGAGTGCCTTGATATCTTCCTCATCTCCTTATGCTGCAAAGCTAATAGCAGGCACAAACTGCAGTGACCCTCTTTGTAAGTGGCAATAACAGATCTCTTCCTATTTCAGGTCTTCCAAGCCCTTCAAATGCAAATATTTCCAGCCATCTTGGTGGTCAGTCTGAAGATGGGGGATTTACAGTGTTTGGCTCTAAGGTTGGCAGATACACAGGATTTCTTTCAGTGCTTAATGCCACCTGGGTATTTCCTTTTCTCCTTGAACCCTCCTTTTTCACCTTATATTTCAAATTATTGAATTTTAAAACTATTTGTTTTGTCTGACAGGTTGAGCTCATCATCCACACAATGAAAAGATGAGTCAGGCCTCTTTCTCACACTGATGTTGAGTCCAGAAATGTCTTTGAAATTAATAGCTTTACTGGCAGCATAGAACAGGTCTGACAAATAAAAGGCAGAATTCAGGTGCTAATCACGTTATGGTTGACTTTTACACATAATGGAATCACAGAATCATTTAGGTTGGAAAAGACATTTAAGATGATCGCGTTCAACCATAAACCTAACAAAATATACACATAGGAGAAACTTCAATGCATAAAAATCCCCGGTGCTATGTGCATGGTTACAAAGCTGTGGTAAATGAAGGATCACTTACGGGTCTGGCACAGCATTCCCACCCATCCTCTGGAGCACTCGCAGATGTTTGGACCGACACATTCTCCACCGTTCAGACATTTCTGCAGGCAAACAGCTGAACAGGTTGACATGAAACAAGTGAGAAGATGTACGTGATGTATCTGTGTGCTCAAGGTCTGTCTGAAAGGTGACCTGCTAGGCTTTGTTCCATCTGGCTAACTTCCAGAGAAGTGAACGTGTTCTGTTCGTCAGATAATCAGTATTCCATGATATTTTCTTCTTAAGAAATTTATCTTTGATGACTCTCTACTGGGAGACTTGCCATTTCTTAATGCTCAGCTCACCATCAGCTGAGAATAATCTCCATAGGACATATTCATGCGTGTCATATGCCTATTATGTGTTCCATGTCAAAAATAAGTATTTTCATAGTAAAGTTTGATATGTTTGTTACCTATATATTGTTTGTTCAGAGATCCTGAAAGAGTGCATGATTTGGTGCATTTGTGTGAGAGACACTTCCTTCCTTCAGGATTTCTGAATAAATTATTAATATTATAAATTCAAACCACTGGTTCTGAAATCATATTTACTATCAGGACCCAAAGGGTAAAAAGCCAATATTTTAATGTGGTTTACATACAGGTTGTCATCTTGATTATAAATTTATTCAGTTTATCTGTCAACTTCATGGTAATGAATAGCCATGTAAGGAAAAATGTTCCTTGAAAATATTTCAGGGTGAGAGTTTTTTTTTTTTTTAATTACATTTTTATGTAACTGTAGTCAGATCTGGTAGAGTTACAGAGTAAGAACACGTCATTCTCCAAATTATGCACCAATGACCTTGAGAGTACATCAGTCTGGAAGGCTTTATAGCAGGCTTTAAATAGTTCTGTATTTTGAAATATATGACATTTCTCTGCAAAATATAACAAAATATGTGAAGCTGTTAAAACATAAAATCAATGCTTCAAGTTTAATACTATAAAAATGAATTTCCATAACAAGATGTATAACAGAGCTGCATGGAGCAGAACCAGGGTCCCCCTACACAGGTTTTTCTCCTTTGCAAGCATCAACTGTTTATATTTTATATTACCTGTGCTTAAAAGTGGCTTTCTTAAAACTGCTGAAGTAGCAAACCAGATTTTATCCACTATATTGTTTTTTATTATTAAGAGAAGATTACGATTGATGTTGACTGGCCCAAGCAATAATGATCTGTTTGATGGGCTGTAGAGGTGCTTACGTTTGTTGCAGTGGTTTCCCCTCCAACCAGATGGGCAGTCACAGACATTTGGGTGGACACATTTCCCTCCATTCATGCACGTGGGATCACAGACACCTGCAGGAACATATCAAAGGAAGAATGTGGTGGCTGGGAAATGAGGGAAGGCTTTAGCAGAGACTCACTTGCTTCCCTGCAGCAGGTTCATCTGCTTGTAATTAAAGAGCTGGAAAGTAGTTTGGATTTGGGAATCTGAAACACAGAGGCTTGATAACTCCCATAAATCCTTCCAGAAAATGCTGTGCCTTGTGTGGAAACTCTTCGGGGGAAGCTCCTGCTGTCTCACCAGAAAAAGCAGAGAGGCAGTGATTACAAAGATTCTCAGAAAAGCAAGTGGGCAGGCCAAATGCTTGTTAGAGCTTTCACTTCCTCACTGGAAAATTCCTCATTCATGTTCTCAGATGTTCATTTGGATAAGAAAAGATTTGAAGAGCATAGATTGTTTTCACACAGTTTTGGATATGTTTTTACATTCAACCAAGCCTAAAGACTAAACAGATCTATTCCTCTATTGCCTTTTTGTGCCATTATTTGTTAAGTGACTCACCTTTTGACTTTATTCTTTCATACAAATAAAATCCAAAAGCTGTTCTTTCAACCTAGGGAAACCAGACAATTGTTTGTTGATTTCATTAGGAATCTAATCTCTAATTTTTGATTCTCACATTAAGCTGTATTTATCAGTATTGTCTTAGAACGTCCAGCATTAAAATCTCACTGTTCTGGTAAGTCAAACATCTGCAATCCCAACCTGTGTTGATACAGGTAGACACCCAAATTCCTCTCTCCTGTCTCTCCTTGCCTGTTAGGGTACACGTAGAAAGGATCCATCAGAGGCATTGATAGTTCAGAAATGTGGCAGTGCTGGTATGATGAGAGTGGGAATGATTTGCATTTCACATGAAAGAAGGCATTTGATAAGTGAGTGGAGTACAAAAAGCCATGTTACACAGCAAGTGTCTGGCCTGGGGTATGAGAGCCAAGCCAGGAGGAGTCTGGCAGTGAAGGTGTGAGAACACATTTGTGTGGAATGGCTCCTGCCATGTTTAAAGCTTTACAGACACAGAGGATTTGCCAGTGACTCGTTAACAGCAGTGGTAACCAGTGCCAGCCCTCCCTGCTTGCAGAGATGGGTGGCTGTGGAGCACCCAGCTCCTCCTCAGCAGGGAGCAGCTTCTTGCTTCTGCAGGCACTGAGGGGCTGACAGCTACAGCACAGCATTACAGTGCCTTCATTAGCCTTGAGGCTGTGATGTCTTTTAGCACATCAGCAGTAGGAACAAAACCTGAATACTAATGCTGTAGCAATTCTGATTTTCAAGCCATCACTACATACAGGATTCTGAACTACCCCAAACCTCCCTCAGACCTTCACTGTAGAGGGTGGAATCCTGAAAAGAGCTTCAGAATAGGAATGATTGCTGAAAAATAGCATGCAAAAATACAGCAACTGTTATTTAATGGGAGAATAACTTTCTCTTCCTCCCTCAGGGACCATCGGGCATTTTTAGGTTGGTAGATTTAGGGTCCCTAATTATTCCTCTGATGTACTAAAATATTGCTTTTGTGGCACTTTGGTCTATCCCTTTGGTCCAGATGCTGCTGCACTGGCAGCTTTCAGCACTGTATTGCTGCTCTTGCTTGGCTGCCACATTTGCATTTTGTTCTGTGCCAAGACTCCTGGATCCCTCAGCACAGTGACCTGCCCTGAAGCAGGGCAGACTTGCCCACGCTTATAGGAGCTGTTTGGATTCCAGCCCTTAAACTGTCATCCTCTGTTTCCTTCTTTCTCCATCCCTCCTGATCCATGCTGTAATCTTGGCCTCTGCTTACTAAGGCTAACAAGGGTCCACAGTTCTTGCTGAGCTATCAAAAAATGCTGCAACCACTTGTTAAAACCTGGGATGAGTTCAAAGTGTCATGGCATCCATAACTCTGAAATCATTTAATCTCTTATTTTGCCTCTTCCTTTTTCTCTCCCTTTTGATCTTACATCTCTGATAACAGACTTCTGACCCATGATCCTATGTTGTGTTGTATTTGACTTGGCATCTCAATTATAAAGCAGCTTGGACATTCAGAATTTTTAAAAAAAGATGACCCCAAACCATAAAGTTTGGTTCTAGATTGCAAACGACCTCATGCTTTGTGATATTGATGGACCATAACCTGCTGTCCCAAAATCTATAGGTTTGGTTTTAAGATCATATGAAACCTGTACAACGTCCTTCCTTCACTTCTTAAAAAGTAAAGTCAAGAAAAAGTAATTAAGGACAGTAGCACTTGTTCAAATGGATATTCCCCCCCCTTTTTTTGTTTTGTTTTGTTTTGGGTTTTTTTGGGTTTGTTGGTTTTTTTGATTGTTTGTTTGGTGTACTGGTTTTTTGTTTTGTTTTGTTTTCCTTTTGCCTCTTACCTTTCTGTGTATTTCTAACCTTACACAAAAAATCACATTCCTGGTTGTTTTGTACTGATAGCAGATATTTTAAATTGTACAATAGACTCTTTCTTCAGTTGCAGGGAGACAAATTACTGTGCTTTTTCATTAACTTCTATTTTTCAGCTTGTGTATAACTGCACTTGTTCCAGCTCTATTTTCACTGTAATTTGGCAAAACTTTAGTCAACAGGTGAGGTCCAGTCTTGATCTGAATAAAACACAAGTTCAAACTCGCTTTCAGCTTGGTATCCATTTCTCTCTTTCTTTGTTCAGCTGCCTTACAAACGAGCAGGTAGCTATGAAAATATAGCATGAACTGCCTTTATTACTTATGGCATCTCTGACTTCAGTGATAAATCTAAAGGAGTTCAATTCACAGGGAACTAAGGGTTCAAGTAAGTTCTGAACTGGAGGAACACTTCTGCCTGCCTGCCTTCTGGGGTAGATACTTTCTCTTCTTGCCAGCACCTTCTTCACAGCATCTCTATGTAAATGCATGTAGTGTTATCTCACCCCTTTTCCTGCCTGACATCTCCACCTTGTTCTCCCTTTCTTTAACTTTCTTAAATACAATTCCATCTCAATACCCATCAGGCAGACTTCAACATTTGTTAATGATAACTAGTTCGGATCCTTTTCAGTCCCACTCCTTGGCCTCTGTGGAGGAGTTCCAATTTCAAAATAGCAAACAAAAATGTTACAGCATCTCCCAGGAAAACTAAATAAATTAGCAGACACTAGGAGAGCAAATCAAATTATTGCAATCCTCCCAGGCACTGGCATGACTTTGAAAAGACATTTCTTTTTTTTTTACCCCTCCCTTTAAAAAAGGCCTGGCATCTTGACCCGGAGACAACAGTGGTTTGATAAGTTTTCCATCTGCCCTGGGGTCTGGCTCTAATGACATGGATATAAAACACATTTGTGTCTTCCCCTCGATGCACTTTGGTAGGGTGTATCACTGGGGGTAGGGAGAGTTCTGTACTACCCACACATCCAGAGTGCAAGCTTGCTGGAAGTCAGTGTTACTAAAGCTTTACTCCCATTCCCATGACAGTCAACGCTGACATTTCCACGCAGAATTTCGTATGCAATAGTGACTCAATTCTCTAAAGGACCACGATTCTTCAAGGCCACTGCTTAAAACTAGACAAGACTTCCATAATCTTGTGTTTTCCAAAACTGGTGAGTTAGATAAGGTAAGCCTATGCCGAAGGTTAAAGAAAAAGCATGGTTACGTGTTGTATTTCAGGTGAGGGGTGATTTTGATAAGGTAACAAGCAGCTGCAGGTGTTAAGATAAAACATAGATGTTGCACAGGACATCATACAAAACACGTGCAGGCCCTCTGTGCGATGAAAGGCATTCACAAGTTGCTGAGCTTTCTGTTTTATGCAGCAGCCATTTCTCTTTGATGGCTTTAATGCATTTTGACCTTACAATCACTTAAAATTTCCTGCGACCCTTTTCATAGCTTATCCCCTCCAGGCTCACTTGACCCAGTGAAAAGTGCTTCTTGCAACTCTTTTTATCAACCTCCATGAAGCTCCACAGTTCAGCTCTTCAGCCCTAATACCTCTAAGGTAGTCAGTCCTTCTGCTTTGTCAAAAAAAGGGAAGAATTTGCCTGCAAAATAAATATTTCCAGGGATTACTAAAACTAACCAATGCCTGCAATGTTTTATGTAAAGTGAGGTCTGTCCCTCTTGTGTAAGTAGCATCAGTGATGGACACCCACAATTTCAATGTCTTCCATTGCCTGCCCTCATTTCCATTGATTTACAGTAACAGTCCCCCTGAAATATACAGAGTATTAAGCAAAATATCCCTGCTATGCAAAGCCAAAAGTGACCCTGGGGCAAAGCTGAACACTGGGCGTGCTTTGCTGGACTGCAGATACTAGAAGTGACTCTAACAGTCACACCATTAGCCTGCAGTATCTGCTGACTAGTTTACACTGATTAGAGAAACTCAGACATTTCCTTCAGACTGCCACTGCTTCTGCAGACTATCAGACAAAAAGTTTTTTAGTTGAACCTAAGCCACCTTTTGATGTAAGTACCCCATTAAACCTTTTCTTGCTGAAGGAGATCATGATAACTAGTGAAAGGCTTGTAATGTTTTTGAAATAAAACATTCACCACCACCCTCCTAAAGTCAAAACAGAGGGACTACTAAACCTGGCTCCTAAAATCTTGGCAAAGAGGGATCCTCTGCAACGTTTCAGGAACTGCAACATCCATGTCCTTTCCTGACCATGAGATTACACAGACTATTCCTTTCTGAATCAGAAATGACCTGTCATCTCATATCCTGAGCCAGGCTGCTGATGAGGAGACAGTGTGTCACGCTGCAGTGATAATTAGAAGATGTAGTTTTCAAGACAGCTTTTCTTTTTTCTTTTTTTCCTTTTTTTTTTTTTTTTTAAGATACCCTGTAGAAGCTGAGAGAACTGACCTGAATGCATCCAGCCTTTGGAAGGAAGAGAGAAAATAGCCTCAAGCAGTAACATCTGTGTGGGCCAGCTAAGGCAATGCATCAGGCTGGAGCTTGCTGACAAAGAACACAGAACTGCAGCCAAAAGAACACCTACTGGCACATACACACTTCAAGGTATCCTTCAAGTCACCATCCCTGTGCTGACATTTCTAGGTGATTCACAGGCACTGCTTTTATTTCTGGCCAGTGTTGGTTTTGAACTGATGACTTCACTGTGGGCCTAGTGCGTATTTCAATGTGCTCTTTTGAGGAGCAGGAAGCTTGATCAGTCTCAGTTTTGGGTTTTTTTCCGTGTGTACATGTTGTTTTAAGGTTTGTTTCCTCCTTTCTGCTTAGTGGTTGTCTTGATTTGGTGTGACATTCTCCAAAAGAATGAACTGTAGCTGGGAGGATACGACACAGTATGGACACAGAGCACGGGAGACATTTAAAAATAACACCAACTGGTTTTGTCGGGAAAATACAGCTGACAGAACTCAAGCTGTGAGCAAACCTGAAACCAATAGATGTGAAAGCAGTGGATTTTGTGTTAAAACTGGCACTTCTAGCCCTTTTCTGATGTTTATAGGTAAAATATATCACCTCTTAACAAAACACAAAAACGTGGAGCAGCTCTGTACCAGGAATGGCACCACCATGAGACTGAAGCCTTAAAATATCGGAATATTGCTGGTCTTTTACATAGGACAAGAACTGGAAGGTCAGATCAGCAGTTCCACAAAACAGCACAGTTCAATTGATCCACTGTAAGAAGGTTCCCTGTCTCTCAAGATGCATTATGAGCCCTGCTCAGATAAAGCATTGCCCTGACTGTAGTAAAGAAACAATTGGTTGGATGCTTCTAGGCTCCAAATAAAGGTTTGATCTTGCTGAATGATCTTCAATCCTTTGGAAAGAAAGAAAAAACAAACAAACAAACAAAAACAAACACAAAATTTGTGTGGTCTGGCCAAATAGGATGTTTCTAACAATGGGCACCATTGTTTGGATTCTACTGGCAGAAGCTTGTGGAGGTAAACAATGTCATTCCCCCCTTAGAGGGTATAACTGATGCTCAACAGATCATTAGCAAGATGGATGTACCAATATATCTGCTGCTGTGAAGGTCCCAAATGCACACAGCTCTGAAAAACATGTTATGGATTCGGGACACCAGCAATTTCTAGTCCCCTTTTTTCTACTTCCAAGGGCAGTGAGGAACTAGTTTTTCTCATGCTGAGTTTTAGGCTCATATGTTGTTTCAGAGCTTGATTTTATCTGAAATTCCTCATCTGTGTTGATTTGGATTTGTAAATAAATAACTTTCTCTCCAAGTTCTATCAGAGTAACCTCAGATGTGTGATCCACTGAATATCAGTAATTATAGCCACAGATTGAATTTTAAGAAGAAGTAATACTTGTCATGTAACAAAATTGAAATTTTAGTGCGATGTTCTAAAATTTGGATCCTTATCCCTCTCAAGCTACCAATCATTTTGAGGTTTGTTCATCCCTATTTCTCGCTTCACGTACCTCTGACAGAGATGCAAAGCACTTCTTCAATAAATTACCTTTCTGAATAGTAAAAAATAATCTGGTAGAAACCTCTGAGGGATGCAGTGCGGGAGAACAAATTACTACAAGACACAGAGGGAGCTGTAAATGTAATTGTGATGGGTGTGGTGACAATTTGCACTTCTAATATATTCACTTTACCACACAGCTTTAGCAATAAGAGTTAGTTTGCATGACCTAGCACACATTTCAGATGAAAAAATGGTCTGAAAAGTTGTAAACCATATAGATAGCAGTACAATGCCAGTGCTTTGCCTAATTATGTCTGGTTTTCATTCTGATGTGTAATCTGATATACTTATGGGGCCTTTTAGAGATATTAGAGCAGGAAATAAATCTAAGTTAGTTATTAGTTTAGGAAAAATGAGAAAAATAATTACTACTAGATGGGAAAACTACTGAGATGCTAGACTGAGCTCTGAGTCAGTGTGTAATGCACTGCATACCTGTTTGCTGCCATGTCCCTCTCATCAGATGATAACATTTCTATCAGCTAAAGGGGATTCTGATCTCTCTGTCTGTACCTCCAGAAGATTCCCTGGTAGTGTGTGGTGGGTAAGAGTCTGAAGCCTCAGGAAGCTGTGGAAACCAGTGGGGGATTGTCACAGGCAGGGGACTCTCCACTCTCCTCAGACTGAAATGTCTCTCCCTCTTGGTTTCATGATTTTCATTTTACCTAATATTTATTGTCAGGTGAAACTCTTTATTGACATGCAATGGAATGATGTTGGGATAGCTGCAAAATACTTCAGCATCTTTCAGAATGAAAGCCACTATAAATAAAATATGCACATGTAGGTGCACGTTTGTATATTTTGGGAATATTCTACTCGGAACCATTAGATTCTAAGATCATTAGCAAACCCTTTTTCTCATTTACTGACTGGTTTTAGTCTGATTGCAACTCTATTAATTTGACAGAGACTATAGCTCTACTTTATTCTCATCTTTGCATCTGTTAGTATATAATTAATGTGGGGAATTGCAAAGTATACTCTCAGCACAGCTCACATTCCCATCTTGTTAGGGGCTTGCACTTGGTAACATTTTCTCTTCATTGAGGAATGCTCTGTGTTTTATTAGGTCAGTGAACCGTTCCAGCCTGTGTATAAATCGTTCTGCTGAGCTTTCTTGTCATGCCTGAATAAGAAGAGAAAGAGGATTCTCGCACACACAGTTTTCCTCTGCTGACTGTTTCTGCAGCTCTGTGCTTGCAGCATGACCTGACATTTGGGCACGTTGTTGTTGCGCTGAGTGGGTGAAATCACTGCCTGGGCTTGGTGAAAGTTGGTTTATTTTCACCTGTACGAAGGAAAAGGGAGATCCAGGCAGAGTAACCAAGGAGAACTGCAGTGGCCCAGGAGATGAAGCCTCAAGACAAGAAAACCAGCCACAGGCCACTGTGGTCTGGCTGATAACCCAGCCAAGAAGTGAGGATCTCAGGTAAGACCCCGGTCAGAAGGTTTGGAATAGGACCTCTGTCTGTATTGGCACTGCATTTATCTCTTCATCACCCTGTTATTATCTCTCTTGGAAAGTAAGCTTAAGCTTACTTGGAAAGCAGTGCTGGAGAGGATTGTCTTACCTGTGTCTTTTTGTATAAACAGACAACATTAATCTCCATAACCATCTGTCCTCTGGGCTTTTCACTGGGTAGATCTATTGCTCCTTTTTTTTAAGAGACATTTAAAAAATATTTTAGTTAAATACAGACCCCCTGAAGTACTGTTTCTTAAATCAATTAGTGGACAAAAAGCACTTATCCTCACACAGAGGCCCACTGCAAAAGAGAGATGCAGTAATTCAGGAACCCCTGCTCTTTTACTTTAGATATGCTTTTACATACAGAAGCAGCTCTGGCACATCTTTTCTGTGCCTTTAAGATACAACAAAAGAAATACTGTATCAGAATTTAGATTTTCTACTCTAGTAAAATTCACGCTGTAGTCTGGGAATGTTTTGCTTATGGAATGAATAAAAAATTTAATAAGGCTTTTGGGCTTATTTAGGATATATATTCAATTCTTACCCAGATGTATTCTTGTTCTCTTCCTGAAAAATAAATTTTGACAGCTGCATGTGCTCAAAACCCTTATTAAAATAAATGCATCAGCTACATGTATATGAACAAAACGTAGTTTTTAAGAAAGGCCAACTAATGGTTTTGTGACAAGTCCCTACTGAGTGAACAGAGAGAAGCACTGCTCTGAGAGCAGACCAAAAACCAGGTTGTACCTTGAGTCACTCTCTCCTGTTTGGCCCTATCCCTTCCTCTGGGAAGCCACAGCTCTCCCTGTTCCCCCCAGGCAAAACACATGGATCATGTTGTGTTCAGCTGATTGGGAAAGACAGTGGTAGCCCTGATTTTTTTCCTGTTGTATTTCCTACACAGGGAAGGAAGATGACACCTAATATGACCCTATTCTGTTACACTGACTGGAAAATTAGGTAAGGACTGAGACCAGTGTTCCCTTTTCCCCTGTCTCCAGACTGGGCACCAACCAGTCCCCAAGCCAGCCTGCAAATCTTTGTACATCTGTTGCAAAACTAATGTTTTGAACAGTAAGTTACAAGTCTCTTTGCTACAAGCAGCTGTTCATTTTCTTCCAAACACCCACTGCTCAAGGATATTTGCCATCCAGAAATCTGAGACAAACACTTGTTGCTTTTAAGCACATCCTTGACATATGAAAAGCAAGTCTAATGCAAATGATTCCTCCATCCGTTTAGATGAGATATGTGGTTTGTTCCCTGCTTGGTTTGTGTGGGAGGGTATCCTGGACCTCTGGTTTGCAAACTGGCTGATTTTAGACAGCTTAAGTCAATCTGGCTACTCAGTGAAGGCATTCCAGAGAATATATCACACAGTGTCAAAATGACAACTCGGTAGGAGTCTGATTTGTTGAGCAGTAAAACTTCCTGCTTATGCAGCTGGCGAGGCAGTAATGTACAGAAATATTACATGGGAAGGCTGGAATATGGGAAATCAGTGACTTTCACAATATGACATTGCTTTGCAAAAAGCTGCCTTTGAAACCCAGTGTTCACATTTCCAATTAGTTTGCCTCTAGCTCTCATGCAAGTAAAGTCCTCATGCTACCGGGAAGGAAAAAGGAAGGGGGAGGGAAGAGGAGCAAGCAGAGCTGGAGAAATGAATGTGAGTTATACTGTGCACTGTGTATTGGTTATAAATCCTGCCTGCAGGAATTACTGAAATGGAGAAATAGTTATCTCCCATCTTTGAGATCCAATCTGCAAAGTCCCAATGTCAGCGTGATGATTTATGTGACACACAGAGCCGTCAGGATTCAGCCTGACACAATGAAGTAGATGCGTGCAGGAACATGGTCTCGGTTTTAAACAGTGAGTGAAGCCCAGCTTGCCGGAGGGACACGCGGGGCCAACGTGCACGGTGCCGACACAGGGACCGAGGTCAGGCTGTGGGTGCGCTGCAGAGGGAAGAGGAGGATGCTCGGCACTGTTCTCCCGTGACCTCTTGCTGGCTGATGAGCTCCAGAGGGAGCTGTGGCTCGCCTTTTTGCTCAGAGATGCACTGGCAAGAAGCAGATAGCAGTGCAGGACATGTGCGTGGTACCACGAATCCCTCCTTTTCTCCCCTTCTCTTTGCTCCAATCATTCATAAAGAAAACTCAGCTTTATGAGCTTTCGTTTGTAAGAGTTTTTCTGCAAAGCAGTCCTACGACAATACAGGCAGTAAATAAACAAAACCTAGTGTGCTGTCTTTGTAATTTTAGTCAGGATGCAGTAGAAACCAGTGAGAACCCTGCTTTAAAGCCTCATGAAAAGCAGTGACATCCCAGGATTGTTACAGCTGCGCATTTTTCAAAACGGAATCCAGACCTCTGTGCAAATAGTTCTTCTTTAGTGTTAACGCTGAGTATGTTTGTTTGATGCAAAGTTGATCCAGAAATATGTTTTCTTCTGAGGTACTGCCAGCATTTGCCTCTTCCCTCCCAAAAAGACTGATTATACTGAAAACAACATGTAGCAAGTGAGGATACAAGGCTGTAGGACTGCTGAGGCATAACCACACATTTCACTGTCAGCGCTGCCACCCTCTCATCCAGGCTGTGGGTGTCTGGTTTGCATAATCATCAGGCAGTTATTTATCAGGAAACACACTGGGTAAAGCCTTATATTTCAGCTGGTAACCAATCAGACCTCGATGATTTGTACTTTTTTTTTTTGGTTTTGAGATGATGTTTATTTAGATAAAAACCACAAACTTTCAGGCTGAATGCCTTTCTCCATACACTAAGGAAGCAAAGAGGAGCGAGCCCGAACAGCAAAGACGTGGTGCCACCACTCTGTCCTGCACATTTTTGGCTGTCATGCAGAGAGCAGTAGAAATTCCAAACTGAACAGGGATGAAAGTGAAAATCCTACAGCATGTTGTGTATATTTAAAATAAACCAATAGCCTATTTGGCTTCAGTATAAAAATGACCTGTCTTTGATGGGCCACATGGTTTTTAGTTTTAATTCTCTCCTTCAGTTGAGAATCTGAAGCTGCCTAAACCAAACAGAAGATTTTGTTTCTCTGTCCATGCAGGGGAGATATTAAGAAGGAAAGAGAAATGCTTAAAGCCAATGGAAACAATATCAACATATCCAAAGGGTAAGTGATGAAAACATTGATTGGACTGTGGAGAAAGTTTTGCAGAGGTGAGCTGACTGACTTCTGCCATGTGCCATGTGCAGTCCTTTGCTCCAGAGGAACAGCAAAATCTGGAACCTCTGGCAGAGGAGAGAGAAGGTATTTCATATGACAACAGTAAGAAGACATACAACTCTAATAGCAACTGCTTGACATGAAAAGCTTGTGAAAAAACTACTTTTGATGAGTCATGATACTTGTCCAATGTCCTGTTGATTTTAAGCAAGAAAAAAGAAACATTGCTCAACATCTTTCACCAGTTTACAATCAGTGGTCAGTAAGAGTCAGAAAATAGTAGCATTTTCCTTCTACTTAATCATCTTCTCTTCATTCATCACGTTCATAGGTCCTTTATTTAAGTTTTTATAACACTAGACTAAATAAAACAGACTATGTAGAGGTTTTTGAAGTAGAATGGAGGCTTGGATCAGACAGAACAAAACTGTTTCCTTCATCTCAAAAAACCATTTTGCAAAAGATTACATCAAGGTGGACAACAAAACCTCATAAACTTTTGGAAAGTGGAAAGAAACACTCAGTGTGTTGGTAGTGGTTGGAGGATTTCAGGGAGTGCTTTGCTAGAGTGCAATCACCATCACCAAGTTTTCCTTTGATCTGCCTGGAGACGTGGCAGGATGTTTAAAGCTGGAAACAGCACTTTTCTAATGTTCTCTAACCTCAAAAACAAGATGCCGAACATAAGGTTTTTTTCCTCCTTTTTTCTCCCTCCAGCTCATTCCTGCCAGAACAGACTATTCAATTGTGTCCTGTGCATCATGACTTTCCCTGCTGAAGGAGGGGAGAGCTGTAGTACGGGGAATGAGAGGGCTTTTGTTGCTGGAGGGAATTTTTTTACTAGCTTTTCGGTTTTTTTCTCTCTCTGTGTGAGAGACATAAACTGCTCTGGAAATGTACAGATTCTTCCTGCCAAGAATGGTTGCTTTCACAGCTCCCCTTTAGCCAATTTCAAACTGATTAGGAAATAATAATAATACTAAAAAAAGTTTTCACATGCATATCCTAAACTCCCTGGCTGACAGGTATTGTTGAGTAATAGAGTCTGTAAAAGTGCCAAAATAACCTATTTGCCTAGAAGAATAGAAGAATCAAATATTAATACTGATGGTAACGTGAAAAGGGAATTTTCAGTGACAAGAACAAAGTCAAGGCTGAAGTGTTATTAACCAACTGTCTTAATTAAGCTAGAAGTATGATGTACTAATATTTTTAAGGAACTCATTCAGCTGCTTGGCCTTTGGATTTAATATTTTTCCCTAAAAAACTGTAATGAAAAATAATTAATTCCTCTCCAGATTCGAGTGTTACTCATTTTGAATGAAATATTTAGAGAGGATTCTAGCAAAAGTGTTCTACTCCTGACACTGACTTGACTTAATGCTATTCTAATTAAAAGGTAGGTTTTGGGAATAATGTAGTGCTATATGAGCTCTGATAGAAATATAGGAGATCACAGCATAAATACAGGTTGAGTATTCTGTGGAGCATGTACAAAAAGGAAAAAAAAAAAAAAAAAAAAGCTGTTTGGGAGTCAGAGAACATTGGAAAACAAAGGGAAATCTGTAACTCACTTTTCTGGCACCTTCTCCCAGCGTAGCCCTCGGTGCAGGAGCACACGTTGGTTCGAACGCAGTGACCGCCGTTCTTACAGGGGGGAATGCACACAGCTAGTGAAAGGAAAGCAGGAGTTTTGTGCACCAAAATCACATGGGGGATCAACACTGCCTAACTACAGGTTCCTTATTTAGGGGCCTGTGTTGGGAGACAAACCTGCACAGGCGTTTTTTTTTTAGCTGGGGTAGGGAAGGTGTCTCCCCAAAGGGTGATTTGGGCAGATGCCCAGATGGAGAGCCTGATTGTATCTTGTTCATGGGAAGAACGTGAGACATGAGTCCTAGCAGCTAAAGGTCTCTTTTAGGTACCTGTAGTTAAGTTGTCAAGATATTCCTGAGAATCTCTTAGGTTTTTAAATCTCCAGCTAAAGAGCTTCCTCAAGGGCTTCTGACCTTGAAACAAATATCAGTGTTTGACATCTGCTAACTTGACTTTGTTGCTGTTTCTTCCCCCTTCCTCAATGAAGCAGGAGGAAGGGCTTTGCTATTCTTCAGCATCCATATCATATCCCCATATCAATTCCATATCCCACAAAAGTAGATATTTATTGTAGCTTCAAGTTTTAGCTTTATCTAAACCATAACACTTAAAGGCAAAATTTCCAAATCACCTAGGTGTTGGAAATCACCTTTCATGTTGAACCTCAAGAGAAGGATCATCAAGATACAGTCTGCATCATTTCTTTATCATTTCTGTGCTCTCCTTCACCCCCACCACCATAAAAACAAAGAGCTTCCAGCAAGCTCCATTTGCAATTAGATTTTTGTGTGTGAATCATTCACTTGCAAAAATATGTATTGGGATTGCATTTATCTAGGAACTCCAGGGAAACAAAAGGGAGAGAGTAAGAGCAAAGAACACTTAATACTGAAATAGTTCAGGTTTGGTAATAAGAGTGTATTTATACTACCAGATTAGAGGGTTGCTAGAAATGAAAAACGAATGGTGTAAGCACAGGTACCTTCCAGCTATTTGAGACCCATAACAGAAGTTTATCTCTTCTTCATGTTCTGCCTGAGACAATGGGTTATTAATTTGACTTCTGGACCACAAGGTGAGCAAGAAACCCAAGATATGATTTACCTCAGTTTAGAGCTCAATATAGAACAGGGATTCCAAAGCAGGTCCTGCTCTGTGTCAGTCAGAGTAATATTTGATCAGATCTTTAAACAGGGACCTGATGGAATCCTGTGCAAGTCTCCCAGCCATGGCACTTTAGGGTGGTCAAGTAGGTGATACTGTGAGCCCCACTGAAGATGAATTATCACCTGGCTCTGACAGTACACACCACAGGGTACATGAAATGAACAAAGTAGGGCCATGCTTCAATGTTTAATTGAATAGTTGCTAAGTAGTGGTATCATTGACTTAGATAGCTTTAGATTAATTATTTAGTTATCATTAATGCCATCACAAATAAGTGCTTACTCCTTCACAGTACCATTAAGAACAATACAATATGGATTTATGACAGACTATAACACCAAAGGAGAGCACAGAGTTATAATAGGGAGAATCTCTGGATATACTTCATGTGGGGGCAGGTAAAAATATAGGTGCTGTTTGTATTTTAAGCCTGGATCCTTTATCAAGATGAAAAACAGAACTTTCTTACCTCTCTGGCACTGTGGTCCGTAGAAACCATAAGGACATGAACACATATTTGGCCGTACACAGATTCCTCCATTCAGGCACACAGGGTTGCACACAGCTGTATGGGAATATCAGACAACTCTGTGGATCTCTGATCATTTCAAAATTTTTAGAGTAGCCACTCTTTTACTGCTGCACAGGTCATTGGGAGCATTTCAGCGTGTTTTATCATATCTTGGGGGATGAAATGGAGTATAATTTAATGTAATAACTTAATTTATTTCTGATGTATTCCTTTAGTTCGCACAGTTCATTTGCTCCCATTCCGGTATCCTCACCAGTCACAATCCCAAGGCAGTAAATGTAGTCTCATTATATGCCCCCTGGATAACCTGGAGATGAGATATTAACCATTTGCTGCTTTGTCTGCATTCAGCAGAGCATCGTGGCATCTCCATGAAGTTGAATAGGTGTGCACCACAAAACCTGTTTGTTCTGCCCCATTTAAATGCCAGTTCCCACAACACATTGGCTCATGCATCACCAGCAAAGCCACTGGCTGAGCTCCCTTTGCCTCTCTATGCAACTGTTATTACTGTAGATGGTATAACAGGCATTAGGAATTAAAAGCTGTCTTGCATATTTGTATGTGGCAAGAGCCAGACTCTTAAAAAAAAAAAAAAAGACTATTATAATTGCAAATTGATTTAGCTGGGAAGTCAGTGTGTGAAGAGTAAAAAATCTGATAAAGTTTTTATTGTACAGCAGAGTGACAATTTAAACCAGGCTTCTCCCTTCTATTCCCTTTGTCTTTCAGTATCTTGCAGAATAGCCCATTAAATAAATTAAATACATTTAAGCTTAAATAAATTAAGTGTCACTAAAATATTTCAGATGAACTAAAGAAGAAATAAAATGTCAATTTGGAAAGAGAAAAAAAGTTAAATTGTAGTCTAGATGAGAGGCTTTTCTGACTAAGGAAAACGATTTATGAAGTCAAAATGGATCTCATTCATTTCTAATGGAGAATTTGGATTAGTTGCCTCATTATCCTGGCTAGTTCACAGCTGTTCACACTCCGTCAGTGTTTGTATTTACATTGGTACAGCCCCCTAAGTCCCTTTTATTTTTTTCATTTCTATATCTGTCTTCTCTCAAAAATTCCTATGATATCACTTCTGGTGGGAAACCCCAGCAGTGTCCACAGAATACTCTGTGTAGTGCACACAAAGCAGTGCCAGAGAGGTGAGCCTGAGAGTCGTCCCTCTAAGGTGTCACAGACAAAAAAATCCTGCAGCTGTGATTCTGGATTAGAAATCACTGTTGCTGTTGCATGTTCTCCTCTTGGAATAATCCTGTTAAAGCCACGTCAAAACAAAATTGCAGAACTCAATGAGAAGAAAAAGAGGAGAGAGTGGGAACCAGAATAGGTAGTGACAATCCCAGTCATTTTCCGTGAGTCTGAGCTAGGCTAATTTATGTGTCCTCGTTAGGCCTGTCATTTTAACACTTACAGGAAGAGCAGTCTCTGGGAGATGGAGGTTAAAATGACATCTCTCACCTTCCAGGAAAGGTAATGTAGGCTGAAGGTGTCTTAGTCATTTAGTATTCACTGTGGCAGAGCAGACTGCCTCTGTAGCCTTGAGGTTTGGCACTGATTAAGGTGGTCCTCATTCTTGCTCCTTTTAATATTTCACTGTTTTGCATGCCTTGTCCCAGGTGAGTGCTGCAGTTGCTGTGGCTCTGGAGGAAAAATATGTACTCCAGCTTTCAGCACTTCGATCCAGAGAGGGAGGTCTGAGCTGTGTCTATTCAAAAAAGGGCTCAAAGCTGTGAGTATTGACTAGAAATAGGTACCTAGTTCCAATCCTCACCTTGTCATTTCGTGCTGACTGGTGCAGGTGGCTTTTCCCTGAGCTCCCACATTCTGTGGATAGCTTTGTAGGTGCTGTGCAGGCAGGAGGAGCAGTGTGAATTCTGGCAGCAGTGCATTCTAAGAAATAACTCCAGAATCACACAAGCTTAAAAGGGTGTGAAAAGGTTTTGTTTGTGGCTTTCCTCTGCGTAGCCCTGAGATTTAGATAAACATCTAAACTTAGGAATACTTACATAAACGTCTAAACTTACGAACACTTACATAAACATGTGAACTTAGGAATAAACCTTACATAAACCCAAAGCCTTCTGAGGTTTTGCCCTTTACTGTTCTCCAGTTCTTATGCTTCAATTCTTTAAGCAGCAATTCTGAGTCTGACCACTGAATTACAGGATCCACAGGGATCTCGGGCACCGAAAGGCTTGAAAGACCAGTCATTCCTAACCCTTTACCTGTCTCACAAGAAGGGCTGCTCCACCCATCTCTGCATTTGCACTCATCTGGGGACACACAGACCCCACCGTTGTGACAGTGCCTGTTACACACCACTGGAAAACACAGAAAAGATCGACATCTCTTATCACTGACACCAGTGCAGATCCTGAAGTTGCTCTATTACAGTAAATAACTAATTGTATTGGTCCAAGAGGCAAACTGAGGGTTGAGTCTGTCCCTTTCCTTGGTTTTCTTTCTCTATTAGAAGCCTTACATCTAAAATTCTTTGCTTTTAAAGTATTCCAGCTACTTTGGTTCAGAGAGAAAATGATATTCCTGTCAAGGGCATCCTGATATTTAAATAAGCCCCACTGTGATGATGGAACTGCACATGTTCTACCATTCAGTTAATATAGAAGGGTTTGAAGGCTGATTTTTTTTCCCCCAGACATTCTCTATATTGAACCTCTTATTTAACTTGTATTGCAAAGTAACATGCTTCCTAATAGGTATGGTTGGTATTTTGTGTTCTCAGAATTAGCATTTCTGCCTTCACTCACAACCTTGAATTTCATAAATGTTACTATAAATAACAGGCACATTTTTGTTTCTTTGTTTGTTTTTCCAGAAACATTTTTATGTAGAAAATATTGATATAGATGTGCATATTTTTACATAATACAGCTATGCTGCTGGTAAATATATGCTCTGAAATAGTTTAGCTACTGTATTACTTCAGCATGTTATATTTTATTCTTCTTCCTGTATTTATTAATCATTTTAAGGAGAAATATAGAAAAAAAAAAGTCATTCTTTTAATCTTGTAATTTTCTGCTAATTCAAACATGTAATGAGAAAAGCCCAAATGAGTTCATACGTACTCGTTTCACATCGAGGACCTACAAATCCATAAGCACAAGAACAAGTGTTTTGAGGTAGACAAGTTCCTCCATGCTCACATGGTGGATCACACTGTGCTGCAAGAGTAGAACAGGAGACAAAAAAAAAATGCAATTCAAATATTACATTCTGCGTGGATACGAGCACAGCACAGGTTCCTTCTCTCCCCATACCATTTTATTAATCCAACAAGTAATTTGGCTGAGGAAAACACTGCAGGATAGCAGTGGGTGTCACATTAGTAATACAGCACTAACGAGCAGCTCTATAATGTCTGCAAGGGAGTGATTTTAACACAATCATATTTAAGTTCTGAGCATGCACATTTTTAAGCACATATTTTTGAAGTCTAAGGATGGACCCAGTACAAGATTTGCCTTGTGGATGGTCAGGAAGCCTTAACACGTGACAGAAGTTACACCAAGGCAGAGGTGAAGTGTTTGTTCTGTAGAGAAAAGTGTTGTGTGGGGATTTACCAGCCAAATGGCAAACATTTAAGCAAAAAATTTAGTATTTAATGAGTAGCGTGAGTTCTGTAGTCAAAACAGCAAATCAGTTAATGATTTCTAGACTTATTGCAATATGCAATGTCATTCTGTTGAAGAAAGAGGATGAGCAGGTGTAAAGCTGGAATGCACTGCAGCTCTTGAACCAGGCTGAAGAGACTCACCTGCTTTTAAAATGTTGATCATTATGAGTCTAATGGTTTTACTGTAGAGGGAGCCTGGAAGGTTTCGCCTCTTAAACCTAAGATTTAAGGTAGGTCCCTGACACAAGATATCATGAACACTTCCACTTGTAGCCCTCCAATAAGAGGTAATTCTGTATGGCAAACACAAGAGAGGAGGAGGAAGATCACTGAAGGAAGAAGATGATCACTGGCACTCAAAAACAGAAGTGCTGTGTGCAGGAACAGAGCAAGACACAAGTGTCAGCTGGCTCTCATGCCTCTGGGAAAGAAAAAAAAAGCCATCTCACATACCAGAATGAAAAATATCTTTCCTTGTGCTTGGGAAGTGAATACAGAGAAAAATCTTGTACTTTGGCACACTTTACTGGCAGAGTTTTGTCTTTTCTAATGAATATGAAGCTGAGCAAGGTTATTCCAAGGAAAATGCAAAATGAAGCTAAAGAGATCTGAAATAAAGCACTTTTCATTTTAAGTTATTGTTAAAAGGGAAAAGAACCTTAATTCACCACATTTTGTTCTTAAAACTGGAAAATGGACTGTGCAAATGGAAAGCTAAATGAAGGACAAATTCCTGGGGCACCTCATAATTTAAATGCAGTTATTGTGTTGAAGACCTCCTCACCTCTTATAATTGTCACAGAGCCTTCATGTAAAGCCATGGAATATGAACTTTGCCATCCCGAAAAGTAATAAAAGGCCACACACATTGACCAATTCTAGTTAAAAAGACAAGCTCCAAGAAATCATTCATTTTGACACAAATATCATTGAAGAAATATATTTGGTATTAGATCTGCTCTTCAGGTACTTTGGTATTTACATTTCCTGTTACCATACAGTTTTAACTGTGAAATTTTCAATGCTGCATTATGTAACTTTAGGATTTGATATGCCTGAGAACAGAAAACTTACTAAATGTATTTTAAATCCATACTATACATGCTAAGAATGTCATAGAGCTAAATTTAGTTTTGATTTGATGGGTTATGAGGTTTAGACATTTGCAAATCAACATGGGTTTAGCCGAAATTCCAAGCGTACATCTATGAGAAAAAAAAAAGATAAAAAATTATAATTGTCTGGAGAACTAAACAGATTTAGATAAGTTTATATTAGATACTAGGAAGAAATTCTTTACTGTGAGGGTGGTGAGGCACTGGCACAGGTTGCCCAGAGAAGCTGTGTCTGCCCTATCCCTGGAAGTGTTGAGGATCAGGTTGGGCGAGGCTTGGAACAAGCTGGGTTAGTGGAAAGTGTCCCTGGCCTTGGCAAGGAGTATGGAATGAGATGATCTTTCAGGTCCCTTCCCTCCCAAAGCATTCTGTGATTCTATTATTTGATTTAGACCCATTTAAGCAGTTAGTGTTAAACTTTCCCAAAGTTTTTCTATTTTAGCCACCAGGAGCAGCTGCTGAAGCAAGTCAGAGGCTCAGGCACCTGGGGGACTCATGCCATTAGGGCAAACCAGAGGTAACAGTCCATGATGAAACAGAAAGTCAACAAAAGGGGAAGAAATTGAAGCTGGTTTTTCCTAAATTTGTTATTCCTTTAAAATTTCAGTGCTATGATTATAATTCACCACTTGTGTTTGGGGGCTTGCACTGGATCTCACTGAAGTGAAGGACAAGTATAGGGCTCTGGAAGGAGGGTGCTGCTGCAAGCACATCCATCTGAAACCTTCCCATTCCCCTGGGCTTGGGTAAGCACAGGACTTGTTTATAAAGGGATTTCTTTGCAATTAGAAACTAAGAGGGTGTGAAAATGGTTAATATTATCTGTGTGGCGATAGGGGAGTACAAAACCTGGGGAAAAAACCGTACCACGCTTTTTAAAGTACGTGAAATGTGATTGCCTTTCCTGTAGGATGATGGTTGTATAAAGCCTCCAGGTGCCTAAGTGCTATGCCAAGCACAGTGACATTCAAACATATTATGCTTTATTTCAGCGTGGCTTGTATGTAGCACTTAGAGCAAATGTGTCCGTTTGAATGGAATACTTTCCATCTGGCCTTTCCACGTTCCAAGATGCATCTGAACTGTCAGAAAAGAACATGGTATTTTGGATATTAAAACGTTTAGCTCTTATGGTGACATTTAATAGTAAAATGTTTAAAACTGTTCTATTACTGGGGAATAGCAAAAGATAAAAAACTGAGCACTGGCTGGTATGTGAGAGTGAGAGTAATATTCACCTAAAAGACATTTCCCTCTGTAATAGAAACATATTGTTTGTGTCAGATTTTTTTCCCAAACTTCTATCTTTCATCTTCTGGAATGAATATTTTTTTTTTTTTCCATAAGCATTTGCTAAATTGTAGAAAGGTATTACAGTGTTTTTATACTGAGCTGTTTTGGATGGGATAAAATAACAGCAAAGAGGAAAAAACATTGCTGCAAATGGTCAATCTTGCTGTCAAATGTACATATGTTTATGATTATAATTTAAAATCTGGAGGTGAAAATAGAGAAGTGCATTATTGTTTTCTTTGAAAAGGCTTTTTGGGAAATATCCCAAAACTTCTTTTTTTTTTTCTATTAAAATGAGATCATACTCTTTTTATAAGTTTCTCTGCAATAACTTTGGGGGCACTAAGGAGCACTAGACGCTGTGCTGTTTTCTCCATTTTCAATAGCCTCATCAGCAAATGTCTTCCAGGACAGAGTTATTGTTTGGCATTTCAAAAGTGAGTAACTCTGTGCCATCCAGCATAGGAATTCCTGGGTCTGCACCACTAAAGCCAGGCTTGGAAGGCTGGGAGCATTACCTGCTTAAAATTTTGATCAGGACAGGCTTCACTGGAAGGAATCTACATTGTTGTACATTATTTATTTTATTTCAAAGATACATCAGTCTAATTTCCTAAATGGATGAAGTTTTAATATGTGCAGCACAAGGTGGGTAAAAAAAGGGAAGAGAAGTAAACAGGTTATTGGTTTTCCTTTTGAAAAGTTGAGGGCTGAAGCATTTCTTTTGCATGCAAGATACTCAGATAAAGGAAAGAAAGCATAGGGTTAAGGCATGTATTAGTGCAATTAAAATAACTCATATGCATATTTAAATAGTCCAGTAGTCTGGAGCCCAGTTGTGAGAGAAATGACCAGCATACAATTAGAATATTAACAGGAGTAACTTGACTGAATAAGTTGGGAATACAAATGCAGACACTGGTTCTGGTTAGGTTGTACTAATGGATTTTGTGAAATGTCAGCTGAGTGCTCATCTGCAGTCAAAAAAAAGCAAATAAAGTCTTAGGAATTGCTAAGAAATGAGCAAAGTACAAATGTCAGACTTTATTATGGTCTGTGTCCATGGTGAGCTGCATCTGAAATTTCATGTTCAGGTCTGATCCCTCAGCTCAGAAAAGACACAGTAAAAGTGAAAAAAAATGCAGGAAAAGGTGATAAGGATAACTGAAGTTATGGAAGAGCTTTTCTATGAAGAACAAGTGAATATATGAGGTTCTTGTGAAGGACATGACTGGGTGGTTAGGACAGAAAACTGAAGTCTGGCATGGCCCAGAAAGGGTGAACAGGGTAATGTTCAAAGGCATTGCCTTGATGTTTCTAAGCACATGACCCATAACTTGTTGAGAGACTATTCTGGACAGTATCCCAATATCTTTCCCATATACTACCAGACAAATGCTGTTGGTAGCTGTTGGAGATAGGAGAAGGACTTTTGGTCTGATGTGGTAGATCTTTTTGTGTGTAAAATGTCAAAACAGATGAATGTCAGCTGCCTGATATTTTTTCTGCCTCGTTTCATCCAGCTGTTCATCCTGAGGTCATACTCCATCTTTCCTGTTATTTTAAAAATTATTTAGTTTGAACAGTGGTTTTGTAATGTCAAGGCAGTGCTGTGTTTTTAACTCTTGAGCAGAAAGCATGACTCCTACTATTATAGGCTACACCTTCCCTTAGAAAACACTGTTCAAAGCCCATAAAATATCCCAGAGTTTTACTGACTTCACATTTTTAAGAAAATGTTTCTAAGGTAGCATGTATTAATCTTCCATAGAAATATTGAGGTTCTTTTATGACTACTAAAAAACCAGAAAGATGCCAACCTAATCCAAAATAATTCAAAATAATTATCTGCATTCTTCTGAATAGAGACTTCGACTTCTTAATCATGCAGTTTCAGGTACCAGACACTCAAAGGGTTTTGGAGATAGGGAAACAAACAAACAAAAAAGGATGACCTGAAATGTGGCTTAAATTCTTCTCTTTCTTCAGTCTTCAGGTCTAGTTCTCTCAAAAAGAAGCCCCAGAACTACGCCCAAAGCAGAGTTTTTGATTAACTTCAACCCTGTTATCAAATGGAAAGGACGTGTTCCACCTTGGGGCACCCTGGGGGGCTTACGGAGTACAACAGCTTCCCTTGGGCAGTGCCATGTGCACAGACCCTGGTAAGTGAACCAGGAAACATCAGAATTTGTTTCCTTTTCCTTGTCCAGTGGGTGCAGCATCTTTGAAAATGCAGGCCTGTGTCCCTGTAGTAGAGTGGGGAACATAGGACAACAAGTGATTGCTCTATAGGGTGACTAACAACACTAAGAAATATTCCAGAGCATTACCCTCAAATGTTACAAAGTGCTGTGGTACTTGTGCCACTTGTAATAAACCAGACAAAATGTCAGAAACGTTCTGAAAGCAATCCTGGATTGGAATTGTTTTGCATTATTTACAGCGTTAGGTTTTCATTCCACTGTCGTGCTGAGCTGGAATGGGTAAAGCTCTGAGTGTTCTGAGGCTCCTGCAGTGCACGTTGGCAGGTGATATGTGCTGTCCTGTAAAACTGCTGGAAGTATACTGCAGAAATGCATGGGGTTTTATGGTATATATCCTTGGAAATGGCACTCAGAGTGAATATTAGGTATTTAGCAACCTCCCTCGTCATCAGAGGAACTCTTGGCTAGGTTTATTCCATAAAAGGCAGAGAGCATTTTCTTCAAGAGGAAATGTGGGAGAATCCAGGGGACTACAGCAGGTCTGATCTTCCTTATTTATGTTTTTATTTTTGTATAGGTGATGCCAGCTATCTCCAAAACTGTATCTCCAAAACACTACTCTGAAATGAAGCTTTTAAAGCTGGTTTGTTTGGCAGACTAATCTTGACATCAGGCCACTAATAAATGGCCATATTGCCTTTATTGCAGGAAGGTGACACAGCTCTAAGAGCTGAGAAGCTGGTGAGTTGTAAGAAAGGGCAGAGGAATGATGAGCAGAGCCTTGAGGAACTGCTTCATCTCACCTCATCTGCAGAGCGTGTAGTTGCTGCCAGAAATAAAAGAATTAAGAATCTGTAATCCTTATTGCACCAAAGCAAGATGAGCAAAAGCAGGTTCTACATCTGTTAGACAATAAAGATGTCAGTGGGGTGATCTAAACGGAAATTGCTAACAGGATCTGAACATATCTCAGTTTAGATGCCTGAATACAAGAAAAACACACTGATATCTACCTAAGTTCTTCCAAAAGAAGGTAGGAGGTTGTACCTGATGGTCCCCAGGGGTCTCTTCCAGCCTGTGGTCCTGTGAGCCTGTGATTCCCAATGTCAGAGTAAATGGAGAGGACTTCCAATTAAATCATAACAGGGAGACTGAAGGGCTTGTCCAAAAGGATAAGAATATTACAGCTATAGAATGTGCTATGATTTACATTAGAAGAGAAATTAATTTTCAGGATGGTGTAGTTTTTTTTCCCCTTCAAATCCTCTCAGCCTGATTTTGAATCTGCACAACTGGCAAAAAAAATTTACACTCTCTCACAAGATAAATACCACTCAGAAAAGTATTTATTATCTTAGAATATTTCCAGACATTCTTATTAAACAAAGGTCACATCTCCTCAAGCACCACAGGTATTAAAACTTGCTATCAGTGGGCTGTTTCTTTTATCTCAGTGAATTTGATACCAAATGAGAAGGTGACAACCATCAGTGGCGTCCGAGTCTGTTGGCATTTTTTCTCACTTGCCAAGGATATTGTGTTGAAGCCTGAATATTTTGCAAGTATTGGTCTTATCTAAGCTTTGATCCCTTGCCCAATTTTCCTGCCTGCTGTTCTTAGAGGGGGCCACTGTCTTGAAGGGATTCGGTACAGTTGTGTCCGCATTGTAAGGTGACGATAGCTGAGGTTATGACAGGCCCCAGTCCAAGAAATTATCCTCATTTTTCAGCCTCATCTGTCACGATAAATCAGCTGCCTCTGACATGGGAAGAGACATCCACAGCTGGAGGTACAATGGGTGCTCTTCACACTACTGGCCACGCTCCAAGGTGCTGCCCGCAGGTGGGCAGGGGGGCTCAGGATGAAGCAGGGGAGGGAGAAGACAGGCTAATTATTGAGTCAGGTGTCACAGTCAGTGACAAGAGACAAATAAAGGATGTTTGTGTATCATGTCATCAAGCCCTGAGACACAGAATGATGTTGGTAATAAAGTATTTCATCCTAAGGACTCTCCGGAGAGATTTTCGGTAATACCGGTAATTGAAGAAAACATCTCATCTTGCAAGATAGTAAAAGGCAGAGGGAGATTTATATTTTAAGGTAGATTTATGTTTTGAGGCTTATACTGTTGGGCATATTAAACATAGACACAGCAGCTGTGTATCCATATCTGTAAATATTCATTTGTACCTGGGTATGGTCTTTGAGGGGAGGCCGTTCAGGGGTCAGACTTGCTTTGGGTTTCCCAGTACCGGGAGGTATTTGGTGGTTTTCCAACTCCGGGTATAAAATAGAGGTCAAAGACAGGATTTTTTGTGCCAGGTAACCTTAAGGCCTTTAGAAAGGGCATTTCAGAAATGTGCAAAGAGGCAAAAAATTATAGCACCTGAGACAGTAGTAACCTTTTCTTGTACGTTTTGTAAACTACCTCCAGCAGTTCTCTGAGCTCAGAGGGCTGCAGCAATGCTGGGGACTTTACACCTCCAAAAAGCCTTCCTTACAGCAAGGAATCCTTGCAAGGTCCTCCACAGCACATCACAGGTGAGACCCCCCCCACTCCTGTCTGCTCTGTGCATGGAACATGAGAGACCAGGTGTGAAAGAGAGTGAAACAGATGATGCAAATACTTCTGCCTTGTGCAGTGAAAGGCCAGTTACGAGATGAACTTGTCAGAGAGATGTCAACAAAAGGTGTGATTAATGACAGCTAAGTCAAGGAATTCATTGCTTCAACAATGTGCATGATTCTATTGTTTTACAGAGGGATTATCAGCTGTCTCATGAATAAATCAATATATTGTGAAAACCCTTCTGGTGTTATACATTTCACAGGGCAAGCTCAGTTTTGTATTTAAGATATTAGACAGATATTTACAAGTAATTTGTGAGGTAGTAGAACACTTAGTTTTCATAGAATATGTGTTGTATAGAGAAATGCAGTCAATTTTGCTCTTTCCCAGCAAAGTTTGATATGTTTTCAAGTGTGATGACTTCAGTAGAGTGAATTTGGCCTTACACAAGGGTAAGCAAGATCACAATCTGTCCCTGTTTTCAAGAGATTAGATATTATCAAATAAATATGTCATTTTTGTAAGCAGAAAGAGCTTTTGAAAAATTACAGACTTTCTTATGTTATATTTCTTATTTCAAAATATAATTGGTTTTGAAAACAGAATGATCCCAGTTACAAAACCATCTGGATTTATAATAAAAATTAATTTTTACTTTGGAGAATTATTAGACCTGATGTTATAAAAGATTTTTAAAGAGGATTTCCCCCTTACCTTCACATGTAATTCCATCACCCCTGTATCCAGTGGGACAAGGGCCACATTTAAATCCTCCATCTTCAGCTGGCTCGCACCGCACATCAGGAAAGCACAGCATGTCAGCACACATGACTTTGTGATGCGTCCCACTGCCAGTTTTGGGTAGTTCCACATGATCCATTGCTCTGTTGAACAACTTTCTGGCTGCTGTGGTCTGTGCTTTGGGAGCAGACCCTGCTGGGTCACTCTGAGAAGCTGTATCAAGGGAAGAGCCGATTAAATGGGAAGGGGGGGGAAGGTTTGTTGCCAAAAGTGATGTTCTAGGCTGCTCTGTTGGGAAATCTTGGGATGTTTTAGTCCTCAAGACTGCAGCTCTACCAGGCCATTTCCTGGGAGAATAGCCATACTTGGAGCGAATTTGGTGAACAACAGGTGGCCTTGCAAAGAATGAACTTGCACTTGTGTTGCGATGAGCGGGAACAGTCTGTGTCGTAGCTGGTTTGTGCTGTTTGAAACGGAGAGGGGTTTGGGGTGTCACACTGACAGCTGGGGCTCTGGGGTCTGGGTCCTCATGCAGAAGAGGTGTGTGTGTATCACTTCTTTTTTCAAGAAAAGGTTGTTTCTCAGGTTCTATGAACTCCACATCAGGTTTTTTTGCTGGCGATGTCTGAGCTTGGGAAGTCTTCCTTTTCATTGCAAGGGATGGAGTGTGAACGGCTGTGGGGTTTCTTTCCAAAAAGTATGTAATATCTTCTCTTGGAATTTGGGTTTGAGAAAGAAGGGAGAATACGTTTCTTGACGTCTTTAATACATCTTCCTGGTGAGAGCCTCTTGCATCTTCAATATTTCTTCTAGGAAAATCACACATGGCTTTGGGGAGATCTTGAAACTAGGACAGAAGGAAGATCTATATTAGCTAAATTTGATGATCTGGATCTTAAAGGAAAGACAGTGAACACTTAGCTTAGGAACAAACAACAGAATATCAATTCTAGAAGTAAAAGAGTGAATTCTTGTGATGCTAGGGCACATTTATGCTGACTGGCATAGGAATGACATGGGTTTGTCTGATATGGGAGACACCAGCTGCTGATGCACAGGGAACTACAGTGTTAAAACTTACAGGGTGGTAGATCATGCACCTGAAGCCAAGGAGACAAGACATTGTTTGTGACAGACAGATATTGGAGATGGAGAAACGTACAGTGCTAGGATGGTCCTTGGCAAGACTGAGTCATAGAGAGACTCTAGTGCAGTGTATGACTATGTAATGCTTTTGTAGTCCTTATGGCCAAGGGAAGTTTTAGGAAAGCATTTAAAGGAGACAAATGGCAAAGCTTTGCTGATGCTGTGTACAGCTCCCTGCAGACGTGAGGGGCAGCGTGTAAGGGAGTTGCTGGTTTGTTACTGTCACCCACTTGTTCCAGAGCCAGCCACCTTTTCAGCTGTGTAAGGAGGGATGATAGATGGGCAGAGGGGAGTCTGTGAAGGGCCTGGAAAGTGGAGACGAGTAGTTTGAATCAATACTTTCAGGAAGATTAATGGCCATCTGCTGACACTAATGAATGGAAGAAGCTATTTTTAACCAGTTCTGGCACACTCATTCCGTAGGATATGGAATATATTGGATCCTGGACAGAAAACCTCACTTGGTTCTAGGGTTAACCCCATGCAGGATGTACCTCTTTCTTTTAAATATGAATATTAATCACTTTCTAAAAACTCCTATTGATGTAGAACTCAGCCATAGCTAACAAGGAAAGAGGTTCAGATGCTTGGCAAGAGTCAAATGGAAGTTAGAGCATTGACTAAGCAAATCCTGGCAGCCAAAATTGTGTTTATTTGGCTGATAAACAGTGTCATTCTGCTGGCAGCTGATGAGTTTCCATTGCCCTGAAGCATAATGTTTTGGAGTCTTACAATGGTACTGGATGGAGCTATGGACATCAGTAGGTAAATACATGGTATTTAGTAGAGCAGTAGGCAAATACAAGGATTTCACTGTCCAAAGTAAGTCTGATGAAAGATGAGGTACACAGAATGGAAGAAAAGAGATGATGAAGCAAGGAGGACGTCAGCAAAAGGAGCATGCAAGGATAGGAGAAGCCAAAGGATTTTAAAAAATGAATGAAAGATGAAAAAATATCTCCATAGAAAATTATCAGTAATAGATGATCATTACTGCCCCTGGAAAATTTGACTCAGGGACCAGAAATCAACAGGAATGACAGTGAAAGGCTGAATGACCTCTCTGATAAATGTCCAAAATGAGCCCTGATTATAGCTTTGAGCTCCTTCCACTGTCTCATAATTAAATGGGTTTTCCTCCTAATTAAATCTGAGTAACTAGTAAGGAGATCAGACTGACTACCTGAGAAAGGGAAATCTTTTATTTCTTTAGCAGGTGATATAGGTGATATACCCATCTCACAAATGAGATTCATCTTTCCCTGCAAGGTAAGGGAGAGCACACTGTTGGAGTGTTTCTGTGATAATGTAATTTTCACATCTCAAATAACACTATCAGTGAAGAGTAATGATACATTTTGGTTGGTTGTTTATTATGACATATACTGATCAAGGTCCCTCATCCACTTTGTAGAGGCCACTGAACTTTATGTGATGTTGGCACCATTCCAATGTGGCAACTAGAGTGTCCTCTCAGCTGTCATTATTTCAGATATTTATACTGTTCGATTTAGTTTGGATTAGAACACGATAGATTTTTTCTGGAATACCTGAAAATTTCTTTCTGCAGTCTTCCAGGTAACTAAATAAACTAAACCAAAGAAAGTAAACCAAAAGATTGCACAACCAGTTGTCTGTAGTCAGCAACTTTCTCAAATCCTGTATTACTTCAATTTACTTTCCCTGATGTTGATCAATATCTTCAAATGTATAACCCATTATCAATGCAGAGTGTGTGAATCTGTTTTTCCCTGTGATGCCAACATATTGGATTGGATGAAAATAACAAAAAAAAAAAAATGACAAGGCAAAGTGCTCAAGGTTATATGACGAAACAAAAACACATTTTCACTACCTGTCAGTATTTCTGACTATAGTAACAGGAAAATGTGCAGCAGTGGGATAACTGAGTTTATTTTTCATGGAGGTAGTTAAGAGACCAAGAACCTGGCTGCTTTGCCCCTGCTGTGCATGGCAGGACCTCTATTCATATTGATGGAGCTACACCACTGCGAGCACAGAGCAATGCTGGGATGGCTCAGGCCCCAGGACAGATTCCTCTGTCATCTCCTATCTGGGGAAAATTAGAACAGGGGTGGCAGAGGGCAAATTTCTGAGACACAGGTTTAACATCCCTCATCCAACTCGACACCGGGACACTTCCCATCCATGTGACCCTCCAGGCGTTGGTTTGCCCAGTGTTTCAGATGTTTTGTGCCACTCACACCAAGCTCACAAATCAGAACTGTCACAACCAGTCTCTGGTTCATGTTTGCCAGTGCCATCACGGTGTTTCTAAGGCACAGCAAATTCTGACTTCTTCTCTCCCTTGAATTGCATTTTATAGGGAACTGCTAAAGAACTACTGAAGAGGATCATGTTCATTGCAAAGGGAATGAAATGACTACTTAACCTGCTGAAAACAGTCATTTACAAACAGAGAAGGCACTCGACATCTCTCAAACACAGGTTGAGACATCAACATTCTGAAACACAGAGAATAAATCCAATATAATTTTTCTCTCCTGATTTTTTTGGTTGGTTTGTTTGTTTTTAATTTGCACTTACAACCATTCAGAAAAAGGTCAGATCCAGATTTGAATACTTGAATTATGAGAATTCAGATTTGAATACTTGAATTATGAGAAATCACATCCCCTTCTGAACCCAGATATTTCTGTTCCCAGTGAAACAGCACACATTTCACCCTCTGCCTAGGACAGGGTGCAGCAGGTTGGCTCCCATATTCCTTGGTGCTGTTCACCAGAGTCTTTGTTGGTCTAAGACTTATGCACCTTCACACCTTTCTACCTAAGCCATGTGCCTGGGACACAGCCCCATCCTGACCCAAACTAGCAGCTGATACCTCAAACACTTGCTTTAAACTTCCTGCAGACATCAGTATTTATTATCTTTTCATTGTCACCCTTCTCTTCACAGCTTAGAGTCAGAAACTTCCCTTTTGGTTCTTAAAAGTGAGCGTAACTTTTTTTAGATGTAATGACATGACTGAGACTCTATAAACATTGCAATGTAATCTCAAGTGCTTGTCTCTCTTTTAATCTGATAAAATGCCTCAAACCAGTATCCTTCAGGTGGAGACTGGTTCCTTCTCCTTAGCAAGCTCCTCTGGCTCTGGCCACTTCTGCCTCTCACTTCAGAGGATTATGGGCACCTTTAATTCTGCTCAAGCTACAGCTGCTTCAGAATTCTGTGAATAGTTTAAGAATTCATTATTAACACAATTCTATAAATTTACAATTTGTGTAGTTTTAGAGCTATTAACATTTAGTAGTACCTGCTGTCCAGCACATTTCTCACTCAGAAGTGTGTCGAAAGAGAAAGGCTCTTTTGACATATTACACAATGTGGGTCATCATTTAAAATTTGAAACATCTACCGGCACATAAATCTTATTTAAAATGTCAAGAGAGAATAGAAAATTGCACTGATCTAAGAATTAAGGACCTTCCCATTTCTTTCTGTATGTTTCCATGTTAATGTTTTTTTCTGCATTTACTCGGTGAGAAAGGGAAAACAGAGCAGCTGTCAATAAGAGCTCCAGGGAAATTCTGTTTTTACCTCGATTCCTAATCTGCCCTTTAATATTACTAAGTTCAGGAATTGCTTTCTTCTCTAGTCAGAGCATGTTTAATCCCTAAATCTTCTGTTTAGCTATCCAAACCTATCCTAATATTTTCCCTCCCCCAAACATGCAGTAATATAGCTTTGATGCTCTCTCCTTTCCTCTTAAGCATCCAGAAGTTCCCCACATTAGGTGTTGGTTGGGCTTCCCAGTCGCTGTATCTTCTCTTACAATCACAAACAGCAACTCCCAGAATAAATTCCTCAGTTCCTCTGTAAGTGAGGTACAGTTTTGACTTCCCAATTTTTACAAAGGCTTTACTTCCAGGATTATATTTGTAGAAACAAAAGGATTTCAAAGACTCATTGTGACTGGGATATTAGTATAAATTTAGAAAGGAGATTAAGTTTAAACCTAATGATCCTTTACCGTTTTTTTATCTAAAAAATTGAAAATTGAAATGTGTTATAGAAGTCTTCAGGAAGACACAACACACTGGAAGTAGGCACAGGAAAAAAATTAAGCCCCACTTTGAAAGATGTGGAAATAGAGAATATAAGCAATAACTCTTATATAAGAGATGCCCAAATCTGTGATTCAGAAAGCAGAAAACAATGTGGAGCTCTGTGAAAGCCATTGGCTCTGCACAGGCAGACAGAGAGAGCCAGCCAGGCTATTTAGCTCGTGCTGGGCTCAAAGAGCCAGGCACCTGCCATGCCTCACATCCAGACAGGTCAGCACTGACTCTGTATCCATGTGCACATGTGTATTCAGTCTCTGTAAAATCTGTGCTCTCAAACCACCACTTCTGTGATGGGTAAATTTACTCACTTGATGTTTTAATGACGAAATTAAAAGGTGAACATCTAGTTCATTGTCCCCGAGCTGTTTCAGCCTGATAGAAAATGAGATTGTGTTGCTGATGTTGCTATCTGGTGAGCAATTTTCTTCCCCTTAACCTACCAAAATCGTGAGCCATGGGGAATAGTCTATGGAGTCTGCATCACTCAGCCACTTCTGATTATAACTATTCCTCTGCTTCAGGCTCTTGTTTGTCAATCTGGCTGCAGCTGCACATGCACAATTCTGTAACACCATTCATAATTTGCAAGGCAAATTTGTTTTGTGTCTATGAAATACATTCTGCTGTAACACAACACTTTTGTGGAGGAGAAAACCTGGGATCTTCAGTCAGCTCACCCACTAAACCTTGTTTATGAGTATCTCTGTGTTCAGAGCAAATGATTTCCACAAATGGGATCTAAACTCTGCCATCAAGGAGGTCCTTTTCCAGTTCTGGGATGCTGAAGTCCTATGTGAGTATTCAAGAAAATATTACCTCAATATGAGATAGTGTGTTTGCTTATATCCCATTAAAAGTCTTCTGTATTATTTTGCATCACTGTGCAGTTTGTTTGCCTCAAGGTTTTCTGAATATAATTGACATCTCAATTCATGAACTGATGTACTTTAAAGAAAACAGGGATTCTGAGATGGTTGGTAAGGAGGTAAACAATTCACAAACATAAAAATGACATAACCGACTACACGCCAGAGAACGTTTTCGGTCTTATCGAAGCTGTGTCAAAGAGACATAAAGACAACCCCTTTCATACTGAACAAGTACAAAAACAGTGCCTTAGAAAGATTTTCTGAGGTATAGCTCTTTTCTTGTAGGGAATATGAGGAATTACGATTTGGAGTTTAAGGAACAAAAACCTTTTGTGAAGGTTAAGAGATAGAGAATATTAATTGAAGATTGGTTGTGATGATTAAGTGAAAGAAAAGACTAGGAGGAGAAAAGAGGGGGCACTAATACTGCCTGAATTTATATTCACTTCAGCTAGGTTTCTCACAGACTTTAAATGATTGGCTACTTTTTAAGGGTCCTAAGTAGATAATAGTAGTAGCAGGTTGTGAGATGAAGTCCTAGAATGACTCTCAAGTCTGAAACTAATAGAGTAGTTTTAATATGATATTCATCCTAACACACAACATTTTCACCTATTATATGTGGTTCTGCTTTCCAAGGAGGTATCCATCAGCTTTTGGTTAGTAAGATTCTTGGGCATCATATCCAGTCGAAGTGAAGGAATGGTACAAGAAGATGATGAACACAATGACAGCTGTACAGAAAAACGGGTCTTTGAGGAAAAGAATGTGTTCTGTGCACTTTGTTTGCAGACTGTGTTTGTTGGAGTTTTTTCTTTACTTCTTTTGTTATCTTTTCTGTAAGTTTTCAATAGAAATTTTAACATCAGGATCACCAGAGACAGTGTTTTTAAAAATACTGAAAGAATTAGTGATTGCAAAGATATGAGCATACTCCCCAAACAGGATTTTTTTCCCTTCTCTATCAATAATTTCCTTTATCAGTATCTTTTTTTTTGTATTGTGTATGGAGATTTATAAACCTGTTATATTTTTACAAACAAACAATGTTTTCTCAAACACCTCTCCTACCTTCCCGTTTATTTCCAGATTTAATTGAAAAGTTCTCTCCTGGGGCTTGGAAAAACTCAAAATGCTTGAAGCGCTCTGACCCCTCGAGCAGGAGCCGTGCTCCCCTCACTCCTTTGTTGTTAGATCTCCTTCCGTGCTCTTTCCATTCCTTGGGTCTAACCCCTTCTCTGCTGCTGTTTTCAGAAGTGCCCTTTCTGAGCTTTTCTCTGAATATCCAGCCAACAAAACAGGAAGTGAAGGAGAAGCGTGGTCGTGTTTCAAAACACCACGGATCGGATCATCCGCTTAATCCCCACGTAAATGTTTATCATCCTTTCTTTCATTATCCCTTGTCCATCTCGCAGGGCTGAACTTTAATCTCTCCTCTTTGTGTTCTACCTTCTCCAATTATTTGAGCCTGAAACTGTATTATTTCAGCAGCTACAAAGGTGGCATTAAGATAGAGTTCATAAGAGTAAATTATATTTTCTATTCAGGAATTGACAGTATATTTTACTTCTCAGCACTGTGATAGATGGAAAAATTAATAGAAACTGTGTTCTTATCTGATGATTCCTCATGGGCCTCCAGACTCTCTCATGGCTTGAACAGGTTGATAGATATATACAAAGTAGACTAAATCAAGGTAGATTGTCTCTGAAGTATCCCTGTCTAATTCCCTGAAATATCTATGTAGAATCCTTTAGAACAGTAATAATAGATTATAAAGTAAGTTCATAACATTTCTTCAAAAGAAGAGCCATAATATTTCTTCAAGGAAAAAATAGTTTAAATTTGAATATTTTACTGAAATTCTCCTTTTATTCAATTCAAGAAATAAATGGTCCAAAACTATAATTATGTTGTTGTGGGCTGTAAACACATAAAAATGAATTATTTTACATATGAAAGCCAAGAAACAAACCAAACTATGCCTTACTGGGAATCAGTAATGAATCTATTTTAATATCATATAAGCACACATAAAAACTCTCAGTGAAATCGTGCTATAATGGAATTCTCCACAACTTCAACTGATTAGGTTAATGACTATCTATAGTTTCTTCCTAACTTAGAAAACAAAAAGTAAGGAATTTCAATAATAAGTTTTCAGATGGCATGTCACAGAAGTTCTCTGAGAAGGTAGTTCTCTGAGGAAACAAAGCTTGGACCAGATGACCTTCTGAGATCCCTCCCAACATTGCTATTCTATGAAATTCTAAATCTAATATATTATCAGCATGAGAGATCATTTCCTCCTGCATCCCAGAGGATCAGTTGCTTGTCTTAGCTTTAGGCTGTTGCTGTACTCCTTCAGAAATAAACCAGCTCTATTCATGTGACATGTAATATTGGGGGCAAAATTCACATGGTTTGGCTGTGAACATCACCTGATTCTGCAGGAAAGCCCTGTGAAGTGGGTGCCACTACATCTCTAGGTACCTCTTCATAGACAACAGCGAGATATTATAAAACTAGCCCTAAATTTGCCCTGAGCAGGGGTAAATCTGTGTATTTCACACCTCTTTTTACCCCCCTACACTGGACTGTCCTTTACATTGCTTACGAATCCTTTTTCTTCAGCTCCTGCTTTGCTTTATCTGTTAGTGGCAAAGCTCTTGTGCTGCTTTAATGGGGCCAGGATATTGGTCCAGTATGAGTTACTTACAGTCTTAAAGGGCTTCTAAGTGCCTTTAACAAAACAGCAATCTTGTCAAATTTGTGCAAACAGGATTGGCTCTCTTTAAAAGCTGTGTGCTATTATAGCTGGATGATTAAATGAGCCTGGAAATTCTAAGAGAGGATAATCTTGCTCTCTGCTCTGTCAATGTAAAAAACTACTGGGCCCGTGTCCTACGCAGATTATTTGTTGGAGACTGAGTTGTTATTATCACTTAAAAGCCATGATGGCACAGTGATTGCTTAAGCAAAAGGTGGCACATTCTTGGTAGGAGAGAAATGTAATCTGTACTTGATGTTCTGATTGAATGTAAATATTATTCATGGCATATAGCTGAGACCTCTTCCCTAGTGGTTTTATGGCTTGGGCTTCATTGGTCTTCTATTGCTGAGCTACATCATTTCCTAAATATATCATCTGTATTGGAAGCACTTAACGAGTTCTGGATTGACAGAGCGTATGGATCAGTGAAGTTGGAAACCGTTTATCTTTTAAATTATCTAAACATATTCTTCCCACTGTGCCTGCTTTGGTTGTTATGTTTGGGTCATAGCATATACTGTACAGGCCTCTGTTGATATTTTTTCTGAAAATGCTTAATATTTTTAATAGGTATCCCTAAGGAGGAGAAAACCATCAGAAAGACTCTCCAATCCCCTTTCTGTCTTGACAAGTACAGGAGTGAATTTTCAGTGGCAATTACAGACTCAAAGGGCAGCAAAGGGTCAGAGCTTATGTCCAAAATGTCAGGCTGATCCTGGCCTCATGTGAAGATTACTGGTATACCATTTGCAAAACTGTGCCATTCATGACACCAAATTTATATGGAATGCCTTTGTGTGGCATTTCTAACCCCACTTCAGTTGCCATTTCATCACATACTCCTTGAAAGACACGTCATTACATCATAACTGGCCAAAAAAAGAGAAAAAAAAGAACATTTTGTCATGATATACACCAACTAGAAGCACAGTTTATGAAAGGCATTGGACACTTTCACAATGCATTCCAAAGACGAGTTGTGGGCAAAGTTTCCATGCCCTGAGTCAGAGCTAAGAGCTGGAAGCCATTGAGATGCAATACTTCCTGGGTTTGGAGCCTGCAAGAAGAGCTGAGAGCTATTTGCCTCACCCAGAGGCAAATCACAGTATCATTTACTATTTATTTGGTATTTCTGTTATGCCTTCTTTGCGAGAAGCTCAGGCAACTTCACAGCTAATGGCTGCAGCATCGAAACATCCCCACCTTCAAGTAAGCCTTGCAACTCATTGCATAAACCGTGTCAGGATGGGTTGGTTACCATTGCAAAGCACCCTCTGAGTGCTGAACAGTGTGTGCATTTTATCAGATTCCATGTTTAAAAGTTCTGTGTGGGCTGTGCCTACCTTAACAGGTTTTAAGTGGTGTCTCCCAGGAACGCTGCTCAGCTCAGTCCATTAGGATAATGCTATTCATTCATGGAGTCTCTTATGATTTACACTGGTGTAAGTGAGACTGGAATCTGGGCCTTGATCTTTTTAATGCAAATTCATCAATTCTGTTAGATGAGAGATGAAAGGAGTCCATTATGTTCTTCAGTCATGTCTTGAAGCAAAATCATTTCATTGGTTCCAGGCAGCAAGAGGTCCCTACTCCTGCACTTAACTCCAGAGATGAAACCTTGATTTGGCGACCAAAGCTCTTACTGGAGTTATTTATTTTTCATGGAGTGTGATCAACTATGAGTGCTAATAATGACAGGGGTGATTTCCCAGTTAAAATTTAGGAATGTAAAACTTAAGGTTAATACGTTCCTCTGGTGTTTGACTGAGCACTATGGGTTTAAACACACACACTTTCTTTTACTTCAAAATGTTTTATTCTCCTTTTAAATCCACACCTTGATGTTGATCTGACAGCGGTGCAAATGAGAAGGTGACAGAGGTCTCTCTGATGTAAAATCAAAGTGAATTCAGGCAGATACTGGAGTGTAAAGCACAGAGCATGTAAACATAACAAATAGCTGCCACACACAAAATATAGCAAGTGCCAAATGTCTACAATACTGCAAATTAACTGCTATGACAGGAGATCTTGCAGTGGTGTTCAGAATGGAAAAGCAGAACTCGATTACAGAGATCATAAAATCATCCTCTCCCTTGATCTTGAGCTCCCTAAACCAGGAGAGGCAGAAAGAGCTGGCTCTGAACAAACAATCTTTTATCTGTGATGGATGTGGCACTGCTTTGTCAAGTAAAATTGCTGATTTACTAATAGGAAAAAAATAAATCCTTTGTGATGACACCAACCTCTCTAACCTGCTAAAGAAAGTGCAAACAGATGGGTATCTCTGTGACTGTGAGTGATGAAAGCAGTCTAGAGAAATACCCGTAGTGTGTGATGAGAACTAATACTGCAACGTGCAGGAACATCCCCAACACCCCCCATTAGGATATATTCATTTTCTTTGTGTCAAGAATATGACCAATGATACTGCATGGTTTGATTTAATAGACCTGCCTCCTCCAGCAAAAAGGTAACAGATATTTTACACAAACGTGAAATGTGCCCAGGGAAGCCTGGACAGATTTAAATTCCTTAGACTTTCCTCTTTATTGCAATGCCAGCAGACTTAAGGGACTTTTGATCCTCCTAGTACATTTTAAAATAAATTTAGGATACATGCCTGATGGATTTTGAAGGGAAAGAAATAGCTTTTTGTCTCTGATAGGAGAATCTGTTTTAAAAAAATAATAATTTCTCTGTACATATGAAATTCCATACTGGCTTTTCCTTAAGACTATTCTGATGTTCTTCAGGAAAAATTGCAACCAAGTTTGGTCAATTTAAAGTGGTACCAACTACTGATATAAGTCAGGTAAAATATGTAAGAGAGAACAGAATGAGGCCCTGCATTGTTGGCAGAGCAGGTAAATATAGCTCAGGAACTTATTCGTGAAGTTACATAGTTTGCAGTAAGTCAAGTACTTCAAAAGATGAATACCCATCACATATCAATGCTGTGGAAATGTTACTTTTTTGATTATAAATCAAAATTGAAGGACTTTTTGGATGCAGCTCATCAAATACTGACTTAGGAAACAATTTTCTTCTGGCATATTTTTCTCCTCAGTAGAGCCTACAAAGGCAGTTGGGTAATTTTTGTGGTTTCAGTATGAAGAAATACTTATCCTTTAATCCTTAAATCACTCCAATTGAGTATAATTTCATGTCAAAAGCAGCCAATAAAAGTACAAAATAGGGATTAGCGGGAGTATTTTTAGATTAAAATTACTAGAGTTTAAAAGAAGTGGCACATAATCCAAGTACTTTCACAAGCACTGTAGCAAGCTGAAGAGGATTTATTCTGTTTCATTTGAACACTGACATCGTAAGTTACAAGGAGAGAAGCTATTATTCTAACAGGGAAGATTTAAAAATAATCATAATCCACAACTTACAAAAATTTAATTGAAAGTTAATTCTTTTTTTGTCTGATATCTTTTAATCATCAATGCTACACAGTACTTCTAATTCAAGTGCCAAAGCACATGGGAAGGAAAGGTAAACCAATCATTTTGGCCATAAATTAGGACACTCACACAGCTGCAGCAATTGCTTTCATTTCTAAGTATTAAAACAAATGACTACTCTCATTTAACCTTGAGGCGCAAAATTCTCATTGTTTACATTGTGATACAATTCACAGGAGTCAGTATAAGCTTCTGATGGAACAAAAAGTAATTCCTCTCCATTCCCTTCCTGAGGTGCTCAAGGTGGTAGAATGGCCACATCACCATGATATTCTGACTCAGTTTGCTTATTTGAGAGAAAAATGTCAAACAACCCCCCCTCAGCCCCTGATACACAGCTCACTTTTGAAGTAAGCATTGACTAGTTTCAGATCCTGATACTTGGGATGTTTCTTAAATCTTGCCTGGAGTTGTATATGACCTGTATGAATCACAACAAATGGCAGCTACTGTCTGCATTTCCCTTTTTAGAACATAGACAAATTTATTGGTTAACATTTGTATAAGCACTAGGTAAGTGTGCCTGATTTACTGTACCAATACCTACAGCTGCAAAATATCTGTTCTACTCAACAGCATTTAAAGACCTCTGGGGTGTACAGTGTGTATCCCATTATCCCATTAACAACAAGGTGCAGCTTTGGGCAATAACAGAAAAGTTATTTATATGCACAATGATTTCCTTTTTCCTCAACCACTTTTACAGCTTCCCCAAGATATAGAAGAGTCAATAGCTGCCTTAGTGATGCTGGCAGACTGAGAAATACTTTGTACATACTCATAGCTAGAGAAAGAAAAATGTTGAGTTTATTTTTGTGACCTTTAGATTCGGAGAACTGGCTAAAATCAATTTAGAGTTCAAAGAGATTGGATGATACTTACATTAAGCAGTAAAATTGCTTCCACTTTGATAGAGTGTGCTAAAATACAATACCAAGGTAACACTCATTGATTTGGATACAGAATGGGGAATGAGGTGGGTTGGTCAAGTGTAGGAGGTCAGGGAACAACTTGACAGGTTTCAAGTCAGTCTGTCTTGAATACTTAAGAAAAAGATTTAGAAGCAAACCAAGGAATCTGACCTAGCAACTACTGCTGTTAAGGAATAAACATGAGTTCTCCTGGCAGATCACTCTCTGTGCAGCAAAAAGAGAACAACCATCCAGACTGTCCCTGGAGAACCACACATTGAATTATGAGAATATCATTGAGAGGGAGCAGGATCAGAAGACTGATGAGTGGTTGCTATGCCATTGTCACTTTCTGCCTGAGGTCAAGACCCAGCTTTTCTTTTATCAAAGCAGAAGACCTCCTCTAATGATCGGTCCTCAGAGATTAATGGGACCAGCTGAGTTTCAGAGCTCCCCAAGGAAGATTATTGCTCAGGCTTTAAACAATACTATTGAAATGCTTTAATTATCTATTGCCTTCAGTTGTTAGTACAGTTGTTCTTGCATAACACTTTGTTTATCATCGTCCTCACAGGTCACCTTGCAGAACACATGCCTTGCAGCAAAAGAATTAGGAAAAACAAAAGAGTAGTGGTACTGGCATGTGTCATGTTCTGATCTTACTGAGGAGGAAAGGTGTTCTGAAGTCCTCTGCCAGCACGGTGGCAGAAATACAGATGTGGTGATTCATACCACTGAGCAAGTCCTGTTGTGAAGAATTCCCCCTAGTAGCAAATGAGGTGGTTAATCTGTTGAATTTCAACTCATAGAGCCAGGTATTCCTGAAATAAGACCTGCCAGCTGCTCGTCAGCTAAGAGTGAAAGAACACAGCCTTCAGCGTTGGATTACAGAGTACGGTGCTGTTGTAATGCCATACCAGTTCATACTTTCTTACAGCCTTTGTATGCAAAACATTTTTAAAATTCTAAAAGATTGAAAGTACCTGGTCTGGGGACTTTGGTACAGACTCGACCATTCCCAAAAAGCCCCGCTGGACATCGGCCGCAGACGTATCCAACGTAAGGGGGTTTCCGATCAAAGCACAGCACTCCAGGAAAACATGGCCTGTTGGTACAGGTGGTGACGTGTGACAGTGGTGCTGCATGGCCCAAAAGAGAAATTAAAGAAAAAAAAAAAAAAAAGTGGGTTCAAGCATGTTTAATAATTTCTCAAATGAAACACATGTATAAAACTTAGCAGCGAATGCCTGAGCCCAGCTAAAGCTTTACAACTGTTTTTATTCTTTTAAAGTCTAATTAATGCAAAATGTTCCCAAACCTTGAGCCAAACATGAGAATGTCCTGTGGGCACAGTGGAACAGAACAGCTGTTTCTCATTAAAGCAAGATTTATTAGTCCTCTAATTACATGTTTTCAAGTTTATTACTCAAAGTTGTTTGGCATTTATCATGTACAATATAGAAAGTGTAATTTTCAGCATAAGTGAAAGATTAACTGAGTGAGAATCTGTATTATTTGACATCTTTTTGGTCTTCTGTAATTGGAAGGTAATTATCAAACTTTACAGCACCTACACCCTACTTTTAAAATTACACTGTCAAGTACATATGTTTCTGATCTAGAAATCATCCCTCATGGATCAAACCTTGTATTACAGGAAACTGCTTTAATTATCTTAGAACTGTGTGCAAAATTTAACACTCTGGTAGTATATAATATTTTATCTCTTATGATGTCACTGAATAGCAAGTGTATATGAACTGCCTGTGAAGTATTTAACAGTGTCAAGACACAGAACAGATGATGAATACAATCTTAATGATGGTTATAGATCTTTTTTAATTGCCTCCAGTGAGGTCTCCATCACGATTCTCAAGTATTTTCTGCATTATTCTTGCACCTCACCTGCAGCACTATGATATAGGATACCTGCAGGAGGCAAGGTCTGGTTAGGTGTTGACTGGCCTGGTACAGATATTCAAAAAAAAAAGAAGGTAAGAAACAAAATGTTTTATTTTACATATGCCTCTACACAGCAGATATTTTTTTGCTGCCTGCTTTCACTAGAAAATCAATTAAACTTGCAACACTCATTAGAACAGGGCCATCATAAAGATTGTGCAGGTGCACACCCATGTTTATGGAGTGTTGTAGAGCTCCCCTTCTGGGAAAAGCCATTGTCACAGTCAAGTTCATACATCAAGTCCACCTTCACTTGTGCTCAAAATTATTAATTCAGTAAGTGCTCACTACACACTGAAATACCAGCATCACTTGGCTATGGCAAGCTGGCATAAGCTGTCACTCATCATCTTGCTTCCCAGTGACCAGTAAAATTTGGAGTGGTTTTGTTCTACCTTAGAAGTGATGTGACTTCTAATTAAACCTGGCCATTCTGATCGCTATTGCTGTAAGAATTGTTTAGCTGCAATCCTCAGTCTGGTGTATTAGGAGGGTTTTTATTTTTAACTCCAATTTTCCATGTTGTATCATAAACAGCTAGAGAAAAAGTGCTTTCATATCCCTGTTTACCTACCACGTCTATCACTTATGTTAAAATTCTTAATTGCAGGAGAATCCTTCGCCTCTAAGGACTGCAGTGGCTGCTTAACCTCAGTCCTGTTCAATTCACCTTTGCCATTGCTTGAAGGTTTTGTAACATCAGCATCAAGCACAGCTGTGAAAAGACATCAGGGAGACAAGGAAACAAGGTGTTAGGGCTTAGCTGTGATTGATGATAAAAAGCAACAGCAAATCAGGTAACCTGGCATAAGTTTACTCTGGAAGCCAACCATCAAGCAAATAAAGGCAAATCAGGTGAGTCAGCTGCTGACACACAGCAGCAAAGCTTCAACACAAATACAGGAAAAATTATTATGCCCAAGCTCACTGAACTTTGCTTATCTGGGAGACTTACTTAATATGCACAGTGATCTTTTATTGAGCTCAGGATACTTAGAAAGCCTCAGGTCAGCCAGTATTTGACAGCACTGTTGCTTGGATGAGGATGCTACAGAGCACACCTGTGCTCTGACTGGTTCCTACCTCTCCTTGAAAGCTTGTCTGATGTTATATTGTGTGTGTTTGTTGGCTTCAGTTAGCTCAGCTGAAAACTTTGTAAGTATATGTGGATGTAATGAGGAAAAATGGTTGGTGGAGACTGTCAAAAATGTTATTTTTTGCATAATCTTAAAGTAATTTCTTGCATAAATTAAGGATAAAGTCTACATGGATAGTGTTGAAAGTTGAATTGCCCTGGGTCTCTTGAATATTCTCTACTCTTAGTAAAGCTCTGACTCTTTACATGTGTTAAACAATGCAATGAGCTGTTGTTCACTCTAAGAGCTATAAAATTACTTCAGTTTTCTCTTCCTTCCTCCCAGAAGCCTTTATATTTGCTTAGGCAAGGGAAGTATGAGCAGGAATGTTAAATCTGTGTATCAGAACTACAAATAATGATTTCTGTCCTATCTTGGGTGGACAAGGAAGCACTCAGGTTTATTCCTTCTGATAAATGTGCATTTCCAAAGTAGATTTTTTTCCTGTAATTAAAAAATACAGAGTAAGAAATTACTTTTTTATATTTATCAAAAGCACATTATTTTGCATATCCTTCCTGCACTGGTGAAATTACCCACAAAAATATACATTAGTGAAACAGATGCAAAATCACTTTGAAATAACCAGTGTGGCCAAAGAAAACATTCAATACAGACGTTTGGCAATATGACTGAAGAGAGATTTGGTAAATCAGGGAAAGGCAGTTCTGCTGGTGCCAGGGTCCTGTAGTTACAAATCAGTCTCTTTGCAGAGGATATTTTTATTTTCATTTCATTAGTCAATATGAGGAAATGCCGATATCTCCACAGTGAATATCTTTACCTTTTGCTTCTTGGCTTTCTTTGGAAATACCAACAAACAAATAAATACAAATATTTCAAGTGTGTTTTTTCTCTCCTTCTGGCCAAAAAATAATTATTTTTTGGAGAAGACTCATGTCTCTATGACTGAAACAAGTGGAGCGTGTGTAAATCACATCAAGTGCACTGGGAAGTCACTGTGTTTCCCCATTAACGACTCTGTTGCTCTAAAAGCAAATATGGAGCATGTCTAAAATTGTTCCTGGCTGTTTTCTTCACTACTTGGGATCTGTGGAATGACTTCATGCTAAGCATCTGTGGGCTGTGTCCTCTAATGGAAGCACACCTTGGAAACAGAGGTGAAAGGATGGGAAGGATTGGCATGTGGACCTACTTTCTCTCACCCTCCATCCACCATTCACCCAAAGCAAAATCCATCTCAGGGTGCTCCCCAGGTACTTGTTAGTAGATCGTATATTTAGGAGTGAAATAGAGTAGAACATCTGGAAAGTCCTTGGCAAATTATCTAGCTGGCATCTGGAAAATGCTTTTTTGCGTACTGTGGGGTTCATTCTAACCAAAATGAAAAGTAGCAGAGACCAATTTGCAAATAACTATATTAATATAACATGACAATAGTCTGTCTTGTATATTTGGAGGTCTGAACTTGAAATGAGTGGCAAAATACTTTATTAACAATAATAAATAGTAGTAGAATTGAACCCATATTCCCTCCATCTATTAAAATAAATCATGTAAAACACTCACATTTGCAAGTTTTACCATTTCCCTCCATCCCACTGGGGCAAATTCCACATGCATAAGATCCAAAGGTATTCATACAAGACACTCCAGGAAAACAAAGACTCTCTTCACACTCGTTCCTGTCTTCTTGACAAGTAAGCCCTGTGGCAAAACAAAGGGGAAGTTAATAATCAGGAAAGATTCCCTGTTTATACTTCAGCTCAAATGTTGAAGCAGATGAAGGCTCACTTCTCAGCTGTAAACTCATTACAGGGCATGTCACTCATGTTCCAGCCAAATTCCCCACTGTCTCACTTAAACCTGCTTTCATCACTGTGTTTATTACTGTCGTTACTGCCATCAGAAGTGCTGAGCCTGAGACTGCTGCTCATAGAAAGCTGTGCATGTTAAATAAAAATGCACATAAATAAAATTAATATTTCTCCTGCATTTCACATCTTTGCTTCTGCTTTTGTTGTCTTGTCTGTCATATACTAAAGAAGCCAATGAGTGTCACCATTTTGGCTTTAAGATATGGAGAGCCATGTACTGACATAGCTGTGCTTTCCATTTCAATATGAACCCCACATAACTAATAGATTATTGTGAACCAATCTGATAGAGTCTGGCTGAGGAGAAACCTTAAAAATCATGGGATTCTTTAAAGAAAACCCAAGTTTTTAATATTTAAAATTAAAATCTGAACAAACATTCTGAAAATGTCACTGAGCCATAGTACTGGTGTTTAGAGGACAAGCTGCCATAGGATCTGAACCCCAAACACTATCTCTTGATTATTGCTGATTTTGGAAATAGGGAACTGATATTAAAATTCACAACTTTGGACGATTTAGTGAATACCTGTAGGGGAAGGTGACCCAAAAGTTAAAAATACTATCTGAACAGCAAATGATGCAGAGCAATCACATAAAAACTCCCTCAGGCTTAGGGTGTGCTTGCTGCTGTCTCTGTGCACTTGAGCAAACTTTCTTGGCTATTGTTAGTTACAGGATATGCAGCCCTGATAGCAGGTCATAAACTAGCCCAGATCACTTCTATTAAGTCATGTCCTTTGTCCCTGAAGGAATATACAAGGACATGGGGACAACTTCGTGAGTACCAGCTTCAAGACATACCACGAGGTAGAGAAAGTTTTGTTCCATATCAGATACCCAGCTTTATCATGAAGAAAGGTCTAAGGATAAAGGAATTGCTTTTTTTTTTTCTTCAAAGAAGACATTTGTCACAGTGCAATGAATTACAGGATGATAAAAACAGAACATTGTTATTCATCTCCTACAACATAATCGCTCATTGCTTCAGCATTTCAGAGAGCTTCCACTACTCCTTTCAACTTAAAATAGCATCTCCATGTAGAAAACTCAAACTGATGCCTCTTTATTGATTGAGCTGCCTAGAAAAACCAGTGACATCACCTTCCCATGTTGGTTTTGTCTTGAGGGAAAAAAAAAGAACAGTAGCGCAAAAGTCACATCCCCTTTCCTGTGCTGTCTCAATCTAAATTGTTCTTATTTCTCATGCTTCTTGCTTCTTTCACTGAAGCTGGACATCATGTAGTATTGTAGGGCTTGACTGAATTTTTTTCCTCCCATGTTATATTTTGTTTGAGTATTTATATTTTATTATTTAATTAGCACACTCGTGGCATCGGGCTGCTTTTCTCTGATACTGATTTCTGATGATGCATTGGGAAATTATTAGACCACATTATGGAAAATATTGAATGAGTTACCCTCTGATTAGATTAGTAATTATTTTCTTTCTCTAAGTATCATATAAAGACTAAACATGACACTATAAAAAATGAGAATAGGAAAGAAGTTCCCAATTTCAGTAACAGCCATCATTTCTCCCTCAGTTCCTTCTCTTCCCTCCTGCATTCTCTGTCTTTGCTGCAAAAGGCTATCTCTCAAATCTCAAAGATGAGAGGATTACAGAAAGCAAAGGAACACCTTAAGTAAAAAGATAATTTTAAAAATTCAGTCACTTGGCTGATTTTTCTGATGTAAAGGTGAAACTATGCAAGCACCCCTTTGCACTCAGAGAGATTTGATTTTAAAGAGTGTTTGATCAATTTGGGTGTAATGATAATCCAGATGAGTCCAATGGCAAATGTTTGCAAACTCTGAAACTTTGTTGAATATTGCTGTAGAAGAAGCAGAAATGGACAGAAAACTGTCTGCACTGAGAAGTGTCAATTATTTTCTTTGCATGACCTCCAGTCACTGTAACACAGGGGAATCTCAATTCTTTTGGCAGTGCTACAGTACAAATAAAAATAATAGGAATAGAAGTTCTTCAGGTTGCAAGGTTTAACCATCTGTTTGTGTGCCAGCTTTATTTCTCCATCCCTACATAGGAAATTGTCTGAGAAGATAAAGTCCTTTCATGCCTTGAGAGAGGAGCTGACCACCTACAGATGCAAAGAAAGATTTTTGGACTATGTTCACATTTAGTTGACTCTAAAGGAACTGAAAATCTCATTTAGGGGCTCTATGGTTATTAAAAACCATGAAAAGATCCTGCGGTTTTCTTTAATTTCCTGAAAAGTAAAATGAAATTAGTGTTCCATCTTTCTCCCCACCCCACACCCAACTTTATACTAATCACTGAGGAAAGAAAGAATAATCTTTTTATTGAGATGGTTTTCAAGGATGAGTTCTGTTCTTGGGTGGGTGATGTTCTTGCTTTCTATGGCCAAAGGAATAAACAATAGGAATTCTTGTTATCTTGTTAACACTGTAGATGAAAAATGAATGAGCTTTGAACACTCGAGATACAGCAAATTAAAGCAGTAATAATTATAGGGTCACAATGCCTTTTCCCCCTGCCTTGTTCCCATTTCCTTTTCTACCCTTACACTGCCTGAGATACACCAGTGCTCCTGCATTGCTGCTTCCCTTGCAGGGGTGTTTGGGAAGATCTCACAAGAGTTAACTTCTTGTTTCTGCTACTGCCTGTTCCCTGTCATTTCTAAGGATTTGATGGTGTAGTGGTGCTGTCACTTGAGCTGTATAACATTGCTTTCTCATTAGATTATTGATGGTTTTCTGGGGAATTGAGGCATAAACACAGCATCAAGGATGAGCTTTTATTGTTGTCACAGAACCTGCCCCGAAGTAAAATCATCTGCTTCCCAGCTGGCTCTCAACTCCACTTGCTTATAATTTTTCACCTGCTACTAAAACTTTAAGATGTATTCCTTTTTCACTCAATCATATTTTTTTTCCTGGTGCTGCTTGTGTTGTAGCTTTTTGGGAAGAACAGAAACAACAGTAAAACCATTGTACTTTTATTTTACTGGTAAGAATTAAGGGTGCAGGAAAACCTTGTGTTTCTCTGGCCCTCAAGGTGTCCTGTGCCCTTGTCTCTCAGGACAGCATGTCCACTGGAGTTATTAACTCATGGAATTACATTGCTCTTTATTAATTTAATCTAACTCTTATATCCAGTGTTTAACCATAAAAAGTTCCCAAATTTCCCTTTCCTCGTAGGAATGGTATTTCCAGGGGAATTCAAGATATTCTGCATATGTTTGGTTGGTTTAGAAATTTTTATATTTTGTTGAAACTTCCATTTTATAACTTTATTCTTCATGTTTAGGCTTATGTGCTCCTGCATCAGTGTAACCTCTGGTGGCATAAAGACTTTTGACAGCATCAGGCTTTGGCTGCTTGGTAGCATTACCTGGAGCCAATACTGACTGCGTGTCACAGACCTTTTAGGTCATTTTTCTAGACTTCCACTTCTGAATGACTTTTATTTTTCATTTCTGCTGGAATTTTATAGTAATGAAAACTGGGCTTGAAGTCCCACATGACCAAAACAAAGAAGGTTTAATGAAGTGTTGAGAGGCAGAAAAGGTTCCTTTCCCATTGGGTAAAATCTGTTCACTGCTTTTGTTTAAAACTGGGTTTCTTCTGTATATATCCATTACAAGCAGTAATAATTATGAGCATTTGATGCTACTTCTACTTGATTTTTGAAACCTATATCACTGGCAGAAGCCAACATTATGGATCTCATGAATTTGAACAGAGCAGGGTGTTGGACCAGTTCAAGTACTGAAATCTGAACTCAACTTAAGGTGTTATTTTCTGACTCGGTTTTTGAAATGGTTCTGATCCAAGAGATGTTCTAACACGGTTTCAGTTGGCTTCTTTTGCTTGTGGGATACTAATTTGACTCTGACAAGAATGGATGATGGCACAGTGTCTGTACTTTCCCATGACTGTTCAGCCACCTGAGTGGGTGTTTAATACCTGGCCTTCTCCAAAACTAAGCCAGATTTAGAAATCCTGTTTAAGTCCTGTGTGTTCAGATTTGCCTTGTACCCCCTGAAGAACTAAACTGGAAAAGAAAAAGGTAAAAACTTCCATGAAACTCCAGGACAAGCACGTTTAGACCAATGTGAAAATCAGTTGTGATGGAAGTGAGGGATGTGAGGAACAGGTGGAGTGATGGTCCCAGCTTGAGGAGGTGGTGGGTGCTCTGTGAGACCCAGAAGTGATTCAGTTCAGCCTGGTTGTAGAAGATTATTGCAGCAGAGAGTCTACAGGCTGGTTTAATTCCAGTCTGGAGAGCACAGGGAAGTCCTTGCCCATGTGCTGTCTATAAGTGCTTTTTCATCTATGTGAATCATTCCCAGTTGTCCTGAGTGCAGTGAGGCTGTGTCTATAAACTGCATGATAGGTACAGACATGTTTTCTCCTTATCTCTTATCTATCAAATGCTTCTCTTTCTCCTCACACCTCAAATTTTTACTCCATTCCTGTTTGCACTGTATATCTTCTATCCACCTCTTTGGCCTCACTGCATTTTGTTCTCTTGGTGCTTTTCAGCCTTTTTTTTTTTTTTTTTAGAAAAGAATCAGGGTTTATATTTGATATTAGTAACACATGTTCCACCATTGAGGCAGCTGCAGGGCTTCACTCCAACCTGAGGAAGGCAAAGGGGAGTCGAGGTAAGATTCCTCTCAATAATCACAGCTGGGAGGTATATTGTTACCCTCTAGGAAGGGAGAGATTTGCTCTGCAAACATGTTACCCAGTGTTATGAAACTTATTTCTAACCAATTTCCTTTGTCTAGATAGATGGTCTTATACTCAACATACTTATTTATTTGACTGAGAGCTTAACTTCAAAGGGATTTCTTTTTTCAACATTTAGGGGCACATTTTGACTTCTTGTAAGAAGAAAAAGAAAAAAAAACGCACCTTATTTGCTATAACAGCAGTTTTCACATATTATCTGAGGGCAGAATTTGTTCCTTATTCTTCAAAGAAATGAAAAATCTTTTTTCTTTCCTTGCCTGCCCTCCTTGCTCTTTCACTTTACAAATGGCTCCCAGGCAGGAACATGACTGTGGCATTCCTTAGCTGGTCTCTCTCTTCAGGGAAGGGAGATCCATAGTTGTATTTTATATATGTACAAGAACTGCATTTCAACAGTTTCAAAGCTCTGCATTGTCTCACCTCAGATAACACGGTTCTGGTTTGAAATGTTTCCATTAAAACCATATCTAGGCTCCAGTTCCCCCTTTGCTGGGGGGGCTCAGCAGATTGGTATTTGCGGTTTGAATGAGCAAAAATAGGAATCTTTAGGAATAAAAACCTTTTCTTCACAAAACTGTTCTTATGACAGGAGTCTGCTTCCTGCTCTATGAGCTCATCCCATCACAGGATTAATGTTGGCCTATACAATAAAGACAAAGCAACGCACAACTCTGCCAAGAAACTTAGAGTGTGGAATAATGACATAAGAGCAAGACATCCTCTAAAAATATCATTGAGAATGAGTTATAATCTCCCTTTTATAGCTAAAACTTGATCTTTTATGTTATATGCTTTTTTGTGCAATCCAAATGCGGAATGTGAATTTTAAAGCAGATTAATGAACCATTAAAAGGCTCTGCAAGAGTGTTCTTTCAAACAGCAATCAATAGCACTCTCTCTTGTTCCCTGTATATATAGTTTCTATGTTCTCTGAGACATTTATTCCATTAATTGATCATTATTGCTGTGCTGGATAATATACACTTATGAGGAAATAGCTGAAACCTTGTTTTTTCGAGACAGTAACAAATTATTAGCTATAATGACAATTGCACCAAAGCAATGGCATGATAAACAGGTTTGTTTTGCTTTTTTTTTCCTTTAAAGTGCTCGTTTCCTTACCTCAATGGAGTATCTGCTCTGTGCATTGCATTCGTCTGACACGGTGAATTCAAAGGTCTGCATTTCTTCGGAATCAACTTTCCAGATAAGAAGGCCAGCAGGAGAGAGCCTGGCATCCCGCGGCCCAGCCTCCAAGATGAATAGCACGGCTGACCCTTCTGGATCCACTGCTATGAGCTGGTAAACAAAATTCTCACCAATAAATGTCAGCAGCTGGCTGGAGGGGGCCTGGAACACAGGAGGCAGGTTGTCTAAACAGCAAAAACGAAACCAGGATTACATAAATTCCAGTTTCTCCCACGTGAAGATTCTCAGAGTGGGTCTTTGAAGGAGTGCTCTCAAAGCAAAGGTACAGAACATACCCAGAGGCTGCTGGAGGAAGTGATTTGGGTGTTAGGGGCAGCAAATGGCTTTACCAAAAAGGACAGCTTTTTCCTCCTCTTTTTCTCCTGCCCAACACTGATTTTTATTCCCGTTCTGCACTTTAATTAATTTTGATGTGCTATATGATATATGGGAAGAGATAGTACATGACTTCTATAACCTCCCACAAGTCTCAATTCTTACTAAAACTTCAATTAATTATACTTCTTATATCTACATATACATTTAATCTATCTACAATTCTGTCTATCCATCCATCCACTGAAATATAAGGAAATTAAATCTCGAAATGCTGAATGACAAATGAATTGGGTGAGCAACTGGAGGGGAAAAATAAATTGTAACTTTCCCCATTGAGTAGACTCTTCTGCCTTTACCCATGAGGAGTAATTAAGCCCAAGCAGTTTGAATGAATTCAGTTGGACATTTCATCAGGAATAACTGTCTTTTCAGTGCCAGCAGAGATACACCAGTGATGCTGAGATTCTCTATCCCCAGTGACAGTAGTGTGCATCATTGTCACCATTGGCACTGTTACTTCTAGCAATCAGCATTTCCTCAATGAAGACAAAACCCCAACTGTACAAGGCTACTTTACAGCAGAAGATAAACACTACCTAAAGCTACTTTCAATATGAATAGGTAAAGAGGAAAAGGCAGAGAAAATTATTACATTTTATAATTAGAAATCCAGAAAAAGTAAGATCAGATGAGTACCCTGAGGTGGCAGCAGCTCTTTGCAGGGCTGGGAATTTCATCTCCATGTCCTAGGCCTCCTCAGTCTCAAGCCATCTTTTCCACTTTAACCAGCAGTACAAATTGACATGTACTGATATTTAAAGGAATCTTCTCACAATGTAATTTGACCGTAGTTATCTTTAACTTAAAGCGCATTTCTAATACTGAGGATTAATTTCAAGTCACGCTCTCAAATTATGAACTGTATATGTGTTCTCATCAGGACTCCTTGCATTATGCTCATGGGAAGTCATCATTAGGGGGGTTTTTTTGTGGTGCAAATCCTTTTATCAAACTTTGCTTTGCATAGCATGCCTTATATTATGCAATTATTTAAATATGTCTCTGCTTTATTGCTGCTGTGCTATGAGAGCTTTCTAAAATGCTTGTCCAGCAGATTGTCCTGGCATAACTGTTGAAAGCTTCCATCTATTCATTAAACCTTTTATTTCCCAAACACTAAAGCCATGGAGCCCTTAAAATCTTTGCCCAAGGTAATCAATGAAATATTGATGCTGGGTATGCATTTACAGATAAACACATAAGTGTTACTGGATGGATGGTAACAAGAAGTGGTAGGCACTGAATAACATAAAATCAGATGTTCTGAAAAGACTCTGTGAAGAAGTGTTTTTAATTCTACAGAGATTTCTTTGCCATCCAGTGAATACATATATATATACACTCCCTATTATTGCAGAACTTTTAAGAAGGTTTGCACATTTTTCAAGACAAGTCTGACAAACCCTTTCTTTTAAATATTTTTAAGTTTTGAAATAAATGAAAAGGGAACGGTGATCTGTTTCAAATTTCCCAAATCACTTCTTGCTTTATAAATTTCAAAACAAATACAGTCTTTCCTTCTTAAACCATTTTCTGAATTTTAAAATTGAAATGTCTAGGTGTTAGTAATGAGACTGTCTATATGACAATCAGCATCAGCTCATCCCTGGAGTTGCTACTTCCTTCCAACCCAAACCTTTCTGTGATTCTATGATTCTATGGCAGAAAGGAGGTAAGGTTTGTGAGTCAGAGGTAATACCTCTCATTAGACTTAACTATTTTTCTGGGGGAAAACACAGAGCTTTTGAGTGTACAGGCTCTTCTTCAGGTCTGACTTATCCTTAGGCTTTTTAACTACTCATCCAAGTGACATCCAAAGGGATTTTTAGTTGTCCAACATTTGGGATGGATCTGCCTGCATCTTTTCCAGACAGAGAGTTTTAAATTTCAAAATCTGGAATTTTTAGGATATAAACTAGAGGAGCGTGATTTTCAATAGAGAAAATTCAAAGTGGCTACCCTGGAACAGGAATTAAAAGGGCTCGCAAACAACTCTCTCCCTTCCCACTGTGTTCTTGCTTCCAAACTTTATTTCAGAAAATTTCTGACTTCTTGTGTTGTTGGAAACTCTTGGAGCCTTTCTGAACTTTCTCAAGGGCCTTTCTGTCACCTCTCAGCAGAGGGTGTGTCCTCACTGTTCTCCTCAGCATTGTCTCCCAAGCTGGAGCTGTGAACTCCAGCCACTCCCACACAGCTCTCACCTTTTCTGCTGCCAGACCCTGCATTCTCTAGGAGCCTCTGCCCCTGAGCATCCTCAGCTACTCCCCCAGAACAAGAGCAATCTTCCCCTCCTTCCAGAAGGGTCCTGCTGACCTAGTCACCCTGAAGGAGCATAAAACTGCAAACAAACGAAGCAAACTGGTCCTGTCGTTCACACACCTTCCTGTAATTTGCTTTTGTTTACAGAATATAAAAGTGCAGAGAAACTCTTCCTAGGACCAACACGTGGATCTACATAAAATTAGTAATATAATCTTTACATTGACCAGATACAAGTGTGTTCATGTAAGAGGGGAGATGGGCTGTGAGGATAATGCCGCTGGAAACACGGATTATTTGTAAAACATTCAGCAAGCAGTGGTTGTTGTTTACACTGGACATGTAGCCATGAAAACACTATGATTAAGTCTTCAGCCTTCGGGAGGTGCTTCAAAAGGCAGCCTTCTCCATGACCCCTGCCTCGAGGGGCTCCAGAATGAGCCTTTAGGTTCTGTGGCAGTGGAGGTAATGAGTGCCTGATCCCTATCACTTAGACTCCCTGCCAAGCCAAGGTCTATTGTGTGGCATTTTTTAGGATTTGGCTCAGGAAAAGGAAGCAATTCTTCCAGGTACCAAAAGTACACACTGGTGTTTTAAAAACAGTGTTTTTCCCAAATAGTACCCTTAAAGATTTGTACTTGCAAGATGATGACAGAGATATTTAGGGCCCATCACCTTTAGCTGACAGACTTGGGCATTTCATGGAGCACTGGAGTATCATATTTAATTCTTATTTTTGTTTATTAATTTAGAATTTATTAGGTTTCAGACAGAACTAGATGCATACCCAGATTGATAATTCATAAAGTGGAGTCTGTATTTCTGGTGCAATCAATTATTCCCACTTCAAACCATCCATGTTTATTACACAGGGATACATTCGTGTTAGCCAAAAGAAGGAATGAAGTCCTTCATTGACTGGGTCATAAATTCCCAGACAAGTGTTTCTAAATTATTAGTTAGGGAAAAAAACTGTCTTACTTTCATTTACAGACCAGGTGAACTTAGAAATGTCAGGTTCACAGAGAAGACAAGGACTGGTAGGACTTGACTCTCCTTCACCATAGCAAAGTCCATCTATATTGCAAGTATCTTCCTACCAAAAAAAAAAAAGAAAAAAAAGGAAATAAAAATAGGCGTGATGTGGAAGCAATTAAAAAAAAAATAAATAAGAAAGGTAAGAAATTATCAATTAATAATTTCTGGAGACAAGAAGAAATTCACTTGTCTCGTGAAACAATAAAAGAGTAGCAATTTAAAGGTTGGTGCTTTTCTACGGACAGGGAAAAAATCAAGCCCTGTAAGTTTTCCAGTTTCAGTTCGAGATCTTTGTAGCTTTGAATGTTTTAGCTTAGGCAACATGTGGTGTTACTTTGTCATAGATGAATGCAAAGAATGTGACTCTTTTCCCGTTTCCACACTCATGTAGTGTATGTGATCATTATTTCCAGCTGTGACTGGTAGTATAATGAGTATTAGGTATCACTCAAAGGTGAGCTCCATGAGGCTCACAAAAACTGAGACTAGATAAAAGCTCCATTTGAACAGAATCCTGTTCTGGTAAGTTATTTCTGGAGGTTCCTCAAAATCAATGCTATAAAAGCAGAATAAAGAAGCGTGTTGGAGTTTAAATTCCCATAGATAGCTGTAAATAACAGCTGAGCACATCCATGGTGCCAAGATGGGCCAGAACATCCCCAAAGAAGTTTATGAACTGTGGGCAGAGCAGCCTTTCAGGCTGACTTGGTCCTTTCCTAGATAGGGTGCCCACCAGGGCCACTGACCCCCTGTGCCTTCCACATGGGGTGAAGACACTTGTGTTGTCTCAGAAGTGAACACAGGGATGTAATTAACAGATCTAATTAAAAATCTACACCACAGGAAGGTCCTATGGTAGAGTTATGCCTTTTGCTTGTAGCCTGTGCTGGGTACACAGGCAGATGGGACTTTATCTGACCTTGCAGACTCCCAGCAAGCCTTGGTGTGCTGTTGGGAACAGGGGAATGTCCCTGCCACAGTGGGACAGCAGCAGGGAGAAGCTACCAGGACCACAGACATTTTTCCTTTTCCTTCCTTTCAATGCACATTGTTTTTCTAGGACTGATATGTGTTTCATTACTGGATTTGTGTTTTCTGTCTACTCCTTTATTAGTGTCTCGAAATTCTTCTGCAAACTGTATTAGTCAATATTTTAAGTAATACTGTGAGAGTAGAGAAACAAAAAGAGGACTCTCATAATCACCTCTACAAGATAGAAAATGACAGATCTTCAGCATTAAAACCTGGATATTAATTAGATTTTATTGCATTGTTGTTTTCAAAACCTTGATGCTCTGATGAAAAAAAAAGATGTGGGTTTTTTTTCTGATGTGAAAGTGTGGTAGAGAATGGGCTCCATAAAAGAGGAACACAGAATGTGAAATGGCCTGATATAAAATGTCCCCTAATTGAAACACCTTTTCTGAAAGCAATTTAGGTATTGCAGAGTAATGTTAAAGGAGGGATAATTAGAATGTGGTCTGCTGCAATTGGAAGCCTAGTTCAAATAGTCCCTTGAAGCATTTTAGGATAGAAATTACTATAATCCCTAGAGAACACCAGCATATTGAGAGACCATATATATTTCTGGGTTTCAAAAATGTATGAATAAGGAGAGCCTTTGAAAAAAGGAAACCTCACCCTATCTTTAATTGAAATGGTTCTGGCACAATTATTTTAATCTGAAATTTAAGTGGTTTTGCCCTCATTTGGGCTGTGCTGGGTTTGTGTGGTGAGGGTGTGGCAGCCCAGAAGTTACAGGGGTGGCTTCTGGGAGAAGCTGCTGGAAGTGAAAGCTGGAGCAGGTTTGCTGGCAGGACTTGTGACCCCACGAGGGAGCCACACTGGAGCAGTTCATGAAGAACTGCAGCCCTTGAGAAGGACTCAGGTAGAACAGGGAAAGAGTGTGAGGAGTCCAGCCCCTGAGGAGGAAGGAGCAGCAGAGAGAAGGTGTGATGAACTGGTGCAGCCCCCATTCCCCATCCCCCTGCACCCCTGCAGGGTAGGAGGGAGAGAAAACTGTGAGTGAAGATGAGATGGGAAGAAGGGAGGGGTGGGGTTGTTCTAAGATTTGCTTTTATTTTTTTTATTATCCTACTCTGGCTTGATTGGTGATAAATTAGTTTCTCCAAGTCAAGTCTGTTTTGCCCATGACAGTAACTGATGAGTAATTTTTCCCTGTCCTTATCTCTCCCCACGAGCCTCCCATCACATTTTCTCTCCCTTGCCCCAGCTGAGGAGGGCAGTGACAGAGTGGCTTTGGCGGGCACCTGACATCCAGTCAGGGTCAAACTGCCTGTAAAGGGGCCTTTAAAGTAATTTCTATTCACTGATTTACTTGAAAAAAATGTGAACTTTTTTTTTATTTTGGTAACTGGTATGTGCTTTCAGTCAGTGCAGGTTTTAAAACTTTATTTTCCCATTAGCCTTAATGAGAACAGCGAGGAAAATGAGTTAGGATGTACCTGATTAATCTTCATTTTATAAAAACACTGACTGGTGGTCTCCTATTAATTCATACTTGCCTCAGGGTAGGAAAGCAGGATCAGCACATTCAAATATCCCACCTCATACCTTTCAAAAGTTTCTTTTGAAGCCCCACTGAATATCAGACAATTTGCTTAATGCAGGTCTCTAGAAAATAAGAGCAGGGAAGCTCTTTTTAAGTGACTGTAGACAGTTTCTAACATGTTGGCCATTTAAAATGTAACTCTAGACTTTTGATTGCAGTTTTGAAACTGTCAGAATTCTATATGTTTGTACTCAGCAGCGTTTAATGTAAGCAAGAATGCTTTATGTTCTCTCAAGGGTATTCTCACATGACAAAACCCATATGACATGCATCTTTGTATGCCTCTTGCTAAGGCAGAAAATGGGTATAGAAATGATATACCTTTCAGCTACAGTGCCCTCACCAAAAAGGCTGGGAGAGGGAAAATAGCAGAAACACTTCAAAAGTGAAGTTAAGCCTTTCAGGGGACGCTCCTCACTCTTGTTTACTTCCACTAACAGCTGCAAAGTATAAATATTGTCAACCATGGTCTTTCTGGAAGTGTCTGTGTGAGAGAGAGTGGTCCATCATAAAGCAAGCCATGCCAAGGTATTCATACCCCACATAAATATGAAAAAGAAATAAAATATCCCAGACACGAGACTGTGAAAGAGGAAAGTGTCAGGCTGTGCAGCTGACCTGGGAAATAGATTTTCCTCTTCTGGAGCAGTTATTACACACAGTACATCAAAGGGAGGGAGAGGACTAAGGAAGAGATGGACGATCCATATTAAACCTTTATGATCCCTAAATTACCTTTAATTTACAAAGTCCGGTTGGGTGGAATTGGCAGATCTGGCAGACCGCGTCGAACAGGGTCAACACTCTGGAATTACTGTACTGGAAGCCATCTTTAGTGATCTAAATGATACAAAAATCATCTTTATAACTAATAATGTTCCATATGGAGACTGTCTGCTCATTTTGGAGCATATATTGTTGCCCCCTTGAACTGGATGCCTGCCAGCAAGATAAATTAAACCACTTGTGAGTGGCTCTGCTGCAAGCTAACAAATTGCCTAATGCTCCAAACTGGAAACTCTTCATTAATAACCAAAAGATCTTTTGGCTCAGCTGGCATTCAGCTTTTCTGAACACGAGAGGTATACAAAATTAAGGTTTTTGGCTGAAATTCAGGAACACTTTCTTAATAATGACAAATCAGTAAGCAAAATCCTTGGGGTTAAGGAAAAAAAAAAAAGAAAATGTGTATTATATAGGTGATTTTAAATTAACCTTAAAAAAGTGTTCTAGGGTGAACAGTATGAGAAAGCAACAGTCTCGTTTCCATAGGAAGGTACATTAGAGCAGTCACCTCCTGTCCAAGCTCATGATTTCTCATGCATTTGGGTATTTCAGGAAGCCTTGAGCATGGCACTTCTTATATAAAAAATTTATATAAGACAAGATAAAAGATAAAATATTTAAATAAATGTATATTTTAATTTTTCAACAATAACAGTGAAAAGATACCAGACAAGTGGGGAATGGGTTAGCTTTTGGGAAAGCATTGTGACACCTCTTGAGAGACTTGAACCTTAAAGAGCACCCAAAAACCCCGTGGAAAGCCATGCTGTAGGCTCTGATGAACACCAACAGGAAAGCAAAGCCCTTTTGTCAGGTATTTTTCAGGTTTTGTCTTCTCACAGCCAAAATAAAGCAGCTGTTTAGCAGATCTAACAAGGCCTTTACTTGAGATCTGTCAGGGACCCCTGAGTCTTCTTGCTATGAAAACAATCCCTCAGCCCTCCTTCCTCTCTCCTGTGACCCCGAATCTGAAACATCCTCATTCCCTTTAAAAGGAATTTTTACAAGATCAAGGGTATAAATGTTTTTGATCAATCAACAAACTCTTTCAGTTCACAGAAAGAATGCATGTTAAATTGAACAAAGATAAATGGAAGTACAGAGAGCAAAAATTACTTTATAATTTTCATAAAAAGCACCAATTATCATAAGTTCACAAAGAATTATCTGAAAGCTCATGAAATATAATAGAGCAGATTCTCCCACAATATCACAGGGATGGTTGTCAGCCAGCTCAAAATGCACAGTGTGAGCTAAGAGTGTTTGTGTCTACAGAAACCACCACAAGGAGAGAAGTAGGCAGTGTTGATGCATATTCACAATTTGAAATTGTGGAAGGGAAACAACTTCTTTGGACTAATATAATTTTGTCCAGAACTCTACTAAAATTCATCGGTATAGCTTTAAGGAAAAACAAAATTGAGATATTAGACTAGTGAGATATTAGACTATAGTGTGTTGTACTAAAGGTAAAAACCCTTTTAAAAGAACTAAAGAACTTCTCCTGCAGTTTAAGAAGAGAAAAAAATAAAACAGGTAACTCCCCTCCAGTCCTGCTCTTCACTGAAAGACAGTGGCAGCAAGTCTTCCATTAAGAATATATTGTTCCCAATACAATTAACATTTCATTTAATTTCATTCTTTTACCAGATTTCCAATGTTGTCTCAATACCAGTGCACTAATAATGGGTGAAGAAATGGGTAGACAGGGAAAAATATAAAAAGCTATGAAGTTGCACTAATTGTTCTGTCTGAAGTGAGCATTGTGAGATGTACCTCTTGCAATTTGATTGGGTTTTTTTAATCTTTTTTTCTACATTCTATTATAAACATCCATTTCGGTGTCTTTTTATAATTGGGTTGGTTTATAGCTATTTTAATTGCTTTTCCATTAGTCACCTTAGTGATGTGGAACAAATACTTCAATGACACCTAAGCTGAGCAAACATTTCTTTTAGTTTGGTTGGCCCTTAAAAGGCAAAACCCTACTTAGAGTTGGGCCCTGTTTGCTTGAGCATAAGTATCACCTGGAAAGAAAGAGCCAGTTCTGGATAAATGGTAAGGACAATCAGGAATTCTGTCACTTCTACCTCAAGTATTTCATCCATCATGAAATGATCTTGGCTATTGGCATCACTCTACATAGAATTTGTATGAATGTTTCCAAATGAATAATGAAAGCTATAAAACTGTCCTGAATTCAAATTCAGTTTCTGCCTCACTAACTTTTTAGCAAACACTTTTTCTGTTCTTGACAAATACAGGCAACAACGAAGACTTGACAGAAAGGAAGAGACTGCTTCCCAAATTAGATAAGTGCCTGCCAAGTTCTCGCACCTCTTCACCCAGGCATCTGTATGGACAGCTCAAGTCATCTGCTGTCCAAGTAGGGGTTTGTATTTTGATATCTCAATTAATTATACCAAACACTCTGGTGTAGCCTCATGTACTTTCTTATCTATGTTCAGCAGCATGTAATGGAAACAATGAGCAAAATCTGAAACATGAATACAAGAGCAGATAAAATGAAAGAGCGCTGAGAAGAGCTTGTCAAACCTCAGTTCCCCCAATGCTGATAGTGAAAAAAGCCTTTGTGAAATTTTGCTGATTCCTTTCAAATTTGATTTGAGAAGGGGGACAGAGTCCTAAAATAGTGAACAGTGATGTTTCCAGAAAGAATGATTTTTGATGTTTAGTTCTGAAAAAATCTTTTAGCTACATTTTGAAACTGCCAATAGATACATAACCCAGATCATCAATGTTGCATTAAATCTTATCAGGGACTTTCCAGGGCACAAATTTTTGAACATCTGTGGAATTAATTGAAAATCATTTTTTATCTTGAAAAGCTCCACGGTTTTGTTCTCTGTGCTGCCATGTAAGGCCAGCTGCCTTTGAAATTCAGCACTGGGCTCTGCCTTCCCAATTTGATCATCAAAAAGATCCACAGGAGAACTAGGATTTGTGTGTAGGCTGAGATGATTTAATTGTGCATTCTCTGCGTAGCCATCAACCTGGTTCTTCTGCGGGGTTTGAAGGAGAGGGAAAGGGCAGAGGGCCCACAGGTGCAGAGGTTTTCTTGAACTTAAATGCATGGAAAGAGACATTCTGTGCCTGTTTTTGAGGGGGGAAAAAAGAGAAAAATTGTACAGACTCCCACAGGGCTGAAAGGCAGCGACTGGAACACAATCTGGATTGTGCTAGACCTAAATTTTGAGGAAGCTGTTCTGATAGCATGGGAGGAATATTCCTGTGCACGTGCAAGGATTTTTGCTGTCCTCCTGGGCCAGGAAAGTCGAGGGTGCCTCCCTCTCAGATCCTTCCACCATGAGGCAGCATTTTATCTCACAATTGTCAGAGTTCAATCCCTCTTTTGAGAAATTTTGGAGCCTTAAGCAGGGGACGTCCCTCCTGGTTCAGCCTTGGTGTGTGCTCACTGTGACAGCACCTTCTCCAGAAGGAAGGTCCGAGGTCCACTCCAGCAGGGAGCTGTTGGACTCTGCTCCCACAGAGATCTCACCCTTATGACTTAAACCCCAAATCCCTACCTACTTAAAATAAATGGCTGAGTAGAAAACGTGCAATGCCAAGCATCTTTCTGTTTTCCCCAGGCCACGTGGCAGCACATGTTCCCAGCCAGGGGTACAAAGAGCTGTGGGGTGCAGGACAGGCAGTAGCACCGTGGTGAAATGAGTGTTTTATGTGTTTCATTTCGCATGCTGGATTTTTCAAAGCACATCTGCAGTCTCCCTGCAATGGTAGTATATTCTTTTCAACTATAGAGCCTTTAAAAGATCTCAGTCTTATAAAGAACAACCAATCTGCAGAAAATAACCACCCAGGCTGAGAATGAGACCAAGGGTAGCAGGCGTGCAGGGTCAGGAAGGCACTGATTTCCTGGAAATATTTAGAAAATAGGTATCATTTTGTGAACAAGAGGGGCTAAAACTGCAGTAGAGAACCCAGCATGAGCTGGCACTGCCCACACTTCTTCCTGCAGTCATTCAGACCATGACTGTGACCATGACATCCCAGCTCAAGCCCTGCCAGCCTTCACCTGCTGTCCAGGAGACACCCAGTGCCCTTCTGCACTGCACAAGCATCAGTCATGCAACCAGGGAGCCACAGCTCTCTCCCACTTGCTGCCTAATCAGGAGTGTGAGCTGAGGTTTCCAGAGATGGGATACTAATGATTAACAATTAATTAGTACATTTGAATCAATCTCAGGTGATTACCTGGAGAAGTGGTTGTAATTTGCACTTTTGGATTGCCTACAGAAACACCTGGGTTCAGCTCATACTGTTGTGGTTGGTGGGGTGGTTTTTTTTTTTCCCTACATGACATTAATGTGAGTATTTCTAGAGGCATTTTCATTTCTGAAAGGAAGAAAATTGTGCTTTGTATTTTAATTTACCGTGACAACTGATTTTCTCCTCCTAAAACATTTCTTAGAAACAAAAGAAGCTCCTACTTTCACTTGCCATCTTGCGAACGGCTCGTCCCAGGCCACAAAGTGCACAGCCTCTGTAATGTTCAGGAGAGGGATCTGGCAGTCAACAACCTCAGAGCTGAGAAAATCTGCTTTTGTGGTCTCTTTTTCTCTTGATATCCATTTACCATCAAGATGCTACAGCAAAACAGAAGGAGAGTGCACAAACTGAAGGCTCATATAAAAGAAGTCTAGTTGTCAACATATGTTTGTATTTCTAATTAATAATGTAAGGCATTCCCAGATGGTTTATTTAAAAGAAATGGTGCTGTTACTATAGGCACAGGAAAGGGGAAGCCATGCTTGTCTATGCATGCAGGTGGTCTATTGATTTAGGAAGTGCTGTGGTGGTCTGCACTTGGGATGAGATAGGGTAATGTGATGAAAAACTTTGTGTTTGCCCCTGGAGCTCAGCAGCCAGCTCCTTGTTCCTTTAAGGTGATGTCAGATACTTCTCTAGGTCAGCTGCACGAGACATCACAGCTTGCCAAGTGCCTATGGAGCCATAAGTGGGCATGGCAGGCAAATCTCAGCTGTGCCTCATGAACACTGACTGGGAATCAGGCTGAATGCCTTTTCTGAGGTGGATTTAAGAGTTTAATCAAACGTTTCATATCTGCATATGCTGATCCACTGAACTCAGTCCGAGTGTTTCATGTGTATAGTTGTTTATGATAAAATTATAGTGTTAATGTAAAAGATAGGTTTAATACTCATTAAAATTTCTGATTTGGTATTGAACTAGGGCTAAGAAAATTCAAATAACAGCCTCTGTAACTATGCTGAAGAAACCTTATATTCAGCCACAAAACTTGGCATTTAAATGTGTTTAGGAAAATAACCAAGCATGCTGATTCCAGATGTACAAAATGAGAAATAATATTGTGATTTCAGGCTTCAACGGACTACAGTGCAGCTGAACCAGAGAAGAGTTAAGCAAAAGCCCTCAGAGAAAACAAGCAAGAACTCCTAGCTGTGCATTTCCAAGGAACCAGTCCATGAAAGGGCTGAGCCTCTTCAGCTCCCCTCATGGGGATTATGGCATACACATTGGCAACGGAGCTGGAAGGTGTTTGTAGCCACCTGTGGCAGATAGAGGTGATAGTTCAGAGTAAAAGAATTTTATACAAGCATGCCAAAGTTTGGCTGCATCATCCATATCTGATGAGCTGCTTACGATTAACCTGGTGACCTCACAGTGCAGGTTGGGCGACTCTTCGAAGCCGAGGCCAAACACCCGGATCCTGGTGCAGTCGGAGGCACGGACGTCGCAGAGACCCCCGTTCTCTAAGCCTGTAATTTCCAGAGCTTGCTCTGAAAGGGTGAGATAGATACAAAGCTTTAGAGAGTAGCACTTACACGCTGTTCTGTTCTGCTTTATCAGAGAGGTCGTTGTTGCTGTTCCTGGTTGCTCTGATTTAATACTTTTCCTTAGGGTCCTCCTTGCCTACGTGTGGGTTTCTCTCGAATAGAGGAACTGCCGTTTTCGGAAGGGAAAGCATGCAACCAGGCTCCTTGTGGTGTGAAACAGCAGTGCAAAAGGGAGCCCTTTATTTGCAAAAGCTATGGAGGCAATAAAAGGATCCTTAAAGAAAAGCTTGCCTGTGAGGGTTAAAACACTAATGGGTATCACTCAGGTCTGCACTGTGTCAGACACAGGTCTTGCACCAGTTAAGCTTCACTTAAATCCTACTCTGAGACCTTAAGTGATGTACAGCCTGTGCCGGTCCCCTTACAAGGCTGACTTTCACCCATTTTGTTTTTAAAATATTTTATGATTCTCCGGCACAGTGTCATTTGAGTTCTGTTGTACTTTAGGTATTCACCATTTAAAATTGCTCATTGCTTTCATATCAGGGTTATTTTCACAGAGGAAAAGTGCAAGGTCACTGGATGGCAGTATTAAAATCTTTAATTTAGAAAAAAATATAATTTGGTAGATATCTAGGTAGATATAATTAGGTAGATATCTGGCATCACCACTGCTTTGGCAAAACAATATTTCCTATCAATTTTCTCTGAGTTGTAGCTTAGCTAAAACAGAAGTTTTGTGTCACCTGGTATTTTAGTGGTACATTAGTTCAGCTCTGACTTGCGGGGCAAAATACCCTGAGCTGAGTTGATAACCTTCCCCAGAACCTCGCTGTTCCTTTAGGGCTCTGCCATTTAGTCTGTAACTACAAGAATGTGGTTTAAACACTGAGATCCCACCAGATTGCAACCCTTAACAACAGAGCTGCATGGCTCACGTTTTTCCAGAGAAAGAAAGGAAGAAAAGCAACGTAAACATGAAAAATAATGAAAATACATCCCCCCCCCGTCCCCCCGTACTTCTGAAATGCTTTTAGCCTTTCTTTCTTTCATTTTTTTTTAATTGATTTTATTGTGGCAGTATTACCAAAACTGCTGGACGCTTTGCAATATTTACAAGAAGAGAAACCATTTACAGCTTATCAGCTTTCATCAGTTAGTCGTGGATTCCTGTAATGTACAAAACTATTAGTCAGATGTGGGGACTGGTTTTGATAAATTGCCTTCTTCTGTGGTTAGTGCATAAAAATTAAAAAAAAAAATGCTTCATTATGTTTTTCATGAGATTTTAATGGTTAGCCCCACTAGTACTGAGGTAGCTCAGATTGCATTAACGTTTTCATTATCACTGCAGATTTTCAGCCTTCTGTGGTTGAAGTAGAATCTCAGAGCCTGGGAAGGAGTGAGGCACAGAAACGTGCTCCTGCAGCCCTTCCTGTTCCACGAAAGCACTCTCAGGTCAGTTGTTTGTTGATGAGACCTGTGCACTTCTCCAGGGGTTTCCTGACATCTTTGTGAGCACACTGCTGGGTCAGGGTCAGGACAAGATTACCCAGCCTTGGTGGGTAATCTTTTTTTCAATGACTTACAGTGTGAGCACAGAATTTCATATTTATTTCTCTCAAACCTCTCTGTGCACACTTGTCAGGGCTTAACCCCAGCCAGAAACGAAGCACCAAACAGCCTCTCGCTCACTGCCCCTCCAGCAGGATCAGGGAGGTAAAGGGTAAGTGTGTGAAAATGCATGACTTGACATAAAGACAGTTTGATAGCAGAGAAAAGGAAGAAAATAATAGAAATTATAATAATCACGACAAAATATTTAGAATATAAAAGTGATGCACAATGCATTTGCTCACCACTTGCCAACAGATGCCCAGCCAGTACCTGAGCAGCAGCCCCTGGCCAGCTTTTCCCCCCCCAGTTTACATACTGAGAGTGATGCCACATGGTATGGGGTATCCCTTTGGTCAGTGAGGGTCAGCTGTCCTGGCTGTGTTCCCTCCCAGCTCTGTGTGCACTCACAGGCTACTCACTGTCATGGCATGAGAGGCTGAAAAGTCCTTGACTTAATATAAACCCTACTTGGCAACAACTTAAAAAAAAAAATCAGTGTCTTATCAACATTAAGTCTGATGGAAAATAAAATTATAACGTCTCCTTTTTTTAAAGAAATGGATATTCTAGTTCAGACCTGAGACCTCAGTATAGGCAGTACCTAAATACTGACAGTGGTTGTTATTTTTGTTGTTTTTTTTAAAAGGAGATATCACATGACGGTCTCTTCTCCCAGGCAACCAGCAGGAGGGCGAGAGGGCACAGTCTTAAGCTCTGCCAGGGGAGGTTTAGGTTGGATATCAGGAATAAAATTTTTACAGAGAGAGTGATCAGACACTGGATTGGGCTGCCCAGGGAGATGGTGGATTCTCCATCCCTGGAGGTTTCTAAGATGAGACTGGATGTGGCATTGAGTGCCATGGTCTGGTAACTGTAACAGTGTTGGATCAAGGGTTAGGCTTGATGATCTCAGAGGCCTTTTTCAATCCTGTTGGTTCTCCATGATGTTGGCTTTGGAAAAGTCTTATGATGGTTGGTAGCTGGGCACTCAGACACACAGATCCTGCTCCTGCTGGGCATGATGGAATCAAGGCTCAGTTGTCCATCATTCCTTGTGTTAGTGGATGGGTAATTAATAAGCCTGTGCACAGCATGCACTCAAAGGCTAGAGGGGTGAAGACATCAGAAGGAAATATTGGAGAGCCTGAAAAACCTCAGCAAAATTTCTGCAAGTAGTTCAGCCAAAGACTGGAGGGGAGAAAGACAGGAGCAATAAAAAGATCTGGGAAATGTCACAAAGGTGAGAGCGAGGGCAAAAGAGCAGATATCCAGAGGTTATGGAGACCTGGGATGGATGTCTGATGTCTATAGAAAAGCAAGTTAGAGGCAGGAGACAAATCTGTAGGAAATCAGGCAGTTCAGGGAACAAGCTAGTGAAAAGTATGATCTATTTGAACATTAATGATTTATGTTTAGGGAATGTGAATGTCAAAATACAACAAAATTCAGGACCGAACATCCTTCTTCTTTTCTCTGTATGGCCTGTAGGCCAAAAATGTACTTTGACTTTTACAAGTAGATTAAAAACTGAAGTTCAGGCTGGCACCCGAGGCTCAGATGGGTGATAGGGTGCAGTCATGTTATGGTGGAGGAATTGAAGAACTGTGTGTTCACATTCTCTGGCTCAGGCATGGGCATCCCACTGCATTTCTAATACTTGGTCTGCACACACAGCAAGTACACAGAATTCATCTGTCACCTGGCAGAGCATCGCTGTGGGACACTGATGAACAGCAGGAAATATGGTGGGAAAAAAGTAAAAAGTCTTGGGTCTTAATGAAACCGTCCCAAGACAAAAAGGAGAGAGGACTGAAGATAGAAATCTCAAAGGCCTCCAGGCCTCAGGCGGTCAGATATAAGGCATCTGCCCTGGTTCATTTGCAAGACTTGTTTTGTGCCTCCCTCGAAGGACAAGGACCCTTCCCCTCCTTCTGCTTTACCTGCAGCAGGAATTTTCAGGAAAGAACAGTGAATTCAGAGCTGTTGACAGTGCAGTTTCATTCTGTAAGCATTTACATGAATCAAACCTGACAAGAAGCACAGGCTATGTAATAGACTGAACCTCCTGTCCCAAATACATGGTTGGTTTTATAGGTATTTGTTGCAGTGCATTATGTAAATAATATGCACAGATGTAGAAGTAAAATGTAAAATGGAGACAGTTAACACCAAATCAAGAATCTTGCAAAACCACACTTATTGAAGTCTTACTGATGGATAGATATGATTCATGTTGGATTTACACTTTTGATTAGAAAAATATCCCAGCACAGACAAACATTCTTCTGCAGTGTTTGAAAGCTACCCTTGTGGCTTTGGGCTGGAGCAGCAGACCTGGAATTGAAACCAGCAAGAATTTTGTTTGAATAAAGAGAAGGAACTGAACTGCCCTGCTTATCTTGAAGAGGATAGTAAATAAGCAATCCAGGTCATGAAGAGCAAATCAAGAACCAGATCATAAGAACTGGGTTTGGTCAAAACTTTGCTGAAGTGCAGAAGCAAATGACCAATAATGTCCAGTTGCCTTATCCTTGAAATAATGCAGCTGATTGAACATGCTGTCATGCCAGAGCTTGCTGGTGTGGGTGTGGACATCCAGCTACTGTAGCTATGAGGGTTCTGTATCAGAGCAGCCTGATGCTTAGTTATCTCACAGCTTGGACAGAGCAAGTCTGAATCTGCCTCCATCCAGATGCTTGCACAAATACTGTATTTGTTCCTTTTGTGTGTAGGGTTATTATTACAGCAATCATAGACACAATCACTGATTGCATTCTCCTGGAACTCACGCTATCCATGACCCAAAGCTCCTCTAATAATCCTCCCTAAGAAAAAAGTACCAGCAGCTGTATGCTCTTTGCCAGGAGTTTTGCACATCAGTGACCTCTCTGGCTTCTAAATAAAAACTGTGGTCTTTCCTGCTTCCAAGAGCAGATCTCAGAGGACCAGAGCAGCTGAAGGAGCTGGGGAGGCTCAGCCTGGAGAAAAGGAGGCTCAGGAGAGACTTATCACTCTCTACAAAAACCCGAAAGGAGGTTGTGGTGAGGTGTGGTTTGGTTTCTTCTCCCAAGTATCAAGTGACAGGACAATAGGCTCAACTTGCTCTAGGGGAAGTTTTGATTGGATATTATGAAAAATTGCTGCACCAAAAGTGCCATCAAGCATTTGAACAGTCTGGCCAGGGAAGCCATGGTGTCACCATCCCTTGAGGTATTTAAAAGACCTGTAGATGTAGCACCTGGGGACACAGTTTAGTGATGAAAATGGCAGTGTTGGGTTAACAGTTGGATTCAAGGACCTTAGGGATCTTTTCCAATGTAAATGATTCTATGTTTCCATAGTACCAAACTCTAGACCTATGATCTTTCCTAACATGGAGTGAATCTGGTTTTCTGCTTTGAGGGTCTCTGGTATCCAGTATGGATTGCATAAGCCAGCCCTGGGAGAGTGTGAGAAAAAGGATTTTACAAGAACTCCCTGCATGTGAGAAATGACCTGGCTCAATTTCACACTGAAAGCATCCATGTGCTGCAACAATATGGTAGATTATTTTTTGCTTTAGAAATCTCACTATGACATTTTAGGTTTACTTAATCCTTCTATTTTTAAAAGGCTTGCTGGCAGTTTACTGCAGCAATAGAAAAGGAGTGTGCTGTTGACTACAGAATATTTTCCTCTTTCCTGGATGGCCTTGAGAGATGATACAATGTAAGGTTCTGGTTGTGCATTCATGGCTCCTGTACCAAAGCAGCTCTCAGATTTTGTCCCTCAAAGGCACTTCAGGGCAGAACCCTTGGCAGCACGTTGAGGCTTCCTACAAATGACTGCATTGATGCCACTCAAAGGGATTTGAGTCATTGTGGGTGTCATCTTGGTCCTTATGTTGACAATAGTGTCCAGTTGGTTGCTTTTAGTAATTTTCCCATCTTTACAGTTACTGAATTAGAATAAAATCCGGTTATTGCACTTGGCTTTTTGTTCATGATTGGTTGAACATTCTGTACTGGTAGGTTGTGGGCTCTTTACACAACGTAAAGCATGATATAAAGGCATTACAGATTTGCTCTGAATTTTTGGCTTTGGCCAGTTTAAATCACACCTTAGACTGGTTTGCAGGTTTTAATTCTATAGTTCAAAAAATGTCGTGAATTTGTTATTTATTTTGTGTGTGTGTGTGAGTATTTGGAGAAGGAAGTTGTTTGTTCAGGGCTTTTTTGTTTTCTTTTGGATTTAACAAGATTTAAGGCTGAAATTTCCTGTGGTGCCTGTAAACAGCCTGATGTAAAGAAGTTATAGGCATGCTTCTGAAGTGTCTGGCTTTGGCCAGTTTAAATCAGACCTATAATTTTGTAAACTTTTCTAGCAATTTAATTCCTATCCTTCAGAAAAAACATGTTTCACTGCACTGCTTTCACTGCTTTGCATTAAAGCAAATAAAGTAATCGCCGGGAAAGACTAATCTCCCTGATCTGGTTTGCAGGGAATAGTATGGATCACTGAGCATGCAACCTTCCATGTCCCTTATCATGAGGATTTGATATCCTTTTAAAATTCGGTTTCTATTGACTTTGTAACTATAAAGCTAATAGCCCTCTTCCTGCTCAGCCATGTCTGTGCTTCGAATGGAAAGGACTGGGAGTTAAAACAGTAGATTAAGGCTGATATTGATGTTTGCCTTTTCAGATGTTTGTTTATTGCATCTGCACCACCAAAAAGTACAGTAAAATCGCTATGAAAAGAAGAAAAGCTTCAAAACTAGCATGAACTTTGGCAGTCCCTGAGAATTGCCCACAAAATATATTTGATGTGACAGAGAAAAATGAGTCTCCATCAATATAAAGCAGGATGCATCAGTGGTAGGTAAAGCTCATGGTTCTTTCTCTTTTGATTCTAAACTGTTTTTCTTTTGTAAATTGTGTAGTTCTTACTAAAATTTTTGTGGCTGGAGGTGTGCATTCCTTCTAAAAGCACAAAAGTTCTCTTTTCAAAAGTGCATAAGTCCTATGTTTAAAAATGTGTGTTCTAATGAGTAGTCTCAAAGCTTGATATTTACTCATTATAGCTTTTGTAATTATGACTGCTAATACAAACTCTATTTTTAGCCTGAAAAGAATGTAATTGTGTAAATTTTTATGGCTCAAGCCTGGAGATACTGTAGAATAACTTTCTTCATGTAGGATGCTCTAAGCCCCATCCAACCTGGCCCTGACACTACTAGGAATGGGACATCCAGAGCTTCTCTGGGCAAATGACTGCTCATGAGAACCACTCATTTTTAGATGTCTGGGAGAAAGAAAGTGTATTTTGTAAATAAACATTTAAAAGATCCCCCCCAGTTTGCTTTCAGTATGAAATCATAAATTGTTTTAACTAGGAAAAAGCTGAATAACCAAACCCAGTAAAATGTTGAATTGCATAACATGTACCTTCATATTTATTCTTTAACTATTTTCCAATATTGCTCAGTAAGCTGAGGAAAAAAATTGATATTAAGTGGAGATAACAGGTCTCAAAAGAAAAGTTTTCATTTTCAAGTTCTAAAGAAACTCTTTTACAGAGTATTGATATCCTAGTGAAACTTCTTTAATGTCAGCTTAAAGGAAATAAGAATATATTCTTAATATCTTTAAGCTCTGCATAAAGAACGCAATCCCAGTGGGATGGAAACTGTGTATTAAAACGTGGTTTATGTTGCAGCAGTACATGGAGATCTGCTTGAAGTGTTCTCTGCTTTACAGAATTTATTGCTGAAGAAAAATGTATTTGATAGAAACAGATGCATTAGCTTGTAAACTTTAATAGAAGAACGCTGCCTCACATACACACTCGAGGGAACGGGGTGGGCACGGGCATTGGAAACTTTCAAACCTCCCTCAGTTGGATAGGTAGGAAAAGTCAGCATTATGGAATGGGAAAGGCAATAATTAGTGAGAAAATGAGAAAAAAGGAAAAATAAATGAACATTTGTAAATAAAGACCTCATTTTTTCTTGATAGTGTAACTTCATCACAGTAATAGTAACTGACCTTTTTTTTGGTGGGTTTTTGGTTGGTTTGGTTTTTTGTTTGTTTGTTTGTTTTTGTTTTTGTTTTTGTTTTGTAAGTAGCAATAGCACTCTGTTTGGCCAGAAAAGTTTAAGAGCAAGTAAGCATGGTGTTTGCTGTTCCCACAAGCATGTTTGACTCTTCCTTTGAAATCCAATTTTGAAAAATCAATAGAATTGCTAAAGTGTATTGCTTCCTAGCTGCTCTATAACATGTTTTGCCATATTAGTGAAAAGCTTGGTTTTTTTTTCTTTGTATACTAATCTAAACAATTTGAAAAAAAAAAAAGGATCAATTCTTGTGGAGAGGGTCAGGTAGAAATTCCACATTTTCAGGTAACTCTATTTCTGGGGCCCTTGTGGTGCTATAAAATGCAATTCTCCCTTGAAGGTCTGGTCACAGCAGCACCACAGGCTGGTCCCAGAGACAGATGCCACCAGCATTATACACAGTGAGTAGTTATGTTTCATTTTAGATATTCTGACGATTTTGAACTGTTTTTTCTTTGAGAAGTCTAATATGCATTCTTTTACTTTGTATAGTCTAATTTATTTGTGGAGTGTACCAGTTGACCCAGTACACCCTGATGGCTCTGTCTGCACTGTTGTGACCCATCATGTCATCAAAACACGTATTACAAATGCCAAAAAGCATTCATTTACTGACAACCCTTAAACAATCACTATGATCTGGAATTTAAAGATCAACAAATCGATAGAAGTGGGAGAAAAGTGTCTAGTTCAGTCTGTGTGTTCCTATACAAAGTCTCCAAAGCAGATTGGAGTTCGACATAGAGAACTGACTGAAATACTCTGTACCCTGTCACCTGAGGATCTTTAAATAACTTGTCTTTTCTTGAAATGTCTTCCTCATGTTTTTTTCCTTGAGAATGGGAATTATGTTTAAAAATAAAACAAAATTATATAAATGGTGAGATTTCTATAGTATGAACTTTATCCTCACCTTCAGTCCTGGTCTGATTAAAGCTCTGAGCTTATTCTTCCATGAGGGAGAGTTATTTTTCATCAGAAGACCCCACCTGAGGAACTGTGATAGCTGACTCCATACTTTTGCTCATTATATATTTTTTTAATATTTAGTGCTTTGATTTATATTATGTAATTAGAACATATGAACAAGACTCAGCCCAAAGAAATTTGATGAATTCAGACAGGTCTATATGATAACTAAAAATACCAGGGTGTAATCAATATAACTGCTGTGGCAGATGGGTCTGAGGGACCTGTGTGGTTGTGGTTCACAGCTCTGAAAATGCAGTTGGGTTCACAGCACTTCTTAATAATGTTACAGAAATGTATTGATACCAAAATGGGATACCCATAAGTGAGGTAGGTAAGCGTTAACTTCTCACCTTCTCACTGTCATTTTCACTCACTTTAGTTTCTGTGCTGGCTATTTTTTCCCCCCAGAACTTTCCACATAGAAATTTAAACTTCAAGTGTCATTACTTCACTGAAACTAATTTGTCCCTATTATTCCTCATTACGTTTTATCTTGTAATTGCTCTTTAGAGCTTCATACAATCTGCATATTACATTGCTCTATGTGTGCTTTACTAGTCCTGATATTTTTTTTTTTTATAAGCAACATGGTCAATATATACAAATGGTAAGCACCAATCTGATTTGCTATCTGCTGTAATTGGATTCTGCCTTTAATTACAGGTGGTAATGACATTTTAAGCACCTTATACAGGTGTTGGAGGGGGTGGGGGTTATGAAATGTTAAGCAACATTAAGAAAGTCTAAGCTTCTGGAGCGTTGCCAAATTTCAGAGGTGCCTTTCAACTCCAAATTGCGATTTTCATGTGAGGGTAATTATAGCTCTGGCCACCTGGACTGCTCTTGTTGGAGTAAGGCAGAGCAGAGGAGAAAGCCTGTCTGCAAGCCACACTTTGTATCTTCTCTCTTTATACATGTTTTCATTTTAAATTATTCCAAATATGTTATGGCTTGTATTCCAATCCATAAAAAAACTGCATGGCCATCTTTTTGTGTGTGTTTTTGCTGGTCAAAACCAGTTGCAGAATATATTCTTATGCACTGGCAGCGTAGCTGAGATTGGGTGACCTTGGGAAAGGTATTTGAATTATGTTGATGGCCTCCTTGATCTTGGGGGAGTTTTAATTCACATCTATAATTCCAGCCTGAGAAAATTAGACGGAGATTTGTTTTGGAATTGATGGGAATATATATAGCCAGCAAAAGGAGTTACCTTCTCCTTCATTACTCGTGTAACTTCTCCTGGAAAATAACTTTTTCCTAACAATGGCACTTAAAAACTTTCAGCATTTCCAAAATCAACGTATATCCCTCTGTTTCTTCGGTCCTGTCTTTTTAAAAGAAAGCGGAAGAGGCAGCAGTTTTATGTGTCCCGTGGAAACCTAATTCAATTCTTAATTTCTCCTCCATTTCTTCCCTTCCCACAGAACCCCTGCTTATTAGTCACAAAGCCCAAAGGCTTATCCTGCCTGTGCTTGCACAGTGCTGATTGCCTGGTGCTGCCAGCCAGGTCAGGATGCCTGAACTGCCAGGGAAGGGGGCTCAAGCTGTTCTGGTTGGAACATGCAGCTTTATTTCTGAGATTGATCTTAATTCTTCATCTCTACCAGCCTTTCCTGGTGCGAAATCCTGTTTTTTAATGACGTCAACAGGACTTCAGTTCTGAGGGCTTCCAATCTTTTGAACTGCTGTTCAGGAGGTGCATTGTTGCTGTGTGATACCACTCTACATTTCCCTGAAAAGAGGTGTCACATCCCTCCATGCTGGGTTATGTATGTAAACAGCTCTGGGGGTGTTTAGCCTGGAGAAAAGGAGGCTCAGGGGAGACCTTATCCCTCTCCAAAACTGCCTGAAAGGAGATTGTAACCAGGTGGAGACCGGTCTTTTCTCTCAAGTAACAAGCAATAGGACAAGAGGAAACAGCCTCTAGTTGTGCCAGGAGAGATTTAAATTGGATGTTAGGAAAAATTTCTTCACCAAAAGTGTGGTCAGGACCTGGCACAGGCTGTCCAGGGAAGTGGCTGAGTCACCATCCCTGTAACCATTCAAAAACCATCAAGATGTGGCACCTGGGGACGTGGTTTAGTGGTGAAGAGGGCAGTGCTGGGGTAGTGGTTGGACTCGATGGTCTCCCAGGACTTTTCCAATTTGAATAATTCTATTCTGTGCTGTCTGTATAGAAATTTCAGCCTACAAAAAGTGAAAACAGGCAAATATCTTTAGATATATTATGAAAAAAATCCAAAAATCAAGAACAGCTAAAGGTGAAGCTCACACTAATGCTTATCTTGCTTGTCTGTACAAAATTATCTAGATGACCTTTTCTAAGTATTATAATGTCAGAGAGACTGGCGTGCCAGAACTAAGATTTTATTTCTCCTTGTAGGGAGTCTGACCTCTGGCTGGATATATAGGTCTGCTTTACGTTGCATCTACAAGATCAGGTAACTTTATATATATACAGCTTCTGTATTTTTGTATATAAAGAAACAATATTCAAAATAACTCATAAATGAATTAATAGATAGTCTGTAATACATGGAGCTCTTTGCAGTTTATCACATCAATTCACTCTAGACTGTGGCAGTGCTTTTCCCTCTCCGTAGTTAATGCTGAAACAAACTTCTTATGTGAAGTTATCTCTTAATTTATCTGCATTTATACCGAAGACAAGGGAGAATATCCTGAAAATTAAGCATGACAAGTGTTACCTTGGTTTTGGTTTAATTTTTCTGGGTTTTTATTCTCAATTTTGCTCAAAGTGAGCTTGAACTTCGGGTGCTTTTCCATCCTGTTGTCTCTGTGCCAGTATTACAAGGATGGACGTGGTGGCCAGGTCCTGCTCTCTGCTGGGATCTGGTATGGAGCCACCCAGTGTGGCTGTCTGAACTATGACCCTCCCAGCATGTTCTGGTCTTTCACCAGTCTAGTGTGAGTTTGTGCTGGAAAACTGCTGGAGCAGTTCCATGTTAGTGTTGCCATGATGCTGACACACTCACCCCCAGCAAATGGAGCAACATAAACGGTAAGGGGAATTTATCCTTTCCTGATTGCAGCAGTTCATCTCCTTTGCAGGTCCCACACCAAACTTCCTTTCCCCAGGGACCAGACTAAGTAAGAAGGTGCTTGTGCTAAAAAACTCAGCCCCTCTGAGCAGCTCTCACCCAGTGGACACCCTATGGGATCCCAGGAGCACTGGAACGGGTTTCCAGGTCGGTGGCTCTGGAGGGAGCAGGAGGCTGCCAGGGAGGGGCAGGATGCTAGTGACTGGAAATCTGGAAGGAATAAGTTGATGTACTGGGAGCTCTAAAAAGCCAGACTCACAAAAGAGAAATGATTTGAAGCAAAGACCAGCTACCACATTTGCCTCAGTTGGAGAAAAGTGAATCATAGGATCGTGCAGTACCAGCTTGGAAAACACCCCAAGGATCATCTGCTCCAACACCTCTTGGAAAAGCATGATCTAGGCAAGATGGCCCAGCACCCTCTCCAGCTGAATCTTAAAAGTGTACAAAGCTGAGGCAGCAAGAGACAGACAAAGCAGTCAGACCAGGGAGTAGTAATGGCTTACAGGGTGTTTGCCAGAGCTGATGTGTGTTTGTTTTCCAGTTCTCACCTCTCTGTGCAATCCCAGGCAGTGCTCTGTATTCTGTCCGTGTTTATATTTGATGTCACAGCAAGAAGACAAGGTGCCATTAGCTTTTACTTGAAAGGTCATATTGAAGCTATTTTCCCCTAATCTGAGAGATTTCAGCCATAACAAAATAAAATTTTAAAATTTGGCCCAGGCAAGCCCCCTAACCTGTCCGTATCGCAGAGAGATGAAGTTAAACATTGAATTGTATGTTGGAAAATTACTTATAAATTGCTTATCTTGCTCTTCAGTCCCAGGTGTCAGTTGTCCCCTGTGTGAAAGAGAATGAAATCCTCCATATTTAGGAAATTATTCTGCAAAATTTTAGCCTGCCGTTAACAAAACCCAAATATTAAGATATATTTTAGCCACTTTAAAACCCTAACACTGAAGACATGTTTATTGTGAAGCAAATGGGTAATTCCATCCCAGCTAATAAATGTGTTGGGGTATCAGATGTGCCACTGAGTTCCTGGGACTGGGTGGATACCTGGATGTCTCAGCTAAGCCACAGTGACTGACACAGATATGAGTTTTACTTGCCCTAAATACAGAGCAATGTAGAAAAAACCCCTTTCCACCCCGTTTGGCATGGGTTAAAAGAGCACACCTTGTCATCTCAGTTTAGCTGAAGTACTGTGACTCCTTAAGCTGCAGGAACTAAGCTGTGTGGCTGAGCCTTAAGCACCTCTTTGTAACTTCAAGCATAAGCTTACGGGGTTTGCTGAGGAAGGGTTCACATCTTGAAATCAACGCTCACGTTTATGCACGTGCTGAGTTTAAAGCACTGTCAGTCCTCATGTTGGACTTGGATTTGTCCATTGAGAAGCTGAGCTATAAGGAAGAAACAAACCCAGTGGGGTGGTCTCCTGTGTAAGTGTAATTCATAAATATTTGCAGAATCAGGTCTGCAGGTTTGAGTATGTCCTGTAGCTATTTTATGGCTTTGGCAGGGTTACCTGCTCATTTTGTCACTTTTAATTTTATTTTGATACTAGTACAGTGTTTGAAATCAATGTTCAAACTTTATTCCCTGTTGATCAGGAAAAAAAGAAGAAGTATCTATACACTGTTAACATGAATATTGACCACAAGGTGAGTAGGACACCCTTTTTTGTCAGAAGCTTGCTTGTCAGCATGCCGGTGATAGATCAGATGTAAAGAAAATCACTTCTGCAAAACCAATTTGCTAAGGGGCTTGTAAAATCCATTTTTAAAAAGTTACTGAGCCAAAAAAAGTGAAGGACCAGCCAACCAGATATTTTGATTGGCTCTTCAAGGTCAGAACCTGATTACTAATTCATCTAATACCTTCGTGGTAGCACTGTTTGAAGAGCAAACAACTCTGTGCAGATGTTCTACCTAATAATTCCAGTATCATGGAAAGAATTTTTTACTTACTTTTGGCAATGCTACAGTCATAGGAGCTGTGGCCTTCAAAGCACTGGCAGCCCAGTTCCGTGCAGTGTCCCTTGCTGTTGCAGAGAGCAGGACACCGCAGGGCGGCGAGGATTTCTTCAAGGGAAGCAGGTGGCTGGTTCCCAACACGATACACTCTGTTTCTGTTGCCAAGCACTCTCCTTTCACATTCATTTTCCAAAAGGGCTATCAGCGCCCTCACCCAAGCCACGTCATCTTTGAGCTGCAGGTCTAAAAGGCATATTTCAATTGCCTCATCCAGCTGTTTTCCGAGGAGGTCTTTACAAGCCAAGCCAATGGTGGAATTTGCAAGAATCTGGTGGCAAATCTCCCGAGCTTTGGCAGCAGTCAGGCCACTGGGAGTGGGCCATGCCAGTGGAAGTTTCATCCGAACCCCTTCAAAGTAATCCTCAGGGAAAAAATATGCAAACCTCTCCGAGTCTCTCTGGGTTGGGCCACGCGATGGGTGAAAGGAGGAGTATTCATAATAGTCATCTTGCCTTTTCACTTTCCTTAGGTCTCCTCTTGGTTTGGTAGAGTTAATGGAATTGTTGTTATTCATGGATATATTGTGTGTGAGGGGCTTTAATTGGACCTTGGGGCTACCTCTCTTTTGGAGTGATTTAGGCAGATATCTTTGCTCCAAAGGCTTGGCCAGTGGTTTCTCATCTTTTCTTAACACAGACTCTGTTTCTGAGTGAGTGACAAACTCGGATGTAACATCCAGATATGGGATTGCAGAGGTGTAATCCACATGATCATAATGGCAACCAGAGGGCTCAGGGAAAGGAGTCTGAAAGGCATTCAGAGTGTTTGCCACAGGCATAGACTTTGTGTTCCCCTTCTGACATCTGCAGTAACTTCTCCTCTGCTTCCCCTCAGAAGGTGCTGGAGTCTTGTCAAATAAACTCTTCCCTGGAGGTATTCTAATTTAAAAATAGAAAGGGATTAGAGGGGGAAAACTTTCAGCAAATTAGTTTATAATACCAAGTAAACTTTCTTTCCCTGAGGCTGGGGTATGTATAAATTCCCAGTTTAAAAAAGTACTTAAGAAAATGCTTAAGTTTGATCTCTGTTTTCTTTAGTCACTTTTGCACTGCCCTTCTTCAGTTGTCCTGTATGTTTTTTAGCACTATATGGGGACTTTTTAGTAACAGATGCTTAAGTGCTTTTCTGGAGCATTACTTAACTGCTTGACTTCTCTTTTCAAAACTTTCTTTGAGGTGCAGGTTACCCTTTGTGCATTACACATGAAATAAGGCTTTAGATTTGTCCCTGGTGTGACCCAGATAACTCTTGGAGAACCACAAAAAAGCCATATTTGTTTCAAGTGCTGTATTACAAAAACCATCTTTATCTGCCTGCGCTCTGCTTACCACGTGTTTCCTCTAAGATGTGGATCACTTTTTTCTTTTAAATGTTTTGGTTTTCTTTATTTATTTTTTTTTAATTTTATGCATACTTCATTTCATTCTTGTCTTTTAATGGATTTTTCTTTGAGTTTTTCTTTCAACACAATGCAGTTTTATATTGATCAGAGGGCTAGGCTATCATATAAAGTGAGGTGATTCCTCCCCCCCCTCCTTTTTAATTTAGTCCCTCTTTAATGATGGATGAACTTCTAGAGAGTTCAGCTCGAATAAACAGTCATGATTAAAGATTCTTTAGAAATGTCATATCTCTTATTGATCTTATTTGTGCAGCACAAGAGGAATCCTAGAGCTTCATAGAAAAGGATGTGTTTCCTGTCCCAATAGTTGGCAGCATGTCATTTCCAGACAAATTTGAAATAGCACCAAAAATTTAAATTATTTTGGCATTAATTTTGTCTTGCAGCCAGAATGTTGAGGTTTCAGGAAAGTGAGAGCATTTGTCAACATATTGGAGCCACACATTAGATATTATTGTTGGAAACTGTAATTTCCTTCATCCAATTTTTCCAAAATATATTGAAAATTACATATGTGATATCACTATTTTAGTCATTGACACAACCCTAACTTTTAAATAAAGCCTCTCAGTGACACTGGCAAAATGAACCAATTTCTCCTCCTGAAAGATGAGGACAAATATCTATGAAACCCTTTTTGCCAGTGTTTGGGCACAGCAGAATACAGTGAGACAACAGGATGGTTTTTAGGCTCATGGAAATGCACAAGCTATTTTGTGCTTTACTACAATCTAGGAAAATAAAACATGTTAGATATTGAGGTGGTATCAGCCCTTTGGACAACACATTTTAGTGTCTGAGTGGTCTTCCTGCACCCACCATTCCTCCAGCCCTAAAATAGAGGGGTTACCTGCACCTGAACCTCCCTAATTGCAACCCTAAACCAAGGCAGCAAGATTAGTTCTTCCTTTGGTATAATACTACATAAACTAGAGGCTATGGTAAATATAATTTACTTAATAAATAAATACATAAATAAATAATTAACTGTTTCAGAATCAGGGCAGGAACTTAACACACAAATGAAATTTTCAGTACAATGAAACTCTTTTGCCTTGCCATTTTGTTGAGAAAAAAAATCCTTTGTTAATCCTATGTGAAACCAATTGTCTTCTTTTGGTCAGCCCTGGTCAACAGGATGGAATGGAAGGTGTGGAAACGATAGAGCCGCTGGAAACCCCATCCTTCCTCCCAGCCATGAACATACCAACAACACCTGAGTGAGCTGGGATGGGCTTTCTGTGCCCTGCATAAGATGACCACACCATCATTCCTCTGAGCTACCCACTACAATCAAGGAAAAACTAAAGGTAAGTTTTTTAAACTGAGCTGGATAATATTATAAAGTCCAAAATTAATAGTATTTCTGCTTCTTTCTTGGTATATTTTAAAAATGGCTTGAAAAATTATTTCACCTGCTTAAACTACATACTTTAAAGCTCAGTTCTTCTTTGCCTGTCACTGTTTAGGGGCTGGGAAGCTCTAATGTTGTTTTATTGCTTACAAGTTGTGTTGGAAAGCTGATGCGTAAACCAGATCTGTGTCATTCAGAGCCCTGCAGCTGCTTGAGAGAGGTGGGAGCCAGGGAAAGCACCAGATGGTGGGCACTCAGAGTAGCTTCAGGTACTGGAGAAAGCCTAACACACTTTGAGGGTTATTTAAAATCAAAAACAGCAGCAGAAAAATCACCCTCTAGCTTTTGTTTTTTACTACACCGTTTCTCTGTGGGTGGATCAGAAAATGATCCAGTCTCCTCTGGAGACGGCCTTAGTTTCTCCATTGCCTTGTTTTTTTAACCAGGTTCTGGTTAAAGGGTGCTTGAGAATCCATCCTTGGGAGGACTGCAAGATGAAACTCATCACCCCTCTTGCCCTTCTCACTTAGCAGGAGTTTTTCCTGCTTTCCCTGGAGTATCTCCATCATATATGCTGAGCCCTAGAAAATTTCTCAGTGCTTTGTAGGTAAATTCCTATATATTGTGCCTTGGCTTCAGATCTTCCAACAAATTTGATTAGAATAGGTCCTCCTAAGGAACTTGTTAGCGCATTTGGGGTAGTGAGCTATTGGTTGATTCTTGCATGAAGCTATTTGTCCATCTGCCTTCTGAGGAGAAAGCTCTATCACATTATTAGGATATTAGTGATGGCTGTTGAATTCTAAATATTAAAATTTGCAATGACAGGTCAAAACAGACATTAGATAGCCATTGCTTAGGCCCATTGAATAGGACTAGACTATGGTAGAAGTGATAATTTTCTGAAATGCAAGAGTTCTAAAAATTCGTTGTTCCTCTAGGATTGTGCTGCATTTCCATGTACAGAGTAAATGGTATGTTACAGTGTTTTGCCTTATTTTTCCTTATTTTCAAAACATAATTCATAAACAAGACTCCACAATCAAACCCATTTGTGTTTTAGGAACCACCTATTACGCATGTTTAAAGTTCAGCAACGGGAATTAAAATGTGGGATAGGGATAGGGTTAAGGACAGGGATAGGGACAGTGATAGGGATATGTCAGAAAGCCAGACTCCTGGTTCTGGTTCCAGACCATCTGTCTCAGAAACTGCAAGTTTTCAGAGCTCACTGTCATCATTAGTAGAGTAGATATTAAGTTTTAGCATGGTACATATATTACCACACTTTGTCAAAATGTAACATTTAATCTATACTCACATATTGTAATTAGTGTTCAGGAGTAAAAGAACACGGGAAATACCAAACCCTTAATTAATCCCTATTGTCAGTTATCTACATTTTCAAGTGTGGGTGAGAACTGCTTTTTTTTTTTTTTAACAGCTGAGAGGGATCTCAACACAGCTGTTAACAGGACACCACTTGTGAATATAACTTCTCTCTCAGTGAGTGCTGATGTGTATTGTGCTGACTGAAAATTAAGCCCCCGTGCTGTTGGGATGGTAGTGGGTCTCCGGGCTTCTCCTCTAGGTTAAACAGATCTCTCTGTCAGGTCATTAGGGGAGCGTGCAATGAAATAAACCCATCAAGACTGTTTGTAACACTGCTCAGAGCATCTCCTGGGTGGGATCCTCTCTGGCTTTGTACCTCCACTCCTCTATGAAGTCTTCCTCGGGGACATTGCTCAGGTCGTTGTGGCTGATCCCGTCAAAGAGGCCGCACAAACCCCGGGTGCTGTTGAAGTCCCTGCCTGGCGTCCTCACTGTCACACCCATTCCCCACTCGCTCACATCGGCTCGGACAAACGCTCCCGAAGGGAATAGGATCTGAAAAGGCAGGAAAAAAAAAAACCCAACCAACAGTGAATTGAAGCTCTTACCAAGCTTTTCACGCAATAAAAAAATGTCTCTTTCCATAAATGAAAATATCAAAGCAGGACGTTAGAGATAGCGGAGGTAATTTAAGTTCACTTAGGAACACTATAAATATTTATTTGTGCTGTTATTTATCTTGCTTTCAGATTCCGTGGTATTAATATATGATAGCATTACATAAATATGAAACTGCACAAGTACTTTCTTTTTAAATTAATAATTGTATCCATTGAAGTTTTCCCACTGGTAAGTTACTGGCTAATTTTGAAGTGACTTCCATGACAATAAGGCCACCCTTGTGTCTTTGCCTGGGAAATAATTTCTTTAGATAAACTGCCAAGTTTGAAAAACAGCTTTCTTCCCTCTGAAAAATTGTTTCATTTTCCAAGGCCAGATTACCCAGAAAATGATTGTGTTTTAAAGTGGATAAAGCAATTTTCTCATTAAAGAACTAGTGGTAGGCTTACACTGACCTTTAAAAGAAAAAAAATGGCAAAGTTCAAAACAAGAAGTAACTGTGTGGATAATGGATTTTCAGATTGGTTTACTAGACAAATAATAAAAAGACAAAAAGCAAAAAGAAAATATCTGCTCAACTGAAATGTGTTTTTGTTTGTTTGCTTTGTTTTTATGGGTAAAAAAAAATTATTTGAAAATTATCAGGGCCAGGAGCATGGAGCATACTATCCTGATAAGTAACCTAAATATTTCCTTTTTATCCTAAATTAAAAGTTTTCAGTTAATCTTAAAAAATACATTAGAATTGTAAAATCTCATTATAATAATTTCAAAATAATTATTAGCTTTTTAATAGACCTCTGCCTAAATGTAATTTATTCAGGCAAATAATGTCTTTTGCTTTTCTTTCTTTGTGAGGATATTTTGGTCCCTTATAAGTTCCTCTCCACCAAAATCTGTTCATATCTATGAAGGAACAACAAGCTTATATTTTTATTGCTGTGCTGGAATCTAGAGTTTACATATTAGCTCCACTAAATAATAATGCTGCCCATTTTAGCTTCCTGGCCATCATTTCAAGCATGCAAATACTTTTTGAGGAGCTCTCCATGAGCAGAGCAGCAAAGTGCCATGGAGTGCAATGGCAGCCAGGGACACAACTTTGGATCAGTCTCTCTGTGTTTTGATCAGATCATTTAAAGCATCCTTTTTAAAAAAAAAAAAAATCATTTGTCTTGGGGAATAATGGAAGTCTTCATATGAAACCAGTACTTTGAACACCTCAGATGTTCTTGGCTGTCCCTCTGCTTTGGCTGTACCTATGTTTCACTTCCCAAGGTAAGAATAAAAAAAAATCCCAATAATCCCCCAACATAAAACTCAAATGGGTTTAACTTTTTTCTGATGGTTTAATAGGTAGAGCAGGAGAACTGCAGCTGACGCAGTGCTGGGTAGGATTTGATTTCCTTCTTCACATAAACATGTGTCTTCTAATTACATGCTTTACTGCAGGGAGGAGTATTTCCTACAAGGCTCTGTGTAAAATCCTTGCAGTCAGAACTGCATGAGCTGTTCAGCCCTCCCTGCTGTCTGGATTAATATTTCCAGGTGTAGATTTATTTCAGGAGTTTGGAGGGCTGTAACTCTTTCCTTTCCTGCTGCCCCAGGCAACATATCCCACCTGGAATTAACTTGGCTCATTGAGGCTTCGAAGAAGCTTTTTTGAGAGATATATAGTGACTGGCTGCTGAAAGCTGTCACCTTGCACAGAAAAATGTGACTTAACCCCATTCAAACTCTTCTTGAATGTCGTGGGAGCCAGGGAAGAGCTGACTCCTGTGCTGCAGGAAGCTGATGATGGGTAACTGCTGAGCAAACCAGGATGCTCTGTGGTGTGATCAGGGATCACTGCTGCACAGTTCCTATCGATTCCTGTTAAGATCAGAGCAGGATTCATATTTGTGTCCTGATTTGTTTCCCTGAGACTTTCCTCAGATCTAAGTGAGAATCGGGTTTCCTTGCTAAGAATATTCTAGTAATAAAACAGTTATTATATTGCAAAATTAAATGACAGCTTGATTCCTGCTTTTTCTCTATTCTATAATTAACATACTTTCAGTTACTACCTTCCTGAGGTCTATTCCAAGCGAGATCACAAGGAGAGCCAAGCACAGGCTCTCCCTGCATCATTCTGGCTCTAGTGTGGACCGATCTTCATCCAAATATTCCATGGCAATAAATCTTGATGATACAACTCTAGGATAAAATTATCTTCTTGGCCATAATTTCTGGCTCTTCTCCTCACCAAAACCCCTGGAGCAGCCTGCTCTTATTCTTCCAGTGATTTCACTGGATTAGTGTGGACAAGCAATACTTATGCAAAGTATGTTGTGGCCATATATTTTTTAGGCAAATGCTTTACATTACACCAAATGCTGCACATTTTCATAGCTTTTGGGGGCTATCTGGATCTGACTAATAGTGCCTTACTGCTCCACTCTAAAACCCCATTATTCTGCTACCTGTGATGTTTCCTTGAATATTTATATCGCAAGCTCTGCAAAGAAATTTGCTTTATGTGATGCGGTTGGGTAGTGCCTGGCATAAACAAACAGGGAGCTGGCTGCAGTGCTGCAGAGAGTAAGTAACACTATTAGCGCTCTGCTACATCTCCAAGAAATTTCCAGAGATGTTTGATTTGTTTTGTTTGGTTTTACAGTTTTTTAAACTAACACTTTAACCAGCTACTTCCCTGCACCTCGTTTTGCGGTGCGTTTTGCTGAGGGCCTCTTATGGCTTCAGGTAGATATTTTTGCCACAACTTTATTAATAATTTGGAAATATTAAACCCACTTTTTCAAGGCACAGCAACAACAAGAGTGCTCAACCATCTATTTACTGTTACTTTTACAAGAGTGCTCAGCCATCCACGTACTGTTATTTTTCGGCCTCCATAGGACTTTAGGATTTTGACGCGTGGCGGTGCCTCGGTGCTTTTGATGGTCAGCTGGGGTCTGCTCTCCCGAAAGTGGCCGTTGCAGGTGTCCAGAACCACGGTGTCACCCCCTTCCCGGGCAGCTACACCACAGTTGCAGGCAGTGGCAGAGCGGTGGCCTCCGCAGTCCCACTGCCGGACGTGCACCTCAAATGCCCGCGACACGCTCCGGCTCAGAAGGAAGGTGCCGATTTTGTAGTTATCGTAGCGCCTAAACAGCCACAAAGAAACAGAAACAAGGAGGATTCAGAGACTCTGAGCATCTACCTGTGTTGGTTATTAGCTGGTGGCGGCTGGCCTTGGAGGAGGGGAAAATCCACACACAGGGAAACGTTTCTCCAGCGCTGTATCCAAGGGAAACACCGCCGCAGTTATTGGCTGGAAGTGCATAAGAATCCCAGTGAAAAGCAGGAGCTGTCTCCCAGCTGCTGCCATGGCAATGGGCATGGATAAAAAGGATAAACATTTGATATAAAGCAAATGGGAAGAAGTCCCTGCCTCCAGGTCTTAATAAATATGTTTGGGTTCTAACCAGATGCTTTAGAGCGTGATCTTCTTCAAGGAAAGGAAAATCAGTGCTCAAATAACCTCTTCTGTGATTAATCACCAATTTTTACAAGTCTGGCTGAGGCTAGGTAAAGGCTTACTGTGAAAATCTGGGATTCTACTGAAAACTTACTAAAATGAATTTGTTACCTCTCCCTCAACACCTTCCTCGTAAGCACAACTTTCTCACTGAATGGATTAGCAATCGGCACAAGGCAGCGTGGTGAACAATTTAGGCCTTTCATTCTTTTCTGTAAGAAGCGTCCTTGTTCCATCTGAGTAGGGCCAGGAGCAGAATAACTGTAATAACTTTGCAAGTGCTTCCCCTCTGCATGGGCCACCTTTAGTCCCTGGGATTTCCACTACAGGAGATGGGAGAGGATCCTCTTCTGTTTGTGCTCTCACTGCACAAACTTTTCTTATTCTTACTTCTATTTTATTCTTACTTCTATTTTATTCTAAAAAGAAAAGAAAACAGCAGCCATATACTTTATATATATGTCTGTAGTTTTCTCTCTACAAGCCAACAACTTACATCTTTAAAAATAATGGATTAATCTCCTTTCTTTTAAGGCACTGCAATTAGTTTTAAACACAATTTTTATGAAATTAAGTAATATGGAAACTAAGATATAAGCTTATAATAATAAACATTATTCTTTTCTAGAATAAAAAAAAATGTAAAAAGGAATGTATAAAATATCCCTGCTAAATAACAGGATTATTTTTAAGCTCTGCCATACAAACATCAATATTTTTCAGGCCATTACTGTTTCATATACAGAGGAACAAACAGCTTGAGAATAGTGACTTTTTTAGCATGTATATTTCTACATTTTATTTCTCTTCAGAATAAAAGCCATAGAAAACTATGTAACATAAAACACAGTAAGAATTTTAACTTCAATGGCTTTTCCCTGCTAGAAAAGGCATCTGACTTTATCTTTCATCTTGAAAAACTTAGTCAAGTTGGCCATAAAGAGATAAGATTTTGAATGGTTCTGTCTCATCTTATTTTCTAATCAGGTACATAAATCCTAAGCACACTGCACAGATGCTGCTGCTAAGATTGATCAGAACCAAGGACAATATAAAAAAAATAGATAATCTCTTTTAACATCAAGTACTTACTACATTTGGACATCTTCAAAGGAGAGAGAGAAGGGGGAGGATTTTTTTTTTTTTTTTTGAGAACTTTCCACAGTTTCCTTCTACAGCATCATCTTAGAAGGAAAGGTGTTTAGGGAGACTGATGGAAAATAAGGCATCAGAATGGCTGTACCCAGATTAATCATCTCCCTTGGGTAAATAAGACTGTATTTGCATATGCATATATATGCCATTGCATTATGGGAGCTATTTTCTGCTTACTAAGCATTGACAGTGTACTCAATCCAGCCCTCCTGGAAGTCTCTTCAAGTCCTTCAATTAGGCCATGGCACAGATTGCACAGCACATAACGAACCTGCTCTGAGTCTAAATGAAACCTTTCAGCTGCCTTTGAATGAGTTGAATGGATAATTGAACATAGGTACACTCTTATGATGTTTATACAACTGTAATTGTGATAATGATTCTTTGGACAACGTTTGAGAAATTGCCTTTGGCACTGAAAGCATGAGGTAGACTTACTAGAGCACAAAGGAGTTCTGCGTGTTCTCTGTGAACCAGGCACTTCTGTTTGGGTCTAAATCACCCTCCACAGTGCCCTCCCCCATCCTGCTTCCCTAATAGTCTGAAGCAATGGATGGGCTGGGTGGGAAGGGGTTCCTCCCTCCCTGGCTGTGTGGCTGGGTTGTTTTCTAAGGGGTGCAGCAAGTTCTTGTCATGGCATGAAGTCAAAACTAAATTTGTGCTCTTTATCTACAAATTATAAAACTCCCTTTAGTCTTTGGTCATGAAAGTGAGATCCTATAGGAACAATTTCTGTTGATTAATGGTAAGAGGAGGACAGAAGGGAATATAAACATATGTAAACAATTACTACTAGTAGTGTTAGATTAACTAACACCATGCACTTCCTCTTCAGCAAGCTACACTTCTTCTTTTTATTAATCCAGTATTTACTGTGACCACTCCTGAAGATTTTCCACCACAATTTTGCCACTAAATTATTTGATTTGTTGACATGTCCTTGCAGGCACCCTCTTTCCTTGCTAGTATGAACTATTTTAGGGCAGTCCTAACCCTATGAAGTTCTGGGTAATGGTGAAGGACATTCTCTGGTTTCAGAGCGCTGATCACATCATGCTGTTCTCAGGGAGCAAAGCTGTTGGGTTACATTGAGTAGTCACTGGATGTTTGGGGACATATAAACTTCTACAGGCTATCAAAAAACCCAGTGCCTGCCAGGACTTAGTTGTGGGCTAGTATGATGAAAGCCTCTAAAGCCAACCAGAACTGCAAGCTGAGAAATTTTTCCATAGTGCAGGAAGTGGCACCATAACCCCAAAGACAAAACTGATGGATGGATTAGTACAAATGCTTGAGAAACCTGAAAAATCTTTTTAGCTTTTTTTTTTTTTTTTGAGGTAAAATGCAAAATAACCTGGATGATGTATATAGGTCAGCAATCAAGAAATATTTCCTTTTTTGCTTTGCCTTAAAAGGATTTTCTGCATGTTTAGTTTTAAGCTAGTACTTCATATTTAAGAATCTGCAATTTATGGCATGAAAAGCTTTTATATTTATAATGTGCCATAACTAGTAATGAGGGCTATACTTTTGCTTTACCGGGCTTTCACATTTGTTTAATTTAGAAGGTACTTTGCTATAAAGGGAAGTGCTCTCTCTGGATTTTAGCTGGTATAATTAACGCTATTTCACATCTACGCTCCAATATACACAAATTGATTGTGCTTATGCTGTAAAATATGACACATTCTTCTTTGATTTTCCGTCACTGCCTTTGGTGAAAGGAATGAAAAGATTACAAGATAAATATTTCTACAGACATATATTAGCAGGAAGAATACCAAAGGGGAGTGTTGTCATTAAGAAGTGGGAGTTAGGTATTTGAGTTGTCTAATGAGTAGCTAACTACCTCAGATGTAATGTGAGCCATTGAAAACATCACAATAGAAGTTACAAAGTACATTGAAAGTGACTGTTTCAGTAGGAAAATTTTGCTAGCAAAAAGAGCAGCCTTTTGATTTTTCAATTTTGTTTTTCAATTTTCCAATAAACCTGTTAAAAAATTATTCAAATAAATATTTTTAAATAAGTTAAAATTTTAGGTTTTAATGCTTTTAATTTAAACTCTGAAAACAAGTACAGGCTTCAGTTTTCTGTTTTCATAGCTTTTATTTCATCCTTACTTTTCCCCATTGTATATTTTCCCTTCTCTTCACCGCTACCTTCAGGTTACAGTTTTGTATCAGGACAGAAGCAGGAGTAGCACTCCCCACTCCTTAAATACAGAGCTATAAAATCATTTGCTAACATATGAACATTTTTTTTGGATAGGCAGACAGAGAAGTTGCTTAACTGATGTGTAATAAGGTAGCATAATCATTATAATAATTGAAAGAGAAATTATTTACAATAATAAATGGGAATATAAGTAGGAGTAATGGGACTGTGAAATGATGGGTAAGAAACTTGGCTGAATATCAAGATGTAATATATCTTAGTGAAATAACCTAGTTATTGAGATGGCAGAAGCCCCATCAGCTTGGCTCATTTAAGGCTGCACTGGACAGAGCAGTAATGAAGGTCTGCCCACAAGGAAGAAACCTGCAGTTATCAAGGGGCCAAGTTAATCCTGGGATTTTTCTCTTTCAAGTCTCTGTGACTCTGAGTCAGGATGACACAAAGGGACGAGCTTTTCCAAACTCCCTCTGCTCAAAGAGAATATAAATTGCTTAGAAGCATTTTTGTGTGCTATCAATAACAGGATTAAAAAATGAGTTATTCAAGTAAAATTACTTCATTTCACTTTAGGCCTTTTTTTTTTTCCCATAGAAGTAATGTAAAAATGTGCTATATGGCTGAGAAGGTGTCCCCATTCCAAAAGGCACTTTTCAGTAATTTATTACTTCCTAAACACAACAATCTGGCAGATCACTGTCCATTCTTAGCCCTAAATCAAAAGGGAATATTTTAGAATATAAATGTATAGAGAGATTTGAAATAATATTCCAATCTAGTTTAATATCCCAGAGCTGAAATAATTGCAGATACATGAAGCATGGGAATGTCTTTGAATCTCTCCTAATTCTTCTGCAGTTTCTACATTTCAAGCAACCAAACTTGCATGAAACAAGTTCCTGACCACATTATAAATTCTGTTCAGCAAAGCAGGAGGGAAACTGGGAAGCCATAGACGTGCAGAGATAATATCTGAGCTCAGACTACCCAATTTAGGTGAAATCTTTATTTGAGGCAGATGTATAATTTTTAATGGGATCACTGCCTTTCTTGCTCACGTTTCATCAACAGACTTCTTCAGCTTTGACATCACTTTAGATGCACCTCCAGAGCCTGCTGGACTGAAATTGGGACATTAGGATATCAGGACTGGAATATCATGCCTGCTGAGCCCCTGTGGGCCCTGTGCACCTAAAGTCATTATCTGTGCCATTAGGAGGTTAAAGGTGGAATGACAAACCTGGTATGTGATCTGAAATATGGATCAAACCTGCCAGATGCAAACTTTAAAAACTTTCTGTGTTGTCATTTAGCTGGGATAACTAGATCCATGAATGATTAGGGAAGTTCAACAAGGAAAAGTTCTGTACAGTTCAGGCTGTCAAACACAAAGGTACCACTTTCTCTCTGTAAGTCTTTAAGCAGCTTATTGCTGGATAATATAGAAGGGCATTTGGACACTACAGCAGGATGTACAACTTTTACTTTTGCACTTTTCCCTTGATATTTGGCATTTATCATTTCTGGACATCTTTCAGCTGAGACAGTATGTCCATCTATATGGGGTTTTTTTGTTAAGTTTAGGACTGTCAACTCCAGCTGTGCATAAAAACAAGCTCTAGAAGTAGAAGAAATCAAGAACATCCTGAGGATGAGTGACTTTACATCAGGTGTTAGTAAACTGATGGGAAGGACCAGGCTGTCCCTGTGTGCTGTGCCGCTCCAGGGATGCAATGGCTCACTTGTGTGGCACTGGGGTGTCATTCACACTACGGTATGTGGTGTAAACATCCCCTCAAAGTCATTAGTGGTGGTTCTGTTTGAAGAACATTTTGGAATCTGACTTTTGTCTTGTAAAAATTATTCAGATTCAAACCCATTTCTTCTCCAAGATGGATCCATTTTTAATCCTTTTCTTGAAAGGAGTATAAACAGCTGGAAGGAAACCATTTATGTTATCGAAGCACGACATTTCTCAATGTAAGCAAATTAGTACAACGCTCTTTTGATATTCTAATGTAAAACCAAATGCATGCCACATCCAGAAACTGAGAGCTGCAGTAATTGAGCCAAATTATTTCAAAGTAGAATACTCACCATCCATCAAATGTGATAATATGTGGATCAGTGAAAGAGTAGCAGTTCCCTGTTGGGAGGTCTCGAACTGTGACCTAGTTAAAATGAAATGTGTAATGAATACAGTCTACACAGCAGTTTTTCTTCATTACTATTTCTCACAAAACATAAGGGACAGGATTCATGGGTTAAGTACAAACTACAATCTGACTTCTCAAACGTGATTGTGGTTGGTTACAAAATAGGCTTCACTTTCAAGGAATGGAGTTTAATCACATGCAATAAGGGGAGTTCAAAGTGCTCCTTTTCACCTCATGTAATGTCTTTCTTTTTCTGATGAACTATATGAAGTTTTTTTATTAAAACTTTTGGCTAAGAAGCAGATCATTCACTGAAATTATCAGGAGAGTAGAGCGCTCATTAAATTGTACAACTTTTAATGCCTGAAGTATGGTAAAAGGTATGCTGTAATTAAGTAGCATTAGCATGTTTTAGTAGTAGCTACCTGTCCGTAATCTGACCTTAGATTTCCAGTTACAGTGTCTGATTGGCTGATTTATATATTTGATGTGGTTATTGGTCAGAAACTGGTGATGAGGCCCCAAATCAGGCTGCTGGAGCTGCCTGCTTTAGGCACATGTATAAAGAGAGGAAAGGATCTACTATAGCAACAGAGATCATCTGCCTCAGCTCTTGGTTACTTGGGCACTAGGTGGGTTTCAGACAAGGTGTGAGAGTGTTGGTACCCTGCAAGTAGCCTGCAAAAGCCAGAGACAGGACTTTGAAGCTGCAATACCTGAATCTCAGGCAGTGCTGGGCCCACGTTGCCACATCTGCCCAAGAAGGTGTTTTCCAATGGCTGAATGCTCAGCTGTCCATTGCTCAGAAATGTAATTTTGGGCTGTGTAGTGATTTGTGATATGAAGAGCTCCCAGTCACTACTGGTGGGAGTGATGGAGTGCTATGGTTTTCCCTTATCCATCCTGCCAGGCTGATTTTTTTGGACATGGCTGTTAATTCTTTGCTCTCTCTTTGCCCGTGAGAAGTCCAGAGGTGCACTTCAGTTAGTTCTACCAGGATCCACGGAGCGGGGAAGAGGAATGGCTGCTCTATCCCTGTGCAATCTTTCAGTGACAAAGCAAAACTTAACTTTTGGCAGCAGAGGTGAAATTAAATACATGAATAAGAGGGTGAAGATAGAACAATGGTTTATGACAACATTCCTCACCTGTGGCAATGCGTCACCTGTGTTTCAAAATGCCCCTTAGCCATGGCAGAGAAACACTTCTTAGATACCCCCTCAGTGTCTGGCACACCAAACTAGTAGAGTGATGGTCTTGAGTAAAGAAAAACTGAACACCTCTTTGAGCAGCTTTTTGATCTGAGGTAATTTGTATCAGGTCTACAGTGAAGAAGTGTCTGAGAATTTTCCCATTCTCTCCATCGCCTCACACTTCCTACGTAAAACTTTAGCCAAACAAATCCATGTGGTCCTTTCTGCTCTGCTCTTTCATGCATGATATCAGCAGAAGATGCAATTCCTGGTTGTAGGCAGGTGTAGTTTGCTGAGGAAATCCTCTTTATTGGGTATCTGAATGTGTCAGCATGTTCTGCCCACCATTTCTGTTCAATTTTCAGATAAATCAAAAATATTTGAACAAGCCAGAAGGACTAAAGATTATGTGGGTTTTAATACATGGGGTTTTTCTTGCTTTGTTGCAGGAACTGTGTTACATTAAAGCCTCTAATTAACTGCAAAGCAGCAAAGGGAAAATGGTGGGGAGGGAAGGTAATGTCTATTATGTTTCCATAGATCAAGCTTTAACTGAGATAAATGGAATTTATTATTAAAATTGATTAATTCAATTTCACACTTGCTACATTTTCATATTTTAATGAAAGCATTTTTAACTTTGAGAAAAAAATATGGGTATGTGAGTGCATTCCGCTGAATTAGCTGCAATTTCTGATTTAAGAATCTTAAAAAGTTCAAAAGAAGCCTGTGCTGGAGAGGAAAGGTTACAGTCCCACACTTGGCATTTTACCTTTGAAGACAAAAATTCTTTTGGTCCAGTTTATTGTCATTCTTTCCTGAGCAAATTCATAAGAATTAGGGTGGGGAAATTGTGGATTTCACTTGGGGTTTGTTTTCAGTTACTTAAAATATGCCAGCTTGGATGTGCCACTGCTCTGAGAAATTTAGCTTAGTCAAATCTGCGCTCTGGTTATTTCTCTGGGGTGGTGGGATTACAGCTCTCAAACCACCCAGCTGAGGCCCTGAAACAGCTTCACAGACAAGGGGCTGGGCCCTGCTTGCCATGTTCCTTTAGCCAGGCTTTCTGCAGGGATAGTGTGGCTTGCCTCCCTGATTGCTTCTTATTATTTTTATTTTGCACATTTTGTACAGGGATAAATGAAAAGATGGAGCAGCCACGTGCGTTGTTGAAGGTGTCCTGGTGATTCCTAGCACAGGGACACACTGAACGTGGCAATGCTGAGCCCTCTTCTCCTCTCTCATTTCTGAGGCACTGTCTTTCCTCTGCTTTTTCAGAAAATGTTCTCCAAAGCCTCATCTTTCCCCCTCCTTCCTTTTTGAAAAGGTGCTAATTCCCTAACCCACACTCTCCCTGTCTCCTCTTCCAGTGTACAGAAACATGCCTGCTTACATCTATGTTCCAGCTCTTGGCCTTACTGATGTGTTGACTAATAATCAAGCCTAAATTTGCTAAAGCACCTGTTAATTTTCTTGGTATATAAAGAAACTGTTTTGGTTTTCTCTGCTGACAGAGGGCAGGGTTAGATTAGATATTGGGGAGAAATTCTTCACTGTGAGGGTGGTGAGACACTGGCACAGATTTTCCTAAGAGAGTGTGGCTGCTCCATCCCTGGAAGTGTTCAAGGCCAGGATGGATGGGGCTTGGGGCAACCTGGGCTAGTGGAAGATGTCCCTGCCCATGGCAGGAGGGTTGTAATGAGATGATCTTTAAGTTCCTTTCCAATGGAGACCGTTCTGTGATTTTATGACACCATCCCAAACGTGTTGTGTGGTTAAGGGTTATCAGCATTGTATTTTCTTTGAGGGAGAAAAAAAGATTTAAAAAGCCTCTCATTTACATTTGACACATTTTCCAGCTTATTTTAGGACCTGACCTTCACATCCCTGGGCGTGTGAGCCCTCCAAAGCAAATCCCTCCGTCCGACTGGCTCAGCTCTGATGAGGGTGACGCGGTTCCCATCCTGAGCAAAGTCTGTCACGGCTGTCACTGTCACCGTGGCTGCTGCACAGCTGCTTCCTGAGCAGGGAGCCTGCAGCAGATCCACCTGGCACGCCGAAAGGGCGATGTTTGGGGGCCCTGGTAACTGGCTGTCTAAAAGGAACAGGAACACAGCATCTGTCAGGAGTTCTCCAAACATTTAACCATACCCTGTTTACCATTCAACGTAAATGCTTCATGTTCCAGCACACACATGCCTTGAAACCAGGTGGGGTTTACATGAAGACAGTTGTGACTGACCGAATCTGGCACCCCTCTGCACGCACTGCTGTGCAATTTCTTTCCCCCCCATGTGTTACAAAGTTTACTACAACTCCACAGGTGCCTATTTTTCCACAGGTGCTAATATTTCTGGACTGACAGTATTATCTTTATGGGTCCATGCCCAGTGAATGAAGACAAGTAGTTCTCATGACAAAGAAAGAGATGAGCCTGCGCTTCTGAAAAACATTCTTCTTTCACTGACTTGAGGATAAGGAGGTATATGCTGGGAGTTATTGAATTTAAAATAAACAGAGTTTTTGATGTGGGAGGGGAGGATTCTTGAGTTAGTTTTTAGTGAATAATAGATCCACAACAGAAGGGCAAGTGCAGCAAATCTGTATTTGTATTTTTGGCTTAGTTAGATTGTGGTGTTTTACTTTCCAATCTGTAAAATGATGATTAGTTTTATTTACATCCTTCACAGAGGTATTGTGAGGATAAATTCACTAAAAGAATGAGGAAAAATAAGCAACTGTGGAGGTACTGGGTATATAAGTGTCTGTGATGAGTAAGGAATGATGGGTGGTTGCAAAATTAATATGGCAATGGCAGCCCAAGTCATTCATGCAGCTCTGCCTCTGCACATCATGTCTTCCCTAAAGGGATCTCTACAAGCAGCAAGAACGGCAATGTCCACTTCTCTTGGGTGCTAACCCTGATAAGGTCTCAGGTGAAGGGCAAACCTGAATTTTTCATTTCCATAGATGTGCCTTTCCTTACAAACACTGAATTATGATAGCATTTAGTTCTGAGCCATCTGGTCTGCATTGCATATAAGAAGCCACCCAACCTTTCTTTAATCCTTTGGTTGACAAAAAATGAAATTATGATTCCTACTGAAGCCAGTCAGAATCTCGCTGCTGATTTCAGGATTTACAGCATTTTTTGAGGAATATTTAGTTTTCTGTCCCAGACCATTAATTATCATCTGATAAGGTTCTAGAATGGTGGCAATGCAATTAAACTGAGATCAAAATAAGTGATTTTCTGATATTAAAAAAAGTAATTTTCATTTTTTTTCCCATTTGTAGAATTGTTTAATAATTTATAGAGGTGACATTAAAGTATTTTAAGATGACATTTCTAACACAATCAAATAATCAATGTTTTATTCCCTATGGCAAAGTCTAATGAAATATAATTTAAATTAACCATGTAGAGTACTACAGGAACTGAACTAAAATCTACAGATATTAATAATATATTATCTCTCATATCAAATCCTTACAGGCTGCCTCACCTCACATCTTACAGAAAACTCCTGGCTCATATTCAAGGCTCTTGATTCAATTAAATTGGAGGTTTCTGTGAGGAACAGTTATTGCCATTACAGCCCCATGAGCTGTGCTCACAATTCAGAGAAAAAGTTTAAAATCAAAGAAAATCATCTTGTCAAAATAGTAATGATAAACTTAAGAGAAGCTGAACTCCAGTGGCTTTGCTGTGCCTTGGCATTCGTTATGATATTGTCTGAACTTGGAGAGATATTTCTATGCTTGTAATTAGCTTTCTTATCGCTTATTCCCTACATAATTAACACAACTGTGTTGTTATATGGATTCAGTCAGAAAAAGAGCTTGTCAGTTATTTCATTTGGTATAAATGAATCTTAACTAAAATGAGCTTTATTTTTAATTTACAGCACTGTGGCCAACGCTACATTTTTCAGAAGCCCATGGTGTTCCTTCAGATAAACTAATGGGCCCTAAAGACAATAAAGGCTCAAAACAAACATGTGGTTATGCAAACACTCGGCCCAGATACTCAGCCTAAAGTATATATAGATAGCTCAACTGATCATGAACAGCCTGAGCATCATCCAAGGAAAACAGCCTCAGGATGGAGCAACCAGGGGCTAGAACTGAGTTTAGTTTAAGCAGCAGCAATGAGTTAATTGAAACGAACAGAAATTTTCCACTTCAGCAACAACTTCCTTCAGAGATTGGTTAATTGGACGAGCTGTGCCTCCATCCTGGCACCTCTTGGCACCAACACATCAAGCCCATTGACAGCTTGAAAATAGAGCTGCTTCTGCAAGTCTTGTATCCTCTCTTTCTTCCAGTCCAGCACACACTGGGGGATTGGAGAAGCCCGTGGCAAGAGGTTGGTCTCAGTCAAATCTATCAAGCTCAGCCTCTCCCATTTGAGTGATCCTGGACCCTGCTTTCAGTGTCAGTGAGATTTTAAAAGGCTTTATTGATGCCTAAGAAACTGTGAGATAAAAGCAATGACCTTGAATGGGACTAATTCTTATTTGATTCTCCTAGCAGTCACTGTCTAAGTTACTTGGACTCTGTGGGGATGTTGCACCACCCACCAACTTCGACATCCTCAATCCCTCAGTATGAGCAGGATCTTTGCTGCTTCAATATCTAAGAAAATCTGTTCCCATGAGCTCAGTGGATGTTTTCCTGATGGACCAGCCCAGACTCTAAGCCAAGAGCAATATGCAGAACAGAGCCATGGAGAAATGCAAAGCACTCCACGTACCAGAGCCAACACAGCTGCTGGAACCATAAGGTGCTGCTCAGTTTGAGATCATTGTGTTATGATACCATTTGAATGACTTTTTTTTTCCTTCTGTCTAAGCACTTGGCTGATGAGGAGAAGAGTTAGGAGAGGGATTTAAACAGAGAAAAATATCAGGAACTGTCTGGGTTTTGCCAAAATTTTTTAAAGCTGGCTTTTTTTGTGGGTAGAGAAACTGCAGCTGTAGTCCTACCTCTGAACGCTTCTCTCATTGACTCACTTATGGAAGAGAAATAAGTGCCTTGTTAGAATACTAAGCTTGAGTGTTTTATTTAGTGCAAATGGAAAGTAAATAGCAATGGTATTCCTGAAGAAATCATTTACTGAATAAAAGGGCAAGAGTTTTTTAAGTGACTTTGTCAAGGTTTTCACTCAAAAAAAAAATTAGAAAGCAAATAATGCATAAGCGTAAGAATTATTTTTTCATTCTATATTAAGTTAGAAAAAAACTACAAGCCAGAAAAAGGCTTCAGTATACATTTACTGAATAATAAATCAGCCCAGGAGCTTTTTATTGATAATTAATGAAATTCTTCTACCTAAGAACCTTGCTGCTACAAAAAACTTTAAAATGGAATTTTACACTCCTGGAATTTAAAATAAGTTCTTCTACTCACAGTTATTTCATCCATAAATCTCAACAGACTCCTGTTCAGGCTATTGCTAGTCAGATTTATGTTTTTGAGGTTTTTTCCCTCAAAAACCTGTCCAGTATTATCAGATGTTTTATTTTGCAGATAGATATGTGTCCTGGTTTGTTGATTTTATGGTTGCTGTCCTTTCTTACTATTCACATATATTTTCTATTAGAATCCACTGTAATTAAGATTCTGATGAATTGATTTGATGCCAGTGTGTAAAACTCTTACCCAAATCCTCAGTACTTAGCTGCAAAGTAATTTTACAGGAGTCCTCCTGCCCAGGACAGGCAATGGGTACCGTGCTCAGAACAGTCAAAACATGCTCTTTGCCATCCTCTGCAATCTGTAGTGATTCTGGTAAAAACTGGAAAGAAGGGAACAATTTTAAGATAATTTTGACAGACAAGACAGATGACAGATTAATTAGACGATGCTTGATACCTATGAAATTTTAAGTGGTTTTAATCAATTATGAAGATGTATAATTGCTTGCAAAATAATAATAATAATCTTTATCATAATCCTCTTAATAATATTAATAATTTTGTACTAATGATCTTCAACATTCTAAAGTAAACTTGTTGTTAATATACTTTAAAATTCTTGGCAATTAAGAAAATGTTTGCAGTTTCTATATATAGTGTAATTGCTTCTCATCTCCAAATCTCAAACCGGGCTTTTATTAGCCTGAAAATATCATTATACTCTAGAATTTATTAATTTTTTAATATCCATGGTTTAAAGGACCTTCTATTCCAATTCACTGGGAGAAATACCATGGCATAAAGTATGTCATAACCTCCTGGTCATGGACTGTATCTTTGTAGTCTGCAAGAGGCGCAAAATAAGCGCAGTTTTTGACCACTCCCCTTCCCTGCTATGGCAGGAAGAAGGATTTCTCCACATAAAATATATTAAAGAGTCAGGGACCTCTGTGCCAGTGAGAGAGCTCAGGTTTTGTCGTGTCTGTCCATCTGTTCTCTCAGAGAAAGAGCAGAAACAGCATTCAGGGCTAGTCAGAAATGGGAACTTCCCTGGGAAATTCTGACATTTCAAAAAAAACCCTCAGAAACTATTCTTCAGATTTTTCAAACACCGTTCATGGAAGCATGAAGCTTAGATACTCAGAAGATCTCAAAATCTCCTGGACTGCCAGGCTGACAACCTGATCCTTGCATGGGATTAGACCCGGTTCTTGTGCTCAGTATGAATTTATCTTCAGCAGTTTCTGTTTTGTAATGCGACCATAAGAAGATGATGGAGAGAATATAATTCTTTGTCTTCATTTGTTCTGGTTTAGTTGCAGCAAAATTCTGCATCCTTGCAGGTTTATAGGTGTGGCTTCCCATTAAACCACCAGAGAATTTCGGGGTACACTCACTATAACATGTAATTTTGCTCATCTTTGGGATACATTAGAGTGCACATGGTGCTGATAGGTGTTTTAGGATGTTTTGCCAACAAATTAAAAGTCATTTTCTCAAAGTGAATGTAAAAGCAGCACTGGTTATGATGATCAGACTTAACATTCCTGAGTCCTGATTTTCAGAGGCTGCACAAATGTTCCCTAGTCATTAAATCAGAGCCATCAGCATTACCTTAATCCCAGCATAGAAACCTTTGCTGTCCTCAGGCAATGACTGCTGCTCAGGAGTGTCCCTTGTAAAAGCTGTGACAGTGCAAAAGACCTGTAATAAATAAATAAACAGCACATACTATACAGAATTTCTTGAATAACATTCGTGTATTATGCATCTTCCTGTTGCTCAGAGTTGTTAAGATTTCTTTCTGCTGTTGAAATATGTTTCAGGGATTTGGGCTTTAGGAATGTTTATGCATAAATTTTGAGATTTGAAAGATTTTTTGATTCATTTAATAAGCAAAGAAACATAGATTTTTGTCTCAACAATTAATAGAACTGAATGCTTACAATGAATTTACTTCTATAGTTTTTCAATTACCTTGGTTTGTGATTTTAACTCATTTTACTTAGGGAAAATTACATTGTTCACAAACGTTACTGTCAGGATTAGGACACTTGCCCTTGGGATTCCAGACTTCAGTCTGTCCACTGAATCAAATATCCTCTCTCTGCACCATGTTTGTAAGCAGTTTATTTTAAAATTTAAATTATTTTGACAGTTATCCAGTCTCAGAAATTGTGTTAGCAACATAAGAAGTTCCTTTTTTTCCCCTCTTATTGCATTATAAAAGATGATGCAGATGTGCCTACAAGGTTTATATCATAAAAGAAAAAAAAGAGAAAAGAAAATTCCCCCAAAACAAAAAACTCCCCCAAACACAATGTACCAGGACACTTATGTTTTATTCCTAGCACAGTCACACAACCTTTATCTCTGCTGAGCCCGCACACCATCTGCCATCTTAATGTTTCATGGGTTTCAGAGAAACCAAATTGCTAAAATCATTTCTAGGATCATAAGATTAAAATACAGAAATTTTCCTTAAAGCATATGACAATAGACTCTGAGACTGTAGTTGTAAATATTTTTTTGGGCCTCTTCCTGGAAATGGACTAACAGATTGTGACATATGAAATCAAATTACAAATAGTCAGAAGACGTATTTATAGCTACTGCCTTTTTCAAGCCTCAAGTAAGCCATGAGGAAGAACCGGAGCAATCCATGTTCTTTTCCATTGTGGTAAACTCCTTTGGGTGGATTTTCCAGTGTCATTCACTGACCATGCTGATCTTGGTAGCTCTCACATGCTGGCTCAGTCACGACCCTCATGATCAGCAGCTATGAAACAGGCTCAATCCCAGGATATTCCCAGATTCCTGTGGTCATATGGGCACTGCAACCTGGAATATTTCTTTTACCACCCTAAAAATCCCTCTTCATTGCCATCAACCTGAAGAATCTTCTTCCCACACTCATTTGTGCACAACAAAAGTTGTCCACCAGCAATACAGAGTCGTTTCTAGGGCTATGGGGAAAGGCAAGTGTTTTTTGGGCTGTTCAAGTGAATTGCTTCCAGTCCAGGTCAGTCCCAGGCTGATGGGCCTTTTGGAATATTTTTATCTACACCATTTTTCTTGCTCTTTTGCAGACAGTTCCAGCCTGTTTGGCCCAGTGAAAATGGTGTCATTTGTTACATTAAAGAGATGGAAGCCTTGAGGTCGTACTGGGTGTACTGCGGACAAACAGACTCAGACCTCACCTCACAGAGGTACTTCACAGTTAAAATACATCAGATGTTTCATAGTTAGCCAGTTTGCCTCCAAAGTAGAGTAAGTTGTTGTCTCCTTAAGGTGATAAGCCCCTGTTATCATTAGATATTTATCATCTCCAGTCGTTCCCTAGAGGCTCGTGTTCAGCTTACAGACTTTTCAAAACAGTTCTTCTACTGGGAAGGCAGAAGGCAAGTGTTGATCATCCTCCTGCAGCTTCTCCTGCAGCTGCCGCAGGGAGAGACTGCAAAATCAGGCTCTGACAAGGTGGTGACAACAGAAAAAGAGTTCAAATAACATATATTTCCCCTACCAAAAAATAACTCATACTGATCCCCTTGCAGAGCTCATGGAGCAGTTTATATGTAGCTGCATTGCAGACACTATATTTGCTCTCACTGGGCTCTTTGAACTTTTGGCTTCTGTGCTTTTAACCAAAAATGTTCACACTGAGGCTTCCCTCTGAGCATTCCATGTGGAGCACTCGTGCCAGGCAGGAAGCTGTAATGACAGGATCAGGGGCATGCACAAAGATGCCCAGCACCGACGAAGACATCGACCTGGTGATCTTCCCCAAAGTGTCATTCTGGGACATATCAGAACCAAGCCCTCTTGAATCTCCTCTCATATATATTTTAGAGGTATATTTTATTGATAAAGCACTGAACACTTAAAGAAAAATTTACTCCTTACTGATACATCGAAATATTCTTAGACTATCAGTCCATCCCAGCTCTGTCTTCAGCACCCTTAGAGATCTTCAGTGCTTTTGGAGATTAGCACAAACTTTGCAAATTCAATATGTATTGACAGCCACCACAAGTTGCATTTTATTTCTGTCTTTTTTATCATCCCTCCCCTTGTAGTACCTTTACCTTGTTAGGTGCATGCTTCACAATCAGCATATTATGTTCATTGGCTACCAAGCTACAGGTTGACAGTTTGTCACATAATTATGATGATAGTCATTCTGAGGAGTTTTTGCTTGCTTTTTTATTTTTTTTTTGCCTTCAGCTAAATACTAGCTTTTTTTTTTTCTAGTTCAGTAATCAACTTTTTCTTTCTCTTTTTCTCCCCCCCACCTTCACCCATCTCAGGATGCAGCCTCTTTAAAGCAAAGAGATAAAAGCATCACTGACAGCAGTATGCTGATGGCCGTGACAACTTAGGCAGTATTTTTCCACAAACTCACAGGATCTGTTAAAAAATCAGATTATTATTTTTCATCATCCCTTTTAAAGAGACAGAAATGTAAGGGTACTCTCAGACAGGATAACTGGATTTCTTCTCAGCATGGGCTACTCCCTTTTCCCCTTGTGCTGGTGGAACGTTCCATAGGGCAGAAAAGTTCTTCTAGGCAGAAAACTGATTAAAAACATAAGCCCTTTTTATCTAAGAATTGTCTCCTTTCCTGTGCATTGGAGCAGATTTCTCCCTTTTCATGGAGTCAAACAGACTCCTTCCCTTTTTGACATGAACCCCATGAGCAGTTTATTTAGCCAAAAACAGAATAATTCAGTTATTCATTTGGTGAGGGTCAGGTGGCTCTGAGAAACAATTTGGGAGAATATTTTCATCCTAGGACCTGTCACCACCTCCAGCAAATTTCTCCCTAACAAAACCTGCATGTTAAAATATGGGTGTTTTCCCCCATAGCTTTCAGCATTCAAAATTCATCAAAATCAGTTATTTATACTTATTTTGACCATAAAAATGCCTCCAATTTCACCTTTTCCTGTGCCCCTAATTAATTCTGAATGTAGTGTGGGGAGTGCAGGCTGGGGCACGGAAGGGGATGTTTGCCAGCACATCCAACATTGCCATGGCTTCTCTTTTATCAGCCTCTCCCACTGTGCTCATACAAGGGGTTGGGTTCCTAAAAGCCAGAGAGGAGTTACTTGGGTGCTCAAAACCCATACAAGCTCCTTAGAGGTGTGGGAATTCAGGGATGCTGACCCAGTTAGTAATTTATGTCCTCCACCTGTGGAAAGCTCCCTTCTTAACACAAGGTGCCATTTAGGGTTACCTGCTTCTCCCTGTTCACTGGGCAGGGAAGTCTGGATGCTGCTGGGAAGGTGCAGATGCCCAAACTGGGGGGTGATTATTAACTCCAGGATTGGATCTTCCCTGTAGCTATAGCTACACCACCCATAATCAGAAGGCAGGCTGGGGCTGCAAGGGTGAGAGTCACTCAGTAGCACTCATGGCTTGCAGCTGGAGGGTTGGGCAGGGAATCATCACGCCGGGTGAAAGGTGTCTCCCGATGGCTGTCAAGGCACAGGAGCTGCCATTGCCTGCTCCATTAAACACTAATGTGCTGGGGTTAGAAAAACCTGGAGTCTCCAGTCTGCTGGGAGCGTGTGTGGGAGGGAGCTGTGGTTTACAGCCCTGATGAAAAGAGCAAAGGATGAGCAGAACTGAAGGATGACATTTCTAGGGAAGCCGGAGGAAAAAAAAGATAGTTCTCATTAGCTTGAGGAAATGATCTGGCTGTAGGTATTTGCAGAAAGGTGTAGGAACAAAGTTTCTGGAAAGGCTTTCCAGAAGGGTTAGCAGGAAGGGGAAAGTAGGGAGAATCTGACTTTGATTTAATTGATGAACTAGACCTTAAAGCTTTAGAACACAAATCGCTCCCTGTGAGGGGCCGTTGGCTGCGGAAGGGAGAGAGCTGGTGCAGCAGCATGACCTGACACTGCAGGGAGTCCAACTCTGCTCACTCTGTTACTCTCTCTATATAAAAAAGGCAGCTCTTCCCAGTTGTCAAATGGCCAAGCAGTGTGTGGAAGCTGACCGTAGGTCATTATTCTGCTAAGGAAGGAAATTTTCCCAGTGTAGTAGTAAGGTGGTTTATCATCTGCAGAGTTTTGCTCATCAACTCTCTGACCCTTTCTGCTTTAAAAGCTCTGTTCAAGTTCACCCAGAGTTCTGTTTCCACGGGGATGCTCCTCATTTTCTACCTGAAGGTTGAGAAAGAAGCTGTAAGCTCAGGTGTGACCTACAAACAAGCAGGTCTTCCTATTTCTGCTGTTGATTTTGACAAGTCCAGTGGCTGGGAGGGGATTAGCATTTAAGGAAGTGGGGAAAAATGCCACTTTGGCACTTAGCAGTTCAGATGCCAGTGTAGAATGAACTGTGAAGTGGAAAAGTCTGAGTCAGTTTGAGAGCTGTGCCAGGAGCATGAAGTAGTTGAAGAGGAGATGCTGGGTATTGGTGCTGACTGGGGGTTTGTAAACTTAGAGCTTATTATTTTTGGGAAAGGAGAAGGGGCAAATCCTAAAGATGAACTTCTAAGTGCTTGGAGTATATATATACATGGGTATAGATTTAATATGTTTTAACATTTGTGAACCCATATGCCAGGGATTCTCCATCTAAGCTAAGTGCAATAAATGTACTGGATCCATCATCTGGTGTGGGCTTCTGCAGGAGACCAGCAGCTTCTTTTCTCCCATGAGCTGAACTGGGACCTCTTCTATTAGAAGTACTGCTAATGAGACAAAGATCCTGTTTCCCTGAGAGATGAAGAGTAAGTGCTCTGCAAGATCTGGCTTTAGCACCAAGAACAATAGGATAGTAGGATCTCTTTCCCCACCACTGGAGGTGTTCAAGGCCAGGTTGGATGGGGCTTGTAGCAGTGTGGTCTAATGGAAGGTGTCCCTGCCCATGACAGGGGGATTAGAAGATCTTTGGGGTCTCTTCCAATCCAAACCAGTCTATGAAATTTCACACCTTTTCCCTTGTGAGGGAAAAATAGTTATTTAACATAATAAAAGTATATATAATAAATATATACATACACCTGGCTTATATATTATAAATATATATACATATATATAAGCAGTAATTTGTCTTAGGGCATTATTCTGCTGTTGTAGAGTTCCATGCAAAGCAGCCACTTCTATCACAGAGCTCAGAAATTCTGGTTTTGCTTAAACATTCTTATTTTACAACGTGCATCGTGGTTTATGTACAGTGACAATTACTCCTCACCATGTGAACTTTTGGATTGCTGTGCTGAGCAAAATCTGCACAGTTTTCTTCTAAACACCTTTCTTTCTTACCATAACTCATTACTCACAGTGCACCACTATAATTTATAGATGGCTCTGCCTCGAGGAATGAAATGACCTCTGTCACTATCACATAAATAAGGCTTAGGAATGCCAGGATTTTCATATCAGATGGAGTAGGCTTCTTTCACAGTTTATATAGAAATAGTGGCATGTTATAGATTTATTTAAGGCTGCAATAGTTTCGTGAACATTATGCTGCCAACATTACTGTCTGAAATAAAAAAAAATTGGAGCCCAAAGATGGGAGGAAAAAAAGGACACATGATGGCTATTAAAAAATAACTGGCTGTTTAGTCAATACAAGTTCAGGAATGTCGACCAGTAAATCTCAGCCCTTTTCTAAGGTTTGACTGTGTATTAAAATATATCAATAGCTATTCTATTATGTGACTGACTTACTACCTGGAGACTTTTTTACAGATAAAAAGTAGCATAGATATCAACCACCTTTTAGGTGATTAAAAAAAAAAACCACCTTTTTGCTTCGCTGCGTTTTTTTTATCAAGAAATGAACAAAGATGCCGATTTCAGGTCATGAATGTGTTGAGACCAAATGCAAGTTATCATGCAGGTAGAGATGAAGAGTTATAAAGGTTAAAAAAAGGAAACAGTTTTGAAGCACTACAAATTCTGCATTCTTGGGGGCAAATTCTGTGTCCTGGGGAACAAGTTCTGCTCTGAATGTCAGCAGTACACCCTGGCAGTGCACAGCCCTGGGGGGGATATCACTGGGCTGTGCATGTAGAAGGGGAGACAGAACTGGAAAGTGCTCTCAATTCATTGTCTCCTCTCTCATATGGCTTCTACCAGGGGAATCTGACCTCCCTTTCCATGCTGCTTGAAAGAATAGTCTTCCACCTGCATCTTTCGTGGGCAGGTGGAAGCTGCCAGCTGCCTCTGTGCAGAAGAGTTTGGTACCCAAGCTTTGATTCTCCTTTTAGTGCCATCACCTTTCCTCTGGGGTAGCCCTACCATTGCTAAATTTCATCAGATTTACACCATTGGAGGGGATAGGCTTCTCCTTTGTGACTCTAATTAGACATCCAGACCAGGATGGAAAACAGGGTGAAATGCCTTTTTTAATCTTTATTCTGTAAAAGTAAATTCTCAGTTACAGCTGAAGCTTCATCGCTTGGTTTTTACCCGTGATGATTTATGAATAATTATAATTAGTCAAATAGGCCATGAGGACCTTTAAAGAAATCTAACAAGGAAGAGAACATTTTAGTCTCACTAAACCCACTAAATTAAACACGTAGTTTCAACAGAGGACAAAGAAGGGCTTACTGAAAACTTGATATAATAAAAATGGTCTTATAAAGATTTGGCAATGCTACTAGGTAACAGAACCATATTTTCTGTGAATCCCTCAGGATTGTTAAAACTAGATTTGAAGTGATTGCAAGTGAAATTATTTTGATGAAAATATCTCTTCATAACACAAACTTGTCTTAAACTGGCAGAATTATCTGTCTCATAATATGTGAGGGCATCATCAGTCAGATTCTGAACTCAGGAGGCATAATTATGAGGAGAAACGACAAAAACAATCCTATCTAGATTGTGCTACTGTTATAAATGACTTATCCTTTCAAGAGCTGGAAAAAAAGTTTAGAATAATTTCTTCAACATCTGCCTAGGGAAGGATGGGATCCACCTATCTAGAAGAGGCAAGGAAATCTTTGGCAGCAGTCTGGCCAGCTTGGTGAGGTGGACCTTAAACTGAAGGACTCAGGGATGGGGTCTGAAGTGGCAACACTCACACCCTTGCAACCAACTGGGGAGTAAGCCAGGCCAGCCAGAGCAGTGAGATACTGGGCCCAGTGCTGTTTAATGTCTTCATAAGTGGTCTGGAAGGTGGGATCAAGAATACCCTGACAGAGTTTGCCAAGGATACCAAAGTGAGTGGGGAAACTGACATTTTGAAAGGGAGAGCACCCTGTAGGAAGACCTGGGTAGGCTGGAAGAGAGGGCTAACAAGACCCTCATGAAGTTCAACAAGGAGAAGTGCAGGGTATTCCACCTGGGAAAATATAATCCAGGAGAGTAGCACAGGCTGGGATCTACCCAGATGGGGAGCAGGACCGTGGAAAGGCACCCCAGGGTCCTGGTGGACAAAAAACTCAGTGTGAGCGAACAATTTGCTGCTGCAGCAAAGAAAGCCAACAGGATGCTGGTCTGCATCAAAAAGGGCATCACCTGAAGAGATAAAGAAGCCATCATCCCTCTCTATCCAGCACTTCTGAGGCCACATCTGGAATACTGTGTTCAGTTTTGATCACCACTATACAAGTAAGATGTGGGCAGGCTGGAGAGGGTCCAGAGAAGGGCCACAGAGATTATCCAAGGCCTGGGAAGCTGCCATGTGAGGGAAGGCCTGAGAGAACTGGATTTGTTCAGCCTTGATACAAGAAAGCTTAAAGCCAACCTCATCACCATGTTCCAGTTTTTAAAGAGTGGCTACAAAGAAGATGGAGAGCCCCTTTTTGCAAGAAGTAACATGGAAAACATGAGGGGAAATTCTGATTGGACACAAAGAGAGTTTTTTTTTTCACAAAGTTAACAATCAGCCCTTGGAATTATCTCCCCAGGGAAGTGACGGATTTCTCAACATTGGAAATGTTTCAGGTTCAGCAGGACAGGGTGCTGGGCTGCCTTGTCTAGACTGTGCTTTTACCAAGAAAGTTTGTACCACATGATGCTTGAGGTCTCTTCCAGCCTGGTATTCTATGATTCCATAATCTCAAAGAGCTGCAAAATACCAAGACTATTTCCAACCTACTTTTAACACAAGACCATTATCCCTGTTTATTCTTTCAGTTTGTTGTAGCATCACTAATGGCCCTCTGCCTATAAAAGTTATGAACCTAATTTAACTTTAAAAGTCTTGTTTCTGTAGCATGAAAGGCCATGAATTCATACACAACTCAATTTTTTTTTCACATCTCATATTGGTTTCTGTTTTGTTGTTGTTGTTGAAACTAGATCTGTGTTGCTGTGTAAGCCATCAAATATACTTCTTAAAGATTGTTTTGTAATGAACTCTATCTTTCAGCGTGCTATTGAACCAAGAATTTGGAATCACAGAGGCAGAACGCCATGAAAAAGACCATAAAGTAAACCTCCCTCTATTTTAAAATGTACTATCCTTTTCTTCTGTGAAAAGATGTTATTGTGTCTCTGATCCATGGATATAAAAATTACTGAGTGCATATAGCTGAGCCTGCCTCTACTGCAAATTCTCACTCTTCAAGATATGAAAAGTACCAAACAAAAATTGGCTCAGGCAGATGTACCTATCACTTATACAAACTTCATAGCATTAAAGCTGTAATGTAAGTGCAAATATTCAAGTTGCCTTTGGAAAGTAGTAAAATACCTTCCATGAATTTACTGCAATTCAAAGAAATGTTACAGGTCCTGAATCTGGTTAATGTTATTTAATAATCCTGTTATGAAACTGTTTCAGTGCTTTCTAGCACAGCAGTTGCAAGTATGAGGAGTGAGGAGCAGCACTGATAAAAACACAGGAAAGATTTAAGAAAGGGCTCTGATTCCCCAGGTGCTTGACCTCTTTTTGCTGAAGGCAGGGCGGCATTACCGTGTCTCCCAGTCTGAGGTTTGTGCCGTCCATCTCTGCGTAGGAAAACGACTCCAGGGTGGCCTCCCGGTGGATCTGCTCTCTCTTTCCAGGGCTGGAGAGGCGTGACCAGAGCACCACGTACTGCAGCTGGGGCTTGGAGGGAGGGTGGCTGTAGGTGCACTTCAGGCGGACACGACCTCGCACGAGCTCGGGAGTTATCACTGGTTGCAAAGACAGGCTCGTGAGTCTGTCTGGAAGAGGGAAACAAAAGAAGGATGTAACACAAAGTGTTATTTTAACATTGCAATTGTTCGCCTCGCAAGAAGGTGATTTGATTTGATTTGGTTATGAACCATGCAAGCAAGAAAATGTATTTCATGTGAAATGCAAAAATTGCTAATTGTGTACTGACTACCCACTGTTGCTGTAATATTTGACCTGCTTTTTTTTTAGTGTGTGTGTGTTCTTTTTATTTTGCAGTAAGAGAAATTTTATGGAAATGAAGCACTCAGATTAATACAAATTAATTAGTCTGGCAAAGGCCATCAGCTTTGCATTTCCCTGAAGCACAGCCTTTTGATCCAAGTTTTGCAATGAGCACAGAAGAGATATGAGAAATCATTATGTTGCAGAGGTAAACTGATTCTCAGAGAGCATCCAGGCCATATTGCCATGCTGCAGAGATCCTTTCCAGGCTGTTTTGGGATGTATCTAGGCCAGGTCTGCTCAGGTTAGTCTCCCTCTGCCCAGAATAATGCCATTGCTCTAAAAATACAGCCTGCTTTCTGTAGGCTTCAACAGGTAATGAAGTCTGAAGCCTTTCTTCCTGTTAAACTCACCTAGAAAGTAGAAACAAAAAGATGTATAATAGCGTAGGGAGATGTTCTTTCATCTCTGGAGACACAGACTCAAACAGAACATGAAGCTGGTTCAGATGTCTTGAAAGGATAAATTAAGTAACTTTTTTGGAGGAGAAAATATTATGGGAGCCCACGAGAATAAGTTATGAAGCTGTTATAGCAGAACGGAGAACCAGTGTGTTAACATCTGTCCAGAGCAGATAACAAGAGGAAAGAAAAAGAAAGAAGTTACTTTGAATACGAGTAAAGAGGTGTTTATATCCTTTTCTGATTTGTTTCTAAGAAAAGCTGCCTCAAACTGTGGGTCACACCATGACTTTCTGCAGGAAATTTTCCCAGAAGGACAGAGTTAGGTGATCAGCTCATGGGAGGATGTGAGCGGAACAGCAAGCACAAATGTTGCTGTGTCCTTTCTGACAAGTTCTGAAGCTCTAAATTCATTTTGTTTCGCAGCTCAGAAGTGCTGACCAGTGTCCTGCTCCAGAGCCTGCAGCAGAAGGGGCTGGGGAATTGACCCCTGCACTGAGCTGTGTCGATGCAGGACCCGGCTCTGGGGCTGTGTGGGGCTCTTGTGGTGCAAAGTTTACAGCTGAATTTAAGACAGTGAGGTAAACCCCCCCAGTAAAAAACTTTGGGTGCTTTCTATACAATGCATAATACTGCAACAACATCCTAAAGGCAAGAAAAGACTTGGGAGGACTGGCCCTCACTGAAAGGACAAGGAAAAAAGTGAAAGTTTCAACAGCAGTGATAAGGAAAAGGCAGCAAGTCACTGATTTGGGATAGATGGGAAGGGATAAGCTTTCTTTTAGGAAAAATGCAGGCAGATTTACATCACTAAACAGGTATGAATCAACAGAAAGGACAAAATTAACCACCCAAAAGGTATTGGCAAAAAAATTCTTTGAACAAGGGTTGCAGAAATCTTATATTTTATAAAAAAAGCCAAGCTTCAACTGAAAAATGAGACTATTCAGTTAAAAAGTAATTTCTGAGAAGGAACGTTTCATTTATTTTAATAGATATTTTTTTATTTCAAGTAGTGAATTAATCTCGTGTTCTTTGAGCCTTTCTTCCTTCCTCATCTTCATGTGGGAATATTAAAATATTGAAAAAGATAAGAAAATAGTTATCTTTTTCTTTAAAATTTATTTAAGCTTGGGTTTTGTCTGATTGAAAGCTGATAACCCTAGTTTCTCAATGTGTCATATCTCTGTCCAAAACACTGAAAGGAAAGTATAAAAGTAAATTTTTTTCATTTTGAGAAAGAAGTGTCTTTTTGTGATGAAATCTGTATGCACCTGAACATGCTCCAAAGTTCAGAAGGTTTAACTGAATGAGCAATTGCTTTTCTGTTTTTCCTTTGTTTCCTAGATACCTAGCAGGGGTTGCATCTCTTGTAGTAGGCTGAAAATTATTTCTGATGAGAACAATTATATAAATGTCATGAAAAAGATGTTATCAGTTTGTGATTTTTTTTTATTTTTTTTTTTTTTACTTACAGAGTTTCAGAATTATCTTTTTTTTGGGGGGTGGGGAGGGGTGGGGAGGGTTGGTACTAGATTATTAAAGATAAGAACAGACCTTAGAGACAGTATCCTGGATACAGTGCTTCACTATAGCTGAGATGCCTCCACTCACTAGCTTTGCAACTTCAAGCCAAAGTGGAGCCAAAGACAGGAGGAAAGGTTACATGTGAGCTGTGACCAAGCAGAGAGCGCTTCAGTAATACACACCAGATTACATTTTGCACTGGTAATAAGAGCTATTCTTCAGGAACACCTTGGACTGCCAGTGATTTATTTTCTACACGGTCTGCGTCTTACCGGGAGTGATGCTTGACTCACAAGGTCACCGAGACGTGCACTGCAGCACCAGGACCTTTGGACACCCAGCCTGAGAGGCATAAGTAATCTTATTGATAAATACCTTTCCAACCCTCACCTTCTGCACAGTAGCCCATGCATCCTTGAGTGGGCTGCAGGAGGTACACAAAGAACTCCCCGCAGTTCCTGACGGCGATGGGTATCCGAAACAAGCAGCAGTCCCTGGTGCCCCCAAAAAGGACCTGCCAGGTGGCACAGGCTGTGAGCCTCTTGCTCTCTCCAGGGACTGGCAGGGATTCAGACTTCAGAGACAGCCACACCGGAGCTTGTGTCCCACATTTGTTCATCTGAGGATGGACACAAAAGAAACCGTTTGCAGCAAGTGCCGTAAGACTCCGTGGAGAATCACTAAAACCCAGGAATTTGAGTGTGGTGAACCTGGAGGGTCAGTGAAAAGGATGTGTAGGTGGGGATGAAAATGTCTTGCTCGGTTTAGAGAGGTGACTTTACGCTGATAAAAGTCTCAAAGAACAAAATAACTGGATTCCAAAGTATTTTCCTCTGGTGTTGGTTGGTTTGTATGAAAAAGATGAAAGCGTGTAAACAGGCCAGATCCCTTCCCTGGGGAGCACCTTTGGGCCACATCAGCTGGCTGGACACATCCATGCTTCATCTGTGGCAGAGGAAAGCAAAAGCTGACAGAGCATGAGGGACAAGAAGGTGTTAGGACCATCCTGAAGCACCAGGTGATGCTCAGAGTATCAAACCCCATCACCTGCCTCCAAAACAGCTACAGTTTCACCTGCCATGGTCCTGGCAGCTCCTGCCCTACCCTTCCAGCAGGTACTGGACACATATTTGGGGCCTGAACCTCTAACTCATTCTTGAAGAGAGACACATATGCAGGATGTACAAAACATGTATGCAGCATATGCACGACTTAATAATTTATCTGTTTTGTTTTTACTTTCAGGCTTTTATCTATTACCAAATTCCCTGAATACCCTGAACACAGGAAATCCCAAAGCAGAAGGAGTCGGTCCTAAGTTGTTTAAGACTGATTTCCCTCTCCCAACTTACAGAGGAGATGTTCAGGCATCTCAGATTTGAGCTGCCCTCTGTACCTGCTCTTTCCACTGACTAAAGGAACATGATTCTCCAAGGCTGTCTTTAATTTAAGTACCTCAGTGAGGAGATTAGGTATAATCAGAGCCTTATTAAATATACAAAGCCAATTACAATGGTGACTCGTTATTCTGCACCATTACCTAGCATTTGCCAATATGCAAAGCACAGAGGTATTTGAGCTAAAGTTTGAAAAGTATTACCAAATACTGACAATAATTTAAGTGTCAGACATCAGTTCTATTCAGCAGAGCGTGACTGCTGCAGTCATTTTGCATTTCTTCAACCAGAGATAGTGAACCATCTCTACCGGTCTGAATGGGGGAACAACTTGAATTGTTTGGCTATAAATCAAATTGAAAAAAACAACCCCAAACAAAAACAACCCCACAATTTTTTCCCTTTGGTCCAGGTTTGCTGCTTCACTTTTAAGATCAAAAGTTGTTTGTGACAGCAGAGGAAGTGGTGAAAGTCAAAGGATAAATTTAAAGTCATGCACCAGTGCCCTCCCGCAGTTTGAGTTGTACCTGGGAGTCAGATGAGCCAGGAAGCAGGGTCAGGGGACTAGGGGTGCACACCCACAAAATGAAGGCTATTTGAAGAAAATCAAGCTTATGGCATGACACAGTCTGATTTCCATTTGGAACTAATTATTTTCAGGCTTCTAAAAACAAGGACTCCAGAGAGACGCCACTGAAATTGCCCAAAATTTTTTTCCCCTGAAATGTGGCAGCAGCTGAGCAGAGAGGCTGACCCTGCCCTCTTGTTTGGTGTCCTGGTGTTCTTGCAGAAGGCACTGGAGCTCACACAATGCAGCTGGTCCCTGGGGAGGAGCAACATGCTGGCATTGTGCTGACAAAGGAGAAGAGGGGATCAACAGGGAAATGCTTTTAGGTGGAATTTTAGGGCAATCCCTTCCCTTCCTTTCCTTAAAAGTCACACCTTTTAAGAGATTTGTTCTATTTATTTATTTAGAGCTTTAAGGGACAGAAGTCTTCTCTGAGATGGGAAATATACAGATGACAGGAATTTGTTGCATACTGACGAACTTTTGACCTAGAGTGTGAGATCTGGTGATGTAGCATGTTTCCAAGGCACGTTTATGAGCATAAACTTGTAATGAACGGACCCAGGAGAATGGAAAAAACAACATCCAGTGTAAATGTATGGGAGCAGAGAGAAGGATGGGAACTGGAGCTCAGTGGTCTCTGCTTCATACTCTTCTTGATGAGATATTTACACCTGGAATTTCCTCTGACACAAGGAAACTGAAAACTGCAGTGCCTTTGCATGTGTGAGTAAAGACTGCAGGATTGAAACATTATTTTTGAAAAAATTACACTAAAATGCAGGGTATTACTGAGTGCACCTTGATGGTGTTTTGATCCACACAAGACAGGAAAAATTAGAGTTGTGGGTAGCAGAGCAGCAGGGATAAGTGAGTGCTGGAGCTCAATAGGTGTGCACAAGCTCACAGAGCCTTGAAGGAAATGGTTTGGAAAGGAGACACAGCAGAGCTCACCCATCCCTCCCGTGGCAGTCCTGTGCTTCCACTGATGCCATGGCTGCACTGGAACTCACTGTCTGAAGAGGAGGAGAAGGGATGCTGGCACCACAGATGCCATGGGAAGCATTCCCAGTGCTGTTAACATTCCTGCAAAAGGCTGTTGCCACCGGCTACTGATATTTTGCTGCTGAATAGTGATTTTCATCACTTTGAGGTGACTCGATCTCCTGAAAATACCGTGTGTCAAGACACATTTGCATCTGTGTCTCAACAGACTGAAAAAATACTCTTAGGATTTTCTGTAACAGACCTTTTACTGCTGAAAATAAGCTAATGTGTCCATCTGATGCTGCCTTTACCAATGTCACTGGAGCCAACACGTCAGTGCTGAGCCATTGTGAGTGTGACTGTTGGGCTGCCTCTGGCCAGGCACAGGCAGTGCCTCAGTTTCTCTGCTTGCTGCCTGACCTTGGGCAAATAAATCACTTACTCTCTGTGTACCTCGCTTCCTTATCTGTCAACCAGGGGTGGAGGTGGCTGAGATGGTAACAGCACTTCCCTGCCTTGAAGCAGTGCTGGGAAGATAATTCATTAGTGAGATACCCACCTATCTGCTGTGCTGTGGGCCATGTAGATAAATAGACAGATGTGAGTTCATTCTGGCTGTGAAAAAGGACAAAAAGTGTTCCACACGTAAAAGTGGGTCTGTAGCCCTTGTTAACACAGAGAGGAAAAAAAACAAAACGCCGAAATAAGAGGAGGGTGATTTTCTTGCTCTGTATTTATCCTCTCCACAAGTCTGTGAGCTATTTCAGTGCTCGAGAAAGTGTGGATTAGCATCACTGACGTCAGCCCCAGCACTGTGTGCAGGCTTCCTGATAACCCCCCGCTGGGATCGTCGGCACCCTGGATTTGTCCTGGCAAATCCTGCGCCGAAATCCCACGAGCGAGATAGTTGGTTGTGTAATGTGCACAAATTACAAGCAGTAGCCAACCCTCCTGAGGGATTTTGCACCCAGGAAAAGTCAGACTGTGAGACAGAAAGTTATTGTAATAAGCTATAATGCAGTATTACAGGCTGGCCAGGGAAGAATTTTGTTATAAATCAGGTATTTCTGATTTCCTGGCAGCTCTGCGGCATACATGAATTGATTTTCTTCTACAAGCTGCATTCTGTCCGTCTGAGTCAGGCAAGTTGCCCCACAACAAGCCAAAAGAATTTGCTGCATGAGACCTCTGTGAATTAAAAGACAGTTAAAAATACAAAGTCTTGGAGAAGAGGTTTCAAAGAGCCAAAGTTTTTGAGTCCCAGCTGTGGCATAATTAGCATTAAATTTTGTAGCTGTCATATGGCAAAGTAACCAGAAAATTAAATACAGAGGTAGTAAATGATTGGCATTTAGGATAGATCATTTATCTGCAACACCTACAGCCACTGATGCTCTAAGGATCCTGTAAAGCTGTGGGAATCTCACACCATAATTCAGCATTTCCAAAAGGAAGAAGAATTACACAGCTGCCTTCACAGAGGAGCAAACTCCATGAGTTTAGGAATCCAGTGACACAGCTTGCACAAAGGAGAACTTCTCTAACACAAAAGGGAGATTTTAGGCTGTTGCCAGGTTTCTTCAGTATCCCTGCATACTTCATCCAATTATTGTTAAGTGGTGTTTTTAATCTTCAAAGCATTTTGTAAACCTTACCTAATTAATTTTCACAACACCTCTATGTGGCAGGTAAGCATTCATTAAGTATTTTTGATTCATAATTAGCCACCAGCTAGTCATTTAAATACTCCAGTTTAGCAAACCTAAATAAAAAAAAAAAATAAAATTTGTTCCCTCTTTGCCGAAAAGAGGAGACAAACCATTATTGTTTAATCCAATGATGTCTCCTTCCATTAGGCTGGAGTTTGGAGTATCAACAAGTTTGATTGATTGAACACTACGGTTCTTCGTAATTGCACAAAGAAATCAAGCTTGATTGTTCTCGTCACTGGGGGATTGCTGAAATTATGCTGTTAAAAATAAGTAGCACCATATGTGAGAAATGCATTGTTTTAGTTGGATGGAGATGGAAGGCTTTTTGGTGTGCTGCTGGTTGGCAGTTAAAGCATTGTGAGTTTGCATCTGTTATCCACTCAAAACTTTACTTCGCCTTACTTTTTTTGAATTTCTTTGCAGTAAGTAAAAGTAAATAAAATTTTTTATTTCAATCTGGGCCTGAACTTCACAGTTTACGTCAGGAATATCTGTAGTAGCAATTAAACTGGTGCCTTGTGTTTTCTTTTAAGCACATGCCTCTGAACAATAGAGGCTGCAATTGTAATTTCTACAGAAGGCTTTTTGTATGTATGAAAAACAAACAAGGAAAACAAAGCCTCTTAATACCTACCATTATGATTTGGAATATTCAGAAATGTGTGTGAGAACGAAAATTATGGATGAAATAATACCTTGAAAGTGTCACTTGCTTTTAAATTCTTAGAACAATTGCAAAGCAAAGTAGGGTTGGATTCAGAGCAAAGCAAAAATTGAAACAAAATACTAAATTAATAGTATGCAGCTGAGATGTGTTTCTATTGTGAGCATAAAATGCTCTACAACAGGTTAAAAAGGAGGGAATTAAACTGAGTATGGGAAAAATAAACCTTCTCCTTCTCCAGGGGCTGAAATATTAAGCATCATAGGCAGGTTAGATTTGAAGTGCTTTAACATGACCTTGTTTTATACACCAAAGATTACCATTTAGGCCTATATTTGATCCTATATCAGAGTAAATTTGTGTTGTTGAAAATGCAACCGTTAAGAAAATTCCAGCCCTTACTGCATGACACGTCCTTCTGTTTGCACTTGTACAGTTGTACATGTATTCAGAGCATATACAGATTTGGAGATGGTTTTGCAGATTTAGAGGATCAAATTTCTGAAGAAAGGTACTGGAAGTAATATTGATACACCATCATAGGCAGGTATTACTGGGCATTTCCCAAACAGAGCGTTGTAACCATAACTAACCTGTAGGAAAGCTTGTTACAGAATTGTGAGTGCCAAAAATTACAGTCACGGGACTGGCTCGTGGGGAAGAAATGACTCTAGAAGTCTTATACAATCCATGTCTGAATCCAGAAGGCCCTGAACCAAGGCTTACTGGGGATTGTTAATGTGCAAAGGTGAAATTATTCCCCCATTCCTGCCATTCCCTCTAGAAAAACTCATTCAGCTGCTGGTGAGGACAAGCACCTGGGACCAGTGGACCACCACGGTAAGGCAAGAGGTGACTGAAGGTTTCTGCCCTGCCTGTCAGCAGGACTGCAGGAAATGCAGTCAACCAAAGGACTGCCTTAAGACTGGGAGGAAACCCAGAGTAAAGCAATGGCTGCTCTGAAAGGTTGAACTTGAGCTGACAGGATCTGGTGCTGAGCCTGAATGTTTTTGCCACCCCAGCAGTGGGTGTGCAGTGGTTTTTGTTAACAGCGATGCAACATTTGCATTAATCTCTCCACTCAAGAAATATGGTACCAGGAATCCTCTGTTTCAGAGCACAAGTGTTTGATAGTGGCAGTTTTTCCAGCAGTGATTCTGTTTTTAATCCCTTTCTTTTTAGCTTATTATTTACTGCGTGCAATTGACTACTCAAAGCTGAAAATATGAGCATTGTTTGAGAAGGCTGACTCATGTGTGTGGTATCAGGAGTATCATTGCTGGCTCCAGAATCAATTACTCTTTGCATAATCAAGTTCTTAATTGACATTTTTTCCTTAAAATTGCAGAGTATGACTCATGCTTTTTTACCCCCATGTAAATGAGGGGAAGGAGTGCATTTGAAACCCTATTTCTGGCTTTGCTGTGAGTGTGGTGTGGCATTTGCATTTGCTTTACAGGCAGCAGTGTGCACTGCTCTGCTGTAATCCACAGACTGTGAAGCAGATCTTCAAAAACATTGGTGTGTTAGATTCTGTCACATTTCTTTTCAGTGTTTATGCCTCTCACGGGGCTTGCCCATATGTACATGTATACAGATGTATGCATATACCCTATATAATTTTAATTCAGAAGCTGAAATTTCTGTAATTGATGTATGTTTTTCCCATACTAGCTGTTAATGAAATACTCCTCTGTATTTTTAATGGATTCTCTGTTGAGCTTTAATTTTTCTATCACTTTTCTTCTTCCTCTGAAGGTCATTTTACTACTAGGTCTGGCCATGTCTGTGCATTCTTTCTTGCTGCTTAGAACACTGCCTTAATCTTAGTAAAAGCTTCCCTATGCTTTCTTCCTTTAATGTTTTTTAGCCTTTCACAGAGAATTGGGCAGTTCTTGAAGAACAAACTGTTGTTTGTGGTCTGTAGGCAGCAGCCTCAATACCTGGGGATCCACAATTTACAAGTTTGTGTTGCTTTTCTACTAGGGTATGGTTATAGATGGGGAAGTGGCTGTGGCCAAGAGAGCATGCCCAGGATCTGGTAATTGCTGTGCCTCCTCTGGGAGAACAGGGGGAAAGGCAAGGAAGAAATAGAGGGAGGAAGGTCAGGATCATTCGTTACCCTCCCCACCTCCCTGAGAAATTCAGCAGGCAAAGCCTAAGTTGGAAAGCTGTTTCAATCAAAACCATTTCGCCACTGGAGGAATAATGTATGTACAGCAGTTGGATTCAAGGGGTAGAGAGTTCAGGAATACAATTAACATTTTCACTTTCTTTGACACAGAAGCTTTTGCGTTTTTCTTCTGTCCTTTTCCCCTTTGTTTCTCACTTTTTTATAAAATTAGCGGATGACAAGCGGTTCTTTAATAGTTGTTACTCATTTTTCATTGTGAAGTTTGCTGTGGCTCTTAGCTGTGACAAGGCTGTAGTCTGGGGCTCTCACATCTTTATAGAACCTGGTTCTCCTCTCTGTTGAATATAATACTTCTTATGGCTATGAAAGTACATGCTGACAGGGCCACATTTTTGCTGTGGAGAGTTTTTTATGGCAAGATTGAGAACAAAGGCATTGAGAGCCTGTCTGGAGGAGTCAGCTACCCCTGCCCAGGACCCACAGCCTGTTCTGGGTGCTCACCTCTCGTGTGTCTCCCCAGCAGATGCCACTTGTCCTCCTGAAACTCTCTCCCACACTGGGCAGGACCTTTAAATTTCCATTAGGATTTAAATCTCTTCTAAGCTCAATTGGGTGACAAAAGCCATTACTTACTAGCACTTTGAATTAAGAAGTTAATCTTATCCATCGATAAGCAGCTGATTGTATCAGGCCAGTATCAACAGGGTATCACCAGGCATATATTTTACAAGATGCTGGAGTAATGTACTTTTTGATTCTCCACCCAAATTGTCAGGCTTTATTTGGTCTCTTTTCTCTTCTGTCTGTTCAGGGCTTTGTCTTTGACTTGTTTAATTAAAATCAGTTCACTCCAGCCAGACTGGAATGTCCAATAATAACTGCTTATTAAGGAGTGAAAGCTGTGCAGTTATTAATTTAAATTATTTTGTTCCAGAGGTTTTGCTCAAATTAAATGGAAAACCAAATTAAACAATGATTTAATTAAGTAGAAGAGATAGAATATAGAGGCAGATTTAGAAGGTGAAGATCTAAAAGAAGCACATTCTTCCAGTTGTGACATCTAACAGATGTAATCCTTCATCAGCATGGCAAAGCAGAGATTTACTGTCATTCAGAGGATAATGAAGAAACCAATGGCAAGCATTATGTTACAAGATAAGAAACTAAATTAATGAATATAGCTCCACAAACTTGAATAAAAAACTCAAGAGAAGAGATTAAAAGAAACAAAGCATGTATTGTTGAAAAGAAATCTGATACAGTCAAGCATTGCCGCAAGCTCAAAACTTTTGAAATAAAATGACAAAATAAATAATATTATAGAACATATATAGACTTATAGAGCAATTTGTAAAAATTGCATAATGCATTGGTATATTCATGGATGACCTGCCATGAAATTAATATTTCAGTATTAATCCTGCCAATTTATTCATGTTAATTGGATTTATGGTCTGTGTATGCAGCGAGTTAGAAATCCCACAGAAGTAACAGCTCTCTCTAAACATTTCATTAAATGTTAGATTATTAAGATATACTTGTATTGTGATGAGCTCACAGGTCCCTTTTGAATGGATATAAATCATATTTTGATAATTTTGAGAGGGTTCTCCAGCTTGGGTAGAATCATCTGATACCAAACTTCCCAGCACTCTAGTTTGAATATTAAATTTTTAAAGTAATTTAGGGTAATTAGTTTATTATTTTCAGGATAATGTTGTTTAAGTATGTGTTTGAAATTATTCTAACCTCCTGCAGCTCAGCTGTCTGAGGTGGCAATGACTTTAGTTGGGGGCTCAAGTTGATCTGGCAACAATGATTGCAAGTTAAATGTTATTGTCATAAATATTAAACACACATAAACCCAGATAATTATTGGTTTGTCTCTTTTAGAGAGTAATCTTATGTGGTGGAGGGTTTTTGGCTCTAGAAATCCATTAGCATATTAACAAGACTAAAGAATGCAAGAAATGTTAATAGCAGAAAAAGACCCAAATTCAGCTTTTCTTTCTGTATCACTACAGATCTCTTTCAATAATCACCTTTTCTGAGTTTATCCCTTTTGATTTTGTGAGAAGAACATATTCCCAACTCACAATAAATTATGTGGGGAAAGAGCCAGGTCTCAGAATCCATTCTTAAAGCAACAGAGTTGCTTGGAAAAAAGTACAGCTTCCAGTGACATATATGGATTAATAAATATCTCCCTCTAGAGCTGATAAACACCTGGTTTTATATTTGAATATTGCCTAGTCCATTTGAATATTGCTTAGGGCACAGGGATCCCAGTCTCTGACTAATGCCCTTGGATATGACAGTGCTGCTACTGTTGTTGGTTTTGTTGTTGTATTGTTGTTGTTGTTATCATTGTCATTATTATCACTGTTATCATCATTAGAGCGGTTTTCCCACTCCCATTCATTCACTGCAGTCTGCTGGCTATGAGAGTATAGAGATGGAAGGAGAGGAAAACTACACCAGAGGGTCGATTCACGTTCCCCGGGGTTAGTGCTCAAGTTTTACTGACTTCGATGCACCTGGTTGGCATCTCTGCGGGCCTGCCGTGGATCAGGAAGCGGTACCATGCTGGTGGCAGGGAGTGGTCACACACCAGCTCCTCAATTGCTGTTCTCTGCAGCTCCAGGGAGTCAAACCTGGTGCTCCGGTGGGGATTGCGGAGGATCCGGTGTCCGTCCGGTGAGCACTCGGGAGCTGGACAGGGCAGTGTTAAACAGGTTAATTCAACTGGGTACTGTAAACAGGTGCTTAAAGAGGGCTATGTCCTTTTATGTTTAGATTCAGTTCAGGATTGAGCTAATTTTCAAGGCAAACGCCAGGAAAAGATCAAATTCAGAATCAAATATATAGAATTGTAAGGTTGGTAACATAAATGTTTTAGTTGTCTAGATTTTCATCATATCTGAATCGAGACCAGAAACCTTACCCTTTTAACATGATTTCAGCCTACCTTTAGTGATTAACAGAGCCACTTCTCCTCAGAAAATGAGTAATGTTTTGAGGTTCCAAGGCCCTGTGACCTTTGAAAATATATGCGGGTTTAATTTTAATTTAATTTTTAATTTAGTTTACTATATGCATGAGCATTTTAATCATTATATAAATTGATGCTTAAGCATAAAAGTGCACTTCACATACTTTTAAATACATTTTTAGAAGAATGAGAACAAGAAATGCTAAAAAGGGGAAAAATAAATGGTGTAAAAATAACAGTACAGGGTTTTTAGAAATCAGCTCAAGTTAGGCTTGCAAATATTCAAGCCATAGGTCAGGCTCACTTGAAGCATAAAACCAAATACATCAGAGCTTCTGTGTGTGCATCTCAAAGTCTGAACCAAACTTGCTGCCCCTTGGCATGTGTTTGTTTACTCACTTGCCCTGTTTATTTTCATACAACTCTTTATTTTTTACAGAATATTCGGTTCTTTACTTATCACCTAATAAAAAGAAGCCTTGCAATAATTCTTTTAGAAGTTTAAAGAGCTGATCATGTAGAAAAAAGGGCCTTTCTGTGGTTATCTGAGCCATTTCTTGATGAGGCCAAGCCTGTTTTCACTGTGTCAGCAGTGCTAGAGGGTCACAGGAGGAGACTGAGGTGGAGCTGCTCTGCATCAGCAACAGAAGGCTCAGCTAATTTCTTGCTGCAGTAATCTTTAATTGCTAATGATGATGTAAGAGGCAGAGGCCAAGTCACAGGAACTGCACAACCTGGCAGTGAGCAAACCCCCTTTTCATTGTAAATAGGGTTTATTTATGTGACAGCGTTGACAGAGAATAAGACCCCTCCCCACAGCATAATTTTTCAAATGTCACTTTGCAGATTGTGACTCTGCTTTAATATTATGCCAGTGGCACTCTGAAACACATTTATCATTTTTATTTTATTGACAAGATACTCAGAAGGTCAAAGTCAATCCATTTATGGTACTATTTTTAAAGATTATTTTGATTGTGCCAAAGGCAAGGCAATGGTATACAAGACGAATGGGGACAAAATGTAGCGTAACAGAGCCTTTATTGCAATTTTCAGGGAACTAAACTGTCAAAGCCATTGCAATTCCAATGCAAAATTCAGCTGAATTAATACAATTGCCTTTTTAAATAAAAAAGAAGTGCCCTAAGCTTTTCTTTTCTATAGGTAAGAGCCATTTTAGAGAGGGAACACTTGGAAATATTGCACCTCTAAAAAAATCTAGAATCTGATTATCTTCCTCAGAAGTCCTTTCTGGGGACCGTGTGGAGACTGTCCTTTGCTAATTCCAACCCAAGGGAAGAAGTGACATTTCAGCAGACCAACTATTTTACACAAATGAAAAGTTTACCCAAACTTAAAAACCCTTAAAAAAAAAGTAGACCCTCACTGCCCCCTTCAATATCACTCAGTGCTTTGGGAGTGTTAATGGGAACAGAATCTTGGCTCGTGATGCTTTTTGCTTGCCTGAGTTATCTCCTTTCTGAAAAAAAGACAAAGGAGTCTGAAAGCCAACAGCTCTTTGTACAGTATTGCCACAGAAATCCTGCAAAAACATTGTAATATAATTAATTGTGTTCACTTTATCAATACTAATAATCATAATAATATCAAATAGTGCCTTTAAATGTAATTAATAGCCTTCTGCTCAATACGTATTAGTTATAATCCAAATTCGCACCACACGTTGTGTTCTTACCAGTGATTAACTACCCTGTCTAAACAATGCAAATATATTAGACTCTGACACAGGGATAATTATTTTTCATCCTTCACACAGTTTTGTTTGCAGTTGTTCAGAAAATGCTGTTTCTCTTATTAGCCGAACACTGCACATGGGACTGGCAAAGGGCAGGGAGGGACTTGGAGGAGCACACAGGACAGGCATGCAAGGTCTCTAAGGAGAGGGGCGTTCACCTGTTAAATTTAGCAGAATTTGGGACTAGAGCCATGTGTTCACTCCCTAAGGAATATACATATGAAGCCCTGGCTCAAGCAGCCACCACCTCTAAAGGCCCATTTTACCCTCTATTAGCTGTCAGAGCGTGTTAATATACCTCTGACTGGGTTTAGTTATGCTTGGAGGCTGTCATCCAGGAGGCAGCAAGGCAAATTGATCCGCTGTCAGCTCCCTTGGAGTCAGCCTGACGGATTTTGTTCCCTCCCTGGTGCAGATCAGACCGGAGCTCACGGAGTCGATGGCGTTGTGAAAGCTCACCCAGGTTTTGCAGAACGTCGTGAGCAGAACAACCCCTCAATTACTGAGGTTTCCTTGTTAAGCAGTGCTTATTATGGCCCTATGACAGAATGATTGTAAACTTTAACATGCAAATTGCAGGCCATGGTACAAGTTAATTACCACTGGCTTTCCCGCAGAAATAAATGAATCGCTGTAATCAGACTACGTTATAAAAATGTTATTTAAAAACAACAAGAGGACACAGCTGAGCCCTGTTGGTTGTTCACCTGAGAGATTCCCACCTGTACCTTACGGTGGCTGCAGCTTCACTAATCAGAGGAAGCCTTCCTGTGCATTTTTAATTCATGACAAAGTCAGGTACAGGTGTCAAGCTTGTGTAGAGTGATGAAGTGCTCAGTATACCAATCATCCCCCCTGTTTCAGGGAAGAATAAAAGTCCACATTCATGTCTTGTATGGAGTCACTGCTACTCTGTGGTATGCAGACTAGGTTGTCTTTAAAAGGGCATATTAATTTCTTTACGTAAGAGAAACTTATAAATTTAATTGAATCCAGCTCTATTCCTATAATTGTATTAAAAAGGCTTATGAAACAAATGATGGCTTTTCAGGGAACTGGTCATTATGACCATTCATATTTCCTTCAGGAAGGAATTAAATTGTGCAGTGAGATTCTGTGGCTCTCAGTCCAGAGCTATTGGAATTAAATGCTGGTGCTTTAGTCTCCTGCTAAGAACTGCTTCTTCAAACACCATCACCCTCAATAAAGGCAAGGAACTGTTACTTAAACAAAAGGATGTTGTGCTTTACTAGACTTAAAAACTTATTTCTTTTTAAAAAACATAGCAATTTTGCAGCAGCAACTTGTGGCAAAAAGGCACTGAGTAGCTCTTTTCTGACACAAAAAGCAAACAAATAATAATACCTGTTGCAGCTGCTAAGTAAAAATGGCATCTGAGTAACTCTGGTGACATGATAAAGCAAGTCCTGTGGGGAGAAGCCTGTCTCCATTGAAGCCCTAAGGAATCTTGCTGTTAATGCCTGGAGATTGAGATTCACACAAAGCCGATGTGTGGGAAATGAGGGGCAGCCTGTGGGCTTGCTGGGAAGAAGAGAGCCTCCTGCAAAAGGCAGAAGCATCCAGAACTACTCAAGGGAAAATGAGCAGGAAGTCTGAACTGTTGTTTCCTGCTGAAACACTGCTGTGGACATGGGGTTTGGCTCTCAGCTAAAGGAAACACTGATGTGACCACAGCTGGAGGGGGATATATGTGTCAGCACATTCTGGGAGCAGCAGCCAGGAAGCCCACTCTTGGTGTGCTGATTGATGTTGCATCAGGTGGCACTGAGGCTCCATCAGCAACCAGCCAAACAAGAGTCCTGAAAGGTGTTCTTAGGGCATTGCTCTGGGATGCCCCCAGCGCAGACCCACACGTTTGACACCTCAAACATCTGCTGGCTGCAGCTCATTTCAAGCAGGTTGGTAGCTGGATGGTCTGGAAGCAGCTGAGCCACCTGTACACTCTTGGGCAGAGGTGTTCGTGGAAAAGATGCTGCTGAGTGTTTGCTGAGAGTTTGTCAGCCCCGACTGATGCTCATGGCCATGGGAGGAAGGATCAGAAATATCAGGGAGAAACCCAGGAAAATTGGAGTGGCAGGCTGAAAAACTGGAAGGAAATAATTTGCTAGACCTTTACTTTTATTTCTACAGAGAAGTGAGTACAAGCGTGATAGAGCTTTACCTGTTGCTTTTGCTCCCAGTAAATATCAGTGGCCTATGTGGAAGAAGGTTTAAGAAGCTGTGAGATTTTGTTTGTTTGCCTTGAACAGCAGCTGCAAATCAAATAATATCAATAGGTGATGGCAGCTAGAGAACCCTGAAAGAAATAGAGTCCACAAGCCTGAGGTGCATGTTTGCTTTGGGCAAAGTGATGCCAGCCACGCAATATATCTAAAGGGCATTCTAAAGCCTTGTGAAATAACTGGCAGATCACAAAACAATTTTTGTGTGGAGGGTGAATGAAAACACAGTGACAGATCCAGGTAAAACTAACCAGCAGCACCATTTGGAGATGGGTTATAATTATTCTCTGATCAGTGTGAAGTGGGGCTGCCCAATAGCTTTCACGTGGCTCTGCTCTAAGGCAAAGCAGGGAGGTGCTGGGGAGATTGTAAGTATGACATTTGACAAGGTACATGTAGTGTGTATATGTAAGTATGCATATCTGTGTATTAATATATATATGTTTCAAATTATGTATAAGAGTACTCATATTTTTCACATTTGTTTGACATACAGTGAATTTTTGAAGTCCCTCCCTCCCTGGCAGATTTTCAAATTTCCACTTTTGGTTTCTTACAATCCATAGTGGAACAAAACGTTTCCCAGAGTGTTGACTATCTTTTCACAGGAAAATTATGGAAGATTTACATCTGGAAAAATCAATCCGAACTGCCCAGGCTGTTAAATCATAACTCCAATTAGTTGCAGGCAAAGGATGTGTTTGCTTTCCTCTCTTTCTGCTTTAGAGACAGAAGGAAACCTTTCAATCTCCAGCCACTTCCATGCCCAGGGGCTGCATTTCACTGATGCAGCAGAGCTCAGGTGAAAGCTCCTGAAGCTTTCAGCATGTCAGTGCCATCACTTCTCCATATTATGATTCACCATCCACTGAAGTAGAGTTTGGGTAGAAAAGGAAAGCAGATGTTGGGAAAGGGAAATTCTTTCCAAGGTCTTAATGGATGTGTTCAAAACAACAGTAGAAGCCAGTGATCTGACAGTTTTTTAAAATTCCTTTTGGTGGATGCAAGTTCCAGATGGACAATCATTTATTAATAGATAAGGCATTTGTAGCTAAGTAATACCTGACAGTTTATTAAAGTTGCCTTATTTCATGAATACTTACTAAGATTTTAATGCAACTATTCTGCCTGCTGATGACAAAAAATTTATTCCTAGCAATATTTAAAGGCAGAATTTTTTTGTGAATGTGACAGTGATCACTAAATAAGATGCTTGAACCATGTATGCTTCTCTCTGGTAGATAAAACATAATAATTTTATAAAAAAAGGCCTTGATAGCTAATAAATAAAACTATTTTCAGAGAATTCAGAAGTGGAAGAATCTCCTACTGAACTGAAATGATGAGAAAGCCCATTGTATAAACACCACATGCTCATAATAGCCAGGTCTTGAACAAGTCATAAAACATTCATAAGGTAAAATTAATAGAGATAAATGAACCATTGTGCAAAATGAATGTAATTATAGAAATATTGACCCAGGAAAAGTCTTTAGCACTTGCTGAAAAGAATAAGACATGTTTAAGACATGTTATTTGTACTGAATAACAGACAGAATTGAGAAGAAGGAAAACCAAGCCAAGCAGGAATATGGTTTTCTAGGATTCTACTGCTTAAGACTTCCCCTTAGAAGTTTTTAAAAATAAGCCTCTTCTTGTAACTCAAGGGCCTCAACAAGCAATTAAAGACTCTTTACTGTGTATGTCTTACAGAATAACCACTATTCTTTCAAGGCAGGCTTTAGACCGTTCCACTCTAGGGATCTGCTGTGTTTGGAAACAAAACACAAACTGTATACACCCTTCTGCAGTGCCTGAGTGTGGTCCAAGTACCAATGACAGTGGCAATGGTGTGGGAAGAGATCCCTTTCCTTATTCCCTAGGACCCAAGGATGCTCTGTACCATGCCTTTGGTATTTTGTACTTGTGGTGTATGGAACTGAAACTCTTACTAGAGTTTTCTCCCAACAGGCAGAATTAGTTAGTTTGTTGCCTAATATTTAGGGAATTCTGTTCTTCTGCACAAAGATAACAGCACAGAGCCCTGATGGAAAGTATAATTGGAACCTCCCCCCCTACAATCTGAAGGTGTTGTCTTTATGATGCATCTAAATTTCGTTTGTCTGGGAACAAGGTCACTTATCATCCTGGTCTTCTATGTAGTAAAGAAATATAGTATTGACAAACCAAAGGCCAATATGCAGTTCCAGAGCAAACATATATTTGTGCATGCTTGCCTCTCTTATCTTGGCTTGCATTTCTATTTTTAACTTGTGGTTTAGAAATGAGGAATTGATTAAGTGAAACTTTTCTTCTAGTCTTTGTATCCCCTGAATACTTTGCAGAACAATGAGCTGCATGTAGCTCATACAGGAGGATGTAGAGACAGGCAGACAAGCATTTTGCACAGGGCCAGAAGAGGTGTCAAGAGGGGCTGACAAAATAGGTGCAAATAAGGAGTCCCTGGGATAAGTGTGAGCAAAATATAAGGAACTTCTTCGTTCCTTAGCTTAGTGTGGAGTTTGGAACACTGTCACAGGAGATGGGATAGAAAGCACTCTCTTCAGTGCTCCATAAATAAAAATGATGAAGAAACCGAGTGTTTATTTTCAGGGACAATTCATGCATGGTCATCTGATGTGAACAAGCCAAGAAGTTTCCATGAGGAGTGTTGTCCTTTACAATATTTCAGTCTCTCAGGACTCACAATCTGTCATTTCTCATCAATGTGAAAGTTGCTCATGAGTAACATGGTGGACACAAGAGGGACAGCACAGATCATGTGGATAAAAAGCAGTGGGCAGCTGTACAGGACAGGTGAATGTGGTAGATACCCTGTTTTGTGAAATACAGACCCACCTATTGAATGTGCCACTTAGAAAAAACAACAAAGCCAAATTGTGTCATTAGCTCTATTATATTTTACCAAGTCTCCTCCTTGCTCATTCTGGCTTGGCTTCATGGCCAAGCAGGCTAAGAATCTGAATATAGAAATCACTTAATATTTCTGTGTCAGAACAGAATTAAAAAACTCATAAATTTCCTCAAGTTATCTCTGAGTTAATGATAATGCCTTTTAGGACTTCTGAGCAATCAATAAAAAGAAAATTATAAGTATTGTTATTGATTGGTCTGTTTTGCTCTCATCCCTCAGAATGAAAAAGTGAAACCAAATGAAAAGGTTCTTTCTTACCTCTCTAATCTCGGTTGTACATACAGTCACAAATGTACCTTTACTAAATAGCAGCAGCAAAAAAACCCCTCATATGTTTTGATTTTAGAACCCACTGGGCTCTATTCAGATGGAAATTTGATTTCCATGGCTTACCCCTCTGAGAGCTGGACCTGTTTCTATACCTCAAACACGACACAGGCTAATTACAATTTGCGAGCCACACATTTTTCCAGACTGCTCCCATGGCTAATTCTGAATTTTGGCCACATTTTCCTCCACTTCTTCAGTGTAATTCTGCGTATGGATGGTATTAAGCTGGGGAAAGTGTCACCACTAACTTGCTGTCAGTGCATCCAGGAAGCAGCAGAGACTGGAGAACAGCTAAGGGGACTCTGACTGCTTAGTGCTGCCAAATGCCAGATCCGTGCGTGTGTCCTGGGTGTGATTTAGTTCCTAATGTATTCAGGGTGACGAGGCAATTTTTCCTCCTATTGTTTTGTTATTATTCATGGCTATTATTCATTCCATTCACTGGCACAACAGTGGTTTCGGCAGCCGCACACTCTTCACGTGCTTAATAATGGGCTTTTCTGTCAGTGGTTTGACATTTAGGATGAATGGTTGGGTTTTCTCTTGCCTTTGGAGTAAGGCTTTATTCATTACTGCTCTGCAGTGATGCACATGGACATGCTCCACTTCCCAACTATTGCACAAACCTGCAAGGATCTTGCCTCCTTCCTACTAAAATTTAGGTCTTCATTGATCCTGTCCTTCATCCCCTCGTAGGCTGTGCACTCTTTGAAACTTGGAGAGAGTTGATACAAAACAGGTTCAGGCTCATAACAACTCCTGCTGTGGGTGCAAAAACCTCTTCTCATGTATTATAACACTTTGGATGGATTTAAAAAATACTGAAATAAAAGGTCATGAGCTAGAAATAGCCAGCAGCCTGCCTGGGCAGCGTGATAAGATAAAGCTGTGTACTCCCAACCATGGAAGTGCGACATTAAGCCTAATAGATTTCTAAAATCCAAATTTATCAGCAATCCTCACTGTTTGTTTCTTCAAAATTCGAAAGACACGGTTTCTGTACTTATAGTCATAATATCTTCAAATTTAAAATGCATCATTATCTCTCTCCTATAGGAACAGGATGGTCGCAGTTCCAGCCAGCAGTTTCCCTCGGCCATGGTAATATTCCAGGGGAATCTCAGACACCTGGTTGTGTGTCTAGCACCTGATAGAGATCTGCTGAAGCCTATTCATGCCATGTAAGAACATGGCTTTCGGTTCCTGTATACAAAACCTTCAGATAAATGCACTTGGTATTTTTATTTAGTGGAACTTTGTTCCCAACTCACTGTTCTAGCAAGCAGTTATTTTCCTTCTTGTTTAGGGTTGTCTCTGCTTTGGTTGCTCTCTTCTTATTTACCAGTAGTAGTGGAAGCATCCATAAAAATAGCAAGGCTTCAGGAACCTATAAGGCCTTCAGTTATCAGCTGCTTTTTGATGTAAAACAAAATTCAGCTCAGCTGGTATCAGCTGAGTCTTCATCACTTTACAACTGCTACCTGCACAACCTTTTAGGATGTACTTACTGTAAAAAGAAAAAAACATCTCCATAATTACATATGTGTAAAGCAAAATGCCTTTCTGTGACCATCTAGCTAGAGCTGCAGGTACAGATATGCGTGTTCACAGGGCACACAGGGGATTAGGGAGGCACAGGAATAAACAGGAGACAATTGTTGCCCCATATGGTGCATATTATAGGCAGATGTGTTTTGATCAGGATCAGCCGTGCAGAAGGTAAACCGACTGATTTTTTCTCATTTACACTGAATTAACTTTAATCACAGTGCAGGTTTGTATGTTTTAAAGCTTCTGGTCGCTTAAAAAATGTGCTGGGGAGATCTATGTCCTCAGAAGGGCTTCTGAGCCAGAAATGAGCTCCGTCCCTCAGTGGCTAGTCAGGCTGTGGGAGGGGTTCCCATACAGGGATGGGTTGGGATGGGATGGGATGTGGATTTCCTCCACCACGTGGAGGAAACGTGGTGCCAGTGCTTTTTAGAGGAGGTGCAGCACTGACACTTTCTAGTTCTTTAGAAAAAAAAAAGTAAAAGAAAATCAGATTTCCAGATGGAATATTTTCTCCTTAGACACTGGTAGTGCAGTACAGTTTCCTCTCACCAGATGAGATGAATCCTAGCAATTTTTTATTTCCATGGAACCATTTCCATGCTGAGCTTTCAATTCTACTTTTCCAACTCCTTCTTGCCTGATAACAGTGTCAGTATACTTTTCGATTATAAAATGAATTTGTACCTTTTATTGAAAAACATGATTTAGAAATTAACATTACTGAAGGAGGAAGCAACCAGATCTTAATTCTTTTGCTAGGGAATAATTCAACAGAAAATGTTATCTGTGTATCCTCATTCATAGGTAAAACAAGGTGATTACAGGCAGACATGCACTATTTCAGGGTTTCTTCCATCTTTCTGTTATCAAAGCCAAACTCAATTTTGCATTCTTAGTTGGTAATTGGCTAACAACTGTAATTTTCATCTTAAGAAAATAGACTAGAAACCAGTATTCAGAAAAACCCTACAATATGACAACTGATCAATTCTTCATTAGACTTGATATGTTCAGTTTATAACAGTCATTTAATTTGTAATTTGAGCTAAGAAAAAACAGTCGGCAAAAATCTAGTCAAGCAATTTCAGATTGGAAAGCCATAACACAAATTAGTGCACAAAGAAACAGCAGGCAATCAATTTATCATTTGCTACTTTATTCTTTAGCAATTTGCAGTCATTGCTGAGTTGGTTTTGAAAATTGTAAAATTTGATTATGAGAAACCTGGTGAATGTCAGGCTTTGGTCACTTCTGTGTTGTGCTTTATGAGTTGTTTTATGACAAAAGGACATAACCTTGAGCTGTGCCAGGCAAGGTTGAGGTTGGACATAGGAAAAGTTTATTCACTGAAAGGGTTGTTAAGCATTGGAATGAACTGCCCAGGGAGGTGGTGGACTCACCACAGCTGGAGATGTCCAGCAATTGACTGGATGTGGTACTGAGTGCCATGGTCTAATTGATAAGATGGTGACTGGTCAAAGTTTGGACTTGATAACTTTGGAGATCTTTTCCAATCTTAATGATTGTGTGATTCTATCCTAGGAGTTATTTAGAGAACAGAGGATTTGTATAGGTAGATCTGTCTGGCATCTGCCAAGCACACTAATAGCTAAAACTTAGCATGGAAGTCCTGGCAACTCTATTTCTGTTGTTGTTTTGTTTGGTTGGTTGGGTTTTTTTTCACTGTTAACCCAGTTCAGAGAAGGCTTAGTTACCACTAAAACTTCAAATGCCACTTTAAAAGAGTCCCTGTGGACCTACATCTCCAAATAGAGCATGAATCACTGTAGTCCCATGTGCAAGAGTGACTATTGCCCCTCCACCACTGTGTGGGTAGAATAGTAGAGCAATGTAATGATGTTTTTAACCTCTTGGTTTGCATAACATGCCTATCAGCCCATTAATAAAAAGAGGTTTGCCTGTGATAGACTGAGAAGTGGTGGTGCCACAAGCTGCTGTGCAGCCCCTACACCTGTTCACATTTATTAATAGGTGACCTTTTTTTATCCCTGATAATGTTCATCTTTCTGCATTTGGAAATGAGGATCCCATTAACCTTTTTTAGTCCTGAAGTTGAACTGAGTTGTATAAATATTGTTTGCAAGCAGTGGGTATGCTCGGAGAGGCACTGGATGTGTTCAGAGCAGAGTCCTAAGAATAGAACCAGCAAAAGAATAACAAAAAGCAAAAACACAGGTGAGAGGAGGGGGGTGACCAGAAGGCATCATCTGCTGGGGTTGAACTTCCTGGGCAGGTTTGGACCTCGCTGATTATCCTTGACTTGAAACCACGACTGCCATGTGCTGGGCCAATGGCCTGAGCACTTGGCTGTTCCATGGCAGATCCCCTCCCAATGAAACCACAATCTTTTTGTAATTTTGTTAACTGTTCACTATAAATAAGAATATGCCAACTTTGCCAGCTTCCAATGATGTTTTCCTTTCTTTAATTTTTCTTTGCACTGCTGCATATTCAATTCTGTTTTATAAAATGAATGATTTCATCAAGAGAACCTACAGATCTGATACCAAAATGTTCAGCTGTCTCATGATACTCCTGTGGAGTAGAAACCAGGGAAAGAGATATTAACATCAGTTTCTTTGCCCCAGCTCTGTTTATTAGCTGTAATGAGATGGAAAATCTCTTTTTATTTTATTTTTTTTTCTCAGCTATATAATTTCTGATGGAAGCACTTAGCTGTGGGACGGGGTTTCACAGATGAGATTTCTGAAGTGGGTGAGATAGACTCAAAGTCTCCAAAGGACAAGGATTACCTACTATCCCTGCTCCAGTCTCACTGAGGAAATTCAGGTATCTCCCTTCTTAGCCTCCTGGTTGTGGTGCTGCTGCCCTCCTGCATGTCTGGTCCTCATGTTGTGCAGCAGAGGAAATTGCTCTTTATTTGTTATAAAAACCTGAACTGCTTTGGATAAAGCACTTTCTTGTTTTAGAGATGGGCCAGGTACTTTATTCTGCACTGCAATATGGGTAAATGTCCTTACTGGACTCTCACCCCATGTTATTTAAACAAACTTACCCTTTTGGCAGCAACTGCAACTCTACAATGGTCTCTTGCTTCTCTCCATGATCCTTTTGGGTCCCTTCCAAATCAGGATATTTTAGAACTCTTTTTTTTAGCCAACATATACTTTCAAACATGGTGTGAAAGAAAAGCCAGGGTCCAGATTTACTGTGAAGATCTTTGCTAGCTATTCTTTAGCCTCTCATTCCTCCTCTCTCATGGCACTGTAAAATTGTAGGCTAAGCAAAGTTTCCTTTCATCCTTTCTATTACTTGCTAAAATAAGTTGTCTAATGTAAAGGAAGGCACTCAAAACTAGGTTATTCCTTATAGAACATGTAGATTCAGCAGCATGGCTCAATATTAATAACAACTGAATGGCTAAATCCCTGCAAAGTGGGGTAAAAGTTTGCTCCTAGGGATCCAGCAAACACACTTAAACCACTGAATTATCTTAATTCTAAAATAGCCTTCCAGCAGCACCACAGGGCCAGGATACACTTTGGGTTATTTTGCTGTATCTGGAATTTTGAGGTTATTCCAGAGCCACGCAGGCACAATGAAAAGCAGAGTTGGACAAACATGTGAAGACTTGAGGTATAAAAGGATTAACAGATGCTAATGTTCTACATTTTTCTGCTGCAATAATATACAGACAGACAGCACCCAGAGCAAAGCAGAAAGGAAAAGATTGCATGTAGGAGGGACAAAAAGACATGGCTATAATGCTGTGCTGCTGTAAATTTTGAAAAAGGCCACTGCTGAACAGATGTTACCAGCACATGGAAAATTTAGTAAGTAGATGATTTGCAATTTGCTGGTCCAGTGAGGAAAAGTGACTTACTTCAGTCTAAAATGAAATCTTTCCATTTTCCCAGAGAAATAGAATCTCTAAAATCACAAAGAATGATTGATAATATTGACATTCAGACTAAACTCCTCTTCAACCTAAAATTAAATATCTTGGAAACAGAAGGCATCGAGTCATTTCATTTGCGAAGACACTGAAAGAAAAAATTTCAGCTTTCAGAAAAACATGCCTCTTTTTCTCTAGGCTAAATACTTTGTTGGATTCCAAACAAAATTATGGTAGATCTTGCTGATGTGGAGAAAAGTGTCCCCAGTGCCATTTTAACTCTCTGTTAACCCAAAATGTGCACCTGAGGGTGCTCACTGCATTGGGTTTTCCCTGTCTCCATGGGCTTCGTTCACATGTACTGCTTTGTATGATGAGCTCTTACATTTTATTCTCTTTATTCTGACCTTGGGACAGCCAAATCCCAACCGGAGGTCTCCTGCAAGATGCCCATCATGTTGCAGGGTGGAAATTGCACAGCTCTGACTGTTCTGGCTTCAGGAAGTGATGTCTGCACATGGTATAAATGTACAGAAGAATGAAGTGTGCCTTGGCATGGCACTCATCCCAACCCTGATTACCCAGTGTAAGGAGCACAAAGGCATGCTGGCATGAGTAGTGCTGAAAAGAGGGTCAGCCTGCTGGTTTTTGTGATAATTCCTTCTTATCTCTAAACTCTTCCTGCAGCATCTGCATGGGAACACGAGGCGAGGAGACTGATTTGGTCTCTTGACAGTCCTACAACAGAAGTATTTCCCTGCCCTCTACCTCAAGCAAGGATGCCTAATTCAGATTTGTTTCCCATACTGTAATGTACAGCCACATAAATGAATGACTCCCCTAGACACTCTTCCAGAGCACTCTGTGTCCATATCTCCTGCAATATTTTTACATATTTCCTCAACAGCAAGACAGTCTTCATCCATCCTGAGAGAAAACTGCCCTTCCTACAATTTTGCACCTCTTCAGGCTGCAATTCTTCTTGTCCACAAAGCAAATTTCTGCACATTGCCAGCACATCTCAGTCACTGATATGGATAATACAGGATAGGTGTGACTCAAGGTGGCCATCTGAATCAGTCCATTTCTGTATTTCTCTCAAACTAATTTCTTGATATTTGTTACTTATTCATTATGACTCCTTGACTACAGGGAGTACATCAAAGTTGAATATTTCTCTTTAATCAGGAACCAAAAAAACATTATCACTCTGATCATAGGATTGCAGCTTTCATATTTTCTTCTCAGACCTATTCTTGGAATGTGTCCCACCATTTAAAATCCTCTTCTAAGGCAGGAAAAATGACCTTTTCTCTTTCAAGGCAAATCTTTTTTCAGGATACTTCATATACTTCATGGGTATATGACAAGAATGACATAGATTTTTATACAGATTGAGTCTCATTTACGATAGTAATTTGCAGTATTATCCCATCACCAAAATCCTTTCAAAGATTTCTTACAACACCAGCTTATTTTGACTGTGATTCCATGCAAAATGGCAGTCCAACTTTTTGAAAAAGGCTCTGCAAATAGTCATTAAGCTAAATCTTCTTTCCCATGAGAGTGGGATGTAAAGAATTGAGATGAGATCATCTATTTGTGCATACAACATATGAGGAAGAGTCTGTTTTTCAACCCCTTTATAAGATAGCTGTATATATATATATGTGTAATAACTAAAATAAAAGTTGATGTTTTTCTGCCAGATCAAGCAGGAGTTGGACCTGTTAACAAACAGTGTCAAGATTAAAGAGAATAAACAAACCAGTTAATCATTTCTTCTGGCCCTAGGTAAAATTAACATTACACCTGAGTTACCCCCTCTTACACTGACAGGGGGAAAAGAATCCCTGTCTAGAAGGCAAAACCTTGCTAGAAGGACAAAGAGACAACACACTGGGGAAAACAGACTGTCTGTCCCTGCTGTCCTGAGACTTAACCTGAGCCAGGAGCAAGGAACTACAGGACATTTGGGCAGTGCAATAGAAGGTCAAAGCAAATAGAGCAGGAAAGGACTGGGGAAGGTCATGTAATACACCTGCATTCAACCACGCACACCACGGATTGCACAGTCCTATTTGTCACACAAGGGATAACATTTGTGAACTCTAGAGAGGCTACAGTGGCTTGGTCTGTGCTCTTAGCAGAGTGCATTGCTTTGAAGCAGAACTTATCTCTCTGAGCAGCTCCCAGAAATTCCCTAAAAACTTTGCAAATTAATTTGCTCTGGGCCTCAGGTGCTGCCCTGGGGGAATATCTGCAGGTCCCTCTGAGGAGAGGGCTCCAGGCAGTCTCCTGTTGCTGACAAGGGGGGTTTGTTCACACCCTTGTCTGTTTAGTGCTTGGCATGGATTTTACATGCTTGTTTTACTCTCCCTGCTAACAACTTGCCCCTGAGTATTTGGATTCAGTAGAAAGCAAATAGAGTGAGATACCATATGTTAATTCCAGTATGCTTTTTGGCTGATAAAAGTGAAAAGTATAAGCTCTTTGCAAGATTATTGCATATAAATGGGCTAAGGCAATTGCATGGAGAAGTTAGCCAAGAAGTAGCTTCACCCATTAAGATTTTATCTAAATGATCCAATGTTATGAAGAAAGAAAAAAAAAAAAAAGTAGAAGGCTGGGTAGCAAGATCAAACTACCTAAAAATCTGATCTCTGGTCTTGCAGAGATTTTGAATGTTAAACTATTTAGTATGTCGAGGAGATGCTTAGGCTGTGGTGGTGCATCAGAACAGTTAATCTCTTTGGTACTGCACATATTTCTCAAGCAAACAAATATAAGTGGCAAAGGAAAAGATGTCGTTCCTTGACACAGTTGTTCTCCTGACACATCATGCTATGAAATACACTCCAATTTCCCCAACAGAGCGAAACTGAAATTATGAAGAATAAGATTGACTGAAACGGATGACAGTGTTTAAAAAATGTTAGCTGCTATTGATGTTTTGGAGGAAAAAAAAACCCCAAAAGTACTCTGAGAACGCTACCCCGAGGAGCTGATTGATGCGGCTGCCACGGGGGCCTGTGTCGTGCTGGATAAGTCACTCCAGCCATGTCAGAGGTGATCATTACTTTTATGCTCCTTGTTTTCTGGGTGCCTGACTGACGACCCCCATATGCAGAAATATGAGGCACTTAAAGCTCAGCTGCTCCTGAAATCTCGATGTCGGAGCTGGCTGTGAGCTTTCTGATGAAAAATTCCTCTGTTGGAAAATGTTGACTCGCCACAGCTGAGATTTTCACGGAGTGTGTTTTTCCATTGAAGTTTTTGTTGTGTGATTTTTTAGTACAGAATTGCTGGAGGGAAGAAAGGGAGAAGAGAAAAGGGAGAAAACTCTGCACTTTGGAATAATCAAAGCACATGAGAAACCACAAAATGAGAGGTTTGGGCTCTGCTCTGGGTTTTCCCAAGCGAAACTTCCCAAATTAATGTCACTGTCTCCTGGACCGATAACTTTTAGGGGGTTGGGGTGGGAAGAGAAGGGAAGGAGAAATGGATCTTTCCCTTTTCACTCCCTTTCTAAGTGCTTTTACATTTCAAAGAAATTTTGTTTCATTTCAGTACGAAAGAATGAAAAAAAGTCTCTGTACTTTTCACAAAAGGTAAGAGCAGCTCCATGCCTGGCTCTGTTTTGGGTTCAGAGATCAGACACCTCAGCAGTTGGGACACTTTCAGCCCCATTTCCCTGTCTCTGCAACCATTAACTTGTTGTCCTGGAGATGATGTTGAAGACAGCACACACCAAACCTCGCACTTGCCTCTTACTCACTAGACAAGTAATGCTATAAGAGAAGAAAATTGACTCGTGGGGTGCAATTGGCTCATAATAATCCACACCAGCTTTTTCCAATCACCTAATTTTCACCTTTTCTGAGACTGGATTTAATCTTGCTAAGCCATGCACTTGTGGGGTTTGCTTATCCCCTTCTGTGCTCCAGGTGAAGGGAGTTGTTGACATTGATTTCTCCAACAGTGTCTCACCACTTAACTAATGGCTAAATTCCTCTTTCTCTACTCTCTGTGGATATGGGGAATGGGCGACTGCTGCCTTCTTTGCTCCCCATAGTAGAAGACTAAACACATCCTCTTTCAATGCTCTCTTCTTTAAGGTAAGCCTATTTCTTTTTTACTTTCCTTTTAGGTCGCATTTCCAAGCTCCTAGTTAGCATTTCTGCTCCCTGTCTGAACTGCCTCTAATTCATCCAGCTTTATTTCAGTAGGATGATCAAAATTATTCACAGTACTCCAGCTGTGGCCTCTCAAATCCATGTGCACAGGTCTAATGAGTTGCTGTGCTTTATGTGCACTTCCTTCAGTAACAAATTTCATTCTTAATTTTTCCTAATAACTGTGCAAGTTGCAAGTCATTAGGAACCTTCATGGAAGGTAATCTGGCTGGTTTGTGGATTCTCAAACTATCCTTTTTTTTTCATTTTTTGTTGTTAACCACTGAGTTTTTGCCTCTGTTTTTGCCCTTTGGATCTTGGAGGTTCTTCATTAGTTTTTGAAAGCAACTTTTAATGATTCAAATAATGACTTGGCTGTTACTCATGGTGGATTCAGCAGTTACTGACAACCTGGATATACCCATTTTTAGCTCTTTTTTCTTTTTTTTTTTTTTTGTAACTTGTGCTCCTATTACCATTTTGAAATTAACTGTACTAAATATCTGATTGTAATGAAATGTCTCTAAGAAGAACAAAGCAACAAAGACTTCTAATGCATCTGTATTCCTATATCATTTTACCTGTTCTCCTTCCCCATTAATGGACCTGCACCACTTTTCTTTGCCTTGATAACATTGATATTATTTGCCCTTCACCCCACAAAGGCTGTGAAAGTAAAGCAATGACTGCAAATTCAGCACCCAGTTAGTATAATAAAGAAGGAAAAAGCCTATCAGGAAACAAATGGCATTTCCAAGATGGGCTTTGCTACTTTGAGCAATACATGCATTAAAGCCACATGCTCACAAGCAAGAATGACATGAAATAGTGGCTCACTGCTCTGTCATGGAGTGCCATCCATTCTGGGCGCTGAAGGAAGCACCAGCCCTTGAGGAAATCAGTGAGCTTCTCATCATAACTTTGTGTGTTGATAGATGGAAGGTGAAACATTTGCTCTGTCTCCAGTGCTGGGTAGTGTCCTGTCAGGTTCCTCAAGGCACTGGAAGAAGTTGTTCCTTGCCTTGGAAGAAGTTAGAACTTTCACTCCTGTCTGGGTTTGTAACTTGCACTGTTACTGTTCTCTGCTTTTGTAGTTCCTTATCCATAGAGGGACAGGATAACACTCTCTTACTGATTACATACATTTATAGAAATTTCTACTGCTGAAGTGTCTGATGACTGTATGATTGTACCAGGCAGTCCTGCTGTCTTCTGGGAACATTTGGAGGTGGTAACTGTGACTTGCACAACTCCTTGTGAGCATATGCAACGATGTGAATTGTCAATGGAATTTATTCTGCAGTGAAGTCAGGCCTCAGGCCAAAACAGCACCATGAAAACCTGAATGGCACCATAAAGGTGACCAGCAAGCCATTGCCAGCTTTCTGTTCCTCCAGTATATTTCCTTGAGTTTGCTGGGGACCGAATGGCACCCTGATGGGATGTGAACCCCGGCAGCCTCTGCACCAAAGTGCAGGAGTTCCTAATGACTCTATGGATCATTTCTTCCTTGGAGAGCACTACAGTGCTGATACCCTGGCTGCCCCATAGCTCATATGACCATCTGTTTTGTGATTTGTACTAGGAGGGAACAAATTTTAAAGTAGACTGTGTTGTCTTTGCAGCCACCAAGATTTCCTGCAATAAGGATATTCTTAGCTTGTGGCTTGCAGCAAAATTAAGACCTTATTTTCTGCTGAAGAGGTGTGAACAATCACCAGAGTGAGTCCAGACTTGACCTCATTTTTCTCCCAAGTACTTTTTTTTTTGTTCTGTTGTCCAGTGTGGCTGCTGGGGATTTGACTCACAGGCTGTCATCTGACCTTTCTGCCCACGACTGTAAAATTAATTAAACATGCTTTTCTTCATGCATGCTCACTAAACAGACTGTCTATTCCAGCACCAGTTAGTACAGCGTTCACATCAATATTAACAGGAATTATCTGAATATGGGGCATGAAAATTTTGCACTCAGCCTGCTGTACAAGTCAGCTCATTGTACATCCTCTCCATGTCCTATATGTGTAGCCTTTTGTCTCCTGTGTCCTTTTGACTTAATTTTAGTTTGCCCTCTACTTTCACCTCCATTACTGTGTTATACATGGGCAGTTGGCTATGTGACTTAATCATATCAGCCTCCTCCTGCTGTTTTACTTCAATCATCTCCAACCTTTCTCCACTGAACTGACAAAGGTACTTTCTCCTGCGCCATGGAAAACATGATCTAAAACAATATGACAGTGCTAGAGTTCTGCATGCACAATTTCAATAACGTCCCATGTAACCAGTCACCTGGCTGGGCTCTTTTAATGAAATCATCCTTGTTATCAACCTGTTTTCATTCAGTTCTCACAGAGGGATTGCTCACAGCATGAGTCATGCCAGACATTTCAGTATCTCTCTCAGGAAGACGGTAAAGATAATAAAAAAGGTCTAAAAGCTTTGGAAATACAAAATCTTTGGAAATACAACATTTTAGAGCAGTGATGCTGCTGATAATTTTCAGCCATTTTGTGGAACATTAAGGAAAAAACCAACCAAACCCCAAAAGTAACATTTGGTTCCTTAGTGCTTTTGTATTTCTCCCCACCACATTTACTTGCATCATTATGTAACTCTTAGGGCTCCAACTTTATTTTTCATTTTATGGTCTCCTGCTCTTACAACTTTCTTCTCCAAAGAGCAACAGAAAGCTCATCAGGGCGAGCCAAGTTGCTCATCTAATGACAAGCCCCCGGCACAGCTCCTGAGAGGTGGTGCTGAGGGGTGCAGGGAATGTGCCCTCTTGCTGCCACCCTTTGGAACAAGGGTGAACAGTGGAACCTCTGTCAAGGCAGGTGCTTTCTGCTATCAGTCCCCTCCCCTCTGAATAAGAAACAGAACCCTATCACATGCACACAAGTATATGCCGAGATCTTCTGTTGGGCTTTGCCTATGTGTTTCCCTCCTGAAAAGTACATTTTTTTTGCAAAGTCAGCTGGCAATATCTACATCATTATGAAGCTTTCCTGGCACTGCATCTGCTGATTGATGGCTGTGAAAATGCAACATATTTAGTTTTCTTTTCCTGGACGTGGAGCCAGCTGCTAATGGCTTTCCCAGGGTGAAGCTGGCAGCTGCGGGATCAGGTCTCAAGGCTCTAAAATGTACATTTGCAGGAAAGCCACCTGGGTTTTTGGCTGTTTCATTAGCGACCATTACTTCTCCTAAGAGAGGATCTAAGCAAAATGGGTGCTGAGCCTGGCTATAAATTCTGGGCTTTGATTTGGGAAACCACAGTCCTAAGCATCAGAGGGAAGTGATCTCAATGATCTCGAAATCTTTCTTTGTGCAATTAAAACTTCCATCGCCTGTTTGCAAAAACGTATCAAGACCCACAGTCTAACAGTTGACATTTATTTAGTATTGTTCATCTGCATCTTCAAGTCGAATACAGAAACTAATGCATAAGTAGTACCCTTTTTATGTTAATTGTGAGTGCTTGCTGAGGACTGAAATAAAGCGTGAACGCCAGAGCATCATTAGTCTGAGTGAGATGAGACTGTGGCTCTCTGCAGACACCAGACAGCAATAAGTAATCTTCTCCTACAGGTCTGGAATAAAACTGCTATCTAATTCACTCTAGAAAAAGGCTGTTTGATTCCAACATGTTTATATTTTGTCCAGTTTCATACACAGCAAGGAACAGGGGACTGTGGTGGCCACCAAGGCCATCCAGGCCTTGGGATTGCTGTCCTGCTGCTTCAAGCCCCATGAAGCACCTTCTTTTTTTAATAAAATCCCTCCTGAATTGTGAAGAATGAGGTAGGATTCGTTCCCCCTAGATGTATAGATGGCATGTTCTTCTGGTAGGTGGAGGCAGGAGAACCTCACGGGCTTTGGCACTGCTGTGTGTTACTCCCTAAGCTGATTTTTAACAAGGCAGGCTGGATATCTTATCTTTCCTAGAAGGAAGATAGACTCACCAGGAGGCCTTGGGAAAAAAAAAAAAAAGGGCAGAGCTGTGAAGAGATTCCCCATCAGTTTTGCCAGCTGCTGTCAGGCAGGAATCAGGTGGATCTGCATTTGCATTTACATTTTGGGGAGTGTTTCACAATTTAAATGGGAAAGAGCAAGGCAGAAATGATCATTTCTATAGGAATTCCTGAGGGCAGCAAGAGGATTTTGTAATCACACAAAATCATGCAAGCATAAATTTTGCATTGTTGGCCACTGACAGAAAATTGACCTTGATATGCACTTGAACAATTTTAAAATAGGATAAAGAGGTTCCATGAGTAGAAATACTGTAAACCAGAATCTTTCTTCCAGGTAGGAAAGTCCTGATTGCTTGATTTCTAATCTAAATTATCAACAAAAAGCATGTATTATTACTAAGTGGCTGAAAAGTGGGCCCAGAGTGTACATCCCTTTCTCCTGTGAGGCTCAGTGGGTTGAATTCTCTCTCCTCAGCTTGTGCCACAGAGGCTTTAGGTAAAGAACTGGTGAAGAATAGCTGAACACTGAAAGCTATTATCTCTAAAGACTGATATTTACTGGATTCCTGCTTTTTACTTTTCTAGCTGAGTCACAGAATTTCCTTTGTTGCTGCACATTCCTTTTCCTCCTTTTTCTCACAAATACCTCTGAATTGAGTATGCATAGGTCTTATATACTGTTATCAAGAATTATCTCCAAAAAACCTTTTAAGTCCTGTTCACATACAAATGAGACTTGAGCACTTCCAGGGCAGAGCAGTACATTAGCAAGCCCAAGATTTAACAATAGGACTGGGTCAATAAAAGAAGGATATACTATCTGATCACAAGGTGACTGTTTCCACTGCAATATGAAAAGCTGCTTTCATTACTGAAAATACAGTAGAGCAGCAGATAAATTAGTGCCACTGTACAGAGCTCATTTGGATCCCTGTGTACGTGTTCTGATTTGAGCAAGCAGAGGGAATGACTATTAGGATAATCAGGAGAATAAAGAGCTTGCTTTTAAAGTGCAGATTAAAATTAATTTGCTTAGCCCAGCAAAAGGGAGACGAGGATGCACTTTGTGTTGCTGATATGTACAAAGCAGGGAAAGGAACTCCAGGCTAAGTGAGAATGTTGTGAAAATATCTGCTGAAAAGCAACATCTATGAACATATTTGGGGTGGAAAATAGGGATTTTCTATCTTTTGAAAGGTAAAGGTCTAGGTGATTCCAGGAAAATATCTTTTTTACAAGATGGATTAGATGGCTGCCTCTGTAGCAAGGAATGAGCAAGGAATGGAATGAGCAAGAGCAATCATATGATTTGTACAGGAGGGGCTTTTATCATGTAACTGAGGGAGCTCTGCATGGTGGCATTTGCCAAATCCTCTTTCCAGTCCATTTTCTCAGACGGTCTATCATACCACCCCCTTTCTCTTGTGGATATAATACCTGAAAATCCTCCTGGAGACCGAAAATGAGCACGACGCCTGGAATCTACCCTCCAGCTTACTTGGGAATATTTGATGAATGGAAAATATCTGCGTATTTTACTGCACTTACTGCAGCAGCAAAAGAGGAAGATTCTGGATCAGGGGATCAGAGAGCTCTGAAAGTTTTGAAGTGTTATTCTTGCCCTCTCCCATTGCAGATTTGAATGGATGTTTACAGGCCATATTATTGTTTATAATATTTCATTTTTTGATGCAAGAATTTTTAAACCTGTTATCTATTTTGTTATTTTCTCATTAATTATTAAATTATGGTTGGGGAAGGTTTATACATTCACCATTTTATCATAAATATCCTGGAATATAAAAATATCTGATTTGTAGAGTCTTACTGGGAATGAATTAAGCTAGATTTATGAGACTTATGGCCTGTTCTTCCTCTGTTCTTTAGAGGGCTTTGTGAATATGCAGTGAGAGCTCTTATTTCTTATTATGGAATTTTATAGCCACCATGCAACTGGGTTAATATAAGAAGTATAAATAAGGATATGCATTTGCCTGTGAGATGTTTTAATATGGAGAAGAGCATCTGAAGTTAAAAACATATGAACTGAAGAACAGACTGTATATCTTACTCTGTAAATAGGAAGAGAAACCATTTCAAGCGCTGAAAAAAAGAATGGAGTGTGTGGGAATGGTCTCCCAGGAAAAGTAAAAAAGCCATTGGATTTTTCTTTTTTTTAAGCCTTCGTGCTCTACTCTGTCACTGCATTTTAGCAAACATCCTGAAGTGCTACAGTTGCTCCCTCTCGCCTGCTGGTCTCCTGCAAAGACTTTCCTGAAGTGAAAGGAAAGGCATCGAAAGCAAGAGGAGCTGGAAAGGTCTAACAGCCAGGATACTTTGCCTTCCAATAGTTCCTCTTCTCTTTGTCTACGGGAACCTGAGTTGATGTTAGTTCATGTAGACTGAGACAATAACTACTTTTAACAGAACTAAAATTTGAGACACAGGAAATACTCTTTTAATCGAAGAATAGAGGCTAAATCCTGTGATTCTCTCTCCTGTGCATGGGCAAAAAATAATCCTCATTCATCCCCGTGCCATGTTCTTATCCTTTACATACTTCACTGCTATTTTAATGGCATTAAGTCCACAAGGATGCAGGTGATGTCCATGCACACAAAGGAAGGGAAGGCAGGAGGCTGCTGCCAGCAGATGAGGATGGAGCCAGCACAGCTGTACTGACAGAGATAGCAGCTGGAAAGGACTGAGGTGGCCACCAAAAGGGAAGAACAGCTGGAAAACTTAAAAAAGAGGTTTTGAAAGGAGGCACAGACACAAACTGGATTAAATGAGAGAAGCAGGTGTTGGGTCTGGAGAGGCGAGATTGCCTCACAGGCTGCAGGAGCCCTTGGCGAAGGAGGATCCGTGGGAAAGGAGCAGTAATGGGATATAGGAAGGAGAAGGGGAAGTTTGCACTTCACACAGATTGGGTAAGACACCTTTCTAGAAGCTCTGCAGCCTTTGGGCTGTAACCTTCCATGAGGAAGAGGTTTGGCACAGTGGATATTTTGTTTTGCTTTGTTTGCCTTCAAAGCAGAAAGTCATTTTGGAAACCAGCTGCTACCACAGGGCCATTTCTGCTCTCAGCCCTCCTGGGTAGATTCCCTTCTGCTGCCAACAGGATTTACTGTGATTTACTGTAGGAACAGGATAAGTTCACCATCAGGCTGAGTGTAAAGCTCAATATTTTGGAGTAGAGGTTCACTGCTCTTTGTACAATGCTACAGATGAGAACATTTTATTCTCTTTTTCAGAGTTAAAAGACCCATTTTCCTTTGGCCCTAAATGTGAGAGTGCAACAGGGATTCTAAGCACAATAGGCATTTTATTTAAAAGGTTAAAAATCACACTAGTCTAGAGCAAAATGGAGATCTCCCCCATGTTCCTCATTTCTGGCCCCGTCTTTGCTGCTCTGGGGTATCAGATGGAGAGTCAGTAAGTTATGCTGTGTTGTGCTTTGCCGTGAAATCCAATCAGATTAATGACTTTGGGGTCACTTGAGATTTACATAATTTATACCGATGACTTGCTGTTTAAAGTGTTTTACGAAATCAGGAAATAAATTGTATGTTTTATAAAAATATCATAATTAAAAATTGACTCATACAAAATGTTGGCTTCAGGAACGTGGATGAAGTTCAAGTCTGATGGAATGTTTTGGTCAATGAAAACTATAAAAAAATCAGGAGAGTCTTATGATGATAAAAAGTGGGTTTTTTAGATGGTTACATTATCAATCTTTATATTGAGCCAAATGCTGCTTGCATTTCTTGTGTGCATATTTTATTGACTTCACTGTGACCCACTGGGGAAGGACAGCAATATTTGCACTACAGTGAAGAAATATTGTCATGATCAAAATCAAAACGTGTTCTTGAACCAAGTATAAAACCTCAGAAGACAGAAATCACTTTCCTTAAATATGTCTTTAATATGACTTAATCACTCCACTATTTAGCAACCTGCAATAAATCTTTCTGCTATAAAAACAGAAGGGAAATTTTCTTGCCTATCCTCACATTAGTAATACAAATATTAGGATGATGAATGTTATTTTCTCAATAGTTTAATTTAGGAGGAAAAATGAAAAAGTATGCAAAGGGGGGAGTCTGTGACATGTAAGGCTGGTCACAAAGTTTTTTTAAGGAAAATAGGTTTGAGGGCAGCTGTTACAATGCAAAAATGAGCCAAACTCTGCTCTCTGTTCTATTCCCAGTGAAAATCAGAGAAGTTGGACAATACCAAGGGTCTTGAATTTAACATAGTATTACAGGGTTTATAACATGAGATCCCTGTGTTAAAAATTAGACACACTCTTCCATGTTATTTAGTACAAATAAACTCAATTGTTTGAGCAGGATACTGAAGCGTGCAAAAGGACTGATAAAAACATCAGCTTGTACCATGATGTAACAATTTAGAGAGATGAATAAGAAATGCTTTCCCACCCTTTTCCCCTGGAACAAGGGTTCTTGGGGGAGACAAAATGTCCAAGCTCCAGCCGATGCCCAGGAAAGACTGATCAGGGGCTGGGGATGGGGAACCACAGATGTTGGGATGGGGTGGGCTCTGGGTAGAGTGAGTGGGAAGCAGGGTCCTGGGATGGGTATAGATGGCACAAGAGCACCAAAACATCCTGCTAAAGCTCATGTTACAATTCCTGACTCAAGCAGAATGAATCGGGAGGACAAATGTCTCTTATTTGTATGAGACGCACTGTGCGATTGCAGGGGCAGGGCAGGGATAGCTCGAGGCTTGTTCTTTTTAATCCAAACCTTTCCTGTAATGCAGCAGTGTGAGCACAGCAAGGAGCACTCTCTCATGATGGAATTACATGTTCAACAAGCTGCACCTCACGGTCATAGAATAGAAAGGTCCGGCAGACAGGGAGAGAGAAACCCTCCTGGTGCGCCTTCATGAAGAGAGTTTGAAATAAGTTTTGATTTGTATGCCACACATCTGTGATGATAAACATGAAACTCTTCTTAATGGCTGCTTTTTTCTATTGTTTTGAAGCCCAGTTCTGGTTTGCTTCCCTGTCTTACCTCACTGAGAGGCCTAAGAGAAGCCAAAACAGGATGGGAGTTACTGTGAATGACAAAACTGAGAGCATGAAGCAAAAGGGCAAATGTGAAGAGATATGTGTGAGGCTTCTTGATGGTAAGCACACCATGTAAGTGGTACCTTAAAGCCAGGAGACTGATTTTAGGCAGTGGCTGTCCTACAAAGGCTCTTCTCCTTGGAGCTCTCACTGCCAGCTAGCAAGTTTCTCCACAGCTTCACTTGGGTTTAGAATCAACAACTGCATGCTGATAAGTTTTCTGGGCCTTTATTTCCCCAGCTCCCTGAATTATGGCGAAAAAAAATCACATAGATAAAATCTTCCAGATGCCTTATCTGCGTTTCAGGAATAATATAAGTTGTTGGGTTCACTCTTGAACTCTCTCACAAAATGCATCACTAGGGGTCACCAGAAAGAAGCAAAAAATTTGTTATTTAATCTGGAATGCTTATGAATTTATATAGAGTTTTTAAGCTAATCTTTTAGAGAGGATAATTTAGTTTTCAAAAACCAGGACAAAAATTATTTTTCTACAGACGACAGGTATTTCCTGCTAATGAAAATGCCATTATAGAAGGCCCATGTTAAAAAAAGAAAAAAAAAGAAAAAAAAAGCTTATGTGCAATTTCTCACTCCTATAATTGCATGCTGATACTGAATAGACACTGTGGTTTGAAATTTTACTCCAAGTTAAAATAAGGTGTTTGCCTTTCTGATTTGGTAACCTCTGTCAGAATAGCAGTTAATATAGCAGTCTGAATTTTAATTTTTCAGCTGGGCTTTAATGAAGCAGTAATGACTTGGTTTGGGTAAAAGTTTACTGAAATATCTTTAAGCTCATAATTGTAGAAATATAGGTAACAGCTTTTTTCAGAATTTGTTCCAGCTCTATGCTTGCAAATCCTAGAAAATATATCACATGAGGTGATGAGGAATTTATCCAAGGATGCTTGAAAGGACATTTTGCTCAGGTAGAAAGAAGAGTATTTTGGTATACTTGGGAGAAAAGAGCAAAGGTAGCATAGGTGGAGTTCAGTGGGGATTTAAAGAAGAATTTGGCTCAACACTGTTTTATTGTTCTTTTATTCATTCTTAGTGCTGAGCAAAGGCAAATTTTCCTGTGTTTGGCTAATAGTCAGTTTGGCTTTAACAAAAACTGACAAGTCAAGAAACACATACTAAAATACATATATTTCTGCATTTTTGTAGTTGCTTGATGCAGGCCAGGCCAGGCCAATATCTTGTGGGATTGTTTGTGCATAGTGAGATCAGAGATCTGCCTGTGCCCAGCAAAGCTGCACAGTCCATGCTCCTGCCAGTGCACACTCATGCATAGTCTCCCATGCTTTGTCTTGTCCTCTTTCAGTTTGGGTAGAACTGATATTCTTTCCCCCTCCCTTCTTGAATGTATATATTTTATAGCTAATGAAAAAGCTCAGGAAATATAACTGTCTCTTGTATTGATTTTGCTTTTATGTAGTGCCTTTTCCCCAAATGGATGCCAGAAGGTACTCTTAAAATCAAACTATATAGAACAATAATTTCTACCAGAATGGAAAAACATGGCAGCAGCTTAACAGAGCACTTTAGTGCTAGGCAACACTTTAAGAAATGAAGGTGGCTTTAAAGAGCAGGAATAAGCTCGTGGCCTTGAGGAAGTTATTGGATATGAGTATGGAGCAAGATCCAGAGCAGCTTTTCTCACCCCCAATTGCCTGCACTGGTTGTGGGGAATATATTGCCAGTTCCTTGCTCAAACCATCTGATAGCAGAGAATGGGTGTTTCCAAGCATATCTTTAGAGGCTGAAATATTATTTAACTTTTGAGGGCTCTTAAGATGTCAGATTTCAGTTCATACAGCAAAGAGCACCCAGCTGTTCACTCAGATATGTCCTGGATATTCCTGGATTCCTGTTTGGCTGTGTGTCAATGGGTTCCTCCTGCCCCAGCTCCAGGGCCCTTATCACTACCTCCAAAATTAAGGTGTCCTTTGCCTTCAGTAAAACTATGATTTTTGTAAATAAAAAACTAAGTTCACTTTTTCTCTTTTCTTTATGCAAAATATCCCTTATTACCTCTGTTAAGAATAAAACAATAAGGGATACAGGACACTCCATGGCTTTCTTTTAGAAGAAAAGGATCTTTAACTAAAAGAATATTTGAAAATCAGTGTATTAGAACATTGTTTCCCAAGCACAAATGAACATAAATCACTCCTTTACACATTGCTGGGGACTCATAAACAAGTATCATTACTGATACTGAAATTTACTGCCCCCTTTATTCAGCTTGTTCGTTGTTCTAAAAAATGTATGCTTGGGTTAGAGCTGGTCAGGAATTTTGAGTGTTGATTATTTTATATGCTGTTAATGAAACTTTTCACAGAAATATGAAAGTTTTGAGAAAACCTCTATTTCTTTGTTGGTGGAGGTTTTGTATTAGGATGGGAGGAATTTGGAGGCTTGTGCACTTGGACATGAGGTTTTGAACAAAATAACACGTATTGGTCAATTGAATGATCACCTACTCATCTAACTGTACTGGAATTGTTTTATTTTTATTTTTTTTATAAATAGCATATATACATTATGCCATAGAGTGAATGAAGCTGATGTCCATCACAGGTATTTATACCTTTACAGGGGATGAACACATGGCACTGACAATGAAGCCCTTATTTCAAGATGTATTTAATTACTAGTAGAAAGTGAAACCATACAAATAAGAGATCTAAAGATATTCTCCCTGGCATAATCGATAGACCAGTTCTGAGGGCACTTGTCTGCGACAAAAGAGATTGATCTGGCTCCACTGTCCTAAAGCACAACATCTTTCCTGTCAGTAGTGATTAACAAAATACCAGAGTACCAGTTAGCACTTTGGGTTTTTTTTCCTGGTTATGTCTCAGTGGAAAAGTAAATTTTTAATTGTTTTCAATTGTTAAAGCAATCAGAGAGAAGAAAACCTTCCTGTGTGGATCAACAGCAGTTACTCAACGTGGAGTAGGATATCTTTGGGAAGTCATACAGTCTATAAACTGTTATGCAGATAATCACAGCGAGGAGCTGGGTTGTAACAGCAGTGATGGAATTCAGAGGCAAAAATCCAATGGAGTGGCTGGATTTGTGTGGTGTATTTTTTGGTACCATCATAATTTTTCTCACAGCATTTCTGCAGCACTAACTGTAGGAATAATTACATGAAGCAGTGATACCTGTGGTGGCCAAAGTGATGTTTCCTGTGCTTATGTACACATGTGGCCACCTGTGCTGCCTTTTACATGATTGCAACATTTTAGTTTTATAATCTGTTTAGCCCCATTGAAAGAAACATAAAGTTATCTGCTTAAGAGTCTTAAAAAAAAAATAATCTGATGCCAACATGGAACCCAGACTTTGGGAGACAGCTCCTTTTCCTGCTAATCATTGTGTGTACAAGTAGGATTTAGACTTTGTGCCACCAGCTTTTCTGAGCAGTAAAGATGCTTTTTCCTCATTCCAGCGTTTTTTTTTGTCCTTGTGAACGTTTCCATGCTAGGGTCCTTGGCAGTAGCATGGGGCTGACCAAGCAGAGCTCCCCTCAAATCCTTCCTGCACCTCATGAGGATGCTCGGTATTCTCAGGAGACAAGCTGCAAGCACAGACTTAAGACAGAAGATGAAGTTGTTTGGAAAAAGCAGATGAATAATATTGTCAGAGGTGTATTAATGACAGAAAGTGTCTCCACACCCATGCAGAGTACAGGTAATATCAAACAGAAAAAGGAATGTTAGTGGGTAGCAAACAGGCAGCAGGAATGACTGCGGGTGATTTTTCTGACTAAGATGTCAGTTATTGGGAAAATGTGAAGAAGAAGCGAAGGACTGGGGGTGGGCAGTAAATTTATGATTTATGTCAAAGCTGTTTGTATTGCAAGGCAAGAATCATGTCAAGAGGAGAAAATAGTCATAAAATTCTTCTGGGAGATGTATAGCTTATGCTGGGATCATAGTCTGCAACCTGGATACAGCTGTCCTGAAGCACATCAGTATCGTTAATCCTAATGCCCTCACACAAGCACACACCAGGGACAGGAATGAAACCTCATCCCTCCAAATCCAAGCCTGAGAGCTTCCACATGGTCATACTCTTTGCCAATGATACCTTAAGGGTATACCAAACCTTCCTTACTCTGAGGAGTGTTGCAGTGGGCAAGGACAGCCCTGGTGCTCTGCAGGGAGGTGCATGGGGTGTGGGCACAAATGAGTCCTGTCTGCTGCTGTTTGGGCAGATTTTGACCCCCAGGTCAGGACTGGTACTTCCATGCAAGGAGGGGAGGATGAACAAAATGCATCTTTGCTCCAGGCTGAGAATGCTGCGAGCTGCTCCAGCCTTCCCAGCATACCTGTTCACAATAATCTTTTATAGGATCAATTGAAATAACTGGAGTAGGCAAAAGACTGAAAACTATTTGAAAGGGGAGGATTGATATATTCAGTAATTAAGAGTGAGACTTTTAGAGGATATTAGAGGAGAAAAGAAGCCCAAATGCTTCAGGAATATTGTGGGGTGTGGATGCCTGAGTCCCACTAACACTTAGAAGACTGTTGGAGCCAAAAAATTCTGGGGTGGTTATGGGGTAATTGAGGGAAAAGCATAGGTTTCTTTTACCTTTATTTTTATTCTGCTTTATACACATTTAGAAAATTAAATGTCCACATATTTTAGCACTTGAAAAATGAGTTGCAAGTACAATTGTGTAGGAAATAGCCTTCTCTTAATTTTCCTTGTATTTCTTGCAAGAGAGAAGCTAGGAATTAATTAGATTTCACCCTGTTTATGTCTTTGTTGCTAGCTCTAATCTTAACATCTAATAGGAGAACAGAGCAAATGGCTCAGGGAATTTTTATATATATTTTTTCTCTAGTCCATTAAGAAAAGAACAGAGCTGATGAAAAGGTAGCCTGAGTGAATCAAAGTATCTATGCTGTGTTATTGAGGGAGGCTGAGTCACAGTCAACTAGTTTTATAGCATGCCCATAGTTGATTGTAAAGTAAATAATTGGAGGAAAGGGACAGAGAAGGAGATTAAAGTAATCTCTGAAAGATGTTTGTGAATCTCTCTGTTCTGGTAGCTGGACCAGATCAACAAATAACATGATGAATGAAGTTTAATAATGTTAATTCTAAATAGATTTTTAATTAATAAGTTATGAATAACAAAGCATTTGCTTAGCTATTAAATAAGCTACTGATTGAATTTTATCTTCTCTTTCTCTTCATATAGGTCTGTAGCAAATCAGTGAGATAAAATTCCACAAAAACTTTGCATGACAGTCAAACATCAGCAAAATACAATTTTAAATGGAAATGAGAAGGAAGCAGGTGTTGACATAAAACATTTTCCTCTCTGTAAAGGAATTGTCTAGTTCTGATTGCAAATAATTTTCCACATTTACCATTAAATTCATTATAGAGCTATTCAGGAACTTCTGAGAACACTCTTGTCTTCGTATCATCTCCTAGATTTTTTTTTTCAACAAGACTTTTGCCTTCTGAGACAAATTGAACATAACTTGATCGGCCATTTAAAAAATTGAGAGGAAGTAAAACTGTGAGTCCAGGATGAGAAATGTTATGGTTTTCCTTAATAGCACGAGGAGGAGGAAATTTGGGGTATCCACCAGTTCATGGAAAGTGCAAGAGCTACTGAGCTGATGAGGCATTAGTGAGATACCACATGAGGGGGCCTTTACTGACACAGTCAACACACAAAGCTGTCAAGAGACAGTTGAGTTGTAAAATGTTCCAGCTACCACAGGAGATGCATTACATTATTTTGGTATGCAGATAAATTGCTACCCAGCTCGTGGAAGCTGCTTTTGAAAAAAAAATAGGGCAATAAGTAAACTCTGTTTCAATCGATGAATTAATATAAAACCTGCAAAAGGAGCAGAGCAGACTGCTACAATCCCTCAGCTATATTAGGCAATCAATTCTTTTTTTTTCCTTTCAATATGTAGAATATTCCCTTGTGGCTCCCCGTGGATGCCATGCAGTGTGAACACAGCAATCAAAGTAATAGACGTCAGAGTAATCAAAATAAGATGTGTCAGAAAGAAGCAAATGAGTACATACTCTCATTAAGTAAATCTCCTAAGAGCTTAACACACAAAACTCTTCCCAGAAAAGCTGTACAAACAATTGTGTGCACTAACACATGGGCTTATTGGTGTTTCAAAGTCAGATAAAAATATTCTTCAATCTAATCCCTGTTTTTCAGATTTCACCACAAATAATCCCTACCTAAGGCAAAACACATCTGTAGCTGCCCCAATGACATTAATAAAGGTCATAACTCAGGGTAAAATACACTTGTTTGAAGAAAACTTAACAATCATTAAACAAACAACATGTGCTGCCAACACTGCTAAAGACAATATCCATTTCTGCAGTGGGTTGGGCATCAGCAATGTCCAACACTAAACTTCAGCCTCTGAGGTGACAAGAAAGACACTTGACCCAGGGTAGTAGACAAAGTAGATAAAAAGTCAGAACAAACTGTCCAAGGGAACAAACTTGTAGAGAAAATCAGACAAAGCAGTAATCTGGCTGCCTTGAGAGCTTTTTCCAACAAACTTTTCAAAGAGGTACATTAGAAACCCAGTGAAAAAAACAACAAAATGGTACTTCCACAATATTCAAAGCCTTTTGGAGCAGCCAGTCTAGATCACAAAAAAAAAAAGAAAAAAAAAAATAATTAAGGACATTGGAATGAAAGAGCCATTTCCAAAACCAGAATTAATTTATTAGGCTACAGAAGTGGTTGAGGAAGGAGAAGAAACAATCAGGAAAGAAATTCTGTCTATGTGAAGCTAGTGCAGGATTGGCTTTTCCTTCTTTTCTTCTACTGTATTTGTTTGATAAAGGACATATAGCATTTTGGAAAGTGAATGGATCATTTCCCTTTGAAATCAAAGGGGACTTGGGGAGAATTTCAAGTACTGACCACATAAAACATGTTTAGCAGTCTAAAACCCACTGAAAATGCTTTGTGCCCCCTTGAGTTTGTGTGTAGCCATTTGACCTCAGAGTTTACCAGGAAGATGGAGAGAGGCTGAGCATTTTTATTACACTCCAATTTCCTATATTGGCTTTTGTTCCAGTTATGAGCTGTGCTACAGTTAATGGGGCCGGGCTGTGACTAACGAGGCCTCATCACAGATCTCAGCTTCACCAAAGGGTTTTGTGCATGACCTTGAGCCACTTCACGTCCCCATCCCATCTGTAAAACAAAATGATGACGCTTCCTCTCTGCAGAAATCTGTCTTGTCACCTTAGGAACAAACACTGATTTGTCTTGGCTGCTCGCAGTTCCTATCGATTGCAAAGCGACTCGGATGTACACAATACTTCTTGAGCTTTGGCATTTGGAGACAAAATAACTCTGAGGAACTGGAACATTAAAGGAAACATTTTGGCCATGAATGTCCCATACTCTTAGGAGCAGTGTATAACAAACTGATCCTCAGTTTTAGTGCAGCACAGAGCAATAAATAGCTGTTAAGGAGTTTAAAAAGCTTGGCAGGTCATGTTTGGCAGGTCAACGGGAAATAGGCAAATCCTTGAGAGAGGCAGGTGAAAGGCAGCCCTCTCACACCAAATGCATTTTTTTAAGCCTGTATAACTTTGAAAACTATCATTAATTTTCATCAGAAATTAAAAGGCAAGTGCTTGAGCAAAAGAATGTTTCTCTGCCAAATTTCAAAGCTCTAAAATCTGATAGTGATGGACTGATGCAGCTCAGGAGAGTCACAAACATATTCACTGTAAGGTGAAAGAGGTTCCTTCGCCCCTACACTGCAACAGCTCCTGATTTCTCCTTCTTTATGAATTAGCTATCCCTGTGTTAATCATAACCCTGTTGTGCTTTCTCATGTGAAAAAAGTGGAACAAAAAAGTTGCCAGCAAACAGAAATCATTGTAAAATGCCTGCTTCACTTTGAGAGCATAAAATCAGATAAATTCAGATTTCAATCTTAGTTTAAAAAATAAAAACTAGCTTAATTTGGGCCAGTTACCTGATCTAGTGGATGGCATCCCTGCCCATGGGAGGGGTGTTGGAACTAGGTGATCTTTAAGGTCCCTTCCAACCAAAACTGCTCTGTGATTCTATGATAATTCCAGACCATGGAGTCATTGGAGTACTTGATATTGACACAATTTAAAGAACAGGAAATAAAATATTAACCTGTAAACAACTTTTTATAACTAAAAATAACGTTGTGAGAGAAACATACTGTAAGGGTTGTTCTTCTCTCTTTAGGAGTTGTTTGCCATGACCAGGGAGTCTTGGATTTACTTCCATAGGAAGGGTATTCTTTGTTAATGTCTGTTGTGCTTTCCAAAGAGTGAAGACACAGAGATAGAATAATCCCGGTGTCATTTCCAAAGGCACGGGAATGTCCCTGACCAAACCCACTCATGACCTGAGAGGTTGATCCCTGCAAGCTCTTTCCAGGCCAGATGCTGAGGATTCCCTGTGGTTGCTCACACCCCTGCTGTGCTCAGGGACCCTGAGGGTGGAAGAAGCCCTGGGGCTCCAGGGGTTCCTGAGGACCTGGGTGGCATCCCAAGGGATGGGAGAGTTTGTCATCTTGAAGCAGGTGGGAGAAGTCCTGAATAGTTTGAATTATTCCCTTCGAAATGCTCATGGGGAAATGTTTTCTCAGGTCCAGCTTTCAGCACGGACGGACCCTGGCACTCAAGTTTTACAGCAGAAGCTCTCAGTGAGATCATGGGTTGCTTGTGGGTGGCATACAAAGCAAATTATACAGTCTGCTTTTCATTTCATTCTTCTATGGAAAGCAAGACTGGGGCTTATAAAATTACAAGTCATACTGAATGATTTTTGTCATGCTAGACTATTCTCATTGACTTTCTTAAATCAAATTAAACTATTCAGATCATTGGAGAACAAGCTATCTTTCCACACTGGCTGTAGGCACTTCACCTTCCCCTGACACAATCTTTTCTTTCTTCACCTCTGGATATGCTTGAATTTGTTCTTGTGTGTTTCAGAGTTCAGGGAAACCCAGAGGAGTAAACTTAGAAGCAATTAGTTATATCTGATTTTACTATATACTGTAGTAACTTCACCTTGTAGTGAAGCTCCCATGGATTTTGTGAGCTTCAAGGATGCCTCTGCAGGAAACTCATATCCAAATTAAAAACTTTTTCAATTGTACATTATGAAAAGGTTCCAGAGGGGATGGGAAGCAATTCCATCTCACTGGTGATGCTACGAGCAACTATCTATTCTAAGATAAATGTTTTTATCTAAAATACCCCTGTAAAAATCTACTGTCTTTTTCTTTTGATTGACTTATTTACAGAATTTAATCTGAGAAAAGTCTGACAAGCTCTGTGTTGTGTCAGCCCTCCCATATCTATGATTCACTGAGTTGCTTTTGTCCCTGATGCTTTACTTAATCTTCTACCAGAGAGAGCTATGGATGTTGTTGTTGGTAACTCTTTCATGTTTCTCAGTCATAGGAAATCACATAAAACCCCCAAATATTCAGAATATCCTCAGTCACTGGGAGGTTCTTTACCTAAAATAAGACCACAGAAGATGATAAAGCTCTTCCTTAATCTTTAAGAGACTTTTTCATCTTCTCGCTCTTAACGAGGCATCTGCAAAACCTCTTTGGTCAGATATTCCTTATTCACCGTTAAATTCTTATGGGATTAGTAGGTTTGTGAGAATACATAAGTAAACAGCATATGGCTCTGTTAATGTCCTTATAATGTCACAACACAATCTGTCAGAATGTAAACTTTTTTGAGCAGGTTCATTTACTTCAAGTTCACACTACGAAAAAAAACCCACAACAACAAACAAGCCTTATGAATCCTTCTGCATCACCTGAGAGACAGCACTTCCTAATCCTTGTTTTGTATTCCCAGTTTCATAAGGATGTCTATACATATTACCTTCAGTAACAAAAATACAGTGGCAAATACAGTTACTTAGTTACTAGGAGTTAAAAGGTCATTTCCCCTTGATGAAAAGCTTGTTCTGTAGATAAGTAGCTGCTACACTCCATAAAACTGGCAACCCTTCAAAAGGTTTCAGAAATTAAAGGCATTGTTTGAAGATAAAGGCGATAAGGTCATTTGCTTTGTGTTTAGTCCTGCAGAACTTTCTGGGTGACCCTTTGATATTCAAGTGAAGAGGGCTTTACATTGTTTTATCTTCATAGAGCTAATGAGTGCTGGCTGACAATCACTGTTAAGACTAGCTGGAACTCTACTAGAATTAAATTTTGTAAAATATTGCAACATATTTCCATTAAGGGGGAGCGCCTCCCTGGAGTTTGCCAAAGCTGAATCCATAATCACTCACAGCACTGTGCTCTTGTCTGACTGCTTTTCTCAGTTTCTTTTATTAACTCTGTTTTCACTAGTTGAATAATGTCTAACATGATTCTAAATGTATTCCTACAGTCAATTAATAAAGTTGTATAAACAAGCCACATATGTAAAATCTATGTCCTCTTTGAACTCAGTGCAACAAGCCTCACATTTATCGTGTACAGTAGTAGAGAAATTACTCATGAACTTTTTATTGCCAGAGGCTGTATAGCTGTGTATTATTATATGTGTAATTAACTATAATGTTGCTCTGATATATGGTGTATATAATTCTTTCCTAGAGGAAGAGATTGTTATTTTAAAGTGTTTGGGGTTTTGTTTTTTTTTCTTTTATGGTTTATTTCATATATTCCGTTTATGGGAAAATGCTATATATACTATTTAAATATTTTTTTTTCTAGTAGTAAGTAAAAATTTTCACACGTCTTTAATGTCTTAAAAAAAGTGGAAAAAAAAGAAGTAAAAAAGGAAAGTGAAAGTCCTGTAATGATCTAATATATCATGTGTTACAAGCATGCTTGGCTATCACTGTGACCTTCTTCATTACCTTGGTAGTTTATTTTAACCTTACTTCCATTCTATTTTGGAGATTCTTTCTAATAATAGCCCTCTGTCACTCCAATCCACATTCAAAAGTAAATGTAAGCAAGATCATCTCAGTTTAAAATACATATGAACTCCATCACCCAAATGACTGTCAAATAATCAAAAAGTACAAAATCCTTACCTAATGTGGCTGACTCAGCACTAATGGCCAACAAGGGAATCCAACAGAGGTAGGCAACCAGTTGGAGATGCTGATGGAAAGGAAGGTGCTGTTGCATAGTGTCCAAGGTAAGTTTTATCCATGCATCTGCAGTTGCTTATAAGTTAACTTTTGAAACCCTAAACTTTGCAGGAAAAGCCATCAGCCTGCCTGCCTGCCTGTTTAAATTTTTTTCTTTCTTTCTTTTGCTCTGTTCAATCCACTCTCTTGGAGAGGGTTTGATGTGTCATTAATGCCAGAATTTCCAAGAGGGAAGCCCTCCAGCCACACACAAACCACGCTCACCCCCTCCCACACACACAAACAGAGCACATGTGTCCCTGCAGCTGCTGCGGCCGCAGCTGCCGGGATTTACACCCGCGCACCCGGGGGGCGAGGACAGCCTGTACCTCAGGGGTGGGAGGTGAGCCTGCAGAAATTAGGGTTGTAAAACGTGCTTGCTTGCCTGCCAGGATCTTCAAGCAGGCAGCACTAACTCCAGATTATTGCAGTCATGTCTGGCGTCGCGTTTGTATGTGAGGATCCCGAAAAATGACAAGCTCATTTCAGAGCTTCGTCTCAGCAGGGATAGTAAGAGAAGAGAAGAGAGAAGCAAAACGCAGGGGAAGAATTCCATCACTCATGTTGCCCAACCACATTTTTCTAAAGTTTGGTCTCGTTGCAAAATGCCCTGTTGCTGACACGTGTCCTTTGTGCTGCTTCCAGTCAGTGTGAACAGTTTATTGTATGACAATGCATAATACCATTTTATTGCAAAACCTCAGGAATTTGCTATCAGATCACATCCTATACTCTGATATTCCTGGTGTTTTATTTAGAAAATAGTACATCCCCACCCACTGTTCAGTGTTTTCCATATCTGCCAGCACTCCTTTTCTTTGGCTTGTCAAGTTTGATTATTTTGTGTCTGCTTGTTTAAGTGAGGATATTGTGAATTATCAGACAAGAGAGCAGTATGCAAGACTGTAAACATTCCACACAAATCACTGTGAGGAGCATTTCATGGAAAAGCATACACAAAGCCATTAACATGATTTTGCAGTACAGCCAAGGAGTTTAAAATGTTGTTCATTTGGCTTAACTACATCCCTCTAGGAGTTTTACCACTGGATTCCTTGAGGGAAATATAGGTTACTTAAGAAGAAACTTCTAAAACTTTTTTCTTAGTTTTGATTTAGATTTTGATGTTACAAAATCTATAATCAGTCAGTCTCATTGGATCAGCCATCTCATAGGCCTGACTTGTAGCCCTTTGGGAGCCTCTGTGAGTCTTTCTGACTCTCTTTTTTTGATAAGAGATGCTCTTCCATTCCTTGAGCACAAGCACATCTAATGAAAAAATTAATTTGTTTTTATCAGCACCCAATTTCTACTTTTAAATGGCTTTCTCAGTTAATGCTTGAATGTGTTTATGGTAGTTTCTACACAGTGGTAGGGGTCCACATTCTTTTGACTCTAAATTTTGGCCTAAAAGGCATAGCTCTGAAATGTGTTGAGGGTTGAGATTTGTCCTTGTCAAAATATTGGCAATCAAAACCAATTTACAACAAAGATAGAGAGCTTTCCACAAACAATTCAGTCTTTTGTGGTCTTTTGTATACAGAAAGCAAAAGTAACCAGGCAAAAAATGTAAGTGGTAGATAGTCAGGGCAAAAGAAGAAAAGGGACATTTTTGTAGAATTGTTTATCCCCTTACCTGTTTTCTCCTTAAGCAGGTTTTAATCAAGGAGAGCCTTTGGAGGTGGTAAAGATGAAATGAAGCTTCCCATTGTCTCAACGAAGAAGTTTCCCTTGGCTGGATATGACTTTGTTCATTTTGGGAAGACAAACAGTGCCAGGTCAGACAATGAGGTCAGACAAATCTCTCATTCCCATTCTCCCACTCCATGAAAAGTCCTCACAGAAGTCAGAAAAAATAGTGAGCACCACCTTCTCCCTCCTCCCAAACATCATTCTAAAAAGTAACGTGAAACTAAACCCACGGAGAACCTGCATAAAAATATTGGAAAATAATGTCATGGTTTACACACCGTTAACCTGAACAAGAGGAGAACCTGAAACTCCTCAGAAAATGGGTCAAATGTGGGGAGTGAACACTTGAAACAATTCACTTCGCTGTCTTTACAGAAACCCCACACAGCACTGAGGCCCCAGCACCAGTCCTTCTAGTATGAAATTGATTTTCAGTGGTAGGGATGTTAAATGACAGGGAGTTAAAACAAGCCAGAAGTCACAGCTGGAAGCTGGCAGCAGCATTTCGGGCTTGGCCATAAATTGCCTGATGGATACGCACGTAGGTGTTCACAGTTTGCCTGAAACATCTCACTGGGAGAGCTGGTGCTGGGGATGGGCTGGAGGAGCTGGGCTGGCTTGGATGGAGGGGACAGGGCAGCACAGGGAGAGAAGCAGAGGTAGGAGGAAGCCTGTAGGAAGAGCATTAGGAACAATAATATTTGTTTTTTCCTTCAGATGCAGAACTAAACCTCAGGATGGGACTGAATGAAAACATAAGCATAAAATTGCAAATATCTTTCACGTCTCCAAAGAGGGGACTTTTTGACACTTTGTTCCAAGCATGAAAAATACTGATGCTCCCAAGTCAGCATAGGAGAGTTGCACAGAGAATGCCTGGGTTATTGTCGAATTTTGAAGGATGAATCTCATTACTCAGGTACTTCTGAAGGTCACATGGAAGTGTCTGTCTACCTGAGCACCCCAGGAAGGAAAGGAGAGGGGTTCCCTGTTCTGCTTCTCAAAAATTGAGTGTGGCTGGCACTTTGTTTTTGCACTTGAGCCAGCAGGCAGCTGTACAACCCTTCATTTCCTTCTACTTCCTATGAGGAATACCCTCACTATGGGGCTGTCCCCTGGGGTGGCTTTCTAGGCAGAGAAGAGATTTGTTATTCATGGGTGAGAGAGAGAGCATGACCCTGCCTGTACATGCACTTTCCTGGTAGGACAGAGTCCTTCAGAGGGAAAAAGAAATCTTCGCTGAATAGTATAAATTATTTTTTTTTTTCACAAGTCTGAATTCACATATTTTCACATACTAAAACCCTCCTCTGTCTATTTTTGTTTGCTTTTTTTTATCTGACTGAAAATACCTGCCGAGTCCAGTGACAAGAAATGAACTCACTGTGCTCCCAAGGCAGTCCCTTCTCTGTTGGTATAGGCTAGCTGTGTCCACTGATTCTTCCAATCCTTTCTGCAGCTTCCAAACAGGTGATAATTTTGGCAAAATGGATTGAACTGCATCCCAGCAACCCCCAGTAAGAACCCCTCGTACCAAAGTGTTTTCCTAAAAGGGATGAGAAGGGGTTCAGGTCTGGAATTCTCTCTCTCTCTAATGTTGGCTTTTATTTCTTTTTGTCATCTCTGTCAATATATTTTAGAGAGATGCCAAACACATTTAGCATAACAAAAATATGGTATTCACACACCTTGTTAGTCTGAAAAACTGCTCTTTATCTCTTATTTCAAGACTGCACAGGAGAGTTACATTGGACAGAAAGAACTTCGTGTCAGCTTATGCCCACTTTGGGGAACTAATCAGTGGTCACACAGTGATTGGAAATTGTGTTTCCTCGGTTTTGTGTCCTCATATACAGAACACAGCATTTCTGGCTCTTCAGAAAATAGGACCAGTTGTACCAGATGTACTCTTCATTAAAGAGAGGACTAGTTGTGGTTTTTAGAGTAATAATTATTCATAAACATATCCCCTTTTCAGAGCACTGGGAGTATAGAGAATGATTTCTACATTAGTTCATTTGGTGTGTTTATCTTTCAGCTTCTGATTCCCTTGTGGGAGGGAGAACTCTAATGGCTTTCAGAGCATCACTCCTCATTACACAGTGAGCCAAACTATGGGATTTCAAACTCTAAACCAGACACAAAATGAAGAAACCTAATGATTATCTCCAATTTTTTTAAGGCTAGTAAGAGCACGAATGCTTGGACTCTAACACAGTGAACCTATTAAAGGCATTAAATCAGCTTTCTTTAACCACACTGCCCCGTGGCATGGATCAAGGCTGGATGTGATCCCTGACCTGACATGATGCACCCACAGCTCTGGGTGTGCAGGGCCATGAACCTCTGTTTTGTCTCTTCCCTGTTTTGTCATGAGTGTTGCTCTGGCCATCTGACCTTTAGCTGGGTACAACGTTCCCTTATTAAATGTGCATTGTGCACCATCAGTGCCCTTCTTGGATGGACACTTCTGCCAGGGCAGGTGAGTTAGAGGTGAGCCAAACACCCTGTGAACTCGTGTGTGCTCAGGCACAGTCGTGTGAGGTATGTGAATCCTTCATATGAGTTCCTTATTTGTTGGAAAGCACCAAATTATTGTGGAGATGTCAAAGTAAGTCACATTGCAATTCACCTCTGCTCCAGAGTGCTCCAAAAGATATCTAAGTGGATGGTTGTTGCTCAACAGCTCAAACCCAAAAATGATTATCCTATGTGAAGAGATTTGTAATTACTAAATATTCATAAAAAGAGGACACCCATGTATAAACTGTGGATATTGGAACTGGCTGGGGACTTCTCATCAGAATCCATTTGCAGATAAGTGTATGGTTTCCACAAAATCAGAAAGGGATAAATATTTTAGAATTTTTTTTTTTTAATGTGTGTTCCTAGATTAGCTTAGTATTTCTTTCACTTTTGTGAGCTGCTCTCGTTGCCTGAATTCCTTCTACAAAGAATTGCTTTATCCTCTTCAAATGTCATTTATTGTGCAATTTAAGTGAAATGAACACACAATTAAACAAACAAACTACATTTTGATTGTTCTTCTGCAAAATTAATATTAATAACTATGGAAGTATTTTTTAAACACTTCTTTGTCTCTTCTCCCTAAGTCTTGACTTATCTTGGCTCAATAGTAAAAAGATAGAGTAAGAGAAATGGCTACTCATAGCCTTGATAATGGATAGATAACACCAATGAAAAATTCACTATTACTCAGACTGAATTTTCTCATTGAGTTAACTTTATATTTAGGAAAGAATTTCCTTCAAAATGCCAGCAGAAAGGCATTCCACAGGAGTTTTGCCTCAGTATTAGCAGTGGAAAGGCATGAAGTGGAAAGTTGTTGCTCCTACCTCGAACCATTTCATTCAGCCTTTTCCAGAAGCCTTTCTTTTGAAGAAATCAAAATCATAAAGGGCATCCAGCACAGTGCCAATCCCCTCCTAGATGTCCCAGCCAGGAGTAATAACAAGAATCAGAGCAGAACCACGAGGTTTAGTAACAAAAGGTGGGAATTTGGCTTGGATTAAATCCAGCCTACAACCAGCATCAAAAATGACTATGCACATGTCTGTCACCTCTTCTTTCATCCTCCTTTTCCATCTTGGCCCTTAAAATTTGATCTTGTAAGGGAGTCTGTGAAAGCAGATGTTGTGTTCAAAGAGAGCTTGATTTCTGCAAGTGGCCTTGGCAGGGCTCCTCTCGAGCAGACCTGGTGTTTGCCTCTACTTCTTCAACACAGATGTTGCTTCTTCAAGGCTTTTAGGCTGCTGAACAGGCAAGGGATGCTAGGGGTAAATAAATTACCATAGCTGTACTGAAAATATGATATAAATGGTATGAAAATATTAAAGATATATGGCTAACTAGCATGTGCATGAAAATAAGTGGCAGCAAAATGTGATTATTGCAATGTAGATTCCCTTAATTTGATTCAGTTGCCTTTCTATATTCATTCAGGAAAGAAAATATTGCAAATATTACTTCTTTTCAGAGATGATAGGTTAATCTAAGTATAAATGGGAATATTCATCACTATCAGATTAGCTCTGAAGAGCTAGCTTTAAGAGACAGACATCCAGGCACATTTAGGAAGGACAGTTAGATTCATTCACAGGATGCTCACCATAATATATAGTTTTAGGATTGGTGAGAAATCTCCTGGAGAAACCTTACTGCATCCCTGTAGAGGAGACCAGGGCATATAAATGTAGTTTTAAGATTCCCCCTTTTCTTCCTGCCTGTGTCATACACAAATAGGAAATAAGGTTTAACAATTTGGTTAAAACATTTGCAATTACAAATAAGAATTTTGTGTCAAGCTCACAGTGACACACGTTTCAGTCTATAACCTTATCACTGAGTAGATTGCTTTGGAAAAGGCAGAGATTTATTCTGAAACATTTTTCTTTCATCTCTTTATAGTTCTTTTGATGATTTTAAATGTTTGTGCTATTGGTACTTACATACAGTAAATGATAAATGATATATTATAACAACAACTACATGAAGCTGAATTGCTTTTTTTACTGAATTTAGTGAATTTACTGCCTTGAAAGGTAACAGATTGATAGCACTAGTGAATTAAATCCTCTCTTTATCCCCAGAACAAGTATAATATGGGCATTGCAAATATTTTCCAGGCCTATAAATCAGCCAAGGCACCTCAAGTATCATCCACAGGGACATGCTACTCCCTGCTTTTCTCTTTTGCTTTTTTCTAAAGCTCCTTTAGGGATTTTACACAATATATTAATTTTAAGAAGAAAAGGGCAGTGGTATGTCTCATAAGCTTTCGTTTTCTGAATTCACCAGCAATTATAAATTCTTCATATTAGAAAAGGTGTGTGGGGAATATATGAGTTGGTGGATAGTGTTGCCTTGGAAGGTAGAACAGGAGCTGCTGAAATACAGGTCATAAGCAACATAATCCAGCCATGGACAGAAGATTCTCCTCCACCTCCTACAGACACTGTTTTCAGAATCTCTGCTTTTTTACTGCTAAAACTGTCATGAACCTCTAAGTGGCCATCTTGGAAATACCAGAAACTAGAGAAATGTTGGAAATACGGTGCTTTGTCCTCTCAGATATATTTACTCCATTGCTCTCAGTGAAGTTAATCTGATTTACACACATCTCCCCACGGGAAAAGCAAGTTTCCAACAGAGCTCAGAAAGGCCTCATGGGAGCTAAGGGTCAATTTATAGCCAGCCCAATAATTTATTTTCCACCAAGTTTCCTCTGTTCTGTATTCTCAACCACACATTCTGCAAATTCCAGTTTTTCATCTTTTGAAATGGGTAAAAATCAATTCATTACTGAATTTTTCTGAAGAAAATTGTGTGGAGGGAAAAGTAGGTGTTAAATAAAAACAAAACCACTCCAAACACATTATTTCAGCTCTTATAAATAACAGTTGTCTCTTAAATTCATCTCCTGTGAAGAGATCTCATCTAATTCCACTGCCTTGGAAACCATAGTAATATAAAATTAATGGAATAATATTTATTGTTATAGACCAGTAACAATTTAGAGGGAATGAAGGTTGTAGAATAGGTTTTATTTCGTGAGGGATTTTTTCACCAAGGTAAGTATTCATTCCAAATGTCACATAAATTGGAATCATAACTCTACGTTACAAACCCCTGTGACTTTCTGGGCAGTAGATAATGGGCTGCTCTTAAATGATTGTGTGGCTGTCTCACAGTATACACAGACTTCCCTCAAGCAATTTTTTGAATTATTCCTTTATTTTTGGCCCAACTTTTCTGTTGTTGTCCATTTTGACATTTTTATGACCTCATTCTGGATTAGGTGTTCTTAGCCACCTTTCTAAGGATCATTTCACCTTCAGTACAACAGCCCTGAGCTTCTATTCATAAAATTCAGATCTTGCCTACAGCCAGTTATTCCCACTCTTCTCTTCTCCAGTTGCTTTTCTACCCTTGCAGTTTTACTGGCAACATGAGATTTGCTATTAACCACCAAAAAATTCTGCAGTTGCTGCTTCTGATGGTTCATGAAAACAATACAAATGCAGCAGAGATAGCACTTCTGGTTTCAGTTTAATTTTTATTGTGGCTCAAACCAATGCAGTGGAGGTGCATGAAATCAGTGGTCTATCACAGCAAATCTTATAAAAGTCTTATTTATTTACATAAACCAAAGGAAAAAAACCCCACATTTTTACTATATTAGGGACTTTAATAACATTTACCTGTTTGCATTTCAGAGCATCAGTGTCACATGATAGGTTTTACACAGTTGACTGCCTGTTAATTGAATAGTCTAATTCAGCTTCTAATTCTACCTTTTAATGGTTGAAAGCCCATTAAAGCAGCTATTTCTCTAATAGCTGTGTGGAAAAGGTGATGTTTGTTGTTTTATCCCTACTAACTCTTCCCCTCATCTTTGTCTGAGTGGTCTGATGGGGCTGCCCAGATCTTTCAGTTCAAGTTTGGTGCCAGAACAGCACAAAGCACATTTTCAGAATTATCTCACAATGCCAATAAGACAGACCTGCTCTGTGTATGTTACTCACAATAAAACACTCAGACCATTAGCACATATTATTAGCCTAATAATAAATAGCCTAAAATAATGGTATGCAAATCTCTTTTCAGCATTCACAATACTTTCAAAAATTTGGCCTAACCCTTCATCTACCCAGGTAGAAAATCTGGATGAAGTTAAATCAGTTCTCAGAAAATTGCATAGGAAAAAGGAAAGCTTTTTTCCCCCAGCATGCCAAGAGCTTTATAAAATTCTGGTCCAAGTTGAAGCACGCTGGGTTACTGGACACTTTTTCTCTGCAGCTATAAATAAAGAAGCAGATGTTTGCACCTGCCAGATTTGCTTTGACTTCCATGCTGTGAGCGTGTAATCACTGCAGGTAATGGCATCTCACTCAAGAGTTAACTCAATAAGTAGCATTAAGGGACATGGAGCTTATGATTCATTTTGTTACAGTATTTTGTTATACACTTAGTAGAACTGACTCAATACCAGTGGCTAAATTATGACTAAATACCATTGGCTAAGTTATCAAGGTATCTGATTTTATAACTCTATCTAAATGTGTTTTGCTCTTTTGTGGGCTCACTAATGTATTGCAAATTGTCCATTTTTAAAAATATTCTAGAAAATGTCAACTTACATCGTTGCTTGGCCTAAAGTCAAATGTACCAAATGCTTTGTTAAATAATTGGTCTAAGTCTGGAGAACAAAGTCATCCATCACCAAGTCACAGGTTTTGTTTTGTTTCCAATAAATTCTTTCAGTGCAATTTCCTTTGGTAATAAATCTTAAATCGGTGATATTCAATAACATTACACAGCATTGAATTTGCTATATGTGTTTAATGTAGGCTAAATACCAGTCTGAAAACCAAGGGCTTACACAAACCTTTTACAGCGTTTTTGAATGCATAATGGACATGAAATATTTAAGATGTGAGCCAGCTACTGTTCAGCTGAAGATGAAACTTTTGTTATTCCCCCAGTGCTCATTATCAAGTTTGCTGAACTTTCCTCAGAAGCAGCTGGTGCTGGGCAATGCCTGATGAAATGAACAGCCTGGCTTGTCACATCACAGATACGTCTCTCAAGTTCAGAGTGGGTCACAGAGCAGGAATTGGCTGTTTCATGGTGCAGGAACTCCTGCATGAGCCACATTTTCAGCCTTTGGATAAACCCCAGGTTACTGTCCCTGATTAAGGATCCTGGCCCTAGAGAGACAGGCATCAGGTGCTGGGGATGAGCAAATGGGGAATAAGGCATGTCAGTGATGCAAAGGAATCCCAACAGCCAGTTTGGGAATGCATGGTCCATTTTGTACTGTGAATCAATAAATCCGAGAATCTAATTCCCATTATATTAACCTTCTCTCTTGTTTTTTGTTTTTGGTTGGTTGGTTGATTTGTTGTTTTTTGTTTCGTTTTGTGTTTTGAATTTATTTAAATTGTTTAGAAGGTGAGTCAATTAGTAAAAATTCAGTTTCACAAGCTTACAGAGACATAAGAGTCTAAGTAGTTCATTAAATCAAAGAATAGATAGAAATATATTTCAATAAGTTCTGCCTTTCTCTGTGTTTTAAGATCTAACTGAGTCAAAATGTTACCAAAAGACAATCCAGTTTTAAACACTTTTTTGTTGAAATTACTGAGAATTTTACTGATTCTATAAGATTTTCAGACGAAATAGGAAGACTATTTTGTCTCAGGTTTCTTGAAACTGTCTTACCAAAACTGAGTCCAGGTTTAGCTGGAAAAAAATATTGTGTTTTTTTCCCCTAAATTAGAAGTATGAACCCATTTACTGTTGGCCTAGATCCCACTAACAGCGCTGCCAGGGTGTGTTAAGGCAGAGATACAACTCCAGAGAAGTTCATGGCCACCAGATCCATGGCTGAATGTAAAACCGGCTTCAAATCTCTACGGATTTGCTATTATTTTGTAAGGTGAAGACAAGATCCAAGGGTGGTGAATGAAAGCATTGTTCCCTCAAAAAAGACTCGTCAGAAATTTCTCACAAACCTGCAGCATTTCAGCAGTGCTTACAAATTGCTCATGTCATTTTGTGACAGACTGCAAATAATTAAAAATGGCTAAATATGCTGCTTGTAAATGGGCTTGTTGAAAACTTTGATCACAGACAGAAAGGAATTCTTTTAAAAACCTACTGTTAACAGTAGGTAAAAAGTTAATGAGAAACTTGTAAATAATTAATTCTTCCTCTAGAGCCAGAAAAGATTTGTTGCTGCTGTTAATGGACTCACAATATATGTTGTATTGTCTTTTCTGAAGTAAGCACTGAATTACTTGATCTCCATACAAAAGAAATAATTTATTGCATCAATAGCTTTATTAGTGTTTGTATTCCCAGAAAACAATATTTTCCTGGGTTAACTAAAGCAGCTTACCTTGATGATAATACATAGGATGACACAGCTAAACGGACACTTCAAAATAAACAGGATACTTTAAATCAAAAAAAACTGCTGAAGAAAAATTTGCAAAAAGAGTCTGGCACTTGGTATTTTCAAGAAAGCAACTGCAAAGCACAGAGAACTATTTCAGACGACCCAACTGTAATTCTGCATTTAAATATGTCTCCTTCCTCCACAGGATGTTCTTTGAAGCAGCAGGAGAAACAACACCCTTCCTTGACATGCACATAAAATATGCAGAGTCATCACAGCCTGAGGGTCATTCAGGTCAAAAATACTCACAAGATCCCAGTTGTTCAGATGTGGTCATTCCACAGCCAAACTAAAAATATCCTCTCCCTACTTTATTTGATAAATATTTTGTCAATATTACCATAATCTTTCATTTGACATTATGATATTAACTAGTGTGATTCCTCTCAGTTTTCCTATTGAAAATAATTCCTTGATAGTTCTGATGAAGGTATAAATGTCACACAAGCTTGCTGACCACGTTCTCTGCATCGTGTTAGAAACTGAAGCAGGTACATCTCATGGACAATGGTGATACCTTGGCATAAACCAGAGGATAGTGTGGGGATAGGGAACAGGTTCAAAAAAAAAACAACAGAAAAAGTTGTCAGCCAAGTTCTTTCTGTATAAGTCAGTCAGGTGCTGGTACAGCTTCATTCATGTGTGACAGACACCACTGATATTTAGTCATTATAAATGCACAGGACCTACTGTTGCTCCTGCTACTGATGGAAAAGTTGCACCTTGGCTATCTGATGATATTAATTTTCATTTATGAGTAAATATAAGTGAATAAATATATTAGAAGGAAGGATTTTTTTTTTTTCTGAGGGGGAAGATAGATTTTTGATGTTAGGGATTTATCACTATGCAGCTGTAAAAATACACATTAGCACAAAACAGAATCGAATCTAAAAGCCACACAAGAGGGGAAAAAAAAAAAAGAAAAAAAAAAAGGAAGAAGAAAAAAAAAGAACAATAAAAACACAACCTTAAATATCCCCATGAGCATTTTGTTGCAGAGATTTTTACAGGAGGAAGGCCTGGCAAGGCTCACATCAGGGATGCTGTGCCATATCCTGCCCATACCACTATAGGCCCTGCTCTAAGCTTCTGCTTATCCTCAGCCTTGTAGTAATGAATATTTCCCCACAATAGAATGACCAAGTTCTTCATCCAGCCTCAGGATCCTCACCCTGCAGTGTTACATTGCATGTGGCACTGTCCTGCCTCCAGGTAAACTTTTGCAGCTCAGGTAGCAGATTGTGTCTCCTCTGGGCATCTCTCCCCGAAAAGAAAAGCATTTTAAATCTCAGTAGCACCGAGCAGGAGTGTGAGGAGGTTGAAAGACTTCATCCTATTTTTCTTTTTCCCCATGGGGGTCTGAAATAACAGGAGGTGTTAACAGCTTTTGTAAGTTTGTAAACACTCCAAGTGCTGATGGAGTGGGGGCAGGTCTCACATAACTCCAGCAATTTTTTCTCTGCAGGAGGAGAAAATCTCAACTGTCTTTTCACAGGAGGGCTGTCACTCATCCTTGTTTCAGGGACCCCAGCAGATTGTCTCCCCACATTAACAGACACATTTTAGCCTTGTTTCTGGCTCCTGTGAAAGTTATTTCTCTACTGATCCAACTGTTAGCAGGTCTTTGGTCATTTGGCAAGGCAGGGGAAATGCCTCATGCAATACCAGCCACATCATCCTTGTTTGTGCCTCAGGCTATAGAAGATGATGTGCCTTACCCATGTCAGCTGAGCTGGTAGGTTTGTGGCTTTCCAGCTCTTTTTTTTTTTTTTTTCAGAATATCACCTGTGCATCACAGATACCTCTAATCATCACTGGGAAACATTTGAATCAGAAATGAGCTCGGATGGAGGCTGCAGTAAGTCCAACACATCCAACAGCAAGAAATCCTGCAGCATTTATGCTTGCTGCAAGAATCATTTCTGGGTCTTTGTGACACCCTGATCCTCACACCTGGCCAAGGCATGCACCTCAACTTGTCACTGGATGTTGTTATTTCTAGGTTTCTGCTTTGCAGGCTTGATGGGTGCAGCTGCATGGGACCTAGCAACCGATCTGTAAGAGCAAATAATATCAGTCCTAATGGAAATTAAATTAATGTATCTTTTACAGGGCACAGCTGCTCTACTGGTGCTGCTCCCCACACAGAAATACTATGAAAAATGTTCTCCATTTCCTTCCTTATGCCATGCAAGGCAGACATTTTTATTCTTTATTATGTATGTGTTTAGCTATGTCTTACATAGAAAGCAGCCTGGGAAAGCATCAGTCAGAAATAATAATAGAAATAATGAAGAATTACGTGATGAGGGCTTACCAAGCATATTCTAGCACGTACCAGAGAAGCAGTGGCTGGGAGTCACACACACTTTCATCTCCGAATGAGTTCTCCACTCCCTGAATTCACCAGGTGCCCAGCAGATGGTGGTGTTATTTCAACTACTTTGCTCTGCACTCTCTGGGAAGCAGCCAGGCTGAATGGAACAGCTATGGGAAAAGTTGCTTCAGGATTTCACAGCTCACAGAACTGCACTTACAGGTTATTTCCTGCAGCATCCTGATAGTCCTTCTTGTAGAAATAAAAGTTACTGATAGATATCAGCCTTCCAGTACCTAAAGGGGACTTTCAAGGTGGCTGGAGAGGGACTTTTTTCAAGGGCATGTAGTGATAGGACAAGGGGGAATGGCTTAAAAACGACAGAGGGCTGGGTTAGATCAGATATTAGGAAGAAATTCTTTACTGTGAAGGGTTTCCCAGCCCATGGCAGGGCGGTTGGAATGAGATGAGCTCTAAGGTCCCTTCCAACCCAAACAATTTTATGATATATTAAATTAAACATTCTTACAATTGTCTTGATGAAAATCCTGGTGACAGTAGGAAGATCCCCTTCTGATAAACAGGAAGAAATATTTCTTTGAAAGATCGCTTTTCCAGAAATTTCAATCTCCTACAAGCTACATTCCAACCATGATCTGGTACTGTCATTATCTCCTTCTGGGATTTCCAATCTTCTCCACAGATTATGTAGGATAACCTAATTACTCATGCTCCTTACCAGCAAAAAGCTGTCACTTTCTATTTCAGTTCTTGTAACATTTGATTTTTCTTTGTTTCTGTCCCTCATGAGCAGGTATTTCATTAGATTTGCTGACTCTCTTCTATCTCTTTTCTGCAGCCTGTATTGTGTCCTTTTCCTTCCTCAGCTCCTGGCCACATCTGCAAACAGCACCTCATCTTCTGGCTTTTGGCTGTCATGGAGTAGGATCCTACAAAGCAGTAGTAAACCACATTAAAAATTTGATGGTGTTTCTGCCTTTGGATGGGAGGGGGAAAGAGAATAGAAAGAGCATTTTTAGGAGTCCCTCTAGAGATCAAGTTGTACTTGATCTTTTTGCTTACTTTAAAAACTGTTATAGCCATTGCAACATGACACAGTCAGTCACCAGCTGGAAATGATCATCCAAAGGCAGTTTGAGAAATTTGGCTGCTCAGTTAATAATATTCAATTAATTGTGGCCTGACACAGCACCTGGAGACTTTCCAGGTATTTGAGGAATGACATGTTTCAGTGCAGAATTTTTGAGCTGCTCCATGTACTGAGTTAACTGGCATGTATCTTCATGAATACTTTATATGAACTCAAAGTCTGAAACATGATGCAAGTAATTTTTCTGATGCCAGCAGGAGCAGAAATTTGTCATACTTCCTTAGGTCTCAGTGCTTCCATATTACAGTGCTAAGAAAGCAATAAGTTACTATGAATATTTCATATTATCTGCAAAACTTTAGGACTGAACCTGTTTCTTGGATATTGGAACACCTTAGGCGAGATCTTGGAGTCCAAGCAACTTCTGACATGGATGCCCTTAATGACCTAGAGTGAAACAGTCCAACACAGGCATGTATCTATGCCAACATACTTTTGAGAAGACTGTTTCTTCCACTGTTTCATCATGAACCGAGCTGCTGCCCTTTTCATACCTGTAGGGGCCTCATCCCAACCAGACTTGGTGTGGGTGGAAGGCAGGGCCAGGCGGGTCATCCTCCAGCCAGTCAATCTCAAGCTGCTGCTGCATCCTTCTTCTCCTGGCACTGCAGAGACAGAAGGCACACTAGACAGGTAGTTCCCTGGTGTCACAGGCTGCAAACAGCAGCTGATCTCTCCCAGACAGCCTGGCTGCTGCTGTGTGGCTGCAAACCTGCTCACCACTGAGCTGCTCCAGAGGCAGGAGCCAGCATTCTCTCATCACCCTTTAAGGTCTGAGAGCTTCCAGGGATGAGTGCTCCTCCAGTTGCACTGCCTCACAGAGGTCCCATAAGCTGTTATTCCTGTTCCCTGCCTCTTCCCAGGGAGGGCAGAGATGGCTCCATGTCATCAGTGTTTTTCCTGAGCTCCATGACTCAACCTCCAGCCAGGTTGCTCAAAGCCGGCAGTGCATTGCAGCCTCTGGCATTTCTGGCATTAGTGTGAGCTCCCTGAAATCTCAGAATTTTGGGCCACCCACTGTGCAGATACAGCTGAAATTTGTGGTCAGAACCCAAAATTCTGTTACATTTGTGTTTCCTCAGACACCGCAGCCCATGCCCGAGCAAGGGGGAATTGCTACTGCAGAGCTGTAGCCTGGGTTGCAGCTCTCCCAAGCAGACAACATTCACATCCACTTAGCCATGCAGAGTAAGGTATCAAAATATAAGAGACATGAGAATGAGACTGCTCGAGAAGTACAGAGTATATTTTTTGTAATATAAGGTAATTTATATGTAAAACATCTGTAATCCAAAAAAAAAAAAAAAAAAAAAAAGAGCACCTTAAATACAATATTCAAAATTCAGCAATAAAAATCCCGTATCTGACAATGATAAATCAGCACATTAAAAACATGTCATGCAGAGAGCAGATGCTCTTTGCGGGGGAAACAAGGTTTGTAATGTGGAGGCAAAGCAGTGGTGACACAAACAGGATCAGTCACGCACAGTTGGTCCTGTCCCAGCAGTGCCAGGGTGGGAGCTGAGGAGGTGCAGAAATGCTTCACTCTGCAGTGTGTTGCTATGGACACCATGACTTCTTCACTGGGGCTGCCAGGACTGTGGGTTTACAGGGTTGGACCCCATACTGTCCCTAAAAAAACTGGAGCTTCTTGCTGGCCAAGTGGCAGATTCTGCCAAATTGGCTCTGATAAGAATAGTCCAGTAATTTCTTTCTTCTTTGTGTTCCAGGACCCAAATCACTTTTCAGTTTTCAAATGGCTGAAAATAATTCGTAAACTAATCAAGACTTACCTAACCATGTTGGTACACACCAGTATGAAAATTACCTTGGAATCTTACACGTCCTTGGTCTTTTGGATGACTTTTCCTGCACTTGATCTCTACACAGATGATCAGAAGCAGTTTTTTTTGTAACCCAAGGACAGGTAAACCAAGGAGATCACTCAAAATAGAAAATAAAAGCAGTTCCCTTAGAGAAAAAGGACTCAAAAAATCAGCCAGAGAGTGGAATAATGCACACCATACAGCCACAAGCTCAGCCTGAAATGAACCTTAGACAGCTGTGTAGGAACTGGGACATTTCAGTCATACAATGCAAAGAACAGGGTCACAAGAGCTTTCCTGGTATTTTCTTCTCTCTCTCTTTTTTTTCTTTTTTTTTTTGATAGTTAAATCTATTTCCAAAAATTTAAAATGGAGGGTTTAGATACTGGAAACCAACTATGCATCAAGCAGTCTCAGTCACAAAAGATTCAAATATGTAATAAATACAGTATGCAGTTCAACAGGATTATCAGAAACTAATAGTTAAGGTTTTGTTTTGCTAAATATTCACCCATCCTTTGTCAAGTATTTCTAATTACCAGAATTTTAATGGTAATGTTTAACAGCCCCAGAACTCCAGGGTCTTTTAATATCTGCCACAACAGAGCTTTCAATTATCATAATTCTGTCGTTAATTTATGTCATCATAATTATCCTTCATTACAGCAACATTCTTAAATCTGACTCATCAAAATGAAATTTTTCGTTGTTTCACTTGACTTGTAATTCAAACTGGGATTTAACCTCTCAAACAGTCATTTCACCCTATAGCTTCAATGAATGGGAAAAAAAAATCACTTTTCAGGTTTCCCACATGCTACAGTTGCTGTGTCAGTGTGGGGGACACACCGTCAGAACTAAGTGAAAGGTTGAGTATTTATTACAATTTATTAAAATTTATACAATTCTTATAACAATAGCAGGAAGAGTACAGGTTAGAAATCTCTAATATTTGCGACAGTCACTCACATCACAGCATGGCTGACCTTCAGAAAACCTAGCACGTAACAAAAAAGTATTTGTAGTAGATAACAGCCATCTCTCTGATAATTTACCTATCTTAGAAGAGCAATCCATTTGATATGCTGTTAATTGCATTAAAAATACTGGGATACCAGTAAGCTACAGATCTTAATTTATTTAAACTGCTTATCTGCAATTCATTATCAAAGTGCCTCCACGTTTGCACTTGAAAAATGTGATCAGCCTACAAAAAATATTTAGATGTTCTCAGTGTCAGATCCTGTAGCCTGCACCAGCTCTGTCTGACCTCAGTTTGATGGCAAAGCAGGACAGAGTCTGTCTTCCTCAAAAATTGGCTTTCAAGCCCACTGAAACAGGTCACTGCAACCAGTGGGGCACCGCTGCATCGAGTCATTCCCCACCTCACCCTGTGCTTACTGAAGTCAATTTTATTGCTGATTTCGTGGGAACAGACTCCAGCTCTCCATCTCTTTGTCAGTGTGCTTTCAAAGTCCCTTCTGCAGCGCTTCATCCGAGTCAAGAACTCAATTTCACAAATTCAGATCAGGAAGACTGCAAAACAAATATAGCTGTGACAAGAAAATAATGATAAAGTGTAAGGTGCTGTCTATTACTTCAAGTACTTCTCTGGTATTTTCTCTCTTAAGTCTGTGTAGCAGCCTCAGCCAAAAAGGTTTCTGAATTAAAACTAGAATGTAAGAAACACGACATCATAAGGTTTTGATAGAGCAAAATAACTGGCAATCTCACTATCTTTAATGGAGAAAAATAACTGGCAATCTCACCACCCTCTTCTATCATTTCCCTGTGGGATGCTGTGTGGTGTCAGGGATTAAGCAAGCCCTGGTAGCCAGCTGAGCACTGGAGTGGCTGTGGAACTTTGGACCAGTCACTTGACCTTCTTCTGCTCCATTCAAGCAAGCTGGAAAATTAGAGGCAGCACAGAGCCAGAATGAAAACTGGACATTGCCTATAGCAGTATTTTCTGGAAAGGTAAATTGCAAGCCATAATTTTGTAACAGCAGTTTTGTTCAGCGCTGTAATGTTTGTGGTACAGGCAAGCAGCAGTTCTATATATACACAGAGTGCAATATAAATTTATGAAATTTATAGATGCATGCCTTCGGTTTTTGCCTGTGTGCTGTGCACTAAAGAGATCTTCTTGCAACTGCCTAATATCTACAGATCATAAAAGTGTAGTCCATACTCAATTGCTAATTAATCTAAGACCTTCTCTTTACATTTTTATTAATTTTAATGCAGCTGGTTGGTGGGCGAAAGACATGATTTATATAAAGTCTGCACTTAGCTCATTGCAAGAGGCTTAAGCTCTCAGCTGTAACATAACAGGGGAAGAGCCTAGGAAACTTATTTTTTTATCTCTTGTCTGCATGCTTGCTCTTGGTAATCCAGTTTTGACTGCACAGTCTCACCAGGAGGGAATAGAATCATTCCTGTTCTTGGTCAGTCCTGATTTTGGTGATAATCCTGGACATTTTTGTCATTTCTGTTTTTGGTGATCATCCTGTTTCAAGCAGGCTGGAGTAGATGACCTTCAGATATTCCTTCAGCTGACTTTTCTAGACTTCCCCTGTCCTGCCTGCTCAGGGGTATAAAGTCAGCCTAGGTGTGATGGTATCATCCCTGAGCAGGGGCAACAGCTGGTCCTCAGGTGCCTTATTAAACTATTTAAGAGGTTGTTTTGGAGACCTGAAGTTCACTTCAGTTCACATTTGCCTGGGAACTCTTTTGGGGTTGCAAGTCTGGATTTACCTCTTACTCACCGGCTCTCTAATTGCCTTTGATCCAAAACCTGCAACTGATATAAATGGGAGATGGTGAAACATATTTATACAGGAAACAATAAACTGTAGATACTATAAAATATATTTTCAATCTAAGATGATAGCTGACTTCTTGATAAGATTTTCTGTCTCAGATAATGTTCCTGAGCTGCTGACAATGCAAGAGTAGAAGCTTGAAAGCAGTTCTGTTCTTTGTTTCTGGTAAAACTCTTTCAGTTGTCACAAAGGTAGCTGTAGGATAATATTGGCACTGAGATCTACCTTTATCAGATCAAAATTTTTTGATTTAAAGTCTACATGTAACTACTTCATTCATAACTATATAAATATATATTTTAAAAAGTCAAATACAGCAAATAAATATGCCAGAGTGGGAATAACAAAGATAATGTAGGAAAATATCAATAACACCACCTGTATGTGTGTGACACCAAAGAAATAAGCAATTACAAGGCATGGCTTAAATACTGCTGCTGTAGTGGGAAAGCAGGGCCCTTCCCTTATTTTATACTGCAATCTAAAGCAAGGATGAGGATCTCCATTTCCTGATGGCATTTTGAGATTGTTCCTGTACTGTTCCTGTACAAGCTGATGATCCTTAATTTAATCCTTTTAAGAACTGTCTAGATTAAAGCAAACTGATGTGCATGAAAGGGTAAGTAAATGCATGTGCTTGAACTTACCTGTTTGTTTTCATGTAGTCCCAATGTAACCACTCCTTACCTCCATAAGGTTAAGGAAGATCATGGCATGACTTGCCCATTTAAAATCTTCATAAATTATAAGCTAGCTTAGATAATGAGAAGAGAAAATGTTGTTTGCATCTAGCTGGTCTTTGGACCAGCTCTGTTCTGGAACTCTTGCAATGTAGAGGAATGTATAATTAAAAATTATCTTACTGTGCTTTAAAAGTATTTTCTTAAAATGCATTTACTCACACAATGTTACCCATTCCTCTTCAGCATGGGTTTCCAGTGAAAACACGTTAAAATCCAGGGATGATCAAAAGAAACAGCATAAAGCAGTGTCCAAAGTTAGTTTTAAGCAAGTTATATCTGCCCTGGATGCCTTAACCCATGCTAAGCACTGCAACACAATCCTCTGGTTATAGACCATCTGCCCAACACCTTCTCGATGATGGAAGCAAAAAACTGTCAATTCTTTTCTTCATCTCTACTTGAAGCAGAATCAATGGCTAATAAAAGCTTGAGCCCTGCATGGGGAAAGTGTCTAAGCTCATGCTTAGAGTCAGCTGTGTTGGGAAACTGTTGAATTGCAGGAGTCCTTCACAGCTGGAATTTCGTTTCATCTGGTGGAACTGAATCAGTGCACTTTATCCAAGCAGTAATCTAAGCCCCTAGAAGAGCCAGGCAGGCAGGTTCTACCACAGAATCAAAATTTGGCTCTGTGTGGAGAGTTAACTCTGGCTGGAGTTACCTTTATGAACACAAGTGCATATTTCAGTCTCTGCAAGCACATATGGTATTGGTTGGCAGTTAGGCATCCCTTGACAAGGTTATTTGTCTTCAGAGCCAACAAATACAGTATGATCAACCTCTGAGTAGGTAAAGAACAAATATATTAAAGTTCCTTATTTAAAATTATTTACTTTAACTTTCTTAGAAATGTAATCACACCATAATTTAATAAAATAATATTGAAAGACTCAACTAAATCTCAACAAGACACTTTCTCCATCTTTTGACTATGATAACTTACCAGCCAAACATAAAACCACTAAATACAATGGAAAACATTCATCCTATTCACTTTTTTATTAGCACAGGATTGTTTTGCCTTTTGTTTCCTGTAGTGTCTTGTCTAGTCTAGTCCCCAGTGTTCCTGACTGTGAGACTTCTGAAATAACTTAGCAATAAAATAGATACTGGTGTTAAATTTTTCTATTTGCTATTTATTTGCATTTGTCGGGCATTTCATTCTTATTAACAAGATGTGAATAACTGTAAACCTTAACCAATTTCTTCTTTGCAGGGTCTTTTTATTAAATACAATGAAAACAAAGGGTTTTTTCAAGTCACACCAAAATTAACATTTGGTTATGATCAAGATTGATAAAATTTAACTAGTTGCATTTACAATCTTTGAACTAATGTCCTGTCTAATAAATCATATTTGTTGTGTCCTTTTTCTCACATTTCTATCATTGATAAGAAATAGCTACCCTGTAGTGCTGGCAATTGAATCTGTTACTCATAGGCATGTTCTCAAATGGAGCTGTAATAAACCAATATTTTCAAAGTAGCTTTCTTTAACAAAATATTAAACGTATTTTTGCAAATTAAACCGTGTCTTAAGAAAATCATGATAAATGTAAATATGCCAACAGTCACAGGCTAGGCATTCCTGCCCCTGGCTGACTGAGGGAAAGTTTTGCTGCTTTGGTAAATATTAAGAGGAGAGTTTGAAAAACACTAATTAATGTGCACAGCCCCTATTGACACTCAGAAAGACATGACTTTCAAGGTCATTCAGCCATTTTTAATTATTTCATCCTTAGTCTTTAACAGGATACTCACATCACCATGGTATTCAGGGAAAAAATAATGTATCGTGTATTAAGAACTACTCTAATGACTGAAAAATCTCAACCATTTTATTTAACTATTTTAAACCTTTCATTAGAAGAGATTTGCCTGACATTTGAGCAAGGGGATCCAAATATCCCTTGGATGCTGCTCCCTATATAGATGGGGAGAAAAAGCTGTGTAGTTCCCTCTGATAATTAATGCAAAACATCTAATCTTCCTCTGACTCCAAAACACCTTTGCCTGGGCACAAAGTGAATTGTCACTAGAAAAAAAGATCATAAATAAAATATGATTTAACTATATGTAGCAAATACATATAATGCTTTAGTAGGAAGAACAGAGCGAAGGACTGCTCATAGAAGAGAAGTGCTGTTGTTATGACCAAAATCAGAGTAAAAATGAGAGTCCCAGGATGGATTCCTTACTGGATGTAAAAAACACTACCTGTCCTTCCCCGGGGAACAGTAGATTACTTGTTTGTTTTTAAGGGAAAAAGCCAAAAGGCAATAAAGAGGAATCATACAAACTGCCAGCAGTGCAAACAGCGAGAGCTGGGCACGTACATCACATAATGCCTTGTAAGCTGACAACTGAAACTGATAAACACCACCAGACCATACCTCTGTCCTCCCACTGCTCATACTAGTACTGCCTAAGAAAAAACAGAGTCTAGTTATAAGAACAGAGATTCCTGTGCTGAAGCAGTGGAGAGTCAGTGACTGAGGGAAACACTGAGCTAAAAGCAGGATTTCATGGAGAGGAAATATTTTTACTGTAATTATCATAAGAAGAAAAATGAGCTATCTGAGTAGCAGGAGGCATATTGTGTCTGGAGATAATGAAATTTCAATTCACCTGTGTGATGGAGGCTTATAAAATCCTGAAGTGGAAACATCTGTTGAAAAAAACTGCCCCATGTCTTGCCTTACAGTCTAGGCTAAAGGTCTGTTTCCAGCTCTGACACCAGCACCACCATGGTGCAGGGTGAGCCACCCACCTCTCCTTCAGCTCTGTTTCCAGCTCTGAAAAATGGTTTAATAAGACCTACCTCACAGAGAAGTTGTGAGCTTGCATTTTTTCAGCCAGACTGGGGACGGCAAGAAAACACGTTGAGGTAATTGACTGATAGTTGCAAAGTGCTTTGAATGCAAATATCAATAGACCAGCTTTATTCAGGATTTCTTATCTTTAATTTCCCATTTACAAACATGTGGTGAGTCTCTTGCCTGCAAAAGGCATTTTTAAAGGAAGTTTACAAGCAGTAGCATATCAGAATGTCTGAACAGGGTGGATTTGTTTGGCTTCTTTCAGAGTAACTGTTTACAGCTTTTACCACTGGCCTTTCAAAAATACAAGAAAACAAATATAAACGCTCATTTGGCTTTAAAAGCATTTGGAAGACTACTGCATGATGGTCTTCTCCCCACATTAGAGTGTCTCATGGTTTTTGGTGATTTTTATTCTTTCCATTTCTGTCTTAGTCTTGGGCTTGTATTGATTTTAGGTTTTTAACCTTGTTTCTGATTTCTTCCCCTCTAAGTGCACACATTTACCTTCTCTCAGTTCCCCACTCCCTCTCAGGGTATGAAATGCACTGCAAATGTCCAGCACAACATCTCTTGTGTCATCCAAGGTCAAAGTCTTGCAGGTCCTGTGATTTGCCACTGGTTCCAGAATTCCTCCTCTGTCCCTGAAATGCTGCTGCTGCTGCACTGGGAGGCCTGTGGGTGTGACAGGTTCTGATGGCAGCAGAAGCTCCCAGGTACTCCCAACAAAGAGAGGGAAAGGTGAGACACAGCAAATCCCCCGGCACCAACTCTGCAGAAATGTTCCCAGGGAACATCTGCTCTTTCTCATGGATTTGCAGAGGTGGGTTCCTCCCTTTCCAAACAGAAACCCAAGTGACCTGGCAGATCTGGCCTTTGGAGGGTGTAAATGCACAGAGGATCTGGTGTGAACCCCATTAGCAGCAGGGTGCAGCCAGCATTGCTGTGAGGGGCCCTGAAGTTCACCACAATTTTTGTTGCAATTTGTTTTTTATAATCTGCTGAGCAATTTTCAACACGACCTGTTTGGTGCTTCAGAACACTCACAGCCAGGGTTGTCACTAAAACAACTACAGGCATTGTTCTCATTAGTCAAATACTGATCCTCTTGCTATTTCTCCTGGATAGGCTCACATAGTCATGACTGTATTTATACAACAAGACCAAGACTCGGATCAAGTCCATTTCTTTTCTACAAACTGTTGTGTTTTCTAAAGGATATAACATTCCCTTTGGATGATCTAGGACAAACCTTTAGGGGTTTAAACAAAAGGCCATTATGGCTTTAATAGGGTAAAAGAACATTTTAAATACCAGACTCTTTTGTGACCCTGATTCAAACACTTAAGTAAAGACTGGTCAGGTGTAATAATATGCTTTGCCACACTGAAGTATATTGAGTCTTCATCAAAGCTCCTGTTTTACACTGTATTTCCAAGCTCCCAAAATCTGAAGTTCTATCAACAGGTGGCACAAGTATTTTATATATTAGCCTTTGATTTCAAATTGTGATGTTGCTTTTGCTGAATGGAGGTACTTTTGATACAATTGTGTTCCTGCTCCAATAATCTCTGCTCTTGCTTGTTTCTATCAAACCCTTTCTCTGTGATGGAGTGACTGCAGTTTCTTCCAGTTCAGGAGCACTGTTACAGACAGAGAATGGTTAAAACTAGTTTTGACACGTGTGAAATTCTGACTCTTGTTTCTGCATGTCACTAATCATCTTATTTAGTCTTCAAAATGAGGGGTCATTGTGCAATGTTGTTCCAGAAGGCTTCAAAGTCATTGAGCAAGAAACAGGAATACATCACTGTGTGTAATTGGGTGTGAACTGTCATCATCCCACAACTGGCACTTTGGCAGCATCAGAAAGGATGCACTTTTACTTAAATAGCCATCACAGCAGGATCTTGTGTCTTGGTAACGCACCTTTTGCTAAGTGAGAAGGCAGAAGATGATCTGACATAGCCTGCTCAAAGCAGCAAGAAGCAACCTTTGGGCGTATTGCACAGGCTCTCATGGTACTTTGAGTCTTCTCTATCGTTAAAATAAACTAATTTATGGTCATAGTGTTGAGTAGCCAAGTACTCCCCAGATCAGAATTGCTGCACAGCAGTATCCAGAGCTGTAAACCTGAGAGTTCTTCAGAAGAGTTTCAGTGAAGGCCCAGCTGTTCTCAGTTCCATCACAGTGTGTGGACAAATATTTGAGCCGACCAATCGCTGGGAGGAGGAGGGACTGCTGCGACAGGAATATTAGGTAGGAATTCGAACTGGTTTCTGGAGCTGGAAGCCTTCCTGGTTTTCTGAGAAGTCCTGATACAGTGTTCTTTCTGCTATGCAGATTTTAATCCATAGTTTGACCTTTTTAAGCACACACTAGAAGTTCAGACACTTATCTCACACTTAACTCCCTCTTATGTGCTCTATTCTGCTGTGCTGTCTGCAGAGAATGAAGGTAACTGCTGTGTAAACTAATATTATTCCCTCTCCTTATTCCCTTTCTTCATCCCTCTTTGCCTGTGAGATTTGCAGAGGAGAGATTGTATTTCTGAAGTGTGAAGAAATCATCACACTGTTAGATTGTGCTCCCAAAAAATTAAAGAGAGTAAAAATGGAACAGAGAGTGTTTTCAAAACACCTCATTATACTTTATTGGCTCCCATTAGTCAATAGGACGTGCACAAAGAAATCATGCACACAGATGACATCAGAAATGGGAACATACATTTGCCTTCTAACCCAAGAGCACTTCTCAATATTTGACATTACATTCAGCTGGCCTATGTCCTTTTAAGTGTATCTTCAGTTCTTTTATGAGGTGAATCCAGTCAAATAAGGGTAGAGACTGCTCCTTTCTCTGTATTCCTCATTATTTTTTTGGACAAAATATTTCCAAAATGCTATGGCAGTGCATGGCAGGCTTCATATAATAGGGGTTTACAATGGATTTGCTGACAGGCTCTTAGTTAGTGCAGCACTAGCCAACAGAGCTTTGATAAAGAGCTTTATCTGGGATTAAAGCTGCTGGAATTACTCATTAATTGGATTAATGAACTGTAATTCATCATGCGTGTCAATCCTACTTTAGTCTAGCTGCTTCTTCCACCCTCCTTGTAACATTCATCCAAGGAAGACCTCTGTTCTGGGAAAGTTCAAGAACAATGTTAAGACTTCCATGATTCATTTTAAATCCCCAATGTCTTTATTCCTTCCCTGAAAACCTCTGTAACTTTTCATTATATAATGCTTAAAATATTTCTTTTAAAACCCCTCATTTTAGAGCTCAGATCTGAAATCAAGTGGTTTTTTTTATCTTTCAAGGCTGTAGAAGTGTCTTCTTTGTTTAATTTTTTTTTTATTTTAGAAAATGAAAAATACTTCAAGTATAGATTGTTGTGTTGTTGTTGAAATACAGTACATTTTATTAAAATTTTACTTAAATAAAGTCAGAAAGAGACAGAGCTTAAAGCTTACAGTAGGTTGTGGTTATAAAAATCTTTGGAAAATATAATCCAGCTTTTATTTCCTCTCATTTTTTCCCCATGTGCTGATAAATTATCTAAAATATTAGCATGGGTTTTTTTAGCTCTTTACCTCAGATAAGCTGTTTCATTTGCACCTTTAAAGGACACTTCATTGAATATACAGAATATACATTGCACCAGCGATGACACTCTGAAACAGTAACATTAGCCCTGCTCAGCTGTCAAAAGCTGAAAAACAGATTCTGCAGATATCACTCCTCCAGAGTTGTTAATAAATTGCCTCGGAGTCTGCTTACAGAAGAATATGTGGCATGGCAGGAAGTCAGAATTTGAAATGAAAATGTTTCTGAAGATTGGAAGTTACCTAATCACACATCTTCCCATTTGCTCTGTGTGTATCGAAGCCCCTTGGCCTGAAACTCGGAAGGGGAAGGAGATCTCTGCTTTCATATCTTGGTGGGGAGAGAGAGATGTTTCATCTGCATATCCCAGCCACTCTCAGTTTTCAGCAGACAGCAGCTCCTGAGGGAAAGGAGCTATCTGCTCCCATTTATTTGCAGAGTGGAAGTCAAACATGGTCACAGAAATGGTTTAATGCACATGTACTTTCTGTACAGAGCATTTGCAGTGAAGCGGCAGGACTCGTCCTGCCTGAAAGAAGTCAGAATAGACTCAGGAGTGGAGTAAAATGGAATCGTGCTATCTCATATCAGGGAGATTTTTCTCTGTCCCTGGCTCCTCTGTGGTGCTGGGAGGATGCTTTGATTGGGAATGCTGAAAGCCTGCATCTCACTGAGGGGCAGTGTAAAGCCTTTCTGCAGGAGGGGAGAGTGGGAATGAACCAAACCTGCGAGATCTCACCAGCTCAACCTCTCACTTCACTACAGCTGGGTTAGGGCACCTCAGGAGAGGGCCAGACTTGGTAAATGGACCAGAAAACAGGTCAGGCTGGTTGCACCAAACTCTGACAAATATAATATTCCCTGGCATCAAAGCAGAGACACAGCTTAGCCAGGGAAGAAGAGGGAGGAGAAGTCATATCCAAATGACATTTTCCCACATACCCTTCACTTCGGGGGAATTGAGTTGATGAAATACCAACAATGTCTCTCTGAGTGAATACTTTGCTTAAACGTTAAGAGAAATATCTTTTATAAGGAAAGGTAATATCCCTTATCAAACCAACTAATATAATTAGAAAACAGATAGGCTTTCAAGCCAGAGTTCCTTTGTCAGTCTGACAAGCAGAACAAAATTCAGCCTAATGTAGGTCAGACCCAGGAGTTCATAAGTCAACCTAATTGTGTTAATCACTTTGTGGCAGAGAAGGGAGATGGCACATCGGTGTAGGGAGGGCTGTTAACAGGGGACAAGGGACCATCACCTTACTTTGGGTAAAATATGAAGGTGTTCAGCATTGCAGAGTGGGTGACAGGAAGATTGGAATGTACTGCAAACCCAAAGATTTTACTAGGTTTGTATCAACCAGTTGCCTTCTAAGCAGCTTTTATTTCCTTATGAGTCTTTTGAAGATATTTTCCTGGGTCTTCTGTGAGGATCACATCTGAGAAATTAAAGATGGAGAATCTGCTTGTTAGAAATGCTCTTCTGTGGGAAAAATAGGAATTGTGATTCATATGGCATCTCTGTCTTCTTAATAATACTTTTCACTGTCTTTTACCCGTAACAGTTTCCCTTGTTTTGTAAACAGACTGAGAGTGGGATTTACATCACTGAAATTTAGCTGCCTTGTATGAGATAGCCATCACCCAATCTGTTAAGGAAAAATCACTCCTCTAGAGAAAAATTCATGTTACTTACCTTAAGGAGAGGCTGATATTGTATTAACATAATACATTTGACAGAAAACATTGATAGCTGTCACACCATCTACAGCATCCTACAAAGGGACAATGACTCAGGGAAGCCTCATCTGGGGATGGAAACCACCAGGGTTATCCAGGCTAAGCTATTCCTGAAATTTCAGATATACTTTTAAGATAGGTTGGATCAGCCTTTGCAGTTAGTGAAACAGTGAGCACCAAGGTAATAAGCTTTACCCAGCTGCCTTACCCATCTGAGCCATCCCACGTTTAGTGCAATTATTTCACTGTCTGAAAATAAAACTTAACAAAATATTATTAATCCCAGGAATTCACATAGGCTGCACAAGCCAGAGATCACCTTGGTTTTTGAATCTGGCTCTTGCTGTTGACACTCTTAACAGTAAGATCTCGAAAGATGGAATATAAAGTCAAGTAAGCATGGGAGGTGTTTGCAATAAAATTGATGTACTTTTTTTAAATTAGAATTATAAGAGTGAATAGGGTTGAGTGGCCAGCTGATCTTTCTGCTTTTAGGAAACCCTGGTTTTCTCTGATTTATCCAGAATGTTGGGTGTTAGAAACACAGGTTTATGCTATCAGTTATGCCAACATCTTCATGGCAAGGGCCAACACTGATTTCATGCTGAGGGCCAGCATTATGTGGGCTGCAGTCAGGATGTTCGTGTCTGAGCTACAGGAGGCCCACAGAGATTCAAAGCTGCCTACAGCTAGCAATTACAGAATCAGACATCCTCATTCACCTTTTGGAGTCTGCAGGCTCCAGGGTCTGTCTCTGACACCACCCATGCCAGCAGTGACTTTGTGTATGTCCCTGAGGCAGCTGAATCAAAGCTTTGGTCTCTCGAGGCAAAACCATCTACCTCGACCTCAAAACTGGAGCAATTTGCATGAAGTTTAACAGACAGAGTTCAGGCCATGGAATACAAAACGAGCAAGCACTGAGTAGAGATGACACTGCATAGGTTAACACACCAGAGGAGCATTATGCTGAGTGGAAATTGCATTTCTGGCTGTAGTTTCCTTAGGTGAGAATCAGGGTTGCACATCTCCATCCCACTTGCAAAACCCCCACACAGCCCAAGTACCACCCTTTCTAGACTGTAATGAATCTCTATAGCTTGTCTTTTTTCTTTATTCAAAGCAGACTTTGGGGGCTTTTTTTATACCACAAAACACAAGCAGTATATTGCATCTACTGCAGTCAATCCAAGTGGTTTTGCTCTCCAAACCAGTTAAGCATTGATCTCACCCTGCTCCTGAGCAGGTGATCTCACCTCTACTCTAGCTTTGTTCTGTGCTTCACAGAGCCATGATTCCCATTCCTAGGCATTGCTCCAAGCAAATGATAACACTTTATTTTAGGAATATAGATTAAGGGAAAAGATTGCTTTCCTGAAAATCCCCCGTCTTCCACTCTTGTGGAGCTTTTCTTCAACAAAGCCGACACCACTTCAAATCAATAATTTTTAGATGGCTGCCACAAAAAACATCAGACTCTTCTGTTGAGTGTGACAGTTGATACCTGAACCTCAGGAAACATTGTTCAAATATCATTTAAAATGTCAGCACTGGCTATAATGAAAACTGAATTTTCGACCACTCCAAGAAGCACACTTACAAAGGGATTTTTCTAGAGTTTTGATAATTCTGTGGTGTATGAGGGAGAAAACAACATTATATGTATATAAATTAATTTCCAGAAGGATAGATTATGTTGCATTATTATTTTATTAACACTTAATGACTGGGTCACCCTACAAGGAAGATGACAGTTTCTGCAAAATTGCAAAAAATATGTGAGCCTAGCAAGTAAAATCTAATACAGCACAAAATAAATTATGATATGTAGTTTAAAAAAAACATGAATGCTACAATATTACAGAAAAAGTTTATTACAGATAATTGCTTGCTCTGTTTATGCTGTTTCTGTAGAACTTGGATAAGCAATTCAAGTTACAGAGATTTATAACTGTTTCCATGAAGATGTATGAAACTAAAAAAATTGCAAGCCTTTTTAATCCACCTATAAATCATTTTATACATTTAATTTCTTCCTTATAAATTTTATGGGTTCATATATAAAATACAACAGAAAATTGCTACACGCTTTCAGATGAACCAGCTTTTGCATTTCTTTTCAGCTTTTTATCATTACTTGACATATTCTATTCACGTAGAATACGTTAAAACTCCTGCAGGTTACTTAATATTAAATATTTAATGGCTGTTATAATTCTGCATTTGGAAATATTTTGGTAGGGATGTCGGTGGTGGGTACTGCGTGTGTTTCTTCTTGATAGGACTAGCAATGTGTTCATTAGTTTTGGAAACCAGAATAAGGGTTAGTGGGCCCCAGACAGAGGCTGAGCAAGGCTGGTTATGAGGGAATTGCTAAAGTCTGGAGAAGAGAAGGCTCTGGGAGAACTTAGAGACTCTTCCTGTACCTAAAGGGCTACAAGAGAGATGGAGAGGGACTTTGGACATGGGCCTGGAGTGACAAGGGGACTGGCCTTAAACTGAAGAGGAGGTTTAGGCTAGATATTAGGAAGAAGTTCTTTACTCTAGAGGTGGTGAGGCCCTGGCATAGGTTGCCCAGAGAAGCTGTGACTGCCTCATCCGTGGAAGTGCTCAAGGCCTGATTGGATGGGTGTTGGAACAAGCTGGTCTAGTGGAAGGCATCCCTGCCCATGGCAAGGGCTGGAACTGGGTGATCTTTAAGGTCCCTTTCAACTCAAACCACTCAGTGATTCTATGGTTCAAGGGAAAACCCCAGCAGTGCTGGGACTCAACACTCTTGGGTCAAGTCAAAGTGTTCCACATTGTCCCTTATCTGATCTCTGCCTTCAAGGCAAGCCCTGTGAAGCTGGGGGTGTTGAATCCTCTGCTCAAAGACTCTCCTCTTCCAGTCCATTGTCTCTCTGTGCAAGATGCAGCAAAATCCCTCATTTGGTAACAAGAATCAATGGATTTAACTGAAATCAAGTGGAAGAAACCAAAGGCTCTCTCTCCTCCCTACACTTGGTAGCTCCTGCTGTAATGTTTCTTCCCCTCTCCTTGTCATACTCACTCAGCATCTGGCAGAGGGCCAGACCTGTTTCTGCAAAGTTAATGCAGGTTTTGCTATAATTTCAGTGGAAAGAGGGCCTTAAATTGTGAAATCCCCTGAAGAGTTTTCTGAAACCTGTTAGCGCGCAGCATGACTGTGTCACTTCTATGGCAACCACATGACATTGTTCACTCCTAATTGTTTTCACTGCTTATTCGTATGAGTGGATTATTATGCACATTTTTGCCTTGTGAGAGCTAATTTCTGAAAAAAAAAATACTGCTAAGGAAAATAGATTTAAATGTCCTTTAAGCATTCCATTCTGCAGGTAGGCCGAATACACGGTGGAAACAAATTAGAAGGTCTATTTTATTTGCATTTTATCTAATAATAGCAGAAGAATTCTGACTTCAGAAATGTGGATATGTGATCATCAAGGTTCCTTAAGCATAATTAGAATAAAATGAGTCACAGACAGAATGCAGGTGAAGTGTACATTTTCCTTAAATGCTCTGGAGAGAAAATCCAAAGAGAAAATAATAGGTAGGGCAAAGTTAGAACAACTTCTACATGTGAAAACAGGTGGAGACACAGTTTTCATTATTTATGAGGAGCTCATGTTTTCAGTCAGCTGGGGGAAATTTAATCTTACTGTGAAAAGCTCTAGTACTGTGACTACAGACATGGCACTGAGGAAAAGAGTATGAGTTGTCCCATGCCACTTTGCTTTCAGTTCAAGTTCCATAAAGTGTCTGAGCACCTCCTTCACATTGTACCTTCTGTCACAATTGTCTTTCTCCTCTTGGGATTTTCCTTCTTTATCAATTGCATGTGTGCATGTGGTTTGGGTGGTGGTGGTGGTGGGGTGTGTGCAGTGTACAAACCAAAAATGCAAGATATTCCTTGTTTCTGTGAAAGAGCCCTCCATTTCCCCACAGTTTGCCCCAGGACATCATAGCCCAACTGGTCCACCAGGATTTCCATATTCTTCTAACTTCCATTGAACTCAGAGTCCTCCTAGGCTGTTTAACGATTTTTCAAAAGGTTAAACAAGGTTATTGCCACTAAATTGTTTATATCTCAGAGGACTGAGAAAAAAGAACATGCAGCTTAAGCCACAGAACTTTACAAAATGATTTTGGAGAAGAATCCTCCAAACCTTGTGTTTAGGTATCTGGGACATATATTTTTGTGATATGAAACAATCATCAGTGTGTTGCTACATATATTTTAAAGACAACAGGCCTTCGGCTTAGAGATTACTTACTGTTTTCTGCATTATTTAAGTGATAGTTAAGAAATTCAAAGCTGTTTCATTACTACTGAGAAATTTATCTGTGGGGACATTAGAATAAAAAGTACTTGTTTGCTTTGTGACTGAAATTGCACCATCATTTTGCATTTTAAAGTTGTAAATTCACAAAATCGCATTATGTTTATAGTTGTCATCAAAATATGAAAAGGGACATTAATCTCTTCAAATTTAATTTAATTTAATTGTTTATTGCCAGAGGGATTTATAGAATTTTTTTCTTAGTATCTGTGACTTCACAAAGTTTATGTTCAAACAAAAAAAAAATATACCACAGTATGAAAGTGGTTTCCTAGTTGCTAGTTTTAGTATTGCCCTCTCATTCACTAATAATATACATATAGGTATTACTGTACTCCATTTTTGTCACAGTTCAATAGAAATTTTATGCCTGCAATATTTCAGCCCTCAGCTGAAGCACAGTGCTGGGAATGAGGTCGGAGTTTCCCACGTTCCCTAATAACTTCTCACAGCTCTGCTCTGATTAGAGGTGGAACCAGATGTCCTAATAAGAAAAGGTGTTCTGAGACTTTCAGCTACCAAGTAGGTTTTTAGTTTTTTTTTTTTTTAATATTAGATTCAAGTTCCTTTTTCCAGCAAACTTTACCTTTCCTTATTTTTCTGTTACTAAATCTCTTGAGCATGGGTTGGATGCTGGCTGAAGGTTCGTGCATCCCTACATGATCATCCCTCTCAGCCACAGGAACTGAGTGAAGGAAGAGGATGAGAACTGTTTTGGACAAAAAACCTCCTGTATTGTTTATTCAGAATAAACATTAACCTGCTGGTACCATATTAATGCTTATCCTCCCTGAAGAGAAATGGGAGATTATTTTTCCATTTCTTTTCATAGGCAAATGTATTATTGAGCAGATGGGACTTGTATACTCCAGTATCAGAGAACATAGGCAAAATGTAATATCCCTGGCTGCCTTGTTCACACAGGTAGGAGAGAAACCTATTTTGACCTGCAGTTTTGAAGTCTTGACTGACATTCAAGATGAAAAATATGTGTAACACTGTAGACGTACATTTATTTGTCTCAGGGCTAGATGTGGGAAGACCAGCTGAAGTAAGAAGATGCTACAAGGAAATGAAATCTTGGAGGGACGTCAAAATTCTTTTGTCTAATAGTTTAGGCTTGTTCCATTTCTCAACAAAATTAAAAGAATAAACTGAGAAATGGTGAAAAATTACTTGCACTGCTTGTTACTTGCTTTGCGCCACTGGGGGAGCCCCCATGAGATTTACTGCCCTTTTAGGGTGAATTTATCATGGTGGAAATTACCACCAACATCCAAGTTCAGGGAAAACTCTCTCTTTTATCTGTAAATCAGGCACTTTTCATTACTGCCTAACCCACTCTTTTGTTGTCTGAATTTTTATGGGCTGTATTTTAGCTCTGTTGAGAGAACAACAGCTCCTACATCATGAAACATTTTCACACACAGGGCAGCTTAGCCCTTCATGTATTTCCTTATGGATTTTACTCCTTTCCATTTTGTTCTACAAAAGCAGGCAGCAGATCCAACCTCCAAATGGAACAGTTCACAGTGTTTGGTAACCTGACTTGAGAGGGGAAACAGTTAATTTGGACACACTCATTTAGATGATCTTTTTACCAGCCCTTGTGGGAAGACAGTGAGTTACTTGCAGATATTAAAATCTCAAAAATGCGACTGAGATGCTAGTTTAATAGAAGTCAGACCTTATAAATATTCCATGCGCCTGGGATCGTATATTACATTTCTGTAATTTCCATTCTGCTATTATCTATTTTTATTATGAGTTTTATTCCACCAGCAGGTCTGATAACTTCAGTAAAAAGTTTATTTAGGAAAACAAATCCAGAAAGGTTTTCATTGTAGACTAAGTTAGTGTACTTTTGGACTGTCAGTCATTCTTATTTCTAGTTGGGATTTATTGCCTGTTTGTCACTTGTAGTCTACAGATTATACTTATCAGTAAACAACAACCTTCTTTATTTATTACAGTTTATGCATGCCAAGGATGAATTTTACCTGCCTGCAATATCAGATAAGCCAATTTCTGAATATCCAGGACCTCTAGTTTGTCAGCTCATGGGA